>NC_142502.1:47340000-48562500 GCF_057876585.1 Rhinolophus sinicus
ATGACATAGACATATCTACATGAATAAATGCCAGAAATATCATGGGGAGTGCAAAAAAGAAAGTTGAAAGAGACATCCCTACTGATAATTTGTGCAAATCTTAAAAAACACAAAAATGAAACCTCATAGTATTTAAGTATGGAACCATACATAGAAAAATATAAAAATACATGTGGGAAAGATACTCTCAACTTCAGGGAGGTGGTCATCTCCAGGAGACAGGAAAGGGATATGGGGGGCGGGGTGTCAAAAATCTGCAACATTGTGTTTATTAAAACAAAAGGTATATGAGTAAATATAAAAATGCTAACTTGTTATATGTGGGCCTTAGGTTAATGGATTTTTGTGCCATTATTTTCTATACTCATGTATTTGAAATGTCATAATAAATAAAGACACATATTTTTCAAAGCCATCAAAAGATCTCAATTCTGGTCTGGAGTCAGCTTCTAAGATTACTCTTTGATGGACACCAAGCTGTAAATAGTGCTTATCTCTGGGTGATGGGATTTTAGATTTTCTTTATTTTCTAATTTTTATTGCACTTTTAAGTATTTTTTTATTATCATAAAAAATATTTTCAAAAACCCTTGTCCTTTTTTCTTAGATAAATCATTCAACTTTAAAGCCACATTATGCATCACAAAGAAAAATGAACAGAAATCGCCATTTTGTTCATTGAACACCTGTCTTAGCCTTTGTTATTTCACATCACTCTTCTGTACATAGCATGTACGACTGGACATTAAATTCAGGTGTAATCAGCATGCCTGGGCTTATGATGGGTGGGGAGGCAGGGACAATGGCTGACAGACAAGGCTTTCCCTCACTGCAAAGTGGGTCCCCCACCCCACTCTTTTATTGAATAACTCTTGGTAACAATGGTCTATTTGAGAGAGGACCCCCTTTAAGATAGCATCCTCTTCGAGCACAATCCAAGTGTACACACCACATCACATATGTGCTGATTTTACCACTTTCCATCATCTGACATGTCCATCACTCTCATGGCACAGGATAACCAGCCTCTGATCTCTATCAAGGGGCTCCACTCACTTCCTGCTCACCAGTGAACAATGATAGCTTGTTTGAACCATCACTAGTAACTGTCACAGGCTACATTGACTACAAGTGAGATTTGTAAACTGAGAACGAAGAGGCACCACGAATACCTTCAGTCCTGACTTCATTTAGTTGATTTCACCACGAACGAGTCAGGAGATGGAACTAAAAGTAGCTTAAGCAAAAATGTGGAGTTATTTATCAGCCTATCTAATTGGAATGGACAGCAGTGGATCCAGGGACTCAAAGTACATATGAGCAGGACCATTTCTCAGTTTGCCATCTCAACTTCTTTGTGTTGATCTCGTTTTGTTTTTCCTCAAGAGATTCCCTCCAGCGGGTAGAACAGAGGAAAGGAAAACTAACATCCTTCCAGCTCAGGATACAAGAGGAAAGAACAGAAGATTCACTAACACCATCAGCACATTTAATCTCATTGAAGGACTCTAATGAGACCAACTTGAGTCTCCTGTCCACCATATGGACGAGTCAACAAGGCCACAAAGTAGGCCAGGCTTGGGCCACAACTCCCATCTTGGTAGTGGGGCATGAGGCAGAGTACAGGGACTGCTGGCCTCATCAGAACCAGTGACACAGTCATGGAGGAGTAATCCTGTAAAGGAAGATAGTGTGCTGTCACCGGAGGAAGGGAGGAAAGAAGCCTGAGAAAACAAAACTAACTGTGCACCCAATGCACGTAGGATACAGAGCTCTTATTCTATAACCATGTCTCTTAAACAGAATGGAGGCATCTCCCCATGAAGTTTGTGCCCCTCCCGCCATTCTAAGGGATATGTGGGGATGGGATATGAGGTGTGGGGAGGACCTCAATAGGAAAATGATGGACGTTCTTGCAGATGTTTGGTAGGCTGGGGGGCTGGTCACCGTAAATTAGCCCAAACTCCTCCTCTTCCTCTCCAGCATAGTTACTACTCCCTTCCCTTGCTTTGTACTCATCTCCTTTCTTTTTAAAGGCAATAACCTTCACGTTTATAGCCTTCCATAGTGATAATTAAAAGGTATTCCTGGCTTCTTAGGAGAAAGCCCTTGCATTTCAGGGGCAGACAACAGTGAGTGAAAAAAATTACAAGTTAATCCCATGAATTTATACACAAAAATCCTAACCAAATCATTAGGAAACAGAATCAAGCTATGTATTGAGTTGCTGGTGTCCAACCATTTTTGGCCTACAAAAACAGCAGCTTCATGTACTTCATTCTAATTTTTAAAAATTCTAGGGGGCGGCCAGATGGCTCAGGTGGTTAGAGCATGAGCTCTGAACAACATGGTAGTCAGTTAGATTTCCACATGGGCCATTGAGCTGCACCTTCCACAACTAGATTGAAGACAACAAGCTGCTGCTGAGCTTCCGGAGGGGCAGCTGGATGGCTCAGTTGGTTAGAGCGCAAGCTCTCAACAAGGTTGCCAGTTCAAGTCCCGCATGGGATGGTGGGCTGTGCCCCCTGCAACTAAAGATTGAAAACAGCAACTGGACTTGGAGCTGAGCTGCGCTCTGCACAACTAGATTGAAGGACAACAACTTGGAGCTGATGGGCCTTGGGGAAACACACTCCCCAATATTCCCCAATAAAATTTATTTAAAAAAAATTCTAGGTCTAAGCTGGGTTTCATTCAAAAATACAGAGAGTTTAACATTTCATATTATCATCTCGATAGGAAATTCACGTAAAATATAAGATTTTAAAATTCATGATTTAAAATTTTAAAAAACTACTAGGAATAGAAAGAAACATTCTTAACCTATTAAAGGATAGCTACCAAAAAACTTCAGCAAAATTAATGGTGTAACATAAACTGCTCTCTTTATAAGTAAGTGGATGGTGAATGTGGGAGGTAGATTTCTCACTGTTAGAAAGGGAAGTTACAGATAAGAAAGCGTGAAGACTAGACTGAAACAGGTGCTGCTGGACTAGAATATGAAGCATCAGTATGAACTCATGTGTCTTAGATACAGATCGAATTATAGATGTGCATATATACTTTGGTTAGTAACATACATATACTTCTTAGCCATGTCTGCTGAGAAGTCTAGAAAGATAACACTCCGGTTGTAATGAGCACACCCATCACACAGCTCTTGGTTTCTAAATTCTATACTCCAATAAAACAAACCAGTGCTCTCTAGAGAAATGGCTGACTCTAGTGCTAGAGCAGGGAAATTATAAGATGAGACTGGAACATCTTACAGTAATAGCATCTTATAACATCTATACTCTAATAAAATGAACCAGGGCTCCCTAAAGAAGTGGCTCTAGTGCTAGAGAAGGGGAATTACAAGATGGGACTGGAGCATCCTATAGTAACAGAAAGAAAGGAAGCACCAAAAACAAAAGGATGGAGGCATGTCAAAGGGACATAGGAGCCAAACTGAAAGAGCTCCTGACGGCCAAACCTGGAACAATCTGAGCAAAAAAAAAGTTAAGTAGTGTATCCAAAATATAAAATAAATATACACGAGTCTATACTGATATAAATAAATGTTTAAATAAACAAACAAATAGGTCTTCTTACAGAGGAATTGCAGATAATATGTGTAAATATTCTGTCTCTCCTTAGAGGTAGAACTTAATTCTCCCTCCTTGAGTGTGGCATGGACTTAGTGACTTACTTCCAAAGACTAGAGAATGGAAAGGGGGTTGGGGGGTGTGGAGGTAACTCTACTATGGAAAAACCTGGCAAAAACTACCTTGTTCAGGTGACAAGGTTAACTTCACCAGTGATAAGTCATGTTGACAGAATGTACCCCCTGATGTGATATGATGAGGACACTTCACCTCTCTGGTTTTATTCCCCCCAAAATATAACCCCAGTCTAACCATGAGAAAAACATCAATACTCTTCAAAATTGTCAAGTCACGAGAAAGAAAAAATGAGAAACTGTCACAGACAAGAGGAGACTAAGGAGACATAATGACCAAACAAAATGTGATCTCCTGGATTGCTTCCTGGAACAGAAAAAGGACATTAGTGGAAGAACTAGTGAAATCTGAATAAAGTCTGCAATTTGGTTAATATCGCTGTACCAGTATTGGTTTCTTAGTTTTGACACATGTGCCGTGGTTTTGTAAGATATTAACGATGGAAGAAACTGGGTGAGGAGTATACAAGAACTTTGTGTACTATCTTCGCAACTTTCTTATAAATCTAAAATTATTCCAAAAAACCCCCAACATTTGTGCAAAAAAACATTTCCCTTAAAGTCAGGATGAGTAGTAGGATGACCCCAGAATGCAAATTAGCACTGTAAGAAAACAAAGAGAAATAAAACATCAGGATCAGGATGAAAAAACGAAACTTGGCATTATTTAATATGATTGTTTACACAGAAAATCCAAAACAATAAACAAACTTAAAACTAATAGGCCTTCAGTAAATTGTTATCAATACACACACACAAATATTTGCCTATGTATCAGCAACAAACAATTAGAAAAGGTAGATATTCTTAAAGATAACATTACAATAGTAGTGGAAAGCTGTAATTTATCTAAGAATTAATCTAACGTAAGATGTGCAAGGCTTTATAAAGAAACAAATTTTTTTATTGAAAGACATAAAAATCAAACAAATGAAAAGACGCACCATGTTCACGGAAGGAAAAACTCTGTATCATAAAGATGTCACTTTTCCACAAATTAATACATTATTTCGCAAACTTATCATCAAAGCCACATCAGAGTTTTTCATGGGATATTTTCAGAGTAATTCATTTCCGCTGAGGGATGGGCCACAGGAAAAACTCCACAGAGCAGTAACCAGTGGTGACAGCCTCAGCTCTTCTTTTCCATCACCCCAGGATGATGGAGTCTGGGCCTGAGTCACCATTCACCCCAATAACTGAGGAGCCGGGGAATCTTGATTCAGGCCTATGACCAGCATGTGTTTCAATATCAGCTGCATTCTGTGTTTTGGAAAGAGGAGCGATGGACAAAATTGGTTCCTGGTATTTCTATTGCTCAGGGACCAAAGCCTCTTCCACCCTGGGATCTGGCCAGCGAGGCCATGATAAATAACCCCACCAGTGGAAAAAACGCCTCATTTCATTCCATGAATTTATAAATCAGTATGTTACTCAGTTATCCCCTGACTTCATCTAATATTTTTCTCCATCATTCCACTATTGGGGATCGTGTCCTACAGGAAAAACTTACATTCTAAACTGTGCATTTCATCTTATTCCAATATGGAAAATCAGGCTCAGTGAAGAAGGAAGAGCGAGCAGCCACTGCCAGCTTTCCGCTTGGAAACAAGCCATGGAAAGGCATCCAGGAAGAATCTCGTTGGAAGATGACTTTATCAGGCCAGATCAGGAGTTCATGGCCGGCAGCTCGCGCAGGAGTGGGCCCCTTCTTCTGCTTCAGTGTCTGCTCCTCGTCTGAAGGAAGCTCTGGGACAGAGCTCAGGTCAAAAGATGAACCCCGACAACCACCCCATGTGTATTTGGTACCTCATCGTTTGCAAATCATTTGTTTCATTTGGTCCACATAACGACCGTGTGACTATTGTCATTTGAAAAATAAGGAATACGGTATGTTACAGACAGGGAAGCAAACCCAGGCTTACAATTCACAGCTAGTAAGCAAACAAGCCAGAACTCATGTCCAGATTTTTTAAAAAATCACGGTCCTGCATGCCGCTGTCTCCACATTCCGGACATCAGGGCTTTCCTTTCCGTTATTCCCCCAGTGCCCACCTGCATAGACCTCTTCAAGTTGCAGTTCAGTTGCAGCGGCAGTTTTACTCATCTGAAGGCAGAAAGAGGCATGTGGTTAGTCCACAGGCAACACTGGTGTAGGGGGTGGGGCTTTTGGTAACTTAATCATCATGCCCCTACTAATAAGAAAGGCACTTTCTACACACAAGGAATTTATTTAAAAGGGCAACGGGCAACACCCTCTCTGCCTGCTGGGGCCTTTTTCCTAGGGCAGCGCAGAGTCGGCACCTGGCCAGCCCACTGCTGACACCTTGTGGCCGAGAAACAGAGTTCCTGCCCACTTCCTATCAGAATCACACCGAGAAAGGAGGCTGAATGCGAGGAACCTGCCAGATCTCTTTCTTCTGTCCTTCCCGGGTGCCCCTGGCAGCCCTCTCCCTTGAATCCACAGCTCCAAGGCTGCCTAGGGGCTGGTGTACCCTCAGTGGGTGGCTGCAGGGCTTCCTGAGGGCCTGGGCTGCACACCTCCTGCCCAGCCGCTGTGGCAGTCAGAGGGCCCTCTAGGTGGCACCTGCGGCACAAGGCAATAACAGGCATGCATGGCACTCGCCAAACAACTGACAGATGAAACAAGGATTTGCTCATAAAAATAGGCATGAACCAGACACCTGAACACTGGGTCTACTTTGGGGCCCTGTGTCTGCTGCTGTAAGCACCAGAAGGCAAGCAGAGGACATTCTGCTGGAAATAGAGCTTGTGGCAATCAGCCTCTTGTGACAGCATCTGAGGCAAATTGCAATTTAGAGGCAGAAATCATCAAGGGACTTGTTCTGATATCAGCGAGAAAACACTTCAAATTCTAAGGAGATGCTGCCAGGAGAGGGGTGTCTCTGAGATTTCTATGTGTACCGTTTTGGTAGAAGGCATCGAAATACGGAGTCTTGCCACTGATTTAAGGTGTGGGGTGCAATGATTTTAATTGAAGGTATTTTTAATATTCCTAACAATAATCAATGTGGCTGTGATTCACTTAATTCACTTAATAAAACTGTAAGATGGGTCTTTCTCAAAGTCCCATTACACTGAGTAGCTACGGGTCCTGAGGCAGGTCATATCATCTCTAGCCCTCTGCTTTCCCATCTATCACATGAAAAGTTTGATGAAATCTGTAGTTCTTAAAGTGTGGGTAGTGAACACCCATGCATCAGAATCACGTGGTCTCATTCAAGACCCAGATTTCAAAACCGCTGGGCCGGGGCCTGGGAATATGCATTTTAGCCCATTCATTAAGTAATGCTATGCACACGTTTGAGAACAATTGAACAAGCTGATGTGGGGTCTAAGATTTATTGAGACCTATTGTGCGCCCAGCACTGACAAGAGAAGATCATTTCCCTCCAAGAGCCCACGGTCCTCTTGGGAACCTAGACAAACGAGCGAAAGGTCTAACAAATGACAACAAAGGCTGTGGGAGAAAGGAGGAGAGGGTGGGTAACTGCTGGGGGCATCATCCCTCAAGGTTTCAGCAGGAGGTGAAGCTGGAGTTGTCTGGAAAGATGGGTTCACCAGGTGCATAAAGAGTGCTGCTGACAGAGGTCAGGAGGGGCACCGCAGCCCTCATGAGCAGCATGTGACTTTCCGCCCCTGCCGAGGGCTGGGACTGTCAGAGATCCGAAGCCCCACCCCTACCGTGAGGCCAGCATCTGTAAGAGGAGAGGAACACGCTAAGGATTAGCCTGCCGTTTTCATTTGATCCAAAAATGGATCCAAAGCTCTGGTAATCTCATCCTCTCCTTCCAAAGCAGTAAGAGGTCAGGTCCTCATGGAGGGACTGCCCAAGGGCGGGGCCCACTGTGTCCGCGGCAACACGCAGGTGGGAGGGCCGAGGGAGCGCCCACGAAAGCGGTTCAGGATTTCATGTCAGCAAATTACTTTCTTAATAAAGGACACTGAAAAAAGAATAATTCTTTTTCTCTTTCTTATACCTCTTTCCCCTTCTCCCCTCCCCCCCCTTTAATTTCCTTGACTAATATTTAAAACTGCTTTCTGTAACTTTTGGAAAGAGCAAAAAGCAAAACAAAACAAAACCCTTTAGTGACCTACTATATGGGATCTGATCCATGTTCTTAAATCTACCCTCTGTCCCTCAGCATGAGTTCTGCCCAGGCCATCTTACCCAAATCGCCATCGTCTCGGTCCCCTCAGTCCAGTGGCCTTGGGCATACACAGAGAGGAAGCAAAGCACCATCCCACCCATCTCCTGTGTGATGGGAGGAAGGCTGCTCCTAGCAGCTCAGGACAGCTGACTCTAAGTTTTCAGGAATTATTCAAGCCAGTTGCTATATACAGACATCATTAAAAAACTAAATTATACACGTTACAATTAAATGTTATGTTAAAAACAAAGGTAATAGATGCCCCAAACTTATTACTTCCCGTAGATTTTACCACATTATACTATTATCTATGTTTGAGCTTATTTGCATGTTACCTCTGTATAGTGGAAATACTATATAAGGAGGTGCCACGGCGCATGTCGTGCCAACTCCAAGTTCAGTGACATCATGTTGTTAGCTTGAAATTGATGATGGTGAAAATATTTACACCTCGGAAATCAGCATATGCTAGGAATCAGGGCTTGATTTGTTGTTTTGTTGATTATCTAGACTTTAGCGAGTGATGGGAAATGTTAATTCTGAGGGTTAAACTTAAAAGAGTGTCAGATCGATGGCTGTTACATTGCAGATGGCACAAAAATGTGAGGAACTATTTTCCCATATTTGAAAACTATTATCTGACTTAGGAAAAAAGTCACTTGTGTCAATGATGAACAAGCACTGTTCCAACCTGTCTCTGTGGTTTCACTTTTGTCTTCTATGGTAACATGTAAGAAAATGTCACTGGCTTCTAGGTCCCCAAACTAGGTTGTGCACAGTTTAATTGTGGATCATGAAGTAATTATATTTTAAGTGATTACTATGTGGGTTTAAACTTTTTAATGATCAAAACTTAAAAACCAGAGTTTTTTCTTTAATCAAAAAACAAAAACAAACAAACAAACAAAAAACCCCGAACACTCATTCAGCAATTGCAGCCAGGTACAGGTACAACAATTCAGCAAAAATCAACAAAAGCATTCTGTGAGAATCAATTGGCTAATGAAATTTATAACAGAGTGTTGTATGTTTTATTATCATGTGTAAATTGTGTGCTACACGTCCTTTGTATCAGCAAAATTTGTAACAAATGTGTGTATATGTATATGCACACATTTTATTTTCCAGACAGCCCATAGTTAAACATTTGGCAGTGTCCCATTAGTCTTCTCTGAGCTTTACAGCTGTGGAACACAGCTCATACCCATGAAGGCAGCAAAAGCTTTAGCTGGTTTTAATTGCTGTGGCGGCTACTGGAAGGGGCACTAGCTTAGGAGTCGACAAAGGCCTGGTTCTCATCTTGATACTGCCACTCACTCGCTATCCGCCATTGGACAAGTCACTCAGCTTGTCTCTATATCTTAGTTCCCTTACTTGCAAATAATAGGGGCATTGAACAATGTGTGTAGTAAAAACTGTTACAATTTATGACAATGTGAGATAGGGATGATTCTGAAGTTGCAGAACTGCAATCCATGAGATTTTGGTAGTGCAAGCATACCAACCTAAGAATTCGCAATTCTACACTTGGGTACCAATATCATCTGTGAGGTCACAGATGTGTTTAAAATACCCCCGTGTTGTTTGTTCCTGTACTTTCAATAGGAATGACATGAATCCAGCCAAAGGGGAGGAGAGAAACCTTTCCCATAAAGAATGTCTTTCAAGGCCTGTCAGTTTGAGAGGAAATAACATAATTCTGCCTGTGGGGATGGGAGTGAGATAGCTGTACTAAATCTGCCTCTCAGGCAGGGCACTGCTGTCCTAGCTCCCTCAGCCCACAGAGCACACGCAGGTCACTTTATACCCAATGAGTGACGGCCCACAAAACATAATAATCAAAGAAAAGGCATTTTATAACTCACACAGCGCCTTTGTCGCCTTCAAGGTGCTGAGCAGGAAATGGTTAAGCAGGACTGTCCTGAGCCTGGCAGCCACAGGCAGGGGAGGGGTGCCAATTAATAACACTACACAGGAAGTGTGGGCCTCCTTCTCTCTGCCCAATGGGGAAATCCATTTTCAATTCTGACCTCAATGAGGAAGGTACTCTTCCTGCCAAAAGGAGTGGAGTACAACCTTCCCTAGTCCCACAGCACAGCAGAACCAGAAGGCAGAAGGCAGATAGTGAAAAGCAGCACCGAGGGCAGAGCAAAACCCAGGCTAGACCGAGCAGGAGGTTGATGGACACAACGTTCCTTAGTGAAGTTTGAGTGATGACACAATTCATCGCACACTCATTGAAACGAGAACAAAGCTGGGAAACATGAAAATGCTACCTGATGAGGAACAGAAGTAGCGGGAGACACAGAAAAAGCTCAGGAGAACCTAGAAGAGTCTAGACACACCGATAGGTTCCTTAGAAAAGATTAAATGGAAGGCATACCAGAAGTCCACAAGTATATTTTACTGTAGTATTTATTTTTAAACAAATACATGATGAAAACATGTAGTTCTTATCCGATTTTTCTGTCCTTATAAAATCCCTCTGGAAATTGTTTCAGATTGACAACTGGCCCAGGAAGATCCTGACTTTATGGTTAAAGTACAGGATCTGATACTTAGAGTGAGAAGAACTAGGTAAGCAGCCCTGCCCCCTTAGACTTCGTGGAATGAGATCTCCAGGACATCTGTTTCCATCGAGGCGTGTGACACATCTTTGGCTCTACTAGCCAAAGATCCAACCAGAAAAACAGAAAGCACCTCAGACATTTACCTGCAAGGGAGTTCAATGAAGGGGACTGGCAACACAGGTGATAGTGAGCTGAGAAGCTGGACAGGGGACGGTGAGGTAACCCTCCCCTGAAGGGACACAGAGAGAAGGCCGGTATGGGAGCTGCAATACTAAGGGCTTTCCAGAAGGGACTGGAAATGGGCATAAATGCTGGAGAAGCTGCCTGAGGCAGAGACAGCGGGAAAGAAACACCTTCTCTCAAGTTCCCATTGGCTGAACTCAGTCAGGTCCCCCACCATACAGGGCAGAGCAAGGAAAGTTAAGGAATAGGTCTGAGGGCAAAGAGGCCCAGAGCTAGCACACATACTCTCATTTAATCCTGGAAGTAACTCCAAGAGAAGGAAATATAATCTCCGTATCACTGATAGAGAAACCAAGCCTCAGAGACATTGAAAACCAACACAGCCAACAGCACACAGTAGAAAATGGTGGAGCCGAGATGGAAACTTAGATCGTCCATCTGTCTGTTCTCCTCAGTCCTGCAGTGGTGTGGGGGGCAAGGATGGCACATCCAAGTTCCCAGGGGTAGCAGTCCTTAACCTCCTGCTTGTTCCTGTGCCAGGAGCCACAGTCAGGGCACCACATGGTGCTCTGGCAAGAGGGGAGAGCATCTTGGGCCAGGACTGCCAGCCAGGGAGGTGGACTCATGGAGGGTCTCTCCCAACTGCCCTGAGCCTCCACAAATGGCCTCTGTGTGCTCTTCAGAAGGCAGAGAAATGGGCCAACATGGAGACTCTGCCAGCTAATTATCGAGCCCTCCTTCTGCTCTCTGGAAGCCCTGGCCCTGCTGGACGGGCGGTATTCTATGTGTCTGATGTCAGATGGCCTGGTTCCACTTCTCAGTGGGGCTGGTATTTGGTCGATCCTTCAGGCTCCCATTTGGCTCATAAAACACAAACATCTGCTGGGCTCTGATTGGCCTGTGGCAGACTTCAGAGGGGAGAGTGGTGGAGAAAAGGTGAGGGAAGAGAGAGGGGAGCTGCGGGGGAAGGGAGTTAATTAGATACTGTGTGATGGGGAAAGCTTCATCAAGCCAGAGCCCTGATCAGACCCCCAAAGAAAGTAAAGGCAAAAGAGAAGATGAATTTTCATGGGGTTTCCTTGGAAAGCCTGAAGTAGAGTCTGTGGGTGCTTTTCCTCCATTGCTCTGCTTCCTCCAACTGTTCTTTTTCTCACCAGTTGGCTATTATTTTCTAACGCATTTTGATAATTACTTTATCAATCAAGAAAGATAAACAAAAGTCTAAAAATACATCTGAGTGAATGAGTTCTCAGAGCCAACCAATCTTAAGACTATGAGTTTTATGGATTTTTTTTTTTTTTTTTTACAGACGTGCTTGAGAAACAGTTGGGCTCGTCTCCTCATTCACTGGTGGTGCAATAGAACATATTAACCCACCTCTGTCCTCCTGGCACTCACTTCTAGGGCCAAAGAAACTCAATGAGTTAAGGGAACGCTCTCCAAGCAAAATAAACACCCTACAAAGACCCGCCTACAGTTTTATCCTTATTAGAACAATTCTTTGCCTTTATTTGCTTATTAAATCAACAGAGTATTGGGTCAAGAGTTGAGAGAGCACTTCTCAAGCCACCTTTAAAAAAAGTAAAATGAAGGGAGTTTGTATCATCACAACTGTTTAGAAAGAAAAAGTGCCAGTTATTCAATGGATAGTGCTCATGTTTCAGAAGCCAAAATGCTGTCTAGATGTGCCCTGAGAGTGAGTGATTGCACATGAACCCAGCCCATTAGCCTCAAGTGTATCTCACTGAGTGGCCCAGCCCAGCTGGGCTTATTAGGAGCCTTGGGGAGAAGCCAGGGAGCGTGGCACTAGGGAAGAGGCATTACTTCAACTGCTGCTTTAGTCCTAAATCCACAACTAGTGGATTGGGGCAAATCACCCTAGTAACCAATTGGGAAGGCTTTCATGATATGAAAGCCCCACCCCATCCCACCCCCTCCCCAGTTTCCATTTCCCAAAGTAGCAGTGCCAGGAGGGGGTCCGAGTTTTCTTTCCTATCAAGAACAGCACAGGCCTAACATATTCAGTGATTATTCCCGACAATCCATAGCAGGTACTACAGGGATATCAGACCTGGAGGAAACTATGCAATTTATAGCTGCTCACGTGAAAGCCATCAGGAGAATCATGAAATGATTCTCCATATGGTGCCCTGAAGCTTCCAAAAACTATACGAGAAAGGGGCTTGGAAGGAATTCTTTTCTTTTTGGAGACAAGGAGGGTGGAAGCCAAGCATCTGTGGCAACCTGGAAAAGACACTCCCCCTGACACTCACCCCCACTGTGTCCCCAGGGTGGCCTGCAGGATCCATCCGTGAGGCGGCCCAGGCCCGGGGTCACCGACCTTGGCTTGTTAGGCTTTTCCATTAACCAAGCTGATGTTTTCTAGTATAAATGAACTCTACAGTTACATTGTGTGGAAGCTTCGGGACATGGTTTGCCAAATGGAAAAACATTTGGAGGTTGAGAAAATATCTTGCACATAAATTACTGAAGGCACAGAGAATCTAAAAGAGGGATGAAATCGGAAGCCAAGGAAAAGCAGGGAGGGTGCCAAAATAAAAATGGAGAGAGAGACAGAGACAGGGAAAGCGATGTAATGATTTCTCTTAATGACCTGCCTTCAGACTGAAAGGCAAGTTTCTAAGCTGTGTTTGAGCCGCATAAAGGCCATGTGCCTGAGTATTGGGAAATATCCTTTAAAAAATGGCAAGATCAAGCCCCCATTTTTCATCCTTTCTGAGTGGAGCTCTTCATTGATTACGTTAAGTGCTGGCCACCGGTAAGAAACACAAAAAGCTCATTGTCTTTGACTGTGGCAAAGGCCAGTTACACACTTGTTAATTTCCTGATTTATGACACTGAGGAGATGGAACTGAGAGTGGTGCTTCCTCTCTCTCTCTCTCCCTCTCCCTCTCCCTCTCTCTCTCTCTCTCTCTCACACACACACACCACATGCACACGCTCTGTCTCTCTTTTTGTCTCTCTCCCTCTGTCTGTGTGTGTGTCTCTGTGTGTCTCTCTTGTGGTGGTGGTGGTGGAAACTATTAAAACAGAGGCAGATCAGGAAGTTTGTGATAAAGAGAAGCCAGGCTCTCGTCTGACACACAATCTCTCTCTTGGCTTCAGTAAACTTGCTCCTTCAAGGCCTGCCATCAACAGAGTGGGGCTCACGTTTCACCACTAAATCTGAGTCAACAATCTCTAATCTGGACACTGGGTTCGGAATCCAGGCTCAGGTTGCACTTGGAAGCTGACAGCAGGGAAGAGAGCAGAGAAAAAGACGGCCTTTGTTTCTGGTTTGATCGTCCCCACCGAGCTGAGCTGAGGTCATGTGTCGTTTTCTGTCATCAACAAGATAAAAGTTTGCACCTCTCTGGCCCTGAAATGGCTCTCCTGCCATTTAAATGAAGGCCAAGGAGCTCTCGGCCCCAGGATTGGAGGGCCAAGTTTGTGGAGAGCTTAGATTTGGAGTCCTTTTCATCTTTCTGACATATGATACCGTGACATAGGCAGCCCTCGCTGGGTTGCTATGCAGATATACAATTTCTGAAAAGTTACACCCGGAAAACGAAAACCCCGGGCTGGATTAGCATTTCACAAAGAACAGGGATAAAATGTGTAGCAGTTAGGCTAAAAAGCTAAAAAAAAAAAAAAAAAAAAAGAAAGAAAGAAAAAAGTGAATTAAAGTTTCATGAAAACAAACTCTTTTTAAAGGATCAATAAGTATAAAAGTATCGTATTGCATTCCTGGCCTTTGGTTCCGAGCCCTAATCCAGCTAGCTACTGTATGTGAAGGAGATACTGTGAGCCAAGCGGCAGAGACAGGCAAGGGAGGTCTGGATGCAGCCTGGGGGTTCAGGGATGCTGGGCAGAGTGAAACAAAACGGGTTCTGTTGGGTGGTGTTGTTTTATAAAACTCTTCTTTCTACCTATAGTTGTTTTCTTATTCTTATTTTGTGATAATCTTTCCCTTTTGTTTAAATAAACCTAGAAAGAAGGAAAAAGATTACCCCATAATCTAAAGGTTCTGGCTAAATGAGTTTCGGCATCCACCTTCTTTTTTCTTTACCAAGGTCAAAGGGCATGCCTTCGAGAGCTCACTCAATCACATGCCAACCTTTCCTGAACAAATATTTTTTTCAAGTGTTTCCAATACCAGGAATTATCTTATGTGGAACATTTAAATGGAATGTGATATTTGCGTGAGAAGTAGGGAAAGGGAAATGATTAGAGGTTTTTCTTGTTATTCCCAATACCAGTGCCTTCCAGCTGAGATGCTATACTATTCCTCCGGTGCCCTTCCCAAGCTGGCCTTGTCCACACCGCTGGGGAGGTGGTGGCCCCTCACCTGCTGCTCAGACAGCAGGGCTTCCACCAGCCCCAACTGCAGAAGCTCTGGAGGGAAGCCCAGAGCAGGAAATGGGAAAGGGGGTTTCAAAGACACAGAAGGTGTGAAGTGAGATTCGAGGCTCTCATCTGATTCTGTTCCCGCAGAAGACAGGAGGCACAGCGGCAGGGATCCACGCACTGAACAGCTAGTCCTTGAACATGGCGTGAGCAAAGATGGATTAGCCCTGGTCCTTGCTCCCAGGCTGTTAGAGGAAAGCAGATGAATGGAAAGAAGAGCTATGGAGTGAATCCCCTTGAGTATTCATAGTTGTTGGATTATGAGGCTGGCAGTATTTGCAAAGAAGTGTTCTCATTGGGGACAGGAGTTTGTTGGAGGTCAAGCAAAGAAGAGATGGGCAATTGACTTCGTCTATAACTCAAGAGATGGCAACCACGTTTGTCACTTCCAGGGTAGATGCTCCAGTCACTCTCAAAGACGAGATGACATATGTGAAAGTGACTGGTGTAAAATTTGGCCACCATGAGGTACTTAATTAAATGCTTTTATTCATGAATGCTGGTATCCATCCATCCACAAGAGGCAGGCAAAAATGTGAGTATGCTGGTTAAGCGTGGGCTCTTAGACCCCCATGTGCAGTTCCAGGCTCTGCCACTTACTTGACTTCTATGAGCTCAGTTTCCTCATCTGTAAAATGGGAATAATAACAGTAATCACCTCATAGGGTGGTCATGAGGCATAAATAAAATAATGTAACTGAATAGCATTTAGTACACATTGGATAAATGTCCATTAAAATGAGCACTGGTGTTCATTCCTTCTTGGAGGGGCTCACAGTCTGCTGGTTTGGCCCAACCTTGCATGTGAGGAATGGGTGAGGAAAGAGAGCATTAGCCATTCCCAGAGGTCTGGAAGCAGGCTGGAATGACTTCATCAGGCATGTGTCCCATTGGCTGACTCAGATTCAAACTGAGTTATGACCTGAATTGACGCTGGTATTTCTGCAGCTGTGGTGCCATCAAGAGCACCGCACGTGGGGGCAGAAGGTTCCAATCCTGGCTCTATTATTTATTAGTGAGTGACCGGAGCCGATCATTTATCCTTCCTGGACTGTATCTTCCTCCTCCAGAAATGAGGATTGCACAGCCTCTCGCATGTGGTGTTGTGAGAACTGCCTGAGATAGTCTGAGTGACTGCCTCTGTTATGGTGTCTGGCAGGTGGAGGCTGTCAATATTGCTGTCCATTTGTTAGGTCGGCTAGTCGACCAGGGATCCAGTGGCCCAGCCCAAAGGGGACTGTGAGCTTTGCATTCAGCCCCCTGAACTCTGGGTAAAGTCATGCAGCCGGTGTCGGCCTCCAAGCTCCACCATCGCCTTGACACCCCTTCACTCATCCAAACAAGTGCCATGGGAGAAAGCCCAGCTTGCAGCTCAAAAAGTCAGAACAACAGGAAATGGAAAACAGTCCCTGGCACACATGTCGCCTTTCTCCCGGCCCTAGGAAATTTAGTATGTGAGCCAAAGCACCTCTCTGAGCTCTTCCTTTCTTTGAGCTGCTGGCACCCCACATCCCATCTCCCTTAAACTTTACCTACACATACATCAACAGCTATATTTTTTGTGTTGTCAAAAGCTGGTGTCAGGAGAAGTTAGCAGATATTTTTTCTTCTCAAACACAATATAAGGGTCAAAGATCTCTCAGGTAAATGACCTGAACCTGCAGCCTGGATGGACCACCAAGCCTCCTGGGCCCTGGTGAGGCAGTTCAGCCTCATGACAGGGAGTTAGGGTGCTGGAGCCCACTGCTGGCCTCTCCCTCTTACTATTTGTGGCACCTTGGACAGAAAGCCCTTCATTTTCACGCTCCGTTTCTCTGGCTATGTAATGGGGATGATGATAAGGAGAGCACCTCCCTCGCAGGGCTGTGCAAGAATTAAATAAGTGAATATGTGCAAAACCTGTATGTGGGGCCTTGCACAGAGCAAGCGTTGGATGGATGTGAGCCATCTTCCATATCTCAGAAGAGGCCCCTCCTTTTATTAGAAGAATTGTATACACTGGTGATAACTGTTCACACCATCCAGTCAAGAAGACAGAATAAGAGGCCCTTTCTGGGTATTGGAGACTAGCTTTCTATCTATAAATGTGTCTGAGGGTCAAGGAATTATCTCATTTCTAAAGCTCTTCTGAATAAAACGTGTAATAGTTCTGTGACCTAGAGTCACTGCACAACACAGACACTCCAGGGCAGCAGCTGGGTCTCAGCCCCTTGTGTGGCTCTTTGCATTGGCAAGAAGCCCCAAGACGTGCTGACCGGCTGGCTGAATCAGGCCGGCGCTTGCACCTCCCTCCCTGAGCACCAGAACGAAATGAAAGCCTGCAGTCTTCCTCTGTTTGCTACACAACTGCTCTGGTTTTCAGGGTGTACTGTCCTCTTCCATCATTGAGCTAATGAGATAAAAGTGTCTCAAAGTCAGCCAACATTTTCCATCCCAAGGGTGGAGAATAGCTCTTCAAGGACACACAGTTAGAGGGCCACAGTTCTTATCTTCAAGGACCCGGATGACGAGGGAAGAGCAGGGCAAGAAGTGGTCTCGTCTAGTTAGCCGAGAGCCATGGGAGCCCATGGGAGAAGCAACAGTCCCTCCTCAGGGAAATGAGGCTTGGCATGGAAACTGAGTTTTGAAGGGAGTGGCTTATTGAGTGTATTAAAAAGAATAACGAAGAGGGTTTTCCACGCACTGGGCCTAGGAGACACAAGACAAAGAAGACAGGATCCCCATCTTCAGCGACTTTGCAGACTAGCAAAGGGCACGGACAGGTGAGCAGCTGGACGAGCAGCTGGACAAGCAGAGTGTGACGGTACTAGGATGGAGGTGGTCATGGAGGGGAGAGCCTCCCCAGCAGGGCAGAGAGGAAATGGTGCTGGCAGGCGCCCTGGGAGAGACTTACCTGAGCAGTTGGCTGAGTCTTGAGGGGCTGCAAAAGTTGCCCAGGGAAGGTGAGAAAAAGATAATCAAGGCAGAGACAGTTCCATGTGTGGGGACATGGTGGGGGGGAAAGAGAGTGGGGGCAGCAGGAAAGAGCTCCTAATTCAGAGTGCGGGTGGGGCTGAGAAGTGATCAGGGGCCCGGTGGGAGGGCTTTGCTTGCCACACTGCACTCTTGGCTTTGCCTCTGTAGGCCCCTGGGGAACCCTGAAGAGTTGTAAGCAGGATTTGACATGTGCCAGGGTGGGGCCCTATTGAAGCTGGTCAAGGAAGCTAAGACTCTGGCCCCTGGGGTGGAGGAGGGGCCAAGGAGGGCAGGACATTGGTATGAGTCTTGAGTGCCTCTGCACCTGTGCCTCAGCCTTGGCCTTTGGCTATGCCAGGCGGGCAGTATGAGCTGGCACCTATAGGCCTGCTTGCGGCTCAAGCTGCCCTTCCAGTGTCAGGGGAACACCTGCAGTGCAAGGGAGGACAGCTTTGACGAGCTGTGAATCCAGGCTCCTGATAGGCAATTCCATAAACCCTGGAAAACACCCAGAGAGCACCCTGGTGAGACTAAGCGGTCCATCTTTTTCACAGCCCCATTCTCCTGTTATGTGTAAGCCACTGGGATAGGAGCTGTGAACGTTTCCCTGTTCCGACATCTCCTCAGCATCACCCACGAGGCCCTATGTTCAGTGGGGGTTTGATAACCCCCAAGGAAGACCCTGACTGACTCCTTTCTCAGAAAGTGGAGTGGCCTCAGCACTTTCCCACACCCAATAAATGTGGCAGGCAGTAACCATTAACACTCAACCCTCTGGCTGCATTTAAAATGAGGGACACTTGGGGTGGCCGGTTAGCTCAGTTGGTTAGAGCATGGCGCTAATATTGCCAAGGTTGCCGGTTCAATACCCGTATGGCCCACTGTGAGCTGCACCCTCCTTAAAAATAAGTAAGTAAGTAAGCAAATAAATAAATAAATAAATAAATAAATAAATAAATAAATAAATAATAAAACAAAATGAGGGATACTTTAGAACAAAACTGAGTAACTGCCACAAACTTACAGGAAGTAAAAAACAACTCTTCATGAAGATGTCAACAGTTTTTGTCCAGATTGGATGTACGGCCTCTGGCGCCAAACCTGGGTTTGAATCCCATTCTGCAAGTCACTGGCTACGTAAGCTTGAGAAATGACTAAACTTGCTGAGCTTCTGGCTCTTCATATGTAATAAAGGGAAAATAATAGGACCTTCTTCATAGGGTCACTGTGAAGATGAAATGATGCTATTAACATATGCTCAATACATGCTAGTAATTGTTTGCATTATTATTTCTAGTTCTCTTTCTATACAGTTTTGTAGCCTAAGAGGATTGTGTATTCAGGGAACACTAAGATTAAGAGAAGGAAGAGAAGGAGGAAAAGGTATACTGATGTCTAATGAGATGCCATGGAATCTTTTTATGTTGGAACAAAGGTGCCTTTTGTTTCCACAAGGGTCAAAATGTTTGCTCGACAGTCTTGGACTACAAACAAAAGCAAAATCAATATCCTGGATGATTTTCTCTATGGCCAAGTCCAGATGAACAAAGCTATCGGAAACTCTGCCCCGGATAGCCACAGCTGGGTGTCCTAGGCCCTGGCCCATCTTCTGCTGGGCCTGGGGTGTTCTGATGGTGGTGCTGTCGTAAACACAGCCCACATCAGGAAACTTCCAGATCTCCTCAGGTTCCACAACAGAAAGAAACCAGCTTTCCAGAATCCAATCCTAGGATGGTTACTGAGAGGAAACTGCTGAGAATGCCTCAGTTTTACATGAACATTTGTGTTTTGACAAGCTAAACCAAGTCAGTGTGGGACTCTGGACAGATCAATTTACCTTCCTGGGCTTCAGTTTTTTCATATGTAGAACAAGAGGACTGGATGAGGTCTATGTTGACTAGAGCTAGGTGCTAATGTACTTTCCACTTTAGAAACTTTCTGATGTTCATTCAGGTACCAAGGAAAAACCAGACTGACCCACCCCATTCCCATAAAGCTAAACTGAAGCACCTCCCAGCTCACGTGGTGAGATGGTGCACTGATGGGAGTGGAATGGCGGGGGAGCTTTGCATCCTGGCGGTAGCTTCTTGAGCCTTGTACCTGAAGACTTGGAGCCCATGAAGATCAGGACTTGAGAGCACGTGGGAAGGCACACCACAGGTCACAGGCCCAGGAACTCACGCCACATGCACTGTGTGTGAGCAGCAGTGGACCCTCCAACAGACCAGTGAACTCTTGTCTGCAGAGAAGTGTGACTCACAGCAGGTGGGGAAGGGCCATCATCACCCCTATATCTCAACAGCTTTGAAAACTTACTCGCTTTATTTTTTAAAAAATTTTCCCTGGGGGAAAGAAATGAACACCTTCAGTGACAAGGAAAATAACAATAATAGTCATAATAATGACAAAAGCAAAATAAGCACATGTAAGTGCATTTTTTTTTTCTTAGAGATTTATTTTTGTTTGATGAATCTGACACCGGTCAGGGAGAGAGGAGAATGTTGGGAGACCCGCAGGGAAATGAGCACCCAGGGGAGGGGCTGCTGCTTCCCACATGGATGGGGTTGGTGTTGGGGTTGGTTTGTTTGTTTAATTTGTTGCTGGAAGTTTTCCTTTTGTTCACTTTTATAAATCTCTCCCCGGGGTTGCGAGCTTTCCCTCCCTCCCACCTCCCTTCCCCCCCACCCCCAATTTCATTTTTAAAAAGCGAGCTCGCTTGCTCGCCAGGTGTGTCCCCCAAGCTCTCACAGCTCTAATAAATAAGGAGCACCTGTAAAACAGTAGCTTGACTTGTTAAGTGACTGTACAAAGGAGAATATAGAAATACAGTATGTACACCTCATCCACGGGCCCATGGTGCTTCAAGGCCAGCGTGACACTGACCTGGTCTCGCCCACCGCCCCCACCCCTCCTGCTGCTGGCTTGGCAGCCTTGTAGGGGGGGCACCTGGACCCCTCCAGAGGGAACAATTGCTTTATTTGAGTTAGTAAACAGATACACTGAATCACAAGGTGATTTGATCTTTTTTTTTTTTTTTTAGTTTTCTTCTTTTTTTGGATTTTTTTCTTATTTTTTCTTTTTTTTTTTCTTTTTCTTTTTTCTGTACTCATCAGAATGGGATACTCCACGACTGTCTCACCAACTCAGTGCCAGTACACATGCTCTAGAGGACTTCTGGACTCGCAGCTACAACTGTACAAGTGCACACAAGAAAATCTACCCTGTTATCCTCCACCCACTGATTGAGGATCGAATTGCACATTTCTCTTCACCATGACAGGAGAAAGCAAACAGTGAAACAGAATCATGGGTGATCTTTCTCACTTTCCCTCTTGTTTTCATTGGTTTGTCCATACCATTCTAATTATCATGAAAGGGCTCTGCGTATAGAGAGATTGCTTCACTGACTTCCTGGATCACCGAAAACCATCAGGGTTGAAATTTCATCCAAGTCTTTCGTGACGCCCAGCAAATATTCCCCCTCGGATTATTTTACACCTTGAGGGCATTTTGGTCTTCAGTTCAACACTCTTGCTCTGTTCCCAAATGGGGCGCTATTTAGGGGAATTTAAAGAGAAAGCTGAGAAGAATAAACATTTACCGAGTTCTCTTGGCATTCGGTCTCTGAAAAACCACAGTATAAACTATTCATGCTGCTTCTTACATCTGTCAAATCGAAAATTAAAAGCCATAAAAGTGTAACACTGAAAATATGGCATTAAAAAGGATAAAGGTGGCCTTTGTAAAAATAACAAGAAAAGTATATCAGCCAATAAAATATTCTAACTCTTCATTTAAAAGTGCATCCTGGGCAGGACAGAGATGAATCTGAAGCGTTGGGACTCCAGTGCGATCCCTCTCCGCCGTCAAAACGTGAACAGTATAGGTCCAAAACCGTACAATGCAAATCACAATTCTTAGTGTAGCAGCAAAACCACAGCAGTTTTTAAAAAGATTTAAAAAAGGTGTTTGTTTTCAAATCCATATCGTCTTCCAGCCTCACCCTCTGAGCCTTGAAGATAGAGCGGGGAGAATACCTACATTGGTCCTTGTGGCTTGTTGGTGTTTCATTTGTTTAAAACCAAGGGCGAAATCCCTAAGTTCCTCTGGGGAGAAGCAGAGATGGGGGCAGCAGGAAGGCTGGGCCTGCTGGCTGGGTCCAAGATGTGCTGGCTTCTCTGGGCTAGAGGCCACCAAGGGAGGGCTGCTTCCTCTGAGATGCTTAATGACAGGAAGTGGCTTTATTTGCTTGAGTTTTAGCCAGAGAGGGTGGTGAGCGGACCAGCTGGTGTCATTGGATGGCGTGACATGGTTTGCTCTGCGCCCTCTCTCCATGCAAGGTACCCTGTGAGTGAGTGTTCCTGGAAAAGAGGAGAAAAGGCCTGTCAGAATCCACTGGACCAAACCACGCCCTCCCCGCAAGCTGGGGAGAACCCAGGCATGAGTCAGAGCAGCACTCTCTCCAGTCAGGTCAGGCTTAAAACAAGTCCCCAGAACTAAGGCAGCACAGCGTGATTTCGACGTGACTTTCATTCACGGTTCTGCTCCGGGTCAGCCCTGCCAGCTTTGTGTGAAAAAATGAAACTTGAGTTGCTTTTTGGAATACCACAAGGAGCAGGGTACACCACACCTTCACCCGAAGACCACAACTACATCCTTTGCGACCCAGCAACTTTCACCCTCCATGTTACTGCAAGAACTGGCAGGAGGTCTTCTGAGTGGCCAACGTCACCCGGGGCTGGGCAAGGTCCCAGAGGACCCTGGAGCTCCAGACCTCAGCCCCGTACTCTATGCAACAGCCCTGGGGTTTACTGCAAAGGAGGAAAGCCAAGAGATTCACTTCTCAGCACGTGAAACATTACTATGGACATACAGACTTATCTTCCCAGGTTTCCTATGGAGGCAACTGACCTGGAAGAAATGCTCCTCTGCAGGTCTTGCCTGACAAAGGTGAGCCATTCACATTTCTTCATACCC
Organism: Rhinolophus sinicus; assembly: GCF_057876585.1. NCBI lineage: Eukaryota > Metazoa > Chordata > Mammalia > Chiroptera > Rhinolophidae > Rhinolophus > Rhinolophus sinicus. Next base: position 47,362,986 of record NC_142502.1, read on the forward strand.
AAACCAAACAGTAGCTCGGGACTGGAAGACAATAAACCAACCAGGTCTTGAAATCCTAGGTAGAGGGTCTGAACAGCATTGTTCACTAGGAAAGACAGTTTCTGGGGAATGCCCACCCCAACTTCCACCACAGACATTAAGCTCTGTCTCACCGTCCCTACTGGCTTATTTCATTTGTTACCAGTCCCTTGGTTTGAAATACAACTTCCTGAGGACACTCAGAGTCACCCCCAATAAGCAGCTACTCAGAAGTCTGTCAACCAAATGGTAAAGTCCCTGAGGCTGGGGCTGTATCTATTTTGCTCACGTCTCTACACCCAGCCCCTAGTTCAGCTGCATGCACATGTCAAACAAACGAGCTCAACCAGCCCTCATCCACCATGCCCCAAAACAGCACCTGTTTTTCCTGCCCATAAATGGGGATGTCAGAAATGTGCATGGGTAAAATTTGGCTAACAGGAGGTGGTGACAGGGGACTCGTAAACATCTTTACAACTGCTGAGATTTTTCCTAGAACAATGAACAAATAATTTCAGCGAGGTGGTAGAATTTAGAATTTGAAGGGACCCCAGAGATAACATACTACAATTTCCTCATTTTATAGATGAAGAGATGGAGGCCTCAAAGAGACTTGGAAACTTTCTCAGGGTGTGTGTAGCATGAATGGAGCACAAGTGTGAGGGGGTCCAATGCCCATTGGGAGGACTAAGTACAAGCTTGTGCTTTGAACCCCGCTATCCAAATCCTGGTGTTAATGGTAATGATAATAATGATCAGCCAAAAACAAGGTTTGAAAATCTGAATGTGCATGACAGGAAATGCCTGAGTTCCCCAAATCACATTAAATCACCAGATCAGTGTGCATTTAATATGTATATTAAATAACCAAAGTGAAAATGCAAAACACCACAAATATGCAATGGGGGTGGAATTACAAGGCCATGGAAACCCTTTTATTTTGCATGGTCAGATTTGGAAAAGTGGGTGTTTATCTCTGAATAAAGAGTTCACTTTTCTTTCTCTTTCTTTTTTCTTCCTTTCTTTCCTTCCTTTCTTCCTCTCTCCCTGCCCATCCCCCTTTTTTTCCGAGAACGAGAAAATGGCAAGAAGGGATACAAAAACAAAAACACCAAGAGCCAACATCAAATGAGAGGCCACAAAGGGTTGGGAAGGAGCCTCAGAAGTGACAAATGGATCCAAATACACAAGTGGAGCTACTTCTGGGAATGATTCTTTTTCATTTAGGAAGCACAGTCTGGAACTTGCTGTGGAAGAAAGGGAAACCATCCTCACCTCTGGGCTGGGGACCAAGAATGATCAAATCTTGTAGTCAGAGAGAGCATCTGAATCCTTTCTTTAAAAAGGAAAGGGAAAAAAATAAAAGGTGTTTACCACTTTCTTCCAGTGACTGGGAAACCCCACCATTTTGAATTACTTAAGAATGCTGCAACTGCTTTTTCAAGGCTATAGTTGTTGTTTTTTTTCCCTTTAATGTAATCATGTCGCCCCCAAAAGAGGACTCCTTCTCAAATAAGTTTCTTTATATTCAAATCACCTCTGGACCAGGGCCAAACGTGGACTGCATTGGCCAACTTGGAGAAAATTTCAAGGCTTTCATAAGGGACTGGGAAAACAGGATTATAATGAGAGCCATTCTGGAACCTTAACTACAGCATTTGCCATCCCCAACACTGTAATAATCATTATTATTCTCTGGTATCTATTATTGTCTGGTAAATAATATGTGTTTTCCCCAAAGTTCTAAAGGGTGCAGCTGCAGCACACTCTATTTTTTTGCAGCCCCACTCCTGCTGCTCTGAAAGCCTCCTCACACCGAGCTTATTTTAAGAGAATGGCAAAGTAGACAGTTTGTGCTGTTTCCTTCCCTCTCACCACATACTTGCCGTGTCTGGGACCCCCACAAAGGCCAGATGGTGGCAGTACAAGTCCCTTCCTGCTGATAACATTTGAGGAGGGGCTGATACAGAAGTCATCCTCATTTGTTCTTCTGGCTCTGGCGGGTTCAGGGCAGCCGCCTTGTTGGTGACACAGGAATAGACTCTGGAATCAATGAAAACGAAGAACCAAGCTTGGGCTTCACCTTCCTGATAGTCATTGGTACGCAAGGTATGAAACTCAAGAGTGGGGAGGAAGCAAGCTTGGAGTTTTAGGAAGTGATCATGGCAAGAAGTCCTACAGCCTGAACCGGTTCCTACTTTGCTCTCGCCAAGCAGAGGGATCTTATGGAAAAATCTGTTCTCTAAATTTCTTGATCTGAGCAAAAGAGAAATTATTACAATAAGTGAGACGGAGATGCAAGTTACGGTCTGGCATGACCCCTACCGAGCGGTGTGACCTGGAACCTATTCCTTAACCTCCCCAACCCTGTGAAATGGGGGCCTGGGTGAGATTTTCTATTATATCTTCCATCTCTCCTATTCTGTGATTGTAAGATGTTTGAACCAAAGCCACTATCAAGTATGGAGGATTATAAACTTGAGCGGCTGGATATTCATCTGTTATCAGTGAGTAAGGAAGACTATTCATTTCTGGACCCCGAAGTCCAGTTTCAGAAAGATCTCCTCTCTATTATCCCCAGCTTGCCCTCACCCCCCATCACACTCACCTCTGGGGGAGATTTTTGGGGTATCTCTTAATGCAGGGGGTTCTGGGGAAGGGCTGCATTTGTGCCTAACATTTGGGTTTTCCTCTACATTGGGGGTTTGTCTGAAGGCAGGACAACGCAGAGCCCTGTTACATGGAACAGCACTCGCACACTGCCCATCCTGTGTATCATGTATGTACTGTGTATGAAGACCAGCTCCACTATTCATGGTCTCCAGCAGGCATGTAAGGCCAGGTGCCCTCAGAATTCCAGGCCCACCTGCCCCTTTGGGTCAAAGGAGTGAGGCGTCTTCCTCATGGAATCATAAGGTCTGTCACATCAAGGGCATTTGACAGACGCTCTGTCCACCTGACACTTAAGTCCTAATCAGCAGGAAAGCACTGCTAAGAATGTGGTTGAGTTACTCGTCCTCCTTTATCACACCCGAATTTTCAGAGAATTATAGAGAACAAAATTGTGCCTGAGTACTAATAAATTACTTCCATGTTGATAACTCAAAATATGACCCTTCTCACCTTTTCTTCTCTGGCCCAATAATTATGCTGGCTGCATTTGAAAGCAGAATTCACAATTTCCAGGCAGCCACTCCCAAAAGTAAATGTGTGTCCCGAGTAAAATGTCTGTCTTAGTCTATGTCCCCACCTTTCCAAGCCAGTCCCTCCAGGGTGCCAGAGCCCACCTCTCCCAGGAAACCTGCCTAGATCAATCTAATCCATTTTCCAGATTTTTACTCTTCTTTCCTTCCTCAAATACCTTTGTAATTAGCATCCTCAAAATCTGGTAGTAGGTTTGTTTTATCTTACCTGTTTAGAAAGCAAGCTCCCTGTGTCTGTCATATTTATTCCCAGGAGTCTAAAACCCTGTGGCATCAACTCTATGATGTGCAAGAAATGCCTGTTGCCAAGCCGGGCTTGCCTTTGTCCAAATACCCAGGCCCTACCAGTGACGCCACTCACTGAGGCTCATCGGCCCATCACTTATCACGGTTAAATACAGCCATTAAGTGCTGGCTTCAGCCACGCTGTTTATCTGGGACAATAACGAGTCCCTGAGGACTGGACTGCTCTCAGGTAGCCGCAGCTATTCTGGGACACTCACAAGGGGAGAGCCCCATGGTCAGTGAACAGAGCCACCTGCACCAGCTGATAAACCTGGATGTGATGCCAGATAGTGGTCTCCGCACCAAACCCATCCCAGAAAGAGCCATCGCTTTGCAAGGTTATGCCAAAAAAAATATTCTCTCTCTTCTTGTCAACCATTGCTTCATGCAGAGTTTTGAAGTGGCTTTTACCAAGATGGAGAGCATTCTCATTTATGAAGTAGATGGCATGTCTTTTCTAATAGTTCACTAATTGATGAAAGTCTTTAAAAAACATCCTTTCTCCTTTCAGTGTAATTGTTATGGAAAATAACCCATGGTGAGAAGGGGGCCAAAGTTCAACTTCAGCTTAAGCTCAGTGCGGGGCTCTGGCCTGAATCACAACTTCATCACCACTGTGCTGTTTATATCATGGCTTTGACAAGCTAAGGCTCATGCATATTTAAAAGAAAAAACAGAGGGATAGTGGATAGGGGGCGGGAGGTTCACACAGTGTGAGGGATATAAATGATAAACGTCTAAGTTTTGCTTTGTCTTGTGCACCTGAAACTAATAAAATTTTTAAAAAAAGACTATAGACACATGGCTCAATAAATTTGTGATACGCTTGTGATAAAAAAATAAATAAAAATAAAAGAAAAAAATTAAGCCTTGATTTTTTTCTTATAATTTTCTTCTTTAGCAACATCTCTTATTTTACTCTTTAATCAATAAAAATCAGAACCATACAAGACCCCCTACTGGGATAACTCCATCTTTAATTCTTTGTTTTGCAAATTAAAATTTTGGGTCTTTTTACTTAGCTGGTTAAATGGGCAGAGGTCTGTTTATTCTTACAAGGAGGTCTCTTATTTCTTGCTGACCTTTAAAAATTCCTAGGGAACAAAAGACCCTGAACCAAGGCAAGGAACCCCCTCTTGTGCACTCACAAAGTATCTTCAACCTGGACAATGGTTCGATCTTCTTTACCTCAAATCCTTTCTGGAATCTGGGAGTTTATGCAAACCAAAAGACCCTGTCTCTGGCCCTTTTCTAAAAGCATGGAAGGATTTATGATTCACAGTGTACATTTTACAAATGCATTGGAGCAGGTGGCTATATCCATTCACAAGAGAAAAATAAAGAAGAATTATATGACATAGCTAATGTTCTGCATGAAATGCTGAAGAAGAGCCTGGAGTCCTATGCCCCCGGCTTTCAGAACTAAGCACTTCCTATAATGGTTTGGGAACGCTGCAGTATTTTCAAAGCAAGGCGTCAAATTGTATTCAGCACCTACTTTATATCCAATACTGCACTAGGCACTTTTGTATACTTAGTTCACTTGAAAACAAGTATATCTTACATACTTATTTCACTTAGACTTTTATTTTATTGAAACAGTGTTACTGAAGTATTCATTATTGTCCCCATTTTACAGATGAGCAAAACTTTACCAGGACGGTTAAGGAATTTACGTGTTCAAGGTCACCACTAGAAAGGGGAAAAGCTAGTCCTATGACCCCCTCCACAGGATGCTGCCCCCAATTCAGGTTTCATCTCTCCCCTTCCTTTCCCTGACAAGCGGGGTCACAACGTCAGAGCCATAAGGCGCCTCAGAGACACACAGAGTCCAGCTTCCTTGCTTTGCAAGCAAGAACTCTGAGAAGTCATTTGATAAGAAAAAAATAATTGTGTTTTCTTCATTCAAGTCCCATCAATATACAAACGAGCTGATGCTGGTTCATGTGCCTTCCCAAAATTCTGCTGTGGACAAAAAAGTAGATGTTTATTGTGTTAAGACGGAGTTTGTTATTTCACTCTATATGTTATCTGAACACAGGCATTCTAAATTTTTTAAAAAGAACCCAGAGGAAAAAATAGAAGCTTTATGTGGCAAGTAGCTATGGTCTATGAATCAATAATAGATTTGAAGATTTTAGGTGAGGTCTGGAAAAGTGGTCTTTCTAACACTTGAATTCTTTACAACCAGCCCATTAGCAGGGGGCCGGCGCAGATTTCATGTTCATGAAAACTTCACTGTAAAAAATAAGAGCAAGCATACTGATTCCCCATGCTACCTCCAGCCCCAAACAGCCAAGGAGATGAAGAGTGTGGTTAATAATTGCTTCTCTGGGGGGAGCCGGATGGCTCAGTTGGTTAGAGCGTGAGCTCTTAATAACAGGGTAGCCAGTTCGATTCCCACCTGGGCCAGTGAGCTGCGCCCTCCACAACTAGATTGAAGACAACAATCTGAGCTGAGATTCTGGAGGGGTGGCCTGATGGCTCAGTTGGTTAGAGCGCGAGCTGTCAACAACAAGGTTGCGGTTCAATTCCTGCATGGGATGGTGGGCTGCGCCCCCTGCAACTAAAGACTAAAAACGGCAACTGGACTTGGAGCTGAGCTGTGCTCTCCACAACTAGATTGAAGGACAATGACTTGGAGCTGATGGGCCCTGGAGAAACACACTGTTCCCCAACATTCCCCGATTTAAAAAAAAAAGAAAAATTGTTTTAAAAATTGCTTTTCTGCAACCCTGCAACCCCTCAACCCCAGATGTTCAGGTACAACCTATTTTCTCTCTGAAATCAGCCGCCCGAGAAAGCAATGCGTGGGTGGTAAAAATCTGACTCTGGTGCTTGGCACAGTGTGTGTAACTCAAGCAGCTGTGGTTGTATCCCGTGTCTCACTGAGAGGAAAGGCAGATGAGGACTCAGGTTCTAATCCTGGCTGCGCCATTCTATGACCTTGAGCATTTGCTCTGCTTGTCCCAGTATCTACTTGTAAAAATGGAACCAGACATCTCGTGAGAATTTCTGGAATGGTTTTCCTAACCTCCAAAGTTGACCCCATGGAAATGTTTTATTATTTTCCACTACATATCCAAGGGAACAAGTTCTGGGCTACAGGAGTCACCATGACAATTCTTATAATAAGCACCTACTATGTGCCAGGCACCTCTTGGGCACTTAAAATTATTTACATTGGAGAGTGATAACTCTATGAAGTAAGGGCTATCATCTTTGTGTATAAGATGTGGTTGTGCATGGACATGCTGGAGCCAGGCTGCCAGTTACTTCCCAGCACTGCCATTTACTAGCCAATGACACTGGGTAGGAAACAGTTTCTCTGTGCCTCAGTTTCTCATTTGTAAAATGGGTTTAATAATGGTATCCCCATAGGAGTTACCATTTGGAGCACTGCCTACATATAGAAAGTGCTCCAAAAATACTAGCTGTTATAATTATTAATGAGAAAAATGCAGGCACAAAGAGGTTATAAAACTTGTCCAAACTCTCAGCTGGTAAGAGACACAGCTAGATTTCAAATCTTACTCCAGGCCTGTATTCTCCTCTCAGGCATGGCAGCCTTTGTCATGGGACAGTAACTGCCATTTCTAAGGCACCTGTGATACGCCACACTCTACCTATTTTCTTACCTAACCCTCACAACACTGTTGTTAGTATTACTCATCGCCTAGAGACTAAAGCTCGGAGAGACTGAACCACTTCCTCCCTCACCCAGTAAGGATCTCTGCTGGGATTTAACTCAGGCTAGCCTAACTCGGAAGCAGATGTTCTTATCCTCAGAACCACACTGCTGCCTTCCTTCACTACTGGGAGTCCACTGTTGCCACATGTGAAAGCTTCGTAAGATCCAGAGCCTGGGAAGTCATGAAAGATAAAGGGACAACTCCAAAAGTTGCCAAACTCCCTTAACAGTACCTGCAGGCCTGGGGAGAATCTGATTCAGATTCTGCGAAAATCTCTGAAGGTGTCTGAAATAGAGCCAGGCAGACAAGCCTTATGACTTCTTCAGTCCAAAGGCAGGGCGTTGGGCATCACTGTGGTGGCCACTGTCCCGTCTCCGTGTTCATCACCAGGGAAGTCCTTCAGGCGACTAGGAGAGCTGCTGCTGGCCTCTGTGCGCCACACCACAACCTACACCTCGTCCTCCCTGCTGGCCTAAGGCTCAGACAGCTGGTCTGTCATAAAGGGCGGAGCCCGTTGCCATGGCAACTGGGGCCCAGCCAGCATCCCTCTTGACTGGACCTTGGAATGTTCTGTGGGTTGTGAGGTTTCCTTCCACCATGTGCTTTGAAGCCTCCTTCGGCCTACTCTGGGCACAGAGAAGGGGGTTCTTCCCCCCACTGCCCTGCCACAGTGGCTTTACATACTTCAAACATAGATGGAGCAGCCTCTGCCCGTCACACTAGCAATAACATTCTGCAATGTTTAGAATCGACCGCTGGTAATTAGCCTGTCATCAGAATGCAACAATCAGCTTTAGCGATGCCAGTCTTTCTCCTGCTTCCTTTCATTCTATGAACAGCTGCTAAAGTCATTTTCCTCAAACACAGATTTCATCCTGTGACTCGAGGATGTGGTGATGCCGCCTAAAGCAGAATACAAAGTCCAAAACCTCCCGCTCCTCTCCCCATGCCATGTAAGCCCGTTGCTCCAGCCACGTGAAGGGGACAGTCATCCCTAATGTGACTCACTCTTCTCTGCATCCATGGCTTTTGACAGCCTGTCGCATCCCTTATTCCTCGATTCCTGCCTGCTGTCCATGTCACTCCCCAGTTTTAGAACCTAACTCCGAATCACCTGCTTTATGGAACTTTCTCAGGGTGACTCCATTAGCTATTCCTCTCTTGGGATTCCTCTTCTACATTTGATCAACAAATACTGGTGTGGCCACGCTGCCAGCCCCGGAGCTTCGTACCGGGTTACAACGAGTGCACTGCCCCCAGCCCCTGCCCTCGCTGGAGCCTACTGTCCACAGTGTCATATCAGTTTGCAGGCAGGTTCTGCGTGTTGTTGGTAAGTGTGACCTTGGTTATTCCTTGTCTCTCTCCACAGGTTGTTAGCTCCTCAAAACAAGTTAAGAACTCTTGCCACTCCTCCTCCCAAGTTTTTCCTTTGCTTGCCCACCCTCCCTCCCTTCCTTTCTGATATCTCTTAAAGACAATGCCCCTGCGTGAAGTCAGTGTAGATATTATTAGTTAAAAATGGATATGTTGTATCCTCTAGGGAAATAAATAGAGACTATCTCTGAACCATAAATAAGTGATAGGGACAGCCTTCCTGTGTTTGGATATGATTAGGAGTTTATTAAGTTTGTGGATTGTAATATATGAATTAAGTATAATTAAGAACTCTAAATATAGGATTTTTAAAAGAAGTCATTATTCCTGTGCTTAGGCCACACACACACACACACACCACAGATGAGACAGAGAACAGGTTGATCGAATGATCAGAAAGTCAGGGGTGCTGTTAAAATCAGAACTAGAACCCCAACTGGTGGCTCCTCATCTTCATTTGCAAAGTCACAATGTTTTTCTGCTAAATTTTTTTCATAGTTTTCAATTAATATTTGGGATTCATGTTACTCAAACCTTGGTGAATATGGAAATAGACATTAAGTCCATATTTATGATGCCATCCTACTAAATAAGAGGGATAGAGGGACCTGGATGTATTTTTGGTTTGGCAAATTGTAGAACTATTTTTTTCAAACATTTGGGGTTTGGCTAAAACCAAAACTTATTTCGCCAAGCACTTTGGCCTTAATTTTTAAACCCATGTGTATTTTAAAAGAAATTCAATCTATATGTTTCTGACTCATTTACACTTAACTCATGAAAATTCTGTTTGGTAAGAACTATTAGATGTCCAAGCAAGTTTCTGAGCCTTTTTAGGCCATCTTCCCCCCCTGTTCTCACCAGAAAGTGGTATTTTGCCAACCATTAAAGAGTGTGAGCCCCAGAGGCCAGTGGTCAGTTTGAAATTTATAACCTCTGAAAGCTTAAATAGTTTCTGAGTGTGGAAATAGTTTTTTTTCCCCTTCTCCTTTTTTTCATATTAAGTGTATACATAGGATACCTATGATAAAGACAGGACCCTATGTCTTAGTTTCCAAGATGGCTGAGGCGAATAGTAAAGCATTCAACCTACCCCCCAATAAACTGTCCCTAACGCATTTCCGAGGAATAATATGACGCTTTCAGTTCACAAGGACACCAATTCAGATCCAACACTCTAATGGAAAGCTTTACTAATTAGTCTTAGGGTAAGAAAAAGAAGTGGGACTCAGTACAATTCAAGTTAAACGTTTTACCTTTGGAGGACTAGGGAAATTTTTTTTTTTTTTAAATCACAGACAACCAGCTCTGTTTAACGACTTTTCATACATTTAAAAAATAAGCTGAATCTACTAAACACTGCATTTGAATTAAAACCAGAAAAGCAGGAAGAACGTGCATGTGTGCTACAGTGACTTCACCCTGTATCTTCTATATATAGTGACACTCAGACACCACTCAATTAAAGTATTCTAGTGGGGGAAAGCTTTTGGATAAAGTACTTAAAAATGGCTTATAAATATTTAAAGTATAAGCATCTAACAAATCATAATGACAAAGTTTTACATTTAACCACATGTGCTCCAAATATCTTGAAATTATTCTAAATATTGGTTTAAAATATCAAAAGGTCTTGTTGATGGGATGCAGAACTTTGCAGAGAAACTTAAACCCGATCATTCTTGCTCCCACAACACCCAATCTGCACAATTTTTAAAGTGTGTGAGTGTAGATCTCCTTAGAAAAAGATCATGTTACAGTCTGAATTTCCAAAACAAGAGTTGAAGAATGAAATATAGGGTTTCCCCTTCTCTCACCAAATGCAGCTTAGCCACTTTGCTTCCAGATAATTTGTTATTGTAGGTTGGCTCAAATTTAAGACAGTAACATTTTAGAAACACTTGGAGAACTAAGCCAGCTGCAAGGAGGATATCATTACAAATTGAGACACATGTTGTATGGGAATACCATTCATTTTCGATACCAAAAACATGTCTAGGGAAGCAAGCCATGCAAATGAAGAAGAGATATACTTTTTAATTGCAGCTTTCTGGACGTTAGGTCAATGTTTCATATCAAAGGAGTCCATAAAGTGTGTTTCTCCCTTTTGTTCTTTAAACGCTATCAGTCACATTCTTACTTCCTTTTTTACAGAAAACAAACACAGCTTGCTAGCAAAGAAAGACAACAAACCAGAGGTTCAAAAGGGGAAATGATGAGACAACCATCTGTGCAGGCAAATATGTGGATGGAGTGAGGCTGGGGAACGCGGGACAGCTTTGCTTCGTCACTGTCCTGACCTGTGGAAAGGCAGCTCTGCTCTCGTGTTCCCTTCTCCCTATTCCGAGTTGTGCATTTGGGCAACGTGGTAAAATAGCACAAGCACGGTGTTGCTTATGGCCATAGCTTGGTCCCAGGAGCACAGAGTTAAGAGATCTCAGGGGCAACTTGACTGGTTTCCATTTAAGAACGTTTAGTACAATTGAGAGTTATTTTAAAACACAGAGAGACTAATTCCAAGTTTTTGTTGTTATTGCCCTTTGCTTTTGCTCCAGTCATTTTTACTAGAATCTTTTACAGCACCCCTAAAATAATGTGTGTGTGTGTGTGTGTGTGTTCCCTCCTTATTGATGGCCTCACATTCTCAATCCTTACCCCACCCTATGTTTTCTCAAGCAGAATGCTGTGGAAATTCACAAATTGGGAGAACTCTACGTGGTTAGTTTTTAGAGCTGGCATCCGAGATGGCATTTATTCCTTTTCTTTGAGAATGGGACCCTGTTAAATGATGCCAATGCTACATTGTTTATCTTTTAAAGCTAATTTGTTTCTCTGAAATGGATTCCTTTGATGCTTTTGAGGCATAAAAAAAAGTTTACACATGCAGAATACATCGCCTTAACGTGCATCCACATAGTAGTAACTGTTGTGCATTTAAAATGGCAACTGACGAATACAAATAATCTGCCCAGGACAGGGTGAAGGGAAATAGAATGGTCAGCCTCTGTCCCTTGGGCACAATCTCTTTGACAAGAGAGTCTGGCAAAGGCAGTGATGGGTGGAGGTACGTGTTCCACCACCACATGAGGTAAGTGTTCCATGCTGTAGTGTATTTTGGTCTTCAAACACCTCTGCCCCTCCGCAACGCTTGTCTGAACGAACATAGGTGTAAGTGATTGAACCATGATGCCCAGGCAGCCGCTCAGGCCAGCGAGGGAGAGATTCATTAGACATCAGACAAGGAGCTTGTTTCCAATGCCCTTCTGAGCATTGGCTTGTTAATAGCTGGTCGGATGCACACACCATTCTAAGCACACTCTGTCCAGGTGAAGAAGCTAGGGAGCTGGGGAGAATGGAGAGCGCCCCCAGACCTGGCCACATCAAAGCCCTGGTGTTGACTGAGCTGTCCACTTCTCGGACTAGATCTAGCCATCCACTCCCTTGGCCTCAACAACTGAAGGACGTCTCCCTGCACAGTGTGAACTTGGCAAGTCCAAGTGCTGGGGAAGTATCTAGCGTGTTTCTTCTCTTGTTTCCCTTTTCTTCTTTCACCGTGGGTACTCACAGGGTCTGATAACTTCAAGAAAAGCCTATAATCTATAACCTTGGCGTATTGTCACCAAGGCACTCTTACGGAGGCTAGTGCTACCTTATGTAGTTGCATCAATGACTGGGCAACATACAGTCCGCAGGAAAAAAAACTGTGAAAAATAAATTCTAGCTTTTAAGGGAAACTTACAGTTAATTCAGTTTCCTCAGAGTAACAAGAAAAACTCCAGCTCTGATATTGCTTGGTGATAATATAAGGTAATCCTTCAGAGATGTAAGGCAAACTTTTCCTGAAGTCACAATCTATGGACCTCTCCTCCCAAGAAAATGCCTCTGTGCATAGGCGCATAAAACTTTCCACCAAGTTCCAGAAGGAATTGCTACAGGCCATCCACGGCCTATTCCACAGAGCCGGGAGATCAGCTTTAGGGGGAGGCCACGTGGATCAGAAGGCCTGGAGATCAGGGCAGTGACGAGCACTGCCCTTGATGACCTTGAGGGTGAGTTCCTCTTTCTAGTTTGTACACTAAGCACTTCTCTTGCTTCACCCTAGTCCCAGCCCTGCTGAAGGGAGAGGGTATGGCTACATCTGCAAGAAATAAATACCCGGTCACACATGTCATTTTCCTATTCCATCATAATAGCATTGGAATAATATCTAAAAGCCAGATGCTTGCACATGAAAACCCTCCTTCTACCCCCTTGTCATAAGGGTTAAAATAGACCCAGCAGCGTTGAATGAGATGCGTCCAAGGCCGATCTTGACTGTTTATTCCAGAAAACTCTCCTCTATGAGTCTGAAATGATCACAGCAAGCAATCTGCCAGGCTGTCACCCCTCACGTGCATATGACGCCAACCTGGGGGTTTCTTGCTGGCTCTCTGAATGACCTATACCCAGAACTGGACAGCCATCTGAGTCCTGACAGACAGCCAAAACTTTAACATCAAGGATTATGTTTGCAATTAACGTTTCCAAATATCAAGTACTGAACATTAAAAATCTCAAGTCTGGCATAGGATCCACACAACCCATTTATATTGATTTCACTTTCAGTTTTTCTTCTTTTCTTGCTTTAAAAGTAGGCACCCATAGAAGTATTTCAAATGCACGGATGGACTTGACTTCCCAAGTAGCCTACTACTCTTAGCCAGAGAAACTAAACTGGCAAAACTTACCTGTCACCTCCACTTTTTGGCTTTCCTAAGGAGGCGAGCCCCCCATCCTTCTCTTGAAATAGTCCTTTCTGGGATCGTGGCCCCATGACCAGACTAATCATTAAACTCGAAACTCCAAGAAGCCAAAATTACCTGCCTCCTCCAGCTCTCCTGGAGAAAACTAAAAGTGGAAGGAAACCCTGTTGCTGAGGCTGGGGGAGCACCTTGGAACTGGGGCCAGGGAAAAGAGTCTCATATTTTCTTTCTGGTTTTAGAAACATTTCAGAATTTTGGGAGCCACACAGGTGGGAAGTTGTATGGACTTGTTGCTCCTCGGGAATGGAAAAAGTGAGGGTGAAAGGGTTACTCATGATACACATTTTTTCCATTGATTATTTTACTTAAAGAGAATATGTCATTTCCCTGGAAAATCGAGGAGGGGGGATAATTTTCTTTTGAATATCTTCAAACATTTGCAAATGGTTACTCTGAACTCCCCAATGTACCATAAACAAGTGTAAACTGTAGAAATTCAGAAAATGTACAAATACAAACAGTTATTCCCAAACTCTAAGGCAAAGACAGAGAAGGGAGTATTTCATTTATAAATGGAATTCTTTGTGGCTAGAATCGTTTGGGAAATGTTTATACATTGTTTTCCTTATTATTTGGGAGGATATTTTTTCTAGCTTACAGAAGCTACAGAACTGGTATTTGGAGTCTTAAAAGTTGAAGATTAAAGGAAGTTTACAACTTTTAAAATTTTTGACTAAACTTAATTGGTTCTGCACCTAGGAAAATGTCTGCCTATTAAAATAACTTGTAATCATATCAACAAACAAGAATGCATAAAGTCAGGTAATCAGGAATAGAGTAACTTCAAGATGGAAATATATATATATATATATATAATTTGGCAAGAACTAGCAAATATGATTACTTCTTTGAAGATAATTGTAGTTACCTGGATTATTGATTTCAAAATAAAGTATGCTTTGAATACAAATAAAACTATTTTAAAAATAGTAATACAGTATGAGAATGGTGGCCTAGTGAAAAGAATGAAGAACCCCAACTGAAGTTACTGACAGACTTTCCTATGAGAAATAATATAACGTCACCTATAGCATATGGAGAAATCACTCACCTGCACCTCACCCACCAACCTCAGCCCAGGTTTGTTTTTGGTTTTCAATACTTTCCACTTTGTCTTAAACTGGTCACCAAACAGTGTTCACTGTCAGGGCACAAAAGCCATGCAGTCCTTTATTTAACAGATGCATTTCCAATTTCTGCAACCACACAAATGGGCTGGGTTTCTGACGGCAGAGAACAAACCCAAGCACCACAGGTGCACAGAAGATCAGGACGGGTCAGAGAATGTGAGTGACTTATGGCAGGTTGAGACTGTGCTTCTGAGGTGACATGGAACTACAGAGGGCAAGAGGAAACGGGATTTAGCGGAGGAGAGGCGGTCCTTCCCCCATCTTAAATCACTTGCCTTGTCACCCCACTGTAGCTGGCAAAGCCTGACTGTCTCTGACTTTAGAGAAAAGCTGTAATTTCTTGAGGGACCCATCATAAAAAGAACTCTCTGATCTCAAGGGGATATGGGCTATTTCATCATTGCATCTTCTGAAATTGGCTAAAGCCAGGTTAATATTTTTAGTAACGACTCTGGTCTACACACAAGGCCCTCGCCTGATTCTTTATTCAGAAACATGTATCATCCAAATAGCCATCATATATTTCATGCCTTTATGTTCTTTTGGCCCCATGCTACTTATGGGCTAGTGCCACTATTCTTGACCTGGTCACTTCTCACTGCAGTAACAGTAGTAAAATCTTTCACCTTCCCATTCTTCATGTCATTTGAATGAGTGATATTCGAATGTGTTTAAAATTACAATTCCTGATGCTTTCTAGGCTTTCTAAAGGCCATCCCTTTTTTGTCCCACATCTTCCCATTAGTCACTGCTTTGTGAACCAGCTGAAATTACTCTGGTGGAGAAATCAGGGGCATTTTCAATGGAGGTGACAATGAGAAGGCTGAGGCCATCTGTCTTCAAACAGCAGAACTTGTACAAGCAAGAAGGCATGGTGAACTGATTTTTCATATCCTGCTCTTACTGGCAAAGCCATCAATGGAGAAGGAAACCTCAAACTATGATGGTTGAGAATTCCCTCTTGTACCGCCCAACAAGCCTGCTTGCTCTGGCTCTATGCTTCCCAGGCAAACTCTGGCTATAAGTTAGGTACATGCCAATATAAATATGCTAGACTTAGAGGTAATGGTCTGGACACGTCACACCAAGTGTTCTGGTCCACACTTATATTTTCCACTGTGGAGTAATGGGTTGGTATTCTAGGCCTGTAGTTGTTGCTGCTCAAAAAACAAGAATTGAACACTGTCAAAAAAAATTGAATATTGTCTAAGCAAGTAGAGAAGTTGGTAGGTAAGCTTGGGTTTTCTTTAGGAACTTCCACCAAGACAACGGAGGTGGATAAAAGAATTTTAGGGTCATAAAGGGACCAATTAGCCAATTCTTTTAGAGTGGTTTAAAGAAAGTATAGTTCTAGAATCAGACAACCTGGATTTGAATCACGACTATGCTTACTAACTTGGTGTTCTTGAGCAAGCTACTCGGTTTCTACGTCTCAGTTTCCTCACCAGTAAAATGAAGATACTAATAACTGTCGTATGGCTCTGAATACAGATAAATACCACTGAGAAATACTTAGAAGAGGGCCTATACATATCGACGTGAGAAACTGTTCTTCCTACGAGGCCCACTTCTCCCAGGCCTCCTTCCTCCCAGGGTTTACATCCCCACTGACTGTAAATGCCTCGAGGGCAGCACTGCGTCACATTCACCTTTGTATCTCCCAGCTCCTGGAAGGAGCTGTGCACAAGTTAGGTACTCAATAAATGTTCACTTCTCTTCCCTTCTTCTGCATATACAATTAATACATCTCAAGTGAAAGTCAGCCTGTTTGCTGATCTCTTGGATAAAGGGGAGAGTTTGGGCTCTGGGTTCAGCGGGCCTGAGTTGAATACTGGTTTCCCCACTCACCAACTCTAATTTGGGCCACATCTCACCTTCCTTCTTGGTAAGAAGATGCAGTTGATGCCTATTCCAACAGGACTGGCAGGACGATCAAATGAGGCCACATCTGGGTATAGCGGGCATGTCACACATGCTAGTTCCCCTTCCCCTTACGGAAATTCTGGACGCATTATCAGCATCTCACTTGGCATTAAGGAAGATTCCCCCACTGAGGTCAGAAATGTGCATGGCCACCCACATCAGCAATGTGGCCCTTTTCCCTGTCAAAGCCTCCCGCAGTCAGCAAAGGGGAGCAACCCACCGGCTAAGCTGAGGAGTCCAAAAACTGGGAGAAAGCAAAGCTGGTCAGTGATGCTTGAGACTTGCCCTGGGGAATGCTGGTTGGTGACAAAATGAAGGAGAAGATCCCATGAACAGGAGCTATGGGTCACTGTTCTAACACCCTGCCATGCAAAGAGGGCTTAGTGACTTGGGTTCAGGTGGCATAAGCATGTACAAAGGTTAGTTTTTATTCTCATCTTGCAAATAAAATCCCGTGGTTATGGAGAACATTTGTTGAGTTTGGACCTTCTGCTAATGAGTCTAGTAGCTCCAGAAAGTTGCCCAGCTCACCTTTTACCACAGCCTAATAACCTCATGACTGCGTTATTTACCGGGCCCCAGGCAATCTCTCCTTCCTTCCTACCTCTTCCTCTTCTCCAACAGGGTGAATTACAGAGATGAGCATAATAATAAAAATGTAATTAAGGAGACAGTTTTCCAAGTCAGGCTCAAGACTGGGCTTTACTATTAAGTAAGTGACCTTGGGCATGGTATTTACATGCTGTGAATCAGTTTTCTCAGCTGTAAAATGGGAACGATGTTGGATCAAAACGATGCTAGAGTGTGACTACACAAGGCGTACTGTAAACCATGTAAGGTAAGATCATGATTCTCAATTCAACGCTCTCGCCTCTGCCTTGCAAGCAGGAAGGAGAGGTGCACTGGCTCGTGCGGAGAGCCCCGGTGGACATACAAACCTTTTACTTATTCTGATTTCTAATTCGGAGGCACCTCCTTTTGAGCGGAGGCTCCAGGTCCTCGGGCCCGGCGCTGAGCATGGGCGAGGAGATGATGCAGGGCGCCATGGCAGTCTTCTCCGCGGGTTTTGGCACAGGCTGGATAACGCAGCCCGTCTTGGGCAGCATCCGCAGAGCGTACGCGTGGTCCTCGTCCGCGGGGTTATTAAGGTTCGGGTCTGACTTGTCGCCCCCCGCCAGGGCCTCCTCCCCCATCAGCTTTTTGGCTGCCTCCCCGTCCAGGTGGCAGTTGGAAGCACAGTTGTTCTCCTTGACGGACTCCAGCTCGCTCACCGCGGGCTCCTCAGGCGACAGCAGCTTCTTGGGGGCCGCGGGCAGCGGCGGCGGCGGCGGCGGGGGCTGCTCTGGTGGCGGCTCCGCGATCTTGGCGCCCTCGGCGACGGCGCCACGCGTGCCGTTCACGATGACATTGCAGGCCGCGGCAGCCTCGGGGCCCGCGGGGGCTCCTGGGCCTGGGTCGCCGGCGGCCGGGGGGCTGCAGTGCCCGTCCCTGCAGCCGCCGCAGGTCCTGCGCTCCGCGGTACCCGGTTCGCGCTCCGCCTTAACGTGCGCGTGTAACGCGCGATGGATCACGTTGTGCAGCCGGGCCCGGTGGCCCACCGTCAGGTCGATGACGCCGTCCTGCGGTCCCTGCAGCACGCCGGGGAAGCCGAGTTGGCCGCCCGCGCCCGGGGGGCTGCCAGCGCGCCGCGTCAGGTCCACCACCTCGCCCCGGCCGTGCTCCGCGAGCGCGGGTGCCAGGCTCAGTGCCCGGCCGGAGCAGCCGGGTGGCGAGTCAGCGGATTTGGATGAGCCCTGCTTGGAGTCCCGGGGGGACAGGGAGTGTCCGCCTGGCTTGCCTCCCGCTGCCGAGGAGTCGCCAGGGGCGCTCGGAATGAAGTTCTCCCCGTTGCTGGAAAATCCGTTGGGGGGCTTGGAATCATTGACGTGAGGGATGGGAATAGGGATGGGGATGGGCACGGGCAGGGGCACGATCACGGGGTATGGCACGAGCAAAGTGGGGGGCGGCACCAGCGGGGCGAGCGACGGCAGCCCGAAATTCATCATCTGGGGCACCGGCATCGGGCCATTTGGCATCATGCTCACCGGAGGGAAGGGGAGACTCGGCAAGGGCGCGCCCGGGGGCGGCGGGGGAAGCAGGCCCGGGGGGTTTCCGGGCATGGTCGGGGTGCTCGGGGGGTGAATGTGGGGCGATAGCATGGGCCGGTGCATGGGACTGGAAGTGGGGCCCAGGTTCCTGGGGCCTCCTGGCGGGGGCCCGATGCCCGGGAGCATGGGATTGGACAGAGGGCTGTTGGGGTTGGAGGCGTGGTGCGGCGGCCCGCGAATGAAGGGTGGGCGGATCTGCTGCATGATCTGCTGTTCCATGAAGATGGGCAGCGGCACTGGGCCCCGGTTGGTCATCACCATGGGAGGGCTGCGCGGCGGGACGCCGAGGGGAGGCCCGATGCTAGCAGGCGGCTGGACTGCGACGGGAGGGATGTTTGCAGTCTCGCTGATAGGCATGGACTTGGGCACCGGCGTGGGGATCTTAGTGACAGAGCAGTTGGCAGTGTCAGATGGAGAGACGGTGGTGGACGCCGCTGGGCCAGGGCCCTGGCTTTGGCCAGCTGCAGCCACTGGGGAGGGGGCCTTCCTCCGAGCATCTGTTAGAGGAATATTCCAAGAGTCTGGAGTGAGCAGCTGCACCCCGGTACCTTCTGCTTTATTTTCCATGGGAGGGTGTAATGTGCTGCACAGCCCAGCTGGAAGATTGGCCTGTGTCTCTTTGTAGAAAATGTCCATTTTGTATTGATTGAGACATTTTGCACTGCAGAACTGAAGCCTTCTTTCCCCGTCCCCAAAATCCAGGTATTCTTTTGTGTGTCTTATGTGCTTACACCAGTCACATACCTACAACACAGTAATAAAAAGAAAAAGGTAAGATAAGCAATTTCCTTGGGTAGATAGTGTTTCATGTTTCATGTGAAGGTTCTTTCAAATTTTATCACAATTTTTCAAACAGACTGAAGTGTTTCCTTCTAAAAGGTAGAATTCTTAAATGTTTGTACAATGATTTCTCATTGGAAGCCAGAATTGCTTTATAAAATATTAACTCTTCAGAACAGCAATTATCCCAATCTCCTATTTAAAAAAAAAAAGAAGAAGAAGAAGAAGAAATTGTGTTGTCTCCTTTAAGGTGGATCTGACAAAAAGGAATAAATATACCTGCCCACACATTTTCACTTGTCAAAGAGGCTCATTGTAAATGCAAATCTAAATAGTTTTGGAGAGAAGGATTCTCCAGAAAGTTCAGCGGGTTTTGAAATATAGCCCCTTAAAATTCTCCTCATGCAGAGTCACTTTACACTATTGACTGTGCTCAATAATGCAGTTGGAAAGGGTGTGCTGTGTTAACCAATAACACAAAGCACTGAACATCATTATGTCTGCCTTCCAAGGGGAAATTTGGAATTAGTCATGAAGTCTGTGTGAGGTTTAGCTATTCCCAACCTGTGATGTTGCAGCAAACTAGAATTATTTTTTTGAGCTGTTTGCCCACTCTCTCTTAGTAGTCAGAATTTTTGGTGACATTACTTGGCACACAGGCTTATTTAACAACTTTTCAAACACCAGAGAACATTTTCCAAAAGTTGTTATGACTTCCCCCCCACCTCCCTTTCAAATCTACTCCTGGCAAAAGAAAGGCATCACCAAATTTATTTTAAAATTGGGCTGCAGAACTAATTAAAGGCTGAGAGCTTTTCCCAATTGGAAATCACTAGACATCAAAGTTCAAAAAATAGTCATTCTCAGCTTCAGAACCCATTACTTTGGAGAAATTATTGTGATTTCATTAACACATTAATTTTGCAACACCATCAGCTCTCACAGATGGTGAAGACATGATCTACAATTCAAATATGACTCTTGTTTGCACAAATGTCTTCCCTTCATATGGCATTTTAAACAAGAATTAATATGAGTAATCTTGCCATAGCTATAAACAGATAAACAGATGTCAAAATTTTCAATAGTTCTTTCAGTGCCTTACTTTTTTGACTGAACATTACACAATCTTTTTTACTATTATCCTTTTTTTCTTTCTTTCTTCCTTTCTTTTTTTTTCTTTTTTCTTGTTTCCTTATTTTTTATTCAGTCATTTCTTTAGCACTCAATCCATACGGCAGTAAAGGAAGAATTCTGAAATGCAGTGCAATGGTGAGTCCATTGAATCTGAGTTTCTCCTCACGAAAGCACTGGTTCCAGTATTGCTCTAAATAGAACCCTGTTTTTGTTGAGGAGTGTGTCTGCTGTTCCCTTGTTGGTGCATTTTTTTTTTTTTTAACTATGGTAAACAGATAGCATTAAAAGATGATGAATTTTAATAATGATTGGTCACATTAACAATGCAAAAACAACATATGCTGGGCATTTGATTACTCATCTCATTTAACTCTCAGCTTTCCTTGATTGTAAACAGTGGTGGCATGCTAGTGTATGACTGTGGGTGCACACATTCATGACAGATGTGGGTCTGCAAGTATAAATTCACTCTTTCCTTCTCACTTTTTTTTTCACTGATACTTGAAGGTAATATACTTGATGGTATGAGATTGAATAAGAAACACTTATTGGCACACAGTTATTTGTTTGGTCTCATATCGAATTCCTCTTTCAAAATACCTGTAGCCAAAAAAATAATTTCAATGCTAATATACTCCTGTGTTTCACTGCAGTGTTTCAGGTTTCTTCAGAATTAAGGGAAGTGTTTTTTTTATCATAGTTGAGATGTCTAGTTTACAAACAAGTAGAGAATTGCTTCTGATGGGAAGAGACACACTGAATCTGTCAGATCCTCAAAATTCTCATCTAGATAAAGATTAAATAAACTAGTAGTGAAAATTTTACACATGAAAGTTATTATTTTTAAGATCTGATCATTTTTATAAAGTGAATATATAAGGATGTGACATTAAATTCCAATAGGAAATAAAGCCACCTGATTCTATTTTAGTATTAGACATCCATAGAAAGCCTAAAATCTAAGTTTATAAGCTTGAGGTGAATAATCAAATGCAGTTTCTTTAGTCATGAACTAAAAAATACTATCAATGAATTAAATCAATTAAAATAATATACCAAAATTTCTGGCATATTTCCTTTGGATCTTTTTTTTAACCATAAAGGGAAAGAGTTTTCTGAAATCCCTAATTGGTTTTTAAATTACCAGAATGAATTACTTGCCTCCAGAGGATTCTTCTGTTTCCTCAAGCTAAATATTTTCCATTGGAGTCACAAAAAATAATCTAAATATAACTTAAATATTCTTCTGTC
Source organism: Rhinolophus sinicus (assembly GCF_057876585.1). Classification (NCBI taxonomy): domain Eukaryota; kingdom Metazoa; phylum Chordata; class Mammalia; order Chiroptera; family Rhinolophidae; genus Rhinolophus; species Rhinolophus sinicus. The sequence goes on from NC_142502.1 coordinate 47,384,728, forward strand.
ACTTCCTTCACTTTCAATAATTCAGTGATGAATAAGAAATGTTCACAGATCTATCCCCATTATCAATTGAAAATTCTCTACCATATTTTATCTATTTCCACATAAAAAGAATTACAGACATCAAAGTTCAAAGCAAAATTCTATTTCATCAAACTTTCCGGTTAAAGGAAAGTACTAGTACTTAATCACTTGTTTTTTTTGCAACAACCCCAAAGTGCTTCGGTAATAGTGTGACAGTTTATGATTTTCTCATTTTGGATAATATGAGTATGAATGTGTGTGTATCCTTGCCTTCTTACATTTCAATTCAGAACACTGATCTAAAAATACAGAAAAGCAATTTTTCTGAGGAAGCAAAAAATTATTAGAGAAAAAAATTGTCACTTAAGAAATAATATATCAAGTCTGTCTTACAGGACACATCAGTTAAGATGAGGTCAATGAATTTATGGCACAAATGGCTATATCATGTGAGGCAATAAAATGCAGTACCATCATTCATTCTACATCTAACTAATGACACACTTCTAGTAATTAAAGATTTCATCATAAGAGCCAGAGCGGATTACTTAAGATTTAGTAGTTAGGTGAAAATATATACTGGAGATCTCTCTCTCTCTAATAAAATAACATTTACATATCCATGAAATACACAGCATGTGTCTCATAAACTATGGTTTTTCTGAATTGTGGTGTTATGAGGTATCCTTCCCTTCTTTTTCCATAGAAGGCTTTTTTTCTTTTTTAACTTTATGAGGCATTATGTTTTCCTTATTATGCCAGAAGCACCAACGTCCCTTCAGATATTTTAAGAGATAAAGATTAAGATGTGTAGAGCTCAACTCACTGGGCTCTGGGATGATTTCCCCTAAGTCCACCCCAGATTTGTTTCTGTTGGAATCTGGCCCCTTTGGTTCCACTTCTCTCCCTAACAGGTCCCAGATTGGACTGAACTGCGGCTGACGCTGTTTAACGATGGCAATCTAGGGACCGAACAATCAGCTCATGCAACACCACTGGGCGAGACAGCTGAAATGCTTCGTATCACAAATACATAACGTATCACCAGGACGACAAAAAGATCACAAAGGAGATAAACAAATGCGTATTCCATTCAAGCCTATAACAGCAGTCCTCAAAAAGATTAAATTCACCTTCCTGGGATGTGTCCAATTCTAAACAACAGAATGAACATTTCCTTTAGTCCATTTAGACTATTTATATTTGGGTGGCTGGCTGCCAGGGTAGTACTTATAAGCTCAGTGGCCTGATAGATTCACTCCTTTCCTGTGAAATAAATGTGTGGCAACCTACACCGCTGAACTGCTCAAAAGACACTGCCTCAGCAGAAATATCACTTGCTCTTGATATAAGAAAACTGAAAGGCAGGACTTCTGGTTCCTATAACTCTTTCCATCTTGTGTTACCCCTGGAAAGAAAGGAAGCTATTCATGTTGGCAACTGAGCCTTATTTTTATATAAACGTCCAAAGTCAAAGCCAAAGTATGCCATGAGGTTACCCACACGGGCACAATATATACATTCTGTTGGGCTTAAGGGAAGATTTGAGTGACTGGGGGAGGGGGACAGCATTTCTAATTAACCCATTAATACCCTGTCAGCTATGGGAGTGAAGTTCATCCTTCAGTGGAACCCACCACTGCTTTCTGAGTAACAATTTGGCATCAGGCAATATTTAATTAAGAAACCCTTTTGCTGAAATCTTTCTTATCTGGGTAAAGACATTTTTAGCAATGGAACAATAAAAAGATATTAGCAATCCCCTGAAGGCCATCAACAATTTAAGAAAACAAAACAAAATCTTCACATGCTTCTGACTTTCCACAACATAGCACCAGGCAACAACTCAGACGTTGTAGCTCCTTAAGCAAAATTGTAAGTTGCCATAAGAGGCTGGTCCCTTAGATCTCGGCCTGCTAAATGTGGCATTGATCATGCACTCCCAGCCCCCTCCAAAAAAATCATGAGTTCACTTAAGAGTGAAGTAAAGGATGATGGAGAGACATGGACAGGGGGTGGGGGAGGACCAGTTATTTGAAGGGTTTGCGGTCGGCCCCACCTGTAGGTAGACACCTTAGAGCATGAGTGAAGAGCCTCAGATTGACCCCACCTGAACATTAGCTTCCGGCCTGATCCTGGAGTCCCATGGTCCCAGCTCAACTGTTCCTCTGGGTTTAGACAATGCCTCCCTCAGGGCACTTGGGTGGCAAAGGAGGCTATGGCAATCACGTGGGATTTGGAGTCAGAAGATGTGGGTTTGAGCCTGGGCTCCATTATTTACTAGCAGTGCAATCTTATGAAAATCTCAGCTTTGGTTTTTCATCTGTGAAATGGAGCTAATCGTCGTAACAAGTAAGGCTTGCATGTCAGCCTATCAATAAGCTTGTTGCATAATTTATTTTTTCAGTCCCCCGTGTTTTCCCCATAGAGGTTGAGGTCCCAGGAACATCATATGTTTAAGTTCATTTTACCTTAATGGAAGGATATTTCTATGGCAGTGTGAGGAGGGAAAAGAAAATTTCTATCCACAGCTTTCCTTTGAGCATGCGTGTTTTTGAGATAGAATGGAGCATGCTTCTCTCTGGGCAACTGCATGCTATATCTCAAACACCAGCCCCCCACCATGCTTCCTAGGAGATGTTCCCAGAGGTAACATGACAAGGAACTGTGTACCAGCAACCCACCATCCTGAGAAGGCTCTATTTAACTCCTGCCGAGCCCTCTTCTTTTTCCAAGGCCAGTCATTCTCTAATTCAAGCAAAAGCTGATAAAGCAGCATGGCTTTGGAAATCAGCGTTAAACCATTAAAATGAATAATTCCTCTCAAGCTCAACTGCTGTTTGAATAGTGGAAGCCATAAACTGTGCTATTCATGTTTTATTAAAAAAGATAGCTGATGAATGATCTGCTTGACTCGTTACATGGCAGAACTATCTTCCAAAGGAAGGGCGAGAGCCACCGTGTCTATCACATGCCGTTAAGACAGGATGACCCAAGCCCCGCATGGCAGAACGCCAGAGGATGGGACTCCATGTAATGGAAAGGGCCACATCAAAACCTGATGGGGGAACCAAGCCCACCATTCCAAGTTTCCTTGCAAAGTTGGATTAGAGAGTGAAGGAAGGAAATCATGACTTAGCCCCAGATATGTAACGCCATGCAGAAATCAGGACTGGAATTTAGAACCAGCAAGGGTTATTGTTTTTGTTTTTGTTTTTGTTCATAAGCAAATTCATGGAGAAATTCATTTTCAAAATATGTTTTCTACAGAATTAGATTCCAACATGATGATATTTGCTACACAGTTCTTTTTATTTAAGAATTTTACTGGGTTTTTCGTTTTGCTTTGTAGTTTGAGAGCCTCCCTCTCTTTCTCTCCTCTCTTCTCTTCTCTCTCCTGAAATGGTATTTGGAACTCAAGGAGAGGCTAACGAGCATCTTCGTCAGAATTGAAATTTTCATTAGAAAACTGCCCTGTAGGAACTTTATACCATGACTCAAGTTCTACTTATCTTGCAAGTTATAAGCTGGATTTCAGAAATTTGGGCCCAGGTCACCAAAGTAGATCCTTCCCTTTCACATGTGCCATGAGCTTTGTAAGGCAGAGCAGAGATGGGCTTGGTTCAGGATTTCCATGAGTGTTGACAAATGGGCTCAATACTGGCCCAAGTCTATGTCTACAGCCAAAGCAAGAAACGGGATCCTGGCCTGTATTCAGTGACCGTGGGTCCATCCTCACAGCCAAACACAGGATTCAGAATGTGATTTCTCCCTGTGGTCTGCTGTGTTAGGTTGCCTAACAATATTAGCATATCATCACAAAACTCTGCTTCATTTTAGCTGGATAAAATGTAACTTACATCTTCTTAACATAAGTCATCCAGATGGAAACTGGAAAATTCAAACATCGGAAAATCTGGTCTACCTGGTGCCAAATGTCTGCCTCTCTGTTTTCAAGTTATTTGGCCCTGAGAGGACACAGAAATAGCCCAAAACATCTCAGAGCAACAAAAGTTAGCCTTGAAAGGAATCTCCGAGATCCTTTAGTCGACTCCTTCAGCTTCAGTTCTTGGTGGGGACAGGCACTTAATCACTCTGAGCCTCAACTGCTCAGCTATAAAGTGAGATCATCAATAGTGACAGCACTCCCCGGGAAACGTGAGGAAGAAAGAACCAGCAAGTGACTGCAGACATGGAAAATATGCCACATAAAAGCAGAAAGTGATGTCCTACCCCATTTCCCATTGTCATGGTGCTGCCATGCCCCATGACTCCATTTTCTCTCCTTTTTATTACCTCCAGATATTATAACGATGACTTGTCCTGAGAATTTGCTACCACATAATCCAATTTATTCATTCATAAGTGAACATTTATTGAGGGCCCATGTGTCAGGCACTGTACTAGGAACTGGGGCTATGAGTTAAATAAGATGTATCCGTGACCTCATACAGCTTATTTTTTGTTTTGTTTTGATTTAACCATCTGCACATTTTTGTTTTTTATTTAACCATCTTTGCTTCAAACTGAAGCTTAAGAAAAAACTGAGCTTCTATTTATAATGCTTTTATTTATTCAAAAATAAGTGCTGAGCTGTGCTCAAAAAGGCACTGGACTGTGAACCAGTGTGGGAAAAATTCAGTACCTGCCCTCAAGGACCTCAACATCTGTCTATTAACAGTCATGGGAGAAATTTGCACACACGTCCTCCCCTCCAGTAGTACTCCATACCCCTTCCATTAATAGACATGTTCTAAAGGTTAAAATTCAACAGTTTTCAACTAAAAAGTAGTCAACATTTTACTCTCCCAATATCAAACTCCCCTTTGTTCTGACTCTTTTTTTTCAAATGTACATCTGAATTTTTTTCAGATTTGTATTCGCCTTGTTTTTGGTAACTCCCCTTGTTTTCAAAATATATATTTCAATCTCTTTTCAAATGTATCTTTGATCACTTTTATCATTGTTCTCTCTGTTTTCTAAATGTATACTTGAATATTTGAAGTCTCACTATTTGTGACTATAAGAGACCCTTCTCTACCTGAAAAAGTTGCAGGCAGGGACCTTGGGTTACACTTGAGTATAAAGGGCGACCTATCAAACTGATGTGTTAAAATGTGAAGTGTGCTAGCTATCTGACTTCTATCGGTAGTCATTCACCTCATTCATTTCTTCCTTCATGAAGACTTTATGAAAAATCATGTTTCAAAACACGTGGCTTTAGTTCAACAACACAGCTAATCATATATCAGTGGTGGAAAATTTTGGAAGGTTTGCTGTTATCTGTGATATTTAAAACCGTCTTTTGTTTTCTAGGGATTTTATTTGAATCTGCCTCCCAGCCTCCTCACCTGCCTGGGCTGTGTCTTGGCATTGGCGATGGGCAGCACCACTGAAATGCCGTAATACCACGGCTGTGTGTGGGTGGGTGGTCCAGGTCAAGGACACTGTTGGGCAGAATTAGCCTCTCTGGCAGTTCTGCACCTCAGCTCACTCTCTGGCTGCTTCTTGAAGGTTTACAGCTGCTCATGGTGACCTCTTATTCATTTATCAACGATCTACTCGTCAATACCGATTGCTTGGAATCTGCCAGGCACCTGACTAAGGACTTTACTTGCAATGCCTCATTCAGCCCTCCTTTAACAGTCTCTTGCACATTTCTCTGTTCCCTGGGTTACAGGCTGCACCAGCTCCTACTTGTGGATGGTCAAGATTGCCCCACTTCAGCCCAGGGTGGCCATCTCTGCCCAGTCCTCAAATTTCTCCAGGACATTCCATTGAAAATTATGGCTTTTATTATAGTGCCCACTGGAAGCCCCAATTTGATGTAATAATAATAGATTATCCTAGTAACAATAGCTAGCATTATAGAAGCACTAGTAACCATGCTAAATGTGTTATACGGATTAACTCATTTAACCTCCACAAGAATCTTATCATATAGATAACTGGGGTTTAGGCAGGTTAAATAACTTGCCCATTTACCTACACAGATAATAGATGGCAGATCCAGACTCTAACATAACCCATCTTGCTTCAAAGACCATACAGCCCCCACTATGTCAAGGATTCTTTGCATTTTTTTCCTTTAAAGCTACAGAATTAAGATGGTCGACTAATATTTGATAATAATTTTGTTTTGAAATTCCAGAATTTCATTGCGACCTCTAAGGAACTCCATAGGTCAAGCCCAACCTGTCTCCTCCAGCAAGCTTAGGTTTCCCTCTCCACATAGATGGTCCTCCAGGTGGTACTCATACTTTCTGTGCAGGGAGAACCATCCAGAACTACCTACACAACCAAAGAGTGATTCACACAATAGATACCTTTCTCCTTTGCACTGACTTCTCCTGTGGTAGGAGGGTTGCAGTATAATTGCAAAGCCCTGTGCAGCCTGTTTCGTTGTGAGACAGCTTTAATTATTAGAAAGTTCAACCACTCCACGTCCCTGTCAGCTTCACCCACTGATAGTGGTTCTGTTCACCAGGGTCTCCCAGCACAGGACAATTCCTCTTCCAGATCTCAGCCTTTCAAATAACTTAAAAGGAGCCACCATATTTTCCCCAGATTGCTGTCCTGTGCCTTTTACCCAGGCATACACTTCACCTTGGTAATGCCCCTCTTAAAGAGTGGAGCCCAGAATGGAACGCAGCAGTCTGACTGGCACAGGGTCCAGGGTACGCGCCCCTCCCTCACCTAGGATACTATGCCTCCACTAATGCCATCCAAGAAAGCATGTGCTGTTTTAGCAGTCAGATCCCGCTTTTCAGTCTTTGCTTTTTACAAACAAACATTTATTAAATTCCTGTTATGTTCAAAGCTTGAAGCTTTCACTTTTCTACTTTAATTCTGACAACAAATTTGTAAAGGAGCTTCCGTTTTTCTCATTTTACTTTAAAATGATAATATGCTTCCTTCCCCTGAGCTCTCACAGCCTACAAATAGTGGAGCCAGGACCCAGATCTAGAACTTCCAAGCCATCCTCTTTTCACTCTACCATGCTGCTTGCTTCACTCCGAGTTTCTGGTAAACCAAAACCCTTTTTCTCCTAAGTGCTCATCAACCATTTGTTTAATGATATATTCGAGGACTTTTGAGGGTAAGCCATCAAGCCTTCTGGTCCAGAGTTTCAGAAATCATAAAGTCTTTCCCAATTTTGAAAATTTGGTCAACATTTGTCCACTTCTGTCTTTTAGAAACTCTTCCCATTCATCATGATAGAGCAAAGATGATCTAAAAGTAGATATGAAATTATCTACAAATTCCCTCATTAGGTTGGGAGATCTAAATTTGCTTAGTGTAGCAGACGGTCTCTTTTTGTCCCCAACATGGGATTCATAGCCCTCTTTATGGCATCTGTCCTACCTTTTACAGTCTAGAGAACATTCTCATTATGGAGACAATGGAAGGAAAGCAAATAAAAGTTGTCCAGCCCTGCTTTCTCACCCTCTTTTGGTAAATATTATACCATGTACTCTAAATGTTGATCTATCCAATTCTAATTCTTGTTCCTTCTATGAGCACAGTCCTAATCGCTCCTTTTATTACCTTGCACAGCTCCCCCAAGGGTTCAGCCCCTCATGCACCCTAACCTTCCTGACACAATATTCATTTTCAGAATTTTCCACCCCTCGGTTGCTCCCCCATTCCCACAAACTATCCTGAGTCTCTGAGTGTGGGACCAAATCCACCTTTCTTTGGAATATTAAAAACAAACAAACCAAAAAAAACCCTGCTTTTCTAAATTCTAGGGAACGTGGGTGATCATATCCAACATTCTCTGCCATTGCACATTCCAAGATGGCAGGTCACTTCCCCTCTCCATCCATATACCAAGCGTCTCTTTTCTATATTAACGAAAGTGGTGGTCAAAGTAGGATTCCTCTACTGCTTCTCTACCTCCTCAGAACTATCCACAAGGCATGGGAAGAAGGATCTATTGCTTTGCTTTTAAGAGAATGATATCTTTAGCAGATATCTACATAAATGGTCCCATATCTTGCTTCTTTGCTAATTAACCAGTTTTTAATGTCTGCTTCAGATTTTGTACTTGATACCCCAAAATAACTCTTTTGATGTTTCCTTTTATTTTCCTAAAATTTGCATCTTGCATTTGCCCTCAAGTGAATGGATTGCCATACAAGGATATATCTTCCTGAACCGTACCCACCTACTAGATATGTTGGTGAGACATATTGTCTTATATCATATTTCTATGCATTAGCTCTAGTATAAGCATACCCTCCCCTCAAGTCTCAGTGGTGTCTCTGCAATTGTTTTTATCTTTTTTTTGCCCACAATCCAAGGTACCTTTGTCCTTCCCACTCTCTACATTGGCAGAGAGATGTCAGAAGCCATTTGTTTATGCCCTCATGACTTTGTTTACATTTACGCTTGAGAAGGAACGGCCTCTTCTTCACTACCCACCTCTCCCTGTGTCATACCTGCTGCCTTCGTTGTGTCCAGTTTTAGAGGTTTATTGAATAGTTTTTGCCTCTCTTTTGTACCTCACAACTTAAAGTTTTTCTGATGAGATCCTTAAATCTCTAAATATAATACATTCTTCCCAATTGTCAATCAATGCCCCAGGCTTTTACTTTTCACTTGGTAAGCAGCATAGTTTGGTGAGGAAAGTGGTGGGCTAGGAATCAGAAAATGCAAGACCTGCCTACCCTGCAACTGTGGGTCCTGCTTCTGTGCCATTTGGCCCTCGGTCTAACTTCAAGGTCTGCTGTGAGGATCAAAATAAATTGTACAAATGAAAGCACTCTCAAAAATATAAAGTGCCATATAAATAGAGATATCTTAATTTTATTATAGATGTACAAGAATAATATTTAGATTTAAAAAAAATACAGAGCCAACTGATCTACCTACATTCTACTCTACTTATCCATGATTTTTCTATTAAATCTCAGTTATAAAAACACAAAGAGTAAATCCACTATTATTAACTTTCCTATGATGTGAACTTTTAGGTAAAAAGCATCGCACAAAGAATAAAACCCAGAAACCCAAATCAACAAAACACTGGATCCCCAAATTCTCCACCGTATTTCTAATGGCCTGTGGAATGTTTGACAGCAACATAATTGCAATAATGAGGAGGCTTGCCCGCCAGGTTGTGGTCTTAAGCTCTCTACAGGTGTTTTAGCCCTAGGCTCAGCTTCAGGCCAGTACCAGTCACCCAGACCAGAGTCACCAATGGTATCCCTTATGCTCAGTCACGTACAAATGTGACATTTATGGCATCTGGTGCATAATGCTGCAAATTTAAAAGGCCGAGAGTGCTGGGCTCGCAAACTTGGGGAAACGAAATAATTTAGGTTGCCTATTGTCTTTCTAGTTCATTAAAACCTGTGTGAGGGTGCCCACTTGGTGATAGTTTCTTAAGTATCTAGGGAGGGAGGTGCTGGACTGCTTCTGATTTCGGATCTACATGTTGGTTCTTTGGTCTCTGAAAAGCTTCCTGGATGTTTGTGGACAGTTGGTTTGCCCAGTTCTCTTCCTTCTTTGTTCTATGGGTGTAGCCATCCTGCTGTGACAACTCCCTGGGTAAGAGCCAACAGTCCACTACTGCTAGGTTCTCCACCAAGCATCCCTCTTACAACTCTATCCTCATAAGCAAATCCTGGGTTAGGCCAACCCAATCTCCCCATCTAGGCTGAATGTCTGATGCACTAAATGGTGTGAAGCAAGACAACCTGGGATGAAGATAGGTATTTGTACATATTTAAACACACCTGTTATTTAAATAACTCCTTTCTTCCAGTAAATTCAAGTGGCTCACTAGACACTTCCACAATACCACTTACTGGAAGTCTGTAAAAAGACAAGCAGCCAGATAACATAGCTTATTTTAGAGATAAGTAAATTATGACTAGCAACAATTATATATCAAATGCCAGTATTTGGGTAAAGCCCCCATCTCATAACCCCTGTATAACTAAGTACATCATTCTTTGTTCTACTCTGCAGAAGGAAACAAAATGGAGAAGAATACTTTCACCTGACCATCTATACAACTAGACGCTTGGCTCCTGGGTGAAAAGAGAAATGAGTATGACAGAGGTGCCTAATCCAAACAGATCTGTGCAGTGGGCCTCGGATCTGGTGAGGTACAAAAGAAAGGCATATTGGAGGGATAATCTAAATATGTGAGGCTGGGTGGAACCCTCTTTTCGTGCTTAGTATCAAAGGGTGAAATAAGAGACATTGAATAGATTCTGCTATATCAAGGCATACCCTTGGTATAGTCTGGCATGTGCAGAAGTGGGGAGGAGCAGAAAAAGGAAAGAGGAGAAGGAAAAGAACCATGTACTAACTACCTTTGTATCAGCACTGAACCCATTGGCTGCTAAATGCCTGCCATGGCCACAGACCCACTGCTTCCCTGGCCACAGCTGCCTGGACCCAAAGACACCTTCAGACAATGGTGTGGCTCTGCTTAATGAGGACAGAGTAAGTCAACAAACCAATCAGAATTTCTTCTTTGGGAAGTTGGGAATCAAGATAACTCCAAGAGACTGAGCAGTGGTGGGGAGAGTGGTCATGGAATAAAGCCAGAGGATCACAGAAGACAGGTCATAGCCAAAGCCGTGTGGCAGTATATATGACAAGGTAGAGCAAGGAGAAGGGGGCTGGAAGTGGCAGGAGTAGACGTCAAGTGGCAGGGAGTTGCAAATTGGTAAAAGGCTAAAGCAGGAGGCAATGATACCTGCTCCTGGGCGGCAATAAGACGGTCTGGGTGCCTGGTTATTAGCAGTGTGGGACCATATTTGCTGCCAGAACAATTGCCCATGCTCCATGGGGACAGGCAGCAATGGCTGTTCCCTCCTGCTTATTTCCTTGGGCTTTATAGCAAGTCTCCATAACTTTAAGAAAACCAAAAAATCTAACCCAGCTTTATATACTTTCTCTGATGTAATCCTTACCATGACCCTTGCAGGTATTACTCTCTATAAAGAGATGAGGAAACTCTAGGAAAGGAGAGTACTTCAGAGTCCTTGCATGATCCCCCAATACTTCCTCCCTGTGGTTAAGAAGCACCTTGGGACACATTACTATTGTATACCCTGCTTCCCATGTGGGGTCCCCAGGCAACCTCAGCCCAGTGCTGAGGCCAACTCACACCCGAGGGTTGGGAGGTAGTGTCTTCTGCAGGTTCAGAAGCAGAAAGCTGATGCCAGGACATGCCACTTACATATAGGCAATATACCAGCACTATTTCTGAGGGTCCCCCAGGAAGGAAATATGACTGCGTCATCAGGTCCTTGCCTATTCCTAAATCCACTGTAACTGCCCCCTTCTCACTGACCACTCCTACCCCAACTCTCTATTACCTAAGGGGTATTCCAGTTGCATCAATGTTCTCCTCCTGAAAAAAGGACTTATGGTCAAATGAGTCTGGGGAATGTTGCATATCCCATGCTTCTCTTGGATATTCTCAATGCACACTACCATATTTAAGCCTCTGAGAAGTTCTACAGAAAAGAAGCATGATTGATTTCATTAATCCAGAGTTTCCTCAACTTTCCAAAAATAGAATTCCATTTCCTAATAGGATTCTATAGAAAAAACACTTTGGAAAATGCTACTTTAATGATTTCGGTGCGTGTAACACAGAGCCAGGAAACCTACGCCTTACAATTTTATTAAAGCTTTCCGTTGTGGTACTGGGCCTAGGTCTCACGGAACTTTTACCTCCCTGCCCCCACCTCCCGCACACTGTCTCGCACAGGGTAAGGGTTCCATGTGCAAATGTTGGTTGTTAGCTGAATGGAAGGGAAAGTGAAAATGATTCCCATTTACCCTTCTGCATGTGAGCAGGCTCCGTTCTGCCAGAATCAAGGTTATCCATCCCCTTGTTGCACTTTTCTCAGCCCTAGGGCTCCCCCCATCCCTCCCATCAGCTTCCTGTGCTCACCGAGCCCTAGACCCTATTGCATTTCAGCCTGTGGTTTCAGCTTCTGCCGTCATTACAAACTCAATTTCTGTCCTCAGTTCTAGTTACCCCACACAGCCTGCAAGCCCGACAGGATGTCATGAATACTGTTACCTAGCGTGTGACCTTCCAAACCCTGAGGCCCCACCGAGAGCAATTTAGGTCATACAACTGCATTTTCTTCTGCATTACAGATGAATTCATGAGCATCTCACGAGAAACGAGCCACCGCACTTGAGAGGCAAACTCTTAAAGCACAACAAGTGGCATGTCAGTATTTTCATATTCATACACCAAGACACACCTTATCTGTCATGCTGAATAAAAATATAAAATCAAGAAATATTACCTCAACTAGCCTTGCTGGCACACCGGTTTTGAAATAGATTCAATTGGTCTAGGAGGGCTTATTCTACTCCAAGTCACACTGATCATTTTCTCTCTTCCTTTGGCCATTCTCTGCCACAGGCCTCTGGGCAAATTCACCCTTATCAAGAGTGAGTGACACATGCGTCCTAAAGGGCCAGAAGAACTGTGGTCTCAAAAGGGAAATGGGTGATTAACTATCCCTGGACGAAGTAAATTCTTCTAATCAGACACCTGCATCCTGTAACACATACTTCAGGGCCTTGATAAACTCAGCAGTAGCGTGGATGCCCTAACACTGAGATTCTCACAGGTAACCTGACTCTCCCAAGTCTACCAGTTGGAAGTAACTCAAATTCTTTTCTAAGTCCTGTTAACAATGTCATTTTACCCATCAATTTGACTAAAAAGCATTGCAATAATGATCTAAGGAGAAAGCATAACACGACCTAATCTGCCCATATCTATGTTGCAAGAGACTAAGAGAACATGGGCTTGGCCCTGGGATGGTCAAAAATGAGCCACAGAGTGAGGAGGTGTACTGGCTAATTGAGCTTTTTGCTGCATACCAGTGAGACGTGAGACATGAGTTTGGATTGGATTGGAATTCCATTATGGTTTTTAATAATTAAACATTACATGTTTGGAACCTCATTCTTTTGTATTACTTTTTAAATATTAATCTATGTACATCAGCTGGACTTCCTGCAGCTTGACATGCAGGAAATGGACGTCACACTGAGACAGACAACTGTGTTGGTAGCTTAAAACATCGTTGCTGTTCCGTCACAGTAAATGTGACTCTCGTCCAATCCTCTACCCACATTACCACACATTTTAGAAGGTGGCTTGTTCCGTTTTGCAACACACTTTACACATTCCTCATCATTACACTGACTTTTTAAATTAGCGAGAATCCAAATTAATCTTCATTTGAAAGTTTCATAATGGTCTCCTTGAGATCCCTGGGGTGTGGTGCACCCAGCCCTCAACAGACCAGAGTTAGGACATGGATGAGGAAGGCATACGAGCATTTCCTTAGAGTTTACGCCCCACTGTGATGAGACTCCAGCATGAAAATGTAAAACCAGGAGCACACATAAAAACCTCATTAAGGGCTAACCCCGCTTTCCACAGTGCTCTCATGCCGATAGGACTTCTCCTCGGGTGCCCAGCTGACATCTCCTGGGTGAACACGGCTGCTTTCACGCGTGTCCTTCCCTCCTCCCATTTCCTCATCCCTGGCAGCAGCTCCTGGGGCGCCTCTCTCTCTGCTGCTGGGGATCTCCGACTCAGGTTTTGCTGCCTGTCAGTCCCCTCCCAGCTCAAACACAGAACATCCTGAGGACAGAGAGGAGGTCTTCCCAAACGCCTAACTGCAATGGGGGATGGCCTCGGGTCAGACTTCAGTGGATTCTAAATCCAAACCGAGGCAGCCAGTGTGTCACTGCTCCAGAGATTACGGACCCCACTGTTTCTGTAGTCAAAGCAATCATCAGACCCATGTCTGTGCTCGGCCCCTCACAGGGCACGCCTTACAACAGGCTCCGATTTGGTTTCAACCTAAGAATTTTATTCCCTTTTAAGACAAAGCTAGCAGCACAGACCAGCCATGGTGTGTTTTGAAGAGTAAAACACCATTTTACTTAATAAAAAAGATGTAGGATTCAAAGTGGAAAAATTACATGGGAGCTATCCTTGTCATAGAAAAAGAGCCCCATAGCTGCCCACCCCTGTGACCACAGAGGAAGCCGGAAGTCCTGACACTCCCGAGAGATTAAATATAAAAATCCCTACCAAATGTCAGTACATCTTTTTATCGTTTTACCTGTCAGGACTATTAAACGGCTTATGCAGAAATCCCTAAACGCAAATGACTCTAATTAGTCTCAGAAGGAGACCTGGATCCTCTACACCCTCCAGGCAATGCATGGTGTTCAGCATGGCTGGTCCAGGACGGCTGCAAGCCCTACAACACTGACTGGTGGTCCCCAGAAGCTGGGACCACAGAGGAAGAGTTGTCTGTACTAGACTTTGGAAAGGACAGTAGATTCTTCGCATGCAGGGGAAATGCTCCAGAGGAAAAGAAAAGCTGGAGGCTTATTGAGGGTTCTGTAATGGCTGAGGCCTCCATCTTACTCAACCAGCAGTGTTCAATTCTCCCTGTAACAGGCAGCTCCTTTTAAGCCAGCGGTTCAAGATCCTTTTCCACCAATCACAGGAATGGATGGATTTCACCTCCTCTTCCTGCCCTCTGGAGGCAGGACCAACAAGCAGGTGGAGAAGTCAGGTACATGCCTAACCCCAGATTCTCTCCAGAACCTGCCTCTGATTCACACAGTCAGATTTTTTTCTTTGGGAACACACCACCCTTTGAATAATTTCTGGTTTTAAGAAAAGCAAGTGCTTGCTATCGCGGGACAGAAGTCATTCAGAAGGGGATCGCCCACTGAGCTTTTCATGTTTATAATAAAGACGAGAGGAAAGCAGAGAAAGCTAAGCACGCTCCGTCTGCCGGATCCCCAGAGGCTGTAGTTTCCTCAAGATTATCTCAGCCTTTGTCCCTCCGATTTTCAAGTGACTTAGAAAATACAGAATAGCATTCCCTAGAAAACATCAAAAAGCTTCATAAATCTATTGCTTGGAAGCACCCCACTAATACTCAGTCTAATTCTTTCTTGGCTTAATTTCATTCCATTACTCCTACCCTAATTATACCCCTTGTCTTGAGCTAAATAAATTCCTTCCTTCCTCGGTGTTCGCATCCTTCAAACGTCTGAAGATCACGGTCATGCCACCGCCCAAATCCTTAGACCTCACTAACGGGAGCTGAATGCAATAGAAAGAATGATAGCAAATGGTCCCTGCACATGCCCCAGACTCCAGCTGGATCTTTCCTGCTTTGTTAGCTACCGAGATCCTTACCCCTGGAGTGGCTCCATTTTGAGTTTTTTTTTATTTATTAACCTGATAAGGGAAATGTCAATAGGTCAGAGCAGTACACGGTTATCAGAATATATTCAAACTGATACTTCCACTGAATTTGTAAACAGAAAGACACAAAATTCCCAAAGACGAATTACCTCTAAATATTTCAGAAATTTCTATCAATGGAAATTGCTGAGTGATTATTTTTAAAGGTGGGACATACTTTAAACAGTGAAAATGATAGATCAATATCAAATTCCCTTTTGATACTGGTTTTACATTCAACATATAACAATTCAGCAACTTTTGAAAGTTCAAGGTCATAACATCTTGGAGTTGCACTGGTACCAGGGAGTCATTTAACCCTACTTCCAATCAAAGCAGTGAGCGCTACTACAATATGTGTGGCTGGTCATCTGACTCAACTGTCATGCTTTTGCCAACAGGGAACTCACTACTTGGCAAGGGTGCCCATCCCACGCTTGTTAGTAAACTCTTTCTGGTACTGAGAGGAAATCTGCCTTCCTGCCTCCCTACCCATAGGCCTGGCCCTCTCCCTCAGAGCCACCCAGCATGACTGCATTCTCTTCCACACAACAACCCTTCATATACCTGGCAATGGGGTATGTGTTCCCTTGGCTTTGTTATCCCAAGAAGAACATCCTCAGTTGCTTCCAGTGTCCGTAAGGCATCATGATATCCAGACCATCACAATTCAGGCTGCCTCCTCTCACCTCTATTTCAGTCTCAATATGTGATACCCCAGATGAAAGACAAAACACTTCTGAACCTGCCCTCCAGGGATTCCTAGAGCTGAACTTACAGGAGATCACATGGTGTGATTTTGTAACTGTTGGAAAGGTCTCCCCTTCCTTTTTCTCAGTTCAGACATTTTACCTTTAAAGGTTTACTTCTTTAGGAGTCCTCTGTTAAAAATCCAAATATCCCCAAAAGGGTAATATTTTAAACCACCATCAGCCAGTGTGAATTGATTTACTCAGCAACTTTGGAGTGAGAGCTGAATTCTAATCCTGACTTTTGTCATTTTCTAGCTGTGCAACCACAAGAGAGTTATTTAATCTCTCCGAACAAGAAAGAGTTAATTAAGAATAAGGTATTGGGCCTTGTAAATCCTTAAGACAATAATCATCAAACATTATCCAATTATCTATGAACTTACAGAAAAAACATTTTCCCTTCGCTCTTTCTTTTCTTCCCACTATCGTTACAACGCTCAGAAAGAAAAATAAAAAGAAAGAAAGAAACCTGATTTCTATAGATGATAGTAGAGTGGGGCTCTGTGATAGCTAATGTTGAGATAGTCATGGAGAGACAAAACACCTGAGTGAAACTCCAGTTAACAACCACCAAACGGTTATGCATTTTTAATAAATGTTTTTCTGCCGTCCCTTTGAAATATTTTGAGGCATCACCCTTGAAACAAAGTCAAAGAGACAGGTATTTTTCTTCTGGATTTAGTCTTAGAAGAGCCCTTGAGGAACTCTAAATATTGGTCTCTGCAGAAGAAATGAAATGTAAGTGTCTACAGCCCTGACCCCTGGCTGGGATGGAGGAAGCTGTAGTGGGCACACAGCCTGCACTGAGTGTTCTGAGTTCCTGCATAAAGACAGCTCTGGGACTCTAAGCCAGGACTTCTCCAACTTGAGGATACACCAGAATGACTGGTTAAAACACCGATTCCAGACACTTGTACACCCATGTTACTGCTGCATTAGTCACAATAGCCGAAGTGTGGAAACAACCCAAATGTCCACCAACAGATGAATGGAAAAACAAAAGGTGGTATTTATATACAATGGAATATTATTCAGCCATACGAAGGAATGAAGTACTGGTACCTTGAAAACCTGGATAAACCTTGAAAACATGCTAAGTGAAAGAAGCCAGTCACAAAACGACCACGTTATATGATTCCATTGATATGAAGTGTCCTAAATAACCAAATCTACAGAGACAGAAAGCGGCGATAACCTCTGGGGGGAAGTGGGGGGTGAGGAGTTATTGCTTAATGATTAGAGTTTCACTTTGGGGTGACAAAAAAGGTGTGGAAACAGATGGTGGTGATAGTTGTAAAACACTGAGGATGCCAGTGAATTATACACTTAAAATGGTTAAAATGACAAACGTTATGTTATATATATTTTACCACAATATTTTAAAAAATTATCGCCCAAAATTCCTGGGACACACCCCCAGAGTTTCTGATTCAATAGGTCATGGATGGGGCCTGAGAATCTGCATTTCTAACAAGTTCCCAGGGGATGCTGAAGCCGCTGGTGTGGAGATCACATTTTAAAACCACTGTTCTAAGCCCACAGGGGGGCTAAGCAAACCTTTCCACCTCTATTCTCATCTTGCTTTGCTTTGTTGATTGTCTAGAAAAGTTCAAACTTCTATGCCTCAGAGCAATGTCAACACAATCTGGAAATAATAAAAACACCTACATGTAAGCCTACCGGAGGCTATCGTTTCTGCCCTGGTGTTTTCTTTCCTTTATTCTTCTCAATCAGTTTTGAGCCACCATTGACCAGTAGGAATGCCAATAATTAACACCAGCTTCAGCAGGGTAGACACAGGTGCCAGTCAGAACGGGCAGTGGGAGAGTGGAGAGGTCGTTTTCCAGGCCTTGTCCTCAGAAATCTTTCACCCCCTCACGAAACCCAAATTCACCACCTTAACAGTGAATTATTTTTTAATAGGAATGAGCTTGGTGCTTAAAGCTTCAAAAGAACTTGTATGCCAGGCTTCCGGATATTGATCTGGGCAAGATATTCATACAGGGCATAGAGGATGTAATGCATACGTCTCATTTGGGGTCTGGTAAGCTGCTGAAGTGCTCACATTTCTGGGATTCTCTTTTTTTGACATTGTTGGGTTCATCTCAAGTTCACTGGTGTTCCCTATGGTATTACTTCACTTCTTCAAATTTAATATATTTTTATTTCTGCTCATTTGCGTGTTGTATTTCCACACGCATGCTTAATTGAGCAGAGTGTGCTGGACATTTTCCTTCCAGAGGTAACACGGCACAGCGTCTTCACCTGGTAAGAACAGCATCCTGGTCACCACCACTGAGTAGCCCGCCATCAATGGCTGACATAGAAATAGCCATCGCAACACAGGTAAACCCAATGCCTGGCCGGGCTAGATGTCACATGGAGCGGATCCTCCCACTGGGCTCAGGGAAGGTGATAGCTTTTACTCAGCACGTAGATAAAGTGTTGGTTCTCTTCAATTTGCAGGGTTGTCATGTTTAAATATGAAAATGCTGCTTGTCGCCAAATGTTAGTGACAGCAGCCTGTGGCGCCTATCACAGTTTGCACTCTTACTCCTGCTAAAAATAGGCTTGCTTTCTCTGGATTCCTTCAAATTCCACATCTGCAGGAAGTTTTTGTTGCTGTTGCCGGCCCTCTTCTTTCTTTCCCAAAGATTACTGTTCTTTGGCTCCTGTTCTTTGGCTCAGCCAGGGCCCCCTCCTCTCTCCCCTTCCCCAGGAGAACGCCATTCCAAAAGATAATAAACATCCCAGGCTCAGACAGTCCCATGAAGGCCTCACATCGGTTCTCAGTTATTATTATAGGCCTCAGCCTCTGAAGCCTTTAGTGACAAGGGAACTGGGGCAGCGACAAGGGGCAGTCATTTGACCTTCAGCAGTAAAACAATGGAGCCTGATGGGATTGGTGAGGCAGGTTGGGAAGCAAAACCTGAGGGTGATGCTTCTGTGTGTGGGACCCACTCGGGAACCACACCTGCACCGGCCAAGCACACAGCCTGCTCCCTCCCTTGTGCTGGAATAATTTTGTTTTTCAGGTATTAAATTCACACCTAGTGAATAGTTACTACGGTTATGACGCATTTGGAGCAAATGCTCAACTCTTCTCAAGACAAGTGTTCAAGGGCCTTTATTATTCTCTCTCTCCCTGTCTATTGCACATGGTGTGGGGAAGAGGGAGAGGAGGAGGAAGAGAAAAAGAGATGTGAGGCGTAGAGCAAAGGCCATAGCTGGTCTAGGTGTTTTCAGAACCAGCCAGAAGATCTTATTCGAAACAGGACCTGAGTGCCTTTAGGTGTTTCAAGTGTTTTGAACCACATTAGAATCATTCCAGGAGCTTTTTCTCTGCACTCCCCTACCCAGGGATTCTGATTCAGACGGTCTGCAGTCAGTGGCGTTTCCCTGAGGGCTTGTGTGGCAGCCACATGGCAACTGCCAGGGCTTCCTGAGCAAAGGCCATGAGTTGGCTCACGGACTCTTAGCTTCTCAGATATGTTGTGTCCTTCTTCCCCTGTTGCCTCGGTGGGCCGTTCACCCTGGATGTGCCCTCCTCTTCAGGAGCTAACAAGGATTCTGGCTGGGACACATTTTACAAGAGTCAGTCCAGAGAGGTGTTACAGCTCTTTCTCCCCTAGAAGGAAAGCTAGGCCAGCTCTGGTGTCCTGGCCCAGCTGTCTTGCTCAGGGAGACCCCAGGCAACTCCAGGTCAAATGAACGCTGTAGGAAGGGAAGAATCCGTCTCATCCCCCATCTGTCCCCAGCTCTTCCCCAGGGCCTGATACTTGGCAGGTGCTTGATAGAGGTTTACTGGAGTGCTGAGTGTTTTCTGAGCGCTTCCCCCAGAGCTTACAATCTATGTGGCAGAATAGGTGGCCTCCAATTGGGAGAGGAGATGTGACTAAGAAGAGGTGTCTGTAAATAAACTTCTATGAAGTGAGCCCTTTTGTGGGCCCCAGCCTGGCTCACGGGATGAGAGGTTTGTATTGGTGGGAGGATCCTCACAGAGCTGGAGGCCATCCCTCAGGAATGGGTCAAAGAGCACAGACGCTCGAGACCTGGAACACCTGGGCAGCATTTTAAGCTCACGCCCCCACTGCCCAGCCCTAACGTATTGCTTCTCTCTCAGTTTAGTCCTCCCCCGGGATAGTGATGACCTGGGGGGTAGAGGGCTTCCCCACCAGGCCTTCCCAGAACCGCTGTCCTCTTCCTTCCACCTGGGATTGCTAATGCCTAATGGAACCAGGTGGCAAGACCATCCAGCTCAGCAGGACGGCCAACACCACATTCAACTCCATGCTGAAAACTGCTCAGGATCAAGCAGAGAGGTCCTGGGAAGGCTATCACCCACCTAGGGGCTAAATACAAGCTCTGCACTGCAAGTAGACTTATGACACCGAAAACAACCTCTAGTTGTGGACGTCCAGGTGAGTAGGCAGCCTTTCCACTTGAGGAGCCCCTAAAATCGCAGTGGCTACAAACTACTCTACCTCTCTTTAGAGCTGACCTGTAAAGATGTCCAAAGCTCCAGTAGTCATTCAGAGCCTGGACTGACACAGGGTCTCTTACACCTGATCAGAGGGCAAAGCTCTCTAGAGAACCCCGTAAAGTGCTAATTAATGGTGAATACTATCATTTGAATTAAAGACAATATTACGCCCAGAACAAAATGATTATTTTGACTATACTGCATGTACATAATCAAGAAAACCCAACCTCAAGCCACATACTGCCCACAAGCACCCTAAAGGCCTTTGAACTACATGTGACCAGCTTTTTCTGAGTTCTTCTTATTAATTTTTTTTTCTATTGCTTATTCAGTTTATCAAGTGCTGGCATATCCTTGCTACAGTAGGTACCACAGACCAAATGCTTAAGAAAAATTAGGAGAAAAACTCTTAAATGGAAAACAATTATATTCATTAACTTGATTTTTTTGTTTTAAACAATGCCAGTATTTGACATCAGCAGCAAAACACAAGGTCCAGGTAGGGATGCATCAGTGTCCTTGGTTGCTTAATAATAACAAGCCAGAGTTTTACATTGGGCCTGTCCCAGAAATTCCAGGTGGCTGTAGACACCATCCTTTAAGTTAACTGTCTTACATCCTGTTGTGCAATACACTGTCAACAATGGCCTGAAAAAAATCAGAACACATGATCTGACCAATATTTGTTCTGCCATGGGGGGAGGGAGGTGTAAGATAGACTCAGAAGAAGAGCTAGAGCTCCAAGTCATCTTAGTAATTTATAGTGACAACAGGCAGAACATCTGCAACCAGGTGTACTGGAAAATTTACAGTAGCAGTCTCAATAACATCACCTAGAACATGTCCCCGAGACTGGACTTACGGTCAAATGCTCACTGGCCCCTATCCCTTGTCACATATACTGTCTCCTCAGTCTCCTTTCTTGGTATGGACAACGAACCCTGGTCCCAGACTATAAGACACTCAGGGCTTCCCAGTCGTCCATGTGCTAAGCTGTTTCACCTGTTTAAATACATGGGAGTTGAGGTGGGAGGGCGAGGATGCTGCTAAATCCCAAGTTAGGCACAGCTGCAGCTATTTTGAAGCCCTAGGCAGGGGTTGGATTGCCCTGGCTGCCCTTTCCACAGGGCATAGTCATCTGCCTGAGCAGGGGGAGTTCAGCCTCTCCCAGTCCTGCAGGTAGAAATCAAGGGCCACCTTCCCTAAGGTGAGCTGTGAGGCAGGAACCCTCTCTTGTGGTCCAGGGATTAAACAATGAAACCCAAATTCCAGGCACTGGAGGTAGTTTGGGATTTAGCTTCCCATTAGCTGCTTTAGCGTTTCTTCCTAATTTGGAGCCCTAAGACTCAGATATTAAACATACAGAGGCAGTTGTGGGCTGACCTTCCCGAGGAGTTGTGTTCTCTCGTGGCTGTTTCTCCCATCGCCGCTGTGCACTCACCGTCACCCGCCCAAGTCCTTATACAGATTCCCAGCAAGACACTCTCTCAGCTGTGGGTAAGAATTCTATCTGTTGTTCTTAAGTTTCTGGAAGGCCCTGAGAGGGATTCTGGGGGCGGAGGGGAGGAATGTGGGCTGTGAATGTGTTGTGGGCATGTGTCCTGTAATGATAACGAGCCCACTGAAGTAGGCCCACATTTATGGGATGAAACCTGTCATCCCACTGTAGCCCAGAGCTTCTCAAACTTCAGTGGGCACACGAATCCCCCAGGGATCTTGTTAAAAAGCAGGTTTTGATTCAGGGCTGCTGAGTGGGGCCACACTGCATTTCTACCAGGAGCCTAGTGGGGTCCACACAGCTGGTGGGTGGATCATATTTTGAGAAGTGAGGGGCTGGAGAGGCTGGAGAGGCAACTTGGGGTTGGAGAGTCAGCCCATAGTCAAGGGGACGATATTTCCTGAACCCCAAAGCAGGGGATACGGTCTGAGGAAACATTTGAGTTTCGTCCTGGAGCCAGAGGCAGTGTGGGAGCCATAGCAGGATGCTGAAGGTTGGAACTTCCTGGGACATTCTCAGAGAATGGGGTTAGTGGTTCTCAGACTCAGCTCCTGAGGACACACTGTTTGTCTGTAAGCTGGACCAGCTGGCGCTGCTACTGCAATCAAACCACTTTTGTTTTCTCCCAGACCACTGGGGAGAAATGTTAATGCACTGATTTTGCAAATTTATTTATTTTTCTCCAGTGTATTTTCCTCAGCTTTAATTAGAAGCCTTCAAGATTTAGTTATGGCAGGATAATCTCTGGTAAGAGAAGGGCAGCTAACTGAGTAAGAGGCAGTGATCCCTAAGGGTCTCCATTTCTGGGGTCCCCCCACTTCTGCTCTGCTGGCCCCACATGGGTCTATGGATGGCAGCTGCCTAGTCTTTAATGCTCTGGCACAAGCATCAGCCTTCCTTTGACTTGCTTTATTCCCACTAGGACTTCAAAAAAGATATTATAGCATATAATATGTGAGAACAAAATAAAATGTACCACAGAATACAGGGAGCACAAAGGCTGCCTGGCTGGTAGCTGGTCTGTTCAGCATAAAACGTTGAGGGAAATTTGTGCATGGGGCTGAGTAGGCAGAGAGGCGAGAGAACAGAGTGGGAGGAGAGGAAGATGGCTCTCAGCAGGCTGGCAGATGACTGGACCATGCAGGGAAATGTGGCCAGGGAGAAATAGATGGCCAAAGAACTTTTATGAACTGGAATGTCATATTTAAGCTTTTCACAGTACTGTGATATAAAAGCCTTCACTAACTTGAACCTTCGGTAAAAGTTGCTGAATGCACAGGCACACACACGTGATGACACCCACACACATGCAACAGAGTCTAGTTCAAGAATCTGAAATATCAAACGCACAGGCCCCAAACGTGCTGGCACAATTTGCAGGCTTGGATCCAGGCACAGGACCCAACTTTTCAAGGCCAACTTGAGGGCGTTATTAGACCACACATCACTAGGGGGCGCCCTCATAGGCATACGTACTGTAATGAAAGCGGGGAGAGCCTGCCTGTACCCTGCCCTCACCCTTCCTGGTTTCGGAAGGGAAGGAGGTGGGGAAGGGAGACAGGTGGCAACAGAGGTGGGGGTGGAGGATAGGAATTGAGTTTAGAAACACTACGAGACACCACTCCCTTCAGGTGAGACCCCAGTCTCTTTATAAGAGGAGGGGCCAGGTCTCCAGAACAGGATGAGCAGGGAAATAAAGTCATATCACAAGACAATAACCACAGCACACATAAACAAGAATTACCCAGATTCAGTAGAAAAGGACTTATGTCACAGACCAAGGCAGCTGTACCTGCTAACAAGTATTCAAAGATGACAAAATCAACAAGCGGCATAGAAATACTAATGGAAAACCAGAAACAGTCAATTCTGCTTAGACAGCTTGTTATACATTTGTGAACCTCTTCATGACTTTATATTTCATAAGTGTATTATAGACAGCAAAAATCACTCCCAGTTCATACAATGGGGATTAAGTAGGTCAACAATTCATGGTGTTTTCAAGAATGACACTATTTCCAAATGCTGGACACCTGAACCCATTTGTGGACCACTGATCTATGAAAACAGGCAATAAATGTGAAAGTAGGAAGACCGCACAAATACTGGGACATGCAGTCATCACTCTGATAGCCAAGGGGTCTCTATCTGCCTGTGGCTATAATGTCCCAATAAAGGATGCCCCCACATACAGCCCTAAATCCCGGCCCAGCAAATAGGAAACTTTCCCATGACAATCCAATTTGCTCAATCCAAACTTGTCTCCTTACCTTCCAGTTTATAAGAAATTATTACAGGGGCTGGGGGTTAAGGGGACTCTAGATCCCCAAAGCATGCATCCTCTGCCTTCGGGCCCTTCCTTCCCTTCTCAGGAACTCCTGAGGAGACCGCACAGTATCTCACACTTGTGGGCAAACAGGACTGGTGTGGACATACCAGCTTGCTACATCTCTCTGGGCGTAGAGGTTTCCTTCATGCTCCTATAGCACTTTTTCAGGCTTCTATTACGTGATACTTAAACTGCTTTTGAGACAGTTTTCCACTATGTTTTAAAAGCCAACCCTGGCATGTCTGTAAACATCAATTCATATTCCTGGAATAGATCTTTTTTGTGTTCCATCCTACTACCCACAGGGGTACAGATGGCATGTTTTATGTGGCGGCCACTATTTACAATTCCACCCCATGGAGGCCCATGAGATGCCACAAATGGAGCCCACACAGGAAGACAGCCCCTTGGACACCGTCATTTGTCCCGACAGGCCAGGAGGCCAGGAAAGAACACTCCCTGAAAGTACACGGGGTGCCTCTGCCACTGTCACATCCTCCGTTCAGGGCTAGCGGAGTCTTAGGCATCCCCAGGAGGCACACGGAGAAGCAGGCTTTACCCAAGTGATGGTGGGGTGTGCGTGGCCAGTGGCTGTAAGCAGGGAAAGCAGCACACAAAATGCCCAAAATTGGCTGCAGAGTTAAAAACATCAACAAAGCAAATCCTTCCCTACCAAGAAGGCTCACCACATTCATTTGCATGTTCATGAGCATCTGCTGGCTGAGTATCAATGTATCCTTCTTTCTATTCTGATGGACAGCCACTAATCACAGTAGATGTGACCTTGTCAGACCTCAATGAGCAGATAACAGAAGGGGGGTGGGGAGAAGTGGTGGGGAAAGAGGGTGGGAAGGGGAGAAGAATCACTTTACTCTGAAGATTACTCTGAAGAAGCCACTGATGCTTCTGTCTCAGACGAAGATAGCATTTGCAGAAAATGTCAACAGATTGCTTCTTGAGTTGGAGTTGCGCAGACATCAAAAGCTTATTTTAACAGGGCGTTTTGCTTAAAATCGTTTGGTTGGTTTAGGCATTTAGAATGTCTCTTACTATGTAATTTGGATTAAGAGGTTCTTGTTGAGGTTTTCTCATATAGCATAAATCAGAATACACTGGAATAGACCCCTTCACATAACCAGAGCCTTTAGACCATTAATGTAATAAAATTTGCTCTTTGTGCGTTTTGTGGGTTCTTTCTCTTTCTTTCTTTTTTTTTTTTTTTTTTTTTTAACGCGGCTTAGTTGCTATGCAGAGGCTTAGCGCTCCTGCACGGGGATCAGTTCCAGACTTTGGTTTGATTTGAAACAAGCCAAGCAAATTTGCCTGAATGTGATTTCCAAAGGTTTTTCCTGTTTTCCTATATCTCTCACCAGGAGATTGAAGGAAGCTGAAAAGCAAGTCGCTATTTGGGTTCGAATAATGCTGGCCTGTTTTTTCTCAAGTGTTTGGTATGATTCAGTAGACATAGTTCACTGCTCTCCTGAAATCCTGCAATAGTTCCAGGTCTCAGGAAGCTAATTTCAAAAGGCAGATTACTTATACTTGCAGATAAAGTCTTTTTCTTCCGTTTTTACTTTTCTTTCAGTCTTTCTTTTTCACTTTCTCCCTCCATAACACATTGACTAGATGTGACTCAAAAGTTAATGGGAATTGCTCTCATCTTAATTTAGCAAAGAGAGAGAAAAAGTGAGAGAAATGAATGTAATTTGCAGATGTGAGCGCAGGTCATTACAGGTGTGTTATATTAGTGTATTCACAAGCCCCCTGGGACAGACATGCTGAGCTATCCAATAACTTTCTTAATGTGTAATTACACACCATCATACTGTAATTGATTAATTGAAAAGAGAATGTAGGCAGATGTGAGGGCAAGACTTCTGCTGCTCATGAAATGAATATGTCCTTGCTTCTCTTTAGTAAGTTAAGTGGAACTACTCAAAAGCAATTAAGTCAGTAGTGAAATTCATTAAATTTTAAATAATTATTGGTATTAAATTCTGTAATAAAATTTAAGACTTTGCAGAGTTCTATTTCAAAAAGAAGTATGATAATCCTATGGGGCCAATTCAGCAGAATGAGGGTTCCAGAGAAAACTACACCTTGGTACCACTGACATTTTGTGTGAAAATAACCTGACAGAGAGAGACAGAAGGAGATGGAAGGAGTAAAAGGGTGTTCTGGAAGCTCTGCTTGCCATCCTAAACCGGCCAATGTCTCACTTAAACCTAGGAATGTAGTAGTGTTTCCAAAGTAATTCGTTCATTTAAAATTTTAATCTACATAGTTCAAAAAGAATGAAAATATGCTTATTTTTAAATCTAATGCCTTGAGACTACATTTGACACCTTCTCTAGTAGCTAAATTCAAACATAAACATGAATATGGAGAGTTGAATGCAATTTGGAGAAATTTCTTTCCAGGTCCTACCATCTCATTTGGGAAACAAACTTGGGCTGTTGGGGGTGGGGAAAAGGATGAGATATGCCATAGTTTAAGGAGGGAGCCACAGACAGGTCTCAGAGCCCATAGGTGGCTTCTGTATCTTCTGCCACTCTTCATCCTGCCCAAGAAACTGAACAACTCAGAAATGTGTCAGAGAGGAACTCAACTCGGCCCATGCTGCCGCATTCCAGACATTCCTGACACTCCCTAGACACTGGAGAGACCTTGGAGTCTGAGCCTGCGGTGGAAAAGTGCCAACCGGAGTCACACCAGGAGGGTTTGTTCATTCATTCATACACTAAGTATTTTCTTGAGCTCCTATTCAAAGCCTTTATTAAGATGATTTTATATGTATCTATGTCTGTATGTGAAATATATATATATTAATTAAATGTACAAAGGTCTTATAAAAACTAAGGGTGGGATTGTGTAAAGAGATGGAGTCCATTTTGTACCTGTCCAAGATGACCCTTCTGTTCTGTACTTAGTAAGCATGCAATAAAAGCGTGCTTACTGGATGGAAGGAATCAATGCGCTTTGTGGAAAGCATGGTAGTGTGTGGCCACTTGCACCGAGTTCTCTATTTAATGTATGGAAACAGTTAAGAAATGTTAACGCTTGGCCAGAATAAGCCAAAGCGATGGTGATGATGGCAGCTGAGAGTGGAGAACTGATTCCACAACGTTTACCTATTCCTCAGTTTCTGCTCTTAACCATCAGCGTCATTAACAGCCCTGTCATTTCTCTCTTGCAGTCAAAAACTTAAAATGTAAACCCATGTATTGTGGTCACAGATTCCACCATATTGTTTTTTTAAAACATGTACTCCCAAATATAGAAATAGCTTTGTACGGTTAGTTTCACAATCTAAAAAGAAATGATTGTACTTTTTCATTGTTTGCTGAGTCTAACACTTTAATGACATGGGAACCAGACTACCAGATGCAAGACTGTGGCACTGCTAGTTCTGGGAGCCACCAATGCCATCGTGGGCTGCACAAGAGTCGTCCCTACTGCAAAGTGACCAGAGACAGAGAGAGCAGGGAGATAAGTGACTCTTACCATTCCCCAGGGAGGAGAGAAAACCATTTTATGTATACCCTAATTCCTGTTGGAAGAAAACTATTCCAATCCTCACACACACATTGTAATTTTAGAAAGCATAACGAAAGCTAAATCTAAATTACACTAAATAGGTATATTAGCTCAGAAAGAAAAAACTCAGGGTACGCGGACAGACATTAGGCCTCATTTTCTGTTTGCATGTTTTTCTGCTGTAAGGGGCAATTTATTGTTCCACAGCTCATTTTAATCCTGAACGTGACCTTGATAATCTGTGTAGGAGTAGCCCAACTCCTTCAAAGAGGAGTTCTAGCCAAGAAAGATGCTCTCTAGCTTATATGTTAACTAAAGGACATTTTGCTCACATTATTTTGGATTTTTGTTTCTTTGTTTTTAATTTTTACAACTGTAACAAGTCCCAAATGTATTCCAGACAGCTAAGTCAGACCAAAGGAAAACTGATTTATCAAATCAATAATTAAGTGCCTAATTGATATATTCTGAAACGTAAGAGCCCATGAACAAAGAAGATGGCCAAAGAAGTGGGTGACAATGTTTACTACTCAGAGAAAAGTGGAATTTTAAAATGGTCAGGTAATCAGAATAATCAGGGAATGTGGGGTTACAAAAAATTTAATTTGGCTGATTAACTAGCAAACCCTTTTTTTGTGAGACTCCCCCCCGACAAAATCATTTTATATTAATTTAATGTTCTAGCTTAGTAAACACAGTATATTCAATAAAACGTGTCTTCTTCAATGAAGATCTTGACAATCTTTACGGTCATTACTGGATAAACACAAGCTCTCCTTCTAATGCCCTGTACACATGCAAGGTTTAAAGAATAAGCCAAGTCCACACATTTGAAAGCTATGTATCATAAGATTTTTTCTCTTCATTCTTAAAAAACAAGGATTCTGAATCCTCATGTGAGTTTTTATTTATTGGCATTTCCTTTTTTCTCTTAAAAGCTGAATACAAAAGAGGGATTTTATTTCCTTTGTTAGTTACCTTTTATTGAGTACTTGTTGTATGCCAAGCACTTTATATGAATTATCTCCAGCTTTTACAGAAAACCTAAATGGTGCGTACAGCTATTATTTCTGTTTTACAGATGCAGAAACTGACCTTCCCACAGCCACAAAGCTAGTAACCACGTAGCCAGGAAGTGGACCAACCCTGTGTGATTCCAGGACACATATACTACACTGCCTCCTCTGTGCTGTTTTCTGAGGGGAGGGGTTCTTGCATTCTTGTTAAGGGAGATTCTGTCTCTCTTTAAATTATCCAAATTTAAGAACCTTTTTCCCCCTAGTTTATGTTTTTACATCATACAGATTCCTGAATCATTCTGGATCATTAAGACGTTAAACTTTAGTTGCTTGTTTCTACTTTGATCTTGTTTTTCCTATTGCACACAGCTAGCTACTCACTTAAGACTGTTACCCAAAATCTAATTTTACTGGCAAATTGGCTTGAGATGAAATCTTTGCCAGTTATTTATATTATCATGGTCATACGAATTTGATGACCAATATTTTTGGACAATCATTTGCAGTCTCTTTCTCGCCTTTCCAGCTGTGAGAAGCCTGTGTCCTCATTACAGCGTGCCTGGCCTGTTTTAAGTCCCTCTAGAAGGTTCCCTGCTCCTGCTCCCATCCTCTACCATGTGAAAGCTCCGCTTTCATAACAGTGCTTCCTGGTTCAGGTACCTAATACAGATGCCTATAGCCCCAAACACCAAATGTAAAATTAGCTGCTTGACTCTCCCTGTTTTTATTACTGTTTCCCCGAAAATAAGACTTAGCCTGACCATCAGCTCTAATGTGTTTTTTGGAGCAAAAATTAATATAATACCCGGTATTATATTATATTATATTATATTATATTATATTATATTATATTATATTATATTATATTATAAAGACCTGGTCTTATATTATAGTAAAATAAGACCAGGTCTTATATTAATTTTTGCTCCAAAAGACGCATTAGAGCTGATGGTCCAGCTAGGTCTTATTTTCGGGGAAACACGGTATCTGACCACAACTTACTGAGTTGATGCTATTCTCACCATTCCCAAAGGGATGCCAGTCGAGGCGGTCTCTCAACTAACCCCCTTCCCCCATGTGCTGGCTGCTCACCTCCCTCACCGTCATCCCACCCACAGTCTTCTCTTTCTCTGGGATATCCTCTCATTCCCCACCCACACTCCAAGGCCACACCTCCTTGGAGGATCGGTTCCTGATGACTCCAGCCCACCATCTTTTCCCCGTGACATGACCCTTTCCTTCCTTGTTGTACGCATACTACTTAATATGTATTTCTATTCTCTAATCACCGCACCACCTCATCTGGCACTACCATACACTGGAAGTTCACTGTTCTGATAAGCACAGCTTGTTTGTAAACTCCTTATGAGAAGGATCCACATTTTATACTTTGTTTGCACTGCAACATATGTCTTTGTAGCACTGGGGAAACTGAAAGACAAGTATCTTCAAAATCTTGGTCACACATAACCACCGACTCATATTAATTCCACTTTTTGAAACGTGTCCATGACACTAAACACTTAGATTTGTAAAAAGGCTTTAAATCTTTATAGACATTGTCTAAATGCAGTACTTACAAAAGAATAAGTTTGAGATTAAAAAAACACACAAAACTATTCAGACCAAATAAACTAGAGACAATATTTCTCTTGAGAAAAGGTCTTTTTGGTTTGAATTATCAAAACCGGCTGTCTCCATTGATGCAGCTCAATT
Organism: Rhinolophus sinicus; assembly: GCF_057876585.1. Lineage (NCBI taxonomy): Eukaryota > Metazoa > Chordata > Mammalia > Chiroptera > Rhinolophidae > Rhinolophus > Rhinolophus sinicus. Next base: position 47,415,366 of record NC_142502.1, read on the forward strand.
TTCAAGTTGGCTGATTTGATGACAGTCAGAACATTGTTTAAACATCAAAATGCTGAGGAAAAATGAAAATAAAAATTCCATGACAACTTTATTTTTCCATGTTATTTTTATGTATTCATATGTAAACATCAAATCATTATAGAAAAAATACTGCATCAATGACAGATGTTAATTGCCATAGGCTGATAAGCACTTTTGCATGCTCTGGCTTATTTTCATTTTCCTTTATATATGTATCCACATTTCTAAATAGGATTTATAAATTTGCCTTCATGGATCGTATCTTATATATGTGTATATGCAATGATAGTACATATTTTCAAAATTCAAGCTATTGAACAAATATATAAATATTTTTCTAAGCCAAAAGTGGTATTTCGCTCCCTGAGAGTATCCTTACACATTTATCAGACAATTTGGAAGTCAAAAGTACCACTGACTGAAACGGGTACATAATAGAGACCCCCAAAGTATTTCACATATCTTCGTAATCTGGATTATTTTTCATGTGAAGGCCTTATCCTAGCACATGCTCAATATTTAAATATTGCCTCCCTTCCCCTCTCAGGCTTTGACACTTAAAAATGTCTACACGGTTTTCCCCCTCCCCGTTTACACAAAGACGCGTATAACAGATCCTGCTGCAGTATCCGAATCAGGTTCCATTCAAAGGAAATCAAACTATATTGAGATGTGAACACTATGAAACAGCAGAGTATTTCACATAATTATGCTTAGGGTGTGACATAACCTATGCACGCTGATATCCTGAATGTAGATTATAAAATGTACAGTGTAGGAAATGCACCTATGTGCACTCGTGTCTCCCCTAGGCTGCAAACATCTTTAAGAGATGACAGGAATGGTGATGATGATGGATTAGGGCATCCTAATTGATTAAAAAATGTCCTTTATCCTAATGAAATCTGTAGCTTGTTCTATCGGAAGAGAGAGGGGGAGAAAATCATTGCTTCTCTACCCATGTAGCTTCATGAATTTCCAAGAGAAATATTGATAGATATGCAACCCAAAGTAGAACATTAAGCAATTTTCTGGATAATTCAGGCAAATGTACCACTTATTATTTGAATGCTGGCTTATCTGGGGTGTGTCTTAACTGGTTCAACAATTCACTTTGAAAGAATGAGCAAAGCCCTCTATCAGCTCCATTGAAGGAAGAGGCTACAGCAATAAAAGGCTCAGCCAAGTCAGCCCCGGGCCAGCTCCATTCCACCCTGTCAGTGGCTGATGCCTTGTCCAGAAACAACCTTACACCTTTCCTTCTGACCTGAACTAGAACCGGGGGGAGTGCTTTGTACGCAATCATTTGACAAATAATGATTGAGCACCTACCTCCACAGTTCATTGAATCTATATCACCACTGACTGTTAAGATGCCATTATTTTACATCGGTAGGGAAAAATTCAGCCAATTAAAAAATGTGTTTTTTTTAACGTTTGTAATATGCAATCAACTGTACTAGGCGATACTATTTCTGAGATGTTAAATGTGAGAGGGGAAAAGGGCACCGTAGAGTCCATCAAATGCGGTGTGGGCCAGCGTGGTTCTCAGAGGTACAGCAAGGAAGGACAAAGCTCCTGCCTCACAGAGCTCTCAGCCAAAGACAGCCTCCTCTGGAATTAAAACAGGATGTCTCCAAACCTCGTTGTCCGTTGTCCGTGGCAGTGCATAGGGAGGAGGAGCTGGGAAGAAAGCCCTGCAGGAAAGCCTGACACCTCAGAGCAGAGGAGTAGGAAATGTATGAAACACAGGACTGGGAAAGACAATTCGAGCCAAATGCAATGAGAAAATACATTATTTTAAAACTCTTGTGTGCCTGAACCTGCTCATTCGCAGCTTAATCATGGGCTTCTATCTTCCTTCTTCCCTTTTACAATTCCCTCTCACCAGTCCCCCATCACCCTCACATTCCCAGCTCCAGCTTCTTGCCTCCTGTATTATTCACATATGTCATTCTCAACTCCAAATATTTTTTATACCCTTTCCCTTTTTCTCCCAAGAGACTCCTGTTAGCTTGTTCTTCTAGCCATAAACCAAACACATGACTGAATATGATTAATATTAGTTCTGGCTGGTTACTTGTGCGATTTTATATTGATAATTGATATCCTATCTGATTTTCTCGTTTTGCTTGATATATGACCTAGAGTTTCCATGAAGCCATCAGAGGTGAATTCTCTTTGGTATTTTAGGTAATTGTTCAGTTCTAGCAATTAAAACAATGGGAGAGAATGTGACTGATACCTGCCTGACTCCCTTATGCTACTCGATGGCTAGAATTCTCAAAGGTAATAGAGCAGTTCACTCCAAGGAACACAACTGTACCAAACCAAAAGAGGCCAAGCCTTTTTTTAAATGGCCTATGATCCTAAAAAGAATCAAAATCTTTAAAAAAAGAATTAGCACTTATCATACATAATCTATTGTTGTCAGATTAAAGAAAATAATACATTCAAATACTTGTATCACATTGAAAATATATTTTCTGTAGTCTACCAAATTAAACAGCATATGCTTTGGTGACTTTCCCCCCAATTTATTATGCATTGGGAAGTATCAAACACTGACATGTCTTTCTGAATAAATTCCCCTTCCTAATATTCCTATTGATGTTTTTTCTGGCTTCAGAAGTCTACCAAAGAATTATTATTATAAAAAAGCTGGAAACAGTGATTCTGAATTAATTTCTTCATTCTTTCATCCCACAAACACAGACTGAACCCCTTCTCTAGCCCTGGGATGGAAGGATGTATCAGACCTGCTCCCCACGCCGAGAAGGTGGCCGTGTGTCCTGGTCTGAACTCAGGTCAAAGAAATATGGATCAACCCTCAGCTCTGTGACTGCTCACTGGGTCCCCTCTTCTCCCCTGGGGCAAGGAATGTAACATCTTTGAATTTTAACTTCCCCATCTGTGAAGTGGAAATGACAATACCTACTTAGCAAAATTGTGGAGATGAAAGGGTCTTAAAAAGGGCCTATCAGGACTGAGGACAGCGCCAGGCATTGCTGAAGGCACCCCGCTAAGGATGGTGTCCTGTCTCCTTCCCTTCAAAGAGTCCACCTCCGCTTGCTACTGCGGGTATTTCCTCGTGTAGATTACATTTTTCCTTTGCTTTGCATGTATTTCCTTAGTTGCCTATTTCTAAGATTAATAATGTTACTATGAAATGGTAGGGCAGGGTAAAGAGGTCTTGGATCATGCAGAGAGTCTTCCATGAGAGTTACATTTCTACAAAAACAGCTTGGCTCTAAGAATTATCTGCATAATGTATTTTGTCCCTCTCACTCTTCACAAGAAAACTTTGTGGTGTCTGAGTGCGAATGTGTATACTTAAGACTACCAGATAATCTGTCGCTAGAAAATTTGGCCAAGTGATAGTTTATGATGTGCCTGAAAGTAAGCAACCGTAGAAGAAATAATCATAATCACAACATTGATTGAGTATGATTTGGCCAACTGTTCGCCAAATACTGGTCTAAGAACCTTATGGGTATTCATTCAGTTAGGCCTCACTCCAGTCGTACTCGACAGCTACCATTGTCCTCATTTTACAGACAAGGACACAGACACAGAGAGGTTCACTGATTTGCCCAAGGTCACACAGCCTGTGGGTGGAGTGGTAGAGATTCCTGAATCTGAACCAAAAAGCCTGGCTCAAGAGTCCAAGCTCTTCAATACAACCCCCTATGATTTTTTAGAAGTTTGATTCTCTTCCGAAAAGTACTCCAACATTGCAGTTCCTCACAAATCAGCAACATCTGCTCTGCAGCTAATGGGCATCTCTGGTGCTCTCAGCGTAAATAGGCCACTGGATGGATGGTCAAGGGTTTCTCTGAGTTCTTTGTTCTAAATTAAAATATTACATATGGGCTTCTGCCCAAACCAACAGGAAAGAGACTCTAGTTAGAGAATACAGGCAAGTACTCCTAGTACCTGCCTTAAGATTTTGTTTAAACCAATGTCACCTTCTAGCTCCATTTTATTGGTAATGAGGCTACTGCTTAGTAAACTTTTATACCAGGCACACTAAGTGCTTCACACACATGATCTTGTTGACTCCTCAAAACGACCCGGTGAGGTAGGTACTGTATTTATCCTCATTTTGTTGATAAAGACAGTGAGGCTCAAGGCAGTTAAGAAACTTGCCCCGATTGCACAGCAGCACATCTGCAGAGCAGGAGTTAAGGGACCCACTCTGATCCACCACACCACAGTGTGTCTTGGAGAACACATGGTCCTCGATCTCTTTCTCTGGCTCTAAGACCCACTGCACTTACTGTGTGAGAAGCCATCATGACCACCAAACCATTATGCCTCTGACCTTTTTGTGCCATGGCCCTGAAATCAGAAAGACAAAGATCTCCATGCCTTGGAAAAGGGAGCTTCTGGGGACCATAGGGCTCCGATCAAAGGGCCCCCAACCCCAAGTAAAGGGCAGGGCAGCAGCTGGGGAACTCAAGCGCTCCTCCATATGACTTCTCCCCCAAATAAAGAAACTAAAAAGACAGAGTTAAAATAGGGTTTGCATGGGTGGGAGTTGAAGGGAGATGGCCTATTGGGGTCCACAGCGTCTCTATACAGGACTAGAAGCCTCTGAGCCACGAGACCAGAGCAGCAATGGGAGCCAAGAGGCTGAGAAGAAAGAGAGAAGCAGCAGACCCAGTTGGGGAGCAAGATGAAACAACAGCACAGATGAAAACAGAGGAACGTTCAGGTGAGATAGGACAACTCAGGCAGAATCCACTCCTTCTGACTGTGCGAAGTCTAGATGCCCTTGCTGGAGAGTGTTATTGTGCTACCTTTATTAGAAGTGCCCTTGCTTATCTCACATTGGTCTTTCTAAAAAGTTCTATTTTTCTTAAACATATTTCAAAAACCTGTAGGCGCACAAGAATAGTCCCCGACAAAAGGGATCTGGAGGGTGGGTGGAAAGAATGGTGGGCTAGGCCAACTCTCTCTAGACAGCAACCAGCCCCTAGGGTTTTCTGTGTCATTTTACACTTTGGGGGCTTTTACAATTACTCTGTCAGGAAACTGGTACCCTGCATACTACATACACACATGTCATATGATATTTTATTTGATGTGATGGGAATCCAAGTGTGTCACCAGGAATTTTAATTCTCAGCGCCTGTGCTACTCAGCTGTAACATCAAAGAAACTGTATAAATTCAAGTTGAGCTGGAACATGAATCTGGCTTTCTGTAAGGGGAAGGTCTAGGTAATTGTACCCATTTTGAAAAGCCTATCACATTTCTAGTGAAATGTGGCAGTTTCTATCACCTTTGGGTGGCTCTCATTAAGTCTCCATGATCTAATAGGACAATCCTAGCAATAGCTACTAATGACAGAGATCCAGGATTCCCCCCCATTGCTGTGATGGGGCCAACATGTACTGATGAGTTGGGCTGGCTTGCAGAGATCTGATCTTGTTTTTAAATAAACACATTTAGAACCAGGGACCTGAGAGCAAAGTAGACTGAAGTCGTCACTGGCACTGTGGTGTGTTTTTCACCTTAAGGGTTTTTTAACTGGATCTGACCGTCCACGCCTTATAAGGCTGTGCCGAGCAGGGAGAGAAGCACACAGTGCACAACAGGCGCCGTTTGTTTTATGTACACATACTCCCAAAACTCCAATTCCCAATTTAATCAGTGTCCATGGATTCTTTCTAGCCAGAGAAGTGGGGTGCTACGGGTTTTACATACAAACAAACAAACAATTAGCTTCACAATACTCCAGCAAATAAAAGGAGGGGAGGGGTGTGGGTCGAGGGTAAAGGGATAAATGAAGCAAGATTAAGAATTGATCATTGTTGAAGCTGAGTGATAGGTAGATGGGAGTTCACTATATGACTCTCTCTACTTTTGTGTATGTTAGAAATCTTCCATACTATTTTTTTAAATCCCAGAAGTACTAGGCATTTCCACGAAGCATAACTACTAACATCCAGACTTGCCAGGATGGTGTCAGGTGCTGAGACCTCCGCGAAGGGGCTGGCCTGCCAGCTTACCCTTACCCTTCCGGTGCTCTCCACTCCAGCCAACTTCGATGACAACTGAGGCGTGGGTCACCTGGCCTGTCCCTTCCCACCTCCTTGCTTTTGTCCATGCGATTTCCCTGTGCCTGGAATGCCCCTTTTCCTTACACCCCAGCTCCGACTATCAAAATCCAACCCATGCAAGGCCTAGATCAAAGGTATACCCTTTGTTAAGTCTCTAATTACTGCATATGGAAGTGATCTCTTCCTCCTTTGTACTCCAGAAATCTGCTGGTGTTCTCTTGGGGCACAGCTCACTGTGTAATGATAAAAATCATGCGAATAAGAAGAATCATAATAATAACAGCTAATATGTACCGAATGTTACTGTGTACCAGGCATTTTAAATATGTCATCACTTTCAATCCTTACAATATCCTCTGAGGTTATTACCGTTTACTATTACATTTTACAGATGAAGATCTGAAGCTCCGAGAGGTCCAAGAGGCGGAATAGGGATCTAATGTGATGTGATGGCAGATGTTGTCACCATAAATTTGAAGCCTTTGTACCCATAATCCCTAGCTATACCACCAGCGTGACACAGTATAAAGTCCAGCTGGGGCAAAATTCTAACTTTCAGAAAGACCTGAGAGCCCGCCTTCCTGATGGCTACAATGCTGTATATGCCAAGTCCTTCTACTGGATTGTAAGCTCCTTCAGGGAAGGGACTGTGTCTTTTTCAATTTTGTGTCGCCCACCAGCCCTGGGTGGTACAGTGCTTTCTACATAGAAGATGTGCAATAATGTCTTGTCATCTGAACCCTGTACTAATACAGAGCAGTGCTGTATTAGCAGTTCTGATGAAGGTCTATATCCTGGCCTTGTAATCTGTCTGCCCGCACAAGGAAATCAGATGGACAAATGAGCCCACAGAACCGCCTAAGCATCTCTCCTCCCCACCACGTCTGTTGACAAGGCCACAATACTAAAATAGTTTTCACCTTCTCCCTACACAGGCGTCGTAAGTGACCAGAAAGAATTCTTCCCCATGCTATTTTTATTTCGCCTCCCAGCTGTGGGCTCCCTCTGCCTCCCTCTGCAAAACTCCCATTTCTCACAGCCTTAGGAAAAGCCAAAAAGGGAGTCAGACTTTGTCTAGGTGACGACTTGGGAATCTGGAACTGAGGGAGTCAGGCTGATTTCCCCCTGCAGTGTCCTTTCTCTTATTTCCCTTTCAGACTTCCTAAACCTGCTTTCTTTCCAACCAAATTACACTCCATTGTTGCTGCTGTTCTTTGATTATATTTTGACCTTCTTCCTGAATGCACCAATGTTCTCTGGACAGGTCCTAAGAACATTTGGGGAATAGGCTCAGTCGCCTTCAGTTCCTGGCCCCAAACCCTTTCAACCTTCCTCTTCTTGCCACAGGTCCCTTCCCTCCAAGGACCTTGCTTATGCTGTACTTCCACAAGGTCTTACTCCCAGCTGGCTTTCAAGAACTGAGTAAATACTGGCTGATGAGGAGGTGTCAGCTCATAACATGATTAGAGTCTTCCTCTCTAGCTCTTAATCCAACTCCCACCATCGATATGAGCATTTTAATAGAGGAAATGGGAAGGCGTACTAGTCCCAAAAGAATGAGGCAATAATAGTAAAGGCAGCAGCAATGGAGTTGAAATATGGGCCAAAGGCTAGTCACCATGGCTGGCTCTAAATGTTCCCTCTTCCGGGTTCTCATAAGCCATGCTGCTGTTAATATGTGAATTTCCTGCAGTTTCTTTTATTGAAAATTATCTGCCTTAGTCATAAATTTAGATATGCCAGCAAAATACCCTGGTGTGTGTGTGTGTGTGTGTGTGTCCCTATCAATGAAGAGGTAGATGAGGCCACACTGAATTGCAATATATCACGTAGTACTCAAGTTTTATCTGTCACTCTTCTTGACAGCCTTGCATTTTCAACATTAATAAAAAAGTATAAGGTTGCTGCTGCACAATCACCAACCAAAGAATCTTGGCCACCAAGCTAGATATTTAGTCGTCTGTGTTGTATGTTAAGTGTGAAGGCATATATCACCGTTTGGGGCTTAAATGGGAAGATCAATACCCTACAGGAAATCTACAGTTGCATAGCGTCTTTTTCTATCAGCCAATGCTTTCTCTGTCGTGCCTTCTGATGACACACACTTGTGTATTCCAGGCATTGATTTTACTTTGCTTTTGTTTCGGTTCCTTAATACTCCTCCCTCTTCCAAGAAGCAGAGGTTGGTGGTGTGAGTGGAGGACAGAGGCAACCAACGGTTAATAATAAAGTCAGAAGCGATGTCTTATCTACCTGGCCAAGGCACTTTCTGTCAGCACCTGTGGCCCAGTCTTAGCCTTCCAGCCATGAACCCCTGATCACTTGGGACCCTAGAAGTAACCTGTGCCCTCAATTCTTTCTCCCAAGAGCCATCGGCACCCTCCACAGGGCTCCTCCACTTTCTAACCCCCCCCCACCCCACACCCCACACCCCCGCCCCGCCCTGCTCCCCCACTATTCTTGCTGCAGTGAACCATGCAAGATGGCAGAAACACCCTTAAGCTAAGAAAGCACTTTGGACGGATCTTGCAATCTTCTCTCAAGGACTCTTTCAAAATTTGCTCTAAGCTGCACTAAGAAAACTCCAAGGACTTCCTATTTCTGTCTTAATAATAAACAAATCTCTTTCATATAGAAGCGTAAGTTTTCAGTGCTTCATAACCAGCCAAACACCATCGCTTCTCCTGCAGCTGAAAAAAATTAAATCTCTCCTTGGAGAAATAAGCTTACATGTTTTTTTCTCTCTATTCTCCTTTTTCTTTTATCGCAAGAAAGTATGCTGACCAACATAAAGCATTCTAACAGTGACAGAAGAACAAAGATTGCACCAATCTCTCAAAACTACTGCCAACACAATATTGTGTTTAAGCACAGCAATAACTAAACATGTAATTTCTCTAAAGATAGCTGGAAAAGATGTTCACATATACGTTTTACTTCCTCCAGTATAAACTGACCACAAACCAAGACTCAAGCACAATCATTTTTCTAATAAATAGGGGAAAAAAACAAATATGGCATATCACTTTAAACAATTTCTCTAAATATAGTGACTCCCAAAAAAAGCATTTTGATACCAAAATATAGCCTAAATGGCCCCTATGCTCTTTTGCTGGATAACCGTAGTTATTGAGTGAAACATTAACACGGCATTGAATGAAAAGGGTTTCCCCAAAATCGGTAATACTAGCAGGCCCGGAAGTTTAAGATATCTAAGATATCCTATAAGGTGAGTGAGCTAACTTTTCAGGGGGGGAAAATGCCTTTACAAGCAGCGCATTTGCCTGCAGATTGGTCGGTCAAAGGATGAGTGGTGCTATTGTAACCGTGCAGACTGCAGAGCAGGGAAAGGAGTTTCTTGCTGTCAACATATAACTACTGTGGCTAGAATAAGCAAGAGCTGTATTCTTCTCTCTTCTCCTGCTCTTTGGACACTTTGTTTTTTAATGAACAGTTGGTATCAGAGCTAAGTCCAAACACGGTTACATGTGGGATTTTCTAATGCCGAGACCTGGCAGAGCTGCACTGTGTGCCGCCAAAAAACTAAACAGAAATGAGACTACCTCAAAATGTAACAACTGAGCATCCCCATTCTCTTTCAGTGTTTTCATTTAGTTGGAGCAAATGTTTTGCTTTAATGCAATTGAAAGGAAAAGAACATTTAGGGACAACATAGCTAGATCCCTCATAAAGCTTCATTTTCCAAAGCAGTGTTTGAATCTCTAAATAAATGACAATTCATTCTCTGTTTACTTTAGGTAAACAGAAAATGCATTGCGGAGCACTCATTTTCAAAAGCTAATCAAGAACATTAGGTCCCAACAGATTCATTTAATAGAAATATAATAGGCATTCCTGCTTGCTTTTCATCTTGTCTCACTGTAAATGCTAAAATGAACAGCAAATTAACCCTGCCTTGGAACAGAGGCCCTGTCACAGCTGATACCCTTTCTCTCACGACTTGTAAACACCCTGCATCCTGTCGCTGCTTTGACTTCTACATAGGAGAGACGAAAGTGCTTGATTGAGTTTGGCAAGACAGTGCAGGAATACTTGAATTCTAAAGGGAGTACTGCGTGTCAACTCTGCTATCTTTCCTAGCAGAACAAAATTCTACCATGTTGTCTCCTAAAATAGTGTACAATTAGGAAGTAGGAGGAGGTGGGGGTGGAATTGTTTTTTTCCAAGCTACATGTATCAACTGTCTTTCTCTGTATTTTTAACTTTACTAGCCATTCTCCAAATGGCTGCTTTTAAACTACTATACAAAACAAGCTAATAAAGACAAGGCCATCCACGCTCTAGAATCAGATACAAAAGATTTGCAAACAATTTGAGATCTTATAATTAATATTCAGCGATATCAGAATTAGCATTTAGAACTCTATACAGAAAAACTATAATACTTCATCAATTATTGTAATAATGAACAAACCCTTTCAAAAACTGTTTTCACTGTGCTAAAGTAACATTCTAGACTTGTTGTAAGTATATTATTCTTACAAGTAGTTCGCAGTTATTCTTGAAGGCAAGCCTTGGAGTTTCCTTAGCATAGTGCTGCTGGGGAAAATTTTCAGCATGTCCATCTTCATCTCTAGCCTGAAGGGAAATATAATGGCCTATTTAGGGACTTACAAATAATGGAAGAAAAAAAGCTAAAAGCATAACAGCTCAGATCATTAAACAAACGGGAATCCAGAAATAACAACATTATTAAGAAGTTTGTTTAAATACGCAGTACGCCTTTTAGATATCAAAATTTGGGATTTATTTTTCTTTACATTGTTTAGTTTGAACATGCAAATTCATTGTGGTGTAATATTTAAAATGATATGAAGCAAACCAAAATGAAGTAATTTTGTTGGAAATTACCACCACTTAGTCTTCCAATGATTTTGGTTGCATATTTAGGATTATATGACATACATACGTGTTTAAACTTTTTGGCATGCTTAAGCAATCTCTAGATAACGCACTTTTAAAAAATTCTAATAGCAAGGCCATAAGAAAAGCAATTTGCATAGTTATAGTTTGCATTGTAATACTATTAGAGATAAACTGATTCCCCTTGATTTTTAAATAAAAATCTGAAAGGAGCAATGATCTAGTAAGTACAATGACTCTTCAATCAAATGCAGTGAAAAAATAGATTTAATTAAGAAGCTGCATTAAAAGTTACTGGTTATTTTGATCTACACTGTTAATTAAGAAAGCTGAAGTTTAAAATGGAGACATTAACAGAACCCATCCGCAATACCGCTTGCACACAATCCTCTTTCTAATCTCCATCGGTTTCCGGTTTGGAGTTGGAGAGAAGGGAGAGGTAGGTGAAAGTAGGCACGTCGGCAACACTCATTAAACCATTCACTTGGGTGACTCTTGCACTCCGCTCTGCTCTCAGCTCTTCTTAGCCCTGACTGCTCTCGCTTTCCTGGCCTCCTGAAATTCACAGCTGAGCTGTCTCCCTCACATATGGCTGGCATATAATTATGCATATTCCATTTTGCACTGCATTAAAATGATGAGCTCTTGGCTCCCTGCCAGTTGATTTTAAAAAGCCCAAGTGAAGGAGGAAAAAGGAGAGAAACACAGGGAGAGCCGCACAGGAAGCAGCAGGTAGTTCTGTCTGCTGTCTCTTTAGATAAGATGTATGTCTGGCACCGAGGGAACAGCTGAGAACTACCTGTTGTGATGTATGGATGGAGGCAGAGAAAACAATAAGCATACATCTGTGGCATCGCGATGACAGCGCTTATGTATTGTTTCTCCTCTAATAGAGTGAAATCTGCCCGCTGACAAGTATCACTCAGAACTCCTCAGCTAGACTGCGGATTGTCATTTTACAAAGGGATCCATAGTTTGTACATTTGAGAATGTATAGCTTGTTTTTAATAAAGTCTACTGCTACTTATTGTAGGGTGGGACCTGGATGGAATTTGGAAGTGGTATGTCATAGGCAGTAATATTTGGGTTTCAGGAAGTTTGTGGAGGGAGAGATTGCTCTGTTTTGGTTTCATTTTTTGAAATTTATGAACAGCTCTGTGATTTGGTGCCTTTTTATTGTACCTTTCCCCCTACCAAATCAGAGTAAAATTAAAACGCAGTCATGGGATTGGACCATATGTGACAGAGAAAAAAGCGTAAGCATTGTTTGTGTCCAATGGCTACCAAGGCACTGAAACCAGTGGTTTCTTCTCACTGCATTAGTTCTAGCCTGCAGCTCCATCAAGGTTTAAATTAACACAGCCTTAAATGGGCCCCGTTTTAAAGTGGAGTGTATGTATAAATAAAAGGCAGCTGTAAGAAAGCAGTAAGATGCCAATGGGCAGTGACAATGTTGGATTCTTCATAACTGAATTTTAAGCCACTTTTGAGGTATAAGTCTCTTGAAGGCAGGGACAATATTTATTTTATCTTTCTTATTCTGCCATGCCCAGTACCTTACTCTTAGTTTGTAATTAACAAATATTTAATTGATGGGAAAAAACAAAACAACAAAAAACATACATGGATTGTAACTAGACCCTACCATAAACAGCTCTGTAGAAAATGCCACCTCAAAATATGCTAAACTTGTTGGGAGGTTTATTATATTCCTGATGCACTATGATACATATGCTTGGAAACACACTTTGCATATAGTTTACAAGGACTACTATTTACATATGTATGTCTACATCCAATATATATGTATCTTGTGTATAAATATTCATAAGGTAGAATATGTTTATTATGCATGTACTATGTATACACATTCATACACACCAGATGCCTGGGGATATTTTCAACATTAGTGGCAAAAAATACATTCATTCCATTTACATGTAAGGTCCTCACAATGCTTTTTGTGTTTTTAAAGGAGGAAAAAATCTAAGATTTGAATGTGCTTCCTCAAAGGAGCTATAGATTTCATATAAAGCCTCATAATTTATGAGCAGCAGTGGAAGAGAAAGGAGAGGGGCACTGGGGAGATTGGAAATGGAGAGAGAAAGCCAGAAACTTCCTTCTTTATTAAGCCATATATTTGCCTCTGCATCAAATTCCCAAGGCCCTGGGAATGGTCTGTCTCTGACAATCAGCTTGATTCCAGAATCTAAGGAACTCCGTCCGCCAACCATTCACTGCGTTTCCACAGGCCCCAGAGATGGAAAGGACAGGATGTTCAAGAAGACCCAGCACGATCACCCTCACATCTGTGTGCACCTCTCACCAAAGTCATTCCCTTTGCATGCTGAAGTCTTTTAAGGTGAAATTTTAAATTATTCTTACCAGACTAAGTTAAGATAATTGCATTCATCTAAGGCAGTAGTAGTTCTCCACTCTGGCTGTGTATTAGAGTTATCTGGGATGCTTTTTCTTTTCTTTTCTTTTTTAACATATTGGTGCTGACTGCTCCTCTCCCCCCAGATCTATCCAAGATTCTGATTCAATTGGCCCAGGGCAGGGCCTGAACATGGGTGGTTTATTTTTTCAAAACAGCTCTCAAGTGATTATAATGTACAGCAGAGCTGAGAATCTCTGATCTAAGGGGAGTGCCTACCGGTATCAAGGGGAGACTCTTGGCAGAATTGATAGAACGTTCTCTAACCACATCCCAGGCCCACTGGAGTGAACCCTATGCTACCCTTGGAGGATGGAGGATGTGTCCTGAGGTGGGTCTTACTCTAAAGATTCCAGAGATGGGCCACTCCGGTGGCTCAGGTGGTTGGAACGCCGGGCTCCTAACTCCAGGTCCCCGGTTCGATTCCCACATGGGCCAGTGAGCTGCGCCCTCTACAGCTAAGACTGTGAACAACAGCTCTCCCCGGAGCTGGGCTGCCCTGAGCAGTTGGAGGCTGGTGTGAGCTGCTGTGAGCTACTGAGTGCTACCATGGGCTGCTGAGTGCTGCTGCAGGATGCTGAGTGCTGCCGCAGGCTGCTGTGTGCTGCCATGAGTAGCCGGCAGCCAGCATGAGCGGACGGCAGCCAGCAAGAGCTGCCGTGAGCTGCTGTGAGCGGCCGACCAATGACCAGCGACTGCCTGCCTCAGTTGCGGGGAGCACAAGGCTCATAACACCAGCATGGGCCAGGGAACTGTGTCCTACACAACTAGACTGAGAAACAACGGTTTTAAGTGGAGTGGGGGGGGGGGCAGAAGAAAGAGGGGAAAAAAGATTTCAGAGATTACATGACTAGCTACTTGTGGGCAAAAAAAAAAACACACAAAAAATTACTTAGTTTCAGTTTTTGGTATAACAAATAACCATGGAAGAACTACTAGAGAACTTCCTCAAAAAAGCCTTCCCGAATCTCTCTAACCAAGGCCAGTATCTCCACTCTGCTTTCTGTTAGAGTAAACACAGGTGAACCCTTACATTGGCTCAGGAGACTTTGGGCTCCTTCACTGGACTGCAAGCCTCCCGGGGGCAGGATGGCATCTGGTTCTCCAGCCCCAGCCACTACCTGGTGGCATGGGTTCCGTTATCATGCCACAGCAACTTGGTGGCAATGTTCAAATCCAGACAAACTTCCTTACCGTACATGTCAAATCATTCCGAACGTTTTACAACCTCTTCTATATTGAAGCCAGTGCCTTTCTGCACCTGCCCCGTTTTGGGTGGCAGACAATAGCATATCAAGGGGACGGAGTGGACAGAGGGAACTCACAAACCCTATGAGGAGGGGTACTCGAACCCTGAAGAGGTCATGGTAATTACATAAAGCAAACCAACTTGCAGCTAATTTTACTGGTGTCCTTAAATTCTCTACGGATGATGCTTTCTCTCACTGCCTGTCCAGGGGCAGACCACCCCACTGCCAGCTCTTGGTATCTATCCACTGGGACCAGGAGACCTGGGTTGATGTCTGACTTTGTTCTGGAGTGACCAGTTCTGACAGAGGAATGTCACGACACATCATGATGAACTAACTCTCTCCACGGCTCTTATGCGCAACAGCTTTATTCTGACAAATACGCTAGATATGTACGCCAACCATGGGGAAAAGCAAATGGGAAACTATTTTTTTGCCTTTGACTACAAATGTGATTGTCAGACCAAAAGTGCATTTTTTACCTATTATTCTAAGACGCCTACACTACTGCCATAAAATAGACATAAAACTTAAAATCCTCTGATTAAACTGCAAGGGGATTCCCCATCTTGCTGATAGGCATGGATTCATTCTCACATTGTACCTAGTATTTGAATAAATGTTAGATGATGTGAGAAACTTAGACCAATTGCCTCTTTACTTCAAAAATCTCTGGCTTAAGCAAGCTTTGTATTCATCTCTCTCTTTCCCTGTGAATCGTCACTACTTAATTGCACTTTGATTCTTATATACAGGAAACTTTAGTTCTCTTTCACAGAATTCACTTCTTCCTTTGGGCCAATGCCTTGGAGCCATGGGCCTATTCAAGCAAGATCAGCATTCTTTCTCCTCTGGAAGACTCCTTCAGAAAATGTGGAACCTTCTAAAAACAGCTCCAAGAACCTACCTACCTATGCGAAGCAAGTGAGATGTTTGTGACAATGAAAAGGTTAACCCTGTTGCCACTTAAGTAGAAAGGTAATGAGGCTTGGGAGTTAACACCTCCCTGCCATGAATGAAAGTTTACACCTCTGTCACTGTGATTGCTGAATTTCTTTTGGAAACAAGAAAAGGTTCTGCCTGGACTCTGAGCTGGGAAGAGCTCTGCAGAGCTTCCAGACTTAGCTTTCCAATGCGGCGGCAGATGTAGCACATGTTAGCTCTCACATGTGGTGTCATTACCAGACTTGGGAACATCAAAAATAGTGCCTCTCAAAGTTGTGGGAATCAGTTTAGAAATGAAGACTTGTAGAGGAAAAAAATTTATAAATAAAATTTTGAACCAGGGGTAATAGAATTTCTTTTTCAAAATGCAAGATAAAAGTATGTGGACACCACTTCCGAAAACTCTTGGAATTTCATTTTCTGATACCCCATTTCTGGTCTTCCCTTCCTTTGTCAAACGCCTACACACATTCTCTTGAGGAAACTCAAAGAGGAATAAATGGCAGCTGTCACATGCAGCCTTTCAGTGTGCTGTGAACTTGAAATAAAGGCCAGCCCATTTTCATTGCCCCTCAGTGAAATTCCCTGGGCTGTTAGAACATAAGGAGGCCTATGGAATAGCTCCTGCTTCCACTTGAGTTACTGCCCAGTTAGTTATTCTCATCTTGGTGCCCCAACTCTTCATGACTGAAGTCTCACTTCCCTTCAGTGGAGGTCCCATCCTTTACCCCATTTTCTCAGGGTAAAACCAGAGATCACCTCTCTTCCCCACTTTTCCTGGAAAATTCTCACGCATCCTTTAAGACTTTGTTCAGACTGCAGCTCCTTTAGGAAGCCATTCAAGACTTCCTCTTTCTGGTCCTAATCTGGGCTCGGTGCCTGTACGTATGTCCATTCCATCCATCACATTGTGTTATGACCATCTATGCGTTTGCCTTCCCCTCTAATATGTGAGGTCCTCCAGTGCAGCAATTGTTCTATTCAGCTGCAAACCTCTAGCGCCTCGTCTAGTTCCTGGCACACTGGATGGGCTCCACAAATGGTGAGTGAATGAACGAATGACTGAATGGTTCCTTTTTTTTAACCCTAGCATTCTGCCCTGCATTTCAGTCCCTAAAGCCAAGTATTCTGACTTGAACCTCAGGAGTTCTCTCCATACCTGAGTTTCAGCAGGCCCCTGCCAGAGCTCTGTCCACACCTGCACCACACCTGGACCTTCATTGATTATTCCATGCACTTCTGCTGAACACCTGTTCCCTCCCACGTGGTGAGACACGAGGGTCTTAGCCTCCCTGCAGATATTGTACTCAATTCAGACTTTGGCCAATAATCCTTCTGTCCACATGTTTCTCTCTTCTGCCTCCCACCTAAATTGACCTTTGCCTAACAAAAGTCAGTCTAACCTCTGGTTTTTGTCTCACCCTTGAAAAGCCCACTCCTAGATTAACCAGCCTGGTGCCATGCTCCCTGTTTCTGATATCTCACCTAGTTACTGTGCCCAAGTCAGCCTGGGTGTAACTTGGTATAACTCGTCTTGGGCATGACTCATGTCGTATCTTCCCTACCAGACTGGACACTGCTTGAGGGTTGAGACCGTGCATTATGGATGAAGCCCCCATGCTCAGCACAGTACCTTGTAAACCAATAATCCTGTAAATATATGTTGAATGGATTCTTTAACCTTCTGCTCTTCCTTAAACCTGGGCCCGGAAGTGTTTTTTCTCCACTCCGAGCTGCCTTCCTCTATAAATGGATACCCGTTAAGTATGAGTTGTTCCCATGCAAATATTCAAGTCACTGAACAGCTCACACAGTTGCACAGCTGTGAACAGGACTGTGTGTGCACGCCGCTTGCACAGAGACCTTTCTCCTGGACAGAGGACGCCCACCCACCACTGGGCTCCCTGCTCTGGAGACACCCCAGGCACCAGAAACACGAATCTGATCCATACACGTTACTACTCATCTTTGCCTCAGGATCCCTTGACCTCTCTTTGAGTAGCTTGTCATCGAAGATTGACTATGGGAACCTGAAATGGTGCTATTTTACTTTGTTCTTTTAACACAATGTACTTAAATGCCCATTTTGTATGTGGGCCAAGGGAAAAGCGGTTTCTCCAGCAAAGTTCTTCTGAATTCTCCACCCTCCTCAACGGGCAGGCAGAGGCGCTCTCCCCACAGCCCGTCAGGCCCCTCTGACAGCTCATCCGTCTCTGACGGATGAGATGGACTGATTGGCTGCAGCTATTTTTTCACTCCCTGCAAACCCTGTATCATAAATTTTTAATATCCAGTTTGGAGTCTTCAAAGAATAACGGTAACAAATATACAACATGAAGATAATGGGAATCGAATCATGTTTATGGCTTCCATGAGCATCTCCTTAAACGATGTCAGGTCAGAACCACTCTGCGCTGCCAGCGCTGGGGCTGATGTCCTGCCTGATTAATGGCTGTCCTTACTCAGGGCCCCTAATGGACTGCATGACAGTTATGGCAACAGATTCCACATCAGCCTGAAATACAGCTACCACACAAACAAAAATATATCATGCTCGTCCCAGCACATTCCAGCTGTGTCTGGAATAATCAGAGCCATTGCTAAGTGGTTCTGAAAACCCTTGTTTTCGCTCTTCATTTTTCTAGTCTATTTTTCCTTTATCAGACAGGTGACCCTTCTGGATTTATCTTGCACTGCTCTTTGTGAGGTCACCTGAATGTCTTTGTTTGCTAAGAAATGTTTTCTCAAAGGGACTACAGGTAAGGCCCAGCAGCTGGGGCACGGAACCCCCTTTCTTTCCTTTCTCCGAAGCCTCGCACACCCATCACATCCCAGGCAGCTTCTGATTATGCCAGGACCCTTGATCCACGGTGGATTATCCAGGTTCCTTGATGGCTGCCCTTCCCCCACCTCCTGCTTCCGCCCACCGCTCCCCTTTTGGCTTTTCCACTATTCATTTGCAACTATTACCCAGGGACCCATGAAGGGAAACAAAAAGCAGGGAAACACCAATGATTCCACTTTGCTACCGGTTGGTGCCTATAAAATGCTCAAATAATTGGCCTAATCTAGGCATTTCAGGTGGCACCTTTATTCCGGCTCTCTGAAATCATTAGGCAGAAGGGGCTGGACTCATGTCTCTATGTACAGACCTCATGATGGACCTGAGAAATTAGAGATAATGCGAAACAGGCAAGAGCTGGCAGGGGACTCCAGGACCCCATCTGTAAGGCTAGGAAAGGATCCAGACATTACGGAGGAGATTTACTATCCACAGGAAGTCTCCCCAGAAATAACCTGTTCTCAGATGGGAATAGGAAACACTAGAATCAGATGAAGATACTGCTCTGGATCTTATCAGGGATTCACAGTAACATCTAACTAACATTCTTATGGCTCTTATGTGTGCACCAAACACCGTTCTAAGTGCTTTATGTGGATGAACCCATTTAACAGACACACCCATACATATACCAAAACAAAAACAAAAATTTGGGAGGTGCGTATTTGCCTGCATTTTTACATGAGGACATTGGAGCATAGAGAGATTATGTAGTTTACACAAAGTCACACAGCTAACAAGCTATGGAACCAGTCTTCAAACCTAGGCAGTCTGCCTCCAGAGTCCCCACTCTAAACCCTGATGATCTACTATCTCTCTGCTGGTAGTAAAAAAAAGGAAAATGAATAAAATCAATATAACTTGACAATACTGATGTCATTAATTTTTAAATATATATTAATTAAGGGAGGTTTTTGTCATTCTCTGGTTTTAGCATTCTAAGATTGAATACACCAAGGAAACCAAGAAAGGCAGGTATGAATGACAAATATAACAGAAGGAGGCATAGTGGGGTCAGCAAAGAACCCAGGAACAGCGAGCCCAGAGCAAGCACAAACCACCAGGTCTGTGGCACAGCCTGACGGAGAGGGTGCTTCAAAATTTATAAAATTAATTCTTCAAACACAAACCTCTCTAACCTGATCCTTACTAAATAACTCTAGAATCACTGCTTACACACCTAAGCCCATCAATTCCAGAAGGACACATCCTCCTGGGCTCACTCAACCACTCCGATCCTGTAGCAATTTCCTTTGTGAATTGCTAAAAGCATTATCGGTATTATATTTTTTTATTAATCTCATAGACAATGCTGTACAGACTATATAGGATGTTTGTGTGTCTTGTCTCACTTAGTCCTGGCACCCAGGTCTACAAACGCAGATTGTGACTTTAGTTAATGTGACTCAGTGCATCAAAGCCATGAAGACACTTGAACAAACTGAGTCCCTGTAACTTGCCCAGCTGAGAAACTGGCCTGATGCTTCAGGGTGGGGCTGTGGGGAGCCAAAGGGCAGTTCACCAGCCTCTGTGCAACACCACAATACACCTACTACTAATAATTGAGACAGAGCAACAGTCATGCAGCCCAGATGTCAATGGCTAATAAGCTAACTTGGTGGGAAGACGATGCGAGAGGCTGGGTCCATGGCCCTGCGGGAGAGTGAGCTTGCCCTGTGCCACAGAACAAACCCTTCACCGTGACCTGCCACATCACACACACACGGGTCTTGTCAAAGGGGAGATGGAGACCAGAAAACACACCTGTCACTACTTACAGAAGGAATAGCTCAAAGGGCACACCCCGGTGACAGTGGTCACGGCTCACCAACTGAAACTAATGGTATCCTTGAATCCGTTTCTAGTTCTGAGGTCAAGGACTTAAATTCTGAATTAGCAGCCATACTTGTCAAAAATTATGATGTCACAACTGTTATCTGTAACAAAGGTTCTCCACTCAGCCCAATTTAACTTTCTTTTCTCCCATCAGCAACTATACAGAAATACCATAAGCAGGGTCCGGATACAACAGGGTTGCCTGTGCCTTCTCTGGATGGTTCACATGCTAAGCCTCAGCCCACCCCATCCCCTGGATGCCCAACCACCTATAAAGTGGACCTATAGATGCCCCAAGGTATTCTCAGTAATCACCCTGCACTCTTGTTACTGGTTCGCTCCCAGCTGGGGCTTGAGCTCACTTTCATACCATTCCCAGCTCTCGACCCCCACCCATGACTCTGGCCCTGCCTTGGGCCCTTTGCTCTGTACACTTGGCCTGGCTAGCGCCTGCTATCCCTCGTTGTAATAGCCTTGGACCAGCTCTTCTGGTCCTCCACTCTGGACAGCCCCAGGAGGGTCACCTTGGTCACTGCTTGGGCCTGGGACAGTTTTACAGTCAACATCCTATAACAACACCTACATACAATTTATCTTAAAGATTTATTTTGTAAGAAGTAGAAGTGAGAATTATGCAATGTGTGTCAAGATCTGAAATTGGCCTGAACCTTAAGAAGACAGACCAGGACTAGAAGCAAAATCCTGATGGTTACTGAGCACGGGCCACACAAGTGGCCTGACCAGTGTGGAGTGCTGTCGTGATTTATGCCAGAGGAAGTGGGCAAAGGAGAAAGACAGGGAGACATGGCCATTCACTTTGCCTCTGGGTCTTTCCGAGTGGGAGGTGGGGATATGACTCTGAGCAGGATGGTCTTCCTGACGACTTCAATTATGATCCACGTGCCACGTGACCTCTTAACAGAGGCTTAAAGGAACAAAGTCTAAGCTGCCTTGTTTCCAAACCCAGGACCAATGGGCTTCTCTGAGGAGCCAAAGGCAAAGATTGCAGCAAAGGGGCTTCAGAAATAACCTCTGCTCAAACGACACCCTCCGGAGCCTTAATTTTAAATCCCAGCTATTCTGCAGATGACGAATGGAGGTAATAAAAGGTGGGCTTGTGGCATGTTTAAATAGGAGATAATCACTAGAGCAGAATTTGGGGTTGAAGGAAGGGTCTATTGAAGCCAACATCTGAGTAGCAGGTTAAGGTCCATTTTTAGGTGGACCTTAGTCATCTAAAAGTTTCTCCTCTATCACATCATCATCATTATTATTATTTCATTATTATTACATTTCTAGGAGGCATATTTTGGAATCAAAGCCCAGGTGACAAAAGTCAAGAAGTTACCTGGGTTTTCACATCATCTCCCCTTTTAGTATAATTGAGAACAAGGAGATATGGTTTTTCTCTGCAGCCCTGCCCCCCCCCCCCCCCCCCCCCCGCTCCATTCTCTCCCTCACCCAACCTTTCTGGTCACCAAAATTCCCAAACTATTCCAGTTCCACTGCACCCTGGTGTCTCAGTTGCCCAATGCGGTTCTAGATCTGAGGTAAGTGGGAGGCACTGGAAGGAGGTTCCCAGGCCACATTCTGGACCCCAGTGGAGAGAATATCACCACTTGGCAGAAACTTTCACCTCAATGACTGCTTCCTGGAGCTGTTACCACAAAAGAAGAAAACACAACACAGAAGTCCCTTTGACAGTGACATTAAGATGAAAGTTTGTGCTGTGGGAGACGCCATGCTAAGTATTCTGTGGACTTTGGCTCATTAAAGCTCCCCAAATCCTTATGAGGTCTAAATGACCATTGCCATCTCCATTTCGCCAGCAAGGAATGTGAAGTGTAGCGAAGTTAAGGAACTTGTCAAAGCTAAAGAGCTTATACTGGCAAAGCGGGGCTCTGAATGCGGGCGTCGCGACACCAGAAACAGGCTCGTGACTCCTACATCATACTGGCTCTTCAGCCTGCGGCACAGGCAGCACGGGAAGCTTGGCTGATGGTGAGCAACAGAAACTGTAGGTGTTACTAGAAGGCAGAGAAGTCATGGCTCAAGTGTCCCAGTGGGTCCTAGCAGGGGGAGGAAAACCCTGCCTCTTGGTCTGCCCTCTTCATGGATGCACGATGCCCAGTGCAGCTCCCATGGAGGTGAGCACCACCCTGAGGGTCAACGCCTGAAAGTCAGTTGACTGGGCCAAAGGCAACAAGAACACAGCCAAAGGCTGAGTGGATCCAAACCCTAAGCCCTCCAGGAGAAAGAGCAATGGCCTTTCCAAGTATTCTGTACTTGAAGAGAAGAGGGAGGATGGGAAGAGAGGGAGGATGGGGAGTACACAGGGTGATGGAGTGTGCTGGGGGAGGCGGGTATACCAGCAGGAGAAACTCTGTGTGGAGATGGGGAAGACCACATCCCCGAAAGGGACACGCTTCTCACTATGGGGCTCCTCATCTGGCAATCTCATATTCCTGTTTCATTCACACACCCTACAAGTTAAAGGTTATGAGATTCCAAGGTGGGAGCCTGAATCTTTTCTTGAGTATCAAGATAGACTGAGATGTGTTTTCAAGAACAAAGGATTCTAAATTCATAGAACCCTTCTTGTGGTTCTTGACTAATCATAGATCAGAAAACTTATGGTTCGACGTGGAAAATAGTAAAAGGGGAATACAAATGATCACTTGGTGTAAGTATTACTAATATTAGCCTCCCCTTATTAATAAAAACAAGCAGTGTTTACATGTAACCTAATACGATAAAGAAATTTCATGAATTTCTTTGCCTTAAAGAATGGCAGAATTTTACCTTTGATTTATAAAAGTGTTTTGCCCTATGTAGGTTGCACTACCCTATATTTATACCAAACCACTGTATGTGGCATTGTGATTCCACGGGGAGCATACGGCAATAATGAAGGCACTTACATAATTTTTTCCTTAGATTTCATTCATTCATTCATTCATTCATTCATCATTTATTAAGCATCTACCGTGTGCCCAGCAATTGTAGGTAATCAAAGAAGTATCTATGAATGGTATTCAGCCCACGTGTTCAACACATTTTAAGATCAATGGTAACAATAGAGCAAATGATCCCTTGCCAAGATCTAACCATATACAATTTGGAGTGTCAAATATCATACATGTATATCCTACTTAAAATTTAGATTTTTTCAAATTTAAAAATTTTAAAAGATAAATAAAAGTGAACCATAAAGGGCAAGAAGTAGAAAATATTCTTGTAGGCAGACAAGAATTATGGGGAAGCAAAAAGCTAGAAAAAGTGACAGCAAATTTTTAAAGGCCAAGTCCTCCCTCCCCACTACCCACATGTGCCATTTGGTTGAGAATATTAGTACAGAAAGGAGTGAAGGGGGTCATTTGGTGTCAACACTGAGCTGAGTTTGATTTCTGGTGCCACCAGTAAAATGGGGTGGGGCGGGGCATAACATCTAGATGAGAAACTCATTGCAAGGATTAAATGAGATAACCCATCACATCCCACACAATGCCTGGCACAGAGTAAGTACTCAATAGATGACAGTTATTCACATCTCACAAACCTATTTTCTTTTCTGGAGAGAACTCAGCTGACAGGAAAGCAATAGGGACCTACTATCTTTTCTTATCATTAAAGTCTTGATTAAAATTGAGCTGTGTGCAACTATAGAGCATGTTTAGCGGCAAAAGGCAAATGACAATCAGAAGACACTGGCGAAGGCTTAAGGACTTTTAGAAATGCAGAAACACACCTGCTAATCAGGATCCTAACCTTCCACACAGCCTGGATATATTGATATTTAATAACCACTTCTATCTCCCTTTGGCCATCTGACTACCCACTTTGCTCTCTGCAAATAAGGCATCATTTTGTTTTCTTTGTATCTCTTCATCTCCTCTTATGTTTCATGAATGGCACCTCCACCAAGAAACTTCCATGCTAGCTGAGCAGCCTGGCATTTGTGGAGACTGCTATATGTTGAATCCCACGGCCCTCACCACACATTTGCCAAATACAGTAGTCCCTTGGCATCCATGGGGAATTGGTTCCAGGAACCCCCTGCCGATACCAAAATCTGCAGATATTCAAGTCTCTTATATAAGATGGTGTAGTATTTGCATATAACCTAAGCACATCCTCCTGTATACTTTAAATCATCACTAGATTACCTGTAATACCTAATACAGAGTAAATGTTATGTAAATCGTTGTTATACTGTATTGTTTAAGGAATAATGACAAGAAAAAATCGTCTGTATGTGCTCAGTACAGAGGCAACCTTCGGAGGCCTAATTACATAGCACACATTGGCAACAGTGTAAAATTTTCTTCAGAAATTTTTGATCTGAGGTTGGTTGAATCTGGGGATATGGAACCCACAGATACAAAGGGTGGACTATACCTTGACTAAGATTTTATTGTGGGTCCCCTTCATTACCATTCATGTGATCACCCTTTAGTCTTTATTTTCCCGCTAACTTCACTGTGTATCCACTTTGTTTCTTATGCAGTAGCAGAGGACACCTGTATCGTTTGCTGGTTTAAGCACTCAGCAGAGCTTGGGCATACATCCCCCGTGGCCCACTCACTGGCCCACTCACTCTTTCCAAGCTGCGCGGGCCTCACCAAAGACAGACAGGTGCAGACAACGTAAAGGAGAGGGAGAATTTCTGAATAATATTCGGTTCACGGTTTTCAGACAATGTATAAATGAGTGGCCGTTATTTTCTTATTCTAAAAGCTAAGGCTTTAAAAAAAAAAAAGAAAAAACCCTAAATGTTGCAGCATCTATGAGGTCCTTATTCTTTTTAGAATGCAACTCAAAATTGTTGCCTTTGAGTTTTGTTTGTTAATGCGTTCCTCCCCATCTTTCTGACACATCATCTCTCCCGCCCAACCCTTAGACAGGAGACCGAGGCGCCTGGCAATCTCTTCTCGCCTGGCAATCTCTTCTCCATAAGTGAGAGTCCCCTCCCTTAGTCATTTGTGCATTTGGAAACAGCTTTTTTAAATTTTTTATTTTACAGATTGATTTCATCTTAAAGTAAAATGTCCTCCTTGTAAGAAACATTCTCATCTCTATCTCTCCCCACCCCTTGCTCTGTCGCAGGAAGCCGCTCTGCAGGTACCACATACTGTTTATGCTCATTTGTTTCTTCATATTACATCCTGCCCTCCTGTGCTCTAGGGTCTGATGTCTACAAAGATATAATCAAAATGAAATTGTGTTAGTGTAGATTAGCATCTGTGGCAGCAGTCCCCACGAATGACACAGACAGGGCGCTAGCCAAAATGTCTGTCTTGTTTCGAGGGAAAAATGAAAAATGACATCTTTGTAGGGAGAAGACTCCATGGAGACCGGGTAGAAATACGGCCGGTCCCTCTGCCCACAGACAGCTCTCTTCCCTGTCATACGGCTGACAGGTGTGTAATCATGTTCCTTAGTCACAGTTTGTGTTAAAATAACCAATTACCAAAGGAATGAGATTGCAGCTCCAGTGTGACTGTCCCCTCCATTACAAGGTGATGATGGGCTTGAAGGGAGCTCTGCAGGGCGTCTCCCCAGCCAGGGTGCTGTCCGAGGCTCCGAAGCCACTCCTGCTCTCCAATGAATGCTCTAAAACGCAGGGCTGTTCTCCTCTGGTGCTAGCTCTTAGCAATGAAGACTCCATCAGGGCCAACAGGGACGGTCAGTCAGATTTCCCAGGGAACTCCACGTCCCCGACCACTGCCTGTCCTTGATCTTTTCAAACTCGCTGCTCTCACCTCTCCTGGAGCACTCACTAGCACAGCTGGCTCCCTTCCTACCCAGACTGCCGCATGAACAAGGCAGTATCTACCATCAGCCTGTTCAGTGTACATCACTTTCCACCAGACCCCACAGTGACAAAGGACAATGCTGAAACCCAAGAGTCCTGCCACTCCAAGCATAGCCTCACAGGCAAGGATTTTCTCAGATCTACCCATTGGGAAAGGTGGGGTAGCACGCAGGTGGCCTATGGAGCCACACATTGTTCTATGTGGTGGATATCATCAAGAGCAGAGAACCCTTTAGCAAATCATACTTTCTTTTGGCCCAAAGGTTATCTGTTAATATGTTGGGAGACAATGCCTGCAAATAATACGAATGAATTCAAGGTAGAGAATTGAGATACTGACTTATTTTCAACAGATGGATTATAATAGCACTGTTATTACACTTGGGTGACCTTTGTCAAATATAGACAGACCCACCCCTCCTATCTGTCAGACACCCGATGGCAGGGCCGGTGGGTGGACGAGCCCTAACTCCCAGACTGGTGGCTGAAGCTGAAGGACATGTGAAAGGAAGTCACTGCCCTGGGGCTTTGTTTCCCATCTGTGAAGTGCGGCTAGTACTTGTTACCCATATTTGGTTAAATAAGAGTGGCTGTAACCACCATGTAACACCCATGGTATATAATAGTTCAAGAAAAGGGATGGGGTTGTGTGTCCACTGATATCTTCTGGTCAAAAATGGTGTATTCTTTCAAACAAATATTAAGTTTTCAGTAAAACCAAAGGAGGTGAAGATTCAAAGTTCAGGCAGCAAATATCAAAGTAAAAAACAATTAATCCCCAAAAATCTCTGGATTGGTTTATTTAGACTATAAGAAGACTCAAGACAGATTCAAAGAGGTGTGCAAAAAAACACAATCTCTTTATATCACTCACTATTTTTTTTTTATCATGAAATATGTTCCACTGGAAGATGTACCTGCGAAGACCAGCCCAATGTCACTTTCCTATAAAAAAGGATTGGCACGCTATGCTTTGCATGACACGAAGAACAATAAACATTTAAGGGGAAGGAAAAAAAACATCAGCTGGTGGTCCCTCGTGTCATTCCTCTGTAACTGATGAGATTTTAACCACAGTCTTGTGGTCCTCATTAGCTTAAATGCTAATTACCCCCCTCTCCTCGCCTACTGGACAACCAGACTCCATGCTGGCCTCAACAATGGCAGGCAAAAGGGGCAAGGCTGAGGGAGAAGGATGAGGTTAGGGCTGTGTAAGCGTGAGTGGAAAACATTGCGACAAATGAGCTACAGGGGGGACAAAAATGCAGGTGACTGCAAGGGTCTCCTTCCAAGGAGGGGGCAAGGCCTGGTGTTGGCTATGAGGTTCTGTTCCCCACTTATTCATGTGCTCCTGGCAATTTTGGCAGTGGCACCTTGAGAGAAAAGCACACTACTTTGCACATATGGTGGAAAGAATCTCGTGCATCAGTTGAATGCATACTGTACTACATACACATTCTGTTTTATCTCCGGGCCCAGGCGTGCTGCAAATGCTTACAAATTGGGAAACCTTCTGTGCAGTAAAAATACGGACAGGAGAAGCTAGACTGTGACTTATCAGATGCGACACTAGCCAAAAAAGCCAAAGTAACTAAAAGTTAAGGCATGTGCTTCACACTCGTTGCAACAAAGGCAGTTCTGCAAGGTGGGGACACACAGCCAGCATTTATTTCATCCCCCTGCATCCTGTGCTGGCAGCCCCAGTGAATGGGCTTCCCTCCCCCACACACAATGCTCGCTGGGAACCTTTGCCTGTATCCACTGCTGCTTTATGTTTTGGAATGTTTACAATGTATATGGAAAAAATTTCAGTAAAATTTCTGAGATCTACCTTGGTAGGGGGATAGGGATCAAATTGCTCTTTTTGTCCTCCGTTTTACCCTGAGGTCTTCAGCGTGCCATATTGCAATGGGAAGCCACTGCCCTTAGCTTAGCAAGGCACTGGCATCATTTTCACTTCCTAAGTGTTTTGAAAAGCAAAACCTGATACTGCTCAGGATTCAGAGCTCCCTATATATTTGGGACATAACAGGGGCAAAGTGATGGATTGTTCTGACCTTGCTTCTTTCCCACTCTTCCTTTACCTGACCCCCAAATGAAGTAATGACTTTTTAAAAACAACTGGTCCCTAGTTAAAGAGATAGATATAAAAATCCTTTCTCACGTCACATCACGGATATTCCTTTGTTTTCTATTAGCCAAGTATATGAGTGGGGGGGGGGGGAAGTGTGAGAATGTAAAGATTTCTTTAATAAATGAAGACGATTTTTAATAGAGGTCATTGTATTAAGGTTTCTATCGCTCTTTTTCAGCCTGCCGAGGATGGCAATGCCTCCTGCTTTCACAAATGAAGAATCCGAGATATAACCAGGTGATCCAACTGAGGGTATAGAATTGTAATATGGGGTTCCTGGCGAGATCCCGACTACTCAGAGTCCAAAAGGAAAAGCGTGGAGGGTACCCAGAGTACTGCCTCACTATCTACTGGCAGCTCCTTATCCAAGGACACATCTCTCCCCTCCTGACCCTTTCGTCTGTGCAATATCAGAGGTTGTGAGGAGCCGCAGGCCTAAAAATGCTGAAGTGTGTGTGACTCCTTTCTGAATTTATTCTGTGTGGAGGATCCCTGATTTCGTTTCCATGTTATTTAGACTCATCCTCTCACAAATGTGAGGAGTGACGGAAGTTCACCCCAAATGGGTGGAAGCTTGGAGCTGCCGGAGGCATTTGGCTCCTTTCAGTCAGCTGTTCATTTTCAATATGGTTTTAGTTTGTTGAGTTGCTAGAAACAATAAAATACATATTTAAAAGATTGGTGTTTTATAAGGACTCCACAGGCAGCCTTCCCATACTTGCCACCGTGCAGCACTTTGTCCAGCCTTATTCTTTTTTTTTCCACTTTTTATTTTTTAAATTTTATTAGTTTCAGGTGTACAAGACAAAGCAATACTTAGACGTTTATCATTTATATCCCTCACACTGTGTGAACCCCCCTGCCCCCATCCACTATCCCTCTGACATCACACAGAGCCATTACATTTCCACTGTCTCTATTAGCCTTATTCTTTATTTTGGTTTTGTGACTGGCTTTTTTTAAGTGAGTTGAAATACACAGAAACTACAATAAAGTCAATAGTTGGAACTGAATTTGCCATTTAACTCTATTAACAACAACATATGATAATCAGTATTGATATATCTGAAATTCTTAAATGGTGATTCCTGAGCAGTATATATAAACCGAAGGGAAAGAACTATTAGATACTTGGATGAAACCCCACGTTCTTAAAAAGGACCTTTTAACAAGGTCATAAGAGAATCAGCCAGTTGAGCTTAAATATGGCCCCTCCTTCCACACATCCACTCTAGAGCCAGCAAAGGCTGAGCCGGCAAGATTCTGTGGGCTACTTGCAAAATCTTTTCTAGTTCTTCCTTTCCAACCTCCCTTGAGTGCCAGGCCTCCCAGGGCAAAGACACGCCTTCAGCATCATAGCTCACCCTTGTGAAAACAACTACTTTCTACATCATGTCCTTAATCAAGAAATGACCCCCTCAAAGTCTATATATTCTTGGGCATTTCAAGTACTGCTATTTTCTTTTGTATCATCAAAATACCTGCATATTTTACTAACCAAATTCTGAGGTTGGGTTGCATTTTAATACATAGTATGTATATTCAGTCATTAACCAAGGCTCTTCCTATAGGCACCTCATCAAGTATTTTGAATTCATTTTACTTCTACTCACAGACAATCAACTATGGCAATTATGGGTAAGAGGCATGTAAGATCTGGTCCCTTCTCTCAAGGAGTGTTCTGCCTAGTTAAGAAGATTAGAGACATACACATTAAAGGGAGAAAGAAAAGTGGCAGATTCATGTTTAAATGTGGACCCTGCTAGGGAAGCCAGTGGGAAAGAGGCATCCTCTTGGGCTGGAATGATCAGGAAGTGATGGGATTTTAGCTGAGCCCTGGAGGTAGGCTTTCAACAGGAGTTCTGTTCATTTGTAAGGCTCTGTCAATCTTTCAGGTTCACCCAAGGAGCAAGACTGCCAAGGAAGAAATCCTGTTCAGGATTCTGGTGAGGGATTATTAAGCCCTAAACTTTTACATCTTCCCATGTGCTCCCTGCTCTGTCTTGTCTGCTTCTAGTTGTGGCCTTGGTTTCCTCTCCTCTTTACTACGTAAATAGGAAACGAATGAAAGACTTCTGCTCACCCTGATGCCTAGCACAGCATGTGAATACTGTGAATACTCAATAAATGTTAGGCAGTGGGTCTGAGATAGCAATCAAGGTGTCTGCCCATAACATCCCCTTCAAAGGGACGGGGGACCATGTGACCCAGACTTAGCTGATTGGACCAAGGATATGCACGTGACCAAAGGGCAGCCACTAGATAAGGTGTCCAGCAACCCATGTTGTGGCCTATTGCAAAAAGATAAGCTGATTAATTCAGGTTTCCTCTCTCAGGAATAAGAACTAGAGTCTACCAAAAGATGACAGCAGGTACTGATGGGAGCTGAACCAAAAGGTCACAAGATTGAGAGGAGCTGGAGAGGCCAAAATGGAGTTGTACATGCTGAAGTGATGAGGACCAGGAGCTATGGGAAAGCAACGAAATCTGGTTGATATGGAGAAAAACATGGAGCAGACAGCCAGCGAAAATCAGAGATACCCTGAAAGAGGAGGTGGAGAGAAGCCAAACCCGAAAGCTGCCTTAGTGCTCACTGCTTTCTGGTTCCAATTCCTGCCCTCCTTTCCTAAAAAGCTGGGCTAAAATAGACAGTAACATCTTCTATCTTCAATTTAACTCTACTCTCTTCCCTTTCAAAAGTCTCCATGCTTCTTTTCTTTCTCTCCCACGGAGGAGAGGGGCAGTGGCTACTGCAAATGAAAGGTGTCTCAAAGGGCGAAGAAGCAAGGAGGATTTTGGACCGTCAAGCATCTCATCACAAACATCCATCACCTGCAGGGTCCGACGGACTGCGCACCCCACGAAGTCTTAGAACAGGAAGCAAGGCACGAGTGTGAATGGTCTTTGTTTTGTTTTGCAGAAGGAGACAGCACTGGGAAGAAGCAGAACCAGCTTGTGCATTTTCCTTCATTACCTGAAATCACCACTGAATGTGTGGATTATACAATACTGTCTGTTTGGTGAACAGTGGAGTCGGAGTAGATTTTTTTTTTTTTAGGGAAAATCAGTAATGGCCTTTCACCCTTCAGGGAGTCTGTCATTTCTAATTCCTGAGAGTGGCAGATGTCAGCTCCCTTAGCAAGGGACAGTTTTTAAAAATCCGTTTGTACAAATAAGCTGACACAAACTGAGCTAAAACCCAGTGGAGGAAAGTACAAGATTAGGCTTGAAACAACTGCAGAATACGGTTTAACTGCCTTCCCTGTACAGTAGGGGTGGGATGAATCAGATGCTGTCCCACCCCAACTTCCTTTATTTCCATTTCAAAAATTCCAGGTTATAGTTTTGGAAGATAGAGAGATGGGTCAATTAACGTCAATACTCAGAGTTGATTCACTTTTAGGTTCACTTTGATTTTTCAGGCTCTGCACTAATGCCTAGAGATTAGGTGTATAGTCTACAATTTAATAGAACCTCATTTCTGTTATCTGTTTTTCTTTTTATTTTTAGTTAATATTATTTACTCATTCCACTTATCTCCAGATACCTCCAGTATACAGCCAAAGTCCAAGTAAGTGCTAAGGAGCTACTCCCTGAGCTGTGCCTCCTCCCGCTGGGCTCTGTTCACCCCATTCCACACCTGCCCTGGGAACCTAGAGTAGGCCCAAGTCACCTCCTGCCAGGTGACCATATGGAAATTGAGTCAGTTTTAGGCCTCTCTCTCTCTCTCTCTCTCTCTCTCTCTCTCTCTCTCTCTCTCACACACACACACACACACACACTCCTTCCAGGAATCACCCAGTCTGGGTCAGACCCTTTGCACCTGTCTTGTGCTGGATTTGCAGAACCCAGCATGAGGAGGTAGGGGTGGCGAGTATAGGTAGAACTCTACCATGATGGAGACTCTGACGGCAGATGGAGACAGAGAGAGCAGTTCAGTGGGACCTAACAGAGACTCTGGAAGCCATGGACAGCTGGGTCCTATTTCTGGTTCTCTGTCACCTCCTTTGCATCATTAAGTGTCACTGAGTCCTGAAGACAAGACTTCTCGGGGTCTCTTGACCCTTTAAATGTCAAGGGGGTCGGGGGGCAGGGTATCACTCCTTCATTACAGCAAGAGTTGATATACCACAGGTTGATCTAGCCATATAATCCAAACCAAGGAAAAAATACGGACAATTTCAAAATTTGTGTTGTAGTCATTCAAACTTCAGCTTTCAATTGCCATCTCTTTTTCTCTTGCCTTCTTTATTTTGATCTGCTGCCCTTTCAGGCAGTGATGCTGTTTTCTTTAGCAGACCAAAGGCAGTTTGTTTCTGAGTTAAATGTCACTTCAATATTTCCCCAAGTGAGATGTTTGAACCAGTTTATGAGTTTCCTAAGCAACAGAGAAATGCTGGAAAAATATTTGGTATCTCAGGTCTGAAAGTTGCCTTCAACTTTGGCTCCCCAACACAAATGAAACAGATAGATTGAATATTCCAGTCTCACTAAAGTTACAAGTTGAAAAATGAAGTATGGCCTGAAAGCACGGAGCTTTAAAGGCCAGCCGCCTCACACCATGCCACACAGGTTTGTGACTGCAAACAATTTTAATACCGAAATATTCTAGTGACAGTAAGAGAAACAATCGCAGCATAAATCCAAAATTACGAAGCCACGGTCAACAACTAATGTGTGAGGAGGGAAGTAAGCTTTTCTAGCCAAACAGAATTCGGCAGGAAAATTCCTGTGGGAACCCAGATTATGCCCTGAAGGCTGAGATTTGATTAACCTTCTTGTAGCATGTGTAACGACAAATGTTATTGGTCATAAAATTATCCAGCCCTTATTAAAACACAGCTGCAGCTCTGGGCTCAGTGACCTCCTGGGGGAGAGATTTCCATAAGATAGCGGTAGACTTTATGGAAGGAGAGGGCCTTCCTAGCCTTGAAACTACAGGAGAGTGTTTTATACTTTAATGAGGAGTTCTTGAGAGAGACCAGGCTCCATCGTATTAAGAGTTTTAAGAAATAGGAGGGCCAGATTACGTTCAGCCTGCTACTTGGTGGGCAGCCAGCCCACAGCTCACAATACCAATATGTCTTCCTTTACGGGGAGCATGCAGAGTCACACTCACACAGACCTACCTATCTTGCATCCGACTGTTAATTGCTGAGGATGTTTGCATTTCTCTTTGTCTTATATACTCATAGAATCTCAGAATTTGAAGGAAACTTAGAGACTCCCTGGTTCAACTACCCATCCAATCCCCTCACTAAAGTAGAACTCTATGAAAATGGGAACCTCTCTTTGGAAGTGTTCCAGAGGGGCTATGCAAGTGGGGTGTCATGAAGGGCTACCACAGCTCACAGAACTGATTTCTGCCAAGAGCTGGGGCTGGTTGGCTCTCCCTCTCAAGTTGAGGGGGCCTCCCTGGTCTTTCCTGAACCTCCACATTCATGGGGAGTGTGGCTCTGAGGCTCCACCCCCTACAAGCCAAATACCAGTGTGGGAAGGGGATCCCTGGCTTTTCTGGTGATACTGGTGTATCCTTGAGCAACGTCCTTTTGTCTATCACAAGTTTTTCAAACAGCCAGGGATAAAATAAGAACAATGAAAATGAATATTCTTTTCTATAGTTTGTTCCTCTCTGTTAATGTTCAACTTTCTTTTCCTCCACATGAGCCAGTAAACTTCTTTACAATGGTGCTTCCTTTGCAAAATGTAAATCTGCTCCTAGAAATCCTTCCCCAAAATACAGAGTATTTCCCCAGCTTAATTTCTCCTGAGCTGATCATTTATCTGCTGAAAAAACAGAACCTGAAGAATTCCAGAATTGTGTCTTGTTAATTTTCTTCTCAATGATGTAAAAACTTATCAATCATATAATTTTTTTTCTCAAATGATGTAAAACTTTTCTTGTGAAATTATTTAGGACCGTCAAGTTCCTATAATCCATGATTCTTATTTTTCTCTCTCTTACATATCATGTTTCTGTTAACATTTTATTACTTTTAACATTTTTATTAAGAATTTTTAAAATATACACAAAAATAAATATAAAATAATAGTGAATCTCTAAATTGCCATCAGTCGGCTTAAACAATTGTCAAATTTTTACCCCACCTGCCTAATCCATCCCTTCTTTTAATTTTTTCCTTACAGAAGTATTTATAGTAATTCTGAGTCATTTCATCCCCACATACAACAGTATACATTTCATTCTATCAGTTTTTACATAATTTTGATATTATTTCATTTTCCTTTTTTGAAATCTCAGAATCTCAACATGTCACATTCACTGTCTCTACTTTATAGGGGGAGAAGGTTTGCCTCACAAATAAAAACACTCTATCATGAAATACGAAATTCTGGCCATGAATTTTAAGTCTCTTTTATTATGCCAAATGGGCACCCAGAAATTATTTGGGGAAGACAAGTGACTATGCATAACTATACTTACTCGGTAGCCATAAGATAAAATATGCCAGTGCCCATTCTCTCAAGACATCATGACACCATGTCCCAAATGACCTGCCAGTGCCTCAAGACAATCTTTCTTTTAAAATTTCCTTTTTAACCTCTAAAAGGCTTTCTTTTAATATGCCATCATTAAGTGAAAGTCAGTATTTAAGAACCAGGGAGCCATTAAGAAGCAAACGTGTTATGATTTAGAAATATTTTAGTTCAAAGAATACACGATTTTAATGATCTCTTTTGAATCCCAGACACTGGAAAGAAATAGAAAATGGGTGGCACACGTTTGTCTCTGTTGTTCTTATTTCTTTTTAAACTATCAAGCTCTAATAACTATCCAGTCTAAGCAGCCCCCAGTAAATGAAACAGCCTTTAGACAGCTGTCAAGGCTCAGTCTTCCGGAAGCTTTGATGTTAATGAAACTCATTAAGGAAAGAAATTAACAGAAAATATCCTAATTTGTCTTGTTTCAGAAAACTAAACAGAAACAAAGGGCTGCTTAAGCTGACAAGGAATCTGACCAGCCAGGCTCCTTTATTATATTCCACGCTCCCCACTAGGCAGCTCTGTCCATGCAGAGGAAGGACTAGGTTAGACAAAGTGCCTCCTTTCAGATGCAGGGCCCGGCCGTCCCAGCAAAGCCCAGCGACTTGTCTCAGCGTCACGGAGAAGGCTTCCTCAGCCAGGGGAGGAGTTTGAGGAGCCAGGCTATGCCAGCACAGAATATTCAAGGAAATGAAAGGCTATGGAAAATCTAATTCCCATTAAAGGCTTCCAGTTGGAGAAATTGTCCACACATCTGGCTGAAAAACGCTAAGACCAACTTCTCTCCACACAATGATGAAATTTTAGTTTGAATCTCTTTCTTCCTTTTTCTTTTAAAGAAACCCCATGAAGTATAGGCTTCATAATGTCCTCCAGCTCAATGGAGGAAGAATGTCAACTGGCATGTTTCAAGGGAGAAGCCCTCACCTACACTTCTATCTACTAGCTAAGGTGGTCTCAAGGAAGGCCTGGTGACCCCCACAGTCCTTACGCGGATAGGGTCAGAACAGCCCTGATTTGGGTATGTTTAGATTGCACATGGATTTAGTTGGCATTTTACCCTGACAGGTGAGATAACCCCAGGGACAGACCTTTCCAGAGAGAGAGAGAGAGAGCCTCAGACGTGTTTATGAAGCTGAAAGCAAATATAATACACTATTGACAGTGGTCTCACTGCTGCAAGCATCCATTTCCGAGTCCCTCAGAAAAAAGCCTGAAAACGTGGTTGGGCTTTTCCAGGGATTTAGGCTGTGTCAGCAGGAGACAAGAGCAGGGACCCTGTGCAAGGCACTCTGCACCCCTGGCCTTGTGCACCCACCTTCCACCTGATGCAGGGAGTGTCAAAAGCACAGTCTGACGGGGAAAGCGACTGGAGTCCATTCCCAGCCTGGTCACTTCAGGGCTGTCCAACCTGGTAAGTTATTTAACTTCTCTGCGTCTCAGTTGCCTCCCGTGTAAGATGGGGACAAAATACCTTTCTTTTCTCATTAGGTTGTTGTGAGGATTAAACAACATAAAGTGCTTACTTAGCCCAGGGTCTGATGTAGTGACAACTTTACAAATGGAAGGAACTCAAAGATCCACAAGTGGATAGAAAGGATGCCAGCATGCTAACCCTTGGAGGTCAGGATGGCACTTGAGGCCAGCATTTGGGGAAAGATAGGAATGGATCTTGGTAGCCAAGTCCTAGAAGAAGAGGAACCACAGAGGAAGGCGCCCCTCGTGGGGTGTGCAGAGTGAGACCCTGGAAGGGGAGCAGGTGGAATTCCTGCATTTAGCTGACCTCCCTCCTGGCGTTGCACTGTCCCATAGGTAGGTCCCAGGAAAACCTTCAAATCCTTGCTGGCTAGTCCTATCCTACCCATGAGGATCTATCCAGGAGACCCAGGAGAGAGCTGCATAAAGCTGAACATTACCTGGGACAAGAAATCCTCTTTCTTTACAAGCTGATTGGTAAGATGAAGGCAGGAAGCAGAGAAGAAAGTACACAAGAAGGGGGCAGGAGGAGGTTCTCCTAGGTTCTTCTATGAAACATAGTATTATTTCAACTGTTGAAAACGTCATTGTGAATTAGTTATTTTCTGCCTTTTCCTGGGCTCCATTTAATATACACTGGGGCATCAGACCCTCCACAAAAGGTGCCCCCCAAAAGTTATGTCAATTCTATGCAATGCATTGAACACCATTCCTTTTCAACGTAGAAAGAAATTGACACGTATGTTGAAAACCAGTGAGTGACTGATGACTGAGATTTCTACTTTAGATTACAAGAGTCTGTGTTTGCTTCGAGGTGCAAACTACATGTGGATGATATTAAGGAAAAATAACCAGATCTGTGTGTCACACAAATCCGTATTCTCTCACATAATACAGAACAAGTTTCATATGGTGATGCCACTGAATGGCTGAGAATAAGATAATTATTCCTACTATTACAAACCAGGGAAGACAGATTAGTTAATCTGCAAAGGTTTTATACAACCCAATGATTTAGGGACAAAACCCTGTGGATGGGTGATTAGGAGATTAAGTACCACCTGACTCTGGTCCATTTAGCTCAGACAGGATTATGCATACACTGTAATTTTCAGTCTTGTTACAATATCTCCTCTTTTTCTTATTTCCTGCCTGTTCCTACTGTTTTCTTAGTTAAAATACATTCCATCTGAATTTTTCATCTCTGATCGATTTAGATTCTTTGTGCTAAAGGATTTGTTGTATACCCTTTATTTTTGCAGCTTCCACATCCTCTGTATGAATTCCCAGGTTCAAAAACTGCACCCAACACTTCACAGTAGAAATGAGGATATCTATTAACCTGCAAACTAGCTTTTTAAACATTTAATTAATCTAACTGTGTAAACAAACTAACATTCCTTTCAATGCTCCTTATTTCAAAAAGTCAGGCCTACTTTATTTACAAGTAGTTCAAACCTATTTATTCACTCATTCAATGAATATTTATCAAGAATCGTGCATATTGCTGACGCAGGTTTTTTTTTAAATAATTTTTTATTTTTCAATTGCAGATTGTTGACATGGTTTTAAACACTGGGAATATACTACTAAATAAGGCAGACAAAATTACAATTACTATCTTCACGGGGTTTTATTGTAATGGGAAGTACAGACAACAGATAAACATCTGTAAAAAATATGATATCTAGTATTATTATACACTATAAAAAATTACAAAGTAATGGCAGCTGCTGATCTAAATAGGTATTTGTTGACTAAAATAACAAGTCCTCAATTTTTAATATTACTAAGGTAACTTTAAAATTTTTTATTATCTTTTGAGTGTGCTATGAATTAGCATGTTAGAACAAACATGCTAGCTTTGATATTCTTTAGTTTTACTTATTAATTCAATTTTACTTACTAATTTACTTCTGCTCTGCCTCATTCCACAAAGGATTTATAGCAGAGCTACTATGCAGTTGCACAAATTACCCTGCCCCTTTGCTATTAAAGAACTAGATATTCATGAAAATAGAAGAGTCACAAACTCATATCCAAAGTATTTCACTTTCTCTCATCTAAAGTTGATTTCCTTGACAATTTAAGTGTGTCAGTAAGTATTCAGAACCAAGATTTTCCAGGAAGATCAAATGAAAAAGCTGAAAATCAATACAAGCAGAAACTACTTCTTATCATCAGAGTTTTCACAGAAATTTAAGATTGTAATTTTTTTTCACAATGTGCCAGTCTCAGAAGCCTCCCAGGATTGATCCTATGAGTCAGCATCCTAACTCTAAAACATTGAAGTATCGCATTCTATTGCTACCCAACGAATGTCAATATAACATGGGAGGATGGAGGCTGCATGAAGGGAAAAGTAGCTCATACATAATGCAGTCATCTTTTGCGGATCCTCCTTCAGCAAAGTCTGCGTGACACAAGACAACGGATAACCTAAAAATTGCAATGGGACACACACAACCGATATCCATCCCTTTTCCTAAACAATTTCAGCCTCTCAAAGCTCCTCTCAGCAGCCAGAATTAGAATGATGATGATGACAGGCAGCCCCTTTCGTTGCTATGAAAACTCAATTCATGGATAACCAAGTGTAGTCTATACAAAATGTGAGCCAATAAAGTGAAATCTCTGTTTCAAATCCACTACTTGGAATGCAGTGTACATCTGTTGAACATTTTACAATAATGTTCCAAATGCTTGACTTATTTTGATCAAGCCTGATATACAAGGACATGATACATTTTGATTTGTACTTCATTTTGCCATTCCCAAAAGAGTAGCCTTTAACAGTCTTAAAATGGCTATATCTTCCATAATTTTAATAGTTTGAGGAAATTTTTATAGAGAGAGAGCAGAAAGAGATTTTTGCTTGTAAAAGCAAGCCGATAGTTCACGGAAGTACTAATATTTATTTAATAAACTTTATAAATATTTAATAATTAAAAAGTTTAGGGCTGGCCCGGTGGCTCAGGTGGTTGGAGCTCCGTGCTCCTAATGCCGAAGGCTGCCGGTTCAATTCTCACATGGGCCAGTGCCACATGGCTCAGTTGGCTGGAGCGTGGACTCTCAACCACAAGGTTGCCGGTTCGACTCCTCGACTCCCGCAAGGAATGGTGGGCTGCGCCCCCTGCAACTAACAACAGCAACTGGACCTGGAGCTGAGCTGCGCCCTCCACAACTAGGACTGAAAGGACAACAACTTGACTTGGAAAAAAGTCCTGGAAGTACACACTGTTCCCCAATAAAGTCCTGTTCCCCTTCCCCACCCCCACCAAAAAAAAAAAGTTTAAAAATGTATTTTATTTTTCAAAGCACTTGTAGTAGTTATTCATTAATTACTTATGCAAAGAAAGGTTGTTTTCCAGTATGGAGGTTTCT
The DNA here is from genome assembly GCF_057876585.1 of Rhinolophus sinicus. NCBI lineage: Eukaryota > Metazoa > Chordata > Mammalia > Chiroptera > Rhinolophidae > Rhinolophus > Rhinolophus sinicus. The sequence continues at coordinate 47,454,961 of NC_142502.1, forward strand.
CAAAAACTTAAAAATAGAACTACCTTATGGCCCAGCAATTCCACTCCTGGATATTTAACCAAAGAAATCCAAAACACTAATTCAAAAAAATATATGAACCCCTATGTTTATTGCAGTGCTATTCACAATAGCCAAAATACGGAAACAATCAAAATGTCCATCAATAGATGATTGGATAAAGATACTGTGGTACATTTATACAATGGAGTATTACTTGACCATAAAAAAGAATGAGATCTTACCATTTGCAACAACATGGATGGACCTTATGCTAATGAGATAAGAACATTATGCTAATGAAATAAGTCAGACTGCGAAAGACCAATACCAGATGATCTCACTTATATGTGAAATCTAAAGAACAGAATAAATGAGCAAACAAAACAGAAACAGACTCAGAGATACAAAGAAAAAACTGAGTTTGCTAGACGGGAGAGAGTGGGAATGGGGGAGAAGGTGAAGGGATTAGAAAGTACAAATGTGTAGTCACAATATAGTCACAGGGATGTGAAATACAGTATGGGGAATATAATAAAAAATGTCGTAAAAGATTATTAGGGTGCCAGATGGGCACTGGACTTATCGGGGGGATCAGTTCATGGACTGTGCAGATGCTTGACCACTGCACTGTACACCTGAAGCTGAAGTAGAATAACATTGAATGTCAACTCTGTGTGTGTGTGTGTGTGTGTGTGTGTGTGTGTGTGTGTGTGGTCACAGGATGTAAAGTACGGCACAGTCAATAGAATTGCAACAGCTACATATGATGCCAGAGGGGTAGACTGGGGAGGTTATCACTTTGTGAGGGTTGCAAACGTGTAACTATTAGGTTGTCTTGTACACCTGAAAGTAATAAAAAAAATTTTTTAAAGAAAGTTTGTTTTCATTTTTCTATTGATTTCAAAGGAAAAAAACTCTAAAATGTGAAATATACTTTCTATACCTTAGTTTTAGTTCTGCTTTGCATTCATACCATGTTTATTTTATTCACAAAATAGTTATTTGAACAGATTACAAAATGAGTGTACCAAGTGCACACAAAACATATGTACATTAAAGAGTTGGTAAAGATCAGAGAGCAGAGATGAAGTCTGAAGGTATGTAAATGCTTTATAAATTATAAAATGTGATACAAACGGATAGTCTTCTTGATATTGTTGACATCCCGTCAATTAATTTCTTTTGAGGCTCATTATATAATATTTTAGGCCACAGCTGTTTGAATTGCCATGTGGCTCTCTTTTTTTTACTAGTCACCTGATTTTCGGATTGCCAGATGGACACATCTGTTCCGGGGTCTGACTAGACTCTGACTCACCCAGGAAGAAGTAAGGTTCAAACTAGCCCATACCTACAGCTGCTGAAAGGTCTGTCCCAGCTGATTATTTGCGTGCTACCTCTTCTTCATGTATAACTGTGGTTCTCCTGTCAGAATCAAGGGTTGTAGCCGAGATTGTGCCACTTGCTTTGTTAGGCACAACTTAATGCCGTCGAACTATATAATTCATGCCATTTTTTTCAAGCCAACTCTCAGAGAAAGAACAGTGGGAAACCACACCATCACCTCCTTTGATATCACCAAATTTTGTTCAGTCATTTGCTGTCAGGTTTGATGGATCAGAAGGGTCTCCAGAAAGTGTCTGAGATGATGGATATCATACTGCTCTGAGCACTATGAGATTTCAGATGAGCTGGTGTGTGTGTGTGTGTGTGTGTGTGTGTGTGTGTGTGTGTGTAGACGCACTGCTTTAATAGAAAACCTTTGACTACTTGGAGATTTGGGAGAGGCCATTATTAGGTTATTCAGCATATCAAGGACAAAGTCCTAATTTACTGTGTTAGCTTCAGAGTGTTCATTTCTGCCTTTTACACATGATAAGCTATGGAGTGGATCATTAGACACCACCCTTGACTCAGGACCATCTTAGAACACCGGCCGCCTGTGCCCCGTTATAACACCTCTATTATTTTAACAAGCAGAGCTATGGGCTGGTTTCCCTGACTTGCCACAGAATTCTCAGGTCAAGTGTAAATGCATATCACAGAGCACCTTCTGGCATGTATTGTTAAAGCCCTCATTAAAAAAACCTCCAAAAGTCTTCAACTGTGCAACTGGAAATGTTTCCAAATCCCCTTATCCCCAACATAACAAATCCCATTGTTTATTAAATCTGATGTTTTGTAAATTTGATACTGCCTGGCTTATAAGGGAGGAATATCTTCCAAAACAACCCAAGAGAGTTTTTAATGGAAAGAAAAGCAAATCAGGAGAACCCCCTTCCATGGTTAAGAAGACAATTCCAGGATTAGGAGACACAACAGTATTGCTTACCCATTACAGTTCTGTCTGGGTCATGCGCTATCTGTAGCAGAAAGAGGTAAGATGGCAGATGCCCTGGGTTATTTTAATTAATTTAATCATGTGACTAATTGGTCTCTGCTGGGTTTCTGTGGTAACTGCTTCCTAAGTGCTGATGGGCAATTGTGTTAAATGTAGCTTGGAATCTGCACGTAGGGTGCAGTGCCTTGGAGAGCTTGCGAGGAGGGCTGTGCAGCTGCGCTCGGAAGGTGCCCTGCTGGGCCTCTGATTGTCTGACTGCAAAGCGCCTACAGCTGCAGCGTCCTCTGGAATCAGAAGCTGCCTCCCTTTTCTTAAAGAATATTACTTACCTGCCTATATGGGGGAGGACTCACCATGGACACAGGAAAATGATCTGTGATCAAAGAATACTCTGGTTCGGCAAGGATTTGGGAATTAGCTGGAGAAAGATATCTGTAATAAAGGCACACTGGCATGGGAAAGAGGATAGAGGGAAAATTGAGGCTACTCTTCTGTAAATAATATGCAGCCCCAGAAGCTATCATGTGTTATTATTCATAGCTGTCCAAATGATACTAATAAGCAATCCTTTTAAATGCCTTCCAGGGTTTATCTTTTTTTTTTTTTTTATTCTCTTACAATGCCATCTCCTCCTTGTCACGGAGAAGGTGCGTGGGAGAATGGGTGGGTGGATGGCCAGTTTTAGAGCACAGTCTACTTCAGACAGATGGAAGGAAAATGACTTCCAAATTTTCTCATAAAGTGGGATATGTTTGTATCTGCGCAATATATTCTAGCACCTGTGCAGAGGGGGGAAAAATGTAATCACAGATTTCCCTCAGAAGGGGATTTAAAAAAAAAAAAAAGTGAAACCATCAACTAGCACAAAGATGCTGCTGTACTTGATCAAGCCCTTCCATCTGCAGGCCGAGGCCGACTCTCAGGACAATAGTTTCTCCCCACTCCACTCCCACCCTGAAGAAAGAATGGTCAATGCTTGGGTCATTCTAGAAACGCAAGAGAAACTGCTTTCCGAGATCATTCTCCTGGAATGGTGGCATGCATGGCACTTTTTTCCAGACCAGGGGTGGGTGGCAGTAGCAGGGTGGCATTGCTTTTCCTTAAGAAATGCCACAGTGCACCACAGAAGCCATTCTGTGTCCTGTGTATCCGAGACTTCTGCAAAGGGGTAACCGTTCCAATATACTGCTCCCACGCCCACAACCCCAGACAGGAAGCGATGTCTTTGTAAATTAGGCTAAATTGGCTTCATCTAAACATTTCACATTAGAGATAAGCATTAAATGGGCCGACAGTTTAAATTCCTTTAAGAGGTGGCATGGAGTTTCGTCAAGTATAATTCCAGTGCCTCTGACAGGACATCCAGGAAGCAAGCGTTATTTAAGCCAACATATTGGTAAGATCAGGAGCTCCCCACATCTGTTATGACTCTATAATGCAAATGGAAGAATCTGTCCATAACATCACCAGTTTTGTGACTTTAATGACATCCATTTTGAGAAGTATCTGTCTGCTCTAAGTATTGGATAAATTGCTGAAAAATTGCGTCATTTGATTCTCAAGGTCTATTCGTGGAAGGAGTATCATCTCTAGCACTGCGGCTGAACTGCCCGCTCTCCTAATACTGTCAAGTTTATTACTGGACACTTATTCTAAATATCTGCTTGGGGACACCAAGTGCACCAGTCAACCCCTGGTCTGCTTGTGCTGCCCCTCATGCTCAGAGGTTTACAGCTCACCTCCACCTGCTCTGAACCTCCATTACAGCTGTATAGTAGGTCAGACACCTCCCATCTTCTTCTATCTCTGGTTTAAGGAAGAACTTGAGTGTTTAGAAGGGCAGATGGGGACCTGAATTCTCCCACATCCAACAACCCTTAATTAAGATTCTATACCTGGATTCAAGAGGTAGATGAATGAATTTCAGAGAGTCCATGAACCCATGAAATAATCTGTAAAATTCTGTGTGTGTGTCTATTTCCTGGACAGAGGGACCACCCTGAAGTTTTCTTTGGATTATCCAAGAAAAGCCATGATTCAAACAAGAGGTTAAGAACCCCTGCCCCAGACAGTTTTCTATCTGGTTTTTGGCCCGCACCACCCCCACACTGCCTGTAATCTACCTGTGAGTATCAAATTATTTAAATGGTGAAACCTTAGCTATTATTTCCTTATCAGCCTATTTTAAAATAGATTCAAGCACTCTTTCTCCTTGGTAGCCAAGTCGTCCTCCCAAACAACTCTCCTGATGCAGACCAGTCCTTCTGAAGAAGGAGCTCCACGCCATGGGTATAGCACAGCCGTGTGAAACAGGCCCGGGCATCAGCTCATCCACCATGGCACGAAGAAGAGCAGGCCAAACATGGCAGTTAACTCCTCATCACCGTTGGCCCAAGGCTCAGAACGACAGTGGGGAGCTGCTTACGAGGCTGCTTCCCTCCTTGACTTCACTTGTCTGCTCCTTTCACTGTCTGGTCTGTCTTCACCCCCACCTTCTTACCCTCGCCCTTCCCCCCCAAGTCACATGTCCTTCCTTTACTTCTCTTTCACCTGATACAAGAGCTGGACACAGCACATTTTAAAATTTGAGCACTCCCTTTTACTGTCAAGACATCATCACCCCCAGTTTTCCATCAAGGCAAAGGGATGCTTAAAAACAAATTATAAATAGAGCAGCCTTCCGCCATTTTAAGGGGTAAATATGACTCCATGAAGGGAGCCCACAATGAAAGTTTAGAATAACTGATAGAAACCCCTCAGATTAACTTGGTGAAATTGCAGAGTTAAGGTCAAGGAGAATCCAAAGGTGAGACCTTGAAGGCCCCCATATCCTGCCATAATAATTACATTTAATACAACTCGAGCTATTCATCTAGTATTTTCAAACTGGTTTCTCAACCCATTGATAAGTCTCAAACCAGCAACTTTTTAATTAAGTAGAATAGCGTAGAACAAAGCAGAAAATATCAGTGTGCATCGCATAGAACTGTATTATTTCATGAAACTTCATTTTAGTTTTAAATAGACATGCCCTGCTTTGTGTATTCTGAAGCCTAAACACTTCTCACGTTTTAATACTTCTGAAATCATGATGCACTTTACAATTCTGATCAGCCAGGTTGCAGTTGGGACATAATTGTGTGAAAGTCTACTGTTGACACTTTCTGGTAAAATCAAGAAAATGCCAGCATCAAAGTGACTTAGATACTATGAAAAGGGTATGAGTTTGTGTGTGTGTGTGTGTGTGTGTGTGTGTGTGTGTGTGTGTGTGTGTGTGAGTGTGTGTATACTCAATTACAAGGCAAACTGTATTGCTTACTACAGGCTCATAAAAGGTTGGAAAATAAAAATTTGAAAAACAGCATACTAAGCCCTCTTACAAAGCTTATAAAAGCTCTTTAATAAAGTTTACTAAATATTGACAGTCTAATCATGAAGGAGAGCAGTTTCTATTGTTCTTCAGTTAACTGCCATTACATTTCTCCTTGTTGACATCACAGACCACACCCTTGCCATATCATCTGTGGTATCTCCCCTCACTAACTGTGACCTCTGCAAGTCTCTTCTCTTCTTAGGTCCACAGTTTTCTCATCCGCAAAAGAAAGAGGTTAGTGTTCTAAGAGAACTTTCGGTTTGAACAGTCCATGAAACGTGCAGAGAAGCATGCAACTCTGCACATGTCTGTCACGAGCCCTGTCTGTATATCCTCTACTTCTCTGCCTCCTTTCTTTCCTATAGGCTTCCTCATGATAGAACCCGAAGCAAAATGATGTCAAAAATCAAATTTCAAGTCATGTAATATGGTGTTAACTCTTCCTATAAAGTTTGTAGTATTTTAAAATGTTATAACATAATGCAGGAATTACAATAAGGGTTATACATTTGGTTTTTGAATGTGTGACATGTGGAACTCTCATTCCTGACTCAGATCCTTTTTTTTCTGCTTTCCTGTCCTTCACTTTTTTTCCTGTCCATTCCAATTCCTGAATTTCCATTTCGGTCTTGGGCCTCGCATGTGCTCACTCATGCGTAGAGCCTGGCCCCTGGGCTGGGGATGTCACTCTGCGACCCCCAGTGGGTCTTACCCACATCTGTTCCAGCACACCTCGTGCATACTGTATCATTTGTTTACTTGTCGGTCTCCCTTATTCAACTGTGAGAACCTTAGAGGCAGAAAGCTCTCCTTATTTATCTTTATATCCCAAGCCACAGAACAATGCCCAACATGCTGTGGACGCTGAATAAATGAGTAAGTGAATAAATGTGTGGCATGAGGTCAATTTCCACACAAGCACAGGAAAACTCACACACTCAGGCAGACATTCTTCTGAGCATAAACCACGTCTCAGATTTCTGTGTTCCATGGCACCCAGCCCTGAGATAGGTCCCAGCCTCTACGGATTTAACTGAGTTGTTGGTTCATTCACTGGTTGCACAGACACCGATCTGTACTCAAATATGCATTCCTGTGCGTCTCTCCAACCTTTCCCTGCCCCAGCCTATTCCAGTATCTCGGCCCAAGCCCAGAGTGGCAGGTCCTATTGCCCTGGTCCTGCTAGCAATCTCCAGAGAAGGGGCTGAGTGACAGACAGGGTTATTCCAAAACCAAGGATGGAAGCAACCAACTTCTTTCCTATTTCTAGTAGGAGCCAGCTCGGCCTTCTAGGTGTGGAGTGGAGGCGCCCATGGGTACCGGGCTGCCCAAGAGTGAGTGAAGCCCACCTCTCCACACCTCCTACCACGCATAGCTGGTTTGGCACAATGTGGCAGTGGCTACCCCTTGCTGGGCCCCTGGATGTCCCTGGAGAGACCAGGTGAGAAGGGCAAACTGTAATAATCACTTTGATGTAGGCTTTGTTCATACAAACCTACACCCACCTCCCTACATACAGAGGGAGGAAGAAATTGAGGTCCACGCCACCATTGCCAAACCCAACCAAGTATTCAGTCAACTATGCAGGCCCTGGGGGTGTCACACATCTCCTTGGCCAGAGCAGAATTACATGGTCATGAGGCATTAAATGTAACTTATATTTATTAAGTGCTAAATGGATGCATTAGAAATGCATCAGAAATGCAAAGGAAGTGAGCAAAAGGGCTTGATTGAGGAGAGAGTTTTGCTTGTGGGGGAATGGAAATGTTAACTTAAGCTCTACCTCTGTTTACTTTTGTGCACTTTAATTTTCTTCTCTCATCACATTTAATACGAAACGATGCCCATAAGGCATCTGAACTTTTCATCCAACTCTTCCTGAATTTGTTTTTAATTCTGGTTGTCTTGATTTAAGCCTCAATAAATACAAATAATTTGTATGAGCTCCATCCCTCGTAGAGAGCTTGGGAGTATGCCTCTTCATAATTGATTCTCTGGGTTTTATCTGTTTTTAATTCACTCTTTAAGTCAAGTTTAATGCTCTGGAATTAGGGAGGCCAATATTATTTTCTACTTATTCAACAATTCAGGATTAAGAAAAATGAAAAAGATATCATTGGTACAAGGCTTTCTCTGGTGGCAACAGGCCATAAGATGGTGGATTCTTTTTTTTTTTTTCAATCTGTATTGACTTAACATCAGCTTTGAAGTTCCATTAGATTTACAGCAGTCGTGTCTGCTGTCTTTACCTTCAATTTACAAATTCCTAATACTTGATATACTCTCAATGGTACCACTTGAACCAGAAGGAAGAAATTGTCAAACTAAATCATGGGCCTGGGGGGTGAGTCCACCTTCTCTCTCTTCCATTCACCTAAGGTAGTCTAAATCACCCCTTCCTGGAGCACGCCTCAGCAGCGGTGCCGGCAATAATACAAAGGGGGAAGTGTTTTCCCAACCCAGAAACTTTTCAATTTGAACCCTGAAGCATGTCATCTGAATACCTTACTTAGAGCAAGCAGGAGCAGCTCACAACTGCTACACAATCATTAACAGCCTGCGTGCATTTCCAGTGCTGCCTCGGGGGATTAGTATACACACTATATATTAAACCATCTGCCCTGGAGTAGGACCAGTGTTTCTCCATGGTGGCCAACGGCAAAGGTTACCCCTGAATGTTAAGAGGCAGGGTACACTTTCATTACATTTATCTTTACCACTTCTTTCGTTTTCTTATTGGTTCTATTGTCCTCAACAGTATACCTGCTCAGGCTCTTGTATCCCATATTTGTGTAGCCAGGAGTCTAATGAAAATATATTTAATCCTCTAGGTCAGTTCTTTTAAAGTTCAGCATTAGCCTTTTATAAAAATCAGGGGACCTATGTTTATTGCAGCACTATACACAATAGCCAAGACATGGAAACAACCGAAATGCCCATCAGTAGATTACTGGATTAAGAAACTGTGGTACATTTATACAATGGAGTATTATGCAGCCACAAAGAAGAAAGAAATCTTACCATTTGCAACAACATGGATGGACCTAGAGAACATTATGTTAAGTGAAATAAGTCAGACAGAGAAAGACAAATATCATATGATCTCACTTATATGAGGAATCTAAAGAAAAGAATAAATGAATGAACTAATCAGAAACAGTTTTGGAGACATAGAGGCAAAACTGAGGGTTGCTAGATGGGAGGGGGGGTGGGGATGAGGGAGAAGGTGAGGGGATTAGAAAACAGTCAGTAACCACAAGATGGCCACGGGGTTTTGAAAATTAATTTGAGGAATGTAATCAATAATGTTGTAAAGATTTTGTAGGGTATCCGATGGACACTTGTCCCATTTGGGAGACCACCTCAGGGATGATGTAGATGCCTGAACACCGCACTCTACACCTGAAGCTGAAGCTGAACAATAATGAATTATATATATATATATATATATATATATATATATATATATATATGTATGTATAGCAACTATATTATAACAACTATCAATTATATCAACTATAATTTTATATATATATGTATATGTATATATATATGTATGTATATACTTACAAGAAGCGGAGTACAGCATTAGGAATAGAGACAGTGGAAATGTAATGGCTCTGTGCGATGTCAGAGGGATAGTGGATGGGGTTAGGGGTTCACACAGTGTGAGGGATATAAATAATAAACGTCTAAGTATTACTTTGTCTTGTGCACCTGAAACTAAAAAAAAAAAAATTAATGAGGCATATTTAATAACACATTGTTCTCACTAAGATAATAATAATGTGTTTCAAATAAAAGATAAATTTATATGTAAAAAAAATCAGGGGAAAGAAGAATGGACAACGCATTTCATGTGAAAATGGGACGAAGCTTGATGATCAGCCTATCGTTTAACTGACTTTTGTCTACTTTAAAAAGTTGTCTTGGGGCCAGCCCAATGGCTCAGGCGGTTGGAGCTCCGTGCTCCTAACTCCGAAGGCTGCAGGTTCGATTCCCACATGGGCCAGTGGGCTCTCAACCACAAGGTTGCCGATTCAACTCCCCAAGTCCCGAAAGGGATAGTGGGCTGCGCCCCCTGCAACTAGCACCAGCAACTGGACCTGGAGCTGAGCTGCGCCCTCCACAACTAAGACTGAAAGGACAACAATTTGAAGCTGAATGGCACCCTGCACAACTAAGATTGAAAGGACAACTACTGGACTTGGAAAAAATCCTGGAAGTACACACTGTTCCCCAATAAAGTCCAGTTCTCCTTCCCCAATTAAAAAAAAAAAAAAAAGAAGTCTTTCATGCAGTCAAACATTTAAAAGCTAGTTTTTTTATTCTAAGCAAGGAACACAGTGGAGCCCCCTTTCCACTGGACCAAGTTCCCCACTCTGCAGATGCTGAGAGGAGGCTGGTAGCAGAAAATATAAGGACTGAAACTTTGTTCCCATCGACTAGCTGACAGCTCAGTGAATGGAATTGCATCTGATGTCAGGTTACCTCATTATATTTATATATTTGTAAAGCACGGTTTGTTTTGGAGCAGGGAGGGGGAGGAGGTAATCCTCTGTGGTTTTGAAATGAAAGCAATTTAGAGAAAGTAGCAAACTTCCCTTCCTTCCTGTCATCTACTTCCAAATGAGCAATCAGTATATTAAGTGACACTACTCCTAATATAAGTCCCTGGGATGGCATGCTGTTAATTTATCTGTGCTCTGAGGAATATCATCCATTCCTTACCCAGGTTCTTAATCCCAGGCAAGACTTGATTCCTTGCCTTGGGTTATTTATTTTCCTCAAGGGTCCCTTCGGAGGGAGTCAGCCAAACTCTAATTGAATAACTTGGATTTTTGAAAATCCAAACAACCTACCTTACTTTTTGCAAGACTATATTTGGTCATTTTTATTTAGGTTTATATTAAATGCTAGCACAAGCCCCGAGTACTGTTTTCTTTCCTCAGAGGAGGCTTCTCAAATGGCGACCCTGCAAACTTTGTACTGTTCTGTTAATTCCGCAGAGTCTGACTTTTCTCAAAATTATGATAATGGCAGCTCACCAATCTAAAATCCAGAGACTTCCTCTGTAAGCATACACGTGTGCCCGGCACGAGCACAGGAACACACTTGGACGATTGCATCCGCAAGTACTCAGGGGGACCCTGGAAGAGGCTGGAGGCCCTCCCGTCCCAATGATTTCCCAGTTCTCAGGTACCTTACACGTTTTAATAACACTGCCAGTACATCATACTTTATTTCCTTCAAATGCTTTGGATCTTCTGAATTATGGCACTTCAGCTCCTTACATTTGCTCCAGCTGATTTTCTTTGGAGAGTCAAGTCACCATTCAAATTGCATCAAATCCTTATAAAAACTGCTCTACATCAAAAATACAGGACAGGGAAGCCACACCCAGCTCGCCATATACTGCATCTTTCTCTTCTACCGCGTTCTGATCTCCACATCTTCTGGGGTCCAATGGACATAAGCACATTGTATGTTTTCACTATCTGTGGTTGCTTTTTCAAATGTCATCTGTTCGCCTTCTCCATTTCCTATTGGTTTTTAACAGGTCTTCTGAGTTTCCCGAGGCAGATTTTTCACTTTTCTAAAGTATGCTTTCTTAGTACTAATAAAACTTTCATATTTGTCTGCTTAATCACGCCAGCTTTACTGTCCTCTCTTTACTTTTTTGTTTTTGGCTCAGAGGTATGTGAACCATCTGTGCCTCTAAAACAGTTTGCTTAAATAGCCTCCAGGCAGATTTTATGGTTTAAAGTTTTTTACTTTAACCTTCAGCCTGCTGTTAGCCATTTTCATCACAGTTTTAAAATCAGCCTCTTTTGGAAACAACTGTCACGATATGTGGTTTTCAGAAGTTCCTGGAACTGGAGAGGGGGCTGCTGCCTCCAGCTAAACTGCACTGCGGTCCGCCACCCGTCATCGGAGGCAGGTGCAGGGACGGGGCGCCTTGTTCGGGTCCTCTCCGCTCTTTGGCACTGCGCACAGCGAGGCAGACACCTTTCATTTACCACATCCAGGTCCGCACCACCCAGGGAAGACTTGGAAGGTCATATCTGCATCACTTACCTGTCTGTTTACTTATCGCTGCATTTCCACGGAGCTGTCAACATGATCCTAGGCACTAAATGAGACGCTAGCTGAGACAAAGAAAGGGAGGAGAATACCTTCCTTCCCACCACGCCATGTGCCGTGAGAATCACCCTCTGTTATTGTGCCAGCAGACATGCTGTTCTGTTGCCGTTTTATCACAGTTGTCCAGTCTGGGGACCTGAGTGTCAATAAGCATTCCTCTATCCTGGAATTTATCATCGCCCAAACTTCCTGTCTGCCCTGGCACCAATGTTAACATAACTCTACAGTTCTTTCCTTCTGTAACAAAACCACAGCTCTGCCCACACCCCATGGGAGGGGTGGGGGAAGGCAGCCACCCTTCTGTGGTTCTTTCCATCAAAAGTAACTTGCTCCCTTTATTCCCAATTATCCAACCACATTTGTCAGAGAGAAATGACACATTATGCTCCTCTCTCAAATCAGTGCACGTTCACCCCAATCTTTTCTCTGTGGGCTCTGTTGCTTAAAGAATACTAAGGCTTCTTATCATCATTCAATATTATTTATTTATAAAATGCTTCTATCTTCTATCTGATAGTTGCAAGCTGTCAATATACTCCCTGAATGAATTAGTAATAATTTCCTAACTATAGTCCATGAAGCTGAGGGAAAAGTCAGGGAAGGCAGAAGCCAGCAGGCAAGCAACAAATCCCCAAGGGTTGGTAGAATGAATGAATGAATGAATGAATGAATGAATGGATGAATGAATGAATACACAAATGAATAAATGGGATTATTTTCCAGAGAATATTTGTTTGTTTTCTTGTTTGTAAGTAATGTCCCATTCTTTCAAAGAGAACTTAATATTAGCACGCAAAGAAGTGGCAAATCAGGGCCAGGATTAGATATAATGCTGCCATGTCCTCAGCCCAATGGCTCTTCCTTCCCACCTCCCCTACTTATCACCTCTTCAGCTTTTAGATTTCAGTTCAAGCCCTGCTTCCTCAGGGACGCTTTCAGCTCTCCCGACTAATCAAATCTCCTGTCAGCAGCTCTCACAGCACTGTGCCCTCATCATCATAGCACTTGTCCCAGTGGCAAGTTCACATTTGCGTTATTATTCAAATAAATGTCCGTCTCCCAATGGACTGTAAGCTTCTTGAGGGCAGGAACCAGCTTTATGTTGTCCACTGTAACTTCAATATGAGTAGCACAGGGCCTGGTACATAGTAGCTATTCAACAAATATTAGTAGAATCAATCCAATAATTAATTCATAACTATGCAAGTTGCAGCCTTCAAAGTCTCTGCTCCTTTGGCCACCTGAACTTGCATGCAGCCTCAGTCCCAATTCATTTGAACACTCCCCTTTGCCTTCTGTTTAGTAGACACAGTTTTCAGCCATAGAGAAAGTAGCTTAACTGTGTGGTTGGGCAGCTAACTCTTGATGGGTAACAGCACCCTCATCCCATCACCCATCCCAACCCAGGCAGCTGCCTCCCCACGTCCAATGTGGTCCTTGGCCAGTATCTCCTAGGCCACTTACCCTGAAGAAACTATATACTGGGCTATCTGCTGTTCTACCTGCACCATGATTCCTCTTCATAAATGAGCGTATCTAACAGCTCACCACAGTTCCTTTGCCTTAGTTCTCAGGTTCTATAGAGTCCAAAAAGAATAGAAAAAGTCAGCACTTTGGTCTTAGTACTGAAGCCAACATTCGAACAAGCAGGTTTTCAAAGCAGCAGGTCCTGGATCGAAGAAGTGGTTCATCTAGGCCCCCTATAGTGAATGTCAGCCACATTTTTTATCTTTCTATCCACACTTGGATTCCAGATTCCGTCTTCCACGTGACAAGAGTAGATGGGCATGACATGTTCATTGTGTAAAAAATTCACGAAATACCTCACGAGATAACCTCAGGAGATCACTTCTCCTTCTCTCTAGTGGACATTTGCTGGCACCGACCATCAGCTATCACTCTGACCCCTTCCCTCTTTTAACAGTTTCCAGATTTTTCATTCTAGTTGCTATCCTTCCCCATGCAGCCTCCCATGGGCTTTAGAGGAATATAAGCCCAACTCCAGTTTCAGAGGAAAACCCTGATTAGCTTAACAAATCAGAACATCCATTACCCTGGTCGTAATTCCCCGTTCGGGCATGAGCATGTGACCTAAGCACAGATGAGTGTGATTTTCAAGAGTCTTGCTTGGAATGCTAGGCACTGTCTTCTATTGGATGTGAACAAGTGCTGTAGTAGTTATCCCATAACCTCTGGGAGCTTGCTTTGGAATACAGCCAACACTCTTCACAGAAGAATAGAGAGATGGGAAGTAATGAGACCACAGCAAGACCCCTGCACTGTAGGATAAACCTACCTGAAACATACCCTAACTTAGGACTTCACAGTTCCATCAGATAAAAGATGCCTTTTATTGTTTAAACCAGTTTGAGTTGGGTCTTCTGTTACTTGCATACATCTTATAAGTCATCACAAAATCAAGTCTACTCTTAGAATAAAATAAACTTCAGAATCATTGCTTTATCCAAAGATGGTACCTTTGAAGTTACCATCTCTTTTTCATCACACTACTTGAGAAGACTTGTGGATGCCAAGATCTCCCAGCCCAAGACTTGGGTTCTGGGTCAAGCTTGCCTTAACCTCCCCACTAGGTTGGGGGCAAGCCCCATCTACTCTATAGAAAGAAAATTGTTATGTCAGAACATTTAGTCAACAACATCCATGCTTGATTCATTTCCTCCCATACCAAAAAGAAAAGAAAAGAAAACCAAACCCTAAATTGGTTCAACACACTTTTGCTACTGGGAAATGTTTCATAACTACTAGTGAATAATTCAGCGAATATGATATTTTTAGTTTTCTATTGCCAGAGACACTCAACTTTGATGGGAATGCTGTTGCCTTTCTTACTCTCCAAATCCCCTTTGCGTCCAGGATCTTAAATATATTATTTCCTTAATAGAGATTCAATCGACAACAAAAATCAGATCGTGTCACACACCCTGCTCTATACCTCCCAATAGTCACCATCACGCTTAGAATAAAATCCAAACTACTACCTCCCTGGCCTATGATCAGGCCCCTAACCACCTTCATAGTTAAACTCCAGTCTGAATTTGTTGCTGTTGTGCAAAAATGCCAGGACTGTCCCTGCCTGAGTACCTCTGCTTTTCATTTGCTCCCCCTCCTCTCCGAAAATCCCTGCTATACGCTCTTCACGTGACTAGCTCCATCACTTCCTTTTGTTTCCATCCACATATCACCTCCTCAAAGATAACCTCTATGACCACCAGATGTAAAACAGCCCCCCATCACTATGCATCCCCTCACCCTGATTTTTCTTCAGAGCATTCATCACTACCTGAAGTTATGTTACATATATACATATTTTAACTTGTATATTATCTATCTTATCTCCTTTAGAGAATAGAATGTAAGTCCCTTTAACGAGGGACTTTTGTTTAATAATTGTATCCACCAAACCTAAAACACTGCCTAGCACATTACAGAGGCTTAATATGCCTTTTTATTTTTTTTAATGAATACATAGATGGATGAATAAGGTTTGTTTTGTTTTTAAATCTTAGCTAAAAACAAGTAAAAAAGCATCACAGAGGAACTTGTCTTCTATTGGGCAAATCCCTTTGTCTTTAACTATTAATATTTGCCCAGCGTTATCTCACTTACCCCTGGGTCTCTGTATCCTTAAATCCTCTGACACCAACAACTTCAATTGCTCCAACTTACGAAACATACAATCCTACGGATGATCACAGAAAGTGTCAGGGCCTTCACAGATTCTTCGAACAAAGAGTTGGATGAGCACTCACAGAACTGCTCACCATATTTTAAACAATAAGAAATCATTCTATTGAAACAGATTACAAGATAACATATAATCTATTGGATCCATATAGAAATCACTACTTTATCATGGAATGTTTGGCAAAAGGCCCGTGAAACAGATAAACATTCATCAGACATCAAAATTCCTATTACCAACCGAACATCCCAAATACAATTATTGGGGTAGGATCCAGCTCTTTTATGCTAATTAGCTAATCAAAACAGTGAAATACTAAGAAAGTTTGTGTGACAAAAATCGGATATAGAGTCTTTGATTTATGTCATAAACTCTACTAAGTCTGTGGGGGGAAAAAATCATTTCAAAGTCAAAGCAGTCGTTTTTCCATAATGAAAAGTGCTTAAATACTCTTAAATACATTTCAACATATTTATGAAGAAATTCTCCTACATGCCTCCAAAGCACTCTCATAAATCAGTAGAATGTTTCCAAAGCCCATTTGGAAGTAAAAAATTCATATCTACCAACTATATTTTCCTCTATTAGAAGATGAATTAAGCAGAAAATACATTACTGTCTGAATTTATAATAGGAATGGTTAACTCTTAGCCATTGCAAACTAATGAGGAATAGTTTATCATGGAAGGATTAATCAGGGCTCTCCAACACTATGCAATTTGACGTTTTGAGGACTTAATTATGAATGGATTTTATTCCCTTATTTACTTTTCATCATGGGGACGCCTTACAAAGACACCACACGTTAGAATAAATATAACTCTTAAGCTTAATCTTGTTGCTTTAAAGAAATGTTATTTAAATAACATTTCCATGGCTTTTAAAACTAGTCCTCACAGAAGCAACCCTGCTGTGATGATGTCATCTCTGGGCCCGTGCAGCTCCAACATGGAGAAACTATCAATATGGACGTCGTGAGCCTCGGAGGCGGGCTCTGACTGACCCTCTGTGAGCAGCGAGACGACAACACAAATTCTGGGAGGTTGTGCTTGCTGGACATTGGCTTCCCTCCCCGAGCCATTGATCATCGCTATCTTTGTTAAAGACTACAGGAGCTTCATTTAAGTAGAGTGCTCAGTAAATTGCAGCAGAGTTCAAGCATCTTTTAGAGATTCATTAAACCATTGATCGGCCTTCTAGTGCTTGTAGTAGCGCCCAGCTCTGGCCCACAGCCTATGTTTACAGACAATGCAACCGACGGATGTTGGTAACCTCCAAAGGTAGTCTGTCAGTAGACATTACATGCCGCTGTGTGCACGACCCCCCTAAGAGTGGACTGTGACATAAGGAATTTCCCATTCTCAGTCTAAACTGCTAGGGCAGCAAGGCTGTCTTTATTCTGTCCTAATCTGGGATAACATGAACAAAGAACAAAGAGCCCAAGGAACAAAGAATTACACATGGCTTGCCCAGTTCACACTTTGCTTATGTGAACAAAAGCTATCCAGAGGTATAGAGATGGGGGAGAAACAAAAATAACCATGGGTGTCCCTACAGTTTGCATCTTCTGCATATGGCCCTCTTGGGTGTACTAGGGTTTGTGACCAGACATTGCAAAAGTGTAGGAGAGAAATTCTGGACTCAAACTCCCTTAAAATATCTCAGGGCAAGCCACCTGGCTTGTCTTCTGCAGGCATTTATTTAAACAGTTCACATTTTTAACAAAGCTTTTGAATCAACAGAACATAACTACAATCCTAAGAAAATGCACAATCGTTCTCTCTTGATTTCTCTGGACAGTGTACTAAGTCCTCTTAGAAACTTCTCCCTCCTCTGACCTTTATTAATATAATAATGTCTCAGGACACCGTCCTTTCAAAGTCAGGCACAAAGAGTAACTCTGTGCTTGATGCAGCATACGATGGAGGAAGCACATCAAAACGACCCAGGAGGTAGTTTTTAAATGCTCATTCTCCAGATATACCTGAACACTGTTCACAGCCAGGTGAGGAAGTTGGCCATGCAAGTGCCTGGATTGGTAAGGAGGATGCATGTCCCAAATAACTCGATCCCTTCCTGGTCATTTGTTTCACTGAGCTGCCCACTGCCCAAACAGGCAGCCGGACTATGAACGCAAAGCACGCACATTCATCACTCAGCAGCCGCAGTCACCAGGACACAATGTAGCTGATGCAATCTGACACTGTGGTTAATGTTGAAAGGGAGCGTGCCTTTGAGATGGATTGGATAATTACCGGCAGTTCAGACGAGAAAAACTTGATTTAAGTGTATAGCATTAGCTATCGCCAGAAGGATGGCCAGAGACTGACTGTGTCTGAAAATTAACATTCAAGCATGTATGTCCAGAGCGCTGTGTACTGATCTCCGGGGGACCGGATTCAGATCTATAAAAAAAATGCCCCCTCTTCCTTCTGCTCAGTGGTGGTGGTGGTGGTGGGGGGGAATGTTGAACAAAGATTGGAGCTTGAAGCTATCTGGGGTTTGATCATCTCTTTATATGTAATCTAAAATGTCTAATATGATTCAGAAGGTGTCATCCATTCTGGGAAATTGGTTAGAATTATTTTTGTTTCCCCTACCACCTCCCAAAATGTAGCCCATTAAAAATCAGACGTGGTTGCCCTTCCTTTCTTTCAGCACAAACTCGCTTGCCCCAGTCTGCTTGCGTTCCAGGTATCCCTTAGACCAGTATTTTTCAAGTGACACTCAGGTGTTCTGGTAAACGTGAAGATCACATGCCTCTCCCCCAAGCTTCTGATGACTTCCGAGCTCTGCCTTGGAAGCTCTTTCTGGCTTTCTTCCAGAACTTAGGCATCACTGCTTTAACCTGACCTACATCTTACTTCACTGGCCAGAACTCTCCTGCTCTAACCCCATCCTAAACGTGTTTCAAAGGGCTAACACCTTGACCCTCCCTCTGCTATTGCATTTTTCATAAGTTCTCATTTGCAGCAGCTCATCAATATTCCATTCCATATTTCAAAATGCCAGAGAATAAGGAAACCGGTGGGTTTGCTGCTCTTTCCCCAGACCCTCCCTGCTTGTTGTGACAAAAAAGAAACTCAGCCACTGGCCTGCAGGCTAAAGCCATGGGAGGCAGAGCCTCTGTACATGCAGGCAGTGGGCGGCTTGCAGCACAGTTCCAAGGGACACTGCAGAACCAAAGCAATCATCCTGCACGAAGCTAGACCCAACAGGCTCATTGGCACCCCACAGAAACAAGATGAATCCACGGGAAGAACTCTGGTACTCCCTGGGCACATTTCCTTGTCGATCAAGAATACTTGCAAGCAACTGGCAGAAGCAAGTCTGTGGCCTGAGTTTCAGGCAGTCAGGGGACATTAATTACAAGTAATTTCTTAATGTCCTTCCCTAAACCTTCATGAATGATAGCCATTTTGCAAATTAAATCTTGCAGGTGTTTAAAGGAAAAAAATAGACAGGTTAATCACTAGATTAACAGGGCAATTGTTACACATTTCTTCTGCACTACTAGGTTCTATAATTAAGTCTGAAACTGAGACTCTTTCCCAGGATGTATTCAAGTTTAATAAAAAGACCAATAGTCTAAATAAAATGTACCTCCAAATAATATGATGATACGTGCTAATTAGCAATGGATTCTTCCAAAGCAGATCTCTTCTAAGAAGAGATCACTGTATATCCAGGGATATAGTTGGAAAGTTAAAAAAAAAAATGCTTATTATACAATATTCCCCTCATTGAATATTTGTTATTACTATCATGTCTGTTAGATCTTAACGACATCATCTGCAAATGCTGTTTTTCTATATAACCTTTTTATTTGTAATTCATCCCTATCCTCATCTCTTACCTGCATAGGTTTCTTCCCACTATGGTCTGTCGGGGAACAGCAACATTATGATATTAAAGAAATATTCCTAACTATTCTTGTCTCAAATTATGGAAAACTAGAACAAGGAAGCAAAACTTCGTTGCTCTTAGGAATTTGTGTCTATTACTAAAGCATCAATGCTACTAATCCATAAAGAACACTATGAATTTGAGATCTGAACAAGGAAAGAAAACAACCCTCTTTACATTGCCTGTGCTGGCCATTTGTATTGAGTTTTCATTTCCTGCTTGATTTTCAGACATTAGTTTAGACAACAGGATATTTCCCATACAGAAATAAAAAGATCAAACACAGGATATTTGGGGATGACCACTATTTGTGGTCTTGTTTGTCACTCTCGCTTTTGAAGGGGTAATGGTTACAAGGCATTACTCCCAAACTATCTTTCAGTGTGTGTGACTGTGCAAAGTAAAACTGGTATTTGTTGGACTGAACACTTCAGCATCTCTTGCAAAACCACTAAGCAGTCTCTGAAACTTTCCAGCTCCTAGGTGAATCACTAGGCTAGAAATGTCCTTAAGTTCTCTACTTGTGGCCTCAAAAGGGGGCTGGGAAAAGAGTGAGCTATTAGTTCCCTGACAAGCCTCTATTGCATCTAGTAATGACATTGACATCCCAGTGTTCAGCCAATGCCCATAGACTACAAAGGTATTCTTCTTACCCACTGTTTCAAAAACTTTTGAGCCAGCAATTGAGCCTGTTGGGGATAAAGGATTCCACAAAATATAATTATGAATTAACACTATTCACTTCTTAGAGCCAACATCCTGAAATGTGTAAGGTAGTGGTTAGGTTCATTAAATGTACACAGCTGTGATTCATAGTCCTCTCCTAGCAGAAGCATTTTGAAGAAAGCCTACATACGCGTAGCAATCCAAACAATTCTTCCAATAAAATTTTAAATTTGGTTTAAAAATATAACTTACATGCTATAAAGTGTTAACTTGGCTTCGGTCCATCCCACCTTACTTCACAGTGCCAGAGTTTGTGAGAGACGGATGTGACATTCTTAATCTACTCCAAATGAACCCAAAGAAAAAGAAGGTTCCAGAAGAAAATGAAATTTAAAGAGCCAATGTTTAGTGGGCCTTCATTTTGAGAGTTGGGCTATTTTTGTCCTTGTTTTTAGCAGAAAATCAGTTCCTGCTTTTATACCCAAGCATTTGTGAAGAGGATAGCAGGGGAACCACAGGCACAGCTGTCCAATTACCATTCACAAATGCAGGTGTTGCTCAGACACAGCACAGAGGTCAGCTGAATACTGCTTCTAATTAACTACCTTTTTTACTAGGATTTTTCTTTGTGAAGTTATGCTCGCAATTTGGGTTCAACTTAGAGACCATTTTTAGATCCCAGCATGCTATCCACCAAGAAGCAGTGAGGCTGTCATTATAAAGCATAATTTACAGCACAGTAATCTTACTTTTTTTTTTTAAATCTACATTATACCTAAGGCAAAATTCTGTTCTGCATGCACATTATTTACTCTCTGTTTTCTATGTGCTTCTCAGTATTTAAAAGTGTAGAGTTTAGCCAGAAAAATCTCTTATGTAGGAATAGGAAGAATTTTGCCCTTTTTTCTAAGATTAAGAAAGTCCACAATTTTAATAATGAGGACTAAAGACTTTGTTAAATGATACAAGAGGAGATGTAGCTATCTGCTATTGTCTTCAGTGGGGAACACCCTGGGGCTGATTACAGCAGTTCTTAGAAATGGCAGGATGGAGACTGCTATCGAATAGAATCCATTAGGAAACCCAAGCCCTAAATGAAATGACCACAAAATCCTATCAGTTCACAGAAATGCAGCAGCTGTACATGTTTATTGTAATACAATAGGATATTGTTACAGAGATAACACTCTGAAATTTTTTTTTCCTTAACGAATCCAGCCAGCAATGTGACCAGTTTATTTCTCTATTTGAAAAATGAGAACGATAGTGTGGCAGTGCTTTGGAATACATAAATAAGCATGAAGATTGCAGAGAAGACAGGTATTGTATGTACACTAATGGGCTGCTGGGATCAGCCGTCAAACTTCAAGCCACTGTGACTCCCAGGTTTGGCAGGATGTTCAAAGACCTACCCCAATAACTCCTCCCTTGCAGGAAGTGAAAGGTAATGATCCTCCGCCCCCTGTGGATTTTACCTACTCTACGTATTCCAAATGATAATTCTTATCTTGACTCCCACTTACCCATTTTTCAAAACTGTATGCTATGAAAGTTTAAGTTCAGTTTGACCTTAAAAATTTTATAATGATGTGCTACTACATATTATTTATAACGATGTAAAATATGGTATTGTTATATATGGTATTTTACAGAGAGATACAGACACAAATTTTATGTATATTTTCAGACGGTGCCCAAAAAATGTATGCAAGTGGACACTTTGGTCAATGTTGCTCAAGCAGTAGTTCACCATAATCAGAAGTGTCTGGACGCTGATGGTAACCACTCTGAGCACCTCTTATAATTGCAGAAGTCAAACGTGACTTGTATTCATCTCTTGTTATCGGTATATACTGAGTATGACAATTTTAATACAGTTTCCCTTTCTTAAAATGTGTATACATTTTTTTGGTACCCTCTGTATATTATTCTGGGCTGTTTTTCCAATTGAATCAGGTGCCTTTCTTCAAAAGCTTCCTAAAGTAAAACCACATGGCAAAGTATAACATGTATCGCGAGGATGTGACAAATTCATCTTGCTTGATCTTTTTCACTACAGGCAGTCCATCAAGATCCAGATCCATCATGCTTCAGAATCATAGAAAGACAAAAAAAAAAACACCCTGTTCTCTATCCATCTTCTAGGATGGAATGCAAAGTATTTTGTTGTGGTAAGTAGGGCTTTGAAGACAAAACCACTGGGTCCACTCCTGTAATTGTTACCTCAGTGTTCATCGTTCAAAAGGGGAGCCTCAGGGTCTCAGAGATCATTTGAATCCCCCTGTATTTAAACAAAATGTGTTTCCCATACATTGCTCTAACCACCCTCCTCTGCAGCCTCACTGGCCCCTCCCCAAGGAAAGGGAACTGGACTGGTGACTGTCCCAAAAGAATTCCAAACAGTTTCCCTACTTCCCTCCCTGTTCCAGTGAAAATTATGAGCCTAATTCTTAGAGACTGCTACTAAAATTCCACCCCACTGAATCCTGCAGCCTAATTCTTTCGGCATTATGTTTTCTGGCAGAATGATGTGACCCAAATTTGCAGGAGATAATTTGCTGCAACAGTGCGTCTTACAATGCAATGAGTCCAAGATTAGCATTTCAGGATTGCAAATATCAGACTTAAAAATAATAATAATTGTTTGCTTCAAGAAAGGACAGATTTTGATTTGCATGGTGGAAATGAAATCACTCAGCAAAGTGTGGACAGTTTTAAGAATTAAGAAAGCTTTACAGATCAATGGACAATAATCAAGAACTAGCAATTTACTTCAGTAATTGGTGGCAAAATACTGTAAAGGTTCTTTAAAAATTAAGAAATTAGCTTTGTGTGTGTGTGTGTGTGTGTGTGTGTGTGTGTGACTGTAAAAACATCATGCATTCCATTTCCCATCAGTGGTGGCTCATACTATCCTAAAAGGACATTTTCAGATCTGAGATGTCTTAAAACAAAACAAAAAATATCTGTAACTATGGCTGTTCCTGTGTTCACCCACCATGCTTCTCATAAACGCTTGGCTATGTGAGCAATGCTATGTGAGCATCCTTTTACTTTTTCTCAAAATCAGTCGACTTTAATATAAGGTGTCAAGAGAGACTTGACGTGTTTCTTGATTAGAATTTGTGGACTGGATTTTGGAAAGAGCCAGAGCAATATTCCCATGGGGAACAACCTGAGTGGACTAAAGCTTTCTGGCCATGTGTCTGTGGCTAGTTTCTCAGCCTTAATAAGAAATCTCTACCACTTTCAAGACTCTAGTCTATGCACTCTACTGCTGGAGAGTCACTGTCACTTAAAATACCAGCTGCGATCACCGTGTCCTCATCAGATTCATTCACCCTCTCAGAATTCAAACACCAAGACAGGAGAAACTGAAGAACAGGTTATACATTGGAAAGGGGGTTCCTTATTCCAAAAGGTTAAGTATGACAGAGAAAGAGAACAGGCAAAACAAAGATTAAAAGTAAAAGGTGCGCAGTGTTTTCAGCTAGAAGCTAAGAGGCACATGCGCACGTGGTCTGGTGAGGCCTGCGTGGGCCGCCTCTCTCTACGTGCTCTTACCTTATTTCTCTTGAAGTAGGCTCGTCGGCAGGCGGCAAAGCACTTCTCGCTGCAGAAGCTTTTCACCTCACTTCCCATACTCAGGGAATAGCGCTTGATTCCCACTTTCTGGCACCAGGCACACATTATTTGTACATTTGACACATCATCTTCTATAACAAAAGTATAAGAAAAATGTTCATATCAGAAGCAAACATCCCTTCAAACTTAGACACACCCTGAACCTGAAAGGGCTACTTGAGGTCTGAGTTTCATTTCCGCACCTCTCTGCTTTCTGACTTAGTTGGATAGTCAGCTCTTGTGGGAAGACTCAGTGCTTTTCTCTTTTTCATTTTTCTTCTTTTTTTTTTTTTTTTTGGGGGGGGAGGGCGGGGCGGGGTGGCTCTTAAGTGTCCGAAAGACATCAGTTACTTAAAAACCAGAGCATGACTGCAGAGCCATAAGAATTCTAGGACTTCTTAGCCTGATAACAATGCTTATTCTGTGGGGTTAAACCACGCTCTTGTAAAAGGATCCATTTCTTCACAGGTACTGCTGAAAGCCTACAAGGTCCGAATTGAGTGGGACACCCACACCCACATATGTGATGCCCTAACGTGAACCTCCACAGTCAGGAACCAGGATCAATCTTGGCATGTTCCCTATTACTGCTCCATGATATGGGGTGTTGTTTACTCTTGCAATATAATGATTCTCAAGTGATACGGTTAGTCAAAAAAGGAAATATGTGAGTGGCCAGATGCTGCCAATAGAAAGTCACTAGCCTGGCTCACTCACTAGTCTCCTACGATGCAGCCTTCCCACACAGGTGTTCCCAGGCAGGTGCAGGCCTGATTTAAATTCTCCTCCATGTGATGTGGTTCATGGTCCCTAGACAGAGGAACAGTAATGGGATGTCAGCCATGAGACCTGAGGTCACACGGCTGCCCAGATCATTCTTAGCCAGACTGGTGGTCTTCATAGCTCCTATAAGGACATGTCAACCATGTCATGGGGAGCCCAGAATGATGTTAGGTGGCATACAAATATTTTCAATATTTAAAATACTATATTTCTTTTCCTTTGTATGAGAATAAAACATATTTAAGTAGTATAAGACCATGATATCACAAATATTACTGCTTAAAACAAAGGCTTTTAAAGTGAGTCAGTTAATAAAACGTAATAGTAAATCATAGTGCACGTGGTAATAAGTTAGGACAAAAAAGTGATGGTAATATTCAAATTACTGAAATCTGGGAAACACTGTCAGGAGACTAGAAGGAGACTTTAAGTAGAAGTTTAAGAAATATTTCCGTGCTGCTTCCTAGCATTTTTGCTACATCTTTCCTCCCAGTTGACAATATGTGTGTGTGTGTGTGTGTGTGTGTGCGCGCGCGTGTGATTGCTACTATTAGCCACACATCTTTGTCCTTTATGGATTTTTTTTTTTTTTTGGTACTAACCCAGACTCCTGCCCCAGACATGAATGGTAATCACAAAATCCCCAACAAGCTCTGGTATAGTGTTGTCTGATTTCTGACTAAAATCCCCCAAGACTAATTGTTAAGCAAGGACTGGTCCATGAGCTGTTGACATATTCATGGTTCACAGAGTTTGTCATGCAATCATTCCATTTCCAGGGAAAAGATTTGTTTTGAGGTAAGTGCGGTCATCAGCCTATAATATAAGGAGCAAACTAATTTGTAGTGATAACGCTTCTTTTCCCCCTGCTATCAGTGCTCAGAACTATGTGCAGCATTGTATTTGCCTTAATGGAATAAATATTGTCATTTTAACGACCATTTTATTTCACAATTGCATATTATGACTTATTATTAATTATAATAAATGAGACAGTGTAAAAATGACCTTTGATATTAATCAAACATTTTTGATAACTTTCTTTAAATGGAGTCAACATGAATTCAAATGTCATACAATTACTGTATCTAATAATTTCTTCTATTCAAATATTATTTGTATTTTATATATGATTTCTAATATGGCATCTGTCTACATATAGACATTTTACATGCTATGAAGAATTAACAAAATTATAAATTACCTTACAGTATGGAGGAGTTTTTAAATTAGATTAGAATCGTATATTTTTTAAAATAACCATCTGTCATTACTAAACTAACTTATCACTAGTAGTTTTGTTTTTCCCAATGGATTAGCTGCTTTCAAATCTTAAATTCCTGAAAAAGAAGGTGATACAGCAGAACTCTCACAAATGATCCACTGGCAATAAGTCTGATTCTGGTGAAATCTGTAAGGGAAAAAAATTTTTATGGGGGAAAATATTTGGCCTCAGAGTTCAAGGAGGAGACCGCACTTCCCAAGGAGGAACTTTAGGACATACATTTAGGTTCCCCTCGTTGTTTCTTCCTTTATATGGTCTGTTTTGGGAAACAAAACATAAGATTTTTAGTCCTAGATCTTTAACTATAATGGACTAAACCTGAGATGACAAAGTAAGAAAGCAAAGCCGTAACAGAGGCAGGCACTCAGCCTGTGCTCTGGCCTGGCCTGGAGGAATGATGCTTAGGGCAGGTTTTTCTCATGCTTCACTCCATCATCACCAAACAGACCCACTTGTCACATTTTTAAGGGAAGGCAAGGATACTTTCTTACAACAGACCTAACAAATAAACAAAAGGTAGAATTTTAAAGCAGATTACTTTTATAAATCATTTGCACTACAACGTAACAATACGGAAAGATGAAACAAAAGAAATTGTGCCCTTTTGTTTTTTAATCTGGCAATTGGAAGATTCTTAGAACAGTGGTTAGCATCTGTCTTGTTAAATACTTCAGTATTCCCATCCGTTTTTCATAAAATTCCGTTTCATAAAGGTGAACACTTTGGAAAATTTCCATCGAGATTTCTCTTTTTGTGTCATCAAACTATTATCAATGACTAATGCTCCAAATAACAGTCTGGTAGGTGGATTATTCCAAAATTTCAAGAAAACATTTTCAGATATCTCAGGTATGCTAGTCTTATAAAAGTAATTTTTATTAGCATTGTATTTAAGAAACGAATAAAGCACTGTGATTATCTAAATTAATTCTGTGAGCTGAGACACAGCTCAAAATCCTGCCACCAAACATGAGATGGTGCCCCATCTTAAACAGGATGACAGCACCCCTGGAAAAGTAAGATTTTCTTAAGTACTTAAAGCTAAAGGAATTGGTTCATTTCAATAACCACATCTTTTTTTTTTTTCCTGAAACCCAGGAATTATGTGCATGCTTTATTTACATTGGCACAATAGAAGACCCCAGCACTTTAGCTGTTCTAACTTGGTCTGCTTCAAAATACTTTTATTTAAAAAAATATTTCTTCAAACTAGGAAAAACCTGATTTCCTATCTTATATTTTAGGGTAAAGGTCTGTGCTGTGACAGACTTGAGATTACCTCGAAGAAGATTCACTAACAGATTTCTTCCTTACAGCCATTAGTCTATGTATTTTTCATAACGAACAATGCAACAGCAAATGCAAAATATTTACAGCACTAAATCACATTCCCAAAGTGAGTAGATTGTATAACATGATAAGATTTTCATATGATAATATCATGTAAATATGCATCAGTCAAAATACGCATGTTTCAATTAATCATGAAGCTTGCAACCACCTCTTTAGGATTTAATTAAGTAAAATGTTTAGGGCATTTTGTTTCTAATCAAATGTTCAAAGAACTATAGAACATTATTCTACTTTACATCCCAGGAGAAGTTCAGATTAATTACTCTAAGATGAGATCAAAATTATATTTATTTTTCATAGTGCCGAGATGGAAGAGATCAAGCCTTCCTGGAATGCCTTGCTGAAGTTGTTTGAGAAATTGCCTTATCTAGTGTCTTTTAAAAATAAGGATGGCCACTGGTCAGTGCCATTCTAGGGGCATTTGAATTGGCTATGAACATGCATACTAGCTCACCTGACCATAGCCCAAAGGAAATCAGAAGGGCCTAATGGCCCCCAAATGATTCATCTGTAGATTTACCACCCTTTTGTAACTTTCATGGGCGTCCAAGACTGAAGAAAAAATCTGAAAGTATTTGCTAGTGATGTTTGTCTCCTCCAACAATTCCTAGAATGCACACGTCCAGATAATCATTTCAAGACTTGAATTATGAGACAAGTTGCAAGGCAGTCTGAAGTGACGCCTGTATGTTCTCCATGCCATGGAATGAAAGTGTGACACAAATAAGTACTCTGTCAATCTAGTTGTTGGAGCAACAGAATGAAGACATGGCCTGGAAGGCAGGCAAGAAACTAAGGTTAAAATTTGCTTTCTTTTCAGCCCTTCTTGGAATAATTCAATTTTAAAAACTCTAAGGTGGTCCATTTAAAAGTCTCAGCAGAGTCCTAGAGAACCTTCTGTACAATTTCTTGTGTTCTCGAAGTGAACATTCAAGGACACCCAGAGAAACTTTGAACCACTGAGCCAAAAGGAAAATAATCATAGCTAGCCATTATTCAGCATTTAATAGGTGCCGGGCACAGTGCAATGTTCTTTTATGTCCATCATTGAATCTTAATCACAGCCACCACTCCCAGGCAGGTGCTAACATTATCCCCATTGTGCAAATGGGAAAATGCGGTTTAGAGGTTAAGTAATTTGCTCCAAATCACACAGCCCGTACATACTAAAGCCTGGATGACTCCAGAGCTTGACCACTACACCTTAGAAACCATATCCTTTCTAAGTCTGTGAGATTACCATCCACACAGATTTCCCTCTACAGAAAGGACTAAACGCTGTCACAGATTGTGCTACTTACATAGGACACTGCTCTGTGACACACTAATAGACAAAGAACATTGAATCAAAAAGGTCAAAATGTCTTTGAGAAGACAGCTGAAGTTTTTTTTACTCAATCAATATTTGTCAACTGATTAAAAAAAAATAAGTTGAAGGTCTGCAGTGCAAGCCTTTACTTCTTTACGACTATGGAACTTGGATTTGCTGCAAACATTCTGTCTGAACTTTCACCAGTAAGTTCCACGTAAACATTAAATGATGTGAAAGAATCAATAATACCTGGATCTCAGAAAGTAGTCATTCTACCCACAGGCAAGCAATACTTTTCCCAGCTTTCTCTCTTGTAAGGAGGGGGATGACAGCAGGCCACGGATAAGACTGACTTTCTATGTGGGTAAAGTGGGGAACCACTTACAACTGGAATCTCAAAGATGCCAATAAGAATATCCTATCTTCAAAAATTATCCTTCGACTGCTCACTAAAATTAAATTCTACCATTAGAGAGCAATTTCTTTGACAAAAATATTTCTTACATGCCATTAAAACACAAATTCCCTGAAAGCAAGAAGGCTCAATTCATATTTGTCAATAATGATTCATGCTTTAAAATGAGTGATTCCTTCTGAAGAACAAGTTCTCACAGAGAGTGGGGCGAAGGGCTGAGGACAGGGTTCCAATGAAAAAGATGGAGGGGCGAGATGGGAGATGCTAAGGCACAAGATGCCTCATTACTTTGCTAATGTCTAGCCCTGGGCATATATGTAGAGCAAGCTGAGGGCAGCCAAGCAAAGGCAGAGTAAACAGAAAAAAATACTATCTGATCATACTTTGGCACAATGGCAAATATTTTCAGAGTGCTTTTTGGATATGAATATAAAATACAGGAGAAGTTGAAGGAGGTGGGAGGAATGGCATATAGCTAGGATCACTAGAAAAGACTTACTACAGTCTCAAGGGGGTGACTTCTTTTTAAAGCAAGTGATGCAACAGATACATGGAGTGGGAGAAAGTTCAACTAACTACTTTGCAAACCTAAGTCGCTATTATTTGAAAGACAGTATTATAGAGTACAGAGACAGAGAGAGAACGTTGGCGAAAGTATTAGCACTGCCCCTTCTGGTTGTGTGATATGGGCAAATAGCTCAAGGAATAGTAATGCCCTCCCTAAGTACAGCTGTGGTGAGGATCAAAGGAGAGAAAGGGGGAACATTCTACATGTAAATGAGCCTTCCTCAGAATTACTGGCAATTAGAGCCCTAAGAAAAAGGTAGGCATCAGCTGTATGCAGTCTGGATGACCAGGCACCAGACTCTTCAACCTCATTCCCTCCCATGGATGACATCCGTAGAACCACTATCTTTGACTACAAAGAACAACCCAGTAATTGGTTCAATTTCACTAACTCAGACTATTTAAGAATAAAGCCATTTGATTTAATAAAAGCTTCACTTACAGTTATTCTTTCTAAAAATTACTTAATTTGAATTGCCAAATATATCACGGTACTGCCAGATATTCTCGAATGTATAGACGGGAATTCTTTGTAATTATTACATCAAATAGCCACACACGAGTGGATCTTTCTAAGTGCCTAAAGAAGTTTGCTCTTTTAAAAAGTATCATAATAACAACTGAAAATGTCTGCCACCTTGGTAACTTAACTATCAAAAAATTACCAAATAATAGAGTCTGAATTAATACAATTTTATTGCCCTTATTTCTCACTAGAAGGATAGATGCAATTCAATGATAGATTCATACAACTATGCTTCTTTGTAGTACTTAAAATTATCCCTAGTATTTTTTTGGAAATAGAATTATTTGAAGTGATTTCATATATTAGTCTACACCCCTCTAAATAGAATAGTACTTAATCCCAAAATAAAATCTAAATCTCTATACATAAACTGAAATCTGGTTCCAGTCAGTAAAAGTAAGAGCACATATTACGCACAATGACACAAGGTGATAAAATTTAAAATTAATTTTTCAACTTTCTAATGGAACTTTTCTAACCAATTTTTAATTATTTATATGTTTATGTATGAAACTTACCTATATATCTATATATAGATATATAGCTATAGATATAGACAAATCTATACATAGATATAGATATATACGAGATGTGACTGCAGAATGAATTAAACATTTATATGCAGGTCCCTGCACTAACTTGTCAAGAATGCTAAGTTGAATAGGACATGGCCCTGCTCCCAGGAAGACAGAAAAGTCTGTGACTCATCACATGAGAGGCAAAATGTGCTAAGAGAGAGGTTCAGAAACCTGTTAGAGCCCACAGAGCATAGCATTTGAGTTGGGTCTTAAAGGATTTGGAGGGGGAGAAAGTTCAAATGAAGGAGGGAAAGGACAGAAAGAACAGTAGGAGCCAGTGAGTGAGTGGCAGGTAGGTTCACAGATGGGGATGAGTCCTGAAGCCGCCCAGCTGACCAAGAGAGAAAAGTAGAAGATTAGACTGGGGCGGGGGGCTGCTGAACAAGGACGGGCCTTGAATGTCATTCTGCTCGGGGCAGACGGGCTCATCTTCCTTCCACAGGCAATAAGGAGCTCCCAAATATTTCTCGTAGGACGTAACAGGAGTAGAGATGTGCTGAGAAATGTTACTCCAGTAGGGTGGATCATAATGTGGAAAGGCTGGAATCTTGTTCCACATCTAGAAGCCTCAGTGAGCAACACGAGAGCGGGCTCCATGTCTCATTCACCTATGTGTGTTCAGTGTCTAACACATAGCAGTGCTTCCACTATGTTGGATGAATAAACGGATGGATGGATGGGAGGGTGGGTGGATGGATGGATGGATGGAGGGAGGGAGGGATGGATGGATGGATGGATGGAGAGGAAAGGAGGTGAAGTCCCAAACCTATAGAGTAACAGTAGAAATGAAAAGATGGCTAAATAAAAGAAGAGACTCCATAAAGTCACAAAGTATTAATTCTCTCTTGAACAGCACACTTGGAGAAGTGTGGATTAGAAGACTTGGATTCTTTAATAAGACACTACTAAGTTCATGTGCCTATAGTTCAGGATTAACTTGAATATCTCCCCATAATTTCACTGATTGGCCAGCTAAGAGACGTCTTCTTGCAAGCCCCTGTGACAACCTCACCTCCACTTCTTAATACTCAGTGTAGACTGTCTGTCTTTCCTATGTACTCACCCTAATAAACTGGAATAAGAAAAGAAGCATGTAATACTTGAGAGTAAGGAAAACCCAGAGTCCTCAGTGCAGCATTTCCCAAAGCATATGCCACAGAGCACTAATTCCAAGGGATACCTAAGTGGGTGTCATTACGAAAAAGTCAAATATGGATGGAAAACACTGCTAAACAACGTGAAATAACAGGCTATTTACTGCAAGACTTTTTCGTATGCATAATGTATGATTAAGGATCTTCAAGAGGGAGATAGAGTGCACTGTGTTTCACAAATTTGACCATGGACACATCGTCAAAGAGAATCCCCACGACTAGACTTCTGCGGAAGCCTCCCTGGGACGTGCTGCTCCACTGCCCTACATTAGCACTGAAGCATGAGCACTTCCATGTGGGTCATTAATTATCAGGAAGGTTTCTCCTCTTTTGCCCAGAATTGGATCTTTCATTGCCAGGAGCCTCCTTTGTCTGCACTGGGCAGGAAGAGAGGGCGTGCAGCCATGTGGCCAGTGCCGGGTATACTGGCCAATGCCTACCAGTCCTCAATAAACATCACCAGACTGAACTAAGATGCCCAGGGTCCATAACGTCCTGTGGTATCAGCTACCTGCATCAAATACAGAGAAGGCAACGCTTTTCCCGTCCGACAGAGAAAATGGCAGAAATCCGTAAGTCAATGGGAAAGCAATACTGCTCTAAGCAGACTGAATAATTCATGTTCACTGAGTGGTTTCCATGGACAAGGAGCACAAGTGAAATATTGTCCCCCACCCCTGAGCCATGGATCTGACCCTCTGACCAATCTACGAAGCCCTGGAACAATGATGCTACAATCCTGGCTCTGCTCTCCACTGTCCTTCTCTCTCTCTCTCCCTCTTACATGGCTGGAGACCACTCACTGAGCCCAGCATCTAGCTGACAAATGCATGTGATTAGGGGCAAGGTCAAAGATTTGCACCAGCAAATCCATCACTGCTGGAAAAGCAATTCCAAGCCCCTGCCCTGCATAGAAGGGCATCATCTCCAAAGAAATACAACAGCAGCACAATAGGACTAAGCGTCAAGCTGCTTTATATAGGACGTCAGAGCAAGGCAAGTATTTCCATCACCTGCTACTTACCTGAAGGGCTCCTTTCCTCCCCAGAAGGGAAACCTTAATTACAGACAAAAGATTCATATATTTACCCAATTTTGTGTCAGACACTATACTAGGAGCTAGGCATACACTACAGACAAGACAGACATGATCCTAGTCCTCGAGGAGCTTTCCATGGCTGTCTCCCACTGTAAAATGCCAACATGCAGTAGAAAAGGACTATGGAAAAGCTAGGCCTGCTCCCAGGGCTATGTCGCCACCAGGAGGGTCCCAGGATCCAGGTGTTGGTGGTGACCACAGAGAGGGCTGTAAGCAGCGCCATTGAAGGGAAGCGTAAGCTGCCCCATCATGACTGACCAATAGGCACAGTCCCACATCTCAGCATCCCAGCTGGTCCTGCCATGTAGCATTACCATGCTGGGGCTATCACTGCAAGGGGGGCAAATTGACAGGCCAGAAACTGGTCACAGGGACACCTGGGAGGGTTAAAGCATCCACGTAAAATGCTTGCTTTCCTCTTCCTCAGGCCGTCTTCTCTCCATGCTCTGAACTACAAGTTCAGTAGACTGAAGAGTGAGAACTGCCCTTCATTCAATTGGTTAAAAGAACCAAGGTGAATCTGCTGAAACATTGTCAACAAGATAATTTACTTCTCTCCTCATCCTTCCCATCCTGAAATATTTATTTAGATAGATTTCCTGAATGAGAGTAATTAATAGTTGAGGGACTCTCTAAAAGGGCCCCATGCCAATCCCTACTCAGGAATGTGGTAAGACATAATATGCCAACACAGCCTGGCTAGGGGAAAAGGGAAGCACACGAGTGGGAAATCTGTCCGAGTCCTCCTCTTCTACCTACGCATTCCCCTAGCTCATGTCAATTTTGTATTGTTGTGACTCCAGTTACCGTCCAATAGATGATTTTCAAATCAACAGTTATCTCTCATAAGATATTATTTCCAACGGCCTCCCAGACTTCTTAACTCATCACGTCCAAAGCTGCACACACACACACACTTCCCTATAACCTGCCCCTTCACTGTTTCCCATCTCAGTTCCTCGTCCTACCATCCATGCAGTTAGTTGCCTGCTGGCAGAAATCTGCCATCTTGCCTTCCTCTTCCCTCCCACATTTTGATCAATCACCAGGTCCTCCTAAATATTTTCATAACATACCCATCCCTTCCTTCCTTTATTCAATAAATATTTATCAGGTCTACTTATATACCAGGCACTGTTCTAGGCACCCCATCTTCATGGAGTCTACTGCTGTCCACTCCAGTTCAGCCACCACCGCTTGCCCACACTACATGTGGCTTCCTCGCTCACTCCTGTCCAGTTCATTCCCTCCACTCTGAATGTGGGGGATTCTACTGAAACAGAAATCTCATCACTGCTCTCACCTGTTCAAAACCCCTCCGTGGCACCGATTCTACTGCCCTCAAAAAGAAGTTGGAACCCCTCGGCATGGCCTCCATGGCTCCCACAACCAGGACAGCCTCTCAGCTTCTTTTATTTTCCTCAAGCCTCTCTCTGCCCGAGCCTTTCCATGTACCGCATCCTCACGCACAACCTCAAAATCCTTGACCAATTCAGTCTTACTGCTCTTTTATCTTAAACCTCACCCTAGGGAGGCTTTTCTGGACCCCAGTCTTTGTCAGATCCTATAGCACTCTGCTCTTGATCATCTTCAGACCTGAGATTTCTTTTTACCGTGTGTCTGCTCCACCACACTGTGAGCCAGTCAGGACAGGGACCAGGCCTGTCTTACCATATGTTCACTTTGGTACATTTGGTACTTCGGGACTCAGCACCAGCAGAAAAAGCAGAACCTTTCCTAGAATGGCTGGATGCCCAGTGGGGGATGGGGGGGGGAGCAGGGGAGCAGGAGGAGCCAAGGGCATCGTCTTTAGTAATCACTTAGAACAAAGTTGCCTTAGAGGGGAAACACCAGTGAAAAGCCCCAGAACAGGACGTAAGTGTTATTTCCACTCTCCTTGGCCAAGTCCGTGAACTAAGTCTTCGCAGTTTAATAGGAACTTTGAGAAATCAGCATTGGGAATGTCTCTAGAATAACAAGTTACCAACTTCACCATCATTTCTCTCTCTTAATCAAACTTTATTTATACCTTCAAATAAGTAACAGCAAACAGTTCAGCTGAGTGTCAGTTAATTCCAGAAACACAGCTATCCGCTACGAGCAAGGGAAAGCACAGCTGACATTTCCTCTTGTTTCTTGTCAGCCTCTTAGTTCCTTGGTGACTTGGGCCATGGTCTTCTGAAAGTATTATCTCAGTTATATCATACCTCCCAAAATATTTTAGATAGTGCCAAGAGAAGTTCTGGATGCCTCAGGGATCACAGGGGTGTGTCATTTAGAATTCATGTTTAGATGGTGTCCCCACCTCAGAAGTGAATTTGGGCCCTGATTCTGCCATTAATGCGACTGAATGACCTTCAGGACATCATTTAGCCTCTCCGGGCCTCATTTTCTTCATCTGTAAAAGACGGCATCTCAGCTAGATGATCTCTTAGGCCCCTTCTAATTAAAATTCTAGGATTCTAAATCTCTCAAAATAACAATTCCATTTAAAGGAGTTCAGGCACAGGATATTCTTTTTCCTTTCCTCTGTGTCTTTAACACCTGACTCAATTTTTTTCCTTTTTCTTCTTCTGTATGGCCACCACTGTTGTCCCTTGCCCTTACCACAAGAGGCTTAGAAAATTCTTTGGCTAATGGGACAATTTTAGAAGTGGACCTTTCTGAGCGCTCCAATGTTTGCACCACCAATCTGATCTGGTGCCCTCTTTTTACTCCTTTATTATATTTATATTTGACTTTAAAGGGAAAAAACATGAATGTTCATACAATTCTAACTTTTATATTCTTTTCCATTAATTTATGATCTTTTGCTTTGGACTTCCACACATGGTATTTTAATCCTGAGTTTCACAGAAAACAGAATCTGAGACAAAGATTTGCATGCAGGTGGTTTATTGGGCATGTGATTGCAGGAAGTAGGAGTGCGGGACAAGGGGAATGAACCTGAGGAGGGGGAAAAGCTAACAGCACAATGTGTTACTGAGTTGGCCACCACTAAGGGAGCCGAGTGTTCAATCATAAAGAACATTTTTTTACAGTTTATGAAATACATTTTATAACTATTCACCCAGGGGACAATAAAAGGAAGTATTTATTCATCAACTCTCATGTCCCATTGGTCTAGTGTGTTAATTTCCCCTTACTTCTGGTTTGCACATGTGTGAGCGAGTGTTGAAAGGATTTACATGATATCCATGCTGTCATATCAGAGGAGCCCCAGAGCAAGAAGCGAGAGACAGGCGTGAGGCAGGGCCCTTCCAGAATGCACATGCTTAAGCTATCAAAGCGCGACAGCAGTCACTGGAGTAAGAGGTGGGGCCAAGAGGATCTAGAGTGGGGCACAAGACGTGTTCGTCCTACACACAGAGCTGTCATCACTGTAGAGCCTCGTTTCTCAACCATGGTGCTATCGACATTTTCAGCCCCTAATTCCTTGTTGTGGGGTTGTCCTGTGCATTATAGGATGTTTAGCAGCATCCCTGGCCTCAACTCACTATATGCCAATTTTTTTGCCTCTTTGGTTTGTGAAAACCAAAAATATCTGCAGATATTGCCAAATGTCTCCTGGGGGGACAAAGTTAACCCTTGATAAAAACCACTGGGATAGAGTATTGTGTATCCTATTTTTGTCACTCCCCAGTGCCCCTTCACTTCTCTCCACTTTATATCCAGCAAAAGCAGCTCCCAAGTAGACCACTGTGAGGGATATTTATGCCTTATGCCCATAACTTAATTTACGGGTTTCACCATAACATATAATGCTTCATTTGAATAGATGACAATACCTTAATAAGGAAAGATAAGATTTTAAATTTGAGAAAGCTATGAACAGAGTAGACAAAGGATAAAAATGTTAAAATTACATTCTAGGGCTTAGTTGCTTAAATCAGGAGAAGAAATAGTTAAAATATTCTTTTTTTTTTTTTTTTTTTGAAATTTAGGTCTCTAAGTCAAGGACCAATATTTTTTGAGACAAGGATCTTTTTCCCTGGATTATGCATATATGATACGCCCACAATTTCACATTCAACTTCAAGGCCCACACTCTCCCACCTGAAGCCGTACCAGGAACCCTTAGGAGACCATGGTAACTATTATTGATGAACATTTGGATTCTTTCCAGTTTTTAGCTCTTATAAATAAATGTTAATGAAAGGTCTATATGTCTTTGGTTCATATATATATATATATATATATACACACATATATATATATATATATATATATATATATATATATATATATACATTTGTGCTGAGCACATATCTAGTATGGAATTATTGGATAATAGAGCATGTGTATGTTCAACATTAATAGATATTGGCAATCAGCTTTCAAGAGTGGTTATACTGATTTACACTCTCATCAGCAATGCATGAGTTTCAGTTGCTCCATAGCCTCCTCAACATTTGGTATTATCAGTTTTTTTCATTTCATTTGTGTACTGGTTATTTCATTATGATTTAAAATTTTATTTCCCTAATGACTGAGACTGAACAACTGTTAAAAGCCTTATGGACCACTTGAATATTTTCTTTGATGAAGTGCCTGTTTATAGTTTTTTGCCTATTTTTCCATTGAGTTGTATTCTTTTTTTATTTATAGGGGTTCTTTAAATATTGCAAATGAGTCTGCTGTGAGCCACACATTAGGAACATCATCTCCCACTCAGTGACTTGCCTTTTCAATCTTTTTTGAAAGATGTCTTTTAATCAGCAGAAATTCTTAACTTTAACAGAGTTTATTTAATCAACCTTTTTCTTTATGCTTAGTGCTTTTAGTGTATAGTTTTAGAAATACTGGGCTACCCAAGATCATAAATATATTCTCTTAGACTTTCTTCCATAAGCTCTATTATTTTACCTATCACATTTAGATCAACAATCCATCTAGAACTGATATTTGTGAATGGTGTGAAGTAAAGAATCCATATACATCCTTTTTCATAAGCACATTTGTTGAAAAAGACTATTCGTTCCTCACTACATTGTCATCTTTGTTGTTATGGACAATGTTTGTGTCCCTCCAAAGTTCATATGTAGAAGCCCTAATTCCCAATGTGACGGTATTTGGAGACGCGTCTTTTAGGGTTAATCAGGGTTAGCTAAGGTCATGAGGGTAGAGTGCTGTTCTGATGGAACTAGAGCCCTTGTAAGAAAAGACACCAGAGAACTTGTGCTTGCTCTCTACCATGTGGGGACTCAGGGAGAAGGTGGCCATTTGCAACTCACAGAGAAAGTCCTTATCAAACACTAGCCCTGATGACCTTGACCTTGGCCTTCCATTCTTCAGAATTGTGAGAAAATAAATTTTGGTTATTTAAGCCACCTGGGCTATGGCATTTTGTAATGATAACCCAGGCTAATACGTTTGTCATAAATCAAGTATCTCTTTAGCTTTGTTTCTGGAGTCCATTGCAATGGTTTATATGTATATCCTTGTACCATTATCTCGTTCTTCTTTAATACAACAGAAATCATTTATTATTGCTCATGTTGTCTGTAGGTTAGATATTTGGGAGTGTTTTGGAGCCATTTTGGTTCAGGGTTGCTCATAAGGTTACTGCCAAATGTCTTTTGGGGCTGCCGTCATCTGAAGGCTTGGCTTAGGCTGGGGATACACTTGTAAGGTGGCTCAATCACAAGGATGGAAGGTTGGTGGTGGCTGTTGGTAGAAGGCCTCAGTTCTTGTCCACATGGTTCTCTTCATAGAACAGCTTGAGTTTCCTCATGCTCCCCGCAGAGTGAATCTGAGGGAACTACTCAGAAACTGCAGTAACCTTTTATGGCAGCCTTAGAAGTTGATCATACAGACCACCCCTGATTCAGTGTAGGAAGAGACCTAGAGGAGGTCAGGATCACTGGGGGCCATCTAGGAAGCTGACTACCATAATTCATTACCTAAGGTCCAAAAATAGGCAAAATAAACTATATTGCTTAGGCAGGTATATTTAGGTGTTGAAACTAAGGAAAAAAAGAAGGCAATGGTTGCCACAAAAGTGGTTACCTCTTAGAGGGAAGAAGCTGTAAGTTGACAAGATCATTATTTGTAAAAGAGCACATTTATGTTTTATGCACTTTTCCAAAGTGTAATATATCATAGTCACAAGAAAAGGTTCTTTTAAAAAAATTAAAACAAAAGAGAATTGACATGAGAAATATAAATTATTCTTTTATCTTTTATGTCTTATTAATGAATTCCTAAAGGCTAATTTAAAGTATGGTCAAAAAAAGAATAACAACAGCAACAATTAACACTAATAATAATATACAATTATTTAATTATTAATTATTATAGTCTTATAATAAATGTTGAGATCTGGCAGTATAAGTCTTCCAATTTTGTTTTGTTTTTTTCTTCAATTTGTCTTGGTTATTCTTGTCCCTTTGCA
Source organism: Rhinolophus sinicus (assembly GCF_057876585.1). Classification (NCBI taxonomy): domain Eukaryota; kingdom Metazoa; phylum Chordata; class Mammalia; order Chiroptera; family Rhinolophidae; genus Rhinolophus; species Rhinolophus sinicus. The sequence continues at coordinate 47,494,184 of NC_142502.1, forward strand.
TCTCCATGCAAATTTTAGAAACAGTTTTTTAATTTCCACAAAATGTCATGCTGGATTTTATCATTGAATTAAATATATGGATCAATTTAGGAAGAATCTGCCTTTTCAGAATATTTAGTCTTCAATCCATGAAAATGGTATGTCCCTCCAATGATCTAGGTCTTCTTTTGTTTCTGTCAGCCATGTTTCTAGTTCTCTGTGTAACCATCTTGCACATATTTTGTTAGATTTTTCCTCCTGGGTATTTGATGGTTTGATGCTATTTTAAAAGATATTTTTAGATATTTTCAAGTTTTGTTTTTAAATTTTTTGTGGCTGGTATACAGGAATATAATGGATTTGGGGGTATCAACTGTGTTTAAAAACCTTGATTAATGCACTCATTAAATATAGTTTATCTGTACAGGCATACCTTGTTTTAGTATGTTTCATTTTATTGCACTTTACAGATATTGCATTTTCATCAAGCTCCAGGCAAGATCCTCCACCAGCAAAAAGACTATAATTCACTAAAGGCCCAGATAATGGCTGGCATTTTTAAGCAATAAAGTCTTTTTAAATTACGTACATTCTTTAGACACAATGCTATTGGACACTTTAATAGACTAAAGTGTAAACATAACTTTTATATGAACTGGGAAACTAAAACATTTGTGTGACTCACTTTATTGCAATAATCACTTTAGTGTGGTGGTCTAGCACCGAACCCACAATATCTCCAAGGTTTACCTGCCCATTGGTGGGGGAGGTATTCTGTTCTAAACAGAATGTCATTTCTACCTTTCAAATCTTATATCTTTGTTTCTTTTTTTTGCCTTATTCATTATCTGTGTAATTAGACAAAATTAAATAGAAGTGCTAATTCTCATCTTTATTTCATTCTTGATTTGAAGAGAAAAGCTTTCAATATTTCACCATTAAGTAAGATGTGTACTGTAGGTTTCTTGTGGATACTTTTTGTCATATAAAGGAAGTTCCATTCTATTTCTACTTTGCCAAGAGTTGTGTGTGTGTGTGTGTGTGTGTGTTAAATTTTATCAAATTATATTCTGCATCTATTTAGAATATTCTATGAGGTTTTTTTTATTTTGTTAATATGGTTAATTATACTGACTGATTTTTACATTTTAAATCAACCTTGCATTCCTAGAAAAACATCCTAGTCAGTCATGATGTAATATCCTTTGGTGTATATATCACTGGCTTTGGTTTGCTATGATTATGCTTAGAATTTCTGAATCAGTGTTCATGATGAATAGAAGTTTTCCATTTTAATGTAACCCAGTTACATAAAATTATCATTTTCCTCACTTCTAATTCCCCTGTCATATGATGGGATCAAGGTCATGCTGGGATCATATATTGAGGGAAAGTGTTTCTTATTTTCCTGTTCTCTAAGAGAGTTTCTCTAAGTTTGGTTTTTCCTTCGATCTTTAATAGAATTGACCACTGAAGCTATCTGGGTCTAGAATGTTCTTTGTAAAAAAAAAAAAACATTTAGATATTTAATTTCTTTAATAGATGTAGGACTACTCAGGTTTTCTATTTCCTCTTCTTCTTGTTTTGGTAAATTAAATTAAACATAATGACATAACGTGACTTCTCTTTTGCAGAAATTCGGGGAATTACTACCAGTGATCATTACTTATGTGTAACATCAAAATGATTTGGTCTAATAACACATGTGTGATGTAGTCTTTTATTTACTCATATTTTTAGCACTTTTTATAAATTTTAAATCTATTATTTCAAGTTACTCACTCTTCCAGAGTGAAAATTAACAATCATGGAAAATTGTCCTAAGCAGCATAAATCTTCCATCAGACTTTTGGCTGCTGTAACTACACAGACAGGTGAGTTTGCTTTAAATATGTTCAATCAGTTAACAAATATATATTAAGGTATATTAAAATAGACCCTTTCAAATCATAAAATCAGGTGGGCAATTCACTATACAAGTCACAAAATTAGGACTTTATAAATGTAGGGAAATTACAGATTACCTAAACTAGCTACATCATTTTTCAAACAAAGAAACTGAGGCTCAGAGAGGCTGAGTGACTTATCCAAAATTATACAGCCAAAAAATGGCAGAGCTGACATTAACAACCCAGGTTTCCTGCTTCTTGCTGTGGTAGTCTTTCCACCACATCGTGTTACCATAAAAACTACACATTCCGTTTGGCATTAAGAATGATCGAATATACTGAAATTTGGCTTATACTTTTTTAAATATCCTTCGAGTATATAAAGAAAGATAAAACAGGACCCATATCATAGTAAATAACATTTTCAGACTTCATTTTGTGCCTTTTTTAATCATTTTGAATTTTAAACGACTATCTTCTAACCTACATTATATTTCAGATGCCATTTTTCCACAACCGTACAAATATAGCAGTTCTTGATTATCTGCCTAGACTTTCTGCTACTCCACTTTAACTACCCTTCTGCTCCAACCATGCACCCTCCAAATGCTGCTAAAATTATATCATACTTTCCAAAGTCAAACTAGAATGATGTTTTGATTATATTCCAACTACACTAAGTTCTTGGTAGTCAGGGATAACGACACATATGTACATGTATCTATATGTATGTATTTGTATTATCTAGTACAATGTGAAAAACATTCAGTAAATACATAAGTGACTGAAAGACTGACATAGTGTTGGGGATAATCCAGTGGTTATGAATATAGGTTAAGGAGACATCATGCCTAGGTTCAAATATCAGCTCTGCCACTTATTACCTGTGTCACCTCAGGAAAGTTGCTTAGCTTTTCTTGGTCTCAGTTTCCTCATATGTAAAACAAGGTTAATAATAGAATCTACACAAAGTTTTTGTGAAAAGTAAATGAGATAATCTACTAGCACAATGCCAGGCCCGTAATAAGTGCTCGAAAAATATTAGCTATGATGAGATTATATCATTACAATTATTAACTACTCCTATCCTGCCATTCACCATAAGCTCCTGTTTTTTGTCCTAAGTGATTTGGAGAACTCTCCAAATCTGAGGGTTCGGTGAATCTCTTCTTTTTTGAGAAATATATCTGCTACATAAATAGTAAGTCATCCAAATCCCATTAAATCTAGGTAATTTTATTTAATGATCATATTTTAAAAGTTGGACATATAAATAAGAGGCAAAGCAATTTTGATTAAATCCTGTTTTCTCAATGGTTATTTGGAATACATCATTCATATGCAAGCCCCAAGAATATTGAATAACAGATAAAATAAATAATGATCATAATGCAAACCACATTCTGATTCCCACTTCCCTGCAAGTACAACTCCATGTAAGAATTGTAAGAGCCAAAAAGTAACATGCTTATTAACTGTGGGCTACTCAGCTATATGCATAGAGCTTAGCAGATCATGTGAATGTTTCCACATTCTCAGTTAAGCTAATGGGTCCTTAGAGCCCAGTTCTTATAACCCCTAAAGAGTTTCAAGATTTGCCTGAAAAAATATATCATATTTCCATGACTATGACTGAACACAGATTTGGAAAGCTCACTGAAAGCAAACCATCCTGGAAGACAGGAAATGGTCATTGCTTTCAAAGAAAGGCAAGACTCTCCTGTGCACAGGAAATCAAGCTGGTTTTAGGAGCTTAATCTCATCTCCTTCCACACAAAGCTGCGTGTACCGTATGGATGGACCCTACCCTTCACCTCACACATGGGAACCTGGTGGGGAATGAGATCACTTACCATCTGAGGTAAACGACATTTTATACAAAACTGCCATCTAAATGCATCCAGAGAAATATATTCCCTCCTTTTTTCACATTTCATTTCATTTTTAAGTATTCAGGGATTTAGAAGGATTCTGGACTTGTAAGAGGCAAGTTGTAAGCCTCTGGGAAAACCTGTCAAAAGACTCAGATCTAAAATGTTGTTTCCTAGATACACAGTGTTTTCTGCAGCAGAGCTCAGTGAAACTTTCACCAAAAAAGTTGCTGCATTTCATCTTTTCCTTGTGAACAAAAATAATTACACTAGTAGTTTTACGGAGTTTTAAAACATCCTTGGGAGCAAAATGTTGTTATGAGGCCAGTCTGAGACTGGGATATGAAAATCCTGGTTCCAGTCCCAACAGGTTTCTTTGACCAGAGGTAGACAAGGTGGGGAAACCCAAACCTGTCCAACCACTGCAGAGGACACATGTCCAATCAATGGAGACTAGTGCTATTGCGCTTGTAAAGCAGTAAAGACCAATAAATAGTCTTTGTTTTTAAAAAGTGTATTTAAAATCCATTTTGAATGCCTTTACTACAATAGGCAAACTTACAGGGGAATAGGGCAGGTCTAGTATTTTGATGGAGACTCACTATAGCACAATTCTTATATTCCATGCCAAAAGTCCTTACTAGCACAACCCTCTTTGAATGAAGTCCCAAAGGGTTGAACTCATATTAAAATCTCTAATATGAGAAGAATTACAGCAAGGTTACAATATAATTAACCTGAGTTATCCTTCAAAACTCTTGCTAATATACATTCTGCAACTTCAGACTATACGCACGCTGTAATTTTTTAAATTAGCAAAGAAAGAGGTTTTCATATTGTTCAGACTAAAAGAATAAAGGAATCTTTGCATAAAAAGGGTCAATCAATACTTTCAATTATTTTCTAACATTATTCCTCAACAGTGTTTTGGGCTTTTTAAATGGCTGCTCTGTATGGCAAAGCATTATTCTGTCCACCTCCTAGAGTCTGCAGAAAAGTCTGTGTTTCTTATGTAAGGATCATGGTGATTCCCTCCACTGCTTAGAGAGAAAAAAAAATAAAAAGCAAAATCAGGGCTATTATCCTGTGTTTATAACAAGTCTATTACCATAGTAACAACTGTGATGTCACAAATCCTACACGAAGGGCCAAATTCTGTCTCTGATGGGGGAAGGGCAGCTTAGCTTTGGAAATCGGATGAAATCGGATGCAAACATGTGCAGCCAAAGGACGGTCAATGCTGTGGTAATCACCAAAGCACAGGGAGTTTTCATTCTCTGAAGAAAAGTGGGGCAGGAACAGAAACGCAGTTCCCCAGGCTCAGAAGTCAGCTACACCCACACTTCTGTATGCAGCTGTGCAAAAGGAACGTGGAAATCCCAGAGAGTGTGGTATCACCACGTTCCCAATCACGAGTATTCTACCGGGCCCACTGCCCGCCAAATGTGGATGGGATCCAGTGGTGAGCCTGCCTGAGCTCATGAAACTCACTCTGAACCCAGCGCCTGACGATAGAGTCCTGTGGTACCTCGGAGAAGAAGCAGCTTGCCTCATGAGGGCAATCACTTTCAAACCAAACTGGGGTCTCACCCCTACAACGTCATCTCAGTTCATAGAACCACAGAATGCCAGGATTAAAAAAACTCATCAAGTCTCCCAAAAGATGCGGACTTTAAAAAATAGCCTTTTGCGGGAATAAGATGCATCCCTTGTCCCTGGGGAATGCTGAGTAGCAGATTAATAAGTACTCTTATTCTGACACAGCCTAGGGAAGTTTTGTGCAAATATGCTGAAAATACAACTTTCTATTAAAAAGAAAATTGGATTAGGAGTCAGAAGACCTTAGTACTTGTCTTGGCTCCAGTACTTAGAAACCACATGACCTTGAGAAAGCCATTTTAACCTACCAGTATTTGAGCTTCTGTTCTTTATTTAATAATATAACATGCTATTTCCCAGGGTTATTGTAAAGATCAAACTAAATAAAATAATGAGTGCGAATAAGTTTCACAAACTGTAGAGGATTTAATACAAACCTAGGTATGATGAACATTTCCACAGAGCCAGTTTACAGTACAACAATAATTTGAACACTAATATTAATAGTTATTTTTTTCCAGGAATCCAAAGCATACAGAGGATCTTCATCTTCCCTGTCCTGAGAGGTGGACATGTGCCTGATACAGTCAACTCTAAATTATTCAGGGACTGATTACTGAGGGGCCTCTTGCTTCTAGCCATTCCACCACATATTAGTCCCCCTCAGCAATGCCATGTTAACCTATATACGGCTAGAAAATTGACAGCGAGTGTGTCTCAACTCTAGTACCTTGAATAACAACTCTGGGAAAAGTTTTAGCCAAAGGAAGAATTGAAATGGTTCACTAGACAGAAGTTTTTGGTAATTTATGGACTTTACTTATCCATGGATAATTACTCACATCACTGTCTGGAAGGCTATGGTCAGAAAGGGTGGGACTTAATTCAGACGAGATACTAGCATTTTCTCAGTGTACAACGAAGTAGCCTGTACTGTCTTATGCATGTGCAATAGGAATTTGAAGAGCGGTCATTCATTCATTTATTCAACACTTGGGAGGGGGAGCGCCAACTATGTGCCAGAGCTCAGCACATACCCTGAAAGCCCCACTATTTTCCTGTCCTTGTTACTGTCCCGTAGGATATTCCACAGAGCACCTTGGCAAAGCTCACAGCCTGACTTTTAGGAACCCTATTCACCTTCCAGTTATCGTGAGACTTTTGCCAATCTTACCCTAATGCAAGGGTCAACAAGCTATGGTCCCTGGGCCAAATCCTGCTCACTGCCTTATTTGTAAATAAAGTTTTATTGGGACACAACCATGCCTATTTGTTTGTGTATTGCCTGTGGCTATTTTCCTGCTACCACAGCAGAGTTCAGCCGTTGTGATAGACACAGTATAGCCCCAAAGCTTAAAATACTATCTGGACCTTTACAGAAAATGTGCTGATCCCTGAACTAGATAATGTGACTAACTCAAAATTCATCCCTCCTGTAAATTCCTGCCTGTTAAATTCTGGACTAATAGAGTAAGCTCCTTGAAAACACAGTATTTTTGTCTTGTCATATAGAACCCTGGAGTAGGGTCAAGTAAAGGTTAAGGGCAGATACCGAAAATTAAACGCGTCCTTCCCTACATTTTGTTTTGAACAGATGAGTGCCTTGGAGTTGCACGGAAGACAGCATAAAACCACAGGTGTTCGGTTACTCTGGCTTCTAATTCCTCAGAGTTCCTACGTCTAAGACTTCCAAGGCTCAATTTTTGGCCTCTATCCCTTTGCATATTTATTTCCTGATCTGATGTGGAATTAGAATTAAATAGGAGCTGTGTGCTTGAATTCCACGTGGCTGGCTCAGCAGGAAACTCCAGGGCAGGTTTTTTGGCATGCCAAACACATGGTAGCCTCAGCTATGCTAATTTCTAAAGCTGTTTGCTTTGCTCAAATAAATCTTAGAGGGGAATTTGCATTTGGATGCACACCTTTTTATGCACAAATTATGTGCCCAACTCTAGGGCAGACCAAGGACTGAAAAAAAGAAAAAGAGATATGATGTTTACGGAATGGCTTTTGTAAGGCAGGCACCGTGCTAGGCAGCTTTACATATATTTTCTCATCTCATAGACACAAGAATCTCCTGTGGTAGAACTGTGATCTCCATTTTACAGACAGGGAAACTGAGAAGACAGCTTATGTAATTTGTCCACATTCACAGAGCTGGTAAGTGATAAAGCTTAGATGTGAGCCCAAGCTGTCTGAATCTGAAGGCTGTGTTCTTTTCACTTAGTCACACTGCCTCAATGATACACTTATCATCAACACCACTCACCTAATCCATTGGGCACACATTCAAACATGAACCCTACATTTACAAAATTAGTCACCCCTCTTCTCTCCAGTTGACCTATCCAAAATAGGTCTTTGGCCCTTGGGAGATAAATTTGGGCCCCTCTGCATCACAAAACAATCAAACAAAGGAGAGTGGGCTATAAAAAAGGCAAACTTTACATGATACACAAATTATGTTAGTAATTAGTTGACAAACACAATTATAAGTGATTCTGAACGGGTAAATGGATTTTAGCTGAGGACCTCAGTATGAAAGGACACTTTTACTGCTAAAATGTAGTAGGTCAAACAAGAGAATGTGCCCATGCCATGAAGGAAATGTTAGTAACACTTAGAATATGGTGTAAATATTACTATAACGTAAGTCCAAATTTATACCTACAAACATCTTCACTGTTTATAGAAACATAACCAAACACCTACCTTCCCTAAAAAAAAAAAAAAAAAAAAAAAAAAATGCAGTCATTAATTTTAGTGGGTTATAACATGAACTGTTATCGAAATTCAGTATTTACCATTCTTCAATTCAATATACAGAAAAATAACCAGTGTAGCAATTAAGCATTCTAGCATAATTCCACCATTTTACAGCAACCCTGGTAACAATATGCTTGAACTTCTTTCTCTGTGTAGAGCATATCAGGAACCTAGCCTGCAGTATCACATCATGCTCAGCCCACTGCCATCAAGCTCAGTATACTGCCATCTACTTTTCTGGAAATATAAAAAAACTGATTACATTTTCATATAAGTGAAATTCAGATCTCAATTTTTTTTTTTTTTTTTTTTTTTATTGTTTAAAGCTTCGAAGAGGGCTTTCCAGGAATTAGAAAGAACTCTCTGGCAGAGGTGGGTAATCTAGGTTGTTTCTTAAGTGGATTTACAAGAAGGCACACTGAAGAAGCAGCCTGCCACACACCCTTTACAAAACTGCCCCTTCCTTTAGAAAATCCAGGTGACCTGGCCCTCATGACACCACCACCCACTTCAACAGTGCTGACTTTTTTTCTTGCTAACCAGTCAGTATATACCCTACTTTTTAAAATTATTTCAGCCTTATTTAAAAAAAAAAGAAAACAGATGATTTCAGGTAAGGAAAATAATTTTTTTTGTAGCCAATGATAGAAAGAGTTTATTGTCAGTTGAAAGTTTATAGTCTAAGCAGTAGATTGGGGGATGTGCTTAATATAGCAATACTACTTTAAAGAATACGTGTACTAACATTTCTTATCTACAAAGTTTCTAAAGCAGTCTTTTCCAAAATTGACTTGAGCGTAATAATTAGTCATGTTAGTTAAAACAACTTTCTATGAATCGTTATTGTTGGAAACGCCAGTAGTGACTTACCTGCTGGTGGCTTTATGAAAGGTGGTGGAATTAAAGGTACAATAATGGGCACATTGCCATGATCCTTGGACCCTGCAGGTGAGTCACTGAGTCCATTTCCTGTGGCAAGCCCTGAATAGCCTGTGCTTATATTGTATGGTGAAATAACACTGTCCTCAGGTAATTTGGGTTTTGGCAAAGAATTTTCTGTAAAAGAAAAAAAAAAATCACACTTAATCTGACAAAAGGACTCACTTTCCTTCTGACTACATTTTCTCAGGTAAAATGGCTATGTAAAAACACAAATTTTTCCTTATAAGTCTTTAAACACTTTACCAGAACTCCACAGACCATCCTGGACCTTTTCAGGCCTGTAACCATAAATGTCTAATGTGCTCCTTTATCATTTGCTCCACTATGATAGCTAACATCCCAATTGTATCATAAGGGTGAATTTTTAGCACTATAAAAGCCCATAGAAAACTGAGAGGCAATTAACCTTTTCCATGTGCAAAGTGATATATAGCCCGCATCACTCTGTGGCTACCAGGGGAAAGCTGAAAAAGTGCCCCACCCCACCAGCACTGTAATTAGGTCCCACTGTATTTTAAACTTGCGTCATAATATAATCCAAACAAAACCAATAAGAAAGAAACAAATGATTAGGAAGAAAACTGTTGTTTCATGGGGTAGACCCATTAAATTAACCCATTAATATCTATTAAAAATTAACAAGCATGAAAATATAGAAAACTTACAATGATATGAACTTTGTGAATTTTATCTTTGTATGTCAATCATTGGGGGGGAAAGAAAACTCAACCACAGAAAACTTTTTCCCTCTAGTACCATGTCCTGGCACTCATGATGCCCAGAGGCAAAGATTATTACCTAAACCAAGTATTATACAAGCTATTAGTTTATAGAATATAAACTCAGGACTCGCATTTTTTATTTACAGTGAAATTGATGATACCATCTCCATAACATGATGTGAACAATTTCATAACAAGCTTAACATAAAATTTGTCATGTATGTTCAATTCCACATGCCTGCAGGACAGCTCATTTATATTTTGTGGCTTGGCACATGAGAAGGAAAAGCACTCTCTTACAGACTGGAAATAAAATGCATGAGCAGGTTGTTCATGCCAATAGATTTTGAAAGCAATGCAAATACTGATCAAACTTCCAATGATAACAATTAGTTTTACCTACATTTTATTAAAATTCCCCAAATGGGTTGCTTCTTCACATATTCCTTTTCTTAGACAAACTCATGTTCCAAATTTAGGTTCACAAATTCAGTATCCATACTAACACCCACCAATGATTCTAAGCTTCCCTTATGAGATACCAGGCACTGCTACCACTGGTAGAATCAGTGTTCATTCAACTCTGCCAAACCTCTAATTTCCACTCTTTAACTGGGCTTTAACAAAACTTCTTACAGAATAATATAGGATCCAACCATCCATACTTTCTTACTCCTCTGCTCACCATATCCAAGGTTGTGGGGATGGGACAAGGGTGAAAACTTCAAACACAAAACAGAAATAGGGGGAGATCCAAGATGGCGACGTAAAGATTGTGCCTTCTTTCTTCCATGAACGAATTAAAATTACAACTAAATTATAGAACAATCAACTCAGAGAACCATCTGAAGTCTGGCTGAACAATTTTTATATGTATTTATATAAAGATATAAAGAAGAAGCCATGTTGAGACAGGTGGGAAGAGCAGAAACACGGAACTGGCTAACCCCAAACTTCTATGTAGTGGTCGAGGATGGGGAAGGATATCTCAGTGGCAGAGATTCGGCCCAGAGAAGCAAGGAACCCCAGCTCCCCACACCAGGCTCCCCAGCCCAGATTACTGGTGCAGGGAAGAGGAGCCCCCACAACATCTGGCTTTGAAAAGCAGTGGGGATTCTGACCATCTGGGTGGGATGGAAGGCAACTGAAAACCCAGCCATCTTCTTAAAGGGCCCTCACACAGACTCTCTCATCTCCAGGCACTCAACTTGGGCTGCAGTGGAAAAAATCAGTAACTTGGGGATGTGTCGGAGACAAACGGAGGGGCAAACTGAGTTGTGTGGCTTCAGGAGAGGGCTGGAGGATAGTAGAAAATTTCCCTGTGAGGAGTCTTCCTCCCATGCAGCCGACAGGCAGGCACGATCTTTCCTGTGTTGAGCCCTCCCTCACCAAGCTTACAGCCAAATCTGCATCTGATTGGTCTGATGAGCTCCGAAGCTCCACCCTGATGACTCCCTGGGACTACACACCATCCAACTCCTCCAAAGCCATAGGCACTTTCTCCAAGAGCAGCCAGCCCCGCCCAAACTGCACTTTATGGATAACTATCAGAATCTTACAGACCCTAGGTGGGTGGTGACCTGCCTTGGTGTGCTCTGAGACTTTTGATGAGTTGCTCCAGGACTGGCACCAAACCAGAGTCTACATTAACCTAGTGACCACAACTCTTCCCACTCTAGTAACTCCCTGAGACCCTGCCTCAGCCAACTTGCATACCACACAAGGCTCTATCAAAGGCTGAACTTTAAGGGAGCTGGCAGGTGACAGCAGGCCTCCAGGTGTCCTGGCATTTTTGAGGAGCTACCCTACGCCCAGTACTGGTGGCAAATGTCCTTGGTTCTCAGTGTGGCCTCTCCCACATGTCTCCAGGGTTAGCAATAGCAGCAAACAACTGTGGACCACTTTGTAGCTCTTACCAAGTAGTCCCCAGCCAGTCACAGGCAACAGGTGACCTGGGCCTACACTGGGGCCCTTCCAAGAGGCCCCAGAACCAACATACTTGGAGGTTGGCTTCCAACCACAGAAGAGCACTGCCCAATTAGCCCCACAAGTGACACACCCAAAGGGTGGTCTCATCAGGCACCAGAGTCTGCTGGGGCAAATCCCACTCAGGGGGTAAACCCCCCATACAGCAGCCTATAAGCTGTGGACATGGCCAAACCCCAGTCAGTCAGCATGATGGTCAATCCTACCCACTGATATGCCAATAGCAACCAAGGCTCAACTATAACAGGATGGCACACACAATCCACACAAGGGACACTCCTGGAGAACCTGGCTCAGGTGACCATGGAGACTGTGTCACTGGGCCCCACAGGACACCTACTACATAAGGCCACCCGGCCAAGACTGGGAGACAAAGCAGATCTACCTAGTACATAGAAACAAACAGAGAGGCAGCCAAAATGAAGAAACAAAGAAATACATCCCAAATGAAAGAACAGGAGGAAACTCCAGAAAAAGAACTAAACGAAATGAAAGCAAGTAACCTACCAGATACAGAGTTCAAAACAATGGTTGTAATGATGCTCAAGGAATTTGGTGAGAACTTCAACAAAGAGATGGCAAGCATAAAAAAGGACATATGAACTATAAAACAGAAGCAGTCAGAAGTGAAAAATATAATAATTGAAATGACTAGGAGAAATCACCAGCAGACTAGATGAAGCAGAGGATCGAATCAATGATTTGGAAGACTAAGTAGCAGAAAACACCTAACTGGAACAGTAAAAAGAAAAAAGAATCCAAAACAATGAGGATAGTTTAAGAGACCTCTGGGACAACATGAAGCATAACAACATTTACATCATAGGGGCACCAGAAGGAGAAGAGAGAAAGCAAGGGATTGAGAACCCATTTGAAGAAATAATGACTGAAAACTGTCCTAACCTTGTGAAGGAAATAAACAAGTCCAGGAAACCCAGAGAGTCCCAAACAAGATGAATCCAAACAGGCCCACACCAAGACACATCATAATTAAAATACCAAAGATTAAAGACAAAGACAGAATCCTAAAAGCAACAAGAGAAGGCAACTAGTAACTTATAAGGGAGCTCCCATAAGATTGTTAGCTGATTTCTCAACAGAAACTTTGCAACCCAGAAGGGAATGGCACAAAATATTCAACGTGATGAAAAGCAAGGACCTACAACCAAGATTACTCTACCCAGCAAAGCTATCACTTAGAATTGAAGGACAGATAAAAAACTTCCCAGACAAGATAAAGCTAAAGGAGTTCATCACTACCAAACCAGTATCGTTAGAGGAATTTCTTTAAGATGTGGGGGGCGGGGGGGAATCAAAATTATGATTAATAAAATGGCAATACCTACATATCTGTCAAAAATTACTTTCAATGTAAATGGATTAAGTGCTCTGCTCAAAAGACAGGAGGGCTAAATGGATAAGTAAACAAGACCCTTACATATGCTGCCTACAAGAGACTCCCTTCAAATTGAAATACACACACAGACTGAAAATAAAGGGATGGGAAAAGATATTTCATGAAAATGGAAATGAAAAAATAAAAAAAGCTGGGATAGCAATACTTATACAAGAAAAAATAGACTTTAAAACAAAGGCAATAAGAAGGGACAAAGAAGGACCAGCAATCCCACTTCAGGATATTTATCCGAAGAAACCCAAAATGTTACTTCAAGGGGACGTGTGCTTCCATATGTTCATTGCAGCATTGTTTACAATGGCCAAGATGTGGAGGCATCCTGGTGTCTGTCAATGGAAGAATGCATAAAGAGGTAGTACATATATACAATGAAATATTGCTCAGCCAGGGAAGGGAATGGGTTCTTGCCATCTGCGGCAACATAGATGGACCTGGAGGGAATTGTGCTGAGTGCAGTATATCAGACAGAGAAAGACAAATGCAATGAGATTTTGCTTATATGTGGAATTTAAAGAACAAAATAAACAAACAAAACATAAACAAACTCAGAGAGAACATTTTGATGGTTGCCAGATGGGAGGGGGTTGGGGATGAGTGAAAAAGGAGAAGGGAGTAAGAAGTACAAACTGATACTAGTTACAAAATAGTCATGGGGATGTAAAGTACCCCATAGGGAATATAGTCAATACATGGTAATAACTATATATAGTGCCAGGTGGGTACTAGACTAGTCAGTAGGATCACTTCTTAAATTATATAAATGTCTAACCATTATGCTGTACACATGAAATTAATATAAAAATAATATTGAATGTCAACTGTAATTGAAAAGTTTAAAAGTAAGGGAAAAGGTGAAGTGGAATAAGAGGATGAGAGATTCAAATCTCCAGGTATAAAACAATAAGTCATGGGGATGTAACGTACAGCATAGGGAATATAGTCAATAATACTGTGATAGCGTGGTACAGTGTCAGATGGTTGCTGGGCTTATGGTGATCAATTCTTTAGGCATATAAAAGTTGAATAACTATGCTATATGCCTGAAACTAATATAATGTTGTATGTTAGCTATATTTTAATAAAAATATTTTTTAAAAAAAGGAGGAAAGAGGGCTTTCCTTTAGAATTCCCACCAAAAAAAGGGGGAGGGAGAATTGCCAAAGTAACCACCATTCTCTCTTGCACTCTGAAAATCTAAACCTAACATTTCACGTAACAGAAAGTACCAGTCCCCAACAGCTGACATATCAAAGGGCTCAGGAAACAAGAGAATAAGTTAGTAAACATTATCCCTTTCTACAAATTTGTGGGCAGGACTATAGCACTGGAGGTCCCTAGCCCTTGTCTATGTAGGTAGTTCTCCCATTGCTGGAAGGAGATTAAGTGTGTCTATTTTTGTTTTATGTTGTGTTCTGATATTCTGTGGAATTCTGCTTATAGGAAAGCACTACTGGGGATGTACATGTAAATCAACCCTTGGCATAATCAACAAAACGAGTCCCAAAGCAACTCAATTCTGCCAGGTTGAGATAGTTAATCCTTCTTGGTATGAACAAAGGGATGTTAAATGTCATTACCTTTGAGAACAGAAATGTGCTGCCGGCTCTCTCCATCTGTAGGGTAGCTTCTGAATTCAATATCTTCACCATCTTTCAATTCAACCTTATCATAGCCATACCAGCCAAGGAGTTCATTCATGGTGTTTTCTGCAAAGTTCTGAAAGAGAACCATAGGCTACTTATTTATATAATCAATAACTATTTTTAAAAAATGCATAAATCGAATTGTGTTTGCATTACCCATTTACTGACAGCCCAGCCCATCTCCCCTAGAGTCCTGTTCGTTTTTCAAATCACGTTCAAAAATTGTAAAACATTTAAGTCTCAGGATGATGCATCCAATCATGGCAGGCCTTCAGACTTTTACAACTTAAAGATAATAAGAAAAAAGGTATTTTTCAGTTTTGCTTATGAACAGAAAGTCAATTTTAGCATATTCTTCTGCAAAGTCTATCCCACACTAATATAAAAATATTGAAAAGTAATGCACAAAAACAGCTAAGAAAAGATTTTGAAAATGAAAACAATTGACCTTTTTTGTGGCTCAGATTAATTTAAATTAGAACTGCTTTCTGATTCAGATGTTTCTTAACATGACTCTTATCTCAGATAAAGCAAAATCTCAGCAAGGAAATTATTTAATTGTCAACTACTATCACACAGAAAGCTGAATAGGCTACAAGAGTCTCCCTTTTTTATTTTCCTTTTTGGAAGAGTATTCTTTAAAAATCAATGAATAATCTGCTTTACAAATTTCATTAGTGACAGGTTCTTTCTCCATGAAATCGAAGGTCACTGTGATTGCCTTCTGTTATGTAACATAAAAGTACCAAATAACATTAAGGTTACTAGCCAGCCCCAATTTTGGATAAGGTATGAAAACACTTTATGAACTATAAATCAATAGATAAATGTAAGGTATTGTTGTTACGATAGGTATCAAAGTGTGAAAATAATGGATATAGTTGGACGGATTTAAAGCCTTAATATCAGGTGACTATTTTTTATGAACTTATCAACTGCTAGATCTGGAAGCAAGATGTGAGACTATGTTTGTTAATGATCTTAATGTATGTGTGTGCCTTGCCTTAAAGCATCTCTCTCTGAGAAACAGAGAGAAGAGTGGTGGTTACCAAGGATTAGAGGGATGGGGAAACGGAGAGACATTGGTCAAAGGGTACAAACTTCCAGTTACAAGATTAACAAGTATGAGGACCTAATGTACAGCATGGTGATTATAGCTAATAATACTGTATCACATACTTGAATGTTGCTAAGAAAGTAGATCTTACATGTTTTCACCACGCACAAAAGAATGGTAACTATATGATGGAGTAGAGATAGTAGAGCTAACGCTACGGTATTAAGTTTTCAATCTATTAATGCATCAAATCAACACATTGTACACCTTAAACTTACACAATGTTATGTCAATTATGTCTCAATAAAGCTGGGAAAAAAATTTTAAGTAAAAAGAAGGGACCCACAGTACAGAATAAGAGCTTAATAAATGTTTGTTGAATGAATTTTTGAAAGCATTTCTATCTGGCAAGGCAGCCTGAGCCTCTTGGACTGAACTAGAAAAACTATATATTCTAACCTTCTCTGTGGCTGAACGAATCTTTTCTCATTCTCCCTAGAAGCTGTCATTTCTGAATTACACTGAGATGTATAATTTATATACATGAAACAAAGCACCGAGGTTAAACCAGAGTGCTCACAGCCTTAACGTGTGAATTCCATGTTCTCTTAAATTTCACTTTAGATTTCAGCAGGGGTTGCATTTAAAAAAAAAAAAAAAAAAGATATTACACTATTGACTCCACAAAAACAAACCTGGCATTTCAAACCACCAAAAGATGCTAGATTTTTTGCTTTAGTACCCACTTCAGCTTAGAGCTCTATCTGGGTCTATCTGTGAGGTTATAGTGCACAAGCAATTTAAAAAAAAAAAAAAAATCTAGCCAGATTGATTCAATGTTACCATCCACAAGGCCAACAGTCAGCCATTTCAAGCTTTAGTGAGGCATTTATTCTCTCTGATAGCTGGTCATGTCCACATTAAATAGACATTCTTTTCATGAATGCACAAAGATGATATGATTGATATGTATAATAAACTCCACTCCTAGAATACCACTGAGGAGGACTCAGGTAAATGCTGCTCTACTCAATCAAAAGAGATCCCTTTAATGAGGCATCAGTCTCCCCTAACACCCAATTTCTTTCATTGAGCTGAGTTCCTGCACTGGAGAATGACAGTCCCTAAGCACACAAATCAAGGTCCTCCATCAGTGGTCTGGCAGCAGAAATCTCCAAGGATAAGGATAACACTGAGCGTCAAAAAACCAATTCCAACAGTGTTAAAAGCCAAGTTCAAGCCATCCTATTGGTTTGTGCACTGCTTCCCCAGTCTCTTACAGAACTGTGCCAACAAGACAGAAAATCTTCTGCATAGTAACTTCTGGCCACCATATCCAATTTTCTAGACCATTTGTGTCTGGGCGCCTCTCTCTCCAGTTCTGTCTAACCTCTGAAGTGACAAAGGCTACAGATGCATAATTCATGGAGCAACCTCGCAGCCAAGGATATAGATTTGTTTGTTTTAGTCCGGCTGCAAATCCATTCAGCCCTTCAGAACCAATCCCAGGGATGGAATCCAGAAGTTTCACACATTTGGATAAAAACTGAAAACTGGATTATTAACACCAAATTCATATTATTTGGGCATCTTAACTGCATCACTTAGTTTATGGTTTGTGCTGAAAACTCAGATGCTTTATGGAACAATTGATATGAATGTGATCTATTCCATGATTTTTGAGTTACTATAAATGTCAGTGAAAATAAACTCTAAAACATTCCCTTCCTTGTCATTGAAAATAAAATAAACTCCTTAATGTTTTGATATATGACAGCAAAAGTAGAAAACAAATGGTTTTTAAAGCCTCAAACCATAAATCTCAAACCTTTCATGGAAGGGGGAACAAGATGAAAGAAAGAAAAAGCGAACAACAGTTTCGTACAGTGCTAAGTACAAGAAACAGACTATTATATTACCTCTGACTTACACACTACTGGATTAAGAAACGAAAGACCCCAAGGAATAATTTAAATTTTTTAATTTCTAGGTAGAATTTGATGCTAGATATCACATGGAGTTGTTATGCTGCTAAACCAGAGGAAATGAAATATTTTTTTACAGTTATCATCCAAGAAACATGACATATTCTAGGAGAGATGAATTTAATGTTTATGACCCATAAGGGCTTTAAGTCTTTCTGGTAGAGAATTCAACCAGATATTTTTTCAACATTGTTTTGGGATTGTCATCCTTTAAAAACAAGTTTTCTATTAAAATAATTATTGGGCAGCCAGATAGCTCAGTTGGTTAGAGTGGGAGCTCTGAGCAACAGTGTTGCTGGTTCGATTCCCACATGGGCCAGTGAGCTGCGCCCTCCACAACTAGAGTGAAGACAAGGAGCTGCTGCTGAGCTTCCGGGCAACCGGATGGTTCAGTTGGTTAAGAGTGCATGCGCTCAACAACAAGGTTGCCAGTTCGACTCCCGCAAGGGATGGTGGGCTGTGCCCCCGCAACTAGATTGAAAATGGCAACTGGACCTGGAGCTGAGCTGCGCCCTCCACAACTAAGATTGAAAGGACAACAACTTGACTTGGAGCCGATGGGTCCTGGGAAAAAACACACTGTTCCCCCAATAAAGCCCTGGAAATACACACTTTTCCCCAATAAAGTCCTGTTAAAAATAAATAAAATTAAAATTAAATAAAAATAAAAGAGGTATCCCTTTCCTATATAAGTTTCTTCTGTAAGTTATGTTTGTTTTTTGCTGTTGTTTTTTTTTTAAGGTGAAAAAACTAAAGGTGGTAAGAGCTAAAATGCAGAGAGATTCTGAGGTAAGGATGTTCGATAATAAGACAAGCTACTGTACTAAGGGAGCTTGTAAAAGTTGCTTCTCCCCGGAATTTGTCCCGAAAATTTAGGACAGGAAACTGAAGTAGTCTTTTAAAGTCCCTCCAAGCTGTAAGATTCTGTGAAACCAAAGAACTTCTACTTATATGAGAAATAAAATACCTTTTGCAAAGAAATATCATAATTATAGTGATCACACATCATAAATTTTACTAAACAGCCACTATTTCAAATATTTCATCATTACTCCCATAAACTATAAAAACGTGCCAGAAATTTTAATATTCTGGCATCCGAATCACATTTTGTAGGCTGCCTTGCGCCCTTGGAAGTGGCACAAAAATCCTCTCTCATACCATTTGGTCCAATTTGGGTTTGGAAAATAGGTCACTATAATTATAATGATAATGTCTAACACTCTTATAGCACTTTACAGTGTTTCCACATCCTTTAACTCTCTTGTTCCTTTCAATAATCCTATGAATTAGGTATTTGATTTCCACAATAAACTTTTGGTGAACCTATGTAACATCCTCGTTTTACAACAGAAATTAGAGCATCCAGAAGGTAAATGATAGGCATTCGAGATCACCCAGTAAAGTCCGAACGAAAATACAGATCTTCTGATTCTTATACCAGGCCACTTTGTATTATAAATTCTGTAAGGTCCAATGTTTCGGCAATTCCAAAGAAGTTAACTCCTTGGACGAATCAAAAAGTGGCAAGAAAATCATACCATAAGCTGTCAATATCACATATAAAGAACTTTCCAACGAGGGCATATCTACCTATGTCAAACCTTTGCTTGCTTTTGAATTTGATCATTGGGTCCTACTCTCCTTAATTATTTGTATTGTTGAAATGGGGGTGCTCAAAATTTACAATTAAAATTGAATCTTCTAATTTGACAATTTTTTGACATCACATCTGACTCTAATTGCTTTGTACTTCTAATACTTTACCACCATACCTCTTCCTCACCCTTTCCAATTGCCCTCTCTCACCTCTAGGACTACTAAGGAAAGAAGACAATTCTTAACATTTTGTTAGAAAGCCTGATCTCTTCCTAGAATTAAAAAAAAAAAAAAGAAAGAAAGAAAGTCACAGGAAGATGGTGGAAAGGCAGGAAATTTTTACTATTTCCCCACTCCTCTGAGTTCTTTCTATTTTGGCAAATTTTAATTTTATTAGAACTTAATTCCCAGAACATTCATTAGACACTGTCCTTATTCAACTGCAAGTACTGTACAAATGTCAAGGTTCGAATCTAAAGGATTTTTAATTGAACATTTTACCTGGTAAATAACAGAGTTGGCATCAAGGCGCTTTGAAAACAGCAATTATTATCGATTCTCAAAATATTTCTGAAACACAAGTACTTCAGGTCTTCCAAAAGGACTACTGATTTTATTTTGAAAACAACAACAGATTTTAAAATACAGATAGATATCACTGATTTCTTTCATCCCAGGCCTTGCATAATTGAATGTCAATGTTTTTTCAACTTTGTATCCTACCCAAGAGAGCAGAAAGTTTTCAAAGAGCTCCCAATCATTCATTGAAATGAGGGAAAAGCCATGTCCTCCTTCTCCCCACAAAACGTAATTCCCATTTTCACTCCAAATCCCAGTTCTAGCAAAATGTGTCATCTACTCCAAATATACTGTAAGTTACTTGAGGGCAGAAATCTTTTCTTTCATTTTATGCCTCACCTAGCACAATGCCTAGCACTTAGAGTGTGCTCAAGAAATGTGCTAACCCATTTGAATACGTTCACAAATATTTTTTTTAAAGTATAAATACAGAGAAATAATCAAAGTTCAGGAAAACTGATTCTAAAAAATAAACATGTGCACATTGAAAAATTCTAACATCCAGTGTTAATGAGCACTCTCATAATATTGGGAATTTAAACTGATATAACTTTTAGAAAAGGTAATTTGACGCTATGTATTAAAAGCCTTAACAATGTACATACCCCTTGACTCAGCACTATTATTTCTAGGCATCATAGAAACTATTAGAAGGAAGTAAGTACAAAAATATGCATGTTCAGGAACATTGATCTCGCTGTTGTTTTCTTAGAAGCAAACTATATGCCAAACAATAAAATTGGTTAAAGAAATTATAGCTTAATTATGGAATGACTAACATGGAATATCATTTTGCCATTAAAATATATGCTGTAAATAAGTTTAGTGCCATAAAAGCTATTAACAATATATTACGTTTTAAAAGGAAGGTTAGTACACTATAAGACCTCTTTTGTTTTTTTATTTTTTTAAATACTTTATTTTTATAGAATTAGATTACACATCATTTTTTTTCTCTCTTAAAATCCTACGTAGAAAAGGGCATGAAAAGATGTACATCAAAATGTTGACAGTAATGTGTCTGGGTGGGGAAATTATAGGCTTTGTTTTTCTTTTTGCTGATTTGCATTACTTATTCTACTATTTCTGTCATGTCCATATGTTATTTTCATAAAAAATATAGTTTTAAACAAAAATTAACACAGACTCTTCTCACAGAGAACTATGTCACCCATATTCACAGTCATAATGACATTAAAGAGGACCGGTCAGTTACATTACTTCTGACACCCATTATCCAAGAAAGGGGAGCATATGAGAAACACTTTCAAAGGAAAAGGAAACCACCAATCCTGAACAGTTTACCAAGGCAGGGGGAAAAAACGCTATTACCTCTTCTAGTTAAGGTTATGAATAATAGAATGATGGTTATCTATGGAAAATATTTTATCTCCCTTTTCACCTCCAAGTGCTCTAAGTTCTCAGGTAGATTTCTATTAAGTATCACGGAGTCGTTCATTAATTGAGATGTTATAAAGGAGGTGAGGGAAGGAACTGCAAAGAGGCAGTTTCTTTTGTAGAAAGTAGGCACTGAACTTGATTAGAAGGCAGTTTCTAGCTCTATCCCTAGGTCCGGCCTAGTGCTGAGTCTAAATTATCTCTCTTAACACTGACCCAGTGGATGGGTTTTATTGTATGCTTCTGCCAAGAAGGTTAAAGGTAAAATTTAAATAGTGCAAAAGAAATATTGGAAGGACCCTTTACAGATTACAAAGCATTTCCACATTCAAGACCCCACTGGATCAAATGGTATCCTGAGGAGCAGCCACTCGCCACAGGTGACCCATGACAGGGTCCGCCTCATGCATGAAATAATAAGAGCGGCCAGATTCACATGCCTGGTGCAGACTTTACCCATTGAGCCCTGCTGTTTTTACCTGAACTACAGCTTTTTAACTTGAAATCCTTTGAAGATGGTCACTGCGCTCCATTTGGGTCATTTTACAGCACTGTGCTCAGCTACAACACAATGATTATAATGCAATTCTAAGGGCAGAGGACACATTATAACACGAAAATCCAACCCCGGCCTGGAGCAGGACTGAGGAGAAAGTCTTATTCTCCTTTTGATATATTCTGAATGAGATGGCGGTATAATTGGCATACGAAACCAAAATTATGTGCTTCTACGTATAAAATCTATGTTGTTTTATTGCCTTGTTTTCACACAAGGCAGACATTTATGTTCCCACATTTTAATCTGTAGCCAGGACATCAAATATCCTAAAAAGGTCAAACAAATGCTGTGAAATTGTGGATACCAGCCCTCAAGCTAACACTGTGGCGGGCATGGCAGGTGTGCAGCTGTGTGCAGCTGTATCCTATCACAGCTGCAGAACTGCCCTAAAAATCGCCAAGACTTGTTACATTGTTTTCCTGTCCATGCCAAAGCCACTGGCTCTAAAACAGGACAAAGTTCCAGAGCCCTTTGGTTATACAGAGGTCTCAACACTCATCAGTCTGCAGATCCTAAAGCATACATTCAGCAAATCTCTCACCCCGTGCTTTCCTGTCTGTATATGTGTTTCAAAAAAACAAAGTATTTTTTTCTAATTCTATCCTGTAATATCCCTTCTCTTTTAGGAAAATACTCTATAATCTTATTAGCTTGAGAGTGCAAGGGTGGCTGATTTCCCATCCCATAAGAGGAAGTTTCCGACTTCAGAGATTTTTAAATAATCCACCGTCTACTACTTCTAATATTTTTTTTAAAAGAAGAAGTATATAAAGACTCTTAATAAAAAAGGACACTTCCTTAGAAGGTACAAAAAGTCTGGTCACCCTAACAAGACATTACATTTCCCTGGAACCCTACTTTTTCAGACAGTCACTTGCACTCACTGATATTTATACATTTTGAGGCCCTGGTTTTGACTTTGCTTTAAAAACTTTGTTGCCTCTTGGTTTCTATGAGTCTGTCTTTCACACAAGGAGAGTAGGGCTTGGCTTCTCAGAGCAGTGCTTGGCAAGCACAGAGGCAGGAAACGCAGAAGGGAATGAGTCTGTCAGACTCATTTTCTTCTAGTTCAAATGTTTATTTCAGATTCGGGAGGAAGTGGAGTGGTTCCTTTCCATTTCCTCGTCTCTGGAACCTGCAAGTTGTATACGGCTTAGAGAATCTCACTCTACCACACATCATACTCACAGGTTCACAGATGGAGAAAAAGAGACTCTTTTCAGAAAACCTCCAGTTTGAACAAAGCAGAATTCATAGCTCTCAGTGCCCTTCCAGGACCATCTCTTCGGGATTTAGCCTGGAGTCTTAAGTAGGACTAAGGCTGGGCAGCTCAGACACATCCTGTACCAGCTCCCAAGGGGTAAGGGCCATGTCTCAACTGACATTTGTCCCCAGCCCTGCCACGTGGCACACCTGAAGCCACTGCTCAGCTGGAAAGGTCTGACATAATTTGTGAATGCCACAGTGAAATCTGGTCCTAAGCCCACTTTCTAGGTTCCTGAGACTCACCGTGTCTGACACCAAGATGGAGTTTCAGCCCCAAAACTTAAAATATGTCTGTTTTAGTAATGAGCTGATTTCAACCTTCAACATCCTGGCTTTTCTAATCCATACGCTGATCTCTTTTTTAAGCCAGCTATTTATCTCACTGCACTCACCAGCTCAGCCCTGCAACTTGTTTTATTGTCTATGCAATTGACACAGGTCATTTTTAACGCCAAATGGAGACTATCAGAAACCAAACTAGAAAATCTTGTGGTGTGTTTACTACTAAACTTTAACAGATGTGCCTGAATCTAACTGTAGGCATCAAGACTGAAGTATAATTTTAGGCACAGATTACTTACTGAGAATATTTATAGACAGAAAACTTCTTCAGCAAAGGAGACCCTAAGACATTTAACACAGATTATCTTGTAGTTTAGCATTGATAAAAAAAAAAAAAAAAAAAAAAGCCAAACATTGTAAGTGCATTGATTATGGTTTGTTTAGGAAAGTTTCCAGGGCAGAGCGCTTGATCTAATCACGTTCGTTTGTCAGAGTTTTAGAAGATAAAAATCCGACTCATTATCTCTACTCATAGTTTAGATTTTTCTAGTTGCATTACTGTTTGGTAACCACTAATTACAGTCACTAAGACCTATGTGCACAAAATACATACCCTTAATTACAACTATATTTACACTTACGCATCTATTTACATTTACACATCCAATAGTACAAACTAGTTTTTATATTGTATCTACCATGTTTTGGGTGAACTACTGAAACAAATTAACCCTTCTATATGTCGGAATTCCCTCCTAACATCCACTTATTATGATACATGTAAGATAACAGTATATATTACATTAGATACAATCACAATATTCACTTTAGAAACAAAAAGTAGTCAAAATAGAAATTGCATTAAAAAAATTCATTCTGTTGGTCACTAA
Organism: Rhinolophus sinicus; assembly: GCF_057876585.1. Taxonomy (NCBI): domain Eukaryota; kingdom Metazoa; phylum Chordata; class Mammalia; order Chiroptera; family Rhinolophidae; genus Rhinolophus; species Rhinolophus sinicus. The sequence continues at coordinate 47,518,613 of NC_142502.1, forward strand.
TTAAGGCATACTGATTGTAACTATAGTAAAGTAATGAGTCTTTTTAATCAAGAAAAGAAACCCAGAATGAAGGGAGGAAGAAGAAAGGGAAAGATAAAGAAACATTGTAAAGGTCATAGTGAGACAAATATTTCTACTTGAAGATATTTTCACTAAAGTACAAATACCAGAGCAAGCTATGCCAAGTCATGTACTTTGCACACACAAAATTATATTGTATCAGATTTAAATTTGTTTCAACTGCCATGTACATTAAAACCAGTGATAACGAAAATGTAACTCAATATCTGATCTAGTGAAACAGCAACCAACATTAGCTCCCAGCCACATGAAGACAATCTCCAATGCCATTACTGGTGTCAGCTAAACCTCAGCCAGTTTGTCTTCTCCAGCCATTTTAAAATAAATATGTGACTATCTCAATTAGGAAATCTTGAAGGAAGTCTCCATGAGGAGGCAATTTTGTTGCTCATTCTCAGTGCCTTGCATTTGCTGTACTTAAAATAGACACTTGTACCAATGTCCTTTCTATTACCCGAAGGGAAAAAAAAATCACATACACACCAGTCCTTTTTCTTTCAGCTCACAGAGAAGCAACTTGATCCAACCAGTGTTGAAACCTGAGTAGGTCACTGTACACCATGATAAAATTCCCTAATCCCTGAGCCAAATCTCCTAAGGGGGCCTCCTTCCAATCCTCCACTTCCCAGGCTGACTTTTCCATTCGCTCTCTCCTCTTTCCCCCTTTCATTTCCCCTACCTTCAAGCCTTGATATGTGATCCGCGGTAGGGGCTCAGGTTTCCGTTTTTACAGCTTAGGCCGTGCTAGCTGTATACATTCCTTTCTTTTTGCCGGGCAGTGATTACTTACCAGGGCTTAGTTTACACTGGTCCAGATGAAAGCCGTTCAGATGAAGGCAAACACAGCCAGGCAGCTCCAGCGGCACCGATATGAAGCTGCACAAGGCCACATTGTGTTCTCGGTGACATTTTGTTGCACATATTTTTATACAGGACAACCAACTTGTTATGTTACTCTACACTTTAGATGGAGGGGTAATAATACCATAAGGTTTGGGAAGGGATTTTATCGATGTGGTTATTAACACTAAAAGCAGAAAATTTTTAATGAGCTCAAAATAACCCTTCCACTTTTTGTCTTTGAGAAATCACTTTAAAAATGAAGACTGCTAGTGCTATTATATTAAAGGAATGCCCACTAAACAATTCCACTAGAAATGGGATTTCATGACTCACTGGCACGGTGTGCGCTGACATGACTGAAGATTTCGGCCAGGGGTCTCTTATACATTGTTCCCAATTAGAGAGAAAAGCCTGATGTTACAGGACATTGATTTATTTGTGGGCTAAAACTTCTTATTTAATGCTACTATGTACTGAATCGCTGAAGACTAAAACTTCTAGTAGGTGGTGATTTAGAAGAAAAATAACATTTTCAAAGAGGAAATTCTGTGCATGAAGGTTAATTCCATACTTAGTCCTGCAGCATTGGCTAAAAATTGTGTAATTTTTCCCTTCACACAATGTTGTTTTTGTTTCTTCCTCACCAGTTCAGACAAACATCTGTTATACTGTAGAAGGACAACTATCTCCCAAACCACGGAGTGCGCCCGCAGCCAAAGTCAACAACGCGAGCCCCAAGCATCGAGCACAGTCAGCCTTTATATCCAGCCGGGATAACATTTCACATGTTTTGATTAAAATTAGCTAATTTGTAATTCTAGAACCTATGAAACTTAAAAGCTGCCATCCATATAGATCACATTAGGTAGTGTTTTAAAGGGCCAGTGCACACTGATTTCCCACTGGCTTCACCTCTCTTCTCTTCCTCCACCCACAATTTAAAATGAAATGGAAAAGTAATCTGGAATTGTAGGACAGAGGGAAGGGCAAGTGAGGAAGAATGGTTATTGCAGACTGTTCTAACCCCACCCCCTTTGGAAAACAACAACTCCTACTGGTCTCTTAAAAAGAAAAAACTGTCTGTCATTGGAATCAATGAGGGTTTCCATCCCAAGGAATAGCACTGATTTCCAAGACAAATATTCCTTAACTCTGTTACGACTGATGCTGCACCTCATGCTTTGAATCATTAAGTTCCTCACCCAGAAATAAAAACCCTAATTCCAAAATTTAGATTGTATGGAAATTCCCTAGAGGTACACTTATAAGATGTATTAGCCATATTTTCCTTTCTAAGCATGGGCTTCATACAAGGCACTGTCGTAGAATATACTTGTTCTAATCAAGAAAACATCAAAACGCAATAAATTTGACTTAGTTGCATGCCATTTTCATCCAGTTTATGTCTTTTTAAATACAAACTTAACCAGCCTAACCAAGTCAGTTGGCAGTGTCAAGGATTTCATGCACTAGATGGAATACCAAGACGGCTGCAGAATGAAAACTAAAGTCCTTCCAAATGTGCTACTTGTTTGTAACTCAGAAAGAAAAAAGAGAAATAAATTTATATATATATATATATATATATATATATATATATATATATATCAAGAGAGAATCGTGAAATCAACACTGAATAAAACCCTCGCTGGGCAAAAAGCTGCAACTTCACGGAAAATGGGGGTGGGGGAACCAGGGAGGTCAGGAGCAGAGCGGTGCTCTTGTGCAATCGCTCCAATATGAACAGCTGGAGCGTCAGGCTGCTGCGCTCACCACCTCTGGAGCACCGCTGGCCTGGCGGGGGCCTTGCCGACAGGACTCCGGGCTGGCCTTTCCAAACAATGGGCAGGCTCTCCGAGAAGGCCGCCCCTCAGACCGCTATCTTTCAGTGGGGCTTGCCCGGGTCTGCTTAACTGGGAAGTGAATCATGCAGAGAGCGGGAGGCGGCGGGAGCCGAATGAGAGCAGCGGGCAGGCGCGGACGAGGCGAGCTGGCGGTCAAAACGGTACCCAAACCCGCGCTACTCGGGCCGCGACTCTCCCCGGCGCTGACAGCCTCTTTACACCGTCACAGCTGGTTACTTGGAAGGGAGCGGGATCGAGGAGTCGGGAGAGGAGCCGGGGAGAGGGGTGGAATCCAGCGCTCCCGGGGTGCTTCGGCCCGGGAGCTCCTAACTTTGGAGGGATCGAGGAGGGATGGTTCCCGAAGAAGCGGGGCGGGGGAGGGGGTAACTACACCACAGACTAGTAACGCCTCTTCACCAGGTCCACCCGCCACTTGAGCTCCGGTTCCCCTCCCCCTGAAACGCGCCTGTGCCAACCTGGGGTTTATAAGGTTAAATAGTGTGTGTGGTTTCCCGGCCGCCCCCCACCCCACCCCCATCAAATCGGAGGTAGGCAAATTCCGGGGATGCAGCCCGCGAGTTGGCCTCCGTTTTGCACCTGGAGGAGGAGCTGAGGCGTTCAGGGCATCCTACAGAAACTGACAAGCGCTCCCCTGGACCCCCCAAATCCGTGCAACGGCCCAAAGGGAGCGGGCGGAGGAAAGAGCTCTATTTCTCCAGCTCCGAAATCCAAAAATACCTTCATTTCCTCATTGATCTCCCTTTTCACCGGGTGAGCGGGTTTCCTGCTCCTTTTATTTTCCGGAGGTCTCCCTTCTTTCTCCATTTCTGCCATGTTTTTGTGTCTGGTTTCTGTGGAGATGAAATGGCTGCTGCCGCCGCCGGCGGTGGTGGTGGTGGTGGTGGTGGTGGTGGTGGAGGTGGTGGTGGTGGAGGTGGTGCTGATGGTGGCAATGCTGGCGGAGGTAGCGGTGCTGGCGGGGCTGGGGCTGGGGCTGGGGCTGGGAGGGGGAGGGCAGGCAGGCGCCGGAGAAGCGGGGTCTCTCCTAGCGGCGGAGGACGTCAGTGGCTGTCAGAGGGGAAGGTAGCTCGTGGAGTCTCGGGGATGCCGCCGCCGCCGCTCCTGCTCCGGCTGCCGCCGCCGCCGCCGCCGCCAACGCCGCCGCTGCCGCCGCTGCCCCTGCCGCCGCCGCTGCTTCTGCCGCTCCCGCCGCCGCCGCCGCCGCCGGGCTGCATCCTCGGGGCCCCGTGGAGTCGTCAGCCATCTTCTGTCGCTCTGTCCGTCTGCATGGGCGAGGGGAACGAGGGCCCGGCGCGGAGAGAGCTGCTCTGGGCGTGCGTGCGTGGATGTGTGTGTGCGCCCGGGAGAGCGCGCCAGCCCCGGCGCCCAGCGCCTCCCGCGAGCAGAGCCGGGGGCGGGCCGGGGGCCGGCGCGGGGAGGGGGGGAAGAGGGAGCTGGGGCAGGGAGGGGGCGGGAGGGAGGGGGGAAGGTGGGGGGCCTAGGACAGCCCCCAGCTCCGGAGCGGGCGTGGCTTCCACCGTCACTGTGTACGCCGATGCTGCGCGGCTCCGGGGGCTGCTCGCGGCCGCCTGTTCATCCGCGGCCGGCACCGGCGGGACGCGGCGCCCCTCGCGGCCGCCACCTCTGCGCGACGCCCCCCGGGCCTGCTCCGATCCCAGGCGTTCTCCTAAGCTCCGTGCTGTGGGTCGGGTGACGGGTCCCAGAAGCTGCTGAGGAAAAAATGAATGGGGTTGGAAGGAGGTTGGGCAATGGGAGGGCGTGGGGACCTGAAGTCGCTCTGCGAGAGGGCCGTTTCCCTCCCCCTGGGCCAGGCAGGCTGAGCTCGCCGCTTCCGAGTGCAGAGCTGGGGTCGCGGGGAAGGAAACCCCAGTCCTGACTTCTTCGCAGCTGCCAGGATAGAGGGTCTCCCTGAGGGGTACCTCAGGGCCCCTTCAGGGAGCATGGAGGCTGGAGGCCCCTTGCAGAGGTCTCTGCACCCTGCTCGGGCTGGTCCCCAACGCGGCGCGGGGTACCTCTGCACTTGCAAGAAACCTTTTGCCTCTCAATGAGCCACTTAGAAATAGGACATCTCGGCCTTCAGCCCCCTGATCTTTTTTTCTTCTTTTCCCTCCAGTTTTCTCTCTCTCCATCTCTCTATCTTGTTTTCTCTCTCTCCATCTCTCTCTCTAACTCGTGTTCGCTACAAAGTAACAGCTTTACTCTGTGCCAATCCCCCGCCCCCGCCCCACGGGCACCCTTGCCATGTGTTTAACTCCCAAAAGATTGGGTGCTTCTGGGAGCCCAGGGTCCCGCTTCCGCTTACATCCACCGGGAGCCGCGATGCCCTCACCACGCCCAGGCGGGACCCTCCCCACCCCGCCCGGTTGCACTCTTTCCCTTGGACTTCTCTGCGTGCTTCTGCTCTCCCGGAGCCATGCTCGCTCCTTCTGCGCTCAAGCGCCCCCTCTTTGGCCCTCTCGGTCCACGCCTAGGACCAAGTTCCGATTGCGTTTGTCCCTCTGTGGTTTGAGGCTTGAACGATTTGATGGGGGCTTACGTGAAACACGCAGCCCTCAACGCCCAGACACAACGCGGGGACACACGTTCCGGGCTTCACTTGCCGGCTCCGCGACACTTCGTAATTACCTGACAATGCGATATGGGGGTGTCCATTGTTCCACTGCTTGTTATTGTGGAGTGTTTCTTATGACGGTGGTGGAACTTAAAATTACACATTTTTTAACTTAAAAAATAGAATGAATTTGGTGTGAGAATATGAGTTAGCTTTCCAATAAAAATCTCAGTTTGGCCTGTCAAACGAGGCTCATTCTGGGTATTACATTAACTAATTTGCATTTTCGCATTGTTTTGTTTCTTAAACGTCAAATTAGAGATATTTGGGAGCATACTCAAGAGGACTGAGCATCTCCACGTTAACTATTTTGCATTTTAGCATTAGTTTGTTTCGTAAACGCCAAATTACAAATACTTCGGAGTGTAAGTACCCAAGAGAACTGAGCAATTCCTCTCGCCTCTTTTATGAACTACCTGGAGGAAGCGAAGGGAAGCCGCAGCCCGCTCCTCGTGGCTCACTGCATCTCAGGTGAGCCAGGAGTCCAGAGAGAGCTGGGCGAACCAGGCTCTTCTCCTGCCTTCGGCGCGAAACTCTTGCTCCGAGAAATGTTAAAAATCCTGGAGCGGTTTTCCCGGACCCTGAAAAGTCAAGAGAGGAGGATTGATGAGGTTTTAGGAAGCTCTCTGCGTCCCCTATTCAAGATTTTTCCAGTAGCTTCTGGCGTACCTAGCTATACACAGGTTGTGAGCCCAAGCTTTCTGGCCAGACCTCAAAGCCAGCAGCTACCCGCAGGACCTAAGACGACTCACGCAGCAAGGCTGTGGGCATGGGCAAACCAGCTTGCACTAACACAGCCCCCTTCCTGGACCGATAACACAACATTCCTCTGTGGGAGAGTGGGTGTATTCCGCAGTGAGGAATACCGTCCTAAAGCTTTTGCGGGGAGGGAGAGAAGAGGGAGTCTTTTGGGATTTTCAGTCTGAATTTCATCCAAAACATCTGATAAATATGTGGGTTGGAATTAGTTTTTCTCTGTTTTGTTCTCTTCGTCTTTAATGAGAAGTGTAAGAAAACTTATTTTCACTTTTGAATATTCTAGAACTGTAACTTATGTTGTAAAGTGTACACAAAGAGAAGCTTTTTGTCTTCTGGAAACATATTTAAGTCCCCTCTGTTTCCTTTGGTGCCGGAACCATTACAATTGATTCACTGTTGTTCAGCTGATATCAAATAACAAGTTATATACCCCAAGTCCTAAGATACAGTTTCACAAGTTAAGAATAAAATAAACAGAAATGGTGAGCTGTACCCCAGAGTTGTATTTAGAGGCAGCTATACTTCCTTTAAAGAAAAGTACTTACTCTGCAATGGTTTTTAATAAAAATAATGATATTAATCAGCCACCTGTTCCTTCACAAGCATATGCCCTACAGAAAACTGAGCTGAGAACATTGTGATCGTATTATAATCCACAGTGTATATCTTCAGTGATAGAATGAAAGCTCATCAAGTGTGTGTGAGGAACCTTTTAGTCTAGAATGAACTGATGATTGTTACACCTTGTTAATGACAAGGTTTCTTCAAAGGTACTATAGATGAAGACAATTACAATAAGAGTTGCTGCTTTATGAATTTGGACATACCGTAAAAGCCAATAATGTTCCCTGGAGAACTTCATATAGTCTATAAAAGTATAACCCTATGTGGATAGGAACAACCTCATACATATCTCAGAAGAGCCACTCTTTTGCTACTATGACTTACCCTTATGCTCCCCAACCACCAGCACGTGTGCTCCTGCGTGCGCGCGAGCACGCGCGCACACACACACACACACACACACACACAGCTCTGGACATAGAAAAAGTCTTCAGTTTTCCCTTGATTACCCTACCAGTCACCAAGATGAGTACAGGACTGACATTTCATACATTCCTCAGGTATACTTTTGTGACTTCATTTACCATTCAAGGCTACTCTTAATATTCATTCTAGACTGATTTACTTGGAAAATACAGTAGAAAGTAGATGGGAAGTTCCTAGGATGATCTGCCTTTGGCTCTCAGACTCTAGATCTGCATCTTTGTTATCTCCAAGAACACTTAACTCAGAGGCCCAGTGCCTCATGGTAAGGAATTGTAAGTACTTGCCGATTGATTAGTATGATATAGTAACAAACTTACATAGAAATTTCTCTGTATATTGTTTGAGTGTAATGCTTATCTTGAACAAGCTCTGTGATCTAACCAAATATGGGACTAAAATATGTGGAATAATTACTATGCTGAACACATTATAAGAATTATCTCATTTAATATTCACAAAATCCTATGAGGCTGCTTCTACTGTTATCCCCATTTCCCAGATGAGGAAACTAAGGCTTACACACACTAAGTTATTAAGTCACAAGCTAGTAAGTATTGGGATTTGAACCCATAACTTTCTGTCCAACTCTAGATTTGTGGTTCTTGACACAATGCTAATCTGTTTTAATGAATTTCTTTTAATAATCTGTATTTTTTCTAACTTAAGGCACACATTTTTCACATTTTAACATTTCTAAGACTGATGTATCGTATAATGAATGAATTCTTACAATTATAAATGACAGCGTTTTTTTTTTCCCTTTGATGGTATATAAAAATAATAGCACATTTTCCAGTCAGTGGTGTATTTGTTATGTTGCAATAGCAAATCATCAGAAAATCTCAGGGACTCAGAACAGCAAAGGTTTAGAGTCCTTGCTCACACAAAGTCTGCTGAAGACTGTGTGACTCTCCAGGGCACTGTCCTCCATATGACGGTCTGGCATTGCTCCTCCACACCAGCATGTGCTTCCATAGTCACTTCTACAGGGGAAGATGGAACTCTGGAGGATCTCACGCCAGCAATAAATGCTCCAGCCTGGCTATGACATCTGTCATTTCTGCCTTCAATCCATTGGCTAAAATTAGTCACATGGTTCTGTCCAACTGCTAGGGATGGTGGGAAGTTTAATCCTCCCATGTTTCCCAAAGGAGAAGAGAACTGGCTATGGGTAAGCAATTAGCATTTATACCACAAAGCCATCTTCATTTCATGAAATATGGTCATTAGGATCAATTAATGTAAATATCAGGGATTTAGTTTTTTAAAAACCAGTGAGCAGCAATAGGCCTGTTATTTGTTACATTCCACCTGAAACATACTTTCAAAGTTCATGCTCATATCTAATTTCAAAGAACAAAATTCAGAATCAATTTAAAAAAATAACACGATGAAGCAGTATAATTACAATGCAGTGGTTTGAACCAGGGGTTCTCTAGATGAGCTTACAGGGCTTGGGAACCTCTAAAATTATATACAAAAAGTCATATAAAAACAACATTTTTCCTAAGGAATGGGTTCATAGCTGTCATCAGATTCTCAATTGGGATTCATGATTTATTCATTCATTTATTCAACAAACATGTATTGAGAGCCCATTATATTCCAGGCACTGTTCTGGGTGCTTAAGATCCAGCAGCAAACATGACAGCAAAGTTCCCAAATATCACAAAGCTTATAGTCTGGAGAGGGGACAATAAATAAGCAAACAGGTAATAAAGAAGATAATTTTAGATACAAATAGGTGACATAAAAGAACAACGTAATAGAAACTGGAGTAAGCTGGGTATAAAGGTTGGGGGGTCTGCTAAAATGATAATAAAAGAACTTTATGTGGAGAAACTTGACCTGAAACAGGAAAGATGAGAAGGAACTGCCCATGCAGAGATCTTGGCACCCGGGAGAAAAGTATTCTGGTCAGAATTGTAAAAGAACTGAAGAATGGATGCACTCAGCATGTTTGAGAAATTGGAAGGTATCTGGAGTGTAAAGAATGAAGAGGAGAGTGGTAGGAGAAGTAGTGAAACAGGAGTGCAGAGGCCAGATGATACCGGGCCTGTGGGCCATGGTAAAGGGTCAGAATTTTATTTTAAGAGAAATGTGGACAAATGCACAGTGTAAAGAAATCCTCCTTTGAATGGGAAGGCCTAAGTTTCTTTCTGGTTCACTAGTTGTATGTGTAGGTCATCTGGCCATTAGCTCTGCCATTAAACACCAAGTTAACCCAGCGGCGCACATCCCTGAGTGAGGATCCCCTTCTCTCCTTCCTGCTCAAAGGCCATCCTCGTCCCCTATGCCATGGTGTCAAGGTGAAGACCACACGCTTCCCAGAAGCATGGGGGCCTTCCTTAAATCACAGGGATATAAAAAGCTCCCCAGGTTGTAGCTTCAAACAGACTCAAGTTGCTTTGCAGGAGAATAAGGGGCTTCATCCTTTCATGAGGCCTTGCACAAGTCATTTTAGCTCAGTCTTCATTTGTGAAATGAGAATAGTAAGTTATATTTTGGAATATTGTGTTAAGATCATATAATGTCCATTAAAGTGAACTAAAAATAAAACTACACAAATATCTGTACACACATACAGTAGCCTTACGTTTATATTGTTGACTTTAAAAATAAAATGGTTATTTTACCAGCAAACATGGTTTATTCAGGAATAGCAGAGACATTCAAGCTATGGTAAAACCATAGGCAAGTGCGGAGAACTTCTTCTTTTATAGAGGAAAGGGGAAGTTGGGAGGAGCTGTTTATCAACAAAGTGTCCATTGGAGGAAACTGGAGTTGGAAGTACACTGGCTTTTCATTGGCTGGGTTGTGACAGTCTCTCATTGGCTGAGCCATTGCCTGGGAAGGAGAAAATCTTCCTCCCACTGGAGATGTAGCCTAGAAAACATCTTTGTCTTATAGACACAAGTCACACCTCTTCCTATTTGGGACAACTGACAATGAGTGATAGGGCATGAGAGCTCCCTCTACAGGCCCTGCCATCTCCAATCTTGGCTGAAGTCTCCTTTATTAATTTTCACAATAATACAGATGTGTGCCAATTTAAGGAACCCTGATACACGAGGAATAATCACTACATAATAAAAATGTTCTTCATTTTCAAAATAATGTACACCGTGTTCCTTTTAATAGTAATTTGCTGGAATGTAATAATTTTAATTTATAAAAATGAGATTTTCATATACACTTTCAAAAACATTTCAACTGTACCCATTGAAGCAAGCATACCAATCTATGAATGTAAGGAAAAGGTCAATTCGAGTTCTAATTTTTAATTCTTATCCATTGAAGCAGAGATCAAACCCCAGTATTTATTTATCCCAAGCATCTCTGTGCTCAAAAAAAAGTTAAGCTCAATTATCAATGTGTATGTCTGAAGACAACAGCTTTAGGTGTAGTAAGCCTGTGGAAATAAATAAAGACCACTCGAGGAGAACAAAGGCTTGTTTAGAGCAAGGAAGTCAGCCACCATCACTTGTGTTTTCCAGAGACTCAAAGGCAGGAGTGGGAAAGCTTCATAGTGAATAAAATAGAAAGGTTTCAGGTGTGCTCTAATAGGGGGTGGTTGGCATGGAGACGCTAGACAAGAGCTAACCAGAAGGTGGGCAAGACATCTTATGTGATCAGTTTGGGGAGCGTGTTTGACTTTTTCCTAGTTGATCCTGAATTGGAAGGTTATGGTGGTGAGGAACGGAGAAGCTGGCAGTCATTGATCAGTCCTAACCATTCTGGGTGATTGTGGCACAGAAGGTGGTTTGACTTCTCTGGCTTGTTGCTGCAGAAGTCATGGGTCAGAGTTCTCTTATCTTATATGGTCTGGCCATTGTTCAGTTGTCCAATTGGTCTCTCAAACCATTAACTTGAAAATAGTTTAGGCCAGACAACTAAGAAGAAACTAGATCAAGGTACAAGGCAGCTTCCATTTGTAGTCAGATAATATTGTGATGTATTAAGAAGTGTTTTGTTGTACCTGCTAATTTCTTTCAACCCCATGCACTCATTTATTCAACCTAGACTTTGGCGTCCATTGCTTCAGGGTAAGGATGTTATAAAAAAAATTTGCAGAAAAATATGAGTTCTCCATGACTTTTGAGATTTAAAATGGACTTGTGAAATTCAAGGCAGGAAAAATAATTTGAGAGAAAACTCTTTTCTTTGAGTTTCCAAAGTCTAGATTTTGAATATCAAGACCCAATGACCTGAAGGATTTAGATGATAAAGTTCATGCTATAAAAAAATGGATTTAGAAAATGAAATTGTAAGCCAAAGGAAGTTTTCCCAATACAGAAAGAAATCATAACTCCGCGTGGTTGGGAGAAAGAATGAGCAAAGAAACTGAGATGATGGAGGCTTCACTGTAGATTCCCACCCAGAACAACTGGAACACTTACTAAGTTTACAGGCATCTGAAGGCAGTGGCAGAGAACAGAGCGCAGAGGTGACTTGTGCTTCCTTTCCAATACGGAGCCTGGAACAGCAACGAGCCTTATAGAACAGAGTAGCCCAACACTGCAGAGGCAAGTACAGTGAGGTTAAGCAGAGTGGTGTGAAAGAGCCTGGGCAGCTGGTGCTGGAGAGGCCAGAAATACTCTTCACTCACCATAATGTGTGTGTGTTTCATGTGTGGCTGAGAGTAGAGCAGGTGTGGCTCTAAGGGACTACAGAATTGGAGTAGTCCCACACCCAAAGTGTTTGATTAGCAACTCCACAAAGACTTCCATCTCAAAGGATGCCAGCTGGAGAGGGGTGACTCTGGCAGAGGAGTAAATGCCACCCACCCACCCGCCCACCCTCCCACCTGCCATGTAGATACCAGCCGAGTGAGAAAAGCGTAAGGGGGTGGGCACAAGAGAAGACCAAATCCACTGAGATTTTCTGAGGTTTCATTTCCGCCTCCTACCGTAGTATAGTAGTCTTGTGAGACAGAGATTTGAGTTCGGTTACAAAGAAATAAACATGTAGCAAATAGCTGAGATTTTTATATTTTAATTGTTCACACATATATTTACCTTATAATTCAAATTTGCTTTTAAGCAATTAAAAAATGGAGTCTTCTGATTTCTGAAGTAAATTTGAGGCATTATCTGTCTAATTATTTAATATTTAAATAGCAGCTCTCAAATGAAAATGGTTTCTTTGGGTTTATGGCCTTAATATCTTAATATCTTAAAGGGATGGTGGGCTGTGCCCCCTGCAACTAGCAATGGCAACTGGATCTGGAGCTGAGCTGCAGACCAACTTAAGTGTGACCAACTTAAACACAGGACATTTTCAATAGTCAAAATTCTGGTAAAAATAAAATTTAGCTTTGTATCTGAGTTATCTTAAATTGTCATGGTCTTCCTTGATGATATCCATTGATGAAATCAGAACTCTTGGTTTGATTTATATTGATACTAATACAGACTTACAATAATATGTTTCCTTTAGATAAATAATCAAGTGCCATTAAAATTATTAGACTTCTGTGTTGAGTGATATCATCAACTATCATGTGTGGAATACCTGCTGTAAGCCAAATGTTTTGCACACATGTCATTTATTTCTCACAACCAACCTGGAGAGTATAATTGTCCTTATTTCACAACTTAGGAGAGTGAGGCTAAGTACAGGGTCACACTAAGAAGTGGCCAATCCAGGAAAAAAGTCCCCAGTCTGCCAACTCCCAGACAGGTGAGGGGTGATTTCACCTCTCATAGGAGGCAGATATGGACAATAATTTTAATTCTTTCCTTATTTTAATGTATACATGGCTGTTATGGAAATTAAAACAGCCATAACAAAACAACCAACCTTTCAAAAATAACCTACTACATTTTAATATTCTTAAACCAAATACGGCATTCAGTAACTCGTCACAGAGAATTGATATCTATGTTTTGACCCACCTCCTTGGAGAAACATTACATGTAGTAAGAAACATTTTTCTTTCACAGAAAATTTGTCTCCAATGTGCTGTTGGGCCCTAAGTTGTCTGTTTATTACATCCCAGAGGGAGGAAGTTGCGTGGGAAAGATTCTGCAGTTTAACTATGGGAGGACATTACACATTCCAATAGAAGAAGAAAATCATCAAAACTAAGTAGATAAATGAAGGGTTCTATAATAAGTCTTGGGATATAGGCTGTGGATGTGTTTGTTCTTTAGTTTCATTCAAGTTACTGAATGCTGAGGAAGGACTCTTGCTTCAGCTAACTTTTACCCTTTCCATGTGAAGTCAGTGGCTCTTTAGTGCAGCTGATCACCTTTTGAAGGCCTGGAGGTGAGGGAGAGCTGGCAGGGACAAAGAGAGAAGATCCAGGTACAGTGACTGGAAACTGTACTCCCCAGGAAAGTCTCAGGTTATGCAAATGTAGGAAGGCACTGGAGTCCTAACCTGGAAACAAAGCAAAACCCAGCATGGGAAATAGGAAATGCAATACTGAGCACAGAGTATATATTGGGGCGTCTTTTTACATGGTGAGCAGTAGAGTTTTGTGGCCTGAACACACAGACAATGACGTATTTAGTAAGACAAAGAATTTAGTAATGCAAAGGCTTCTTTTCACACCGGGGACCAAGCTAACTACTTCACAGAGATTATTCTATTCAATCCTCACACAGTTGACACAACTATTGGTTTGGGTCCCATTTTACGGATGAGGAAATGGGGCTTTGAAAAGATTAAGCATTTGCCCAGTAAGTAAGCAGCAGTCTGACTCCAGAGTCTAGGACGCTCTCTGCCACCTTGTAGTACCAATGTATTTGTGAGGGTTCTTGCTTGCAAGCAACAAAAATGAACTCTAGAGAAAAAATATATATATTGGAGGGAAGGGGCCTCAGAGATCCCAAGAGACTGAGAGAACAGCCTTGGGAAACAGGCAGCAACCCACGGCCTCAGGAGGCCAGGCCATAGGAAGACTATCCAAGATGCCGCCATCTCTGCTTCTGCTGCTCCACACCTTCTGGAAACCACCACTGAACATCACGCTGACCCCATGAACTGTCCCACATGCTCTTCCTTCATCGCATGGTGCACAGGCCTGGGTGGGAGGGCTTACTGCCAGGTGTTGGGGACACTACTCCATATTCCAGGGTGTGGGGAGAGTGAGAGTCAAACTCTTTGGCTTTCCTAGCAGAAGGTGAGCTCCTACATCCCAAGATTATGCCCAGTGAAGAGTTCCCCCAAATGTAAGCACAGATGGATTTTGACAGGCAATGGCATGTTACAATGTCCACCCTGACTACCCACTGTAGCCCCTTTGTAGCAAATTATTCCATTAGGAAAGTAAATGTAGGTCTGTTAACATAATTTTGAAAGGTCATACAAGGTGGAATTGTGCAAACATTAAATACTGCAAATCAAAACCTGACTGACCTAGAAATTCATCCTAATAGTGTTATTTGCAATCTCTAAATGCAGACTTTGAAAAGACAAATTTGGTAACACATATGCGAAACATCAATTAATTAGAATGTTTAGGGAATGGGATTGTTCTTGTTAACTTAAATTTCTAACTAAATGTGATTAAGCTTTTAAAAAGAACCACAAACCTTTATATTTCAGATCTTGCCACTAGAATTCTTAATAAAATATTTGGATTATGAAGGTTTGCAGTGCCTCAGAATTATTAATGCCACCATTTGTAGTTGTCAAGTGCATTGGGTGTAGACTGCTAAATGTGTACAGATTTATACACATTCCATTAACCAAACTTCTGAGTTTGCCTTTTATTTTCTCCATTGCATAAAAATGGGGTAAAGAGGAGGAAATAAATTCTGTCCATATGAATGTTTTATTTGGAGCCCACTAAGGGCAAGCATGCTACTAGGCACTGTGGACATAAACAATCAAGGTGTTTTAAAAGTGAGACAGGAGTTAAGAAAAGGGGATGACTAATTCTGAGGCAGCAACCGTTTGAGTTGGGCCTTAAGGATGATGAGTACGATATTGTCAGGTAAGGCAGGGAGAAGGAGAAGCATCCTAGATAGGAAGAACAATATGAAGCAAGGTGCCAAGATGTGAAAGTACAATTAGAGCTAATAGAAGGGTGAATAATTCAGTGTGCCTAGGAGGAGTGCGTTACGGGGCGCTATGAGGTTACTCCAACAGTAAGCTAGGACTGATTACCCATGGCCTCAAATACCATCATAAAGGATCATGGACTGTTCCTGAGAGTTCTAAGAAGCCACTGAGTGTTTTTAAATTTGGAGGTGATAAGATCATAAATGTGGGGTAGGAAGATGACTTTGAGAACAGCTGAAAGGCAGAAGGAGAGACTACAGGTAGGAAATTACATAAGAGGTGCTTGCAGCAGTCTAAGAGGTAATAAATGATGGCTTAGACTAGTGCAGTAGAGGCTGGGAGGAATTCTTTCTCTCTAAGAGTTACCTTATGGACAGAATCCATATGAACTGGTATCTGATTGAGTGGGGTGGAGGTGGGGGGTTATGTGAAGAAATGAGTATTTGAGGGGGGGTTGCCAGTTAGCTGAGTTGGTTAGAGCATGGTGCTGGTAGCGCCAAGATTGCCGGTTCTATTCCCTTATGGGTCACTGTGAGCTGTGCCCTCCTTTAAATAATTAATTAATTAATTTAAAAAAAATTCTAGGCTTCCAAACCAGGACTTCCACCTTAAAAAAAAAAAAAAAAAAAGTGTTCGGATAATAGAGCCCATTGCATACTATCTCCTTTTACAAAAACAACAACAATAATTACATTTCTAATTAGCTCATTGAATAATTGGAGCAGTGGATTGCAGTTTTGATTGATCGTCTCTCCATCCTAGACCTAGTAAAGTAGATTGTCTGGAAGTAAAGACCAGTAATCCACCTTTTTAAAGCTCACCAAAGATTCTGATAATCGGTCAATATGAGAAAGCACTGAAGTCGAAAATGTGAAAAGGAAGTGACACCCAGTAACATTAGATTCAGCAAGATATCTTATCAAGCACTGTCTGCTCTAACTCTGAAAAATATCCAGAACCCCACCACTTCACTCTAATTCCACTGCACCAATCCTAATCTTACACCCATTTATCCATTGCCCAAACTAAGTAATTGTCACCTACCTGGGCTCCCTGCTTTTACTCTTGCACATGTGCAATCCATTCTCCACAAAGTAGCCAAACCAATTCTCTTTTTTTTTCTTTTATTTTTTATTTTTATTGGGGAACAGCGTGTTTCTCCAGGGCCCATCAGCTCCAAGTCGTTGTCCCCCAATGCAGCCATGGAGGGCGCAGCCCAGCTCCAAGTCCAGCTGCCATCCTCAATCTTCAGCTGCAGGGGGCGCACTCCACCATCCGATGCGGGAATTGAACCGGCAACCTTGTTGTTGAGAGCTCACGCTCTAACCAACTGAGCCATCTGGCTGCCCCTCTGGAAGCTCAGCAGCAGCTCATTTTCTTCAATCTAGTTGTGAAGGGCGCAGCCCTCTGGCCCATGCAGGAATCAAACCAGCAACCCCTGTCATTCAGAGCTCGCACTCCAACCAACCAAGCCATCCAGCCGCTCAAACCAATTCTTTAAAAATGTAAAACAGACCTTGCACACTCTTGCTGAAAATGTTCTAGTGACTTCCTATCATACTGTGATGGTTTTACAATATGTCCATAAATTCTTTGATATGTCTCCCTTGATTATGAGCTATACTTGTGACTTGCTTCTAAGAAATAGAACGTGGCCAAAGTGATGCTGTGTGATGTCCAAGATTAGAACAGAGAAGACACTGTGGTTTCCTTCTTGCTCTCTTTTCTTGGATCATTTGCTTAGGGGAAGCCAGCTACGATGTCATGACAACTTTCAAGCAGCCCTAGGGAGAGGTCTCTATGGCAAGGAATTGAACCCCGTGCCACTAGCCGGCCAGGACCTGAGGCCTTTTGCCCACAGCCATGTGGATGAGCCATCTTGTCAGCAGATCTTTCAGCCTCAGTCAAGCCTTCAGATGACCGTAACCCTATCAGTGTCTTGACTCTAATTACCCGAGAGTCCCTGAGCCAGGACCACCCAGCTCTGCAGCTCCCCAACTGCTGACCCACAGAAATTATGAGGTAATAAATATTGGTTGTAAGCACCTACATTTCAGGGGAAATCTATAAAGCAACAGTAGATTACTAATACACTTACTTACAGTATAATCCAAACTCCTTGTCATGGCCAGCAAGGCCCTACGTACTCAGGATTCTGCCTATAATACTAACTTTACCTATCATTGACATTGTGGAAAAGACTACTAGTTGTCTATTAACAATTGTTTGTCTCTTCTTTGTTTAGAAATAGAGTCACCAAAGTTTATCCAGTTACATGAATTCAAGCTAATGACCACATTTCCTAGCCTCCCTCACAGCTAGATATGGTCAGGGCAAATTCTGACCAATGGGATGTGAGAAGAGCGATGTGTGTAACTTCCAATTTGTCCTTTAAATGGAAAGGATATATCTTCAGTTTTCTTTCCCCTCGTTCAGTATGATGGTAAAAAGGTGGAAGGTGGACTAGCCATTTCAAGCAACAAGTTGGAAGTCATATGATGAGCATGGGAAAGCAACAAAATAAAAAGGGCCAAGATCCCCAATCCATCAAACCAGGGCTGTCTGTCTGGTTTTTGACATGAACAAGGCACAGGGCTCTATCTTGCATTTAAATCATTGTATTTTTTGGTCTCTTTATTACAACAGCCCAACCTGTACATTAGCTGATACTCAGCAACTTGTTCACCACATTCTAGCTACATTGGTCCTCTTTCTTCTGCTACCCTGAGGTCTTTGCACTTGCCATTCCCTCCACCTGGAAAGCTTTGCCCCCAGGAAGCTGCATGGCTGACTCCTTGTTATCAGGGTTCATTGTTCTGTCTGAAATTCCCTCCCCTCAGTTGTTCTCTACTATATAATCATGAGTTCTATTCTTCATAGCACTAATCAGCACCTGAAATTTTCTCATTTATGCATATTGTCTGTCACTCTCCCCTGGAATCGAATCTCCGTAAGATCAAGAACCTTGTCTGCCTTATTTTCTGCTGAATCTCCAGTGCCAAGAAAGTGCTTATACATAGTAGGTGCTCTATCATTATCTGCTGTGTGAATAAATAAACAAACAAACTAATAATAAATGATGCCAACAGCCTAGTCCATAGGTCACTTTTCATAATTCAGCCTCCTTTACCTGCTGAAATTAGGATAAATTTAGGAACAATAAGGACTTAACTCAGGATTAACAGAAGACTGTCAATAAGTCTCTTTTACCTCCATTATCAAGTGTTCTGATTTAATGAGGAAAAAGAAACATGGAAACTGTAAATGAATTTTTGCTTTGGGCATTTAAAACCTAACTTGAAAAAAAAAAACTCTCACGAAAATATTATGTCTGAAGAACAGATTCTCTTAAGTCCTAATATAGAGTATTGCATTATACTGACTCTAAAATTCCAACTATTACAAGGCATGCCGTTGTTTTATGTACCATGACACACAAAAAAATGCTGCTGTGGCAGATTGTGTTGTTGTTCCCAGTTTCTGCCCCTCCTGCCTCTTCCCAGGCTCACTATCATGTTGGCCACATGATTTTCTTGAGCCAATTGAAGGTGAGTACACATGACAAAGGTCATATCCAAGCAGCTTTATATGGGTTGTAAGGTTAGATTCAGTTGTTGCCCCCTCCCTCAACCATGAGATAGTGGTAGAACAGTCCCTGATGGGGGCTAGTCCTTCCACCAGGATTCTAGAACATGTGCAGCTGTGCAGAGGGAAGCCAAGCCCAGTCAAACCAACCACAGGGGAGGCCAGTGGAGCCACAGCTATCCCATAACCTCATGTAATGTGAACAAGAAATAGGTGTCAATGTAGGCCGCTGAGATAGGGATAATCATAACAAAAGCTGTGACAATTAAACTACATGCCACCAACTGATTTCAGAGATGTTAAAATGTAAACAAATGCATGTCTTAGAATCAATAAAATATGGTATGTGTTATATATAAGCGCAACGTGCTCAATAAATATTTGTTGACTTGATATTATGTACAGATGATGTGGAGTTCATATTTTTAGTGAGAGTCTTCTTGATAAACACATTTTCCTTTTAGCATATTGTATGTAACAGTACAACCTCAGGTGTTAACTGTAAGGGAAACTAAAATTTATATAGCAAGCAAATTTCAAACCTAAGAAATATGTGAGCTGTGACTTTTCAGTACCTCTCATCTGCCCCCACTTCCCTACAACCTCATATAATTTTTTGACTTCTCTCCCAAAGAACTTACTCCTCTGTCTGTCCCCTTTCATAGTGCATACAGCTAGATATTAGTCTTCTATTTTTGGGGGGTGTCACCAGAGAACAAATGTAGCAAAAATGAAATTCAGTAGCCACTGGCATAAACATAAGATAAAATATTTGGATGCATACTTGTGGAACAGATTTTTCACACACACCCAAACTAGATAAGAGGCTAAATCGGCTGAAGGAGGGAAAGGGTGGAACTACATGAGCTGCATTAGAGAGATGTTAGCGTTTGCCGGATGAAGCAAATCTATTGTCACTTCCAGGAGCTGTGTGGAAGCCGCCTCAGAGCATTGCTCACTGTATATGATCTAATACTGTGTTATAAATTAATCACAACATATAACTTGGATATTGGTACCCAGAAAAAAACAATAGTGATGATGATGACAATGATGGTGATGATGGTAATAATAATAATAATAGTAAATATTAATAGAGCAGAGCATTGACTATATGCAAAGCACTAAGCTGAATGATTTACATAAATTACCTCATTTGCTCCTCATAATAGTCTTATGTGTTAGTCAGCTATTTCTGAAATAATGCTTTGTAACAAGTCAACAAAAAGCCAAGTAACTTATAACAACTGGAATCTATTATCTTTGTCATCAGCGTACAAGCCAACTGTGGTTTGGGGGATCTAGGCTGTGCTTTGCTGCATGGCTGTGCTTCAGCCTGTGGAAGAAGAGACTTGGCTCCAGGATATGCGTTGGGTTCAGATCTGCTCCATACGTCTCTCATAATTCTGGGAAGAACAGCTACCTGGGGCATGTTCTTCACATGGTGATGGTAAGAGTGCAAGAGAGTGAGTGACAACACATGATGCCAGGCTTGGAACTGGCACAGTCACTTCTACCCATCTTCCATGACGAAGACCAACATTGATAGGAAGAAGTCCCAAAGGAGATGGGACCGAATATTGACCAAACGATACTCAAATATGTTATATAATAACGTAGGTATATGGGTATCATACACCCATTTTACAGATAAATAAGCCAAGCAGAGAAATGTTAAGTGACTTGCCCAAAGACATACAGCTAGGACATGATGAAGCCAAGATCTGAATCCAGTCTGTCTGATTCCAGAGCCTAGGATCTTATCTAACATTCTATATGATTTTAACAAACCAGACTCCAGAAGGCATTACACAATGAAATATAGAAGCAGTGGTAGTGTTACAATAATAAACAGAACCTGAAGCAAAGAAGTATAATGTAATATAAAAAGACTAACTATTTTGAGATCCTACTCAACAAAGACGATTTTCTCATTACCTTTCATGGTTATAGGAGGTTATAGTGTAAGAATCCAAAGAAGGATGTGGGTTTATTTATTTTTAGATTCCCCCCAGAATACAAATATGTTAACATTTTATCTATTTAAATACTACCTTGGTTACTTATTTCCTATCCACCTACTTTGAAAGGGAACTCTCATTTATGCTGACAATTACGAGTAACCTGTAAAGTAAATTATGAGCAGCACTATAAAGTGTCTCCTTGTAAAAACGCTTGGGGGTTTCAGTGGCAATCATATTAAACCTATATTAAAAACAAAGAAGTCCAGTAAAAACATTACATTCAAGCCTTAAGAGGCATGTAAACAGTCCTGTAGAGAAAGAAAAAAAGCTGAGGCATGACTGTAAATATGAGAACCGAGGTTCAAATGTCACAAAACAAATCCTCTGGAAATATTTTTAAGGAGGAGAACAGAGGATCTGAGCTCGATGAGAAGCAGGAGGGGGTTCTCCATCCATGGGACTTCAAGATTGAGATCTTGACTAGTTCACGCAGCTTCAGTGTCTTGGAATGCCCACAAACAGGCTGCTTTTGAACTCCATATGCTTTCTATAGAACAAGTACTTTAGAAAGATTATTTTTCTTCTTGATACAGTAGCTAAAGAATCTGATGTTATGAAATAGAACACTAGATCACTGTTACAAGTAAAAACCAAACCTACTGTAAGACTCCCATTTCTCACTCTAGCTTTCTCTATTATTGTATGATTTCAATTTCAAATTGTAACCATGGTCATTCATTTCCCTTTAGAATAAGTCTAAAGCTGAAACAGCTTCCAAAATATGAAACCAAATAATTACAACTTAAACGACGCATTTCACCTTGTGTGGACCTTGATGTAAACAAATCACTGTATAAAGACATTTTAGAGACAGTGTGAATAATAAGAATGTTGGTAATTTTATTATGTGCTATTGCATTGATTGCTTTTTTTTAAAGAAGACTTTATTTCTTGTAAATAAATTCTGAAACATTTACTGGCAAAGTATTATATCTAGGATTTGCTTTGAAATACTATAACATTGCTTGGAAGGGGATTGCAGAATGTTGATAATTGCCCAAACTGGATAATAAGTACATAGGGGCTCATTATCCTATTTTTTCTACTTTTGTGTAAAGTTCAAAAACTATAATAAAAAGGAAACCAAAATTTAAAACCACCACACACACAAATAAAAACACTGTAAGAGAAACCTAATTCAAAAGAAGTCTTTAACAGTGAACAGATTTCTCTCTAAAATAAAATTAGAAGTTCTAAGCCATATAACTTGCAACACCCTTGAGGCAACATCGCCATAATATTCACAAGCAACACAGTGTTTCAATGTTTTTTGTATGTGTACACATGTTTACACTATGTGGATAAATTTATTATTTGTTCTGAAATTTAAAAGCAGCTGCTCTCCTAGAAATATAAAAAGCAAACACATTTTATAGCTACAGTTTTTATTGATTTGAAATTAGGAGGAGCTACAATTGAGTAGTGAAGGATGAAGGGGGTTCATAGTGTAAGCCTACTATGTGCCAGGCACTTGATCTTACTTAGAGCTTACTTTATGAATTCATGCTAATATTCCAAATTTCCCATTGATATAGGTATCATTGTTCTTCCCATATTGCAACTGAGAAAACCACAGTGCTGACAGTACATTACATATTTTGCCCAATACTGCACTGTCAGTTAATAACAAAGCTGAGAGTCAAATGCAGGGCGTCTGGCTCCCAGGTCTGATCACCTCATCGTCAAACTCTGTCACTGTCCATAGAAAGAACGTCTCCTAGAGTTGCTCTTTGTTTAGACTTTGGGAACCCAGTCTCTTTTATTCTTAGAAAAACAAAGCAACTGTTTGACATCAGCATATTCCTCTTACTTTGCCATGCACATCAAACCAATTACTCCCAGCATAGTCAGATCCTCAGCCCTATAATATTCAAACATATTTATTACAGATGTTTGTTTATTGCAGGATTTCAAAGAACAGAAAACATCGCAGCGAGCTCTATTGATTGATTTATACCAGGCTAGTTTTGAGAAACAGCTTTGACACGGTTGTAGTTTTGAAAGGTCTCTTAATCTATGGGCCACGTCATAAGAACCTTTGCATATGCTGACTTTAATTTGGGGGACTTTTAATAGCTATTTCTAGAAAGGAATTAGTGTGAATGTACACGGCGCTTCAAATTGACTTATTTAACTGAATTTGTCATTGAACTTACGAAAATGGCTTAACTGGGTTTTTCAATAAATTTGTGAAAAGTGGTTCTTAGAATTGACTAACCACACTGATTTGGTTGTTCACCATAGATGCTTCTATCCCTGAAGGAAACATTTTCCAATTTTAGAAGAAAACTGAACTTTAAGACAGAGGAATTATTTTCAGGTAATTTAGGGATAGTATGTACTACTATAGAACAATAGTTCCTGACAAGATGCCTTGACAACTCTATAGTTTCAAGTTGTCAATCTTTATACATATAATAAATGCCATATGTCTTGATTCCCTTTTACCTGATATTACTTATATAAGCATTCTAGGCAACAAAAGAAGGGTTTTTCTGTATATAGAATTCTATCAGAATTACTCTAGAACCCTAGGGAATGGAGTCTGACCTATATATTTCTTTTTTAAAAAGGAGAAAGAAACAAAGAAAAAATGAAAGAAGGAAAGAAGAAAGAAAAGGAGGGAAAGAGAGAGAAGGGGGAAGAGGGGATGGGGAGGGGGAGG
Organism: Rhinolophus sinicus; assembly: GCF_057876585.1. Taxonomy (NCBI): domain Eukaryota; kingdom Metazoa; phylum Chordata; class Mammalia; order Chiroptera; family Rhinolophidae; genus Rhinolophus; species Rhinolophus sinicus. The sequence goes on from NC_142502.1 coordinate 47,542,109, forward strand.
AGACGAGGAGGGGGAAAGGGGAGAGAAAACTAACAAGAAATAACAAAAAAAGACTAGCTTATAGTTTTTCTAGAATAGTGATTCTCAACTCTGGCTTCATACGATTGTGGTGACTTTCTGGTCTTCATGAGAAATGTCTAAACAGCAATGGAGAAGTAGCTGAACTTGTAATGATGAAGACATTATCTACTCTGGGCTTTCTGATAATATCATAAATAAAATACAACTCCAATAACTTTGAGTGGGATGGTGAAGTGAAGATGGGAATGGAGAATAAAGACCTAGCTCACTCATTCATTATTTATTCAACTGACCAAGAAATATTTATGTGGTGTCTGTTCTTCAGCAGACACCGTACTAAGACTAGGGACGCAGTGGCAAACAAAACAATGACAGAAGAATGAGCGGGCCCACTCTGAAACCCTCCTACTGGGCCTCACCTTTGAACCTGTGTTAATGCCAAGATCAGTCAGGTTGGATGGATGAAAGACAAGAGACAGAAAGAAACGGAATGACTAGAAGGATCAGGTGAGTCTACTAGTTGATTTCATTCATGGAATGAAAACATTTTTATACTTAATTGGACCCCAAAGATCATCTACTTTTGTTTTATAGATGAATAATTTTAAACTCAGAAGTGTTCGTGACTATCCTATGATCATACAGTTATTCAGGACAGAGCAGCGGAACCCAGATTGCTGGCCATTTTATGCTATGTTCCAGTAAAAACCTTCTCAGCACATTTTCCTCCTTCCCTTCCTCCCTCCCTTCCTTTCTTTCTTTCCTTTTTTTTTAATTTTTTTTATTTTATTTTTCTTTGGTATTCCAAGTTCCTAAAAGAAAATAGTCTCCTTGAAAGAGCCTTTGTAAAAGAAAAGGACCAAGTTCTAATTGAGCTAATTCTAGTGTGAAATTAACTGGTAGCATTGCTGGTCAGTGCCACATTGCTGCCCTGTAGAGAGAGAAACCAGGAAAAAGGGAGAGTGGGTCTTGGTCCATTTCCTCCCTAACTACAGTTAATTTGAGGTCAAACACTGAGAACACCAGAAGGAGATGGCAAGAAAGGACTATTGTGAACATGGGAAGGGAGGATCTGAGAAGAGGCGACCTGAAAATTAAACCAAAAAGAAAATTACAATGAAGAATTATAGTCATATATACTTTCCCACATCATCTTTGAAGGCTTATCTGCAAAATGCAAGGGACATTTAGCAATCTTCCCAGTGATGAGGGAACTGCAGGTCCATTTTATACCTGTGAAATTCCTGTAATGAAATTCCATTTTATACCCATTTGCTGGAAATTTTAAGAAGTCTGACAATATCAAGCGTTCAGAGGGTTTGATTAACAGAGTCTCTTGTAAATGGCTGGTGGAAATGTAAATTGGCAAAGCCACTTTGAAGAGGTCTTTGGCAATATCTATTAAAGTTGAATGTTCACATCCCCTATAACCCAACAATTCCAGTGCTAGATATAAACTCTTGACACATGAACCTGGAGGCATTTGTAAATCTGTTCACTGTAACCTTGTTGTAATAGAAAAAAATCTGGAAACAATCCAAATGTCCATTGACAGGGGAGTAGATAAAGTGTGGTGTATTCACAGTGGATATTATACAGTAGTCAAAACAAATGAACTGCCACTATACACATCAGTATAGGTGAGTCTCAGCAAAATTATGTTGAGTGAATAAAAAAGGTCACAGCAAATCACATGTAGCATGGAACCTCCTTTTTAAGTTAAAAATAACAAACAAAATACCATACCTTTTTGGGATCTGTATTATTATTAAACTGTGTTTTTGAAAAATTCTGAGAATGGTAAATACAAGATTCAGGATAAAGATAACATTAGGCTGAGGAAGTAAGCAGAATGGGATGAAAGGAAGACCACACAGACAAAAGTGAGCTATTGTCAATATTCTAATTCTTGTGTTGGTGGTGGGTTCACTGCATGTATTGTATTACACAAAGATTAATAGCTAATTATAGGAGTTATTTATTGCAGCATAACAAATACCATAACTAAGCAACTTAAAACAATAAATAATTGTTATTTCATATAGTTTCTAGGGTCAGGAACCTGTTTCTAGGGTGCATGTAGCTGGGTGGTTTTGGCTCAGGGTCTCTCATGAGGTTACAATCAAGCTGCGAGTCAGGGCTGCAGTCCTTAAAGGAGCTGGAGGATCTGCTTTCAAGACGACTCATTCACATGGTTGCTGGCATGAGGCTCCGTTCCTCGCCTCATGAGCCTCTCCATAGGAGTACTCATGACATGGCTTCCTTCTCTCAGATCAAGGAGAGAGAGAGAGAGAGAGAGAGAGAGAGAGAGAGAGAGAGAGAGAGAGAGAGAGAGAGAGAGAACCCAAGCTCAAGCTGTATAAAACTAATATTGGAAGTGACACACCATCACTTCTGATGGATACTATACTGATCACACAGACCAACCCTGGGACAATGTGGAAGGGGACCAGGCAGGGTGTGACTACCGGAAGGCAGGGGTCATTGGTACCATCTTGGAGGCTGCCTACCATCACAATAAAACAAAAAAGAAGACTGCATAGACCAATGATCAAAGTGTGTCAGAAGCAATTATGTATACCTGGGATTAGAAAATAAACAAATAAAGACATTCAGTTCTGAAGGCAACAAAACACAGGAAGGATTGAGATGAGTTTGAGCTTTAATTCTAGCTCCACCACTTTCCAGCTTTATGACTTTGGGCAAGTCATTTGACTTCCTTCCATTTGTAATAAAAAAGATGAGGACATTTACTTCTTTAAAAGTATTTATTTATTATGAAAATATTTAAACATACAAAAATATAGTATAATGAATACCGTATACTCATCATACCGAATCAAAAACTTTCTAGATTTTAACATACTTGCTTCATCTATTTCTTCCCTCCTGACTCGTATTTTTTTATTCCTATATACTTTAGTATGTATTGTTTAAAAATATGGACATTTTCTTATATACTCACACATAAAATTAATAGTAATTTCTTTGTAATACCTAATATATCAAAGCTACAATTCAAATTTATTTGTCTCAGAATTTGCTTTTTATAGTTTGCTAGAATCAAGATCCAAACAAGGTCCACATATTACATTTAGTTTGTTATACCCCTCAAAATTTTTCAATCTTGAGGAGTCCTTCTACTCATTCCCATCTTATCCTCCATCCTGTTGAAGAAACCCAATCAGTTGGCCTGTAGAATATCTGACATGCTGGATTGGTCCGTTTGCTTCTTTGTGATTTCACTTGTTCTTCTCCCTCTTATGTTTCTAGAAAATTAGAAGTTAGTCCTAAAGGCCTGATGAGATTTCGATTCAGCTGTTTTGGCAAAAATATTCATAGGTGATGCTGTGTGCTTCATAATGCACATCAGGAGGCCTATGTCTGTGGACTCCTCCTGGTGATGCTGAGATAGGTTAGTGGTTGCAGGTGGTATTGGCCCAAGGCCTCCATTGCAAAGTTCCCTGTCAGCCTCTCACCTATTGATCACTGTTGCCTGAATCAAGTATTTCATAAGGAATTACAATATGGTGATTTTCTAATTCTATCTTTTTCCCCTCTTTTATTAGATGCAGTTATGAGAAGGAACTTTCCCTCATCAGCCTGGGCTGTTTGGTTATCCCATTAGTAGGGATATTCACTATTTCTGGGCTGTCTCTTACTACAGCCATTGCTGAAGCAACCTGCTTCCTGCTGGTGTAACCTAACAGCATCTCTCCTTGTATGCGTTGCTTGCATCTCACATTTTGCCTCTGAGTTCCTCTGACTGAGGGTGGGATATCTGCCTAGCATTCACATTACAGCTTAGAAGACTCAGGGGGCTAAGGCCCCAAGGAGGAAATTTGGACCAATGGGAGATGGGAACTGGTAAACAACTGCTCCTCCCTTGCACCAAGCTGACAATTATGAAGTATATTCTACATGGCAAGTCAGAGTCCTAGCAGGCTCAGGGCCTCTTTGCCCACAGTGATGACTAACTCGAGAACACTCTTGTATCTGTTTCACTCTCCCTAGTCATTCACTGCTGTTTCCTGAGATGTCTGTCCAAAATAAACTACCTAAAAGTAAGCCCTTGTCTCAGGTTCAGCTTTCAAGGGTATAAGCCAGGCTAAAACACCACTAAATATAATTCATACAGGAAAGTAAGGATAAGTGCTTAATTCTTTCATTATATTGCAGATATTCATAGTACTGCTCTAGTTATGTCTAATAATGAACTCAAGGATTTATATGTCATCCATGCATTTCAATCAGTTGTAGTTCTTACTCTTTTTTGATGCTCAAATCGTCCCCTTTTCTGCTAATGGGAACTTCTTTATGCTGATCCCTTTGTCCCTTTGACCTGTCCCGTCAGACTTTAAACTTCAATAGCTTCCTTGATTTCTGGCACAACAGGGTGTTTCAGGCTCATCATGTACATTTCTTGCCCCAAACCTGATAGTTGCCGTTCCTTTAAAGAGCCTTGTTCCTTTTAATAAGGAATGATGTATTAAAAGTGCAATGTGTATGCTAAAGATTCCTACAAGATTATTATAACTTTGAGGGCTTTTCAAGGGACAAAGCAAGTACATGTTGTTGTTGTTGTTGTTTTTCAATAAATGTAGAAGTTTTCTAATCGGGATATAAGGAACATATTTTTTTAAGGAAAAATCAAAAGGTCATATAATTTCCCATTCATCTTTACTATTACATGGATTCTACTTACTCTGAAAATAATCATTCCTAACAACTCTAATATTTTTAATCTACGATATACAAGAATAGTTTGAAGGTAATAATATCTACATTTTTCACTAGCAATAAGACTAGTGAATGAAGTTTAAGATTTCTTTATAGGTCTATTTATCCTGAGAGTATATTTCACTATGAATGTACAGTGAAAACACTATTTTCTAAAGCCTTTTATTTGTTTACCTGGTGTGGTTATGCCACCAATTTAATATACAGTTAGGTCATTTGCTTCAGTTTTTTTTAAATGTCAGGATTTCTATTTTTCTTTTGAATTTAAAATTATTTTGAATATGTAAAATATATATGATTCTAAAGTCAAAACTATACAGTGGTACCTCAGTTTTTCAACGTTCCGGAAGACTGTTCGAGTTCTGAAACGTTTGAAAACCGAGGCACGGTTTCCCCATAGATAGTAATGCAAAATGGATTAATCCATTCCAGACCTTTAAAATCAACCCCTAAAACTGCAAATTTGGCATGAATTTTACCATAGATCCATAAAATTTACAGTGTTCATAAACCAAAATTTTCGTCAATAGAGATGTTTGAAAACTGAGGTACCACTGTATAGTGAAGGTAGTCGGTCTGTTTTTATGCCTGTCCCCTCCACTTGTTTCTTCCCATCCCAAGTATATGCAAATATATATTTACAGTTTACGTATCTTATAAAAAAAGCATACTCCACTGTTCTGCACCTTGGGTTTTTTTGTGTGTTTTTATTTTAAAGATGTATTGTGTGTATCATTCCACATTAGAGTGAAGAGATGGCCCTCATACTTTTGCACAGTTGCACAGTGTGTTTCATTGTATGGATCTACTTTAGTTTATTTAACCATTTCCCTACTTGTGGTTATTTGGTTCATTTCCAATCCTCTGCTATTACACATAACACTGCAATGAATAACCTTGTGCAGAGGTCATTTTATATTTTGGGAAAGATACCCAGAATTGGGATTTCTAGGTCAAGGGGTAAATATGCATATGTATTTTTGCTAAGGATTATCAAGTTCCCTTCCATAGGTGCCGTGTACCGTTTTGCATTCTCACTGGCAATATGTACCCTTCCTGTTCTCCAAGCCTGCCAACCCAGTAGGTGGTCAAACTTTTGGATTTTTGCTAATCTGATTACTTGCCTCCTTTTATCATTCTGCCCCAAGATATACCGCGATGCTTTCAGCAGCTTTTGGAAGAACTCTCTTAGCATAAACAATAAGTGATTGTGTTGAGGGTGATAGGATGGCTGCAGTGTCCCTATTTCCACTCACCTAATCATGGAAATGCCAAGCCTCAAGCATACACCATCCTTGTTAAGACCTTGTATTTCCAAGACTGGTGTGGGTTTCCAGCAAAAAAAAAAAAAAAAAAAAAAGACATAAAATATGACCTCACTTCTTTCTAAGGTCAGCAGAGTGTAGTGGGAGGACAGTAAGTGAAGTCCACTGGTCCTTTACCAGCTTCAGGATCCTGAGAAAGGTGGAGGAGGAAATGTGACCATCTTTGGTCAGCTTGCTGTCTCCAGAACAAACCCAACACCAAACAGAAGATGTGTCTGTGTTTGGCTGGGGGTTTCCAGATGGTGGAGTGACCACTCTTTCACCTGCAGGGCTGCCCATACCCAGGGCTGCCCATACCCAGGACCTCTTCTTTTGCTGCTTTGGAGGAGTAAAAGTCGTGGATGGAAATTATTTTCTTATTTCAGCTTCTCCCATTTCCCTGTATCCTCATGGGTGATTCTGCCACCCTCCCCCCAGGGGATAATCGACAATGTCCTGAGACAAATCTGGTTGCCACAACTTGGAGAGGGGAGGGGTACTGCTGGCATCTAGCGAGTAGGTCCAGGGACGCTGCTAACCATCCTATCATGCACAGGACAGACCCCACCCCCCACACACAGCAAAGAATGATCTGGTCCAAAATGTCAATCATGCCAAGGCTGAGAAACCCTGCTGTATTCTTTCTCTACGCACTCATTCACAGACATCCTTAAAATGAGTATCGTCCGTGGCAGAGGAAGGGCAGAATCACAGATATTCCCACTCCCTACTCCTCGAAGTCACCAGCAATTCACAATCAGAAAGACTCTGAGGAGTTATATATTTATCTGGAAGATTAAAGAACAAATACCATTTTAACCTTCTAAAAACTGATTATCATTAGGTGTAATGCAACCTTTTAACTGTAAGTATGAAGGAAAGTGCTGATTATTTTAAATAAATGGGACCAAAAGTCCCATGAATAATCAAAAACTTGGTTAATAGAGTATGACCAGAGAGTAATACACTTGGCTTCTGTGGAGAAATTAAAGTACATGCTGTGAATTGGTATTAAGGAAACTGCATGAGAAAGTATCACGATTCTGAAGAAACAGCCTCAGGTGCACAATATATCACATTCAGCCTTTATCTCTCTCTCTCTTTTTTTTCATGACTTCTTTCACCTTGGATAACCCAGAAGCTCAGGCTTTGGAACTTTTTGGATTGGTAAGGTATCTCACTCTCCACACTTATTTTCATCTAGAACAGACCTTAATTTTATTGCCAGGAGTTTGTTATCTCTTTCAAAGGAATTATTTTTGAACTTTAGCTTGCCTTACTGATTTTGTGGGCATAGACTGTCTTGAATACTTATGAGCAAAATTCACTTTATCTAAAATGTACCCCTGAAAATTTATGCCTAAATTGAATTTTTGGCAATAGAATCAGATTTTAAATCACAAGGGAAATTTGCCATTTAAAGGGAGTCTGAGGCTAAACCTTTTGCAGAGAAAAGCATCTTTTTTTCTTTTGCAAAATGAATACTCTTTAATTTGCCCCTTTTAAGTCTGATTTTTTACGTAGCCCGAGTCCAGTTCAGTATTATGCATGATGCTAATTTAAAAAATATCAATCATAAATTTGAAAGGATTTTGAAAGTTGAGTTTTACAAGCTATTTTTAAGAGTGTAAAACTGCACACTATATCTTTTATTAACAAGGGTTTTAACCTTGAGTGATGCGAAAGTAAAAAGAATGAGTGGCATTATGGCAACGATAACCACATTGACAGCAATAAGAAGAGTGCATGGCCGCCTTTCGAGAGACAGTAATGTGCTGAAGAGCATGGATTCAGAAACCAGATTGCCTGGGTTCACATCCCTGCCCTATGCAGCGTTTTGCACTGTATACTACTTAGCAATGTATACTACTACCTGTTTCCTCATATGGAGAATACTGTTATCTACCTAATGGGGTTGTTTTGAGGATTAAATGAACTAATACATGAGCTATAAGTGCAAAGTACTAGGGTCAGTGACACAATTTGAATCCTGGATGGTGAGCAGAGCTTCGTTGTAAAGAGGTGCCTCTCTGCATCCTTGTGGGAGGTATGGCTGCTTCTGCCTGGGCTGTACACAGGGGAAACCGAGGCTCGGCGAGGAGGCCAGTGACTCAGGCAAGGACCCAGGACATTCCTAGGGAAAAAGAACCCTTTCCATCTGGCCACCTTCCGTGTGGTTGGTATCTGAAGGCATGAGAACTCTGCCTCACGCATGGACTTTGTGTCCCCCGCAACAAATGAACCATGGCTCTTGAAGCCCCGCAGCCCAAGCGGTAGCCATCACTCCCGTCCACTACCACTGCCAGTGGCTGGCAGAGTATAGCTACAAGAGGTTTTCCAGAGGAGCTGGCCAACCAGGAGGGCTGGAAACAGCAAAACTTGGTAGACACCGACCTTCGTTCATGAAACAAATATTTACGTGTGCCCACTCTGTGCTGGGCGCTGGGAAGGCTCTGATGAATCAGACTCGGCCCAGACTCCAGGCGCTGGGGCATCACGCGGCGCCCACCCCACCACCCCTACGACCCTCCATCCTCACAGGACTGGATCAGGAGGTGGGAGAACTGACCCGTTTACACAACCTCGCCTTCCGGAGCTCATCTCTAAAGCCCCGCCCCTCGGGGGCTTTTACGGCTGTGCCGTAAAATAGAGAATAAGCTCTGCTCCAGAACAGCCCGCCTCCACCTTTACGGCAGGTCGTATTCCACGCCTCCAAATATGGCGTCCCCCATTTAGGCAGCGGCAGTTGTTTCTACCCCAGCTGGCCGGGGGCAGTGCTGAGCTAGGGCGGTTGTCTGTTTCGATCGGCTTCAGAAAGCTGCAGTTAAAATTCGTTTCTGGTAACAGCTCCAGGAATCCATCCTCCTCTTGGGGTCCGGAGTCGCCGCTTCTTTCTAGTCCCTGAAACTTGCTCCTCTGTCCCTGGTTGTTCCCCGCGCTACCTCCGGACTCCCTGAAGTCCCTGACACTCCCAGACTCAAACTATGAGCCATCGGCAGCCGCTGTTGCGCTTGGCCCGTTATCTCGGGGCCTCGGGTCCCCCGCGGCGCCTCTGGTGGTCCCCGTTCCTCGGCAGAATCTTCTCCGTGGGCTCCTGGCGTGGGCAGTCCTCCAGGTCCCCGGCCCACTGGAACCAAGTGGTGTCAGAGGCGGAGAAGATCGTGGGCTATCCCACGTCCTTCATGAGCCTCCGCTGCCTGCTGAGCGACGAGCTCAGCAACATCGCTATGCAGGTGCGGAAGCTGGTGGGGACGCAGCACCCTCTGCTTACCACAGCCAGGTGAGCTAACTCCCTTTCTCCCTGACACGCTCGCACCCACTCGAGTCTTTTTCCTGTCCGACACACACTTCTTGTCTCACTCAGATCGCTCTCTGCTTATCTCTTTACCCCTTGCTTTTTCTTAGCCCTCCTAGCCATTTGACGTTGTCTCCTTCCTACTCCACTCACTTTAACATTCTTCCTCGATTTGCTCAGCTTAGTGCATAAGTGGTTTCCTTTTGAGAAACACGTGTACGCTATTCACGTTTTTGCTTAATTATTGAGGGTGAAGATGCCTCAGTGATTTGTGGAGAAATTGAGTAGGGATGTGGATTTGAGTCACCTCGTAGAAACTTTATTTTTAAAGTGGGATGGATTCATTTTCGGTTCCACACTACTGAAGAGGTTACCTCTAGAAAGAATGGGGAGAGGGGAGATAGACCTAAGGTAGACAGTTCTTTTCAACGCATGTCCCAGTCTTGAAGTCAGAATGTATCCAATCACTAGTCATTTTCCTCTTGGGATTTTAATCACTTATGCTGCGACTGCTTTAAAATCTGCCATTAGAATTTGAAGGGCAACTTTTGCTTCCACTTAAAGAAAACCCCAGCTTTTTATTTATAAATAATTTCAAACATTCTGAAAAGTTGCAAAAATAAAAATAGTACAGTGAACACACTTGTATACCCTTTAATCAGATTCACATATACGTTATATATATATATATATATATATATATATATATATATATATATGTGTGTGTGTGTGTGTGTGTGTGTGTATACACACATTATTCACATGCATATGTAAAATATACACACACAGACACATATAACTTTTTTTCTGAATCATTTGAGGGTAGATTGTATGTATACATCATGGTCCTTTACCCCTAAATACTTTGTTGTGTATTTCCTAGGCATGGGAATATTATTGAAATAATTACAGTAATCACCTTAAGCAAATTTAATATTGATATAATACTTTTATTTAATCTGTTATTGATATTCCAATTTTGTTAATTGACCCAATAATGTTCTTTATAGCATTTTTTCCTGTTCTGGTACAGAATCCAGCCTAGGATCAGGTATTGGCATTTCATTGTCATGTTTCTTTGGTCTCCTTCCATCGGAAACATTTCCACAGCTCTTCTTCACTTTTGTGACTAGAACAGTGGTTCTTAAATGGGGCAGTTTTGCTCTCTAGGGAACATTTGGCAGTGTATGGAGATGTTGTCACAACTGAGACATGCTATTGGCATTTAGTGGGTAGAGGCCAGGGATGCTGTTAAACACCCTACAATGCCCAGGACAGGCCCCAACAATGAAGAATTATGTGCCCTAAAATGTTGGTAGTACCAAGGTGGAGAAACCCTGGACAAAAATGATCTTTTATATATATATGTATTTTTTTTAATTAAGCTTTTATATTGAGATCATTACGGATTCATATGCTGTTGGAAGAAATAATACAGAGAGATCTTTAGCCAGTTTCTCCCAGTAGTAACATCTTGTACAACTATAGTACTATATCATAAGCAGAATATTGACATTTATACAGTCACTGTGCGGAACAATTTCCATCACTACAAGGATCCCTCATGTTGCTTGTTTATAGCCACCCCCACTTCCATTGCCCACCCCTTATTTGAATTTTTTGAGACACCTGTAATTTCTGTGTTTTTTTCTTTTTTAAAATTAATTATTTTTGAAAAATATGTCAGCATATAAGTATAGTTGGTATATAATCTATATTGGTTATATTAGTTTCAGGTGTAAAACTGTAGTGATTCGATATTTTTATACTGTACAATGTGATCACCCCACTAATTCTAGTAATCATCTGTTACTGTGTAATCATCTGTTACTGTGAAAACTTATCACAATATTATTGACTATATCCCTTTTCCCCTTTTCACCCAACCCTCCACCACCTCCCTTCTGGTAACCATCTCTTTGGTCTCTGTTTCTGAGTCTATTTTTGTTTTGTTTTGTTTGTTTTGTTTTTAGATTCTACATATAAATGAAACCATACGGTATTTGTCTTTTTCTGCGTGACTTATTTCACTTAGTATAATACCTTTTAGATTAACCCATGTTGTTGCAAATAGCAAGGTTTCGTTCTTTTTTATTGCTGCATAATATTCCTCTGTGTGTGTGTGTGTGTGTGTGTGCGCGCGCGCGCTTGTGCGTGTACACACACCACATCTTTGTCCATTTATCTATCGATGGACATCTAGGTTGCTTCCATATCTTGGCTGTTGAAAATAATGCTGCAACGAACATAGGGATGTGTATATCTTTTCGAATTCGTTTTTTCATTTTCTCTGGATAATAAGTACCCAGAAGAGGAATTGCTTCCACATGCCATATCAGTAGTGGAATGATATGGTATATCCATTTTTAATTTTTTGAGGAATCTCCATACTGTTTTCCATAGGAGCTGCACCAGTTTGCATTTCTACCAACAATGCACAAGGGTTCCCTTTTCTCCAATTCTCACCAACATATGTTGTTGACTTTTTGATAATAGCCATTCTGACTGGTGTGAAGTGGTATCTCATTGTGGTTTTGATTTGCATTTCTCTGATGATTAGTGATGTTAACATCTTTTCATATGTCTGTTGGCAATCTATGTTTCCTTTGGAGATATGTCTTTTCATGTCCTCTGCCCATTTTTCGATTGGATTGTTTATTTTTTTGTTATTGAGTTGTATGAGTTTCTTACATATTTTGAATATCAACCCCATCAGATATATCATTTGCAAATATGTTCTCCTGTTCAGTGGGTTGCTGTTTTGTTTTGTTGAAGGTTTCCTTTGCTGTGCAGAAGCTTTGTAGTTTGATGTAGTCCCATGTGTTTATTTTTGCTTTTCCTTCCTTTGCTTGAGGGGACTTGTACAAAAAGATATTACATAGACTGATGTCAGATAGTTTACTTTCTATATTTTGTTATAGGAGTTTTATGGTTTTACATTTAAGTCTTGAAGCCATTTTGAGTTTACTTTTGTATATGGTATAAGAGAGGGGTCCAGTTTCACGTTTTTGTGTTTATCCAGTTTTCCCAGCACTACTGTGTTTCCCCGAAAATAAGACCAGGTCTTATATTAATTTTTGCTCCAAAAGACACACTAGGACTTATGTTCAGGGGATGTCATCCTGAGAAATCATGCTAGGGCTTATTTTCTGGTTAGGTCTTATTTTCAGGGAAACCTGGTACTTCTGGAAGAAGAACTGTGTTTATTCCAGTGTATATTTTTGCTTCCTTTGTAGTAGATTAGTTAACCATATAAGTGAAGGTTTATTTCTGGTCTCTCTATTCTGTTCCATTGCTCTGTGTGTCTGTTTTTGTGCCAGTACCACACTGTTTTGATTATTATAGTTTTGTAGTATAGTTTGAGATCAGGGAGCGTGATACCTCCAACTTTGTTCTTCTTTCTCAAGATTGCTCTGCTATTTGGAATCTTTTGTGGTTCCATATAGATTTTAGAATTATTTATTCTAGTTCTGAGAAGAATGACATTGGTATTTTGGTAGGAATTGCATTGAATTTATAAATTGCTTTGGATAGTATGGTCATTTTAACAGTATAAATCCTTTCAGTCCATGGTCATGGTATATCCTTCCATTTAGTTGGAGGTACCTGTAATTTCTTTATTATTATGAAAGTTACAAAATAGCAATAGTAGAGTGATTTTATTTCTTGGCATTTCCAGTTATCAGGAATGTCATCTTAGGAGTGGGCTACACTTGTCCTGTAGCTGGAGTGTTAGTTCTCCAGAGATTCAAGATGATACACACTCGACACACAGACATGTATATTTTAAAGCTTAAAAATGGAACTAATGAGTTTGCCACCCAATTTAAGAACTGTAACTTTAGCAATCCTATTGAAGCTGTCAGTGTACTCCTCGGTCCATCTCCTTGACCCCAACTATACTGGATTTTGTGTTTGTTTTTTCTTTTTATAATTGTATGTGTTTCCCTAAATAATAACATGTTTAATTTTGCTCATTTTTTAAACTTTATTCATATAGTAGTTTATTGCATAGTCTGCTATAACTTGCTATAACTGCTGTGAGATTGTGTGGATAACACAATATTCATCCATTTTGTGTTTAACTGTACTTCATTAGTTTTTCACTGGTGTGTAAAATCCTACTGTGTGAATATCCCACAGTCGTCTTTCAGTCAATCAGCATTTGGGTTTTCTGTATATTTGGTGTTATGAAAAATACAACTGTGAATATGTTGTACATGTCTCCTGGTGTACTTGTCTTGAGAGAATACAAGACCATATGCACATTTCAGCTTTAGTAGATAATAAGAAATTGTTTTCCAGAGTGGTTGTACCAGTTTATGTTCTCACAAGCAGTGTCTGAATTCAGGTTACTCCATGTTCTCATAACACTAGAACCAGGAGGCTTCTTAATTTTTGCTAATCGAATAGTGGGTTTCTGTGTGCGTGGTGGGAGTGATAGTGTGAGCTGTGGGCATTGCAGTAACTTACAGCATTGTGTGTATTGTAGTCTTTGTACCAAGCATTTAACTGAAAAGGGCAGAACTAGAAAGAGCCTTATTAATGTGTTTATTCTGAGAATTGCAATGCATCTACTTAGTTGTCAGACTATCAGATAGGGTCTTAAAAAAGATCTCTTCTGAGGCCACCAGGGATACAATAGATGAAAGCCTATAAGACTAATGGCTTTGAAACTTTCCTGATTGGAGGCTACCCTAACTACCTAGTCCCATGTTACAGTGAAGAATTGGAGAGGAACAAAATAAATAAGTTTCAGCAAAGTTGTAGTAACATCTATGAATTGCTTTATTTTGCAAGAGAAGTAAGCTAATCTACATGTTGTGTTATATTTACTTTGATAGTGTGTTGCAAGTGATTTAAATAGTCTAAACTTACAGGTAGCTAATGGACAAAAACCTTTTGACTGTATATATATCTGTATACGCTATATATTGTGTATATATGTATTTTAGCAAAGGACCAGGTATTTGATCCATAGGGTAGGCAGATTATGGTTATTGTAAATTATAGCTGAAAACATGGATTAAGCAGCTATGTTATTTCACAGTATGTACCTTACATTGTTGAAATCTTGTCAGGAAAGCATTGATAATTTAGAAGAAGATGTTCTCAGCATGTTAGCCAAAGGACACAGTGACCCCTTGTAGTTGATATAGTTAGGACCATAGGAAACTGGATTTGGTAAATTCTTTTACAGTTCCATTTTATATTTTGAATTTCCATTATTTGCTTAAATTGATATTCTAACCCCTTAGGTCACTACTTTTTGGATAAATCTACATGGTAGATATGAATCATGTTTAATACCCCTAAAATTTAGATGAATGGTGACATTTTTGTCAAACAGCAGGAGAAAAAAAAGGAAATCACCATAATTCATTATTCACTACCTTCTCTTTCTTCACCTAAGCCATCTCATCAAGGAAAGGGTAAGAGCCTAGAAGTATACCTTTAATAGTTTAATTCAGAAGTGAGATTAAATTTAAAATCTTGAGATTTAGCGAGATAATGATCTTATTACTAGGAACCATGTAGCAATTAGCTAACTTTTTACCATTATTATTCTACATTTTCTAGGATCTCTGTTTTAAGCCCCAGTTAGATAAATAATCCTCAATTAATTAATTCAATGCTTGTTGAAGCTTATGGATGAATATAAAGAAGTATAAAACATGGACCGTGCCCTCTGATGAATAGACATTTTATTGGACACAAATATATTTACAAATATCTAACAAGTAAATGAATGACTTGTGGCTAATGAGTAGTAGAGATATATTAGCTATTACATTTAGAGGTACTAAACTGGCCTGGAATTGTACAGAACCTTTTCATGAAGACATTGGGATGTCATTAGGATGGATGGATAGAAATTACATGGGTAATATTTTAGGGTGATGGGAATGTATTACATACTTTGTCCTTTGTGATTCTTTTTTCTTCTTTCTTCCCTAGGCTATCCTACCTTTACTAGGTATAGGGAGGACGTTAAAAGCAAGGACAACCAGTGCAATAAAGTAAAATGAGCAGAATGAATAGAGCAACAATAGCTAAAACAATGTTTAAAAAAAAAAAAAAAAAAAGAGAGGAAGAAAGTGGGAGGAATCGTGCTACCTAATATTAAGTCCCGTATATAACTTCATTGATCAAGACAGTGTTGTATTAGCAGAGGAATAGACAAGACACATCGATGGAACAGAATAGAGAACCCAGAAACAGATCAACCCAATTGATATTTGACAAAGATGCAAATGCAATTCAATGGAGGGAAAATAGTCTTTTCAACAAATGGTGCTGGAACGATTGGACATTGTAGGCAAAAAAAATGAATCTTGACCTAAACCTCACACCATAGTAAAGAAAAGGCAATACAAAATGGATCATTGTGAAATCAGCATAAAATGGATTTAAATGTGAAATGTAAAACTATAAAACTTTTAGATGAGACCATAGGAGAACATTTTTGGGAACTACTCGAAGAGCTAGGTAAACAGTTCTTAGACATGACACCAAAAACTCAATTCATAAGAGAAAAAACATCAGTAATTGAACTTCATCAAAATTAAAAACTTTACTCTGCAAAACACTAATAGGATGAAAAGATTAGCCACAGACTGGGAGAAAATATTTGCCAACCACATATCTGAAGAAGGTCTTGTATCCAGAATATGTAAAGAACTCTCTAAACTTAGTGGTTATAATACAATCAATAAAATTAGAAAATGGGCAAGAAGAGCCTACCTGTAGAGATGGTAAATAGCATATGAATGAAATGTTCAACATTATTAACTGTTAGAAAAATGTAAATTAAAACCATGGTGAAATACCACAACGTACCTATTAGAATGGCCAAAATAAAAATTATTGACAACATGAAGTCTTGGTAAAGATGCAGAGAAACTAGATTTCTCATATTTTGCTGATGGGAGTGTAAAAGTGGTATAGCCACTCTGGAATACAGTTTGGCAATTTCTTATAAAATTAAACATACACTTACCATACAACCCAACAATCATACTCCTGAGCATTTATCCCAGAGAAATAGCAACCGTATATGTAGTAGCCCCAAACGAACCAATCTAAATGTTACTCAGTGGTGAATGGTGGAACAAAATGGTGCATCCATACAATGAAATGCTACTCAACAGTGAAAAGAAATGAACTATTTATTTACACAACAACTTGGATGAATTTCAAAAGAATTATGCTCATTGAAAGTACGAGTAGTCTCCTTTCTCAAAAAATTAAACTTAGAATTAAATATGATCCAATATTTTTACGTCTGGATATGTATCCAAAAGAATTGAAAGCAGGGTCTTGAAAAGATATTTGTTCACTCATATTCATAGCAGCATTTTCACAATAGCCAAGAGGTGGAAGCAACCCTGATGCACATCAGTAGATCAATGGATAAACAAGATGTGATCTATCTGTATGTAGGATATTATTCAGCCTGAAAAAGGAAGGAAGGTCCACCACATGTTACAACATGGATGAATCTTGAGGACATTATGCTAAGTGAAATAGCTAGTCACAAGAAGACAAATACTGTGTGATTCCATTTATATGAGGTATTTAGAGTAGTTACATTCAGAGAAACAGAAAGTAAAATGATGGTTGCTAGAAGGAGGGGGAAATGGGGAGTTGTTGTTTAATAGGCATATATAGAGTTTCAGTTTTACAGGGTGAAAAAGTTCCGGAGATTGGTTGTACAAATTGTAAATATACTTAAAACTGTACACTTAAAAATGGTTACGATGGTAAATTTTGTGAGTATTTTACCACAATTAAAGAAAAAGTCAATCTCAAAAGTTTGTATGCCATATGATTCCACTTATACAACATCTCAGAATGACAAAATTAGAGATGGAGAACAGATGAGTGGTTGGTGGCGTCAGGGACAGTGTGTGGAGCAGGGAGGATGTGAGTACAAAGGTATTTTGTATCTGAAAACATTTATCATAAAGACACGTGTGCTCCAATGTTCACTGCAGCTTTACTTATGGTGGCCAAAAAAATGGAAACAACCAAAATGTCCTTCGATAGATGAATGGATAAAGAAGTTGTGGTATATATACACAATGGAATACTATTCGGTGGTAAGAAAAGATGAAATAGGACCATTTGTGACAACATGGATGGATCTTGAGATTATAATGCTAAGTGAAATAAATTAGAAAAAGTAGAGAACTATGATTTCACTGATATGTGGTATATAAATTGAAAACAACAAAAGAACAAGACAAACAGCTGAAAGAACAAAAACTCATAGACATAGACAATATTTTAGGGCTTACCAGAGGGTAAGGAGGGAAGGGGAGCGGGGCTCTAGAAGAGGGTGAATGGGGTCTAATATATAGTGATCGAAAGAGAACTGACGCTGGGTGATGAACACACAATGTGAGATGTAGATAATATATTACAGAATTGTACACCTGAAATCTATATAACTTTACTAACAATTGTTGCCCCAATAAACTTTAAAGAAAAAATAAATAACAAACAAAACAAAAATACAAAGGTATTTTGTGGTGATGGAACAGTTTGGTATCTTGATTGTGATGGTGGTTACATGAACCTATACACTGGATAAAAGTTGCATAGAACTGTATACACCTACATCTATGAATGAATGCAGTTTTTTTAAAATGCTGAAAATGGAATAAGGTCTGTAGTTTTAACACTAATGTATCTATATTAATTTTTTGGTTTTAATGTTGTACTACAGCTGTATGTTGGTGGAAGTTAGGTTAAGGATACGTAGGACTCTATACTTTCTGTGAATCTGTAATTCATTTTGAAAAGCTAAAAAAAAAGCACTTCCAATGAGAGAAAAAAATGAATGAATGAATGAACGAACAAATAAATGAACCAACCAACAGTAGGAGAGCTGTATGCTCTAGTTTCATCTCTGGCAGTAACAGTATGACCCTAGGCAAGTTATTCATCTCTCTAGTCTTTAGTTTCCTAAGCAGTGAGGTAAGGAGTTTGACTAAGTGATTTCTAAAGGTGTTGCCAATTCTACACTAGTGTAGAAATTAGTGTTGTAACTACTGTGGCAGGTAAGGAAGCCATCATCACTTCTCAAGCAGGGAGTGAGCAGATTGAAGGCAATATGGTGATACAAATCTGTAGTCCTTTTCCTACTATTTAAAAATCCTAAAAACTCGGAAAACAATGTTTTTTCAGACTTGTAAACCTGACCTGAACTGATGAGATTATAGTCTTTCTGTATTCCACTTAATGTGAATATTCTTGCATTTTACTGCAGAAATATTAATGTGTTTGATTACAGGGTGCTGCCCATATCTTGCTGGAGTGTTGCGTAAAGGGTACCTTCCTGAAATTAGGAAGAAACTTATATTTGGAACGACATTTGGTTTCAGGGACTTTAGATGAGGTATTGTGGGCCTGTCCAAGCTGGACAGTGGTGTGGAGGATGGAGTGGAAGCCCGGGCATGTGATGTGAATTGGTAGCGTGGGAGTGAGGCGGAAGGTAGGGACAGTGCATCAACCCCCACTTCTTCCCAGTACAGCTTGCACCCTATGGTTCATTACCATCTTGCTCATTAAATCCACTTGTGCAAAATATATGTTTTTATTGCTAATAACTTAAATTGGAATACATCGTCATTTTTAAGTACTTTTAGCTTTTATAAATTTACTTCATATACTGTCTACTGTCAAGAATGTAAATGCTTTTAATAATCATGGAGAATATGTAAGTGTTTTAAAGGTGATGACTAATACTTTATTCATAGAGAATTGATCAAATTTTTGTTTCAATATAGCTGATTTTATTGAGCAATGTGGCTTTATTTGTTTTGATTAACTCTTGACAGAGTAGACTCTTATGATTAAATTTTGGTTTAAATACTCTGTCTTTTTACTTTTGTCTTCAAAACACTCATCTTTATTTCAGATTGATACAGATGGGATTAATTTAGTATGCAATTACAGGAGACAAATTATGACATTTCGTCTCTCTCTTAGAGGGTATTGATTCCTTGGTAGAGACTTGTTGTTCCTGA
Source organism: Rhinolophus sinicus (assembly GCF_057876585.1). Lineage (NCBI taxonomy): Eukaryota > Metazoa > Chordata > Mammalia > Chiroptera > Rhinolophidae > Rhinolophus > Rhinolophus sinicus. Next base: position 47,561,503 of record NC_142502.1, read on the forward strand.
CTGAGTTCACTGCAGGTACTTGGCTGCCTAAGAAAACCTTGTTAGTCTTTTCTGCATGGTGAAATTCTTCAGAGCTCTTTGAATTTATTATTAAAAAATGAATTTAGTCTCTTCCATGTTTATGAAAGACCCTTTCTAGATTCAGTTCTGTAATTACTGACAGAAAACCTACATTATTTATGAAGGACTTTTTCTTGGATGACTAGGAGAAAATTACAAATTTTAATTCATTCCACAAATATTTGAGGTGCTCTGGGCATAGAGTGTACAAACAAGAATAAAACGTAGTTGCTGCCCTTCAGGAATTAATGAGAGACAGTATAGTAAGCATGAGCTCTAGAATCAGACTGTTTAGATTCATATCCTGGCTGTACTACCAAGCTCTGTGATCTCAGGCAATATACTTAACCTCTCTGTGCCTTAGTAAAATGAAGATACTAATAGTACCTATGTCTTGGGGTTTTATGAAGATTAAATGGGCATTTATAGGTAAAGTGCTTAGACTATTTCCTGGCTCATAGAAAGTATCCAAATATAAGCAATAATCATTATTATTAGGAATTCATTTTAGTTAGGGAGACATGCAAATCGTCAGAGTGCATTGAGATAAATGCTATGGTATGTGTGAACAATATGCTGCAGAGACAGAGAGGGAGAAAAAGAAAATCTCCCTAGAGAAAATTGAAGACTTTCAAAGGTGAGGTGATATGTATAAGAGTTGAGCCATATTGGATGAGAAGGAAATGACCAAATCAGGTAAAGAAATTAAGACACAAGGAATTGCTTAGCAAAGTAGGGAAGTAGTTGTTTGGTGTTGACTGAACATGGGATAGGATGAGACAAAAAGGATAGGTTGGAAATGTCTACTTTTGCCAAGATAGAATAACCAATGCTGAACTTGCCCTTCCACTGTAAACAAGTAGAAAACGGGGTAAAATATACAACAACTATATTCTGTTTGGAGTACAAGCAGTACAGGATTCTGATCCCTGTAGGTGGGAAGACAAATGAGCTAAGAACTATGATCATTCTGACAGTCTGCTGAGAGGTACTTTCTGAATACACAGCATAGAGGGGGTTCTCAAGCAGAAGATGGTGGTATTTTGAGTTGAGAAGACAGATCCAATTTAGGGGGAGGCTGAGGCAGCTGGAAATTGTGGGGCAGAATACAAAAGAGGAGGGAGTATGCAGAGAAAGTCTCCAGAAATCTAAGTTGCCCGCTTGAGTGTGCTGTTGAAAACTAAACAACACATGCATAGGATGTAAGCCCATAAGGCTGGGAACTATAAGCTGTACAGTTCTCAGAGTTCTTCCAGAATTGGCAGACATTTGAGTTCTGACTGGACAGTGTGGAAAGAACGACTGGGTACTCTAGAGACCCCAGAAAAATTATGCTTTAGTAATAGGGATAAACCAGCTTTAGAGTGCAGCATATTCTGGAACCTCCCTAACAAGAGCTAAATAGCAAGTCTCAAAAGCTGACTGAAAAGTAATGGAACTGCCATTGATAGCATACCAAAACTCTTTAACGGAGGACGATAAAATCCAGACGCTCAATAACAAAATATCACAATATCTAACACCCAATAAAAAAATTAGAGTATATTTCAAGAAGCAAGAAAATATGACCCATTTCCAGGAGAAAAATCAGTCACTAGAAATAGATCCATAAGAGACAGAAATGATAGAATTAGCAGACAAGGATTTATTATAAATATGCTCAAATAGTTAAAGGAAAACATGAACAATGAAAACAGTGATGAAAAAATATGTATCAAATGTAAATTCTGTAATTAAAACTTCAATATGTAAAAGGAAAAATTATCTGGACTGGCTCAACAGCAGATGAGGCCCTGCAGAAGAAAAGATAAGTGAATTGAAGACATAGCAATAAGCACTCTTTTTCTGCCTGACAGAGGGGAATCCATGAAAAATTATAACTAATATTATTCTTAATGGTGAAACACGGAATGCTTTCCCCTAGAATAGGAATCAAGAGAAGGATGTTTGTTCTCCCTCATCCCTTGTTCAAAATGTTACCAGAAGTTCTAGCCAGTCAATAAATAGAAATTAGAATCGTATTGGATTAGGAAAGAAAAGCAAATTTTTATTACCAAATAACGTCATGTACTACTAGAAAACCCTTAGGAATTTATTAAAAAGCTACTAGAACTAATAAGTGAATATAGCAAGGTTGAGGGATATAATGTCAAAATATACAAATTAATTGTATTTCTATATATTCTCAATGAACAGTTGGAAAATGGATTTACAAAGCAACACCATTTACAATAGTATAAAAAACATGAAATACTGAGGGATAAATTTAACAAAGTATACAAAATCTGTATATTGAGAACTGTAAAACTTTGAGGAAGTAAAAAATAACCTAAATATATCATGTTCATGGATTGGAAGATTTAATATTATTAAAATGTCAGCCCTTACCTAATTCTTTTTCAGATTTAGCATAATCTCAATCAAAATGCCGGTAACTTTTTGTCATGATTGATAAGCTGAATCCAAAATTCATCTGTGATTACAAAGGTCTATAATAGCCAAAATCTCACGGCAAAATTAGATCTTCTCAACATGACATACAAAGCTTCTCAAAATCTAGCCAGAACCCTTCCTTTCCTTCCGTGTATTCCTCAAGGATAAGAAATACTGTCTTGTCTTCTTAATTCTGGGCCCAGTTAATGAGGATAAATTGATGGTAGGGTTTTAAGTGCTATAATACTTAATTCTCTGTGCTTAGATCCTAACAAATTAGGATTCAGATACCCACGTCTCTCTTCTCATATTGCTTGTTACTACTATATTGCCAACTGCTTTTCATCGATACTGTATTCTGTAATTGTCCCGTCTTTATACTTCTATAGGATTCAGAGTTTTCTCCTGTGTGTGTGTATTAAACATCTTATAGGCGTTAACAAAAATACTCATCTGTGCCTGTAGTTTGAAGTGTTTAATGAATGTTTTTCCAAAAATAGCTACCCTAGAGTAAATTTTAAAAGGGGATACTAGATGTTCACCATTCAGATAGTTGTTTCTGATTTAATACTTATTTAAAATTCTAGATACAAATCTTGAGTATATGGAGTGCAGCTGGATTTGCTTTTCTTTCTGTAACTCACCAAAGGTTTTTCAAAGCCGTTCATTTTTTTTCTGGTTTCATATACTGAAATTTCATTTTAACAGATATTTTAAAACAGCTTTAAAAATTACCATTCTCTTGGAATCTTCTTGGAAGATTATTTCATTTGCTCCAAAGATATTTTTTTTTTAGCAAATTGAGTTGGTTTTATCTTCAGAATTGTGAGGCTAAAGATAGGTCTAATGAATCTTATATCATACTCTAAAAAAATTAGCAGTAGTGTTTTGAATTTTTAAAATATTAATAATTGGCACAAACATATTCTTTATGGTGTTTAATAATTACAAGGGCTTGTGACAGGTGCTTTCTACTTCCTGAATGGTTACATATCACCACATAAATGAAATTTATTTTATCCTCAGAATAGAAGTGGCTTCATGAATCTTCTACATAAACATTTCTCTCTAAGTTTAGGCTGTTTCTTTTATGTTGCTCTATAAAGGAATGTCATTTAGTTTCACAGGATAATACTACAGTATATACAGATAGTATATATAGTATATACAGGTGTGTATACAGGTGTATATACTGTAATATGTACAGATGCTTACTAAAAGATCTTTATGTAGTTTGATTATTTTTAAGTATTATTTATTTTCTCACATACTTTGTTATGTAGTACTCATGATTAAAAACAAGTGTGAACATACAGTAATAGAGTATGCATGGTACAATTTTATGAGTACATGGAAAGAAGCTCCAGAAGTGAACATCTAGAAGTTGGTGGTCCTGGCCCCAGCATTTTAATCTAACTTTAAAAACTCTTAATGAATAGACCTGGTCAACTTAGAAAGAAAACTGCTGTGGAGCTTTTCCGTCCTGGATGATTTTTACTATTTCATAGGATGAGTTAAAAAAGAAATGTCTTGATTCTGAATGTATGTTAGAATAATAGGTTCATTTGTTAAATGATTGGAATAATGTCTCTCTCTCCACAGAGGGCAATACTGGGAGCTTGAAGGTTTAATTTACCCCCCAGTTATATTGAGTGTCTGATTATCATTTGTCAGTCATCCAGTGAAAAATTTCTTTTAAATTCCTGATAGATATTACCCTGCCACCTGTTTGCTGCTTCCACCACTTTCAGTTAGTAGTGGGCTGGGGAATGCAACTGATTTTAATTTTAATTTTGAATTCCAACTAATTTTAGTTTAACTTAATTACAGTGAAAGCACAGTATTCTAGAGAGAGCATTACAATATGGGGAGACAATAATAGATGAGGTTGTAGATAAGAGCATGGGCTTTCGAGCTTCTCGGTACCTGGACTTGAATTCCAACACCGCCATTTCCTGGCTGTGTGAATTACAGAATTCCCTGAGCCTTGTTACCCCATCTGTAAGAGAGGTGAATTGTCGTTTATTCCTGTGTCACAGGATTCTAATGAGGACAACACACTGTAGAATGTTTAGCTTAAGTGCTCAATAAACATAGCTGCTGTTATTAGTGATTATTTGTGCTGATAATTATTTCTCTGTGATCTTAGGTTAGTTGTTTTTTGTTTTTTCATTTGCCTAAGTTTGCTTGGAGGATACTTTTAGCAACTGACAGAAATATTACAGGTGAAAATGATTTGAAAGGCATGCTGCACTGTGCAAATATAAGGTGACAGTGTAGTATTATGACTGTTGTTAGAAATATTAGCGGTTGAAGCTATGTGGTATAGAGGAAAGGACATAGTTTTGGAAGCAGACTGACGTGTTCAGACCTGGCTTATGTCATTTACTAGCTGCTGTTTGGGCATGTGAACTACTCAGACTTCAGTTTTCTCATCAGTGAAAAGAATACCTATCTCGTGGAATAATACCGATCTTATTGTGAGGCTTAAATGAAAGGCCTAGGTGACAACCTAGTTTTCTTTCCCCCTTCCTAACTGGAGAATAGGAAATTTGGCCAAAACAAGCAAGCAAAATATAATTTTGGATTAGAGTTGATTACATTTTCATTAATGAATTGCAAGTAAAATAGGATTGACTAATGGTTTAGGAGAATGACTAACGGATTAGAAGGGTGAAGAAAGTAGAGATTGCTGTTAACCCATGGCAGTTAGATTTTAGAACTCTTGAAGTTTAAGTGGTGTTGTGTAAAAAAAGTCCAAAATATGAATATAGTTGGCTGCTGTGGATGTGTTACAAACTTATACACAGTAGAAAATAGCGAGCTGAGAGTCTCTTAGATGGGCGAGAATAATATGTCAAGATGTTTTTGTAAACTCTGTGTCATTTTGACAATGAATAAGGTATCATTTTTTTACCCTTGCTAAGAGTAAAGGAGAAACATCTGGGGATGGGAGAGCTCACAAAACTTTCTTTCTGGGTTTGGTAGACTCTTCTCCATGGGTAAGTTGACTGCTGTCTCTTTAAGCTGCCAGTGCTGCTGCTGGAACCCTGTGAGCACTTACATATTTCAATAGTTAGGAGCCTAAGACAAGTGTTTAGATAGGGTGATGCCCAGTCTAAATGTATGGATTATATGAAAGGTGTCTTCCTCTTTATGTACCTATCAAATCTGGAAATACCACTGAGTGGCTCTTTGGTACAAGTTTCCTGCAGATAGATAAATTCTACCCTTCTGTGACGTGGAGTCAGACACTTCGGTAGCTTTCCATGTTCTGTAGGAGGCAGTTTGGCCTGTGCCGGTTAAATATGCTTTCCTTCCTCTCTAGTCACTTCTGCCGCTCCCCATTTTCCACCTTCAGCCATGGCCACAGGAAGTAAACCATCTACATTCACACCTAGTAAACACTGCTTTACTTTTAGGACTCGACTAAACGGTTAGGTCGTTTGCTAAGCATTTTCTGATTTCTCCAGGTTTAATTGCTCATCCCTCCAACTTTCTCTTCAGAAAATTGGAAGCTATGATGACACCATTGCGCTTGCATTCTCTATGGTCTTGATCTGCTGTCAAGCAGTGACTGCCTTCTTTAGGCTGGGCATGTGTTGTACACTTTAAATGGATACGATTTGTCAGTTGTTCCTTAATAAAGCTGGGGGGAAAAGATTGGCTATATGTTCTCCAGTTCACCATTTGAGATGTTTCAGTCATAGCTGGCCACTGAGGAACGAATCGGCCCATCGGGATCCTTTCTTTTTGACCTCTGATTTAGGTATAAATGTTTCTAAAACAGGGAACTTTTTGAAAGAGATGATTTTTGTGTTTGTATTCTTACTGCCGAGCATATACTTGACACGTAGAAAGCCTTCACTTAAGTACTCACAGAATTGAACTGAATCGAGTAAAACCTTTCCTAACCAGAGGATTCTGCCCTTGTCCTTCCTTTGCCTTAGTCATTACTCTAATTAGATCATGTTTATCGTACGTATTATTCTTCCTAACATAGAACATCACGGTTGAAGAAAGTGATCAACTCTTCCTAAAGACAGAGAAAGAAAGAAATGCACTTAAATTGTAGCAGGCATGATTAAAATTAGGTAGGGAAACTTTTACTAGCTATAAGAGTTGTTAGGAATGGATTACCACGAGATGCTGTTGCTTCCATTTATTTTAAAATCTTCCACATAATTGGCACATACTTTTTTGAAGAGAGAGGAGGAACAACATAAAATTCCTTATGAATCTGTGCACACTGCACTAGTGAATGATCAGAATGTTTCATAAAATTTTGCCATCTAATATACAGTATCAAAACACATTAGCTTAAGACATTGTAGATTTAGGCAGAATTTGAGCACAAATTCTAATCAGCAGGTGCACAGCTTTTGAAAAAAAAAAAATGTGGAATTTGTCATGCCATATTTGGCTCCTCTATCAAAAAACAGCTGTCTCCAAATAGTGCTTCATACTGTTGGCAAATAAATTACAAATTCAAGAAGCAACCTGTGTTTCATATGATTGTGATTTGTAGAAATAATTTAGATGTAAGGTATCCACAAATCATTTTTTTTGTTAAAAATCCTATCTAAATCCTCATATTTTGGCATTATGCATGAGTATCATAGTTTAAATTCTGGATCGTCCAAGCAGAAATACAAGAAAAGGCTCATTTAGGATGGAACGGGAAGCATTTCTAATTGGGAGGGTCCTCATTTTGATTTCTGCCCTCCTATCCCTCCCCTTAACCAAAAACCAAAGCAAAACATCTGGAGCTGTTTAGGCAGTATAAATGTTCTTAAAAGAATGAAGAACCCCTAATCATAAAACTTTTCTGGCACTGAAAAATGCTTTTGGGTAGGTAGAAGTCACATGATTGGTAAAAATATCTTTGAATTCATAAAGGCTTTCACAAGTTATGAGTGCAAAGTTTGGGAGTTTTGGGGATCGAGATGGATGGAGTTTTTCACGTGCTTTAGGAGGAAAGCAATCCATTTGTGCACACACGAGTTCTTCCTCCACCTTTTCCCTTAGAATATTCTCCAATAAATGTAGCTGGTTTCTTGTTAAATGATGGTTATGTTACTTTGAAAGACATGTACCAAAGCTAAACATTTAGTTTTATTCTCTTTTCACATACTTAAACAAATTTTACTGCAGGGAGACAGAAAACAGTTGTCATTCAGAGGCCCCGTCTTCATCCTCTGCTTTTTGGTTCTGTCCCTGGAAGGAAGATGGAGGGCAGGGAGGAGGAATAATAGCTAAGTGTTGGAAAAAAATTAGTAGCAATTAAGGAGGGGAATTGAAAGGTATAGCTTATGTTGCAGTTAGTCAACCAATATTTATTGACCATCTACTATGTGTTAGAGCGCAATGAGGTAAAAAGGGTACCTGTACTCAGAGACTTACAGTATTCTTGAGGAAACACGATGTGGAAACAAATGAAGTTTAAATAATGATGCAAGATAAAAATAATTTGATCATAATCGTTAGTAATTGCCGAAAGAAGGGTTTAGTTACATGTTACATGAATTCAGGACAGGAGTAGACCACCATGGGCTGGCTAGACCGGAGGACTTCCTGGAAGAAGAAGTTTGAGCAGCTGCTTTGAAGAATGGGTAGAATTTGGAAGATGGAAAATAGGAAGAAGTTATTTCTGCCCGTCCCTTTAACTGGAATGCCAAGTGTGAAAGTCAGGAAGCACAGAGTTAGTATCATGTTAATTTTGAATCAAAATCAGCAGGGAACCACGTGGGAGAATTTTAACGTTAATGAGCTAGAGAAAAATCTCTTAATGATTTCAACATATTGTAAATCCCCTTAATTCAGGGCTATAAAACAAAAACACACTTAAATGATGGAAGGACATAGAGAAAGCGATGTCATCCAGAATATTCACTATGAAAACAGCAATACTGTATTATTAAACATGTACGTTTCAAGCAGTTTAACTGAGGGAAAGAACACACTAACAAGCTCTGTGTCTCTACTAGAGAAACCGTCTCTTTGAATTGCACATAAGCCTCAGTAACTTCAGAGCATCAAATAAGCTTTCAGAGATTCTGATCTTGATACAAATTACCAATCTAAAGAGGGAAAGGTTTCTATTATAGTGTGCCTTCCTTCTGCCTTATCCTCAGAACTAAAGCGATTTTTGTTTTCCAAGACCATGTTAAAGAAGATGTTATTCTTGCCGTTGTATTCTCTTACCCCTTTTCCTGTCTATCTTTGCTTTCCTATATTTATTGTAGAGTATACTTGTCAGTATGTTTTAATACATTATCTATTTAAAAATACCGATAATCATTGTCATGTATAATTAGACATAAATAAAGATGTAGAGAGTATCGACTTCGTGGTGAAGGGGCATACGCAGTCCCTGGGTTGCGTGGATTGTTTTTTGAAACAAATCTGGTCAAGTTTTGTTGGCTTTTAGACTATAAATGAATGACATCTTTTCAGGAATTGTAAAGAAAAAGTAACTGCTGCTGAATCAGCCATGGTAGTTTTATTTTTTCTGTGAAACTGAAAAATCCAGTAGGGTTTTTAGCATTATAATTTATAAAAGTCTCTAGTTGAAAAAAGCCTTGCTCAGTATGTTATTTGATTTTTAAAAAATTAATTTCATTTCTGTATAAAACATGTCTCTGTTAGATAATACAGAAATTTATTTTAAAAGTAGCTGTAATTTTACCATTAATACAGAGATAGCTAGTATTAATATTTTAGTATACAGGCTGCAAGACTATAAAAATGAGTTTGTCTCATATGTATGATTTTGTTTCTTGCCTTTCTGTCCTAGCTCTGTGTAGAGAATTTCTTTTAACATTAAATAAACATAATTTTTAACAACTTCATGGTATTCGATCTGGTATATGGATATACCATAATGTAATTCATTATCCTCTTTTGTTGGCCATCTTTTCTCCTAAATTCTTCACTATTGTAGATAGTACTGTGATGAAGAAATTTATATGTATATCATTGCACATTTGTTTCCCTAGGATAAATTCCTAGATGTTGAATTTTGGGGAAAACGGGTATGCATATTTTCTTTTGAAAATATTTGAATTTCTATTCGTAGTACATGGGAATGCTTATTTTCCCTTGTTCTTGCTAACCTTGGATAGTGACAATTTTTGCCAATTTGATAGGCGCTAAAATACCTTTTATGTTGAAAAAATTTTAATGCTAGTAAGATTGAATCTTTTTTCCTTATGTTTATTGACCAGTTTTACTTCTTCTTTTGTGAGTTGTCTGTTCATATCTTTCGCTCATCATTAATTGCATTTTTATCTCCTTATTGACATACATATAAGAGCTTTCTGTATATGAGGGGTTTTACCTTTTCTCAAAAACGTTTTCCCAGTTTTAAGTTTTATTGTGGCTCTTTGCTGAACAGAAGTTCTTTGGCTTTTCTTTTATCCTTTTATTTTGAAATAATTATAGAGTCACAGGAAGTTACAAAAATTGTACAGTAACATCCCTTGTCCCCATTACCCAGCTTTCTACAGTCGTAGCATCTTGCATAGCTATAGAATATTATTAAAACCAGAAAATTTATACTGATATAATACTGTTAACTAAACCACAGATGTTACTTGGATTTTGCCAATTTTTGCATGCATTTGTGTGTGTGTGTGTGTGTGTGTGTGTGTGTGTGTGTGTATGTTCTGTAAACTTGAATGGCATGTATAGATTTGTGTAACTACCACAGTCAAGGTATAGAAGAACCTTTCTATCACCATGGAGACACTTCCCAGGGCTACCCCTTTATAGTCCCATCCTCACCTCTTTCCCGTTGATCTGTTCTCTTATCTGTTTGTCACTTTGAAATGGAATCATATAGTATGTAACCTTTTGAAATTGGCTATTGTCACTCAGCATAATGTCCTTGTGATCCAGCTAAGTTGTTGTGTGTGTTAATAGTTTATTCCCTTTTACTGCTAGTTAATATTCCATTGTCTGGATGTACCATGGTTTATTTATCCATTTACCATAAAGCCCAAGTTTCAGCTATTACAAATAAAGCTGCCGTGAATATTCATGTATAGGTTTTTAATGTGAAGGTAAGTTTTTCATTTCTCTACGATAAATATTCAGGAGTGTGATTGTTAGATTGTATGATAAATGTCGTACTGCCTAATTGTTTTCCAGAATAGCTGTGCTAGTTTCCATTTCCACTAGGAATGTATGAGAAATCTAGTTCCTTCACATCCTTGGCAGCATTTGGTATTGTCAGCATTTTTCTTTTTTTTATTGTAGCTATTCTAATAAGTGTGTAGTAATATCTCATCTTGGTTTTAATTTGCATTTCCTTAAAGACTAATGATGTTGAACATTTTTTCATGTGCTAATTTGCCAACCTCATGTCTTAACTCTTTGGTGAAGTGTCTGTTCAAGTCCTTTGTTCATTTTCAAAAGTATTGTTTGTTTTCTTACTGTTGAGTTTAGAGAGTTCTTTACACATTTTGGATGTAAGTCCTTCAGATATGTGATTTGCAAATATTTTGCCCCAGTCTATGGCTCATCTTTTTATCTCGTTATGGGGGTCTTTCACAAAGTAAAAGTTTTTAATTTTGATAAAGTTCAATTATTGATTTTCTTTTCTTTTATGGATCAAGTTTTTGATGTGATGTCTAAGAACTCTTTTCCAGCCCCCGGTTCCAAAGATGTTCTCCTATGTTTCCTTCTAAAAGTTTTAGTTTTATGTTCACTTTTAAATCCATGATCCATTTTGCACTGGTTTTATATACAGCATGAGTTTTAAGTCAAGATTCATTATTTTTTTGCCTCTGGATATCCAGGTGTTTCAGCACAGTATCCTTCCTCCATTGGACTAATTTTGTACCTTTGTCAACACTCAATTGGTGTATTTGTAATGTTCCATTTCTGGGTTCTCTGTTCTATTGATTAATGTTTCTGTTCTTCTGCCTGTACCACGCTGTCGTGATTACAATGGCTATATGGTAAGACTTAACATCAGCTAAAGTGATTCCTCCGACTTTATTCCATGTTTGCAAAACTGTTTTAGAATAAGCTTGTCTGTATCTGTCATACTCCTGGTGGTGGCAGCAAAACCTGGCACCCCTTCCTTCAGCCCGCCTATGTATGGGACTGTTTCTGGCTGAAGCCAGAAAAAGGTGACAGTGTTCTGTTGGGGTGAGCTTCTGAATGTCCAACTGAGCACAGGGTGGGAAGGAGAATTTTTCAGAGAATCGGAAGTGGTTCCGAACGTTAAACAGAGATAAGACATCACTTAAAATTACTTTGTAGAAAATTTCCTTTTAGTGATATCAATACAAGGCTGTTACATTGTATTTAGAATGGCATTGTTCTGCTTGAAAGCAAAGGAGTAGATGGGTAAGTACTCAAGGACCCTTCTGTTGTTTTCCTTTTATCCACTGTTAGCGGGGATTTGGGTTTAGGTTTCTACAGCAACCATGGTCTGGACTACATAATACCAACACTCTGTGTACATGTGGTGTTAACTCGATGCCTTATACTGCATGTGGCAAAGTGACAGTTGCTATGGAGATCAATGTTGGGACACACTTCGTTGATAATGGTGTCTCTCATATGTGGATTTTGCTGCTGAAAAACCATGAGGTGATGCTATGAGTTGACCAAGAGATGCATAACACTTTGTCAGTACTTTCTCTAGCTGAGAATCACACATTTGAAAACTTGAAGTTATACATTTGCTCACAAACATACTAAAATGTGTTTGTTTTGCCTTTTTAAAAAAATATATGAGTTTGATACCTGGAAAATATGACTTTAAAGAATGAATATCAGAGGAATTTGAGAGTCCTCTCGACAAGTCTATACCATTTCTAAAACATACTGTAAAAATTCAAAGACTAAAGATCTTACGTAGTTTTAGTAGTTTCATAATAGAGTTAGTTATCAGTAGAAGAGTGAAGGAAGCACAATTCTTATGAATTACTCTAAATACGGGGCCTTGGGCTGACAGCTAATAAGGACCTTTCTCTTGGAGAAGAGTCCTTTGAACACTACAAATAAGAAACATTGAGGAAGGAAGGTAAAGTAAGGGACTTAATTTTTTCTTTTCCTTCCATCCCCACTGGGAATGGGGAGAAAGCATAGCATTGGTATTCTTTGTTTTCCTCCTTAAAGCTGATTAATTAATACTGATACACAACCAGGGTTGAGAACCATTGCAGCAGAGTAAGTTTTCATCTAGAATCTTAAATTTTAGCTAAATCAGTATATTTGAATATACTGATCAGTATCAGTAGAAGTAATAAGAACATTGAAGAAAGTTTAGAAAGGGCAGTCTTACTCTCTATGTTAATTTCCTATTGCTGTGTGGAAAATCACCACAAATTTAGGGGCTTAAAACAACACAAGTTTATTACCTTGCTTTTCTGGAGGTCCAAAGTCTATGGGTTAAAAATCAAGGTGTTGCCAGAGCTGAGTTCCTTCTGGAGGCTCTGGGGAGAATCCATTCTTTGCTTTTCCCAACTTCTAGAGGCTGCCCATCTTCCGTGACTTGTTCAACATCACTCCAACCTCTGCTGCTCTTGTCACATCTTTTCTGACTGCGACCCTTCCGACTTTCTCTGTAAGGGTCATTGTGATTCTATTGGGCCCATCCAGGTAATGCAGGAAAGTCTCTCCATCTCAAGATCCTTAGCTTAATGACATCTGCAAAGTCCCTTTTGCTAAATAAAGTGACATCCACAGGTTCCAGAGATTAGGACCTGGACCTCTTTGGGGAGGGGGCTGGCAGGGGGAGGGGGCTGACAGGGAGGGGGCTGGCAGGGGAAGGGGGCTGACAGGGGGAGGGGGCTGGCAGGGGGAGGGGGCTGGCAGGGGGAGGGGGGTAAATGTTCAGCCTATCACACCAGCCTGACATGGTTATCCCTGAGGTATTTTCCTTCCGAGTCTTCTTTCTTATGCGTATTTTTATTTGAATGTGATCATCTTGCATATACAGTTTTCTATCCTGTTCTACTTAGTCTTCATAACCATTATTTTAAATACCTACATAATATTCCATCCATGATTATATCATATTTTACATTATTTTTACCCTGTTGTTGGATTTTATGTTGTTTCAGATGCTTACTGCTAGATCAAGCTGTGATAAATATTTTTATTAGCTAGACGCCATAAAGTGGGAGTACTTAGCCAAATATTATAAACATCTATAGTGTTTAATTCAAATAGCCAAATTGTATTTTTGAAGCATTCTAATCAATTTATTATAAGACAGAATCAGTAATGTATGAGAGTACCAGTGTCACTATATCTTTGCAAATATTTGTCATTATTATTTAAAAGAAGACGTTTTTACTAATTAGATAGGTGAAAAAAATGTTACCCTGATCTAAATTTAATTTACTTGAAGAAGTTTTTATGTTTCTATTTATTAGTTTCTCTGTGTGTGTTTTGTTCGTTTGTTTCTCATGATCTGAGTTTTCTTACTAATCTTTATAAAATCTTTCTTTACATAGTGAAATTATCGTGTTATGTGTTACAGATTTTAAATTTTAAATGCTTGTATCTGTTTTTTTCCTTTGTGATTCTTCTATTTTTCTCTGTGCTTAAGTTTTTCTACCTAACAATGGTTTGCTGCAAATACTCAGCTCTGTTTTCTTTTACTTCTTTCATGATTTAGTCACTGCCCTCAGCAAATTGCTAATAAGCTGAGAGTTTGGGGACTTACAACGAGTCCAGAGGTACTATATGATTTCCTGTACCAAATCAAGTACCAAATTAATTTGGTTCCGTTTACATAGTTTATCAAAATTGAAAACAAATTTTTGAAAGGACTAGATAAGAAATGTAGCAATTTCAGTGCATTCCTAAGATGTTTATTGCCCTTTGCTGGAAGGTTTACTCTCCACACGGTCGTGTGTTCATGCAGATAATTGAGAATTAGAGGAAGTTGTCTTAGTCCATGATAAACAGAGAGAATGCGCTTTAATTGCATTCTAATTTATTATCTGGTGAAAGGCGCTTGCTAACAAATCAACGCGGATATGACTTATTGGGTAGCCTTTGCACTTAGAGGAATAATCAGTCTATAATCATAAACAACATGAACCGGTCATCTTCTAGATTGCTATCATATTTATTACCCTCAAAAGCCTATGCCGCGTTTCTTTCCTGTTTGTTTCCCACTTCATGGCTCATGTGTCCCCACCCTGCCGGCTGTAAGTTTGTGCAATCCTGTGCTTACAAATTCTTTTCCATGAAGTAAGGGTTAGGCATATGCCTGAAAACAGTTCTGTCACTGTACCATAGAAATAAAATTCATTTGGCCCCAGTAACGGTAAGTAGAACAAACTGTCTCCATAGTATACTAAAATGTGATTTATTTTCTGCTGCCCTGGTAAGAACTAACACAATTCTAATTCTATAAAGAAATAAAAACTTTGCCCCCTAGAATATACATAACCACTACATCCTTTAATGTCTTCTGTTACTCCTCGCTGGTTCAGAAAAGGAGGTATGCAAGTTAATGTGAAGCAACAGCAGCCCCTGTTTCTTTCTTTTGAGACACCTTGTGCAGAGAATTGGTATCAGGGAGTAAATTTAGCCAAGTGATGCTGTTCTCTGATGCGGTACCTTCATATAATTCTACCACTTAAGGCTGATGGCAGTATGAACAACCTATGACACTGGTTCCACAGAATAATTTAGAAGTGTGTAGCATTACATTTCCTCAGTTGACCCAAGTCTTTTTTGAATACCACTATGTCAGGTGGGCATTGGAGTGAAGCTAAAGTGTGTGTGGGGGGGGGGCGGGGGGGGGTACAAAACAGTGTAGAACAACCCAAAAGCAATTTACAGCCAGCCTCCTCGATATAGTTACACTCAAGAGTTGTTCATTGCCTTCTCTATTTCAGACACCTTTTTTCCTTCTCCTCTACCTGCATCATTTTAGTTGAATCTACCTATCCTGCTTGGTATCTTGAGCAACCAAACAGGCTAATAATCCTTATCTGAGAGTATTCTCTTTATGAATAAGGATCGTATACCTAGAAGAGACCCCACTAGTACTTTTGGTATAATGCTGTCACAACAAATGTGCCTATAATCGTGCTAGTATGATTTTTTTTGTTTCCATTCTTGGTCCAGATTTGTGTTAAAATGGAAGGTAAAGAGATATTGGTCTATTTCACTTACCCAATTTTCCCACGTTGGGAATTGGTTTTGGCGTGCAAATCAGCTTAGGTGGGCTTGAAAGTTCTTTCTGTTGTGAAGAATTCAGCCTCAGTTTGGATCTGGTCAGGACATTGTTGACTCCTCCTTTTCCTGACCCCTCAAAGCTAGATCCTGTCTGAATATCAGGAAAGAATTAGGAATAATTCTTACCTAACTTTCCTACCAATACCCTTACTTTCCTACTAGGGAAGTCTATATGCTTCTGTTGGCCTTAATCCAGAGGAGAATCTACAGTTCGTATTTTGGGATCAGGTTGAGGGAGGGAGAGAGTGGTATCTTGACAAGGTACAGGAGGAAGTATTTCTAAGCAGCTGGGCTTGTTTTGTGCATCCTATTTAGGTAGCCACCTACTTTATCAGGATCTCGGGCAGTGCTGGAGAATGTTAGCAGGGGCTAACTCCAAGCCAAACCTACTGTGAAGCAATAGCCTAGTTTGCTTTGCAGGATATTTACGCGTACTTATCCCCTTTGCTCTACAGCTGCTAGTTCCTACTGTGGTTCCTGATACTTCCTTCTATTGGCAGTATTTTTTGGATCTGTGCATTCTTCTCATGAATTATTTTAGAACTCCCTTCTAACATTTTAGGAATAATACCTACATAGTTATATTCTCAATTTAATGGCACATTTGACCTTCAGGAAGACCCCTTTAGATCAAATTAGAGCAAAATACTTATAGTTGGGCGTACTAGAATGTAAGACCCACTTTGGTTGCTAGCCTTATAATTCTCCCCGGAATAGATATTAGATCACTCATGACTTCCGTATCTCTAACTAATGGATTTATTTTAGTCTTTGTCCTAATTGTATTGCTGACAGTGTTTTTTTTTCTTCTTCTTCTTCTTAAAGAATACTCCTTACGTGATTTTCTTCTGACTCTCTAGCTGTGCCTCTGTGGCAGGCGTGTCCAGGTAATTAAATGTTGCTATGCCCTCTTACCGCTTTTCTCTCTCCAGTTTATCCCTTTCATATCCTTCAATGACCAGAAACAATCTGCATTAGTCTAACCGTACCCAGCGGCCTCCTTCTAGTCTACTCCCCATATTCTTGAAGAACAAAAAAGTTGATATGAATGTATTGAAAAATATGCCACGTTCTTGAATGGGAAGTCACAGCATCATAAAGTGCCAGGTCTCCCATACTTAATTTACGAATTAGAGTGATCCCAGTGAAAATACTAGACAAACTAATTTTAAAGTATGTACTGAACCCTGAATAACCTTGAAAAAGAAGAGCAGTGAGGGGGGACTAGCCCTTCTGGGTATTAAAACATACCATACAGCTTCAATGAAAGCAATGTTGCACTGCTGCATGAATTGATAGACTAATAGAGCAGAATTGAAAATTCAGAAATAGAATAGACAACATAGCAACTTAAGATATGGTAAAGTATTGTATCGGTGGGAGTGCACTAATAAATGTTATTGGTATATCTGTGTAGCCATCTGGAAAGAGAACAATAGATCCATATATGATATTATATACTTAGATAAACTCTAGATTGGTCAGATATTCAAACATAAAACATGAAACCACAAGAGAATTTAATTATAATCCTAGAGTTATATAGCCTTTCTAAAAATTAGGATTCAAAATCTCAAACTCAAAAGATTGGTTAATTTGCCTTTTAAAAATCTACATGACCAAAACTCACCATAAGCAAAGTCAGAAGAGAAATGCAATACTCATTATAATCCCTCTCAAAATTCCAGTGACAATTTTCACAGAAATAGAACAAGAATCCTAAAATTTGTATGGAACCACAAAAGACCTCAAAGATCCAAGTAATCTTGAGAAAGAAGAACAAAGCTGGAAGCATTATACTTCTGATTTCAAACTACCAGTATATTACAAAGCTGTAGTAATCAAAACAAAATGGTATTGACATAAAAACGCATACATCGGTCATTGGTACAGAATAGGAAGCCCAGAAATAAACCCATGCATGTATGGTCAATTAATTTACAACAAAGGAGTCAAGATACTCAATGGGCAAAGGATAGTCTCTTCAGTAAATGGTGTTGGGAAAAATGGACAGCCACATGCAAAAGAATGAAACTGGACCATTATCTTCCACCATACACAAAAATCAACTCAAAATGGATTAAAGACTTGAACCTAAAACCTGAAACCATAAAATTCCTAGAAGAAAACACACGGGGTAAGCTCCTTGACATTGGTCTTGGCAATGATTTTTTTGGATTTGACACCCAAAGCGAAGGCAACAAAAGCAAAAATAAACAAGTGGGACGACATCAAACAAAAAAACTTCTGTGCAGCAAAGGAAACCATCAGCAAAATAAAAAGGCAGCCTATAGAAGGGGAGAAAATATTTGCAAGTCATATATCTTATAAGATGTTAATATGTAAAATATATAAAGAATTCATACAACTCAGGATAAAAGCAAACAAATTAAAAGTTGGGCAGAGGATCTGAATAAACGTTTTTCCAGAGAAGACATATAAATTGCCAACAGGTACATGAAAAGGTGCTCAACATTACTAATCATCAAGTGAAAGTAAATCAAAACCACAATGACATATAACTTCACACCTGTAAGAATGGCTGTTGTCAAAAATACAAGAAGTAAGTGTTGAAAGGATGTGGAGAAAAGAGAACCCTTTTGTGCTCTCTGGTCATATGCATTCAATGGAAGAATGGATAAAGAAAACGTGCTGTGTGTGTGTGTCTGTGTGTGTGTGTACACACACACATATATGTATATGGATACACACATATAAAAACATGCATACAATAGAATTTATTCAGCCATAAAAAAGGAAATCCTGCCATTTGAGACAACATGGGTGGACCTTGAGAGCATTATGTAAGTGAAACAAGTCAGACAGTGAGAAATAAATGCTGTGTGGTATCACTTACACGTGGAATCGTAAAACAAAACAAAAAAACAACTGAGCTCATAGAAGCAGAGAACAAATTGCTGGTTGCCAAAGTTGGGGATGGGCAAAATGGGTGAAGGTAGTCAAAAGGTACAAACTTCCAGTTATATGATAAATAAGTCCTGGGGATATAATGTACAGCATGATAAGTATAGTTAACAATACTGTATATTTGAGTCTTGCTAAAAGAGTGGATCTTGAAAGTTCTCATCTCAAAAAAAAGACATTTGTAACTATGTGTGGTGATAGGTGTTAACTTATGTGGTAATCATTTTGCAGTGTATACATATATGAAATCATTGTTGTACACCTAAAAGTAATACAATGTTATATGTCAATTGTATCTCAATTAAAAAATTTTTAATTTAGAAAAAGAAATATGTTTAAAAAATTGCCACTAATACTGCAGACAAGTATATATTATTAAAAGCTTATAGAAACACAATAGAAAAGTGGGCAAAGGACATGAACAGATTGTTGCAGAAAAGGAAATATAGATGGCTCTTAAGCATATGAAAGAATGCTTTGAAACAAATAAAAACAAACACAAAACAAGAATACTCACCTAAAACAAGAGAAATGCAAATTAAAACTTCAGTAAGATAATGTTTCTCACTTATCATCTTGGTAAACACCCAAAAGTTTGGTAACTCAATCGGTTGTCCAGGAACTTTCATAAATTATTGGTAGGTGTGCATAGTTTAGCAGTATCTGTCAATATTACAGATGCATTTACCTGTGACCCATCATTCCTACTTAGAAGAGTGTAATAGCAACATCCAGTAGCAGTTGTTGGGCTTTTTCTTCTCATCCACAGGGGACTGGTTAAATAAACCATGGTATATCCAAACAAAGGAATGCTATGAATTGAAAAAAAATAAAAAGAAAAAAAATGATATGCTCATTAAAAAAGGTAATGTACAGAACAGTGTATAACACACAGTCTTTTGTGTAAGAAAGGGAAGAGTGTGTATGCGTACTCGTATCAGGATCTATGCACTCCTGTGCATAAGGAAGACAGATTGATTACCTAGAGGGGTGGGGGAGATCAAGTAAATAGTTGACAGATTGGGAATGACAATATACCTTTTTATTTTATATTCTTTTGATTTAAAAATGTGTAGAAATATCCATAAGTCTGATCATCCTCTCTACTCCTTCTCCTAACTTTAGAGTTTCTGTTCCTCTGAGGTTGGAGACTTTTAATCTGAATAGCAAGGCCCTGGAGAGCCTGTTTCTTCAGCCTTACTGCACAGCTTGCTGCCCCGTGTTCTCCCTGTTCTGGCCATAGTGGCCTTTTTTCTCTACCTCAGACGTGTTGCCTTCAGTCACGGCCTTTTGTCTTGCTGATCCCCCTGCCTGGAGACTTTGTCTAGTTAAAACGTGCTTATCCTTTGATCTCAATACCCTGTTTCCCCAAAAATAAAACCTAGCCAGACCATCAGCTCTAATGCATCTTTCGGAGCAAAAATTAATATTATTAAAATAAGACCGGGTCTTATACTAATTTTTGTTCCAAAAGACGCTTTAGAGCTGATGGTCCAGCTAGGTCTTATTTTTGGGTAAACAGTAGTATGTTACTTCCACAGAGAAGCCTCAGATAAGATCAATTTTTCCTTCTCCGTGCATCGGTAGTGCCTTGCTCATCTCCTTTCTAGCTCGGGTCATAAATGCAGTTGTGCATTTTTTGTTGGGATTGTTTAACGTCTGTCACTCTCACTGGAAAGTAAACCTGATGAGGACAGGAATCATGTCTCCTTTGTTCTGAGGAAAGCACCTGTATCCTAGGGCAGTGAGAATTAAATCAGATGATGCATGCTATGTGCTTAGCCTGGTGCCTAATACGTAAGCGCATAATGCTAGTTAGACGCTGATGTATCTTGTTTTGTTCTTACTAGAAGGAAGTGATACTATTTATGAATAAATTAACCAGATAAGGTTTAAGGGAGAATTCTGACTCTCCTTCATCAAAGGAGTACCTTTGGAGAGGAGTAGCTAGTCCTTTTTTGAAAAGAGAAACAGAAAATGGCTTTTACTCTTCCACTATTCTTGGCTCCTATATGCTAAGTCAAACTGCAAGAAAGCCTTTTAGATGAAATACTTTCCCCCTTTCCAGATGCATTTCTTTTTTTCCAGTTAAATAGTAGACAGATTTTTAAAAAAAATACACAAAATAGAATTTGTCCATTGGAATCTGGGAATTAATACATACAGTTGCAGATTTATATTTGTCATAGTAACCAAAGTTGTAAAAAATCAGGTAGAATTCTAAATAGTGGGACCCAGAATAATGCAGCAGACACTTCATGTTGTGGCACAGGGACCAGGTCTGTTGGGAACCACTGGGGTCATAGTCCCGATGGTATGATTTGTAGGGAGACTTTGGAAAGTTTTAAAAATTATATTCTAGCTGCCTAATCGTTTCTTCCAGTGTTCTCCAATTACCATGGCCTCATCTCCGTTCCTGATATTTTGAAAGTCAGATTATTTTAAGTGCCAGGATTTTACTTTTCCTATATTAAGTACATATTAAGAAAATTGCCTTTTTGGTTTACTCCTTTGGTTACTTTATTTTACATTCCTTGAATGTTGCCAGCTGCCCTGCTCTCAGGAAATTGGAGTCTTTAGATCCAAACTAAGATATGCATAACTGGGAAGTATTGTTTCCTGTCATTTTCCCTCATACCTTGGAGAAAGCTATGCATGGAGTAAAAAGCTCAAACTGAGGGCCTGTTCGCTCTTTGGGGTTCTCAGATGGGTTTTGCTCAGCCTGTAGAGTTATTTGAAAAATCTGGATTTCCAGCTTTTGAAAATTCCGAAGGCATGGCATTACCATGTGGTACCAATTGGCAGTGCTCTGCAGATGTGACAGAAGCACTGTGGGTTGCCATGGCTTTCTCTGTCCTCCCCTCCTCCCTAGATTCATCCCCGTTACTTCATTAATTTACGTTCGTTGCCTAGCTTATGGCTTCTTTAGGCATTTGAGATCGTGACCCCTGGCATAGCTGGTAAGACACTATTAGGTTAAGAGCAGGGGAGGCTGAAATCAGTGGTCTGCTTAGCTGGCTCAGTCACACAGCCTCAGAGGACTTCCATCCCTGTGGCATCCTGATCCAGGGAGTCCTTGGTCTTTCTCCTGGTAAATGAGATTTTCTAAATGGCAGCGAATGTCTCGCAGAAATGAGTTGAGGATTGTTGAATAACCAGGTCATAAGGACTGGAGTACTTCCCCATCAGGGCTGGTTTCACTGCCAGGACTGTGTTCTGGAGCTTCCTGTAATTACGCTAAGTTGGTCAACATATGTTACCTGTTGATGAAGATGTTTGAATTTGTTATTTCTTTTCAAGAGGCATTTTTAAGGGGAAATAACAAGTTGGCAAGTTGTTAAGTGGCATAGAAAACCAAAAATGCCTCACAATTCCAAAACTCTAACTTTTTGCCATTTTTTTTATTGTGGTAAAATATACATAAAATTCACTGTTTTAACCATTTTTAGGTGTACAGTTCACTGAAATTAAGTATATCCACATTGCTGTGTAACCATCACCACTATTCATTTCTGGAACTTTTTCATCATCCCAAACAGAAATTCTGTACTCATTAAACAATAACTTCTCATTTCCCACTCTTCCCAGACAGGCTAACCTTTATTCTGTTTTCTGTCTCTGTGAATTTGCCTCTTCTGTGTACCTCATATAAGTGAAATTATACAATGTTTGTCTTTTTATGTCTGGCTTACTTCACTTACCATAATGTTTTCAAGGTTCATCCATGTTATAGCACATATCAGAATTTCATTCTTTTTTAAGGCTGAGTAACATTCCGTAGTATAGATATACCACAATTTGTTGATTTTTTTATCAGTTGATGGATCTAAATTCTATAATCTTTTAACTTCACTGTGCCTTCATTTGGTGGATGACTAGGAGGGTAGATTCTTTTTGGTTCATTGTCCTTCCTGGCTTCTTGATGTTCCTCCTCCTTTATCTCCCCTGGAGCCTCGCACATCAGCATGACTTTCGGTCATTGTGAACTCAAAGCAATTTTGCTTCCTTTGGCCATTAGTGAAGCTGTTGCATGTGTAGTTCCACCTTATCGTACCCCACTTTCCTGTTTAACTCTAGAAGTATAGTGATTTCTGACTTGGTCTATCTGACTTTGGTTTTATACTGTACTTTGAGAATCACTAATCTAGAGGAAGGGACCTGCAACAAACACCTTACAATTTTATCCTTGAGACATTTGAAAATAGAGATGAATGGGGCGTCTGACTAAAGCTATGTTCCAGTCCCAACCCAGCTCAGTCCTTTCTGCCTAACAGAGGAAAGGCCAGTCCTCTGTGGGAAATAATATTAACTGCAGTCTCTACAGTTACTTTATATATAGTGTTTGACATACAATAAAATATTATGAGAAAATATTCTGCTTCTCACCGTGAGAGTAGAACAGGATCTGGAATTGCTTCCCTTCTATAAACAACTAGAAAACTGGACAAGATACTTGAAACAACTGTCTTCACATATTGGACAGCAGGCAACAGAGCACTGTGATTCCTAGAAGGGAAACAAAAGAGGTGAACTCTATGATTGCTTTGGCTTTCTGCCCAGAAGCAATTTCCAGATCAAGTTGCAGGGAGGGTAAACCCAAATAGAGCCCTGTGGTATTGCTGAGTGGTGTCAGATACAGATCAGAGTTTGGGGATTCCGTGGTGGCTGGAATTTAGCAGCGAGGAAGGAGTTATGCAGAGGAAGAGCTCTAGAAGTCAGTAAGGAGTCCCTTGGAGTCCTGCCTACGAGTATGGTGAAACTCCATGAGGATAGGCACAGAACAACTTCTCGGAAAGAACCTATTGAGGAGCTGTAAGCTAAATAATTCCCACAGCTCACATAGGACCAGAAATCATTTGAATTCGTATCACCAGAGTAAAAAGACCTCATTGAATACATGGGTCATTCAGGAGAGACTTCAAAAGGCTTGTACTTCTGTAGTTGGACTAAATTAGCTCTAGAATAAAGGCTGTACTAGTCCCATCATATACATAAACCCATGTAGATCAAATTGGTTCACATGTAATTTAACTGATCACTAGACCAAAGTCCAATCCACTTAAAGAAAAACAACAAAATCAAACACTCAAGGACATAAAATCAGCAATATTTGGCATACAATACAAAAATAAATACTGGATATGTCAAGAAGTGGGGAAAACATAACTCATAATCAGAATAGAAATGGACCCAGAAATGGCAGAAATGATGGAATTAGCAGATAAGAATGTTAAAGCAGCTACAATAAATATGCTCAATATCTTTAAGTAATTAAAGGAAAACATGAACAAACATGGTAAGTAATGAAATGGAAGATACAAAGAACCAAATGGAACTTCTAAAGATGAAATATGAAGTATGTTAAATTAATTTCACTTGATTGGATTACAGCGGACAGACAAGTTAGCTCCTGAAGAAGAAAAGATCAGTGATCTTGAAATAAATAATAACTATCCAAAATGAACATAGAAAGATGACTGAAAAAAGTCCCAGAGCCTTATTGGTATTTAGACCAATATGAAGTGATTGAAAATATGAGTAATTGGAGCACCAGAAGGTGGGGACAGGAAAAATATTCAAAGAAATAGTGTCCCAGATTTTCCAAATTTGATGGAAAGTATAACTTCCAGATCCAAGAACCTCAACAAACCCCAAGCAGGATAATCATAAAGGAAATCACACTGGAATGCGTCATAATCAAGTTGATGAAAAGAAGTGATAAAGGGAAAAATCTTAAATTCAATTAGAAAAAAGGCACATTAAATACAGAGGGCAAAAGATACTAATTATCATAGACTTCTATCTGAAACTAGAAAAATCAGAAGATAATAGAATGGCATCTCTCAAGTATTGATTGGTAAAAACCTGTCAACATAGATATGTACCCACTGAGAATATCTTTAATTAAAGGAGGTGAAATAGTTTTTCAGACAAATTAAAGCTGAGAGAATTCATTACCAGCAGACTATTGCTACAAGAAATGTTACACAGCGTTTTTCAGACAGAAGGGAAATGATACCTGATGGAAACTTTGAGCTACACAAAAGAATGAAGAACTCGGGAAATGCTAAATATGTGGCTAAATATAAGAGTTATTTTTTCCTCATTTAAAGATTTAAAAATAACTGTTTAAAACAAAAATAGTAGCAATACATTGTGGGGTCCATTAACATATGAGAAAGTAAAATGTCTGAAAACAATAGAACAAAGTATGGAAAGGGATACTGGAAGTATACTGTTAAAAAGTTATTACATATGAAAGAGTATAGTATTATTTAAAGGCAGACTGTGATAATTAAAAGATACATACTGCAAATCTTTAAAAGTTTTAAAAGATTTTTTTAAAAATCTTTTTAAAAAAAGAGAGTAAACTAATAAGCCAAATAGTGGAAATAAAATTGAATACAAAAAAAAAGAAACAAACAAAAAATCCCAACTAAGTTAATCAGAAGATGGCAGGAAATGAAGGGATAAATGGAACAAAGAGCAAATGGGACAAATATAGAAAACATAGCAAGATGTTAGATTTAAACCCAATCTCATCAATAATTATATTAACTGTAAATGATCTAAATACTGCAGTTAAAAGGCAAAGATTTTCACACTTTGTATAAAAGCAAGAAACTATCTGCTGTCCATAAGAAACTTATTTTAAGATGAAAGATCGAAGGGTAAAAAAAAAGATATACCAAAGAAATATTAATCATAAGAAAATGAGAATGGCTATATTAATCCCAAAATAGGCTTCAGAACAAAGAATATTATAAGGGATAAAGAGGGACATTTAAAAATGATAAAGGGATCAATCCATCAAGAAGATGTAACTATGTTTAATGTATATGCATGTAATGACAGAGCTTCAAAGTACATGGAGCAATAACTGACAACTGAAATAGACAAATCCACAATTATAGTGGAGAGTGCAATATTCTTTGCTCAGTAACTAATAGAACAAATGTACACAAAATTCACAAGGATATAAAACACTTAAACAACACTATCAACTAACTTAATCTAATTGACATTTATAGAACATGTCTCCCAACACTGCAAAATAAACATTCAGGTGCTCATGGAACATTCACCTAGATTGACCACATACTGAGTGATTAAAAAAAGAAGTCTCAGTAAACTTAAAAGTTTCTAAATCACGCAGAGCATGTGCCCTGACCGAAACCAAAATTGCATTAGAATTTTCTAACAGAAAGAGATCGGGAAAACTCTCAAATATTTAGAAATTAAACAGTAGTCCTCCAAATAACTCATGGGTAAAATACGAAGTCACGTGGAGAATTAGAAGATACTTTGAGTGAATATGAAAAGAAAAAAAATGTCAATTTGTGGGATGCAATAAAAGCAATACTTAGAGGAGAATTTATTACTTTAAAATAATGGTCTAGTCTTCTACCTGAATCAGCTGGGAAAGAAGAGCAAAGTAAACCTAAAATAAGTACAAGGAATGCAATAATGCATTCTGAAACTATAAGAATAGAAATCAGTGAAACAGAGCATCGACAAACAATAGAGAAAAATTAATAAAATGAAATGCTGATTTTTGAAAAGATCAATAGCCCCGCCAATATCAGAAATTATATTAAGAAAAATAGGTGGCTACATAGGCAGTCCCCGGTTAGGCGTAAAGACAGTTCCCATTATGAGATAATAAGAGAGGAGCTAAAACCGAAGCTAAATTTCAAGAAGGGGAGTGCCAAGTTTGAGGTCATGGTGGGTGTTCCTGCACTTCTGACACTAAAGTGAGGGGGAGAGAAAGTGAAGGGAGGCCAGAATGGAAGTCAGAGGACCCAAGGAGTCATCTCTTGATATTGATGTAACTGAGAGTGAAAGGAAGAGGGAGGAAATAGCCTACTACTTAGAAGAAATTGTTTGTTTTTCCCTTGTGAAAAAGTCTTTGCCTCTATTTCCGCATTAAAAATTTGGATTCCATGAGAGCCTTAGATGTAGTCATTTTTCACTCTCAGTTTTAAGCTAATGAATCATGCTCAAATTACTTTAAAATTGTATTTAGTAAGAAAATGCCTGAAAATGTTTTCTTCTGAGAATTGTCAAGACAAACATGGAACTAAAAATCAAGAGAACTATACAATTGCTTGTGTAGTGAATGCCCCACCCTTAAAAGGGATTTTCAATAGTAAGTAGTTTACTGATTTTTTTTACGGTTATTTATTTATTTTTTTAGCACTGCAGGTAGTAGCTGACTATTTTATTTGCTATAGAATAAGTGGGAATAGGCAGAGAAAAGTTCTATTAGGTATATTTCAGGTGAAGGAAAATCACTGGGCTGAATTCTCAGATTACTTTTAAAAAGAGAAGAATCGGGGACCAATATTGGTACCGTCTTTCCCTGAAAATAAGACCTAGCTGGACCAATTAATAAGACCCAGTCTTATTTTAATATAAGACCGGGTATAATATAATGTAATATAATATAATAATATTATTTTTTTGCTCCAAATTATAATTTTTGCTCCAAAAGATGCATTAGAGCTGATGGTCCAGCTAGGTCTTATTTTCGGGGAAACATGGTATAAAAGTCAAATGTCCCGGCTTTTTTTTTTTTTAAGGACTTTTCTTATTTCAAAAGTGGCCAAAGTGCTTTTTATAAAGCATTCATGGATGTGCTTGGCAAAGAGAAATGTCTAGATTCTTTTTCTCCAAATGTTAAAATTTGGGTGGTAGATTGTAGGGTGATTTTTTTTTTTTTACCCCGTCATTTTTGTACTTGTTTGAATTGCTTGATTTTTAAAATAATGAGCATGTATCTTTTTTTTAAAACCTATAAAGCTATTCAAAAAGTGCCTAACATATAAGAAACATAAAGTAAATATTTTTTAATGAATGAAACGACTGATTTTGTGGGAAAATTAAGGTTAATATTTATTGTATTACTATTATATTAAGTTTAGTTATAATATACTTTCATATATTGGACATATTGAGAAGTCATTTGGACAGTAATTCTACTTTTTTGCCCTCCCTCCCCTAATGAAATATGTGGGTTTATGCCATTTTATTCTACTATGAATACCTATAACTCCCTAAAACATCTTGTCCTCCTCATATAGCTGTTGAAGGGGGAAGAGTGTCAAGAAAATATTTGCTTCCAAATGATTTCTGCTCTGTAATTTTTTCCCCCAGCCCAGAAGACAAACTATTAAAAATTGTAATCTGTTTGCAACCAGCCAGGGTAGAAGGTAGTTAGTTTTCAACATCTTCCTCTACTCCCTCTTATCCTTGTAAATGGCCTTTTTTTTTTTTTTTTTAATTCTACCACCTTTCTTGAGCTGTAGGTATAGTATCATGGACCTCCCAGATCACCAGTGATCTTATGAGTAATGGGTTTTCTTTTCTGATGGTCATGTTATCGTTATCTCTTCCAAAACAATAAAATACGTAAGCCCTAAACATAAAACTTGAACAGAAAGGAAGTTCTAAGTAAAAAAGTCTTTTCATCACAAATCGTCTTTTCTTCTGCATTTTCCCTTCTCGTTAGTTCAAGGGGCCTTATCTGAAGAATTGTTTTGTATTTTGTGCAGCTACGAATTATAAAAGAAAGTTTAACAAACATTTAGCAGTGATGGTATGTAATTAGATTTTTCATTGATCACTGAGTAGTACCAACTCAATTGTTCTTCTCTAGATTTTCAAAAAACGAAGGTAGACTTGGATCAGACATCAGATGAGCATACTGTCCTTGTTTTTCCAGGGCAGTTCTGGTTTATACCTGTTTTCTTGGCATACTTTTATTACTATATAATTTTAGATTTACAGAAAAGTTGCACCGATTTTACAGGGTTCCTACGTACCCCATCACCCAGTTTTCCCCTGTTGTTAACATCTTGCATAACCATGGGGCATTTGTCAAATCTAAGAAATCAACAGTAGCACATTACTATTAACTACGAAGTGTGATCCAAACATATTGTAAATGCTGCTGCCGAGTGCCGTCCAACAGAAATGTAGGGATATTCAATATGGGAAGCAGCGCATCGAACCTTAGTAACCACGTGTGACAAGTTTCAGCTTGTTCAGTGCGGTCCGTCAGGTGTGAGCTGCGGTTGAGAGAAGGCACGGAGCATTGTCATGATGGAGGAGAAAACTGTTTGCCCATTTCATGTTAATGTGTTGTTCGTGACCCATTAAATCATCCCAAACAACACATTAACATGAAATGGGCAGTTTCGTCCTCCATCATGACAACGCTCCATGTCACACATCTCTTCTGGTATGGCAATTTCCGTCAAATAAAACCATTATGGTGTGTCCTCATTCACCTTGTTCACCGGATCTGGCCCTGTGTGACTTCTGGTTCTTCCCCAAAGTCAAAATGACCATGAAAGGAAAATGTTTTGAATCGATTCAAGACGTCAAGGCAGCCACAACAGCACAACTACAGACACTACGAAAGAGGACTTCCAGAACTGCTTCAGAAAGTGGCAAGAATGATGGGATAAGTGTGTTCGAAGTGAGGGGGAGTATTTGACAGGGATTAATGGCAATGTGTCTTTTATTGTAATAATTTTTTTAGATTTAAACATTAACCGTATTTTTCAATCACACCTTGTAAATTCCAGACTTTATTCAGATTTACTAGCTTTTCCATTAATGTCCTTTTTCTGATTCATGATCCGGTCCAGGATACCACGTTGCATTTAGATGTCGTATCTCCTGACTCTCCTCTGTGACAGTTTATCAGTCTTTAATGACCTTTTATGCCTTTAACAGTTTTAAAGAGTATTGGTCAACTATTTTGTGGAGTGTTTCCGCAGTTTGAGTTTACCTGATGTTTTTCTCGTATAGACTGATCTTATGGTATTTTGGGAATGATACCACAGAGATGAGTCGCCCTGCTCATCACATACTCGGGGTACATTCTGTCAGTGTGACTTCTCATTGATGATGTGCCAAGGCAGCGTTTACCAAGTTTCTCCACTGTAAAGTCACCCCCCCTCTAATACTCTGTTCTTTGCAAGTCACTAAGTCCAGCCCACACTCAAAAGGAGGGGTTAGATTAAGCTCTTAGAGAGCATATACATGAATTATTTGATATTCTTCTGTAAGGAAGATCGGTCTTCCCCTCCCCCCGTTTATTTATTTCTTCAATCATTTATATCAGTATGGACTCGTGTATATTTATTTTATACTTTGAGTTATAATTCATTACTACATTATTTTGTTGGTCACATGGTTCCAGCTTTGGCTTTTGGGAGCTCTTTCAGGCTGGCTCTTGTGTCCTTTTGACATACCCCCATCCTTTTGATTTTTCAGAACACTTCTTTCCTCTCTGGTACTGTAAGATGCTCTGGGCTCATCTTGTATTTTTCCTACCCTAGTCCTAAAACCAACCATTTCTCCCAGGAGCCCAGGTTCCTTTAATTGGATAGTGGCATTTAGAAACCAGTATCTGAGCAGTAGTGTGCTCATTGCTACTGGAATGTCACTGTTTCTGGGCCCTCTTAACAGAGCAAGGAAATATATGTACGTATACCAACTTACACACACACACACACACACACACACAATTACTTCTGCATGTTCCCGTCTTTTTTTATATTAAGCTAAGCATGAGTTGGTACTGATGATGCTGACTCGAGTCCTGAACCACAGGAGTCTTTCTGCCCTTCCCCCTTTGTTTATCTGTAACTTCCTTGTCCAACTGTGAGTAACCTGCTTCCACCATCCGTCATCCATTTACTTATTTGTTCAACTGTAGTATACGTGTTGGGTAGTTAATAAAAGTAAATAAGTAAAAGTAAATAAAACTACCTAACAACAGCCACGTCTTATTCTTGAATAGAATCTCCCGAGTGGCGAACCCCTTGAGTGTGGTAACAGTGGTATCCTGGTTTGGATGTATGAAGTAAACATAGTGACATTATCTTCTCTGCATATGACTTGTGACTCTATTGGTGAGGAAATTGAGTCCACGGTTTTTGGGGGTTTTTTGAGAGGTAGGATTTTTCTCATTAGAAGCATGATTTTAGATCATCTAATTTTCATAATGGTAGATTAAGGGAAAAAAGGTAAAAGAGATCAAAGTAATTGAATTGATTAAATCAATTGACATCATGTAATGAATGCCAGTCCCTGTGAGCTCACGCATCGTCATACCGCTCTTCTAGTTGTCTATTCACTTTCTTCAATGGCACCACAAGTAATTTTGTACATATTTTTACATTTAGTCTAGCACTTAACTGTAATTTGGGTGTTTTTTAATACCTCAAGAGATAGAGAAAATGAAATCATTGCGGCTGCTAATGTAGTTCTCTGTCAGACTCACAGAAGCCTCTGGGGTGGTCCCCAGGGGCAGAAAGCCATCTTTGTGGAACGCCTGCAAATTCACTGTGGGTACCTGTTAGCCTTTAGATCTTTATGTCTCAGTGTTATTTTAATTTTCATATTTATTCTTTGGATTCCAGGGGTGGCTATTCCAGTTGTACCTTTGGCAGGCTGTATATTAGCCTTGGGCAGCTGCCCTTTTGCCTTATCTTGAAGCCAGACAGAGCAAATAATGCCTTTCTTTAAAAATTTTCTTCCCTCCTGTGTCTGTAATGACTCTTCCTTATTCATACAAAAATAATGGTATCAGCAAAAATGAGAGTTAAAGATTTGCTGAGACAATTTTTGAACAGCTCATTCATGTTATCTACCCAGGGACTCTAGAGACAGTTCATTTAAATGAAAACTGCCAATGTTTCTAGAAATCCAGGCTGCTGCTTCACTTAGTTATGCACGTGAGAACTCTGCTCACAGGTCAGAGGCCACAGGTGCATCTGCAGGCCTGTCATCTCATCTTCAGGAACTGCCACCCAGCCCTCCTGGTCTTTTTCACAGGTGGCTGGAAGAAGCTGGGGAACAATGCAGTTTCCAGATGTCAAGGTCTAAGCAGGTCAAGTCAGACCATCTCCCTTTGGGAATGTCTAGTCCACAATAGTCAGAACACCGAAGCAGAGTGTAGTGTTTGGCAGAAAATTGACGAACCCATCAGATTTATTTTAGGAGGTGGTGGCCTGTGGATTAAATTACTCCACTAGTGATTTTCCTTTCCTTAGGTAAAATTCAGATGTAAGATTCTTGTGCATCTGCTACTGTGGGAGAAAGATAGCAGGGAGAATCCTAACTTTGGACATTCCTGGTTTATTTTTAAATTTTTCTTGCTTTAGATCTTAGATATTTTGAAGATTTTCATTATTATCAAAAGTGATTGCTAGTTGCTTTTCATGTTCTCTTTCAAACTCAGAAAAATCACTTTATGATGAAAGAACAAAATTGATTAAGCCTTTGAAAAAGATGTTTCTTCCTAGTTAAATGTGATCCGGTTAGCTTTAAAGTTAAAATATCACCACTAACACTATGCTGTGCTCTAATCTTGAGATCGCCAGGCATTTTGGGCAAATCAGTCAACTTCCATCAGCCCTGGTTGGTTCCTTTGTAAAATGAGACTTAGACTAGTGAGCTCTTGGATATCTTCCTATAATCTGTGGTTTTATTTAATGTGTGTTGGCTTTGTATCATGTCACCTTGCTACGCTTATTTATAAGTTGTAGTAGCTTTTCATTAGATTCTTTGGGATTTCTACATGAATAACCATGTGTTTTGCAAAGCAACATCTTTAGTTTTTCATTTTCAGACTATAATTGTCTTACTTCTTTTTCTTGCCTTACTGTACTTGCTAGAATAGCCAGTATGATGCTGAATAGTGGCGGTGAGAATGGACATTTATATTTTGTTCCAAATTTTAGGGAGATTTTTATTTTTCCACTATAAAATATGGTGTTGGTCATAGGGTGTTTGTAGATACCCTTAATTAGGTTAAGGAACGTCCCTTCTTCCTTCTTATTTATTGCTGGATTTGATTTGTTAATATTTTTTGAGGATTTTTGCATCTAATCTCATGAAGAATATTGTTTTATAGTTTTCTTGTAATGTCTTATCTTTTGTTTTAATATCAGGGTTCTCTTTGTCTGGTTTTAGTATCAGGGTAATGCTGGCCTCATAAAATGAGTTGGGGAGTGTTCCCTCCTCTTCAATTTTCTGAAAGAACTGGTATGAGTTCTTCCTTAAGTGCCCCGTGGAATTTACCAATGAAGACATTCGGGCCTGGACTATTCCAGTTTTTTTATTTCTTGTGCATGACTTTTCATAGTTTGTGCATTAAAGGAATTTGTACATTTGATCTAATTTGTTGAATTTATGAGTATAACATTCTTTGTAATATTCCCTTATCTTTCTGAAGTATGTGAGGTCTGTGGTGAGGTCTCCTCTTTCATTGCTGATATTTGTAATTTGTGTCTTCTCTATTTCTTAGTTATTTGGGCTGGAAGTTTATAAGTTTTATTTATATGTTTAAGGAATTATTTCCATTTCATTGATTTTTCTCTGTTTTTTTCTGTTATCTCTTTCATTGATTTATGCTCTGATCATTATTATTGCCTTCCTTTTGCTTATTGTTTTGGGTTTATTTTGCTCTTTTTTTTTCATTTTTTTAAGATGAAAAAATGAGAGCATTGATGTGAGGCCTTTCCTCTTTTCTAATAACTTAGTACTATAAATTTCTTACAGCATTCCTGAATTTTTGATGTTATATTTTCATAGTCATTCAATTCAAAATATTTTCTAATTTCCCTCATGATAGCTTGTGTTCACAAATTATGTGAAAATTTGTGTTTAATTTTCAAATATTTTTGAATATTTCAGATATCTTTCTATTACTGATCTCTAGTTTAATTCTCTTACAGTCAGAGAGCATTCTTTGTCAGATTTCAGTTCTTTTAAGTTTGCACAGGTTGATCTGTGGCCCAGAATGTGGTCTGACTTGGTGAAAGTTTCGTGCGCTCTTGGAAAGAATGTGTATTCTGTTGTCAGGTGGAGTGTCTATGAATGTTCCTTAGGTTGAGTCGGTTGATAGTGCTGTTAGGTCTGCCACATCCTTATTCATTTTCTGTCTATGATGCTTCTGTTGATTCTGAGACAAGAGTGTTGAAATTCCTAACTATAATTTTGAATTTGATATTTCCCCTTTCAGGTCTATTATTCTTGCTTCATATATTTGAAACAAATTAAGATTTAAAGTACAGTTAGGAGTATTATAGCTTCTTGATTAATACTCTTGTATTATTTAAAGGACAGTTTTAAACACTCCTTTTCGCTGGTTTGAAGTCTGATACTCATATAGCCACTACAGAGAACCAGGGCTCCCTGCAAAGGGACAAGATGGTTCTGGAGCATCTTTTTGTGACCAAAAGTAGGAGGCGCTCAAAAAATGATGGGGACATACCCAAAGGATACAAGAGCCAGATTGAATGAATTCCCACAGACCAAATCTCAAACAATATGAACATCAAAATAGTGAAAATAATGAATTATAATTCATTGAACCAAGTAAGAATGCATGAGTTCATACAAATAAAAACAGATAGATAGATAGATAGATAGATAGATAGATAGATAGATAGATAAGAGAGAAGAGAAATGTCTTTGTGAAAGTGTAATACCAACTATAAAAGTAGAAAAAAATAATAGTAATTAAAAAATCACTCTTTGGTATCTGTCATAGTAATAACTGTTTTGCTAAGAATCAATAGGTATTAAAATTGGTGAGTGCAAGTTTGATCAGTTATAGAATATTTTGTTAGTTTCAGAGTATCTAGCCATATATTCTTATTAATTACAAAAGGAAAAATAATAACTGGAGACTAGCAGACACCACTTTAACTAAGTTGCAATACAGCATCACCGGTTTTGAGACAAGTGAACATTGTGTACCCCCTGGTATTCCTGCCAAAAAGGTATAACCTGGAATCTAATCATGAGAGAGATTCGGGAAAGCTCAAAATGGGGAGGGGAGGGCTTTCTGCAAAATAACTAGCCAATACTCTTAAAAAGAAAAAAAGACTGAAGTACTGTTCTACATTAAAGGAGATTAAAGAGACATGTCAGCTGGCTGCAGTGTGGGATCTGGGATTTTCTTTTGCTGTGAGAGACATTATTGGGACAATTGGCAAAGCCAAATGAGGTCTGTTGATTAGATAATAATATTGCATTACTGTTAATTTCCTGATGTTTACATTTGTACTGTAGTTATGTAAGAGACTGTCCTTGTTTTTAGGAAATACACAATGAAGTATTTAGGGGTAAAAGTGCATCATGTCAGCAAAAAGAAATATTTTATATAAAGAAAATAATAGAGCAAATTGGTAAACTGTTAACATTTGGGGGATCTGGGTGAACAGTATGTGGAGATTCTTTGTATTAGTCCTGCAACTTTTCTGTAAGCTTAAAATTATGTCAAAATAAAAAGTTAAAATTATTCAACAAAGGAGTTTTTTAGTCTGTTATTTGAAAAATTATTAATTAATATCTGTCCTCCCTGGGGGACTTTATAAATGTCTCTTTTTCTTTTGAGTCTTGTTGGGGGAAGGAAAGGACACGCTTTAAAAAATAAATCGCAACAGCCTGGGTCATCATCTGACAAGCGCACAGGGCTGTTCAAAATGGTCAGTTTTGTTTCTGACCTGGATCGCTTTTTTTCTTCTTGGGCACTTGGCGCTCCGTTTGTTCTCAGGGATAATGATGTCTTCCTCAGTGCGTGTGTTGGAATGACATAGCTTCAGTAAATGTGTTTTTCTAACCAAAAGTTGAGTGTCTCAGAAGACCTGAGACATATGGTTCCATACCTGCAACTTGGATACCTGAATTCCACGGCTTAACTTCAGTCTTCTGGGTTGCTAGGATGAGCTTATACCAGCCACACACTTGGCTTTCTGATGCTAGTGTTAATGTCTACTGGAGAGTGTTGGGCATACAAATTCCTGGAATAAAAATGGAATCCACAGTGGAATTAAGGTCCTTCCATTTCTCACAGTTCCCCTTTGGCAAGGATATCTAACTGCTCACTGATCATCTCTATCAGAATATTGACCATATGTCTAAAATTGAATTCCTGATATCAAACCCATTTCTCCTGCATTCCCATTGGTCTCGTTATCCATTTGGTTGTACAAAGTACAAATCCAGAATTCTTCTTTTTTGTTCTCCAATCCCTATTCATTGAAACTACTTAAATTCTAATCCCTACCTGCCTGTCTCACTACTATTACTGCCATAGTTCAGACCTTCTTCTTTGGCCAGTGTTTGTTTTTTCCACGCACCACTCCCATCCCAGAAAATACCTGTCTGATCTTTTTTTGTTGTTGCCCCATCCTCCACTCCCACTCCCACCCAAATTCGTCATCCATACAATCTCCTGAAATATGTCTTAACATTCTTGGATGGCTCCCAATTTCCTGTAGGAAAGATTCAAGCTCCTAAACTTGAATTACAAACTGCTTGTAATCTAGCAACTGCTTGTCTCTCTGACTCATCTTACTACTCATCACCTGGTATCACCTTTGCCTTGCACCAGCAGATTTCTTAGAGTTCTAGATGTACCAAGTTGTTGCTCAGCTCTGAGTCTATGCAGATGCTGTTTCATCTATTGAGAATGTTTTTCCTTCTCTCTCTACTTGGCTGACTGAAGAACTTGCTGTTCTAGCGACGTGGTAGAATAAGATAATATGGAACCCCTCTTGCTACCAACCCCAAGGCTACCAGATAGTATATAACAAACAACAACACAGCTTAAATACATAGCTTAGCTCACAAGAAAAATAGGGAAATCTCAAGGTGCCAGAAAGGTAAATGTACCTCTAAGGTGTTGTGATGACCTTTGGGAGAAGGGGATTTTATTATATTGGACCCTCTGGAGTAGGTGCTTGAGTTTTAATGTTCATTCAGGAACTGAAAATGAACCTTGGGCTTTCAGGATATGGAAGTTGCATACCCCTCTGTAAAACGAAAACCTCTGAAGTGCTTCACACACAGAGAAAGGGGACCCAGAGAAACTTTCTGCTGGCTCGGGAAGACTATAAGAAATGGTGTATTCTTGAAGAAAATAAGGACACAGATTCAGAATTTTTTTTAATTAAATTTATTGGGGTAATGGTTGTTAGTAAAGTTACATAGGTTTCAAGTGTACAATTCTGTATTACATCATCTATATATCAGATAGTGTGTTTACCACCCAGAGTCAGTTCTCCTTCCATCACCATATATTTGACCCCTTTTACCCTCTTCTACTACCCCCCCTTACCTTCTAGTAACCACTAAACTATTATCTGTGTCTATGAGTTTTTGTTTCTTCATTTGTCTTGTTTCTTTGTTGCTTTCAGTTTTATATCCCACATATCAGTGAAGTCATATGGTTCTCGCAGATTCAGAATTTAAAAATACGACTTTCGATGGGAAGGACTGTGTTGCAGGAAGGAACACAGAGTTTGCCAGCCAGAAGCTGGGAATCACCATACTGTGTGCTTCCTTCATACATCAGAATAATAGGCTATTGGTTCTACATAAGTACAACGGGAGACACCCCCACACCCAAAGAACTTCCTTGTGGAGGGATGAACCTGTGACACTCCGGTGGAGGATGTGAGAATTTGCCGCGTACGTGAGGAAAGGGTAGCTGATGTTTGTATTTGAAGTTAGCAGTTTCAGAAAGGTAATTTAGCAAGGGTGCTGATCACATACATTTGAAAGAGGTTGCATTGTTTGTCCAGTAAAACCTTTGCATTATGTATTGGCATGCAGCACTGTCTTATTACAGAGAGACATTTCTTTAACAGTATCAGCTTGGAACTCAGGGTGAAAAAAAATTATCCTGTGAAAAGGTGAAATTCTGTTCTGTTAATCTATTGCTTCATAACAAACCACTCTAAAACTTCGTGATTTAAAACAATAGTCATTTACTTTGCTCTTAAAACTGCCAGTTTGACAGGGCTCACCAGAGACAGCTCGTCTCTGCTTCACATGGCGCTGGGCCGGCTCACCTTAGGCAAGAGGCTTCCCTTTTAAGGTGGCTCACTCACATGGCCGGAACGTTGCTGCTGGTTGTCAGCTGGGAGCTTGACCAGGGCCTCTCTTCCTCTCCACGTGTGCCTCCCTATAGGCTAATTAGACTTCCCCACAGCACTTGGCTTTCTTTCAAGAATGAGCCTCCTAAAAGAATGAAGAGGATGGGTGTACCGTGTTTCCCCCAAAATAAGACCAGGTCTTATATTAATTTTTGCTCCAAAAGATGCATTAGGGCATATTTTCAGGGGATGTCTTATTTTTTCATGAACAACAATCTACATTTATTCAAATACAGTCATGTCATCTTCTTCTGGAACATCGTCATACTGTACTAACTGCGTCCGTCTGGCTGATGATCTTAGCTGGGGCTTATTTTCAGGGTAGGTCTTATTTTCGGGGAAACACAGTAGCATTTTTATGACCTAGCCTTTGGAGTCACATTGTCAATTCTGTGTGCTGTTCGTCAGGGCAGTCACAAAGGCCCATCCAATTTCAAGAGAGGGAGCACATAGGTCCTACCAGTCATGGGAGGAAAGTCAGGGTTTCGTGCGAAGAACATTTGAGATGGCAGATGTTGTCGCAGTCAAATTTGGAAAACACAGTCTGCCACCATCCCCAAACCTGTGTCTTACTGTGAGTTTCAAGTCTGATTTTATCCAACCCCTGTGGTATGGGATCCTCAAGCCCAGAATCAGGAGTGGGGGGACCATTGTAACCTCACATAATTTGGTCTGCTGGGACGATGTTAACAAATGCAACACTGGTTTGGAGTAACACTTCCAGAATCCAGGCTTTATGAGATTACCACCGAGAAAATAATCCCTGGTGGTGAA
This sequence comes from Rhinolophus sinicus, assembly GCF_057876585.1. Taxonomy (NCBI): domain Eukaryota; kingdom Metazoa; phylum Chordata; class Mammalia; order Chiroptera; family Rhinolophidae; genus Rhinolophus; species Rhinolophus sinicus. The sequence continues at coordinate 47,599,881 of NC_142502.1, forward strand.
CTCAGAAACAGAAGTTATAAATTTGTGCACATTATCCACTATAAGTAAAGGGAAGCAGGAGGGTTAGCACCTCAGGAACCTGAGATAGAGAAAAATATGAAAAGGGCTATAAATTAAGTGTTTAAAATTACTGAAGAGAGAAAATAAGGAAGATAAACCAAAAATAAGGAAAAGTACTATGGAAAATTCTCAAGTTCAATATCATCTCCTCTAGGAAGTTTTCCTGTTCTCTTTGATTAGCTGTGCAAATCACTCTAGTGACCCTTAACACGCTTTGTTAACGTTTTTGACCCTAGGTCCTCCTCCCTAACTAATTTAAGCCTTGAGCACATGGATTTGGTAGCAGTTGGACTTGATTCTTTTAATTCCAAGGCTTAGCACCATGCCTGGCACATAGTAGCTTCTCAGTAATTGTTGAACTGAATAAAGACTGCATAATTCCATGTTAAATTATAAAAATCAAAGTTTAGATTAGTTCAGACAGTTTGGATGAGGGGAACAAGTTCGTGTACCTAGCATTCAGTGTTAACATTGCCAGCGGTAATTAAGAGTACTAGCTGCCTTTAGTTGCTTTCACTGCTGATAATTTATAAGATATTCACAGAGTCCTCCTTTTAGAAGCGAAAATCTTACTCATTTGCTTAAGGAAGAGCAGTTTCCTTCCTGTCCTCAGTAGTAAAACATATCTGGAAATGGAGCCCAGGGCCATGCTAAAACTTCTTTATATGGTATCCAGAATGAGAAAAGGCAGCAGGTTTGACCCCCAGGCCCATAGCTTCTGTGCTTTAATGAACTGTGGTCTCTGGCAGAGAGAGGTCGGGGACAATTCCTTTCAGGTCCTGTAGCGAGACATCAGGCTAGCAGGTGGCTCCAGGAAGGAGGAGAAGGGTCGCGTCTTTTTCCTTTCAGCTTTATATAAAAGTTATTGATGGTACTTTTGAAGAAAAAAATGGATAAGCCCAGCTTGAGAATTTCTGGTTGATCATGTGAGAATACAAGGAACCGCGGAGAATAGAACAAGACTAAAAGCTGTCTTTAGATTCAGAACAAGCCCTAAAATGTGAATTTAATACATTGCTTCCTGTTTGTAGGTAATATTAATCGTAATAATATAAAAATATTACAACAAATAAGGTAAAATTAATATTCTTGACTTAAACTCATTTTCTTAAGTTAGTTCTAGTTCTTTAAACTTTTGAAGGCCTACTATTTTCATTCAGCCTCATAGACCAAGAAATTATTCAGCATTACTCAACATACTTATAAAATGGATTATTAGATTTATCAAGCAAGAAAAGTCAAATGTGTAGGTTTAGTTTTGTAATCTCTTTTACATTTGTCTCTGTATGCTGGGAAACATGAGAAACTGAGGCCTAGAATTTGAAAGAGATCATTAAATTCTCCTTTAAATTTATGACTCATTTGATTGGAACCAAATAATTCAAATTTTTTCACTTGCTAATATAGAAGGATTATGGTTTGGCATGAATTATATGATATTGATGAAATGCACGTTTGAGCAAGGAGATAATTTTTTGTCCCCTTTGACGTCCTGCCTTCGTGACTAAATCCAGTTGCCATGAATTTTCCCTAAAATCAGTCTACCTAGAAATTTTTAGACTAGCTCTATTCCTGAGGTTTGTGATTCAGTCATTCTTATTGATCATGGTACTTTAAGCCACCAGTACAACAGTGAGAGAGAAACCAAGAGCCAGGATGAAAAAAGAACGCTAGGACTGGCTGAAATGTGTACCTGGGCATCATGCCTCCAGCACACAGTTTGCTGAACACCTTCCTGACTGCCCGATAGAATATAGAAGCCCGTGACAGCAGGACATAATAAATGGCTATTGCTTTCTTCCTAACTGAATCATTTAAAGGAATAGAAACTTAGTATTTTAAATGTATGTGGTTAGATACAAAAGGAAAAATAAGTTCCTTGGTTTGAATTTTGCCCTTGTCCCACTGTAAGCAAGTTACTCAGTTCTTGTGACGATCAGGTTCCTTATCTGTAAGTCAGGAGAAAAAAGGCCTGTCTGTCAGGGTTGTTACGAAGATTACATGAGGTAATGTATATTCCTAGCATGTGCCTGCATCAGAATGAGAACTCAACAGATATTAAGTCTTGTTACACTCTTTGACAAATTATTTAATTTGTAAATAGTTTCTTAAGGAACTGGCATCTTAAGTATCATAGACCCTAAGATGCTTTAAGACCCAGCTGAGGTTTGTTTCGTCCTGGAGTTGTCGGTCTTTCTTCATTCTTACTAATGGATAGTTACCAATTTTATGTTCCACAGGGAGATTTGCACTCTAAAATAACCTAAATCAACATGCTAGGGAGGGTGTACTTTGAGAAAGGTAGAATAATTATTTAGAAGATTATAAGGGAAACTGCCAGTTAAAATAAATGAAAATATGGCAACGTGTAACCTGTAGATAATTTCTTTGCCACTTCAGACTGCCTTTGAATCTTGCTATATTAGTTTAATCTTAGACTTTTTATTCCCCTTAATATATGTTTTAGAAAGAAAATCTAGAATATTTTATTTCCTTTTCCATCATAGCTGAATGTTGGGTACCTCAATCCTTTGGTAAAAAGAAGTTGGTCCTTTTATTCCAAGTTGAATAACTGTGGTAACTTATAAATAGACCTTTCTTAATGATTTTTTTTACAGGAAATCTCATATTCAGTGTACTTTTCTTTGGCTTCTGGTAGTTGACATGTTTTTAAAGCATTCATTACATCTATATTTAAAGAGGTAAAAAGGAGGGTTGCTCTGAACGTGAACTGGAAACTGGCAGCTCAGGGATGCCCAGATTTTCTTAGCATCATAAATAACTTTATGAGAGGAGATGATAAAATACATTATTCTAGAGTTGTTATCTGTAGGACTAGAATTGATGTTTGCTAAAGAGGAAAGAACAAAATTCATACTTGAATACCCTGCAATGTAACTGGAGAGGGAGAAATTAAAATTTCATTATTCTTTAATATGCACTTCCTTATCTTTGAAATACACCCCAGCTATGCTCAGATGGCAGACTTAAAATTCAACATTATAAACCACACCATGCTGTCTTTGAGACTTTAATTTTGCAGATGTTATTGAATGCAGAGTTCCCAATGGAAAGTACACATCAAGAAGCTTTGTTTTGCTGATGAAATTCTAAGTAGTAATGTATTCAGATCTCTGCCTGGTCTTGTTTTCTTCAAATTGGGATCACTTTTGAAGGTGATCTTGTGTAAAGATCCAGTGAAGAGTTTCTGATACTTTCACTGAAACACATCCCACTAATCAGTGTGGAATATTCTCCTAATTACTCAAGACGTTGTCAGTAATTTGTACTAAAAAGATCTGGATTTCAGGAGATGATTCTGTAAAGTTTTAGCAAACCCTGCCACAACTCTAGCATAATCCAAAGCTAACTAACTATGGGATGTGAGGTAATGACCTCAAAGGTCTCTCTTGCTCTTTCATCACTCTAACTTTTTAGTAGTTCCACAACTCAGAAGTGCAAAGCTGTGGTTCATTGTTCAGAGTTGAGAAAACTATTTCTCCTTGTTGAAGGTCTTTTGGGACTCTTACTGTATTTTAAAATTGCTTATTAGTAACGCTGAGTTCTTTGAATCACTTTGAATGGGTGTTGGATTTTATAGTAATAAGTTTTAAGTAATAAGTTTTGTAGAAATATGTATGTTATCTCTTCTAATAGTTCCTTTTTCCTAGCAGCTAAAATTATCTAAAGAATACAAAACAAAAAACAAACAAACCAAAAAACACTCAGCTTTATCATGGGTCAAAACAAAGAAATACGTAATATATATTCATCATATCAGCACTAAAAGAAGATAAATTTCCTTATAATCCCATCATGATACTATAACATTTTTTTTCTGAGCAGCCTTCCAATATTTTTCTTTGCCAAATTTATTCATATTTATATATGTTTTACATAGGTGTGGTCATAGTGTATATACAGTTGTGTTGTACTTTTCATTTAGGCTAAATGTACACGTTTTTCATATTACTGTAGGCTTCATATTTACTTTTTTAATGACTGCCCAACATTCTAACCAGTCCAGTTCAGTATAACCATTTCCTTTTTATTTGATCTTTTACTTCTAGATTTTCAATTATAAATAATCCTGTAACTAATCATATTAGTCCTATTATCATGCAATAATGTTGTGTGTGTATACTCTAAATTTATCTGTTGTGCAATCAAGAAATAAATGCCCTCCAACACATTGTGGTGTATTACTACAGCACAGTACCGTAAAATCTGCTGCATCTACTTAAAGAGATAGTTGAGCCTGAACAACAAATTGAATGCCTGAAGAAGAACATGTAAAAGCTGAATCTGAAAGACACTTGGTTAATTATCTTAATGTCATAGGAAATATATATTCTTTTTATCCCGAAGATACACCATACACATGATGAAATATGTTTATTCTTGTGTAAGAGAAGTCTCTGAATGGATTGACAATTGCATTTAATAAAATTGAAAGGACCCTAACAGAAACCTGAGTTCTTGGTTGTCAGTTTAACTCTCTGGTGCACAGATTCAATAAAGACTTAGGGGAACATAATTCCAGGCTGTTTTCTATAATCTTCACAAAACCCTGTGGATAGACTTTATCCTGATTTACTAATAAGGATATTGAAGCTTGTAGAATTAAGTGACTTGTGCTGAACTATCCACGTAGTAAATGGTCAAGCTGCTGTCAAACCCAGATTGCATCACTTAAAATCCTGTGTCCTATTTGTATTCCACAGCTGCCTTCGGTATCTAAGAAATAAAATGGATTGGGTATTTTCTAAGTTGAAGTATCTTCCTGTTTTAGCATTCTGTTGTGTTTCTGGAGGAGCTATCGTCCATAAATAAAAAAGATAAGTACTAGACATTGAAAAGGAGATTTTGTTCAAGCAACAGGTAAATTGTTAAGAACAAATACATAAAGATTTTGGTATAAGGAAACCATACAAATGTTCAATGAAACTTTCTAAACATTTATTAAAGACACAATGTGTGGGACACTTTAATACAGAAGAGATGTAAAAGATGAATAAAACATAATTTATAATCTAATGGAACCAACAGACTTATCCAGATGAAACAAATAGGTTGACAAATGTTGAATTGAAAAAGGGAAATTGCTGGGTTGAAATGAGTTTAAAACTACTTGGCTACTAGGTTCTGACTTGAAACCAGAGTGTTAAGAGTGCAGGCTGTTTCTGATTGATAATTTATTTCGATTATTTTAAAATTTCACTCACTTCTTTTGTTTATTCCTGAGTATTCTTTTTGATGCTATTGTGAGTGTAATTGTTTTCTAAATTTTTTATTTGTATTATGTTTTGCTAGTACGTAGAAATACAATCGACTTTTGTGTATTGATTCTTGAAGTCTCATATCCTTGAGACTTTGCTAAACTCATATATTCTAGTATTTTTATTACAGACTCCTTAGGATTTTCTATATTCATTATCTTCCTCAAGTAAAAACGTTTTTCTCCTTCCCTTCCAATCTGAATAAATACCTTTAATTTTTTATTGCACTGGCAGGAAACTTCAGTATAATATTAAATAGAAGTAGCAAGAACTGTCATTCTTACCTTTTTTCCAGTTTTAGATGGGAAGCATTCAATTTTTAATCATTTTATGATGTTAGCTGTAAGTTTTTTAAAGATGCCTTTTATTAGGTTAAAGATACTCTCTTTTGTTTCTCGTGTATTGAGATTTTTTTTTTATCATGAATGGGTGTTGGATTTTATCATAAATGCTTTTTTGTATCTATCGAAATGACCATGTGTTTGCTTTCATTTATTAATGTGATATATTACATTACTCAATTTTTGAATGTTAAACTTTGCATTCCTAGGATGAATCCTACTTGGTCATCATGTATAAGCCTTTTAATATATTATTGGATTCATTTGTTAATCTTTTGTTGATGATTTTTGTGTTTGTATTCATGAGGGATATTGATCTGTAGTTTTCTTGAGATGTCTTTATCTGGCTTTGTTGTTAGGGTAGTCATGGCCTCATAGAATGAGTTAGGAAGTTTCTGTCCTCTGTTTTTTGAGAGACTGTGTAGGATTGGTATTTCTTTTTTAAGTATTTGATAGATTTTGCCAAAAAAAAAACATCTGGGCCTGAGGTTTTCTTTGCGGGAAGGTTTTTAATTAATAATTCAATATATTTACTCATTATAAGTCTATTCATATTTTCTATTTCTTCTTGAGTCAGTTTTGAAAATTTGTTTCTAAGAATTTGTCCATTTTTTCCTAAGTTGTCTAATTTGTTGGTTCATAACAAATGAATAAAGTTGTTCATAATATTTTTTTCTAGTCCTTTTAAATTCCTGTAGGGTCTGTGGTGAGGCCTCTTCTTTCATTCCTGAATTAGATAATTTGTGTCTTTTGCTTTCTTGATCAGTCTAGCTAAGGGTATGTCAATTTTATCGATCTTTTTGAATAGCCACTTTTTTGTTTCATTGATTATTTTCTCTACTGTTTTTATGTTTTCTAATTCATTGCTACTCACTCTAAACTTTATTTACTCTTTTTGTGCTTGCTTGGGGTTTAGTTTGCTTTTACTTATCTAGTTTCTTAAAGTAAAAGCTTATTGATTATTGAGACCTTTCCTGATTGCAAGCTATAAATTTCTCTCTACGCCCTTCTTTAGTTGCAATCCTATCAATTTTGATATGTTCTGTTTTCATTTTCATTCAGTTCAAAATATGTATTTTTAATTTTTTTTATGATTTCCTCTTTGACCTCTGGGTTAATTTCTAAATACCTGACTTTTCCCAGATATCTTTCCACTTAAGATCTTCGACTTAATTCTGTTGTGGTCAGAGAACATACTTTTAATGATTACAATCTGCTTAAATTTGTTGAGACTTGTTTTGTGGTCCAAAATATGGAGAGTGTTCCATGTGTGCTTGAAAAGAATGTGTATTATGCATTCATTGTGTAGAGTACTCTGTAAATGTCAACTATATCCTGTTGTTTGATAGTGGTGTTAAAAATCTATGTCCTTGTTGATTTTCTGGGTAATTGTTCTATCAATTATTGAAAGTGAAGTATTGAAATCTCCAACTATTATTACTGAATTGCCTATTTCTCCTTTCAGTTCTTTTTTTCCTTCATTTTGGGTCTCTACTGTTAGGTATATATACATTTAAACTTGTTATGGTAATGAAGTATCTTTTACTGTCTCCAGTAACATTTCTTGTCTTAAAGTCTTTTTTGTCTAATATTAATATAGCCATTCCAGCTCTCTTATGGTTGCTATTGGTATGGCATTTCATTTCTATCATATTACTTTTAACCATTTACATCTCAGTGTCTAAGTGTACTTTTGGATACAGTGTATAGTTGCTTTTAGATACAGTGTACAGGGTCTTGCTTTTTAATCTAGTGTGACTGTCCCTGACTTTTGAGTAGGTTATTTACTTCACTCACATCTGATCTAATCATTGATATGATAGGATTTAAGTATGTCATTTTACTATTTGTTTTGTATTTGTCTCATGTGATTTTTGGTCCCTCTGTTCCTCCTGTACTCTCTTCTTTTATGTTAAGTAAATATATTGTAGTGTACCATTTTAATTTTTCTGTTGTGTTGTTTTTAAGTTATTTTGAGTTATTTTCTTAATGGCTGTTCTAGGGATTATAGTGTGCATCTTAATTTATCACATTTTGCTTCAGAATACTACTAACTTTAATTCCAGCAAAATATAGAAACTTGCTCCAATATATCTCCCTTTCCCCTTTGTTTGAGTTTTATATATATATATATATATATATATATATATATATATATATATATATATATATATATCTTTGTTGAGATATATATATATCTGATATGTTATAAACCCATTGGTACATGTTGTAATTTTTTGCTTTATATAATCTTGTGTCTTTTATAAAATTTAAAAGATACATTTACAGAGTATTTTACATTTACCCACATATTCACCATTTCTGGTGCTCTTTGTTTCTTCATTTGGATTCAAATTACTATCTGATGTCACTTCCATTCAGTGTGAAGAACTTCCTTTTGTGTTTTTTGGAAGGCAAGTCAACAGCAACAAATTTTCTGTATCTTGTTTATTTAAGAATGTCTTTATTTCAGTTTTTTTTAAAGGATAGTTTTATAAGATATACTGTGTTTCCCCGAAAATAAGACCTAGCCAGACCATCAGCTCTAAGGCATTTTTTGGAGCAAAAATTAATATAAGACCCCGTTTTATTTTACTATGCTATAAGACCTGGTATAATATAATATAATATAATATGCCATTATATTATATTATATTATATTATATTATATTATATTATATTACATAAGACCCTGTATAATATAATATAATATAATATAATATAATATAATATAATATAATAATACCCAGTCTTATATAATATAAGACTGGGTCTTATATTAATTTTTGCTCCAAAAGACATATTAGAGCTGATTGTCCGGCAAGGTCTTATTTTCAGGGAAACACGGTAGAATTCTTAATTGCCAAGACTTTTCCCCCAAGTACTTTAAATACGAGTATATCGTTCCACTGCTTTCTGGCCACCATTGTTTCAGCCATTAATTGTATTATAATTTATATATGATGAATCATTTTTCTCTTGCTATTTTCAGTATTTTTGTCCTTCAATAGTTTGGCTATGATATGTCTGGGTGTTTTGTGTTTGTCCTATGTGTGGTTTCATTAAGTAGTTTGGCTCTATAAATTAATTTTTTCACAGCATTTAGGAAGTTTTTGGCCAGTGTTTCTTCAAATATTTTTCTGCCCTTTCCTTCCTTTTCCTTACCTTCCGGGGCACTTACTACACATATAGTAGTACACTTGATGTTGTCTCATAGATTTCTGAGGCTCTGTTCACTTTTCCTCAGTCGTGTGTGTGTGTGTGTGTGTGTGTGTGTGTGTGTGTGTTATCCTTCAGATTCAGTAATTTGTATTGATCTATCTTTAAATTGACTGATTCTTTTTCTGCTATCTTAAATCTACTGTTGAACGTCTCTAGTGAAATATTCATTTCAGGTATTATACTTTTCATCTGCAGAATTTACATTTGGTTCTTTTTAAACTAATTTCTAAACTTTTACGACATTCTGCAGTCAGAGTCATTTAATTCTTTAAACATGATTTTCTTTAGTTCTTTGAGCATATTTAATAGCTAATTTGAAATATTTGTCTGCTAAATACAAGACCTAAAAACACTTAGAGACATTTTCTTTTGACTGTTTTTTTAATGGATCACATTTTCTTGTTTCTTGCGCTACTCAAAACTCTGTTGAATACTGGACATCTTAGATAATATATTGTAGCAACGCTAGTTTGTGACTTTTCCTCTCCATTGGTGATGTTGGTGGTTGTTGGTTTGTTTGTTTTGTAACTTGTCTGGACCAAACCTTTGAAGTTTGTGTCCCCTGCCCCAGTGTTCAACTGGTGCTATTTCCACTCACTGTTTCTTCCCTTGTTTTTATTTGTTAGCCTGAATTCCGAGCTGCCCCTGGGTCTGCATAACTTAGTGATCAGCCCAAGTTATGCTGAAACTGCTCAAGCCAATAAGACTTCTAATGTCTCGTGATGGGTCTGTGCGTATGTGTGATCTGGGAAGCATACTCAAACTTCAGGCTGCCCTGGCTTTTATTTCCTATTGGGCCCTTTCATGTCTCACCTGCATATACCTGCAGGCTCCATCAGCCAGGGATATGTGGGGACTCTGGTCTCTGCAGCAACTCACACAGCCATTGGTAAATGTTAAAAATGTGGGGTCAAGCCTCCCTCCCCACCCCCACCCCGCCGCAGGCTGTCTTACCTGTTAAATCCCTGGCTAGTCCCCTCGTCTGCTGCTTGCCCAAGTTACTCAGGCTTACAGAGCCACTGGCCATTTCTGTTTGTTTGCCACAGAGATCACCACTGTACCCGACACTGTTCCACATCAAGTGATCCCCTCTGGCAGAGGTGACAAAGCTGCTGGTTTTCTCAGCCTGCCCTGCCCTAATTGAACTACTACGCTGACAAAGCCAGGGGTGGAAGTGGGAGCAGCTCCTGGCAAGGGTGTGGTATACTCACACTGTTCCTCCTGGACTTCAGTACTTCTCATGAAGTGTGTGTGCCTTCCAATAACAGAGTGCTTAAATTATGGCTTTTGACTGTTTTGTACAATTTTGTAGTTTCATTTTGAGGGAGGAATTGTCAGCCATCTCCAGCATGATATCATCGAAAGTCTCTATACATTTAAAACACTGGTGGTTTGGTTGTGTTACATGTGTGATCCTACATTTTATGGTGGTATTATTTATAAATAATATCTTGTTGCTTAGTCTTTTGGGGAGATTCATTTCCATTGTGTAGAAATGTTGATGATTTGTTACTCAAGTGAAATAATACTTTAGAAAAAAGACATTTGTCAGGTCAAGTAGAAAATGTCAACCCTAAAAGTTTTCCTTGAAACACAAGTTTATAAGTGAAATGTGTCAGAAAGCATCATTTTTTCAAAACTCTTTCCCTTTCAGTTTGTGGTAACATGTTCTGTAATAACTAAAGAATCCTCTGTTAAATTAACCCTGTAGCTGTGAGAAGTCTACATTATGTACTTAAAAAGCAGAGTGCCCTTGGATTTATTTTAGAAGTTTAAAAATTTTTAGACATATATATGGTGTTTACTTTTGATTTTTAGAATTATTCAAGAAATATCAAAGGCATCTGACGTTATTTTTAATAGGTTTAATATTATTTGTCAAATTGGGGTGTTTATTTTTTTTAATGAAAGCATTCTTTAAAATGTGAAGCACCATTTTGTTAAATTCTAATTTGTTCACAATTAAGGTTTTCCAAACAAGATGTCAGTATTTATCATGTGTCATGAATATTGTAATATATGTAAATCATAGCATTAAATGCAAAATAGTTTGGCATTGCGGTTTTTTGCAACTAAAAATAAGTTCTTTTATCTAAATCAGATTTCTCTGTATTTCTAACATTTGACATTAAATTTTCATGTACCATAAACTCCTATTCCAGTTAGACTTTGCTAAAGGAAAAACTGCCCAGTATGTAAATTCATATTTAGCAGATTATGTCCAGATTTCTAATGTTGAAGAAGATATCGCTATACATAAAGTCAAAACAAGACGGTATTAACAGAATTTTTCAGCCTGTAGGCGTCTCTTTGCGAAAACACAGACCACTTTTTTCTTTCACAGTGTTGAAGAAACAAAAGTTTGTTGAACGTGAGAAAGGGAGACCACTTGGTAGCTTTTCAAGGGAAGGCACAACCAAAATAAGTAACATTCTCCTCTTGATGATTATGATTCTCAAATTCATCAACTGCTCAAACTTTTTTTTTTTTAGATGCACAGCCTGTAGGTTCCCAGAAGTGGATGGGGCACTGATGGCAGGCTTATCTCAGGGACAACGTCTCCAGTGGGCCTAATTCTTTTAAAATTTGATCCTGAGCTAACTCATGTTTGGTGACTGATTCTGAAACATTCCTTTCCATCTTACCCTCTTAGTGGTCTTCTTGTAGAGTACTGTCATATGCCCTGTGCCCTAGATTTTTAATGAGGTGCCGCCATTACCAAACATTTGCTCAGAGTTACATAGTCCAGCAGCTGTGAAGGCCAGAGAGGAGAGCAGCAGAGGAAGATGCATGTGGCAGGGGTCAGTTCTTCCCTGTCATGTATCGTAGAGACCTTACCACCTCGATTGTTTGTTTCTTGATCTACCATTTTAGAAATCTCCAGTATAGTAAACCTCCAGCATTTTTGAGATCTTTGGAAAATGTGAAACTTCAGAATGGTTTTAGCACAGTTTTCCCCCACAAAATTAATACACAGAGAACAAAACCACATTGTTTTAATGCTCCTAGGCCATTGGATAGGTTGTTATACACATGAGCTAAATGGCTCGCTCCTGAACACCAGCCTGGAGTTGTACTTGATTGACATCTGTGCTTTGGCAAAATGACAGGTTATTTTATTTTGGAAGAGTAGATAAGGAAGTGCTGAGGCTTTCTTGGAGGAGGGTGGAGCTATTTCTAATTTGAGAAACCTTAATATAATAAAAGCCAGTGTCTCGTTAGGAATATTCATATTTCTTTTTACTCTTTGGCAGTTAGTAACAGAAGAGCAAAGCATCAAAACCCAAGCCTCACCCTTATACTGAATTTGTGATTTTATTCCTCTACTCAATACCCTAATGCTTGATGCCTTAGAGCCAAAACTATCTTTAAAAGTGTACTAAAGCTCCAGATTTGCTTTGCCTGTAGGTTTCATTTAATATGTACCATTAGCTTGAAAAGAAACACAAGGTATATTAGTCTGTCTTATCCAGTGTTTCTCAACCAGGGATGACTTCACCCAACCCAGGGGACATTTGGCGATGTCTGGAGACGTTTTTTTGGTTGTTACAACTGGAGGATGCTACTGGCATCTAGTGGGTAATGGTTAGGGCTGCTACTGAACAGCCTGCAACGCCCAAACTCTTCTTACAAGAATTTTCCAGCTCAAATTGCCAGTAGTGAGTGCCACAGTTGAGAAATCCTAGTCTTATCAAATTATTTCCGTTTAAAATATTACCATATTTTTAAGAATCATCATTCTATCTTTGCCTTCCTCATCAATCTCGCACATTTTTCACCATTTAATTTCTACCGTGGCTTTTACTAGGTACTTCTGGGTGTAGATCACTCTATCACTCTATAAGCTATACCATCTTCCTTCTCGATAGAGTTTGGCAGAAAAAAACATAGAGTGATCACTTAACAGTTCTGGAATAAGTGGTAACAATATCAATATCGGAACATATATAAGTGAATATACCAGATGATTTTTTTTTTTTGAAAACTAGATGCAGATAAATGTAACAGTTTGAAATAACATCAACAACAATTAACACATTGAATTTTCACATCTTCGGATGCTAGGCACTATTATACTGATTTTACAGTATAATGGGATGTTGACAACTGACCTTAGGCAAATTACTTAGCCTCACTGTACCTTATTTTCTCATTCTGTATTGCAGTAGATTATCTCTGCTGCAGTTCCAACTCTAACATTCTAAATATTTTTATTAAGATATACAGATGACTCCTCATAAATGTTCAAATACTTAATTAATCAGTACTTATAGATGGGACAGTAAAAAGTATCAGAGGATAACCATTACCACTCCTGTTTTTCAAAATAAGTGGTATAAATGTGGTGAGATGTACTGGATTTAGGGCAGGACGTTGATGTGTGTGATTCCTTCCCTTACTTTTTAGAAGATGGATGTGCCTGTTGGTTTCATTATGTGTTCAAGTTTGAATACAATTTTAGTGGTTAGTAAAAAAAAGCTTGTTTGGTCTTTTTAGGTAAAGACAAAAGAGCATTTGTCAGTTTTTTGACAGCTTAATACCGTGTTTTCCCGAAAATAAGACCTAGCCGAACCATCAGCTCTAATGCATCTTTTGGAGCAAAAATTAATATAAGACTTGGTCTTATTTTAATATACTATAAGACCAGGTATAATATAATGTAATGTAATGTAATGTAATGTAGTATAGTATAATACTGGGTCTTATATAAGACCGGGCCTTATATTAATTTTTGCTCCAAAAAATTTATTAGAGCTGATGGTCCGGCTAGGTCTTGTTTTCGGGGAAACATGGTATGATGGGACTTAGGAAATATTGTATGTGAACTTCAGTATCCTCTGTGGTCAGGACCGTAGAAAAATACCTTTGTATTAAAGGAGACTCTGGAAAGCTAGGCATTGCTTTCACATGCTAATAGATGGGTTTAAATTTGTATTTATTTTTAATCAGTTGCCTAGTACTAAAATAAATTTGGATACCAGCAGCTCATAATAGTTAATAGCCTGTATAAATGGGTCCCAAGACACCTGTTCCTTTATTGCTAATGAGGCCCTACTTTATGTGCAGGAAGACTAGAGTTCCTGTTGATTCTCTGTCCTAGCACATCTCCCTGTCTCCTGTGTGCATATTTAAATAACATTAAGGAATGTTGTTTCCTCTTGTTTTCTGTCATCTCTAGAATACTGCCAGACGCACTTATTCTCTTTAATAGGTTGTCTCTTCCCAAATGCATTAGGGTGATTTTTTTTTTTCCTGTTTTGTGTGTTTTGAATTTTTTTTTTAAATTAAACTTCAATTATGTTATGAGGATTTGATGTAAAATTAAGATGCGTTAATAGCACCAGACACACAAATAGCCAAATAAAGTTTCTCAGGGAAAGAATAAATGACTTGCGGAAATTTTAGTAGCCTGTGGAAATGTAAGAAAACAAACAAAAATGTACAAATCAAGTCCAACGCCTTCATATCATCATGGTTTATCAACTCTGAGGTTACTTAACCATACACTCTTCTCCCTGTTCTCTATTGCTGACAATTTGGAGAGTTTGTAATTATTTTATTTCTATTTGCCGTTTCATATGAAGCAAAAAGTCATGGTCTTCTTGCAAATAATTTGAAAGGAGAAAACCATATAAAGAACTATTATAACAATCTACCACACATTTGCATTTTTCTACATGGTAGAATTTTGCTATGAATGTGTGGCTTGAAATAACATTTGTGATCTATGGGATTCATTTCTGCTCTCTTTAGGGGACAATATACTAGCAGATTTTTAAAAATTGTTTTTATATGTGTGCTACAAAAGGTAAACAGTATCCTTACCTCTGTTGCTTTTTCTTCTCCAAAAATCTGAATTTTCACTACTGTTGGAGTTAAAGGTCATTCTTGAAAAAGAGAAGATGATATCTGGGAAGTAATAAGTGAGAATTACACTGCTGAACATTTAAGTCAGTTCTTCAGAATATCTGATAAATGCATTGGAAACCCAGAAAGCATTTATTTTGGTAACAAGCTCAAACACTGGGTACATCTTAAATGAAGTGTAAATAAATTCACTATTCACAAATCTTCCTGATAATAATCTTTGTAAGAGGTAAACATTACTATCTGGAGTAGTTCACAGGAAAAGTTTTTTCACACCACAGGCTTGTATTTGTGGAGCTCCTTTACAATAAAATTGACTACCACATAATTCAGTCCAACAATGCCTTTTCTTCAGCCTTCTGCCTCTCTGTAATGAAAGGGAAATCTAACACTGATTTGTGTATCCTGAAAAGATGATGGTGATTTGAGATCTCTTTCTCATCAGGGGTAAAGAGAAACATGAATCCCAGTCTCTCTGGTGTTTTTTTTAAACACTGACTGCACATTAGAATTACACCTCAGGAGTATTTTTTAAATACTCATGCCTGGACCCCACCCCTGGGGACTCTGCCTAAATTGGCATATGTTAGGATGTGGGTGTTGTTACATTTAAAGCTCTTCAGGTGATTGTGTTTTGCCGTCTTGGCTGAGAAGCACTTAGAAGTTAAGCTACACTAGCAGTTATCAATGGCTACTTTCCCACACTAACTGGAAACCCTTTGAAAAGGACTTCTGGTCATGTGATCACTCAGCTAATGATTACTCTTTGGAGGTAGGTATATTTTTGGGGTGGATGAGCTTGGTGCCTTATTGCAGACTCTCCAGCCTCATATGAGAAGGGAAGCTGTTGCCTAGGTTTTCCAAGTTTAAATAATTTCCCCAAATTGTATATGACAGCAGTTTTTGGTAGACTGGGGAGTTCACTGTAACTCATCCAAGATACATAATTTTTAAAAACTTTCCCAGTTTTGAGTTATATATAAATCTAGGACAGGCTCTACCAGTCTTAAAATGTTTTAACTGATTTTTTTAAAAATTAAACCATGGTATACTTTACATCATCCAAATTCACCCCTTTCCTAAATATGCATACCCATTTTCTGTATTCCCATCATGAATTGTTCTGCACAGTGAAATATCTCATTCCTGGTGAATTTACTTTAACGTGAGAATTATAGAAAGAATTTATAAAAGATTAGAATCAGCAAATTTAGAGATAGATGCATGAGAGGGGGAATGTAGAATAGGTACCATTTACCGAATATTATTAAGTATAGTCAAAATGGCCATTTATATAAATAAAAATAGTAAATATTGTCCCAAGTATTTTTTAAGGTAAGCATTCCTTACCTAGCTTGGAAAATATGTCAAGGCCTCGGAGATGGGCCTAGTACTAAGGGTTGCCAGTGCCTCTGCAGAGCCACAGGCTCGTGTACAGCCCCTTCTGGCTGACTGCGTTCCAGATTTGGGTTCACTGCCTCACATGTGTTGATAATACATGCAGGAATTGGCTGTTCAAAGTTTTACTGCCATGCTAATTACATTTATAGTTTCTTGGCTTAATTTAGTTTTCCAGCAAATAGTACCTACCAAGTTACCACAGTTAAACCAGTGGAATTCAGAGCACCTGCATTTCTGAAAGCCACTACTATGTACCGGGAATGGAATCTGTTTTTTAAACAGCAATTTGGCCATTTGCTCTAAAACCTATTGTTGATTATAAAGAAACTCTTTATGCGTCTTAATTTCTCATTTGTTCTTTAAAGAAAAATGGCCAAGGCCTATAGTTACAGAGCTAGTTCTACTTTTATTATTTTAATCTCTTATTTTCTCCTCATCAGATTCATATTTGTGGTGATATGCCCTGCATGGCAAGTGCTGAGAAAACATTTGTACAAAGTCTTGCCAAGGAAGACTGTTGACTCTTTGGAGTATAGTGACTTCACTGTTCAAGATATTCATGTGTTTATTAAAAAGAAAAAAAGAAAAAACCCAGATACTAGTTAATTATATTTGTCTCTAAATTACTAGATTTTGTGGTACTTAGTCTATAAGTCTGTTAAATAGTTCAAGTGTATTCGATACAGTATTGCAGCAGTTTTATTGATATACTGGCAAAGAAACAAACATGACCACTCTTTACCATCTGTTTATAATGCTATATAAAGAAGACCATGTTGGTTGCCATGGAAACTACATTTCCAAAAACCACTGAGTGTTTGCTTAAATCCTCCAACCTTTTAAAGTCATCAGCTTTTTTTCCTGAGAAAAAGAATAGAAAAATGCACTTTAAAATTTCCGGTGATTTTCTAAAAGTCACTTCTCTAAAATTCATTTATTATTTCTAGTCTGATATTTTGCCTCAGGATTTCACGAATTAAATTGAGGGAATCTTAATTTGAGAATCTTTGGCATTTTCAAAAACTGAAGAGAAAATGTTAATGCTATCCTATTGAGGGATGCCACCTATCTTTTTATAAGTAAAGGCTTTGCTTCTTCAGAAAAACTTTTTATTAGTGTAACAATAAAAAGGAGTCTGAAGAGGTAACAAATATAATAACAGGGTATCTGGGGAGGAAAGGCAGTTATAATGTAATTACAATGACTAACCACATTTAGTTATTGCTGTCATATTAGCTAATATGAGGAAAATTACAGAAGGGAAGTGCTTGGCTGTAAACAAAATGGTTCTGACTTCAAAAAGTGTGGCTACTAAAAAATACTTTGTTATAACAACTGTAAATAAAATCAGTTGATATTCCTGGGAATCCTGCCTAGGGAAGAAAGAAGTAAAATACATATTTTACTGTTGTTCTTACTGTAAATGAAAATCTAGAACTAATTTTTCCTAATTCTAAATGGTAGTGTATATCCACTTGTTTTGTTTAGACAAACGTGGTACCTCATAGACACTCAAGAAGCTTTTTGCTATATTCTTCAAAAACAATCTTTCATTGTCTTAAATGTTAATCTAATATTTTTACATTGGGGCAGGTGAAACAGGATTGCATCTGTTCCAGCTTTCGCTGAAGCCAAATCATTGACTACAGATAACAGTAGTACTACTGATACTAGTAATAACTAATGCATATTGAGCACATAGTATGTGCCAGGGAGCGTGCTTAGCATTTTGCATGCTGGGTGTTTATACGATGAGGTAAGTGTTATAAGTACACGGTACATTCTCTCAATTAGGCTTTCTCCACCTTGGCACTACTGACATGTTAGGCTGAAAGTTCTTTGTTGCAGGGGCCTCTCAGGTATGTTGTAGGGTGCTCAGCAGCAACGCTGGTCTCTACTCATTAAATGCCAAGAGTATCGCCCCACGTTGTGACGACCGAAAATATGTCTAGACATTGCCAAAGTTGGCTGGGGGACGAAAATCACCCCCAGGTGTGAACCACTGCTCTGGATGAAGCAGCAGTTTTATTTTTTTCTGGTAGAAATATTTTGTAAACCACCTCCTGCTTTTCACATGCCGTCATTTCTAATACCAGCTATTCTCCAGTTTTGTCGTTACTGGTCTGATAACTTAAGCAGAAGCCATGTATTATGATAGCCCTCTTTATCCAGGATTTTGAAAACTGTTTTGCAGAATAGTGAAACAAATGGGATAATGTAAGTGGCACTAGAATTGCATATTCATAAAAGAATTTTTAATAGAATTTTAGAATCTTCTGAGTTTCATATATTAAAAATGGAAGGAAATCCTTATTTTTTTCAACTATCATACTCAACTATTAGGTTGGTGCAAAAGTAATTGTGGTTTTTGCCTTTATTTTTAACCTTTTAAACTGCAGTTACTTTTGCACCAACCTAATATAAATGCCAAACTAAGGTTCTTTATTTTTCCTATTATTGACTTGTATAGGAATATTTATTATAGTTAAGTTTGTGTGAATCTTTTCTGTGATACTGAAAAATTGGAAGATGGTCAATCGTGGCCCATTTTTACAAAGATTATAGAATCTTTTAAAGACAAACTCATAATACTAATACTCACTTAATAGTTATGGTTAACTTTCTGATTTTTTTTTTTAAACATGATTGTTTTGCTACATTTTCTTATGAAGATTGGCCTTAATACAAGATACATTTCTTAGCAACCTTTTAAAATTGTGATATTGTGAAATGGGACATAGCAGGCCTCAGAATTGTTAAAGGTAATCAGATTTCTGTGATTCATGAGTTTCTTTACCAAAAAGTCTTAGCTTATTAGTCCATTCCTCTCAAATTTCATAAAAATATAAAAATATTTTTCTATCATCTGAAAAATTGTTTCAGAAATGTATATCAATACATGGCTCTGTTAATGCTGTTTGATAGGAAATTACTGGATCTCACTATAGTTAGCTAAAGAACATTTAGAAGAATGCAGACATAGAGCATAATAGCTTTTTTGGAAAAAATGAGAATACTAGAACGTTTAGATGTAGTTAAATAATTGTACATTTTAACTATAATTTTTTAAATAATTTTTTATGTAGGCATTAGCTTGCTGACTGTATCACATTTTCAGATCAGATTGGGGACCAAAGTATACAGTGAGGATTCTCAGTGCTTACATATTATGGAGTGCATTTTAGCTCTTGAATAATATGCTCTTTTGTCCCAATGCCTGGGTTAGAATCATGGCCTTACCACTTACTTATGGCCATATTTCTTATTACTTCTTTGTGACTCAGTTTCTCTATCTGTAAAATTAGGATTGAAAAATGGTACCTTATCGGGGGATCACTTCGTAGATTATATAAATGCCTAACCACTGCACTGTACACCTGAAACTAATATAAAATAATATTGAATGTCAACTATAATTAAATATATATATAGATATAGATATAGATATAGATATAGATATAGATATACGTATATAGTCATGGGATATAAAGTACAGCACAGGGAATAGAGTCAATGGAATTGTAATAGCTACATATGAGGTCAGGGGGGTAGTAGACTGGAGGGGTTATCACTTTATGAGGGGTGTAAATGTCTAATGTTGTTTTGTACACCTGAAACTAGTAAAAAAGTAATTTTTAAAAAAGGTACCTTACAATCTTGTGTGATGTTTAAGTGAGTAAATACAAACAAAGTGCTAACAGTAGTGCATGCAGTAGATATTACTTGTCATTTGGGTTTATTACTTTTACTTTTCTAGGATAAAATGGCCGCGATTGGGTCTGTAGTGTCTTGATGAGCAGTTTAAAATCTTGGACTATTCTTTATTGTGATAAAGTGACCTTTGTACTGAGGGAAACATTTCAGTTTAGAAACAGGAAATAAACATTGGGCTGCAGGTCAGCACATGGAAATATTAGAAACGTAGACGTTAATTTTTTTTTTATTTGGGTAGTTACAGAGTTTAAAAACTAACAGTAGCTGTTTTATTTTAGCTTGATTTTCTGGTGATTGTTTAAAGGCTCTTTAGCCTTGTACCAACAAGAAACAAAACCTAGCTTGTTTGTTTTGCTCCTAAATTCCATCTACCTTTTCACCTTGGAGCCATGCCCCTGTCTTAGCATTATTGGTCCCCAGAAACCAGAGAACTTCAATGAAAAAACCTGTAATTAAGGAAGCAGCTTTGGAGTCAAGCAGCCCCAGTTTTGAATTCTGACTTGCCTACCGTGTTTCCCCAAAAATAAGTCCCTAGCATGATATTTCAGGATGACATCCCCTGAACATAAGACCTAAATGCATCTTTTGGAGCAAAAATTAATATAAAACCTGGTCTTATTTTCGAAATAAGAAAACAAGGTACGTACTTTTGACCTTGGACAAGAAACTAAGTTATCGCTAAGCGTCAGCTTTCTCACCTGTGAAATGGATCTAACTGCAGTACCTACTTCATAGAGTTGTTGAGTACATGTAAAATGCATAGCTCACGGTACATGCTGTAAAAATGGAAGCTTGCTCCCTTCCCTCCCACTCTCATTGACCAGCGCCTTGCCCAAAAAATGTCAGTCAAAAGGATAGGCAAATAGATGTCGGTCAATTGCATTGCCTTTTTTGGGGGGAGGGGAGAATCTCTGACTTATTTCATTACTTTTCTTATTTCTAGTGAAATGAAGGCTATCATTTTCAGCCTATGCCCCCCAATTTTTCAGGAAGGAAAACGGGCTGGGAGAAATGTCACCCTCAGGAAGCAGAGACTAGTGGTGACCACAGCATCAGCATCTCCCAGCATTTTAGAGCTGCAGTGCTGTCCTTTACTCTTTGTTACCTTTAAAAAACAAATAAATTTAGCATGAATTAGAAAGAAAATATAGCTATTAGGATGGGAACAAAAAGTCTCCAACATAAATTTCTTGTCTCATTGTAGTGTGTTCCTAGAAATAAAAAGATAGAATGTATATAAATTGTTTCTTTTAATTAAGTGGCCCTTCAATCAACTATGTCTGTGGAGAAATTCACATTCTGCCAGATTTCAAGGAAAGGACCCAAGGTTTTCAGTAAAGAAGGATGCAAAATGTATTCTCCTCCTAAAAGTTACAATTTTGTGGACTATTTTAGAGGATCCCCTGTCCCAAACCACCGTAAGGGCCTGGGGCCATATGCCACAAGCTGGGTGTGAAGAGCCTCATTTCACTGGAAGACTCCTTGGCTGTCGGGTAGACCCTGGCTACTCCTGCAGCCTGAAGGTTTTTGTTGTTGTTTTTCAGTTGTGGTTTTTAACCTGGACAGGACTTTCACTGCAGCACGGACTTTGCTCAGCCTCTGTGTGAATGGGCTATTCAGGACTTACCCTGGCACTGTGTTTAATGGACCGAGAATCCTCTGGCTCTGTGCTGCCAGGGTCTTGTTGAATTTGCGAGTAAGGAAAAGGCTGCACCCAACTGCTTGTCCAGCCCTCAGAGCACCAGAAGTGTTGAGGTGCTTGGGAGAAATGAACTTTAAAAATGTTTTCACACCTCTTGCCTGTGAGGTGCTCTGTAAGCACTAATTCTAAGCCATCATTCTGTTTTCCTCTCTGTGTTTTAATGCTGCTGTGATTGTTATCTCTCTAGGCTAGGTGACTATGGACTTTGGAGGCAGACATCTGAGTCGAACCCCATTTATTGGCTACATACTGTGGGGCAGTTTACCTTATTCATTCAGCAAGTATTTATTGAGTATGTGTGTGTGCCAGGCACTATTCTAAGCCCTGGAGATGCAACTGATGTAAATATGATGTAACATGCTTACATTCTAGTCCCGGAAGACAAATAATAGACACAATAAATGAATGCAAATATGTGTATGTAAGTGATAATCTTTGATCTGAAGAAAACAAGCCGTCCCTGTGAGCCTCGTCAATAAAATGAGGAAAACCACCGCCTCGCAGGAGGATGATCAGGTTAGATGAACGGGCACCTGTGAGGCTTGGGGACACACGAGGGTGCATGCGACAGTCTGCCTCCAGGTAGCTTGCTGGCAATTGGTAAATGAGGGATTTCTTCCCAGACTCTTTGACTTGCTAGCATAGAGCAAGTATTATTGTTCTCAGAGGATTAAATTGGCTAGAATAACCTGTGTGTAATGTATTCCAAGCATCTCTCTCTTCGTTCAGTTGGTGCCATCCTATTAATACCATGCAAATGAAACTAAAAAATCGAATCATGTTTTTCCATTGACACATCATTTGAGAGATGTCACTATCATAGCAATCTTCCCTTTACTACCTTTGTTGGTGGCTATTTTAAATACCTATAAGGTCTTAATGTTATTTGGGTGGCAGTATTTGCAACTGTGAGAGCTAATAGGTTTTAATTTAGGCAGCCAATCACGGGATTTTTTTCTGTGGTGGAAATTCTTTCTGTGAAAGATGAACACAAGCAGTTTGTGCCTGCCACCTGTTACTTCTAATTCTCCTGTGCTTTGATCTCCTGTGCCTTGATTTCATTGTTGATTTCGGAGAAATAAATGAGATTTTCCTAAAAATTTTGCACTTGATTTCTGAAATATCATGTTGTAATAATATACTTTTAGATTTTGGTTGTTTTTCCATTCATTTTTTTAGAACTCATTCCTCCTGCTAAAATCCATGATGTATTTCACTTTGCTACTTGTTCACCCCCACCCCAATCTGCCCTTGAGATTATTATCTGTTTCTCAGTAAAGTGTTTCGTCATTTTTTTCCCCAACTTGCTTATTTTTACTGACTTCTCCCATCTGCTATTGTATCTTTTACATTTGGCTTTAGCCTCTTAATAATATGTTATGTAAAAGCCAATGGAATGGCCTCCTACCATTTTGTCTTTTCCAACTTGTTCCCATGCAAATACTCTAAATTTTGCACAGTTGAACCACCTTTATTAGCTAGTAGGACTGATATGTAAAGTACTAAATAAATTCTTTTTGATAAGACCATGCTTGTATACTAGCCCAGTAAGACGATGGAATTATAGATTAATCTGAGAGCATTTCTCTCACATTTGAGTGGCTGTCTATTGAAATCGGAATCGCGAGTTGGGAAAAGCAGTGAGCATTAAGGGAGCACTCATTCCTGTTTGGTTGATTTATTCCTGCACAGACGGACTGTGGTAGTGGGAGGTGTAATTCACGGTGCTTTAGCTCTTAGCCAGTGCCCCTGCTTGAGTGGTGGTGTGAGTCTCGTGTGTCTGTGTCGTGTAATGATGCCTGTGTTCCAGCACTCCATTTTTCTACCCCTTTGCTTCAACACTAAATGGATTTTTTTCTTTATGTGAACAAAAGGGGTCTGTATGTAAAAATTGTTCTATGAGATCATTTTAACAGAGTTTTCCGTGTGACCAACATATTTTTAAGTGGTCCTGTTTGACTATATTAGTATTTTAAAATAAATCTTAAGTTACCATTTGAGTGGGGAAATCTTTGTGGTTTTGTTTTTGTTTTTCTGGTGGTATGTTTAATTCTAAGGTGACCAGCCTACATCTTGCTGCAAACTTGATCAATCATGGCATTATTTTATACTTCTTTTTTATTCCAATCATATTTCATTAAACAACTGGTGTTCAGTAACCATTTCTGA
The DNA here is from genome assembly GCF_057876585.1 of Rhinolophus sinicus. Taxonomy (NCBI): domain Eukaryota; kingdom Metazoa; phylum Chordata; class Mammalia; order Chiroptera; family Rhinolophidae; genus Rhinolophus; species Rhinolophus sinicus. The sequence goes on from NC_142502.1 coordinate 47,623,637, forward strand.
AAAGCTCCTGCTTGATTTCCCTGCTCAACAACCTGTATGCCCCACCCCCATCCTACTTTCTCTTTCCCTTCCTTCTTCCCAGCGCCCGACTTCTGCCACATGCCAATCAAATCTAAGTGCAGCTTTGGGAGGGCTTTGGCGAGGCAGTTCCTTGGCCCTGCTGTCGTCCCTCGGGGATTTAATTCGGGTGGGATGTGCGTGTGGCCCTTGAGCCATGTCAATAGCTGATACAGCTCCCAGATTCTAACGGCTGGCCACTTCAGGCCCTAAAGTTGTCTCCAGTCTGGGGCAGTTTAGTCTCAGGATAGATATGGCAGGAATAATACAATTTGGGTCACTTTGTCAATGGAAATTAACCTCCAGTTTTTCTGCTAATTTTATATAAAAATCTGTGACATGCAGACTATTTTTAGTCTTCCTCAAATGATAGGGCCTTAAAACAATTTCCATGAGTGTTAATTTTTTTTTCTTTTACAACTGAGTAATATCACTGTCATTGAATTGCTAATTATATAGATATATTTAACATCACTTCTTTGATACTATTTAAACGTTGGCTTTTGTCTAAATCTTAGACAATTAAAGGTAAAATATGAAAACCCAAAAGGCACCTGACGTAGTACTCTGGGGTTCACTAAATGTGGGTTAAATTTTTTCTTTAAGTGAGAAACACAGCTATAATATAGTAAGTCTTCTGCCTTCTTAAAATATTGTTATTTTTTAAAATACAGTATTTTTTCTCCAGACTTACAAAGAGATCTGTGCTCTTACACAGTTTAGAAAATGAATCACCCTTAATCTATAAATCCACTGATTGGCACTTGTTATCATTTGGGAGTATTTTCTTCCTATCTTGTTCCTTTCTTTTCTTTTTTTTTTAAACAAAATATTTTAAACACACAGAAAAATATAAGGACACTTTGTATATTGAATGCCTATATGATGACACCCAGATTTAAAATGTTAATGTTTTGCCATATTTATTTTCAGTTTTTGTCTTTGGTCTTATTTATATGCCTATATATGCATATATTGAAACACAATTGAGAGGTCATATTATATATACAGTTTTGTATTCTCCCATCTTTCATTTAATATTTTAAGTATTTCCCCATGTCATTAAAAAATTTAATGCTCTGTTGCAACACTAAATTTGTTCTAGTGTATAAATAGATTTTCTATTTTGAAATAGTGATAATTCTGTTTCTGTATAATTAATTTTACATCATACTTCCAGTTCTTTTGACTCAATTTATCACATACTTAATTTATCACATGATTAAAAACATTTTTCAAAAAACTGCAGGTCATTACTCATTACTGGGTCACAAAATCAATGTAGCATGTTGCAGTCAGCATTAAAAAAAGAAAAGATCAGAATATTCCTATGATTTGGGGCAAAAACTGTGCACATTGTAGTCAAATCTTTTGTTTCAGTTGTCTGTATATAAATTTTTTAAAAATTTAACCAGGGATTACAGTCACAAGCTTTATTAGGAATCTTATCGGTCAACCCACCTCATGTATGTTAGATTTATCACCCATCTTTTATGCTTACATTTTCTGGATTGACTTATTAGAATTGGATACTTTAAAAGTGGGGTAAAAAGAAAGAGTAAAACACACTCTGTACCTCCAGAGGTGTTAGCTTTGGAGGGAGTTCCTCCCCTCGTGAGCATCTGGGCCGTGTTGATTCTTTTCCATTCAGTTTTACTTGAGGTGCTTTGAGGTGACTCAAGAGTGATGGTCTCTTGAAAGCGGTAAATTGTTTCCTTAATATATGATTATACATTTACCAAAAGATTGTGGTTTGGGTCACTGGCATAAGTTAGAATTCTGAACTCGAGTATAAATCTGAAAAGTCTTCTCTCATGCCCCATTTCTGCCATCCTCCCTCAGCTCTTTACCTGGAACTACCCCCACTTTCTGCTCAAAGTGAGGATAGCTTCTGTCCCGGGCACTGATGCAGCAGTGAATGAGTCAGTTCTCCCAAGTGAAGAAACAAAATACACAAATACTCCAATTACTGAGTTTTCTTGATTTAAAACTTAAGGAGTAGCTCCTTTAATCTAGCATAATTCTTACATGCAGTAACTTTTCAATATAGCATTGAAATAAATCTCAGTGTGCTTTTTAGAATGTTGGGGGATTTTCTCCTGTGTGGCTGTCACTTGTAAAGAATCCACTCTGATTTAGGAAAAAGGACTCAGGACTTCAGAGCTGGAGGGTTGAATGTAGCAAATCGGGAACAGGAGAGATGAGGAAAGCTGGGAATAGTGTGTTTGCGTGGGATGCATCAGACAGAGAGTCTGCTGGTCTACCCCTTGAAGCTATGTGTTCTCTCACCTCTCATTTCTGTCTTTTTGCTTTTGGAGATCTATTCTACGTTAGTTCCTTTGCTGGGCGCAGGGCGTCCAAAGATGACTAAGCCTGAGTGTCCGTAAGGTTCTCACAGCCTTGGGAGTGAGGCCCTATGAGCAGATCATTCAATAGCAAAGCCAACAGCATAGTGAGCCTGCGCGTTGGAGCCCAAATTATGTCTAAATCTCGGCACTTCCATTTATTCGTGTGACGAGTAATGATTTAACTTTTCTAAGCCTTCTCACTTATTTTCCTCATCTGTAAAGAGATTTACCAGTTACCTTGCATGGGTTTTGTGAGAATTAGAGCATATGCATGTAAAACAGCACATGCCTGGCATTAGAGTAGGTTGTAGTTGTTGTCTGTATTGTAGTTGTTTTCACTTTTATTATCAGCGTTTTCAGTGCCAAACTAGAGGTTTATAATAAGGACCATAAGAGCCCATGGAAGGGGCAACTACTGACACTGGTTTCTGTACACTGCCCTGTTACAGTTCTTTGCCTCTATTGTGCATGTGTGTTCACTTTTCTTTCTGGATGTCTGCGGAGACCCCTTTTATTTGCTGTGGACATACTGTGTTCCTTCCTATTGGTTACTCATCCTTCCCCTAAGGACAGGGATTCTCCAGGGTTCCTTTTCTCTTCCCTTCCCTTCTTTTCTCTCTTATCTTTCCTCAAAAGCTCATCCATCAATTCCTACTGCTTCAGCCACCACCTCTATAAGATGCTTCCCAAATCTATACCCACAGCCTTTCCAGCTGCCTGCTGGGCATCTCCATCTGGAATCCTTCTTGCATTCAGAGTTAACATGTCCAAAACTGAACTCATTGATTCTCCATTCGTTTGCCTTCTTCTTTACAATCCCTGCTAATGCTAGCATCGTCACCTCCAGGAAACGTTCGAATGTTAAATTCAGCCCTTTCCTTTGCTTTCTGATCCCTTTCCAGTGTCTCCCTCATGTAGTCAGGTGGCCAGACGATCCTGTTCCCCCTTCATGCTTTTGCCATCCTTCAGCTTTTCTTTTCCATCCCTGCTGCCACTACTCTAATGTAGGCCCTCGTTATCTCCCACCTGGACTATTGGAAGAAGCTACTCCTAACTAATCTTCCCTCTCCTCACGGCACCCAACACACCACTGTCAGAGTAACAGTATTAAGCCCTGAGTACCTGTTTCAGTCTTTAGCTCTAATCACTTTACTCCTTTGCTGACAAATCGTCCTTGCCTGCAGATTGCCTGGAAGGTAAAGTCTCAACTCCATACCTGACTTTTGAGGCTTTTCATTCTGTTTTTCTGGGCTTGTTCACCTTCACACATTGCCCAAATGGGTAGCCCCACCGCTCCTGAACCTTCTCCCTGTTCTTCCACTTTCTCATCACTGAACAACTATTTCTTTCTCCTAAGGTGCTCTTCTTTCCATCCTTCTAACCCCATCTCACTCCCACCCCCGCTCTCTGCTCAGGGAAATTTGACCATCTTTTAAGGGTCGGTCTGAAAGCTACCTCTCCTGTGAGGGGCACCTCTAACAAGAAACAATTTTTTTCTTCCTCTGTGTACTGATAATGTTTTGTTAACTCTAGTTCCTCATATTATTCAATTTAACCATTTTTTAAACCTACTGTTACAGCTCTTTTATTACATCTTATTTGTTTGTATATCGCTCATGCTTAATACATATATGTTGAAGAAATAGAATGGGAGAGGATATGTGGAAATGTACCATAGCTGTGGTTTGAGGATTTGAAATACTTCTGGATTGGGTTAAGGAAAATAAATTAGCTAATACTATGTTTCCCAAAAAATAAGACCTAGCCGGACCATCAGCTCTAATGCATCTTTTGGAGCAAAATTTAATATAAGACCCAGTCTTATTTTACTATAAGACCCAGTATAATATAATATAATACCGGATCTAATATAATATAATATAACATAATACCGGTCAATATAATATAATATAATATAATATAATATAATATAATATAATATAATAAATATAATATAATAACTACCAGGTCTCATATTAATGCTTGCTCCAAAAGACACAATAGGGCTGATGGTCTGGCTAGGTCTTATTTTCAGGGAAACATGGTAGTTGTGGAAGGATATGATATTGCAGTGAGGACTACAGTTTGCCATAGAAACCGTAATGTGAGATGGGTATAAAAAACTAGGTTGCACAAAGTTTAGTGTTTACTGTTCATCTATTTTAGATCTAAAGGAGAATTTTGGAGGAACCAAGTGTTTTCCCCCCAAAATTCAACTTACAGACTTTTCAGGATGATATTATTTAAAACTAGTGATGTATCCATTTTGAGCTAATTTTCCAGGACTCCATAGTATCCAACATCTATTCAAATTGAATTGAAATACTATTTTAGATTTGGTCCATCTCTACTTTGTCCACCACGCTACCCCATATATTTCATTGACTACCGCAAATGTCTCCTCACTGGTCTCCTCATACCCACTTTGTTTTCCTCCTCCCGCTCTATCCAAGTCGTTTTTCCATGGACAATACAGGATTTTTTGGTTTTTTGGTTTGTTTTTCAAAATATCTGATTATGTCACCAGCTGCTTATTAAAATAGTACAGTGGCTTCACATTGCTCCTTGGGTAAAGAGTTAACCTCTTATCAAGGCCTGTTTGACCTCTGTGGTCTGTACCCTGTCTGCTTCTAGTCTCCTTTCGTACAGTGCTCTTAGCCTTGTATATGCTCGTTCTTGTGCTGGGGATACACGCCCTTACCTGTTCTCTCCTCACATCCCTCTTCTGTATCTGTTCTCCCTTTGGATATCAACTCAGTCATCACTTCCCAAGGAAACCTCTGTGATTCTTTCATTTTTACCAGGCTCTTCCACTTGGTTGTGAGCACCACAAGCTCTGTGCCTGGTTTTGCTCCCCATCGCATTTGTACCCAGCACAGTACCTGACGCACGGAAGGTGTTCCGTCTGCATTAGTTGAGAGAGTGAATGATGCATTTTTGTTTGTATTCGTTAAAAAGAACACTATTCTGTGGCACTTTTGTGATAAAGACGACAAGATACTAAATATTGCTTTTACTCATGACATTTTGATGACAATAAAGGAGCATTCCAATTTTTATACCTGTTACACACAGTGTAGAATATTAGATAACTACATGTAGTCAGGTGAGGTCATAGAGAATCATAGAGTGATAAAAAAAAAACCCTCAGATGTCCGAGTGTCCAGGCTCCTCTCTAATGTGCTGTCAGAGGCTCGGAAGCTTCTTGAACACCTCTGTGAATGAGGGACTCAGCATCAACAGAGGCTGCCCTGTTTTCTTCATGTAGCTCCAAAATTGGCCTGCTATGTTTTCTGTCCATTAGTGTCAGGCTCTAAAGTAATACTAGGTGTATCAACCTCCATGTGAAGCCCTTTCAAGTTAATAGACAACCATCATGTACCCTTTAGCTTTAGCTCGCCCAACTCTTCCCTTCACACACTGTGCTCCTGCTGTATTGCTTTTGGAAATAGCTGTGTCCTCCCGTCTTTCTTCCAAACCTTCACACATATATTGTTTCTTCTTTAGAACGCTTCCCTCCCCTTTTCCCCTCCCCACTTCAGGTCCCCTGGTTACTTCTTCCTCAGCCTTTGGGTCTCAGGGAAGTCTCTTTCACTTCTTCTCACCCCCACTTATTTTAGTTGCCCCTTCTCTGTCCTCTCACAGCTCTTGTTCATCCCCCAAAGTAGCTCATGCCACATTTTATTATGATCGTTAATCCAGGCTATGTTGTCCTCATAAAGGAGACCCCGCTCACCAGGGTTCACCATCATGCCATCCCCTGTTGAGCACGATGCCTGACATGTAGTAAGCATGCACTATATTTCTGACTGAACAAATGGGAGAACGCCCACTTTACCGTTCTCCAAGCCAGCATCCATTGTTTGTTGGTTGGTTCCAGACAAGCGTGTGGCAGGATAGGATCTCACCATCTCCTGGACATTGCTCCAGCTTCTTGATGTCCCTCCATAGAGAGGCACTGCGCTGAGAATCAGTCAGTGTTCCAGGGAAGGTGTGACCTGGAGTACAGAAAACATTATCGCTGTACATTTAGAACCCTGGGGTTTCTTTTTATGCTCAGGAGCAACGTTTATCGTTCTCTCTTGGTTGTGAGCTAATTTGTGAGCCGTGGACATTATCGGTTTATCTAAGTACTATTTTTTAAGGGTGTTAATGAAGTGAATTTAGAGGAGTGGTGTTTTAGAAACAATTATATAATTTACTCAAGCTGTTAATTTATTCACCATGTTGTTAACTACTGTCTTACATGAAAATTAATGGATAGAAGGTGTGCTTTTCTGACTGCTCTAGTGATTTCTGTTAACCAGTCCACTACAGTTTCTTTCCCTGATCGTCGCAGTAATGCATCCTGAAAGTGGCAAGTGTTTTAATGATATATGGTGTTTGGTGTCAGGGAGTAGTGCAAAGAATTCCTTAACATTTGTTATTTGGGGAGGTAGAAAAGGAAATGGCTATAGGAGATCATATATGCTGGTGCACTGTGGAAGACTGAGAGAGGGAGAAACAGAGTAGACGAAAGGGAAAATAGGAGTTGAGAAAAAAATAGAGGGCAAAAAAGTAATAAGGGAGGAGAATGTAATTATTTTCTGCTCACTTCCACACTGTTATATACTTCACGCTGTCTCTTTCATACAGCGACTATGGAAAATAGACATTATTAATCTCATTTTATAGAAAAGGTGACCGTCTGATTCACACAACTAGTGAATGGCAGGTTTTTCAAACCTGGTTCTAAAGCAGCACTGTTCTAGTTTGACTTAGCAAAAGTTTTGTGCATGAGATGAAGCCGATGGAGAGTCACTACAGCATAACAGTTAACAGTGTATGTAGACTCTAGAGTGAGTTGGCCTGGGTTCAAATCCTGGCTCTATCAAGGCTCCATCAAGGCTCCAACGCCTACCAGCTCTGGTACCTTGGGCAAGTTGCTTGATCTCTGTGTGCCTCATTCTCTCCATCTGTAAAATCAGGATAATTGTGGTACCTCCCTCTTAGAGTTGTTTTGAATTAATTTAGTTAATATATAGTAAAATGCTTAGAACAGTTCCTGGCATATATACAGTACTACATAAGTGTTTGCTGCTGCGGCTGCTGCTGTGGTTGTTAGTTTGTGTGTGTCACCTGTGAGAGGTTTCATAGCTGAGAAGTTAGAAGAAGGTGTTGACAGGGCTATTTCAACAGCCTGACTTGGTCAGAATTGTCCAAGGTTAGCCTCTTAGATGTCTTACGGTGTCGTCGTAGCCTTCATCCCTAACCAGGCTCACCCCCCAAAACACACACACACACACACACACACACACACACACACCTTCCTCTTTTCCCTTTCTAGAATTAAGAGCCTATTCAGACCTCTTTAATATTATTATACAAGAATAGAAGAATTAAGATTCACCTTAGGTAATACATAAATAAGGATCTAGTAGCATGAGTTAAAATTTGTAGTTTAAAGCAAAAAACATTAGAAAGAGCTCCCATTTCACATTTTCTTCTTCTAAAATTGGATGCTTCCCAGCCTCCCTGTGGTTCAGGTCTATAGGATTTAAGTAGATTGTCACGTGATAATAAAAAACTTTGGACATTGCTGATGATTATTTTTTCCTGCCGTGGTATAGCTGAATTACCGTAATTTAACTTCCTTTCCTAGGGAATTAGAGCTTCTTTTTCAAACTCATTAAGCCCTCTAACTTGCTGCAGATCACTTACTAGATTGAGATTTAACTTTTACTTTGCAGAGAGCCTGAAGATATCTGCTTTGAAACTAATGAAAGGGTACGATTTCTGTTTGGAGGCATGAGGAGTAAAGATTTTTCTTAAGAAATGGACCAACTCATGAATTTTGGCATAATTTACTTAATTAATTTCAACTGATTCTTTGTTCAAAATTCACCAAGGGAGCCTTATTAATTCAATGCAGTATTATAATACAAATTTTTAATGTTTTTCACCACATTCAAGAATTATATTTGTATATTATGTATACTATAATATCTATTTGATTAGTGCTTGTGAACAGTGTTCTAAATATTTATTGTAATATATTGTCAGTTGTTTTCTTTCTTTTTTTAAATGATGCCATTTAGTTTTTGTAGGACAGACATTTGTAGTACTTAAGGAAAAAAACAAAACACCAATGTATTCCTGGAAAGTATTCCAGGCCTTAGTTATAGTAGAAATTACAAAAGTTCAATCTTTAATAGCAAAAAAATATGACATTCTAAGTAAAGCCTTATTGTTGTCCAGAATGATAATGCTTTGTATAAATAATAGGAAATGGCAAGATCCTTGCTCATGGCATTCATTTCCATTTTACTTTTCACATGAATTTTTAAGTCATTTGCATTAAGTGTAATCCTTTCATTCTGAGCTTCTTCTCTACCTGAGAAGACAGAAATCACTTTTTATCACACCCCTTACCACCATCACCAAATAATAGCTCTTCATCCGAGCCATACAGTTTGTGTTTCAGTGGCTGTCAATTACCACGGGCAGTTTAAAACTATAGGTTCCTCTTGTTATCCGACCCAATAGTTAATATTTCGAGGCCGGGTATAGACAGTGGGAAAACCCAGAATGGGGAGGAAGCCAGATCATCAAGCCTAACAGTTTGAGGCCTGGGTTTCTCTAGTTGTTTGCTGAACTCATTGCTCACTCCTATTACCTCTTTCTTCCCCCAATCCTCTTTCTTTCCAAGTTCCATTGTCTGATTTTGGAAGTATGGGGGTATTTGCAACAATTTGCTAACTTGATCTGACTGATCTTCTGAGGGTACATTGATCTTCTTCTTTCTTGTTGGCAGGGGGCTTGTACAGGACAGCCGGAACAACCTCCAGCTGAGGGGCTTGGTGGTGCTACTTATTTCTAAAGCTGCTGGGCCCAGCAGCGTGAATGCTTCCTGTCAGAACTATGACATGGTCAGCGGGATCTATTCGTGGTAAGAAATTACCCTTTTGACATTGCTCTCTAAATTGTGTTTTCTTTTACTGAACAATGGGAGTAGAAATCACTTTTTAGTTCTTCATCATTTTCTGTTCAAAGATAGATTAAAATATTTTGTAAGGTTTAAAAATATGGAATTTTATTGTTCTTAACAAATCTGATAGTCTTGGCTGCTCCAGGCATAACTCTGGTAAATTTACCCATGCATTCCTGTCGAATACTTGCCTTTCTCCCCTGGGCATTTAAGTTTTTCTATTCATCACTACCCTTCCTCCTTCGTCATGGTATCATTGTAGCTCTGTAGAGACCTCTGTGTCACTTAGTCCAGGATTTTTTATTTTTAAACCTACTCAAAATGATAGCTAGTTGTAAAGTAATGATGCAACTACCATTTTAGCAGAAATAGTCTACTGCAATGCTATATCATATATTTTATTTTGCTTATTTTTATGATGAGGAGGTTTTTACTGAAGTTACTGAAATAAATTTTTACCCCTCCCACATTTAGACTAAAAAAATAAATTTATGATTGTATGTTAGTCATTTTTGTTGCATATAAAACAAACTTCAAATTTTCATTTTTGTTTTTTAAAAAAATCACTGCATATTTTTAGTAACAATATCAGCAATACCTTAATTTAATCTTAGTAATGTGCTTGGCACTGTGTTAAAAGCCTCTATGGAAGTAACAGTCTGCAGGTGGACTTTGGGCTGTGAAATTAAAACTACCCTAAAAACATGAGTGACAAGGAAACTTTCCTCACAAGAAGCATTTCTAGAAACTTTGACTTACAACTAATATATCTTATTGAAATACTTTAAAAATCAATCCACATCTTGGATTTCTTTTTTATTTCTAGTGGTCTTATCCATAAATGTTTTTTGTCTTCTGTAATATTTAGAGATGGCTGTTGCATACCAGCTATGAAGTCCAGTGGTCCTCCCTCATTAATAAGCAAGCAAAAGTATTACTGTTGTGGCTACAAGTGACCCATCCTCCAGCCAGGATAATTTTTGCAGACCTTTTACCATTTATCCATACAAGTATCTTCACTAGAAGAGGTATCTTGGGATCGTTTTCAGTTCCTACTCACTCTGAAATTAGTTGTTTAGTGCTTTGTAGTTTACTGATCATTTTTATGCCAGTTATCCCATTGAGCCTTACAATAATTCTGTAGGTAAGAGTTAAGATATTTATTCTACTCTTGAGAAAACAGAGATTCAAAAATCTTGAGACTTTTTCAAAGTGACCTGACTGGCAATTGAGAAAAATTGAGGCTCTAATTATAGTTCTCTTCCTTCCAAATCTCATGTGTTGTTGTTGGGTTTTTTTTCTTGATTCCCTTCTGATTTTCTAGTCTGATTCAAAGAATTTATTTCGGTTGTAGATTAGACAATCCATTAAACTCATATACCAAAAAAAAGTCTTCTTGTAAGTATGTCTTTGCAAAACTTCTGAATTGACAGCAACTTGGCCAACCTTTAATACATCTTCACCTTTCCCCCAACTTGTTTGAATTAGAGCTCAAAACTTTCCCTCGTAAATTTTGTAGAAAGCTCTTGAATGAGTTTAGTTGCAATAATTAGAGAAAACACACAAGGATCTATAATGAATACCAATAGCCTGTTACTCCCTGGAAAGCAAACAGACCTCACATCACGCTGTATCCCATGTATCTCTGTTTCCTGTTAGGAACTCCCTTGGTTTTCAGTCTGCTGATTTTGACCCTGTTTTATTGGGTCATCTGCTCTTGCAGTTCAGTAACCATACACGTACATACCTCTAAGAAATACCAGCTATGTTTTTAATCTCTAATCCTACAATAACCCATGGAAAGTACTATTTGACACATAATAGGTGTTCGGTAAATGTTGCATAAGTGAATCATCCCCATTTTACAGAAAACTAAACTAATATTAAGATTAAGACTTGTCTAAAACCCTCTCGGTAGAAAATGATAGAGTTGGGATTTAAATCCTGGTTTTGCTGTAAAGTGTGTACCCTTGCTGCTATGCAGGTGCTCTGACCTATGTGCACACAGTGCCCTGTGGTGTGACCTCATGTTTCAAATTTCTCCTCTAGCCTCTAAGAAACAGCTGCATTGCCTTCATATCCTTCACAAGAACATAATGCATTTGGTAGATGGTTGTTGTAACATGAACAATTGTGTAAGAACTTTGCAAAAGGGTAGGTGGTACATTATGAATATAAAAATTTTCCAAATAATATAAATAGCCAAGTGTATAAAATCCGTCATTACATTTAGGGACTAATCCTGGTTCCAGGCTATTTTCTGTAATCAAACTTGATCCAATACGTCACTGGTGATGCTTGGGTGTTTTACACTTTTGTTAATGTGAAAACATAATTTGGCACACTACTACGAGAAACCGTTCATTTGTTTCTCTGTCCCTGAAGTCATTTGTTTGGCTCCTGCTTCCTTAATTGTTCAAGTGTAACTTTTGCTGGAGGGTTGTATCTGTAATGCCACAGTGAATTATTTAACATTTGAAGAAAGTACTGACTTGGGAGCTTTTTAAATGCACCTCCAGACTACTGGGATTTACACTGTTGGTGTTTTTCTCTCATAAACTTGACTTTGATGTCAGATAATGGGACCTGAGTAAATTACCTAAGGGACCACAAGTGAGTTATGTGACCTCTTTTGTTTGGCCTAAGAATATAACTGATGGATATAACTGTGGATGTATCTGGTGAACTTATCGTAGGACCAAGAGAGGCAGAATTTAGGCTAAAATGTAATAACTGCTTTTTGAAAAACAGGTAAGGGAGCCACATTTATAAAAATGCACTGTAAACATCTACCATAGTCTTTTGCCAAAAAAAGGCTATGGGCTTTAGGATTATTCCACCAATCCTGACTTTAAAAAATTGATTACAAAGATAATTGGTCAAAAAAATTTACTAAGTTTAATAAAAGTATCCCTAGCCACTTGAGAAAATAAGCTTTTAACTGCCTGTTGTATTAATAACAGGATACTTGTATTTTGTGTAACAGATCATTACAATATACAAGTATGTAACAATATTTCAAAGTATAGTCTTCTCTAATGAATAATGTAGCATTTTTAAGTTTAAAGAAATTTTTAAGTGAATTTTTTGACTAATGACTCATCTTTCTCAGTTGTTTTAGCAAGAATTGACTCAGTTATTTCTCATTTAACTCAGTTACAAACAGATCACGTATTTTCATTCTACCTTCATTACCTGAAATGTCCCAACACCTCATGTTAACTCTCTGGTAGAAGAGATTCAAACAAATTTGCCAAACACGTTTTCTCTTCTTCCTGAGTATCCAGCTAGACTACATTTCTCAGCTTTATACATCTTTATATCTCGCCAGTACCTTGGACATAGTATTCATTTAAATCTTTGAATGACTGAATCTTCTGTTAACATAAGTGTTCTAGACCAAAATAAATGTTTGAATCACAAATTTTACAGTCTGTACCTTTTAGAGTAGTTTAACGTGGACTATGTCTTACACTGACTAACTGTACTTTTTATGTCTTTTGCAACCTCTAATTCAAGATGTGAGCTGTAATCAGACTCTAAAGCACTCTTCATAGAACAGTCGTAATTTTTTAACTTAGTATGTAAAGTGTACTAAGTAATGTGACATTTAAAGAAGGAAAAGAAGAGTACTAGTGGAATGTCACAAAACAAAACAAAACAAAAATATTGCAGAATATAGTAAATTGTTTTAAATCCCAAAGGTTTTTTTCTTGTTGTTGTTCATATTTTGACCAATTCCTTCTTTTACTACATTTTATTTACTTACCTCTATTATCTACAGCTTCCATTTTGGTATTTATATGGCTTGAAATTTTACTGATAGGTTTTAGACTCTTCTGAGTTTGTGTTGCCCTTGACTCCATTTTCAGAGGGAGGAGAATGAGCTGCTGCTGGGGGACCAGTGCAGGGACAGTGGGTGGCAGGTGAGCTGATGAATAAGAATAAAACTATGGACTGATCATTTTCCACATTTATTTGTAATGCTGATAGGAGAAGACAGTGTACTCTACGTTCTATTAAACATAGTTCAGATGATCTGTTTTCTCAGTATTACCCCACATTGAGCATGTTCCTAGCACATAGATGGCAGCCAAAGGCTACTTAATCATGGCTAAATTATTATTATGATTATTATTAATTATTATTATTATCATTATTTAATCTTGAAGCAAGAAAGGCCTTCCTAAAAGTTTCCAAAACACTGAACCTATAAACAAAATGATTAACGCATTTGACTGCATAAAAAGATAGTTCTTCAGTGGAATAAAATTTCCATAAAGTCAAAAGATAATTGCCAGAATTACGAAAATATTTGCAACATGCATGACAAAGGGCCAAGTTTTAATAAACAAATCAGTTGAGGATCTTATAAATCAAGAAGAAGATAATACGACACAAACACAAACTAAAGATATGAACAAGCTGTTGAGTGAAGAACCAACATAGACGGTTAGTAAACAAAAGGGAAAAAAGGCTGGGCTACATCATAAGGGGCAAATTCAAACCAAATCACACTTTTCCCCATCAAATTGGCAAAGATGAAAAAGTTTGATTCCCAGTGTTTGTGAGTGTGAGGAAGTAGACATTTGAATTCTTTGCTAGTAGGGACGTTAATTGATACTGTTGCTTAAGAGCAATTTGGTAATAGCTATAAATTTTATTTTACTCCAGCTACCTTTCGACTTCGCAAAATTGCATGCTGATGTATTAACATAAGTGCTAAAAGATGTATGTATAAGAATGCTCTTTGTAGCATAGTTTGCAAGAAAAACAACAATCAACAAAAAAAGAAATAACCAAAGTGTCCACCAATCAGGCACATGTTATTGATGCAAGGAAATAGCAAATGTTTGTTTAAAAGAATTAAGGAGATCTGTATATGCTGATCTGGAAAGATCTCAAAGAATCATGTGAAAAAAAGCAAGTATACAAAAACATTACAGTTTGCGCTCATAGGGCTTAAGTGAGTGGGCAGTAGATTTTTATATGCATGAAAAATGCTTCAAAGGAGATACAAAGAGCTGTTTATAGGGGTCACCTCTGGTAGGGGAAATGGGATAAGAGACTTTAACTGTTCATTTTATGTCCTCTTCAATGGTTTGAATTATTTTTAACTGTATACATGTTTTACTAATTTACATTTCTTAAAAACTGGTAAAAGCTTGCTGAATGAAGGGAGTTAGCCCTGTTATTAGAATGAGGGCTTTAGAATCCCTGAGGTGACCTGAACTTTTAATCTTTTGCCCTCTATGAAAAAAATCAAATATTCTACAAATATGTGTAAATTATAGGGGTTTTTTTTTAAATAAAGAAAGCAAGAGTGAATCAAAATGATAGCTTTAGATTAGCTCTCTTAGGTTTACCATTCATGTTAAAATAGATACAATTTCTTGGTAACTGCTAATTCTTTTTCAACTCAGGTTATTCAATTGGTTAAGGTTAAATTAATGACGTACATGTTAAGGTAATTGTTGGGCTTCAAGAACTATCATAAAAAAGCATTATAAACATAATTATAAGTTAAATCTAGAAAACATCTTAATAAAATTACTGATCTTGGCATTACTTTCTCCTCTAAGTGAAAATTGGTTAGGCTTGGTGTGCTGTCATAGAAAAATGGTGGTAGAATATTTGGAGTCCTATATGAAATCTTAATTTAAGAAGGGAAGTAGAGAATATAAAAAGCTGTGAAAGAAGCAAGTTTGGGTTTGTTTTTGTTAATAAATCTTTAAATTTAGGGAATTGGTCTTGTTCTCAGCTACAGATATTGTAGTTCATAATTTACCATTTTAATGTACTAATTAGCTTCTGATGATTTCTCATAGTAACAATAGACTGCGACTATCAATCCTCACCTTCACACCACACATTAGAATTTGTCTAGCATTTAAAATGCCAAGCAAAATTTAAAAACTACATTTCCCTTGGCGATTCACCAACTCAAGAAATGAGTCTTAAGTAGGAACATGTTGATCATATTATTTACTTAGGGCTCAACTATATTAACGTGAAATAGTTAATATTGAAATATATAGCATTAGGGGCAGCCGGTTAGCTCAGTTGGTTAGAGCGCGGTGCTCATAATACCAAGGTTGCTGGTTCAATCCCCACATGGGCCACTGTGAGCTGTGCCCTCCACAATTTGAGTAAAACAGCTACTTGACTTGGAGCTGATGGGTCCTGGGAAAACACACTTAAAAAAAAAAAAGAGGGCCGGCCCCATGGCTCAGGCGGTTAGAGCTCCATGCTCCTAACTCCGAAGGCTGCCAGTTCGATTCCCACATGGGCCAGTGGGCTTTCAACAACAAGGTTGCCAGTTCAATCCCTCGAGTCCCGCAAGGGATGGTGGGCTCCGCCCCCTGCAACTAAGATTGAACATGGTACCTTGAGCTGAGCTGTCGCTGAGCTCCCGGATGGCTCAGTTGGTTGGTGTGCATCCTCTCAACCACAAGATTGCCGGTTCGACTCCCGCAAGGGATGGTGGGCTGTACCCCCTACAACTAGAAAACGGCAACTGGACCTCGAGCTGAGCTGCGCCCTCCACAACTAAGACTGAAAGGACAACAACTTGACTTGGAAAAAAGTCCTGGAAGTACACACTGTTCCCCAATAAAGTCCTGTTCCTCTTCCCCAATAAAAAAAAAAAATCTTTAAAAATAAATAAATAAAAGGAATGTATAACATTAAAAGAAACTTATTTTTTTATGATGATATATGTAAATTAATTAGAAAAGAGTAGAAGAAACCTCACCTACCTGATAATAGCAGTGGTTGGAAGAAGTGGGGAAGGGAGAAGGTTTGGGAACAGGTATAGGGCAATTGTCAAAAGGGACTTTATTTGTAACATTTCAATTTTTTAATAAAGAGAATCTATTCATATTGTTTTGTATAATTAAAATTAACTTGAGAATTAAAAGAAAGTTATAGTGTATACTTACAAAGCAATGAAAACTTACTTAAGAAATATATCTTTTTGTGCAAGAACCTGCAAAATGAGGAGTGTGTATGACAGTAATTTAAAATGATTATGCTGAATAATTGAATTTAGAGTAGGCTTTTGAAGATGAGATATCTCTGAAAAGGACCTGAGATATCTTTAAGATATAAAAGCATGTGCAGTTTGAGTATGTATTCCCATTGATTGTATTCCACTAACAACAATAAAAATAGACTCCAGATACAAATCTAACAATATTACTAATTCATTACAACCAGTACTTATTTCTTCATTAACTTTTTATTGTTACTTTCAACTTACACAGCACGCACAAATGCAGCAATTATATGTTGAACAAGAAAGGGAAAGACTTTATATTCAACGTACTGTACATCAGAAGTCATTACTGCACCAGAGCTGTTGGAAAAACACAAGAACAGCCTCTTCTAAAGCAAGTATAATTAACCACCAAAAGTAGGTGGGCGTGGCTACTCATCTACTCAGCTGAGACTTAGTTAATCGTATATAAATATCGTGCTATAGATTAGCCTGCCTGACTACATCATAGCAAAAAAACGAGCTGTATAAATTGTTTTGTTAATGGCGAAGAAGTTTAAATCTTTTCCTTAAAGAAGGGCTACATGTGGACTAGCAAGGAGCCCCCGTTAAAGGCAATGTCCAGTGTCTAATTCTTCGTTTTACACAGTGGTTCAGTCTTGACGTTCATCATAGTAAAAGGTTAGTTCTATGCAATAGAAGACTTCCAGTCACTTAAGATGCTTAATGGCAAAGCTTGCTTAGTAGCTTCATGATGATCCTTTGATAATCCTTTGCATCCCAATTCAAGGCACCCCAATGATAAACAAGTGGTATACTAGAGACAGAGGTTAAGGGCCAGAGGTCTGGGTTCTTGTGTCCAATTTGTAACTGACTCGTTATTTGACCTTGAGCAAGCTGCTTAATCATTCTGTGTGAACACTCATCTATAAGATGGGGATAATAATGGGTGTTAAGTCAGGGAGCCTAAGTAAGAGGGCACATATCCTGCTAGGTTTGAGTAGCATATGGTCCAATGTAGCACACCCTAACCACCTCCTCTCTGCAAGGCACAAGGGCTAAGAACTGAGGGAAATGCAAATATTAATAAGAAATAGTCTTCGACCCCAAGTGACAAAGTGAGGAAACAATGTATGCATCTAGTAGCCTGACACGATTGATGCAATTCCAATTCTAGCATTCTGTTTTTGGAACTTCTAGAGCTATAACCATATTCACCACTGAGTCAATAATCCACCCATGTCCACAGGCAGCCCTTTGTTGAACTAGAGACAAATAGTCCTAATACCCCTCATACAGGTGCTAGGAGACAACTGGCATCTACACGTGGCTTAGTGCCAAAGGAACTCCTTCCTCACTAGGCTCTTGGACTTTGCTTCTCACTCTTGGACCAGGCAGCTGGGTGGTGGTGGTAACAGAGGCAAAGAGAGCAGATTGTCAGGTGAGTTATTTCTAACCCTTTCATCCAGCCTCTGTTGTCACTGGCATCTTGAGTCACTGCTTTCTATTAAGATTCTCACATTCCTTCCTCTTCTGCTCAAGTTTTAAAGTTTTTAAATGGAGTGAAATACCCTTAATTCTTCGGTGGTGTTCCATTCCCTATAGGATTAAATACAAATTCCTTAGCACAGCAACAAGCACTTCCTAGCAACCCTAGAGTAAGAAGTGAAGAAAGTAGAAGCATGATCATGGTTTTTCTTTGCTCACCAAGAAAAGGAATAGTTGCCCTAATGAAATTGTTTAGGCTCGATCAGGAAGGAAGTGAGACTGAGGGAGTCCAAAATTAGGGAGAACATAGTTATCGAGGACTGGAGGTCATGATTCCTATTATAGGCGTCGATGCAGTAATGCCTTGAGAGAGCTGAGAGGTGAGGAGGTTGCAGGCAGAAAGTAGGATATTTGAACTGAATATTTCAGAGGTAGAACAGTTCTGAATGGTAAGTTCCCGTTCCTGAGAGTGGGGTTGACAGAATACAGTAGCGGTTGAATTGAGTACATTGAGTAACTACAGGGTGGACAGTACATGTGATTGAAGTCAACCAGGAGAATAACAGCACTGAGCAAGATGACAAAGACCTCAATGAATACAGAGTGACAGAGAGGAGGAGTGATGGCAGAAAGTAGAGCTGGCTTCAGAGGAACAGTGGTTTTCTCAAGATGGTGAGGAAACAATGAGGGCACTGGTTCCCACCTCTCAACTCTTTAGTCTGTGGTTTGCAGGAGGTTGAGTGTACTACTTATGGAGATACGGGGATTTTGGTATCCCAGGAAAAGCCTTGGCTCAATTAGAGCCAGAACCTAGAGGGAACATTCTGTGAATTTCTAGAACATTTAACACATTGTTTTATAATGGCTTATTTATGCATATGTTTTTCCACTACACGGTACAGTCTAGAGGTTTGAGCCTGTGTTTTAGTCATCTTACAACCCAGCAGCTCCCACCACTGAGCCTTTTACTACATTTTGTATCTTTGAGGTACTTCTTATCTATCTCGTAGTAATTTGTTTGCCTGTCTTATCACTCTACCAGATTTGTTCATTCACTCATTGACTGACTGATTCATTCAACTAACATTTGTTGAGCACTTGCTATGTGCAAAGCTGACTGTGATATAGAAAAATAATTATTACTGTAGCTAACACACATCAAGTTTTCTATATGTCTGTTACTGTTCTATATGATTTATGTATGTTAACTCATTTAGTCCTTACAACATTGTTTAACAAGAAAAATCACTGTTTTTGGAAACAGGCATAGAGAATTTTAAGAACTTGGTTAAGTTTATTGCGTGGGTAAATGGCAGAGCTGGGTTTCAAACCCCATTTGACCATAGAATCCATGCTCTCTCCATAACTGTAGGTAGCCTCTGGGTTAGGGTGCCTTAAATACCGTGTTTCTCCAAAACTAAGACCTAGCCAGACAATCAGCCCTAATGCGTCTTTTGGAGCAAAAATTAATATAAGACTCACTCTTATTTTACTATGATGTAAGACCGGTATAATAATGTAATGTAATGTAATGTAATGTAATGTAATGTAATGTAATGTAATGTAATGTAATATATATGATATAATATATAATACTGGGTCATATAATATACACATATAAGAATAATATAAGAATATGAGAATATAATATAAGAATATAATCTATTATATAAGACCGGGCTTATATTAATTTTTGCTCCAAAAGACGCATTAGAGCTGATTGTGCGGCGAGGCCTTATTTTCGGGGCAACGCGGTGTACTTTCTTACTCACCTTGACACCCTCAGAACGCAGATAGAAACCAGGTTATAGACTTTTTCTTTGGCCTCCAAAGCCCTAGCACAATGGTGGGCACTCAAGTGCTCCATGAATTATTGTGGATTTATTGAGACAAAATTTCCTTGTTTTGAGGTTGACTATGGATCACGGTAGTGCTCTGTACAGTTAAAAAAAATTTTACATTTTCAGGCTCTCTCTCTTTTACTGCACATTTCCTTTCAACAGATTTATTCTTTATCTGTTGGGGGATACAGATATATCTATATTTTCTTTGATACAGGAACCATTTCTTAGTAGACTTATGTCCCAAGCAGATGTTCTGTCAAATGGGCTTCCCCTATAGACAAAGAACAAAGTGTATTTCATTTGTCATTAGTCCTGAAATGCTCAGTGCGACAAATTTTGGTATTGAAAGCCATTACATTCATACTCATTGGAGACACTGTTTCAAGGAAATACTTGGATAATTATGTACCTACAAGATTTGCTGCTGTCCATGGGTAATTTACATCTTGCAGTAATGTGGAGCTTCTGTTACTCTACTATAATTATTTAACGTATTCATTGCAAATAATGATGCAATGGATTTTTAGAGGCTGTGCAAAAGAGAACCAACAAACTGAGACGCAAAACAAGTTTCCACCCCTATTTCCAAAGCTATAATCACTTGAACACTATCCAATATAGTAGAAAGCTGGCAGACTTTTCTTTGCAGCAGGCTATGTAAAAGTGCTTATAATTTATAGCTTATTATGTCATGCAAACGACTGTGTTCTCAGTGACTGAGAGTGAGAAAATACGGCTGTGAAATCACTTGACTCCCCTTTGTTAGTTGTTCTCTGGCAATAGTGGAAGGATACTTTGCACTTAAAATGCATTTCGGTATTTAATTTTATATCATTCAATTCAGAACTTTAAAAATTAGGAATTTTCTTTTATCTCTCTTTGTAGATAAGCCAGAGGAATTTTAGTTTAACGAAAATAATAAGATGAAAAATCCGAATTGTCAGGAAATTTAAATGGGATAGTACTAAATTGTTAGAGTTTAATTCAATTAATGGTTTCAGTTTTTGCAAAACCTGTTTTTGTTTTTGACCCCCCTGCAGTGCTTATTAGATAACTCATTATTTTTAAAGGTACCTTATGCAAATTTTGTTTTAGCACTTTGGGTGGAAGTTAATCTTCCTTAGGAACAATTAGAGGTATAGGCAAGGTAACTAATCTGTTGCATATATCTACCCATATTAGGTCTTTCCTTAGCATTTTCTAATTTTATTGGTACCCCTCTTAAATTCATAAAACCCCTAAAATCAGATACCACATAGTATTTTGTGGTTTACATTCTGTCTGTGTCTGATACACTACTGCAAGTCTATGCTCAATAAATACGCCCCAGACTGTGACCTGCATTTTGGTGGGAAAGTAGCTCCTCTGTGAAGGACTAGGTAGGGCTCGCTTTTAGGTGCTGTACCTTATAGATGGGCCTTCAGTGAAGGAAGTTCCTAAGAGAGGTAAGTAAAAACGCAGAACTGGTATTTAGAACTCCATAGTCTTTTTCCTTCTAAATCTTCATCTCTAAATGAGGGGAGAGCTTTCTATTGCATTTATATGTACTTCCCTGAAGGTAAAAGAGGAAATTTGTATATTTAAATATTTAAAACATTCAAAACAATATGTCTAGTTTTTCTATCCTCCTATTTGTTTTAGAATTAATTTAGAAGCTGGGAATTTTGTAGTACTTAATCAGTTCCTTATTCATCACAACTGTTTTTTTCCCCCATAAACACAAATAACCAGATATTGAGTATATTTAAATGGGAATTACCATATACTTGCAACTCATATTTTTTTGAGAAATAATGGATCATTCGAGAAAATAGGATTGCATGTCAATATCAAGGCATTAATTTTTTTTTTATTGTTATTGTCCTCTTCAAGAGACTTTTGCTGTAAAAACTTTTCTTTTATATCCACACTGGAGAATTTCTTTGTTTTCTACTTCAAACCTTTTTTCTTTTCTAAGTGAAATATTACAACAGTCTTAAAGCCATCTCTATGCCAAAGTACAAAAATGAGTATAATGATTTCTTCTCTTTCCTTGGCTTCTGCCTTCCTTTTGGGTAGAGACCTGAGCTGTGGTAGAGCCCAGCCCTCTGGGTGCGAGGACCGTTGGCCTGGCTCTGCTCTCCACTGACCTCTTCTGGCCTCCTGTTAGATGTGTTCTTGAAGTGGATGGCCACTCTCGTAGCATGTCTCTGTGAAAGACGAAGTGGCCAAGGAGCCGTGGAGGGCAGCCTGTGATGATAACCTCCCAGCATCCGTGCCACCTTGGATTCTTTTGCTTTTCTCTTATCCTCCTGTAAAAAGGGGTTGGTTTAGCAAACATACTTTAAATGTAAAATAGTGATTGCTTGATTGTTATTTTATGGATATAACTGACAGTCTTGAGTGTCTGATGACCATGAGATAACCATTACTGCCATGTTTTATTAATGAGTACTAGACTAAAGAAAATTGACATTTTTATTAACAGATGTACCTTTATCCAGGGGTAAATGAAGGGGTATTATGCATTTCAAGGAATAAAACGAGAAGGAGACTGCTGAAGGTGGCTACAGAGAAGAGCAAGGGCGGCCCACTTCAGAAGTGGATCCAGAGGCCCCGGCAGGGTGGCCAGTTTGTCAGTGCGTCTTTGCTTCCCACCCTCTAAGGACTATAAGTTACTCATTTGCTCTCACCTCTGCCTTATTCTAGAGAATTGAAGGTGGTTTGGGTGTTCCTAGATGATGTTTAATCAAAGACAAAAAGCACAACCAGTAGATGTGGGGAAAAGGTGACACAAGACTGTGACAAGAGATAAAGTATGATAAACTGAGAAAGTCACAAAATGGAAGGGAGAAGGGAAGGCGTAACAATAAATGGTCTGAATTATAGACTTTAATGGAGCTCCCCCAAAATAAAGCCTTTTTCTGTATATGTGACAAACCTGCTATTTTATCTCAAAATGTGTGTTAGTTTGAAGACCATGCATTCTCCAAAAATAGTATTAAAAGTTTGTATGGCCTCCCAGTTTAGGGAAAAAAGGGAAACTGCCTTAGAAACCATCATAGCTTTGGGTTATATCTCCAACTCCTATTCTATGGGTGAAAGTAAAAGCTTCTAATACGATATTCATCATTTATAACAATAACAGAGTGGGTAACCTTTTACTTTTTGAAAATGGCACTAAATTAGTAATGGTCACCATTTCTATAGCAAAAGTATTTGAGCAACTATTGAGTGATGATACTGTTTAGCTCAGTGGTTCCCTGTCTGGATTTCCCAGATCTTTGAGGATTCATTCTTCACACTAGATGAAGAATTCACAGAAGTTTTACTATCATAATGCCACAGAACACTTAGGAACCCACTCTATCACAGTCCATAGCTATATATAGTTCTATACTAGGACAAAATGGCATTTTCATTAAAAAAAAAAAAAAGATTTTGTGTAGGTACTTGTACTAGGTACTATACCAAAAGAATTAAATCTACTTTCTGTCCTTTAAAAGTTTATTATCGCTTACATGTATTTTGATAGTAGACACATATATTAGACATAATATATTATAGCTCACACTTTCATCAGTTTAAGGGGAAAGAGACAAGGATATTTAATCTCATTTGCAGGAATAAAGATCAGTTAGAGTAGCCAAAGAAATTCAAAATTTGACCATGGTAATTTATTCAGTCTGACTTACAGTTAACATTAAATGCATAATAAATGTATCCAGTCTGCAATTTGATTGACCATAAAGTCCATCATTCCAACTTCAGGATATTTTCTAATTTGGATCAGCTTTTAAAAGATGTTCCTTAAAATGCCTTAATATTCATTTATTGCTAAATGTTCCCCCCTCCACAGTTCTCTACTCGGTAGAATTATCCTGTGAGGTCCCACTTTAAGTGTAACTTCCTTTGAGAATCTTTCTCTTATTCCGTCAAATTTGGGTTAGGTCCCCTTCCTCTGGGCTCCCTTGACACCCTATGTTTACTTCTATGGGAGCAATTATTATCCAGGATCGAAATCTTTTGGTTTCCTGTCTGAATCTTTCACTGATCTGGCCATGAGTTGTTTTGAGAACAGAGCTATTGGTTTTGTTTCCTTCCCTTTTTTTGAGGCATTCTCAGAGACTATCACAGGGTTTGACGTGTGGCAGCCTCTCAAAATGTTGATTAAATGAAAGCAAGGAATCCTTGAATATTCACTAAAGTTGCAGTTTGTTAATAATAAAATATGAAGGAAGCATATTTAAATATTATCCTTTAACAGTAATGAATTTTAACATTTTATTAACAACCAATCATGACTTTAGAAATCTCTTCAAAAGATCTCTTTGCTACAATTGTTTACCCTGTCAGTAATTCAGAAGCTGTTAATCATTTATCTGATGATTTGACAAAAATCCGTTAAAGAATTATTTAGCATTATCTATTTTAATTTTTGTAACTTACTTTAAGATCTGCCTTCTTGACCAGATCTTTCTAGTTATTATAGTTACATCCACAATTCCAGTTTATTAAATATCAATAAATGTGGGTTTGCCACAAAGATGAGGAGATGAGAAACTAGGTTATGTTTTTAAGAAAATAAGTATCTGTAGCGTTACATTTATAACCATATTGTGCAAAAATAAGTTGATGTAAACGAGGCATTTCAAAGTATTGGCCGGCGCTTCATCATTAACTTTAATTTTGTGACTTTTGTCAGTTGATGTCACAACCTTAGTGTTATTTTTAAGATAGTTTTTTTTTAGGGGTATTTAATTAAGTAATGTGGTATTTGCTTATTTCAAACAGTCTGTCTTTGTTCCTGTCAAAGCTGTGCTAGCAGGGCATTGCTTTTCTTTTCCCTTTTGTTAATATTCTCTGTTAGATAATGGTTTCACCAATAATAGATTCCAAGGACCTTTGATCCACCATTACTGTAAAATAAAATGCAGCTTAATTTTTTTCTGGGCATAATGGTTTTAACCTTGTGTACTAATTTGACTGTGCTTGTGGGGGCAGATCCTTAAATGAGACGCAAATGAAGGAAAAATTGCTAATGCTGCCACTGTATATCTAATGAGCACTGTGTAATAAACCATAACCTCTTCGACATTTCTCTGGAAAGCGGCATGATTATTGTGGATGGCTAGCCCTTTGTGGATGGCTCATTACCGTCTGGCATAATAGGTATTGATAGAGACTGTAATTGTCAACTCCTAGTTGACATGCTGTCTCTAATAAATATGGTTTGCATCACTGGAACCCTCTAATGGTTATATGGGAAACTGTAATTAAAGAAAACATTATATATATTTTTTTAGGTTATAAAAATAGTATATGTGTATATAAAATGTTTCTATAGAGACTTGCTCTTCCTCCCTCCCCTTTGCAGCTTCTTGTCTTAGGGTATTTGAAGCTTCCCGTGAGGATTGGCGCTCTTTTATCAGTATAGGGCCAACATGTGACAAGACCAGTGTGTGTGTGTGTGTGTGTGTGTGTGTGTGTGTGAGTGTGAGAGAGAGAGAGAGAGAGAGAGAGAGAGAGAGAGAGAGAGAGAGAGAGAGGTATTTTCCTCCACACTGGAAAAGAGCATCTCCATTGGCAAAGAGGTGAAAAAATCCGAAAAGCTCCTTCAGTGTATGTACAAGATCCATAAGACTATAGTTTATATTTCTGGTTTCATCTCATGAGTTAAGCTTAAGCCAGATAGTCTTATATTATTCACATTCCCCATGGTTTTTCAAATTTTTTTCTCAACTTTATTCTCATTTTGTTATAAGAAATTAATGTTTTTAGTAGGGAAAAGGGGACACCTAAGAAGCCAAATTACTATGAAATATGAATCACAAGGATATTAAAGATCCTTACAGTACCTCACACAATTTTTAGGCTTGAAAAAATTATAAATTAAAGATTAGAATTAGACTTACTTCATGTTGTAAAACAAATTGTAAGCCTAGTCAATTTATGTCTGAAAACATAGAATCGGAGTTCTAAGAGAATATTTTTGTTACCCATTGTGTAATTGTAATATACTCTGAACTTCTGGACAAGGAACTGTACTCTTGGTTTATATACTGTAATTCATGATTTTTATGAAATGAAATCCTCGGCATAGCACATGAAATCCGAACACGAACAAATGTTTATATTTCCTGGAGAAAGCTTAGAATATCATGTGAAAAATTAGGCAGCTCTCAGGTGTTTTTTTTTTAGCAATGTGAGGTGTGATATAATTGTCAAGCTAAGAAAATGGAGGCCCAATGTCACGGTTCTGGTGCAGAGAAGTAGCTGTTGGGAGAACATGGCTCTATATTCATCCCCCCATGGTTTTGAACTATGGTCCTGTCCAGTTGTCTAGGCGCGTTTCTTGACCTTTTTGAACTTCAATGTACTCATGTGTAAAATTAGGGTCAATACCCCCTACCTAGCACACCTATTATAAGTATCATTTGAAAAAACATACGAAATACTTAATGCAGTACTTTTGGCACCTAGTAAGTACTCAGTAAATACTATACCTTTTTTTTTTTTTTTTGCTCTTTTATTCTCCTTTCTGCCTTCCACAGATAACCACATTTTTAATTTTGTGCGTTCTCTGCTTTCTCAAGAATGTCCTGTCCATAAAACACAGAAATTTTCATTGTGTTAGGTTCTAATAGCTAATACTTATTAGCAGCCAGACCCTGTTCTAATTTTCTTACATGCATTAACTCATTGAATCCTCGCAACAGCCCTATGAGATGATCTCCGTTTAACAGCTGGAAAAACTGCAGCATGCAGAGGTGAAGCAGCTTGCCCAAAGTGACACAGTGACGGAGCCAGATGTGAACCCAGGCAGTCTGACTCCAGAGCCCAAACTTTTCGCCACTCAGCTCCACCGTCTCTGCAGTTTGTCCCTTCTCCTGTGGCTAAGACCAGGGGAGAGAGCAGGTTCTGGTAGGGCTCTCGAGAGCTCTCATCTGCCTTCCTTTGTAGGCCTGAATGATCCTCAGAGGACAAAGCAACACAGCTATCAAGAGTATTTCTGGAGAGGATAGATGTAAACCGTGTGGAGGGAGAAGCAGCTATGCTGTGCAATGCGAAGGAGGAGATGAGTGATAACTATTCTTGCACGAGCCCTGCCAGCAAATCCTGCGCTACGAATACTTGCAGTGCCCTGCATCCACTGCTGCTTCCTAAGCATGGAACACCGTTTCTGCTTTTCTTCATCTGGCTAATTCTTACCTATTTCTCAAGACAAAGCTCAGTTCTCATCTCCAGGAAAGCATCCCTGACCCCCAGGCTGAACTAAGTACCCCTTGTCTGGGCTCCCGTAGCACGCTGTGCATGAGCCTGTGCACACGTTAGTGGTGATGGGGGTAAGAACTGCCAGGTGCTGAGCACAGACCGTGTGCCGGGAGTTGTGTTGAGCACGCTTTACACATGTCACCTCACTCATGTTTCACACCAATCTTAAAGGGTCAGTAGTGGTAGCCCCTTTATTAGATGAGGACAGTAAAGCTTGGAGACGTTAAATAATTTAGCCAAGATCACACAACCAGTAAGTGGTAGGTCTGGGATTTAAACCAGGTCTTTCTTACTCCATATTCATATTCTTAATAGCTACAGTATATTTTTCATGCTTTGTTGACATTATTTGCTTTTGTCTTCCTCATAATCAGATTGCAAATCCTTCAAGGACTGCACTGTTGTATTTTTTACCTCAGATCCTATCAAAACTGTACTTTAGAAAAGAAACAATATTAAAACATGCTAATTTTTTCTAAATGTGCTTGAATTTTAAATGTGTTTTGTAAGGAGCAGAGTTTAATGTAATTTTCTTTTGACTTAATACATTATTAAACTTTAAAAACCATATACAGATACTGCTCTGTACGTTATACTAAATCTCCTTGTTTAGGATTTAAATCAAATAGCATATGAAGAAGTGTTTGTAATTGATAATTTAACGTGACAAATATCCAACGAAGGATAATGCCATTAATAACATAATTACAATAATTAGACGGTCCTTGTAGGAATACAGAGAAATTGAACTGCTGGTGTTATCAGTGTTTCAGAATGACAGCCACCTACCTTCAGCCACCTGAGGAGCCACTCGGCATCCTTCTCTTTCCCCAGCGCAGGCATCAGGCAGGCCCTCACCAGCAATCCCTCCTCTCCAGACTCCTGGCTCACTTTTTTTTCTTTGGAGAAGGGCGCATGGTAGGGCAAGACCTTTATAGCGGAAGGCAGTTCAGTTAGGAACTGCTTAAATTATTACCTAAACTTAAGGCCCAGGGAGGCTGAACTGTAGGTACATTGCTAGAAGGGCAAGCCAGGTGTTCCCCGCATCACCTCCCCTGACAAGTCTGCAGTGCATCCTGTTCTTTCGCATGTGAATGAGGACACAGCTAAATTAGTGTATTCATTTCTCTGTTCTCTTCAAACTGAGTTCATTGTACATGACCCCTCTGATTAATATTAGGCCTCTGTTTTAGACCACAAGCAGGGCACTTGTGTCCAGATGAAAGGATGCTGGTGAAATTAGGTGGTATAATGTCTGGGCATTCTGATGATTAACTGGCAGTGAATATTTTACTGCAATATCTAAGACCCAGCTGTTAACTCCCATTCCTTTGGTTTAGGTAACTTAACTTAAAATGTAAATAAGAAGCATGTTAATATTCTTTGGTCTCTATGTGAAAATGACTTTTTGGTACCTAGTAGCAATTCAATCATTTTGTTCTTAATTTATCCAAGTCCTTTGGGGCCGTGGCCAGAAGATGAAGGATGTTCCTGGACTTTTCTCCTCCTTTCTTGTAGTGTTCTCATTTCTTTTCTTCCCAGGCCCTGTCTGAGAGGAGATACCCAAGCCTTTGTCCTAAACCTCGGCTCCGCCCATATTCCTGTTTCTGGCTGCTGGCTGCAGCCATTCTCGAACCATTCCAGAGCAGCTGTCGTCCCTGTTCATTGTCTGGCAGGGGCATTGAGCCCTGTTGGGACCAGCAGCAGCAAAGCCAACTGGAGAGTGCCCCCATCCACACCCCGCAGCACTGCTGTGGCAGCCGCCATGGCCCTGCCGGGGGTGAGCAGCAGCCTTCCTACTGTCCCTGATGGAAGCACGCCTCTCCCAGGAAAAGCTCAGCTCTCCTGTTAACTCCTCATTACTGCCCCCAAATCCTTAGTGATCGTAATTGTGCATCCCTACAGCAAATCAGACTGTGGCATTTATTTTACACTGTTATATATACTGTATAGTTTTCTTGTTAAATCTTTTTATGTCACTGCACTGTATCGCCACTAAACTACGCGCCCTCAAGGCACAGACCATGTCTGAAACTACTTTAAAGGAAAGAATACTTTGACACTCACACTTTGATACGTACTCATTAGTAGGCCCAAAACACGTCCTTTATATTTTATGTTTCCAGAGTCTGACGCATAGTAGGTATTCTGTTAATCCTCTTACTGATGATAATGATCGTCAGACAATCCAGATTAATAGTTCTCTCCATTTTCACCTGTTCTGACTCTTTTAAGTTACAAATAATCAAGCTATTTAATTTTTAAAGTTTTTTCCCCTATAAATTAACTCAGGAACATCAATTTCATATGGTCGTGAAATATGTACTAAAGTGAACATATTTTAGCTTGTTGTAATGGGACGATATGTAACCCGAATGGAGTATTTGTTAAGTGACTCTTCTCCTCTCCGATTGTGTCCTGCTGGTCTCTGACTCCCAAACTGTCTGAGAACTATTTGGTATCATCAACTATCAGGACGGTTTTTAACAGGGGGAGTTGGTAACTTGTCCTCAGATATTTCAGGTTTATCTTATTCCTTACCAGCCTTCTTATTTTCATAAGTTATTTACAGATACATTCATTTGTAAAGAGAGGAGTCATCAATCAATATTTAAAAAATAATTATTATAGGCTTAGATTCCTCTTTGAGTGACTGGACTTGATTAGAAGAATGTCTGAGAATGCCAAGTGGTAAAAGGAAGGCGGTTCCTTTAAGGAAACCATACTGTGGATATAAGAATTAACAAGACCAGTGCATAGGGAAGACAGTAATGGTAGCAAAGTGCTGAAATGATTACATGTGGAAATGTATAAAGGCATAAAAGGCAATGTAAAACCCACAAGAAATGGAAAAAGATCAGATTACTTGGAAAATTAGAGAGACATTGCACAGTTTGGTCAGAATAAGTACAATAATGTAGGCAGCCACGCTTTCAATGGCTTGTTTACAAAAAAAAAGAAAGTCTCATGGAGTAGAAGTATCTTCTGTGACTTAGAAGTACATTAGATGAGCTTCAAGTTCTCCATTTAATTCTTTAAATCCAGACTTTTTAAGATGCTTCCTGGTATTTCAGCTAAAAGCACAAATCAAATGTTTGCTGATTGGAATGTGTAGTTTTATCCCTTTGCAAAGTTAGTACATTTTCTGAGGTGAATGGGGGCATTTTCAGATGTCTCTGTTTCTGTTTATTATTTTTTGTCCCTGCTGGGCTTTAAGCTCCTTGAGAGCAGGACTGTGCTGTGTTTATGGTGTAGAGGTGGCAGCAAGTACCTGGCACATCGTTGGAGCTCACAAAATACAAGATTGGCAGAACCATGTGCACATTTGGCCATCATTTTACAGTACATTTTATTAGTTATTTGTTAAAAGTGTATGTTCTCCAGATGTGTGTCTATTTCAATAAGCCATATTCCTTGCCTTTCCCAGAAGGAGAGAGAGCACCGTGGATACAGAAGGCTGGGATGGAAGTCGTGGTGAGACAGGAAAAGAGAAGGATAACTAGGGGGAGAAGGTGCAACCTGAAACAAGGTGGTCTTAGAAGTCTCTGTGCTTATAACGACTTGGGGCGTGAAGCCAAAATTTGCAAACTTAACACGGTTTCTGAGGTGAACAGGGGCCATTTTCAGACGTCTCTATTTCTATTTATGATGTAGAAAAAGACAGATTTCACAAATTGAATTATAAAATTTGTCTCTGTGATCATCTTTGGTTGTCTTAGTACCATGTAATCAATGTTAATTGATTTTTAAGATTGCTTGTTCAATTTTTTTAAAAAATCTCTGTATAATGAAATATCTGTATACCATACGCATATCTGAGAAACCACTAATAACTTACAATTTCTGGAAGATATGCATTTGAGCATAATAAGAGAATAATTATTCTGTGCTACCTGATTTTGTTTTGTCACTAAACAGAAATTTTTTGAGAAGCTTCCATCTAGAAAACTTACACTTAAACTGTTTTGTCTGCTTCTTGGGGGCAGCATAATATATAGAAAAGATTAGAAGATAATGATTGTGCTTCTAGCTCCCTATATGGATAAACTACTTGCATGGCCTTGAATAAAGTACGAAGAATCTCGGGACCTTGATTTCTATGTCTGTAACTGTACGGGCAGGATTAGATGATGGGCATCCAAGTTCTTCATTACTCTGAAAAGAGGCCTAAATTTGGTGTCTAGCTTAGGAAGGTCTAAGGATACTGTCAAGCCCCTTCCCCTCTACAAGTTGCTGGAATCATGGTTTAGTGCACTCTGTATTCCGAGTGCCCTGGGTACTTAGTACCTGCCACGTAACAGGTGCTTAGTAAATGTTTCTTGAATGAATAAACAAAGCTAGAGAACCAGGCCCACTTTGTAAAAAAGGAAAAGAAGAAACAAAAGAAGACTTTTGTTATCTGTCTACCCTTCTAAGCAATTGGCATAACTGGGAAAAGGTCTTGTCTGCTACCCAGCAAGCAGTTGGTATTTCATAAATCTTTTTTTGCTTGCTCAATGAATGAAGTTTATTTCCTCCTTACAAAAATCCTATGAAGTATCTGTTGATGACCTCATTTTCAATAGAGAGGAAACCAAGAAGGGGCGGGGTGGGGGGAAAATGTGAAATAACTTGTAAGGTTCTGCAGATCATAGGAAATGAAGCCAGGATTTAAAGCCAGAACTTTCTGATAACAAAGCTCACTGTTTAAATAAACTTAACTTACCCTAAAGCATAAATAACTCATGATTATTCCCAAAGGTTCTGATGTGGGGAGGTAAGATACCTGAGGAGGAAGATGATCGAGTGGGAGAGAGGGACACAGAAATTAAGTTTGCCACCTTTCGAGAGTTATACCTGGCCCAATTGAGATTACTTGAAACGTTTAGCAGTTTTCTCTTCAAGAAAGTGAGGTAGCAATATGAAAAAAATTATATATACATTTATATGTATATATTTATATATGTATTATATATATATATATATAACATATATATATATTATATATTTTCTTAATTCCTAAAACAAACTTATTGACTGTAGAAGAAAAAAGCAGTGGCTGGGAGTTAGACCACCTGGATTTTAGTTCTAATATGTACAACCCGTGGGATCCTGTTATTCAGCAGACCTTTCTGGTCTGCCAGTTCCTCATCTGTAACATAGATCAGTGATTTTTCACAGATTCATAGAAGAACTTCAAGGGCTGGTCAGGGGTAAGGGGTGGGGATGGGACTAGAGGACAGGAAAGGACAGCACGTCACCAAGGGAGGTACCCACAAGGGAGGCCAGGGCCTGCGTGGTCTACGCCAAGCCCACGATGCCCCGTGAGAATCTCTGTGGTAGGATAATGGATAACTTCCTGCCACCACAGGTTCAGGTCTTGCTGCTCTGTGGGTGACTCACTTCTGACCTGTACTAGCCAGATAGTTAGGATGTAAAGTTTCCTCAAAAGGTTTATATAAATAGGAAGGTGAATTGATTTAAAAGCAGTAATAGTTAACATTTATTGAGCACTTACTATGTGAAGTTATCATTCTAAAAACTATATGTACAGTCATTTAACCCCCAAAACAGTGACGTGTGCTATCGTTATCTCCATTTTACAGAGGAAAACAACGAGCTCATGTGGTATATGCAGAAATGACAAAAGTTGGTAAGTGAATAACAAGTCCCTGAGTGCTGCTTTGGAGCATGGCCTTTAGCAATCGCCAGACTCCCTGATTCTCAGATTCCCTGGAGAAAGAGACCGAGTGCCCTTGAGCAGGCCAGGTGCTCAGCTCTGGGTCACTCAACCAGCGTAGGGCAGGTTGAGGACCACATAGAACAAATTGGCAGCTGCTACCCACCTTCTGATCTCAGTGGGCGATGGGGAAGAAGCATTTCCAGAAAAAAGGGAATCATGGCAGTCACCTGAGGGTGCCAACCACAATAATCAGCTGGATAAGTCTAGGCTGATTTCAGGGCGTAGGTTAGAATTCTTTTTCTTCACTGAATCCATAACATGAAGCTTATAACCTTGTCATTTCAGAGACTCGTGGAGAAATTATAGACTGTCAACAAACCAGATCATTTATCTTTTTTTTTTTTTGAAAGTAGAATAGCCCATTTAGCAGTATTTAGCACAAGTTTAAGTGACATACTAGTACATGCTCTTTGATCCTGTAATTTCACTTCTAGGGTTATATCCTACAGAACTACTCCACGTATGCACATAGATATATGTATAAAGATGTTCATTGCAGCATTGCTTATAATGATAGAAAATAAGAAATGACCTAAATATTTATTAGTGGGGTCTGGACAGCATTATGGTACATCCATACTCTGGATAAGTATCCATCATTAAATAGAATTAGGTCATCCCATATGTAGTGACAAGAAAATTCTTGCAATTATATTAAGTGCATAAAACAAGTTATAGTGTGGTATATGTAGTATAAACTCATTTTTATGGAAAAATGCATACATTTCTCTGTTTATAAGTACATTGCATTTGCTCTATGTTTATAAACATATGTTAAAAACATATAGCAAAAGTCTGAAAAAATGCCAAAATGTAAAAGAACTTCTAGGGAAGGGGTAGGATGGAGAGATGGTGAACCTGGGCGGGGGGTCCCCAAAGAAATACAATTTTGAATTTGCTAGTAGTCACTAAAAATGTAAAGGGAAACCAGTGAGCGAAATTAATGGTAATAATATATTTTATTAAAATAAATACAGAGCCAAAAAAATGTGTACACATTTTAAGAAAGGAAAACTGTATTAAAATTGTAATACTCAATATATACCAATAACAAAAGATGAAAACAAGTCACATTTGACTTCTGCAACTACAAGAGGTGCTCAAAGTGGTTACGATCAGCGTCCAGACACTTCTGATTATGGCTAACTACTGCTTGAGTAACGTTGACCAAAGTGTCCACTTGTATACATTTTTTTGGAACCTCAGTATATCTAAAGTAGTATCATTTCAACATGTCATCAGTGTAAAGCACTTACTGAGATATGTAAAAATTTTTTGTACTAAATCTTTAACTCTTATAGCACATCTGGATTCACACCAGCCACATTTCAAGTACTTAATAGCTACATGTGGTTAGTGTACTGAACAGTTTAGCTCTATATACTTGTGTATTGTTTTGACTTTTTTTACAGTAAGAGTATGCGCTCTTCTGACTGGAATGATTTATTTTTGTAAGTAGACCTCTTAATAGTTGTGATTTTTTAAAAGGTGAGTTTTAATCTCACCTTTTCATCTTTCTGTTCCACTTTTCTATGCAAAGGAAATTTGGATGGCACATTTGTTTCACTTAAAATCAGTAGTCTTGGATTTTCAGCTTAGTGAACACACAATAAAGTGATGCAATTTGAAAGAATGAATGGAAATAGCTTCTTATAGAATCTAAATTGTGATTCACAGGCTTTTTCATTACTTTGGTATATGTATTGCTATTTTTGTCCCAAGACTGTGGCAGCTTTTTGAATATTTCTGTTGTTTCTGTGGATGTAAGCAACAAACACACTAAAGAAATGTGAAACTTCAGGGTTGCCTTTGGTTTGAGGTGTGATTATAAAGTAACAAGGTTTATTTTTTTGGTGAATAAATAAACTGTATATATTTGCCTTTCAAAGTAATTTTGAAAGTGGTATCTGGATACCATTCTGCATCTGTCCTTTGAGATACCTTACAGTTTTTAAAAAATAAGCATTATTTTCAGACACTTCATCTATCACTTATATTTGTCTTTAAAGAATATATACATCATATGGACATTTTACCATTTGCCACAGGTTGTAATATTTTTTCAGTACAAGTATGTTGACATTTCCATTTTATATTGTTGCTCTGTATAGTTAATTTCATTAAAATGTCATTCTAATACTTGAAAAATGAAAATGAAAATCAAGACAAATAGCCTAAATAAGGAATGACTCTAAATGAAAATAAGGTTTATTTTTTAGGGAGACAGAAATGTTTCAAAGTTAGATTGTAGTGATGGTTGCACAACTCTGTAAATTCTAAAATTCATTGAATTATATGTTTAAAAACAGGTGACTTTTATGATATGTAAATGGTATCTCAATAAAGCTTTTGTAAAATAGCCCTCAGTGGTGCTATTAAGAATTTTTATAGCCATATCTGTAGTTTGAAATAATTTAACGCACAGTAATGAGTATTTTGTAGGATCTGACTGTTTAAAAAGGTATTTGGAAATGTCTTTTGCTTTTAAATCTTCCTTCCATTTAATGTTCAGATTGTATGTCTTTCCCTCTCCTAGATAATATTTCCTGTAAAGGCTCCCTGACATTTCTTTCCCTTGTGGAAATCCATTTCCTCATTTATAAAATAGGATTAATAACTAAATGTGGTGAAGACTAAACAAGATGCTATATAAAAAAATCATAGTATCTGGGACATAGCACATTAATTGTGCATTAATTAGCATGTACACTGAGTACCTGCCTATGGCTTTTATTGTCTCCGATTTAAACATGGTGGGGAACCACTCTCCTTTTATCCATGAAAAGACCTGGTGAAATATTCGGAGGAGTACTTAGGATTTATTCTCATGACTCTAGACACCTCGGCTGATTAGGTAGCAGTGTAAGCAAGCTAATTTAAAGCACATCACTGTGCAGCCTGTGCCCTGATGTCTCTTTTTCATGGGAAAGAGATCTTGGCCCATTTACACTCACCTTCCCTTCACGTTTCCCAGCCTTAGACACATTTCGTGGCCTGAATGAAGCCTGCCAAGGTTCCCTTTTCAGTTCATCGCTGCCTCCTGTTATTAGCTGGAGAGGTCTTTGCAGAATGACATTTCTCTCCTGCAGTGCTTCCTGTGCCCCATTTAACATACAGCCTTCACTTTCCTCCTAACCCCGACTTGCTTTCTTTCTCAAGGAGAGAAAACTCAAACCTCAGCCTCTCAGGAAGCAATTCAGAACTCTCAGAGCCTGGCAATAGGCATGGGCCCAGCACTAAACTTCAGTAATGATTCAGACTTCCCTCATTTCTAAGCCACCTCCAAGATTCACAGGTACAAATCTGCGTGTCTTCTTCACTTGCCATCACACATCCTTCCTTTTATGCCTCCTAAAACCAACGTATGTATGTCAACTCCAATTCACCAAATATTTTTAGTTTTCTCATATTCTAATTTAGCTCAGAAGCATTTTCTGGTGTTCTATCTGGGTTGTCACTGGACTGTCATTTCTCCCAGTCTGGTTGTGCCTGAAGCAGTTTTGACATGATGAACCTTTGAAGAAAGAGGTATGTAGTGAAAATGGAAACACCAGTGTACTCTTTGTAACCAGTTCTTTCATCCTCCACCTGCCGTAACATGGAGACGGCTCATAATTATCCGAGCAGAGAACTAAACTCCATGAAGAATGAGCACTGTGGGGGGGGTGGGGGCGGGTGACAGACTCTGTCTTCCGTGGGGAGGGGGACAGATATTTTGGAAAAGTTTGACATGGAATCGGATGTATTTGTATAACCATTTTATGTTGAACCATGCAGCAGTCAGAGAGGGGTTTTGGTTTTCTTCATTAAAAGCTTATTAAATGAAGAAATAGGACAGTCGTTTTGCTTCAGTAGATGGGGGTCAGAGAGGCGGGTCTGATCTCCTCAGGATATTAATGTCTGCCTTCAGCCGGGGGAAATGAGCCGTCACTTGAGTTAGAGGCAGCTTTATGTGCTCATCACTAGGGATTCCCATCTGTCCAGGGAGCTGCAACAGTAAAAAATGGCCGAGCTCGGTGGTGGAGTGCAGAGGGCTCTCATTGGAATTCATGTCAGGAAACTCAGCTCAGTCTGCCCTGAGCAAGTCTGTTTCATGTTGATCCGCTGTCCATCTGATAAACTGAATTAATACGGGCATTCCCTCCAAGGGCCGCCCTGGCAGTGACAGCCACAGCACCCAAATGTCTTGTTAGGCTTTCTTAGTAGTCTTACGCGTCTTTAACCCTTTTTGTGATACCCAAACCCAAAAGTACTTTTAGAGACCTAGATAACAATGCCAAGCTAGGCTTTCCCTTTGCTTCTCTGGCACAAAACAGGCCAGCTTAAACGGTTTCCAGAAACCAGATGCTGTTAGTTACTCCTCTTTCTCGTCATAATGAGCATCTAGTTGACCTTCAGGATAATTATGTGTTGACAGTGTCAGGTTTGTGTGTAGTTATTCAAAATAATGTTTCTTAAAACATTATTAAATACAGTAAGTTTCCTAGCTTAGTTATGCTTTGTTAGTTTCATAGGTGTGTGAGTTGATCACT
This sequence comes from Rhinolophus sinicus, assembly GCF_057876585.1. Lineage (NCBI taxonomy): Eukaryota > Metazoa > Chordata > Mammalia > Chiroptera > Rhinolophidae > Rhinolophus > Rhinolophus sinicus. Next base: position 47,660,846 of record NC_142502.1, read on the forward strand.
AAGCAGAACTTGACTATGTTCATGCATAAAGAGAAAATGTATTGCAAATTCCATTTTGGTTGGCTAATTGCTAGGAATAACTTGTGACTTCTTGCTGAGTCCCAGCATCCTCTGCTTTCTCAAGTATGACTTCTACCACGAAGGCAGCTCACGTCTTTGTAGACTGGTCAGCAGATGTGGAGGGAACTAATTACAGAACACATCAATACTGAGCTTTCTTGTGAAAAAAAAAAAAAAAAAATAGCAACTATGTGAGATGGATGTGTTAATTAGCTTGACTAGAGTAATCATTTCACTATGTATATGTTTATCAAAACATCATGTTATGTACTTTAAATACGTACGATTTTTATTTAAAAATCTAAAAAAATACTGAGCTTTCTTTTTTGGAAATAAATCAAGAGATACAAGTCTTTGTGTTAAACTGTGATTATTTAAAATTATATTTCTGCAAAACTACTAGTAGTTCAAAATTACAGTACTGAATGTGAGAGAACTTTGTTCTAAAGGTTTTTATTGAAGTACTGTTAAGGATTTTTGTCCTTTTTCCTCCTCACTTCCAGACCTCGTGTTTTCATGGCAAGGCAAGATTCTAATGTAGACTCAAGTATCTACTCCCTTTGAATGAGACCAGCGGCAAACTTTTTATTTTCTGCCTCTTTTCTATGTAGTATACTCTAACTTAGAATGTCAGATGAGCTTTCCTAAAAGAGACACAGAGCCCTCAGTACTTTTAGTAATTGCTTAGTATGTGTAGTCAGAGCTGGAAGTAAGGCCTGGAAGTAAGGCCTGGTCATTCTTTTTAGCCCTTGAACCTGTGACTCGATCTCTATTTGGAGGTCGCCATTACTACAGCCTGCAGCTTTGGCGTTTTGCTTTTAATGGTTAAGATTTTTTGTTTCAGTCACCTGTTTTCAAAATCAGAATTCTCATTTCCAAATGCAGTAATGAAACGAGATTAGTTTTAAATGATGTGATCATGGCAAACCCAAAATTCAAAGTTCCATCTTCACTTAGGTTGAAGTGAATAAATGGCAAAATAGGGAAATCATTATGTTTCTGTAATTATTGCAATGAATTAATGAATTTCTTGGAACTTTTGTGTCTGGCCTACTTATAAAAAATTAATATTTGACACTTACAATTCATTAAAAGTTATCTCCATGAAAAATTCTTTTACCTGGCATTAAAAGCATATATTTTTCCTTTTTATTATCATTCATATGCCTTGATATTTTTGAATTTTGGTATTTTTGAAGTATATCTTAGGAATTCTTTTTCTCTTATTTGCTTCTTCCCCTCCCGCCTCTGTTCTTGGCCCTTACGAAGCTTTCTTTCCATGGAGCTGTGATGAGAGAAATAAAACACAAAATAGCTAGTGTGTCAGAGAGCAGTAAGTACTATGGAGAGAAAAGAAAGGCAGGAAGTGGAGGTTGGGAGTGCTGGTGAGGATGGGTGGGTTGTGATTGTAAATGGAGTAGTCAGAGCAGGCCTCCCTGATCAGGTGAACTTCGAAGGGACCTGAAGGAAGGAAGTGACTAAGCCTTGCAGATATATTTATAAGGAAGACTGGTCCAAAGAGAGGAAAGGCCCTGAGGCAAGAACAGGCTTGGTGTGTCCAAGAGACACCAAGGAAGCCAATGTGGATGGAGAAGAGTGAGCAGGGAGGGAAGAGAGGAGCAGAGGAGGTCACAGGTAAGGGGCAGGCGCTGGGCAGGCTGTTGGGCCTCGGAGTCCACTGCAGGACTTGGGCTTTTACCCTGCGTGAGATGGGGAGCCACCGGGGGATTTGTGCGGAGGAGCTAAGTGATGGACTTAATGGTTTCTTCGTCTTCCTGCTTGCCTCATTTCTGATCTTTTTCATTTTTGCAAAGCTAATGGACTAAAAATATTATCTCATTATTATTATAGTACTACTTTTCCAAATTATTAGTGAGGCCGAGCATTGTTTTATGTGGTTTTTGGCCATTTGTATTTCTTCTAGAATTACCTCTTCATATCCTTTCCCATTTTGCTCCTGAGCTGTTTATCTTTTTCTTATTAATTTCTTATCTAATTTGGACAAGTTTCACACATATTTTGAATATAATCTTCTATCTATTGTATGTGTTACAAGTACTTTATTTCAAGTCTATATTTGCCGTGGTGTTTTTTTGTGGTTTATTTATATAAACATTTTTGAATATTGTAATTACTCAAATTGATCCATTATTTTTTTTTATGGCTTCCTGACTTCCTATTTTATTTTGCAAGGCATTCTCACCCCAAGGTCATAAGAATGTTTTCCTAAAATTTTTTTAAATGTTACTTTATATCCATCAAGATGGGCCACAGTGGTTTCAAATAGGTTTTTAGTATTGAGTTTTCCTTTTTTATCTTTTGACCTAAATTTATAGTTCTGTTTTTTCACATTTAGATCTTTAATCCAACTAAATATGTTTTTTCTGTGGCGTAAGGTAGGGGTCTAACTTTATTATTTCCCCCCTTAATCAATATGCAGTTGCCCAACATCTTTTGTAATAAGAATCCGTCTTTTCTCTAACAATTTGAGATATTATCTTTACCATAAATAATTTATTTTTCAGATGTATTTAGATCTCTTTCTGGATTTTGTTTCACTAATCTATTAGTTTGTTTTCATGATATTTCCATAGTTTTCACAATTGCAGTAGCTTCATAATGAGGTTTAAAATCTAGAATGGCAGGCCTCTTATTTTCTTTTCCAAAAATTTCTTTGTAAATTTCAATTTTATTCTTCCCACAGGAAAGTAAGTTTTACAATTAAAACAATCTTTTAGGATTCAAATAAAATGATTTTAAATAAATAACTCTTGCCTACACATTTTAATACTTTCAGAGACACCCTGAATTTTGTACATTAAGTGTTTAGGCTTCTTATTAGTTTTCTATTGATATGCAAAGAGCCTGGGCTTTAGAATCAGGGAACACTGGGCTTGAATCCAGCTCTGCAGTTTACTGGCTGTGTGAACTTGAGCAAGCTACTTAGTCTGCCAGCCCAGCTCCCTTCTGTACAGTAGAGATAATAATGCTTACCTCAGATAACTGTTGTGAGTTTTACATTATTAATCTGTTAATTGAGTTATTATGCTTACAAGATTATATTAAATTGTTCAGCATACAGTAATTCATTGGCTCAAAGTAATTAATTTAGTGGGAGTTATAATTGCTATTATATTAGGCATTTTTAAAAATAGAATATCTGAAGTATTTTCAGATGAAATGACATGATATCTGGCATTCGTTCCAAAATAATCTGGAAGGAGAATGAAAGGTGTAGCTGAAACTAGATTAGGACCCACAGAGGTTCTTTCTTTTGAAAATTACCAAAATAAAATGAAAAATTTAAATGCACCTTTAAAAACTGTTAAAAATGACATAGTGTAAACATTCCTTATTTCTAAGTGGAATATTGTGTATTCTATTATTCTTTGAACTTTTCTGTATTTTGTTAAACCTCTCAAAAAGAAGAAAAGCAAGGTGGGAAGGAGGAAGAAGAAGGAAAAGGTAGAATAAGAAAGAGAAAGAAAGAAGACTTTGTCTTTTATCTTCCTTGCCTGTGTGGTGAAACAATTGACCGTTCTACCATTTTAAGACCAACTTAAAAATACAAAGCATTTAAAGAGATTTCAAGTTAATATAAGGAACAATGTCTAATAATTAAAACTATTCATCAACAGACCTGGCTCCTGTGTAATTTGTTATCACTAATCCCTGGAAAGGGTTAATTGATTTAATTGACCTCTGGGGTCGCTTACAACTCTGATTCTACAAACCTGACTTTTTAGTTTGTATAATTCCTACCCTTTTGAAACTAAGAATGATAATAATCCTCTATACCTTTATAAAATTGATTTCTAAGTAAAGAGTTATTCATTTAACAAATATTTATAGTCAACCCAGGGAAATAGGATAGTGTAATTTACTAATAGGTAGTGAGGGAGAGAGATGGCAGGAAGATACAGGGCTACAGATATAATTACAGTATAGTGCAATAAATGACTGAGCTAGTAATATGTTCAGAGTCTTTCAGGCACAGAAGGAGTTAACTCTGGGGAAGTGAGGGAAGACTAAGTAGAAGAAGTGACATCTAGGCTGATTCTTAAAAAGACTAAACAAGTAAAGATTTATTGTTCACACTAGAGCAGCAGTTGCATAGCACGTCCAAACAATGGAAATCTATAGAGATAGATGTTAAACAGAACAAGGAGATTCTGTTTGTAAATGTTGTATAAAGTTCTCTATTTGTAAATAATGTGGACCTATCTCCAAGACATGAATATCAGATACTAAAACCATAGTACAGAAACATGAATGTAAAATGTCTTTACCATTTTTGTGGTATAATTTTTATTGACCATATGTTGTAGTAATTTATTTGGCTGTATATAATAGTACTCTAACAAACAGTAGCTTAAAGGAGTGCAGTATTTATTGATTTTGGATAATAAAACGTCCAGAGGTGGGCATATCGGAGCTGGCATAACCTTCAAAGATGTCATCAGGGGCCCAGGCTTCTCCTTTCTTCCTGCTCACCATTCTTCCATGGGAGCCTTCTTTGGAATCCTTAGGTCTCTACTGTTGTCTCCAGGCAGCTGGGCCACATTCCAGTCAGAAGAAGGGGGTGAGCCAAAGTGCCAAAGGTGCACAGCAGCTGAATCTGTCCCCTTATGTTAGGAACTCTGTAGATTTATTTCTCAGAAACTTCACCTAGTGAACTTCTACTTACATTCATTGGCCAGACTGTGCTATATGATCACCTCTAGTCTCAGGGATCTTGGGAAGGTGAGTGTGTTTAATTGAGTACATTGTCATTCCAAATATAATCTAAGGTGTGTTAGTAGTGAGGAAGGAAAGAATGAATAGGTAACTAGCAATGTCTGCCCTCCTCGTTTTTTAAAGCTTAGAATGCTAAAAAATTTGGAGAAATGATGAAAGAAAATGGGTCAAAACAGATGAAGTTGTTTAACATACAATTGAAAGGAAGCAATTTGGTGAAAATTCTTTTGAAAACATCGATTAATCCTCTAGGTTACATCCAATGTGGTAATTACTTCCTTACTCTGATTACTTATCATACGTGGTATTCATTTGAGACTCTTTTCCAATCAAGATTTAGCATAAAAAAAAAACCCAAAATACTAAAGTATATGTACATAAAATGGCATAAAGACTTTCATTGAAGATAATTTTAAAAATCCAGTACATTGAAAGTTTACTAGAGTGCTTTGGGTGGCTAAAATAGGAATAAGATGATGAGAAGAAAATATTTTCAGCTTCTTTCATATTGCTTCTCTGCTGTGCACTGAATTAGACCCTTGCGCAGTGTGATCTGGAGTTGTTTGTCTGATGATAAAATTTTAGAAGTTAAGAACGTAGTACTAGATAGTGGGCTCTCAGGATGGATTTCAAGATGACTGTCTTTTTTTTTTTTTTTCCAATTTCTATTCCCTATAGAAATGTAGGTACCGATAATAACAGTAATTTAGTCTTTTTTAAAACAATTAACTACCAGTCCAGGTAATTTTTTTTAAATCCTCAAATCTTAGAATTTTAGAACTGAATATTAAATTTTAGAACTGAAATCCCTGAATCTTAGAACTGGAAGGGACTCTTTCTCCAACGATGAGGAGACCAAGAGCCTGAGCGTTTAAGGGATTTGCCCAGTCTGATGTTTTAGGTGGAAGTAGAACTGTTATCTAGATTCCTGATTGGGTTAAATCAGTTGATTTGGTTCCAACCAAATGATTTCGAAATAATTTGATTACTTTCCCCAGTTATTATGAACAAAAGCGTCAAGTTTGTTCATAATATACTTTCTCCTAGGTTCTCTCTTCCTTAGTGCTGAGAACTTTAGGATGAAAATTGGACAAATTTGTGGTGGGCATATACTAGTGTTGATAACATTGGTAACTTTGCCCCACCCCCTTATTTACTATTCATTTGGTAAATAAACATTTTAAGTTATCATTGGTCAGTATAAGGTGACTCTGAGTTCCAGCCTTGTCCTTTATAAACTGAGTGTTCTGGATCAGGTATTTAGCCTCTCCAGACCTGCTGTAATTAGAATCACAGGTTGATCATATAAATGAGAGTTCTTTGCAAATGGTGGGTACTGTAACAAATGATGGGTTTTCACTTTCATTATTAGCATTGTTTTTTGTTGTTTCTGGCCATGTGGCATTTAAAAATTGCTATTTATTTAATGAATGCTGTTTTATGATTATAGATGTCTTTATTAAAAGCTCACAATTACTCATTTTCATCCTTAGGGTAATTTAAAACACCTACAATTTCTTGCTTGCCTGGTTATTACTTTCATAAGCTGAACTGCATGAGAGATTTATCCAATGCTTAACCCTTCTTGAATTTTATACTTGCGCATAATCTCATTGTTCAATTTTTGTGAAATGTAACTGGATTTTTATAGTGAATGGGTTTATAAACTAGAAAACTTGCAGGGTACTAATAAAATATGTTTTTATTCCTTTCTTTTAGTCTCTCTTTTAAAGGATAATTTTAAATGTTAGCTCCTTTTAAAAAATATTTTGTTAACTTCTCAGTAGACTTATAAGCCTCTATCCTTGGTGATTTTCTTTGGGATGTAAGGAGGTTTAAATCTAAACCATGAATTTACTCTTTTGTTGCATTTAAGATTAATCGAGATAATGTATAAAGGTTAGCCTAACGCCTAGCACAAATTACATTCCCACTTATATTGGAGTTCTATTAGATACTAGCAAGGATTCTCCGAAATCCTAGCATTACAGAGATTGGAAAGTTTACTGAGAACTTTCAAAGTAAACAGAACTGTGAATGATAGCCCTCCACTAGCCATCTTCTCTGGGAATCCTGGTGATTCATGGGGTAGAGAGTGGGAAATGATACGGAGAAGGAAGGTGTCAAGATCTGCTTATAGATCCCAAACTACTTGGTGGAGAGACCTCTGTTAAAAACTTAATGGAAGTCTTTTTGCAAGGGTACTTGATGTGAAGTTGCAACCAAACCAGCAACTGTAGTTGTGACAATTCCATCTTTAGCTTCATGATATTTCCTTCAGCCAAAACCATAGTAAGTCATCTCTAAGTTCCAAACACTCAGCAAACAGCAGCAAGGCAGAGCCACCAGAAATGTATACCCGATTTCCATGACATATATGGTAATGCTGTATTAGCTAGTAGAGCCACTATATGGACATATACAGCAACACAAATTGGAATAGATGGAACCTGCCCCTGTTAGCAGAGTCACTCCAAAAGAATGAAGAGATCAGTAATCATCTTACCTGGTATAATACTGAATTGTTTCAAAGCCAACTCATAATTGATGCCACGTAAAAGCACTGTGTACCCATTAAAATATGGCATGATTAAAGAAATAAAGTACATTTAAAACCCTCCAAAAAAAAACAACAGACTTCAAAATGCTAAGTGAAATAAGTCAGATAGAAAAAGATAAATACCATATGACCTCACTTATATGTGGAATCTAATAACAAAACAATCTGAACTTATAGATGCAGGGAACAGATTTGTGGTTGCCAGAGGCAGGGGGTAGGGGTAGGTGAAATGGGTGTAGGTTGTCAAAAGGTACAAACTTCCAGTTATAAAATAAATAAGTCCTGCAGATGTAATGTACTACTGCATGGTGATTATGGTTAATAATACTGCATTGTATATTTGAAAGTTGCTAAAAGAGTAGATCTTAAAAGTTCTCATCACAAGAAAAAGAATGTAACTGTGTGGTGATGGTCACTAGACTTACTGGGGTTATCATTTTGCAGCGTATACAAGTGTTGAATCATTATGTTGTACACCTGAAACTAATATAATGTTACATGTCATTTATATCTCAATTTAAAAACTTCATTAAAAGGAAACAACCTAAAAAAGAGACTAATCTATAAATATATTATTGTTGAAAACTGAAGTCTGGCATTAGTGATAAGGTGGTATTCCTGACACTCAGACAAGTCTTACCTTTATGTTTTAGTCAAAGAAGTCTGGCAGAGATCACAGAACTTATCCATACGGCTCTCCTTGTACATCGTGGGATAGTAAATTTAAATGAATTGCAATCTTCTGATGGGCCACTGAAAGACATGCATTTTGGAAACAAAATAGCTATCCTGAGTGGAGACTTTCTTCTAGCAAATGCCTGTAATGGACTAGCTGTGCTACAGAACACCAAGGTAAAACTGGGTGGGGTTTGCTTGTGTCCGAATGGCCTTTAGATGGCTCTTGGTTGACTGCAGGAGCCACGGAGGCATGTACCCTGCTGCCCCAACTCCCTGGGTGGAGATAGGTGCTCCGTAAAATTGTGGTGATGGTGGTGGCAGTGTCAGCACCAGATAAAACAGTGAATGTTAGGAAAAATTTTTGAAATGAATTTCTATTTTTTTCTGATTACAGATGGAATTATTTGTTAATGATAGGATAGTGTTAAATATTCAATATCAAGAAGATAGAAATAAATATTACTCATCATCCCACTATCCAGAAATAATCACTGTTCGTTAATAAGTTGATGTATTTTCTTTCAGTGTTTTTTGTTTGTTTATTCATACCTTTATATATGTGGGTTTTTTAGTAACATAGGTGAAAATTTGCATATATAAGGTTTTTGTTAATCCCGCCTGTTTTTTCCCTCTTCATGTTATGATGTGGGCATTTTCACGTTACAAACTTTTCATAAACTTTTTAATGGCTTCACAACATTCAGTTATTTAGATGTAATATATTTATTTAACAAATTCCTCATTTTTGGACATTTAGGTTGCTTCTCATGTTTTACTATCATAAATAGATCTGCAGCAAACCTCTTGACACAGCATTTCTCCTCGTTCCAGATTATTTTTTTAAGATAAATACCTAGAAGTGGTTCAAAGGGTTGCAATATTTTTAGTATACATAGTACCAAACTGCTTTATAGAACGATCGTAGAGGTATTTCTTATATATCAGTTAGGATTAGGTGTGACTATAAAATAACAGTGGCAAAACAAAATAGGAGTTTTATTTTTTTCTCATGTAAGAGCATGCAGAAGTAGGCAGTCCCAGGTTGGCATGGTGATTCTACAAAGCTAAGAACCCAGGCTCCTTCTATCCTATTGCCCTGCTGCCTTATCTTACCACTTTATGGCCCAACATGGTTGTCATTGTGTTCGCACTCCAGCCAATAGGAAGGAAGGAGGAGGACCGGCAGAGAAGGGCAGAGCTCCTTCCCTTGAAGGTCAAGTGAGCGCACATCCTGGGTTGCTAAGGTCAGTCTCAGTGTAAGTCTGCTCTTCCAGAAGCCCATCTGAGTTAGCATGTGTCCTGGATTTTTTATTTTTTAACAGAGAATGATTGCTAATAATTACTTTAGAATAAGCCAGCACAGGTTTTGTAGATCTCCACTTTACACTTCCAGCCTCTGCCTCAGTTTTTGTCTAATGTAGGCTTATAGAAGGTGAAACCCATGTATAGTGGAGTTATGTTAAGATGTAATATTAAATCTGAAAGACAGTCTCTTTTCATAACTCAGACACCTCCCAATCAAGGACAGAATGTAGGGCAATTACTGATAGCAAATATCTAGGGACAGTTAACTCCTTTGTCTCGGGTGGGAGGAGAAGTATTTGACACTGCTGCCCCAACTGGCCAGTTGGTGTATCATCCAGTTATCCTAAGGCCCATGCATAGCCTTCAAGAATCACAAAGCCACCAGGCACCACTTCAAAAACTCAATGGGAAACAAAGTAAGTTAGAGGTTCGGTGTGTATGAAATATGTGTGGGAAATCAAGGCTGCGTAGAGTGAGTAGAGAGTAGACTGAACACGCTTGCTTGTATAATGTAAAGCTACAGCTATTTTATTATTTGGCAGCTCTTTGTTTTTGCAGTAAATCTTTGGCAGCAGTAAGCTCAAAAAAATAAAAGTATGTATATTTTAAAAGTACTGGATTTTTATTTCTCGAGGAAGTTGATAAGGGATGTGTAACTTGCACAAAATCTTTGTTGACATTTACTATCCACTGTGGAGGCCATAGTGGTATCACCGAACACATGAAAACAAGAGGAGTCAAATTTGATGAAAACGTGTCAGGATCTACTTCTGAAGTTAGTAGTTACTTTAAGGAGACTTCCTGAAAATGGTGATTTAACACGTGCCGCTGTAGAAGGTATACATGCATACCACTCTGTGGACTCTGACTTTTATTTAGATAAATGACTGTTCTTCTAAATTTCATTCATTTTAACTATAAGATTTTTATGCACATAGGAAAAGGGAAGCAATAGCTTTATGTTTTTTTGGCTCCATTGTCAGAAGAAAAACTTTGCAAATAATTGAATAATTCTAGTTTTAGTTGAGTGTCATCAGGTACTTTAAGTAATTAAATCATTTTAGTTAATTCTAAAAATATATTGTTTTTTCCATTTCTTCATGGAATCGAGGTAAAGCTTTTGGAAGTATATTCTATCAGAGGTAAAGCCATTATGAGTAAGATTGGAAATTCAGTTAAAAGATCAACATGGAAGATAAAATTATTAATTAATATAATAATACAAGTACAAATTTTGTTAAAGCACACAGTGTTGTGGTAAAAACCAGGTTCTTACTACATTAAGAAACGAGTGGAATAGTTGGAATTGGTTGTGGCATACCCATAATTCATAACTGCATCCGAACAAGTGTCAACATTCTACTAATTGAAATAGAAGCTCTTGTTATAAAAATTTACAAATATCTTTGTAGTCAGAGTCTCTGAACTGCAAGATTTTGGGGGGAGATAACTGATGTTGATTACAAAAATATGCTGCAGCACAGCAGTGTGTGCCTTCTCTCTTTGTTGCCCATCATCAATCAAATTCTGGAAATCTCTATATCCAACAGTGGTATTCAACTTTGTTATAAATGAGTCGTTAAAATTTTGGTGACATTTTATTCAACATCAAGTGGAAATTTTATATCAAGTTCAATAAATGGACCACCAAATTAGAGATTTACAATTAGTGAAAACAAAGCTTTATTTCCCTACAAAAACAAGAAAGGAATGAAACAAAATAAATAGTAAGAACTCAAATACTATACAAGATTAAAATTTGCAGTTCAGTAACTGTGATTTGGATTCTCTCACCTTGAAGGAAGAATCTTTTGGTGGTGCTCCTATTTTGAATAAATTACACATTACACACGAATGAAATGAAATAAGGATGGTCTAGATTTTGTAGCATCTAATTTTGGCAACATATTTAAAAGAATCATAGAGACAATTTACTTGACAAGTTTTGTCTTATGAAAATATTTGTCAAAGAAAGATACTCTTTAGGAAGCATAAAGATGGTTCCTTGAAAATATTTGAGCTGCAATAGTTACATTTTTCAATATGAAAAAAAAATAGAGTTGAGTATCTCCTCCATTTAGCAAATTTGCTATGAGTTTATCAAGTAATTCAGAACCTGAAGAAAGAGAATTTTCTCAATTAACAATATTATGGTCTACCAATCATAATCAATTGAAGGTATCAATAATTTCTAATTAATTAATCATAAAATGCAACTGTGAAGAATATTGCTGGCAACTTTATTTTAAAAGGCCATATTTTAAAAGACACATTCTTCAGAAAAGTGCCAGTGACACAATATTAGAGACAGATATGGCTAAAAACCATGTTAAAATATGTGAATGTGTACCAAGAATAATTATTCTACTGGCTATTTAATATTCAGATCATCAATATAAAGAAGTTCTTTTTTATTTGTTTTGATGTACATAAATATATGTTATTTTTGTTACTTTTGAAATTTTATTTTTGCAAATAGTTTCTTAATAGAACTAGTTAACAAGTCCACTGGTATAATAAAATCAATTATTAGTTAATAAATACACATTTTTAAAAGTATAGAATTTTAATTATTTTAGCACTCCCTCTTACTCGCAAATGTCGCAGTTTGGATGATAAACTATATAACATCACCACTTTAAAGACGTTTCGCAGAAGTTATTCGAGATCATTTTGCTTCCATTTGCCAGAATTTAATGATATGGCTGCACCTAGCTATATATAGGGAGGCTAGGAAATGTAAACTTTCTTGTGGGGAGCCATGTGCCCTGCCAAAACTCTGGGAGATACAGAGAACAGATACTGGGAGACAAGTAGCTTTCTGTCCTATCTTCCCATCAGACTTCTGGCTAGCACATATTTTTCATGGGACAGACCTGCTGGTTTTTAGGAAGAAAGTAGTACAGTACCTTTAATATATAGTTTATATTCACCTGGAAAGGAAGCTAAAGTAAGAAATGAATCAGCCATATAAATGGAATAATAGAGCATCTCAAATCTCCCTCCAGAGATTTATTACCATTTGGGCATTCTTTTCATTTTTATTCACCTGCAATTGCTCCATTTTCTATGTGTATGGTCTACTTTGATGGGTCTCACTAAATTCTCTCCTTTCATGGAATTCTCATGTTAGCGGAAGGGTGACTGATCCATTGTCCCTGGAAGCTACTTTCTGACTGTGTCATCCATCTTCCCTCGTAAACTGCACCTCTGTGGTCTGTGATGAGCGTTCAGTCTTAGAGAAGGAGGAAGTCTCAGAAAGGTCTGATATAGTTTCTGGGTGCCTTGAGCTGCACATGACTAGCCCAACTTACACACACCGGCCTCTCCTGTATTAGACCCATCATATACCTGAGAGAAAGAGACGGTCTGGACGCGGTCACTAGACCTACATTTTAGTAATTAGTCCTCAGCCTGGCCCTGCCTTTAAAAAGGCAAGGCTTATTGCCTTTAGACAAATTCCTGTTTTCTCTATCAGTTTTAACTTACTTTAAGCGATTCTGATGAAATATATAAGGTTAAGATGGTAGTATTAAATACAAATACGCATATAATCGTGCTGTAATGACACAAACAAGTATTCACTTAACCACTTCCCTTTTGGGGAATAATATTTAATATGTCTCTTTTTTCTTAGCTAGCCTGTATCATTCACATATTCTTTCTTTCAGCATGGTTCAAGTTCAGAGAAAATAGAGGTTTTATTCCCATCAAAATCAGATCAGATTCACAGCCTGTGAAATCTACTCTTGGTGTTTTGCATTCAGAAGCATCACTATAAATGTTCCAGAATCTAAGACCTCCACCATCTGCTCCATTAGGCACTGGATTTCAGTAGCACTACTTGATTTACAAAAAAAAAAAGAAAAACTTAACATATCCAAGCAACAGTTCAGCCCGAAACTTCTCCTTCAAATAAAACAATGATCAGGCACTTCCTTCCCCTTTGGTGAGTCTGTACCTTCAGATCTCTGCACAGGCTCACACTTTTAGATTTGCATTTTATCAGCCTTTGCCTGGTGAGCAATTTTTTTCCATTTTAGGCCATGGTATTTTTTGTTGTTGTTGTTAATTTAATACTTGTATGTTGAATTGAAGATTTATTCTGTGCAACCCTCCTGATCACCCAAAACGTGGATCTTTTGCATTTGTTCTACAAAGGGTCACTGAAGGCTCTGTAAGTTCAATTTCAAAAGAAATCTTTTTGTGAAAGACCTTGTGTACCATGTCCAGGGGTCCATAGTTGATCTTTTACAAGTCTAGGCTTTTAGTAGCCCTCTTTTAATCATAATAGATGATTTCCAAATCGTGTGAATGGTACTTTAAACTGAGGAGATTGTAAGGGGTAACTAAGGTGCTTGAAAGTCAAGAATTCTCTTTGATAAAGCAAATCTCCCTTATTCAAAACCATTCCTTTCATTTGATACTTGGCAGTATTCCCACCAGAATATTTTCTTAAGAAAAGTGAAGTTACATCTTAGAATAGGACTAATTTTATTAAATGAGTTCCCAGAAGCTTAAGTTGATTGAGTATCGTACTAACCATTAATAGGGTTTTTTGGGGGGAAGAAGAAGGTGGTAATCAGTATTTGTTTGGGGCACTATTAAGTTTTCTTAAGTTCTCTACATATGGTTCATGTCTTGGTAAAGTTAGATTTCTATTTAATGATGTTTTAATTTTCTTTTGTAAGAAAGAAAAATTGTCAGTAACAGCAACATAGAGACCACAGCGAGAGTGAGCAGACAGAACTTAATACAGAATTTCCGTATTTATAGTATGTCACTTTTTTTCACAGTAACAGCCTGCTTTTTCTTGGAGGGTGTGTATTTAACTTGGTAATTAAAATTAGCATATTTGTAGCAACTGTAATTTTTTATGACTCATTCTTTCTACCAATTTCCCATTTTCTTGCACTACTGGATTCTTGTCTGAATTTCTATGTGTTTATCTCTGTACTTCTCCTGGGACAGACCATTAGATGAAGGGTTCTGCAGTCATATGAAATTCAAGAGCTTTTTATAATTGCCAAGGGTAAAATTAGCAAAGTCAATTATTTTCCCTATGGCTTTTCCCTGAAGATATTAGGGGTCTTTAAGGTAATTGCCTTAGGTAACACTTAGATTTTTAAATATCTCTAAGTATAGAAGTTGGTATATTAGTCCTCTGGTAATTGTCCTCTTACTATTATAACTATAGTCTCATAAGTGTGAATTAACAAGATTTTGAATTCAAGAGCGAGTTTAAAAATTAATGCTTGGGTTTTCATTCATTTTCAATTATGGAACCTGAGGGCAACTTTTTATTTTTGTACTTCACTATATAAAAACCCTGGACTAAGAAACCTCAAGAATGCCTCTTTTTAAGCCATAAATTCCCTGACTCCATTGAAATAAGTTGCTCTATATTGTGTTCATGTAGAACATCACTGAACGCTGAAATGATGGGGACATGCCAGAATCTAAAATTTTAGTGTTTGAGCTTCAAATGTATCAATGAGATATGCTAAGTAATTGGGGGGGGGGGGGGAGACATAAAATGGAAAAGCACTGTAATTTAGAAATCTGGCCATTGCAGGTTTTCCCTGGTCCCTGTGTTTATAGACTGGATTTGTATTTTGGGATTAAGCCACAGTGCAAATAAGACTATGTGGATTACAACTTGTTATCTTTAAAAAACAAACTAACAGTGTTTCATTTTACATATACAGTGATAACCGTAATATTTAAATAATTGAAATCACAATGTTATTTTATCTTTGTATTTATTTTCATTTAATGAACCTATCACTATACCTCACATGAGATGAGCCTGAATCTTGTCTAAACACCCAGAACATTATCACGATGTCACTCCTGGGGGCTGTTCTATTAAGCATTAGTGATTTATATTTCAAAATAACCAGAGACACAGATGTACTCCTTACATAACTGATGTATTTCCTTATGTTAACTTTGTTTTCCTAAAGGGATAAATATGTTGTTTACAAAGAAGAATTTTGTTTGTATAAATATTCTCAATTTATACATATAAATCACCTCCCTTTACACCATCTATATATTTTAATAAAGAGGCTGCTATTGGTTATTTGGTGTTGGTCTTACCTGTTATATTAATTTTCTTTCAAATTCATGTTGAAAAGTGAGACCTAAAAATATGCTATACCATATGAAATGTAGATAAGTTTTTCTCTATCCTAGTCATTTAAAATAGAAACAGTTGTGACCTTGTGTGTTTATAGTCTTGTCAGCATTATTTTACTTGCGGAAATTATTGAATTAATATCTTTTAGTCTTTCTAATTTGACACCCAAGATTAACATTCTTTTCTACATATAACCCACTCAAGTGTAGGTTTTCATGACTAGAGTAAATGTTATACAGAAGGAAAGTGGTGTGTCATGTATTGTAACAATAAAGGAAACTATCTCCATATCAATTAAATAGAAAAGTCAAAATGCTGTTATAAAATTACAGTTTCAAAATCCCCAAACTAATTTTTCCACAGTTTTTTATCATTCGGTAATATAGCCACATATTAAACAGACAATATATTTATTTTCTGGGCCTACTTCCTTGATCTGTAAAAGTAAAAGTGATAAATGATTAGTGTTTGAGAAGTGTACTAGAAATAAGAAGACAAACTATTATGTTCTTTCAAAATTTATCACATTAAAACCTTGAACTTTGCCCTTTTGGTGCCATAAAGCAATGGAACGGAGTATCTTTTTGGCACAGGAAGGTCAAATGCCATCATGCAAAATGGACACTTCTCTGAATGTCTATCTCAAACCAGAAACCTGGTTTGACAGAAGAGCAAGAAAAGTATTTCTTCCATATGTCTAGCATTCCTAGAAGCCTGTTTAAAAAAAAAAAATGTCTATGTTCAACAAAAATACATTCTCTGCAATGGGTGGAGTTGAACCCACACCATGGTTGGCCATGAAAGGTAGAAATATATGGATTATAGCAATTTTATAGTACACTTAGCAACATCAATTTTTATAAATCCCCTTTCCTATTTTCCAGAAATAAAATTAATTAAACCAGCTTTTTCCCCTCCATTTTCATTGACAAAAATTGCTATTTTTCCAAACCCAGAGGGAGGAAAAAAATCTGTTTTCCATCTTGAGTTATTCAGTACTCTTCTTTTGCCTTTCAAATGATTTTACTCAAGGAACTTCCTGAGTTAGTTTACAAAAGTACTGGACAGATGAACAGCCAATTCCTTCCTCTGCATCCTCAGCTACCTGAACTCACATCTCTTCCAACCATCCTTTCCTCAACCTGGTAGACTTCTACACAGTACCCCTTTCTTTGTCTCTTATTGTTCACAACTCGGTTGATTTCACCTCAGGAAATCTCCAACGTATATACCTATCCTCTTCAACCCTTTCCCTCTGGTTTTTTGTTCTCTTACCTATTATTTCAGAAAAATTAACCATTTATCTTTTTGCCTTTTCCTTCTTCTTTTCAAGAGGAAAAATAAGCCAAGAAAATTTACTTGAAATTTAAAAACATCAGAGTTAAGGGTGGTAGACTCTTGTATTACGAAACCAAATTTAAACCAAATTTACCTGTAACTATCAATATTTAAAGATCATTTTTAAAACATTTCCTATTTAGTTTTGTTTTTCCTAGTTGGTTTAACTACAGGTATTAAATAATTGTGGTTTTCTCTTCTATTTTTAATTACAAGTTATGGTATTTCTAATGTATGGGCTATCCAAGTTTTTGTGGGCTGTCCTGGGAACCTACCCACCATTTATATATAACCTTGTATATGGGAAAATGTGGTATAAGCTCCAAACAGTTGACTTACAGGTGAAATTCCAAAATGCCGTGCATTTGTAATCTGGTACCTGCTATATTAGATTAATACTGAACTTGAAAACCATAAGCAAAAGAACATTTAAGAGCTTTTCATTAGTAGCCACATATAGCAACTCAGCTGTGTTGATAATTTTAGTTTTAGCATTTCCATCATTTTCTTGAATCCTTAGAGTTGTAACTTCTCTACGAAAAAATTCACTCTAAGCCAAAGTTGGCTTATGGGGCCTTAACCCAGGAGCAAATTTTATTTATTTAGCAATAGTGATTGGGGAAGAGCCCTTTTCTGGCAGCTAATGACCTACTGGAGGACTTCTGTGCCCAAGGCAAAGCTGAAGGCCATTAGCCCAACAGGTCATTAACTGACAAATGCCTGACCCCGAGGTCATTTCTGATACTGTAAACTGTGAAAACATTAAAGTGGGTTTGTTGGAAAGTATGGCTCTGCCAAGAAAGTTTCTTCTTAAGCATTTTGGAAAATGCATTAAATTGTTTGTTATTATTTATGTGGCTTAATTGCCTTTCTTTGAGGCCATTTTCACTGTGCATAGCAAGTCAGACATCAGTAAACACCATACTGTATGTCCAATTTTCAGTTTTTAAAGGACAATTTCCCTGTTTAGAATATCAGATTATTTCATTACTAAGTGGTTTCAGGTACACTCTTGTGGATCATTTATGTTTTCGTAATGTGTTGGGCTATATAGCACTTACCTTTTTTATACTCCTCCGAGATGACGTACAAAGCTACAAAGAAGTGGAAAGAGCCCTGAAGTAGAAGTCCGTGGACTTAACTCCTATCACTGGCTTGTTTTGTTTTTTTCCAGTTAGCCATTTAACATTAGATAGCTCGTTCTACCTCTCAGATCTTTTTCTCCAGACCATTTATGTAATGTCTTAATTATCCCACTTTACAAATGAAATTCGAATCTTCGTAATGTAGAATATTTAACATTTAGTAAAATTGCTGCCAAACATTTAAAAATAGTATTAGCATATTTTTGAATGCTTACTATGTAGTAGGTACTGTTGTAAGTGCTTTATGCATATTAGTCCATTTACCCCTCCTGAGGTGCAGGAAAAGATTAAATTATTTCTTCAGGATAATTCTGCTACTAAATGATAGAGCTGCAGTCTAAATCCAGGCTCCAAAATCCTATGTTTAACTAAAGTAGAAAAACTAACGAGCCAACAAAGAACCATGATAACTTTTTTGCTAGCAATTTTGCAGTTACCACACCCTACAATTTATCTTAAACAACTAGTAGTTTTTAAAATATTGAAATACATATATCAATACAAACATCAACAGGAGCTTTATGAAACATTTTAATTTCATAAAAGAACTAGTATGCAGAAGCAACTTATTTTCTTAGTTTCCTCATCTGTAACATAAAGGCAGCATTATCTTTAACGCCTATATTCTTGTTAGTGCCAGTATTGTAGGAAAGAGTCTGAACTTACAACATATAACCAGATCCTGAATATGGCATGAAATACGAAGGAATACAAAAGAATCAAGAAAAATTGTTAATAAAATCAGAGATGTAATAGAGAATCCAAAATATTTTATAAATGTCAGATTTTTAGAGATTTAGATGCATATTTCAGCAATATAAAGCAAAACCTAAATTAATGAACTCACCTTTATGGCAGATTTGTGATGAGAAATTTATAGGCTTCATTTGTTCAAGACTTTAAAAGCTACAAGGTAATATACAAATGTAAATTTCTGAAACTTGTGATTAAACAAACTGGTAACTGCAAATTTGTTTTGAAATAGTTATGATTGATACAACTAATTCACATATTAGAACAGTATTGATAATTTAACAAAAAATTTTTGTGTGCATTGTGCTAAGCATTGCAGATACCAGTTTAAAAGCTAATTGTGTATCTTTATAAATTGGAGAATTTCTAAACCAAGGGTATCCAATATTTGATTCAAGGATGTAATGCAGCCAGTCTCAAGTTTCTACTACCTGGTTTTTTTTTGAAGGAGGTGAAAAAAAAGGATTACCTAATTTTCTAGAACATAGTACCAGTAGGGCCAGGTTATTTTTAAAATTCTATTGAATCACAGATTTTGGAAGAGTGGAAAGGAATGTATTTGGAAGAAATACAATTATAGTTTTAGACAAGATGCATGGATTTTGATGTATATGATTCATGCTTTTATTTCTGTGGCTGCCTTTGAAGTGCAAACCTTGGGATGTCTCTAAATTATAGACATCTGCCTTTTAATGTGGCCCAATTTAAAGAGGAACTGGTTGAGCTGAAAAGTGGACTAATTACCCAGAAGACATGGTATCCTTGGAATTTACAGGATATATGTGTAAATCCCAGAAAAATCCTGAAATTTTTAACTCTTTATCCACATGTGTTCTAAGCCAATTTGTTTTTATAAATCTTGTAGGATCAAAGCTAAGGCAACATCAGTGATCTAAACCAACAAGATTGCTATGCACCTAACAATATACCCCATAGGACCCAAGAATGATTCTGTTTTATCCTACTTCTGTTTAATTCAGTTAATTCACATGTTTTGGTGTAAAATGATAAAGAAATTAACATCCTTACAAAGGTATTTCAGAACAACAGTGTTTAAACTGCATATCAAAAATTGGGGGATTTCGTGCACAATTAAGGTGGCTAACCAAGGTATGAGCTATACGTGACATGTCTCAGCATGATGTAAGATAATGTTTCACACCACAGCTCACATCCTGTTTATTGGTGAGTGATGAAATCAATTTAACAAATTACTATCAACACTTTTTAAAAAAAATAAAATACAATAGAAAATAGATAATGAAATTTGTTTTATGAAACTTTTCACTCATTTTTATACATATGCTTGTATGCATGTATTTCATCATGATGTAAAATACAGTTCTTACTGCAGGTTACAATTTAAAAATGTTGAGAGCCAGTACTATTTGGCAGTGTTCTAGCCAGCAGCATCTATGTTCAGTTGATGAAATACTGTACTGGTGTTCTGAAGTGTCACGTTGTGAACTTGTGTTTCTCAATGGTGGGATTAACTTTTAGGTAAAAACACACTTGGAAAACATCACTTAACATGACTGAGAGGGCCGTCCAATGAAGCAGTGAAAGAAAATGGAGATTATCAGCCACGTGGGGGAAAGTAGTCAGACCACTGAAATGGCAGACATAATTCTCTCAGAGAAAGTTCAGTCAGAACAAGGTGTAACAGTGCCACTAAGAACGTACTAACGTAGAACAACCTGAGTATAGCAGACTTCATGTGCAGCAATTCCCATATAGAAGAAGGTGGAAAATCAAACAACTAACTGTTGTTAATAATGTCAGAATTACTTTGTTTCTTTCATGACTGAGCATTCAATTCTGACTAAGCACCAACTATTTACAGTTTTTGTAGGAATGCCAGATACTTGACACCACCAACTTTTTATACCCTACTCCCGTGTTTCCCTGAAAATAAGACCTAGCCAGACAGTCAGCTCTAATGCGTCTTTTGGAGAAAAAAATTAATATAAGACCTGGTCTTACTGTAATATAAGACCCAGTCTATGTAGTATAGTGTAGCATAATATAATATAATACAATATAATATAATATAATATAATATAATATAATATAATATAATAGTACAATATAATACAGTACAATACCAGGTCTTATATTAATTTTTGCTCCAAAAGATGCATTAGAGCTGATTGTCCAGCTAGGTCTTATTTTCAGGGAAACATGTTAGAAAGCATCTCCTCCTTTCTTACGAAAAATTAATCCTGATTTAAGCATTTTAAATTATCTGCCACTTTTTCAGGGACCTAGTCATTGTTTAAATAAATAAATGATTGGTTGTCATTGTTCAGTGACAAACAAGGCCAAGAACCATGCTCTTTCATTCAAAAAGTGAACACATTTTTGGACTATTTTTTTACTGTTAGTAAAAGAAATCCACAGTTTTGATTAGTTACCTATCCCTTACAATTGTTATGAATAAACAGCTGTATACAGCTGCACATTGAGGTACGTCTGATCATGGGGCTTACTGTTGAGAAAGCACATACACCTCTTACCTAGATAAACAAACTGAGGCCCGAAGAAGTGATGTGGCTGGCCCGAGGTCATGCAGCTCATCCACGCGTTAACCTTCTAAGTGATCAAACGCAAATTAATGGCCTTTACCTCTGTAAGGCTATAACGACTTTCATGAGTACAGTATCAGGCTGGTAGTAGGCTATGTATAATTATGGAAGGAGTGCACTCATCAGTAACTATTAAATTCCAGCACTTCATACTGAAGCCATTTTCCTGAACTTGTGGCCTATTTCAGTTTTATCAGTTGTGATTTTATACTCTTCTTCGGTTCACTGAATTTTCCTGAATCCTTTTTGACAAATGTTACCAGTAGTTAAGAGTTTATAAACCAATGTATCAGCTGTTCTAAATTAAAAATTAAGATTATCAATTTGCTTAGTTTTTGCTGCACCTGTCCTACTGGTAGTGCCATTTCTCTCTCTGCTCTTCCCCCTTAGCCAGAAAGAACTTCCAGCCCACGAGAACAGATTGCCATCCCTCCCACAAATAAGCCCGGCCTTAACACATTTGGCAGCATTGAAAAGGCTCCCTTCAGAAAGCCAAGTTAGACGCTTCCTCCAGAACTCCTGTGAGTTAGTGGTGTGTTTATGGCAACAGACCTTTCATCATTGTCTTCATTAAACCTGGTCTTTGTCTGATAGGAAGGAGTGGAGAGAACCATTCTTTCATAGACTTCATCAACGGCTTTATTAAAGCCACTCATTTATATTAATCAGCATTGCAGATTAGGGCTCATCTGCGCTGCTTGTGCCCAGGTGGTGGGTGAGTAGATTCGCCCCTTGTTTGGCCAGTACTGCTGCTCCCTGTGTTCTTCACAGGTTGCTTCTCCATGGAGACTGCCAGCCTGGAAGCTGGGGCTGAGCTCTGGGGACTGAATCCACCTGGATGGAGATAGTTTGCTTAAACCCAGCTTATAAATGATAAAGTGCTTTACAAATGTCAGATGTTATTATTGGTCTCCATATGGGAGTGCACTACTCCTAAGCCATTCCTTCTCTGCCTTACCTCGGTAATGTTAATCTTCCATCTAAATGCATCGCTCATATACTTTGCTTCTTGTGTATGAAAAGAAACTAAAGAGTGATGCTACCTGCTCTGGTTACCATTAGCAGGCTATTCAGCATCCTTTATCTATAAATGTATTTTTCTGTAAGACCTTTTCACTGACAGTATAGGTTTCGCAGCTTTGAAAAAATCATGACAATATCCCTTCAAATACCAAAGCTCTTTGAAAAGGATATATTTACGTCTGATCTGTCCTTTGTTCCTCCCTAGATGTATGTGAGAAATAATTCTTCCCCAAGGGCGTTTTACCTTTGCTACTGCTTTGTGCATTGCTATTTGTTCCTGAGTGTGGGGGGAGGAGTGCAATAAATTTGTGTGTAATTAATGCCATCAGCACTGCAGATGCGTGCACACAGGACTGTTTTGTTCGCTAGCAGCTGTTAAGAGTAGTAAAGGCTGAGGGGCCATGTGTTCATTTGCCTCCTAAATAGAGTGATGGATCACATGTTGTCTTGTCATTCCACACTATAGTAACAACCGTCATTAAAATAACCTTTCCAGCGCAAGTGTTTGAAAGACATCTATAAATCTGTAATAGCCTCCATGGTGTTTGTATACCAAGCAAATTAAGTATGTAGCAACCTTTTATAAGTGAATTAAAATACAACTATACTACTTTATTACATCGACTCAGTTAGCTTGCTGGCTTTAATTGAGACACATTAGTTTATAGTTAAACGTTTTTCTAAAGATTTAGTTGCATTTTACTTTTATTAGGTTGGTGCAAAAGTAATTGCGGTTTAAAAGGTTAAAAATAATTGCAAAACCCACCATTATTTTTGCACCAACTTAATAACTTTGGGTAGGTGCTCCTTTGCTCAAACCAAAATGTTCTGGTTTACTAGCTAGATAACTACAACTCTGTTGAGTCTGTTCCATCTGTCAAATGATAACTGACAGTACTCCTGAATCACATCCACCGAGAAAGGCACAATTTGTCTACCCAGAATGCTTGCCACCACTGACTGAGCTTAGTTTTGCTAATCCAGGAACTACTGATTAATACATCCCATAAATCATTGTGTGGACACAGCTTAGCATGAGGCCTGCCTGAGCCCAAAAGCAGGGTATTCTTCTGCTCCCCCCACGGAAGTGGATTTACTGTTTTTTTCTGATTATTAAAGCAGTATAATAAAAGGAGAGAGAAAACATAATGCATTGTAAATTTAAGCAATTATAAATTTAAACAATTCAGAAAAGTTGAAGAATTGTTTGATTAAAAATCATTTAGAATCTTACCAATTACACATTATCATCATTATTAATAGTTTGTTGTCTCTCCTTTCAGACTTTTTTCCCTGCATATATAAACACATGAATTGACTTCATGTTTGTTTTAAAAATACCTATCATGCTGTTTTGTAATCAGCTTTTTTTTCCTTAAGAATACATTACAGACATCTTTTTATAGCAGTATGAGGATGTTTTTTGGACATTGTTGTTGTCTTACTACCCCCTACTTCTCTCAATTTCTGTTTTTTTATACTGAGAATTTTATCGTAGTTCAGGGAAGAATCATCACACCTTTTATGAAATTATGCATCATTTTAGTTTTCAGTGAAAAAAAATCATTGAATTGTAGTTACCCTCGCCAAAAGAAAGAATGATGCAAATATATATCTCCCCTGAGATTAATGAAATTTGTCCTGTAAATTAACTGTTTAAGAAATTCATTCCACAAAGAGGATTTTATGAATTGACTTCAAAGGCAAGCGAAATAAAAAACTAAAATAAATGAATGGAACTATATCAAACTAAAGAGATTCTGCACAGCAAAAGAAACCATTGACAAAATAAAGAGGCAACCAACTAAATGGGAGAAGATTTTTGCAAACAGCGCCTTCAATAAGGGGCTAATATCCAAAATATATAAGGAACTCATACAACTCAACAACAAAAAAACGAACAACCCAAATGAAAAATGGACAGAGGACCTGAATAGACATTTCTCCAAATAGGACATACACATGGCAAATAAATATATGAAAAAAATGCTCAACATCACTAGTCATCAGAGAACTACAAATAAAAATCACAATGAGATATCACCTCACACCAGTTAGAATGGCTGTCATCAATGAGACAATAATAAGAAGTGTTGGAGAGGTTGTGGAAAAAAAGGAACCCTCATACACTGTTGGTGGGAATGCAGACTGGTGCAGCCACTATGGAAGGCAGTGTGGAGGTTCCTCAAAAATTTAAGAATAGAATTACCATATGACCCAGCAATCCCTCTCCTGGGTATCTACCCAAAAAATCTGAAAATATTTATCCATAAAGATAGGTGTTCTCCGATGTTCGTTACAGCTTTATTTATGGTGGCCAAGACATGGAACCAACCAGTGTTGTTTGATAGATGATTGGATAAAGAAGATGTGGTATATATACACAATGTAAATCTATTCTCCCATAAGTAAAGATGAAATAGTGCCATTTAGAACAACATGGATGGATCTTGAGATTATTATGCTAAGCAAAATAAGTCAGACATAAAAAGTCAAGAACCATATGATTTCACTGATATGTGGTATATAAAACTGAAAACAACAAAGGAACAAGACAAATGAAGGAACAAAAACTCATAGACACAGACAATAGTTTAGTGGTTACCAGAGGTTAAGGGGGAAAGGAGGTGGAAGATGAGGGTGAAAGGGATCAAATATATGATAGAAGGAGAACTAATTCTGGGTGGTGAACACACAATGTGATATATAGACGATGTTATTACAAAATTGTACACCTGTGAAACCTATGTAACTTTACTAACAATTGTCACCCCAATAAACTTTAATTAATAAAAAAAAATTCATTCCAAAGGTTAATTATATCAGATCTGTGTAGTAAGCACGATTCAGGTGCATGTAGATACTACCTATTCCTTGTCTTTAGTGAAAGGCTGGTAATGGAAGTGGGAAAGATCAACATTTTGCTTAAGAAGCAGTTGTATGTCCACTGTCCACTTACTTTTCTATATGACCTCCTTGGTAGCCAAAAAATACGGCGGCAGAAGAAGCCAGCTCGTAACACTGATATTGTGAATGGTTACCACTTCTGGCTCACTGGAATCTACGATGATAAACGATTGGGGCACAATGTATGGCATTGCTGTGGAGTCAAATTTAAACCTGTGTCACAATTTGAAAAGTATTTATGCGTTCACATGCACAGGTAAGCAATTCTGCTGTTCCCACAACCTCCAGAAATGCAGAAATGATGAAGATTATCTCCTTTTTGTTTACTCTCTAGAGAGCTAAAGTAAATTTTGTAAAACTGGTGGTGATAATCATGTAATCTGAAATTATTTCAGGATACAAAAAGTGAGTATTACAGAGATCTCCGATTTTGGGTTAAAATAGTCTTTTTGTGTGTTCTGTTGTTGAATTAAAACCCACTTGCTTCTAAAATGTTTGGGCACACAATTTAAAAAAGACTAGTCTTGATTTCCTTACTATGCCCTTCATCTAGCCAAGACTTATATGGAATATAGAGTAATAATATAGATGTATAGAAGAATAGTAAGTTAACACTAACTGAGACTTATTGTGTTCCAGATGCTCTTGTAAGTGCCTTACTTATTTACTCATTAGAGAAGGAAGTGGTGTGACCAACTAGTGCCATTATTTGTTTGATACAACTTTGCACTTAATCCTGAAATCCTTCTTAATCTGCTATGTGTGAATTATTCCTAAACATCCGAGCCCTTCAAGACCCAGAGTGTGACCTTTAATTGACCCAAGCAGGACTTCGCCAACCGGTGGGGTCGGCTACCAGCCATAATTGTTTAAAACATAGAAATGGTTTAAAAATAGAAATTGTTTTATGATTCTAGTTATTGGAGCCAAGAGGGGTTCGGTACAAAAAGTTTTATAAAGAAAGTAATCAGTACAGTTCAGACAGAGGGAAAGGTATTCAAAAAAGAACAGATTACCAAAAAAGCAGTTTTTAAATTTACATGACTAATTATAAATAATAAGGTTTGCACTTCTAGAAGCTCAGCATCTTAGAACTGGAAGGGAACCTTAGGAATTATGTTTTGCAACTCCTCTCATTTTATAGTTGAGAAAAACCAAAGCTTAGAGAAATTAATTGATTTGCACCAAATCTCACAATGAAATAAGTAGTGGGCTTGAAGTAGAATCTAGATGGTCTGGCCCTCAGCCTATCTTATTTTCTTAGTAGAAAGTGTTTGCTTACCCCCATCCCCACCCCAGGGCCTGAGAAAGTGAAGTCCTGAATCTTTCTCTCGGTTGCTTTTGTGTAGAGCAACAGGAAGTCTGGGTCCTGGGCTCTTAGCCTCAGGAGGTCTAGCATTTAGACTTCTGAATTCTCTGGCTGCCACTTTCCTTGCTACCATTTTGGGTTGCTTGAGCAAATTATTCCTCAAGAAAATGAAGAAGAAAAATGTCATTAAGCAAGGTGCTTTCCTATATTTTAGTACAGTATGTATCTAAACCGGTGAATGACTGTGGAAGTAAGCCATGTAATGAAACAAAGATTAGTTTTGTTAAAGTATGTGTGGCTGGTAGCCCTGTGGTCTTCCTAGAAATATTTGCGATTTTGAAAGAGGTTGATACTCAAATAACATCTCTCTTTGGTATAATTTTAAAAGTAAACATTTCAGGCAATGGAAAGAGATCTATGTGGGCACTGGGTAAGTCACCCTTGCCTGGGACACACTTAACTCCCCTAGGCTATTCCTGCTTTTCATAATCTATTACTTCCTGGATTTGTTAACCCACGATAATCCAAAATTTTTTCCTTGATGATTTTCGTTGGTTATGAAGGTGTCTTCTGCACAAGTTAAGTATGGCCATTTGGAATTACAGATCATTTATAAATTATGAACTTGTAAGTACAGGTTTGTCAGTTTGCTGAGCATTGCATTAAGAGAAGAAGAAAGAGAAAATAAAATGTTTTTGTTGCTTCCACCTGGTCTGGAATTTCAGGGAATAAAGGAACACTTGGGTTATCCAGAGCCAGATCCATTGTTAAAAGTTCATGCCATCATTTTGACATTTAGTGTTGGACTTTCTCTTTGTAAATCCCTCTTCACTTTACCAGTGCTGGTCTTAGAGCTCAAACTGTTTCAAAACCATAACATTTCTTACTGAGTGATTGATCTGTATTATGTGTCCAGCCATCAGGGGGATCTTGGGATGTTGCTTGTATAAACTGTAATCCAATCTGATGCTGTGCATTTAGTTACAGTCTTTCATAGACCTATTGGCGATACTCAATCCTCCTGGATTTGGGAATAGGGCTTATCTGATACCTTCAGGGGAAAAAAATCCATTCATTTTTCTCTCTTCCCCACTTAAATAACTCAACACATCTGGTAACACTGTAGGATCATTGTCCTCCCAGTTCCTCTGCAGCTCATATTGCTACAATATTTCTTGAGTATTTGGTTACTAAAGGGCAGTGTGATTTAAAAAAAAAAAAAAGGACTGTATAGGTCTTACAAATTAACCCATTTGCAGAGCTAGAAAAAAATATGCCTTTAATCAGCAAAATTTCCATATCAGCAGCCTTTTGTGTGTGATGCAGTATGACTATAAATATAAATTTGGAGATAAATGCTCATGTGTTAAAATTTTAAAGCAAGTCTTTCTATAAATTAATGTAATTTGTCTCTAAGAAAATGTTTATTAAATCCAGGGTACCTGAAATTGAAGTATCTTGTTGTTTGGGTCTGTATCCTTTGGCTTAATAATGTCTTCAATTACGAGAATGATAAAAGCTGAAACAAAATCCTTTAATTCAATCAGAACTGAGCTAAATTTTAGGAAGCAAAGAGTGGGAATCAGATACAGGACTGCATAATATTGGAAGCTAAATATACAAGATATTAAGACTTCATAAGAAGCAGATGGGGTTGCCTTGAGGTATTCTTGTTTGAAATGGCTGCAATGAGCATTATAATAAAAGCACTATTTTGTCCTTTTGAATTAAGATAGTTTATGCAAACAACTCTAAATTGTACAGTAGTTCCAAAGAGGCCATTTACTGTTTTCTGCTTGTTTTACATTTTGGAACAAGTTCAAAGCTTTTGATTTTGCTTGATTTTTTTTTTTAAATAGCCTGAGCCTTGAAAGTAATACATGTTTGATGAATACGATTTCAATATTGTGTTTCTGTAAAAATTTTCAGGTATGACAATAAGGTATGTTTGATCCAGGGTCCCTACACAGAATATATCCACAGTACATTTTAACTACAACAGAATGAATACATCTGAAAGGTTAACTGTTCTTTTGCTTTTTTTCCCCTGTATTAAGTATGAAAATTAGCATTTTATAATGCCTCCCAGAAGGTGGGTATTGAAAAGGTATCCACCTGACAGAAACAAACATACAGAAAATAAATTGGGTTAAGATTACATTAGTTTATCTGAAATTTAAGCTTATGTTCAAAATGGCTATTGCTGTATTTTCATGTATATTAGTTAAATGCTGTGCTTATAAGATTTTTTTTTTTTTTGCTTAAATTATGACTGAAAAAAATTGGATCACAGCTCTTAATATCCAGGTGGGCAATGCCATTTGCCAGGATCTTTCATATAACTCTGCTTTTTTTCCTGTCAAACACAAATAGTGCCTTGCTACTAAGCCTTCTGAGGCATTCTGAGGTAAAAATAGGGATACATTTTTAAAATTGTTTCCTTTAATTTTTGATCTTGTTTTTTAGGTTGTGGAACTTTTAGCAAGTGCCCTTATGGATTTGGTACAAGGAGTATACTATGAAAATTCTACTTCAGCAAAGGTAAGAATTTAGTAGTCATTATAAAATGTTAGGTTAGAAACCCTTGTGGCAAAACTAGGATTGATGAGCGAAAATGTCATTTTTGTTTTGTGTTTAAATTGCACATGACATTTTTTTTTAGATTAGTGTTTTGGCTACAAATTCATGGCCATACGCTTAGTACATAGCAGATTTAGCCAATTAAAACAACCTCTTATCCCCTAGCTGGATTCACAGTCTGTTCAATCTGCAGCCGCCCAGTAGACACCAGGATTTTGCTGGCTGGCAGGTAGCGCTGTCACAAGACAAGCGGGATGGAGGAGCAGCTTGTGCTGAGGTGACTGGGCCTTGCTTTTCCCCAGAGGAAGGGACCTTCCATGTCCCAGAGGAGTAGGCATGATTTCAAGAAGATGACTGTTGCGGGAGGACTGTCATTTATATCCAAGATCCAGAATTTGCTGCATTATTAAATTCTCTATGATAAGTAGAATGGTTGCACAGTCGGATTATTTTGATAAATTTTATGGGTCTAGAATTAAGGTTTTTTGACTCATTTAGCAGGACATCTCAAGAAGGGTTAGGTTTTATTTCCTTAAAATGCAGTTATTTCATTTCAGTAGGATATTGAATGTGAAGCAATTGCTTCATTGACCATCACCATCATTAAACATGGTATATACTATTATAAGGGATTCCTATCTTAAGTGTTTCATTATTCTAACTTCTGTAGCTTCTGTATTAGCAAGATTTCACTCACTGCAAATTAGAAAAAAAATATGCTTATATGCGTATCTTAAGCTTTTTGACATTTCCATTTGAGAAAAGAAGGACAAGTTTTACTGGAAGTGAAACACAGGGCATGAGCGATTTGGATAAGAAATTTGAAAGTATAACCCAGGGACTCTGGATGGTTCAGAGAGTGGTTAGTGAAATGTGAAGAATTATATCCTGGACATCTGCTAATATTTGGTTCGGGGAACTAAAATTCCCAGTAGTCATATCTAACTTCATCTTAGCAGCATAGGGGTATGTGGGACCTGACAGGATGTATGACCACAGTGGTCTCCCTTGGCTGTGTTTTCAAAAATATATCATAGTTCACCATGGTTAAAGATCAATAGCAAATTGTAACATGGAGGACTCCTGGTCCAGTTCCATTAATAGAAAGTCATCCTGTGTATAGTATGATGAAAATGGTGATAGCTGAGCAGATGACACTGTGGTAAGTATTCACCTCCTACGTTTTTTCAGTTACTTGTCACAGAAATCCTAGCAGATACTAACTTCTGTCCCTATTTTACATATGTGAAAACTGAGGTTTAGAAAAGATTAAGTGACTTGCCTATGGCTACACAACTTGTTCGTTGAGATTAGAACTCCAGAGCTCAAGCTTTGAATGTCTCATTCCACTGCCTGTATACTTTAATGAAACCTGATTTGCTAGCATCGATCTGCCATACCTGAGATCCCACCGTAAGTGATGATTATATTCACCTCTTGTGGCAGTTAAGGCATTGTTCTCCCCTGGATGTTTCCAAGGTGTTCAATTTAGTTTGATGTAAAATATTAGTATTTTACAATTAAATATCTGTCAGTTTTTAAGTGTAAGTGTTATTGGTTTTAAGGTTCTTGATTAATCTATGCACTCTTGCCATTTGTCCACTATAATTAGCCCAATTCATTAATAATTTTGTGACTCTTTGTTAAGTACTTTCTGTATGTTAGGAAGACCTAATAGCAACAACAATAAATGCTTGGATAGCACTTTACAGTTTGTACAGACTTTCTTTCCACACAATCACCTATGAAAAGGGTGACATTTGTTGGTATACCCATTTTATAGAGGTAAAGCCTGAAATTCAGAGATGACAAATGGCAGGAAAGCATAGTGTCTGGAAATTGTTAATGCGTGTTTGACAGTCACATGATCTGAACCTGGGTTTTTTTGACTCCAAGTCCCGTATAATCTTTTTCTTCCGTGGAAAGAGAAAAGAGGAAGCAACAGACTGTGAAGGACTGTTGGTCATTCATGAACCACCACTTAGCAAGCAGCAGTCGCTGGCTCTGACAAGCTAATAATCTGTAGAAATGCTTTATTCATCTGCCCTCTTTTCCCACCACTTTCTCAAACACAGTCCTTTAAAAGCACTAGAGACCTTTTCTAAGCAGTTAGATTTCTGAATCTAGGCAAACTATTTAAAGAGCTTTTCTTTTTTTTTCTTTTTTTATAATGGAAGCAAAAATGCACAGTTGAACTGAAACTAAGGAGTGCTTCTTGATATCTCCATCTGCGCCCCAGGTCCAATTTAGGTTAACCACATTTCCCTTCCTAACCAGAAAAATTCTGGCTTTTCTTTTGTTCCTCTGAATGTGTTTGCCATTGGAATGGCTGTTCAGAATTTGGTTTTTCTAACTTGGCCCAGAGTCACTTCAGAGGCAAAGAGAGCACTGCCCCACATGAAGTGCCTTGAAGGTTTTCATGTTCTGGCACGATGGGGAAGCTGCCACAAGTGGAGGTCATGTGGGAAGTGGGTTGCACAACCTTCCTAGCCTTGGGCCAATTCAGTACACAGAAGAATTGCTTTGTGATTTAAAATAAGCTGCAGACCGGTTCATCTCTCCAGGGATGAAAGGATACAATAGCAGTCTGTTTTCTATATGGCTGCTTAATACAACATGGAGAATCTGGGTAGTGGAAGAATAGCATTCTATGGAGCAGTATGTGCACATTGAGGGTAGATACATTGAAGCAAATGGAGGGGAATTGGAACTGAATATGTTTGAAATCACCTTCTCCAAAAGTTTGTATAGTAATTACCTAATCCCTTCTTAAAACTAGGAAAACTTGTGTGATTTATGTTAGTAATACTTAACGAATTGTAGGTAAATTGTGATCATGTAAATATTCAAAGTAATTTAGGAAATTCATTCTTTGTTCTATCCATTGAAAAATAACATTTTTAATTTTACATTTGCTAATTTGTGAACCATTTCTTCCTTACAATAAAAATTAGTCACTGTGCTTTCTTTAATGTTTATAATATCTCCCTTCCCTCAACTGTTTGCTTTATGTTAGCTAATTGAAGAAAGAAACATATTTAATAGAAAAATTGCATTTTAAATGGTCCTTTGCCAGTCTAAGAATTCCTCAATCAAGCTATGCCTTATCCATTGTACTCATGTTACTCACTGTACACACTAAATATTTAACATTTTAGCAAAATGGGCTTTGAATACACAGACCTTTATATCTAAAATCCTGTTTTAGCTCAAGGTTCTAATCCCCATCTATATGCAGTGATTCTCACATTTATATCTGTGCCCCAGATCTTTAATTTCCAGGCTCTTATTAGACATCCGTACTTACATGTCTTGAATATTTTCAAGCTCAACAATTTCAAAGCCAAATTCATGATCACTCCCTCGTGGTCTTCTTCAATGAATGAATGAATGAATGAATGATTTTTAACATAATTATCTTATAACTTGTTTTATGATTATAAAAGTAAATAGATATTTATTAAATAAAAATTAAAAGCATAGAAAAAGATCAACAGAAAAATAAAAATTATTTTATATAAACCATCCCTCAGAAATGAATCATGATTATATTTCAGTGTATTTTCTTCTAGATTTCATTCTGTATTTCTCCCATTTTTGAGTTATTATATATATAATTTTTGTCCTGATTTACTCCCCAGGATAATCATTTTTGATCTTCAAAAATACAGTTTTAATGGCTATTTAAGATTTCTTTATACTACTGTACCATAATTTACTGGACCATTGAACAGTTTTTGGACACTTACCTTGTTTACCTTTTTTTTTTTTACTAATTTAAACAATATTGTGATGAACATCTTGTATATAAAAAATATTCTGAAAATGAGATTCTTGAATCACAAAGTAAGAATATTTTCAATATACCCCTATGCAGAAAAGGATTTTACTATCCCTAGAAAAGCCTGCTTGTAAGGTTGGCCCTTGGTTGGCATCTGGGAACTTGGATTTTAGGAGTTTTTTCACCATTCTCTAAATGATATGGCAACTCACTGTACCTGAACTGTTTCTGCAAGCGACGTAGTTTATGCTGAACCCCTGCTTTCTTTCTGCCAGTCTGGAATTTTGGTACATGGTAGGCAGAGAATGTCTACCTGAATAACCCCAGCAAAAGCCCTGAGCACTGAGTCTCCAATGAATTTCCCTGGTAGACCACGTTTCACATTTGTCATCACATGTTTTAATTCACGTGTGTTAATTCTTGGAGAAATTAAGCATATCCTGCATGACTCCCCTGCAAGGGTAGAGGAAGGACCCTTGGAAACATGCATCTGGTTTTCTCCAGACTTCATCTCATGTACCTTTTTCTTTGCTGGCTTTGCTTTGTATCCTTTTGCTGTAATAAACCAGAGCTGTGAGTCCAACTATATGCAGAATCCTGTGAGTACTCCTAAGAAAATCATGAAACCTGGGGGTGGTCTTGGGGACCCCACCACCCTCTTTTTCCAGTTCTTTATTGTTTATTTCCTACCCTCTCCTGTTCCCCCATTATGAATTTAATCAAGGTCCTCTGCAAGGAAAGTGTCTTCAACTCATGCCAGTGTTGAGATGGGGAATAATACACCTCTTCCCTATCCTCAGAGATTCTGCTCATGTTAGCTTGGCCCCAGTCTCAGGAAAGTGAGAGGGTTTTAAAGAGAATCCAGTTCTTGGAAAAGAACTGGCTTTAACAGAGTCACTGAAATTATAAAGATCCATTCTACTTTTTTGCAAGCACACATTATATTTTCAGTTGATTATTCTCGTATGAGGAATATTATGTTTTTGTAGGGCAAGATTACTTCTATCCATTTACTTGTTTTATCTTTATGCTTATCTTGCTTTGGCTCTCAGGCAGCTTTCAAGTAAAATATAAAAATAAGATAATTCAGTCCACTAGGAAGTTATGGATTATCTCTTACCTGCAAAGTCCTATGCCACCATCTAAAATATAATAAAAATAAAAGCAAGATGAGTTTTACCCATTGAGAAACATAACAGTAGGGAGATGTGAACAAAGAGTCACATCTTGGGAAAATCAGAAAAGACAGTAAGGAGAATGCGGTACTTAAGACAGACATTTAAGGGTGGGAGGGATGTCTGTTGATGAAGAAGGATGGCACCAGGCAGAGAAAACAGCATTATCAAAAGTAAGGAAGCGTATTTAAGATCAGGGCTTCCTCCACATAAGAATAAAAGAATAGTGAGAAGACTGGAAAAGCTGGTTTTATGACATGCGTGAAGACTTACATGAGAATGTAGAACTAATACTATATTTAGTAATTGAGATAAGAGAGGGATTGAGGATTTTTAAACAAAGGAATTATATGATCAGGTTAACCATTGGAAAAGTTAATTCACCACATTTACCGGAGATTGGAGGGAAATGAGAACAGTTGGGAATGCAAAATAATAATGAAGGTCTGAGGTGCTCATCTCCCATTTCAACATGGCTGTTCCCTTCTTGATAGTCATTTCTCTACATCAATGTCACCTTCTCAGAGAGACCCACCCTCCCACCCATCTAAAGTAACCACCCTACTTAATTCTCTTTTTCTTAATCACTACAGTTGTCATCATCTGATAGTTTTCTTATTATTTATTTTCTGTCTCGTCCTACAAGAATATAAACTCTGTACAAGGAGGGATTTTGTTTACCATCATATTACCGATACCAGGACAGTGCCTAGCACATTAGTAGTAGCCCAAAAATATTTGTTGAGTTATAGAAAGGCCTAGAGTGCTTGGAATGGAAGGTTTTTTCATTTTTCGGACAGCTGTATTGATGTACAACAAACTGCAAATGTTTAAAGTGCACAGTCTGATATGTTTTGATACATGTGTGTACCAGTGCAACTATCATTGCAATCAAGATAATAAATGTATCCATCACTCCCAAAGAGGAGGCTTGCTTACTGCTCGCCATAAAAGCACCAGATGCCCCAAACTCAATGTTCTTTAGCTGTAACACGAATCCACTGAAGGCATAGCATCCATCTGAGTCCATTGCATTGCAGGACTTGGGACCCAGAGTAACCAACACAAATATGCTGATGCACATGCTTCTTGCTGTGCCATGAATAATAAAGTCCTTTGTCTCTGACCTGGGAGTCTTGTGTCTTCTGGTAGCATCCATAAAACAGCAACAGGCTAACTCATTAGTTTATATGTAGGGTATAATCAACTCTCAGATCCAACAACTAGACCCTGCAACACAATGTTGAAGTGGTGGGAATGAACATCTTTCCCTTGCTCCTATTGCTAGGAGAAAAACATTTTAGTATTTTTGTTTTTGTTTTTATAGAGGCTCTTGATTAGTGAAGAAGTTACCTTGTATTTCTAATTTCCTGAGAGTTTTTATTAGTAATTAATATTGGATTCTGACAATTATTCTGCTGTAGCTATTAACATGATTGTATTTTTCTTTTTTACATTTTTTTTCACTTGTAGATTCTTTTCCAGTCTGTTAATATGGTGATTTGATTGATTTTCAAATGTTAAACTGGCTTTGCATTCCTGGAATAAACCTCACTTTATCATGATGCAGTCTCTTTTTCATAAAATGTTGGATTTGATATGCTAAAATTTTTTTCATTTCTGCATCTATATTCATGACTATATTGGTCTGTTATTTTCAGTTCTTTGTAATGTCATTATCTGGTGTGAGTATCAAGATTATGCTGGCCTCAAAATGAATTGGGAGATATTTTCTTTCTTTTTTTTTTTTTTAAGGTGTTTTTTTTTTTGTTTTGTTTTGTTTGAAATTTTATTGGGGAATATTGGGGAACAATGTGTTTCTCCAGGACCCATCAGCTCCAAGTCATTGTCCTTCGATCTAGTTGTGGAGGGTGCAGCTCACCTCCAAGTCCAGTTGCCATTTTCAATCTTTAGTTGCAGGCAGTATAGCCCATCATCCCATGTGGGAATCGAACCAGCAACTCCATTGTTCAGAGCTCGCACTCTAACCAACTGAGCCATCCAGCCGCCCTACTTTTTGAAGGTGTGTGTGTGTAGAATTAGTACTATTTCTTCCTTAAATGATTGATAGAATTTACTAGTGAAGCCATCTGGACCTTCCTTCGTCAGAAAGATTTTTGTTTGTTTTTTTAACTACAAATTCAATGGCTTTCAAAACTGTCAGGCTATTTAGGTTATTTATTTCTTCTTTACTGAACTTTGGTAATTTATGTCCTGCAAGGAAACTGTTTATTCCATCTACTGTATTTTGCCGTGTATGATACGCTCCCGTGTATAATGCACACCCACGTTTTGGGCCCCAATTATTAGGGTGAAAAAAATCTTTTAATTTTTTAACTCAAAATTTTTATTTGTTTACATTTAGGCACCTTTTTTTGTATTACAAAGGAATTTTGGCATTTAATTTTTTAACATATTATGGTACAAGACACTTTTATGTAACAAATAATTACAAAACACAAAAACAGATACAAGGTAAAAGAAATTTTATGTACTGGTAGCAAATTTACGATATTTGTGCATCATAGAAGACGAAGAACTCTCATCGTTGCAGGTTCATCTTAAGTTCAACAAAGCTGATTATCATATTCCAGAGCATTATTTTGCATACGAATATTGTTATTGATTTCCAGAGTTACACTTTTAACTCATAAGCATAAATAAAAGAAAAACATTTATATAGGTACAGAATTAGTATTACCCCTGTGTAATGCACATCCTTATTTTCCCCTCAAATTAAGGCAAAAAAGTGCACATTATACATGGCAAAATACGGTAAGTTATCAAATTTACTAACAAAGTTCTTCATAATATTCTAATATTATCCTTTTAATATCTATAGAATTTGTATTATGTTACTTCTCTCGTTTCTGATATTGGTAATTTATGTGTCCCCCCCCCCCTTTTTAGAGGCTTAACAATATTATTGATTTTAAATTGGTTTCATTGACTTCCTCTATTTTTCTCCTCTCTATAATACTGATTTTTTTACTCTGAGTTTTATTATCTATTTTCTTCTGATTGTTTTGGTTTTATTTCTTCTTTTTTAGTTTTTAAAATGGAAATAATTAATTGGATACCTCTTTTCTTTTCTAGTAGGGCATTTAATGCAATGAATTTCCCTCTAAGTGATACTTTAGCAGCATCCCACAAATTTTCATTCTGTTGCTTTTTCATTCAGTTCAAATGACTTACTAATTTCTCTTTTGATTTATTCCTTTGACTCATGGATTACTTAGAAGTTTGTTATTTAGTTACAAGTATTTGGAGATTTTCCAGAAATCTTTCTGTTATTGATAATACAATTGTGGTTAGAGAATATATTTCGTATGGTTTGAATTGTTTTAAATTTGTTGAGAGTTGTTTTTTTGCCCCAGATGTAATCTATTCCAGTAAATGTTTTATGTTCACTTGAAAAGAATATGTATTCTGCTTTTGTTTGTGGAGTGTTGTATAAATATCAATTAAATCAATTTGGTTATAGTGTCATTAAGGTCTTCTATATCTGTAATTATTGTCATTCTACCAATTACTAAAAGAAGGGTTAAAGACTCTGACTTTAATTGTGGATTTTAAAAATTTCTTCCTACAGTTCTATCATTTTTTTCCTTCAAAGTTCTGGTTTAAGCACATTCATCTTTAGGATCATTTTTTTATCTTTAGGATAATTATGTTATTTTGATGATTCATCCCTTTATCATTAACTGACCTTTTTTTCTCTGGTAATATTCTTTATACTTTTTTCTCTGATATCTACTTTATCTGATATTAATATGACCACTCCACCATTCTTTTGATTAAAATTATCATGGTATATTTTTCTCCATTTTTTCCCCTTATTTTATACTTAAAGTGGGCTTCCTGCATGCAGTATTTGTATGCAGGATCTTGTTTTTTTCATCCACTCTCAACTTTTTGATTTGTGTATTTAGATAATTTACATTTGATATGTTTATTGATATAGTTGAGTGTAAGCCTACCATCTTATTTGTTTTCTGATTGTCCCATTTGTTCTTTCTTTCCTTTTCTGCTTTTCTGCCTTTTCTTAGATTATTTTTATGACGCTATTTTTTCTCCTTTTGCTTATTAACTATAATTCTGATACATTTTAGTGAGTACTATTGCATTTATAATATATATGTTTAGTTTAATCACCTTTACTTTTAGTTTACCTTCAAGCCATAGTGTACCTTTACTTATAGTGTAAGAACCTTACAAAAGAATATTTTTATTTCTTTCATCTCAGGTTTTGTATTATTGCTGACATACATTTTACAGGTTTCCCCTGCTATCCAAAAGGAGAGCATTTCTATGAAACCTTTCGTAAGCTGAAATGGAATAAAGTGCAGAATGAGTTACTATTAATTTATATAAAGAAAATGTTGAGTGTTCCCAGACCCAATAAATAACCTACCAAATCAAAGCAAATAATATGTAAAACCTAAAATAACACTAACATATATTAAAAGTGGGAATGATATGCTAAATATACAGCCTGTGTAATGTAGAAATAATGTATGTACTATGTAGTCTTAAGTACCAAAATCGAGAGGACAGGGAGCTCACTGGAAGGCTGAGAGGTGATGGTGATGGTATGTTAGGCTGAGTCATCAGAGGCTGAGGTGGTGGGAGGTACAGTAGACTGGGAGGTATGGGAGAGAGGGGTAGAGGGTTATCTTAACATCTCATCCTCTGAATCCACCTAAGTAGGCAGGTCACTAACATCTTCTGTGTCTGCCTGTCTCGATGTCAAAGATCGAGGTTCTTTGTCTGCTGTGGCAGATGTGGAAATCTCCAGACAGGACAGTTTGCTTGGCTGCTTAGCCTCAGTCATTTTTCTGTCATACAGTTCTTGTAGATACTCAACACATCCTGCAGACCTGCCCTAAGCCTACTTGCCCTTTCAAAATTAAAGTTACACTTTTCTGTAATCATTGCAGCACTGTCAATTGAAACGAAAATCTCAGGTAAGTGCTTCGCATTCTACTCCTGGATAACTTAACTTTCGGGCCATTCACTACTGTGTTCAATTTCGATTTGTATTTTTTCCTTTTGCAATTGAATGAGCTCATCATCTGTCAGTTCTTGATCATGGGAGGCCAAAATCTCTTCAAAATCATCTTCGTCAGCTTCGACAAACCCAGCCTCCTTAGCCAAAGTTACTATTGCCATATTTGTTGTTGTTGGTCAAAGCCTTTAAAATTGTTCAACACTTTATAACACAATTTCCTCCAAACACCGTTTCTCATCAAGACTATTAGCCTATCAAGAACATCTCCAAGTTTGGCGATTGCCAATTTTATATTGTAGTCTTTCCAGATCTCATATACTTTGGAGTTGCCCTCTCTGTCACTGGCATTTACAATAAAATGCATCGCATTTTGCACATAGTAAGCCTTAAGTGTGGCTGTTAGGCCTTGGTCACATGACCTGGTTGCAGCGACAATGACATATTTAATGGTAACATCACAACACAAATGTGTTACTGCCATACTTACTGCCAGGTGG
This sequence comes from Rhinolophus sinicus, assembly GCF_057876585.1. Classification (NCBI taxonomy): domain Eukaryota; kingdom Metazoa; phylum Chordata; class Mammalia; order Chiroptera; family Rhinolophidae; genus Rhinolophus; species Rhinolophus sinicus. The sequence continues at coordinate 47,700,432 of NC_142502.1, forward strand.
ATGAGTAGCAGTTAGTGACAATCAGAAGATACCTATTATCAAGGTTATTTTCTCTACAGTATGTTTCATTGAAAGGACTCACATACCCACTTTTGTACTCTGAAAAAAATCACTTGGGTATTCCAACTGCTTGGACGTGAACAAAACAGAACAGGAATGTATTGTTATCAATGCCATTAAGTGCCCTTAGATTTTCTGAATGGGACACTGGTAGAGGCTTAAGGAGAGCATCACCAGTGGTGTTAATAGTAGGCGTTAGGGTAAACCTGTCCTTCAATGCCTTGGGTCTCTTAGCCTGCTTTTCTTCTATCAAAATAAATCTCTTGCTCATCAAATTTTTTGAATAAGTTTTAGTTTTATCACAGTTAAATGCTTGTTTATATGAATAATCACCTTCTGTAATTATTTTCTTTAGTTCTTGGCAGCTTCAGTAACAGCTAAAGCACTCTTTCCAGTAACCTTTAAGCTATGAAGCTTCCCCACCTCAAAAGCCAATCAGATCACCCATGACTACTTTTAACTTCCACTTTCGCAACACTTTCATCATCATCATCATCATCATCATCATCATCATCTAGTGCTTTCTGTTTCAGCTTGTTTAAAAGGCTGACTAATTTCTCCTTAAGTATGAGGTAACTTACCAGAACACCGCACTTTGTACACCCATCAATCCACTCAAGCAATAGACTTTCCTTTTTATCCATTACTGCATGCCAACTTTGCTACTAGCAGAACCAAAAGTAACTTTGACAGCTTTCAAGATTTTTTTTCTCTCTGCATGTAAATAGTGCAAATGGTGGATGCACGCAAGTTCAACACATGCACAATGTTTCTATTTTGTTCACCATTATTGAAATGCTTAATTACATCCAGTTTTGCATTAAGTGTGACACCCTTAGGAATTCTCTTAGGCTTTTCTGATACCTCAGGACACATCTTGCTAATGGATGCACACAATAAATCAAGATAAAGCACAGATGCTCACAAACACGGTGCAAAATTATGGCAACTTGATGCTGACATGCTGAGTGTAGTTGCCAGGGAAAGAGTTGGTGGTGCCACTCTTGCTGCTCTGGGTACTCACTACCTCTGTAATGGCTCGCGGCAGGACAAAATGCTAAACACAACTTATGCTTTTCTCCATTTCTGTAAAAGCAAAAATCCTCTTAGAATTTCTTTCAGTTAGCAAAAAACAGGTACTAATGTAGATCTTTCATAAAAATGAAGTGTAACACAAACTTTCGAAAAGCAAGGGATGCCTGTATATTGTAAATCCCACAATACATTGTTATTATTTTTGCTTTAATCATTCAATTATATTTTTAAAGGATTTAAATTCTTTTAAAGTCTTATATTTACCCACATAATTAACATCTTCAGTGCTTTTCATCTCTTTGTGTCAACCCAAATATCCATGTGCATTTTCCTTCTTCCTAAAAGATTTAACATTACTTATAGTGCAGGTCTGCTGGTGTGATTAATTCTTTTAACTTTTGTGTGTCTGAAAGAATCTTTATTTTGACCTTGTTTTTGAAAGATACGTTCACTGGATAGAGAATTCAAGATTGACAAAGTTTTCTCTTTCAGTGTTTTAAAGATGTTGTGTCATTGGTCTTACTTACATTGTTCCCAACAAGAAAGCTGCTGTCATCCTTATCTTTGCTCCTTTATACATAATGTGTCTAAATTTCTCTGGCTGTTTTTATGGTTTTCTCTTTACCACTGGTTTTGAGCAATTGTATTATGATGTGCCTTGGTGTCATTTTTTGTTTTTTCATGATTCTTGTGCTTTGGGTTCATGGAACTTCTTGGAGCTGTGAATTTATTGTTTTTATCAAATTTGGGAAATTTGGGTTATTGTTTCTTCAAAAATTTTTTCTGTCTTCCCCTTTCTTCTCTCACGTGGATTCTAGTTACATGTGTAATAGACTGCTTGAAGTTATACCAGAATCCACTGGTGCTCTGTTTTTTTATTATTAATAGTAGTAGTAGTAGTATTTTTCTCTTTGCACTTCATTTTGGATAGTTTTTGTTGGTTTGCATTCAAGTTCACCAATTTATGTCTTCCATGTTTCTATTTGACGTGCTTAATGCTTCTTCTAGCTCCTAGACCATATGGAATACAGTTATGAAAACTGTTTTAATACCCCTGTCTACTAATTCTATCATCTGTGTCATTTCTGAGTTGATTTCAATTGACTGCTTTTTCTCCTCATTGTACATTGTATTTTCTTGCTTTTCTTACATGCTTTGTTATTTTTCATTTGATACCAGGCACTGTGATTTTTATTTTGCTAGATGCTAGACAGTTTTGTGTCTCTATAAATATTCTTGAGCTTTCTTTTAGAATGCAGTTAAGTTTCTGGAAACAGTTTGATCCTTTCATGTCTTACTTTTAAGCTTTGTTAGTCAGGACCAGAGTAGCATTTAGTCTAGGGCTAATTTTCCCCACTGCTAAGGCAAAATATTTCTGAGTACTCTACTGATACTGTGAATTATGAGTTTTTCTCCTCTGACTGGTGGGAACAGGAACTATTCCCAGCCCTGTGTGAGCTATAGAGATTGTTCCCTCTATACCTTCTGAATCTTTCCCCAGACTTCGATAGTTTCTTTGCACCCATGTGTTGGTAACACACAGCTAAGGACTTCAGGGAAATCCTCTATATATCTCCAGAGCTCTCTGGGCAATTCTGTCATCTCTAGTACTCTGCTCTATGAACTCTAGCCCCTAACTCTAACCACTTTGGCCTCTCTAGACACCCAGGTCTATCTCTTCAGCTCAAGGAGACTATAGGCTCTACTGCGACCTAGCAATCTCTCCAGGCAATAAGCTGAAACAATTGTAAGGCTCATTTATTTCACATCTCTCAGAGATCACTGTCCTTTGTGGCCAGATTTTTAAATGTCTTAAAAGCTCTTGTTTCATACATTTTGTCCAGGGTTATAGTTGTTTCAGGTGGGAGAGTAAATCCAATCCTGTTGCTCCATCTTGCTGGAAGTGCCAGTCCTCATGGTTTTATGTTTTGGTTTGTGTTATTATGATTTTTAAAAAAATAACAAATATAAAAATGTTTCCTCTATACATTTTGTGTTGCTGGTACCCTAAGAGTTTATTTTAGTGTGTCTGTTGGTACTTTGGCCATGAGAATAAGAAATCAGAAATGGCACCAATATTTTGCACCTGGTTGACCAGAAAAAATGATGATAGATTTGACATAAAAGATTGTTAGTTATAAAGAGAAGCAGATGAGTTTAGTTGACCTCAGATTAATATTAATATTGAGGTGCTGCAGACTGTCCAGATAAATAGTCAAGAGCTCCAGAGAGGGAATTTGGGAATTCCACTTGGAAGACTTATAGTAAATGAATTTTGGTAGACAAAGAAACAAAAAAGTTTAGAAAAATAAAAATATAATGAAGAGTATGGAAAGGAAGTTGAAATGGTAATCAGTACTACCAAGATGTGCTTGCTGTAAGTCGGCTTGAATTTGACACTGTTTCTTTGCAACTAAGACTGAAAGAGAAATATGTTGTGTTCTCAGTTTTTCATTATTTGATGACTAATGCTACACACAATTTTTATATGGAAGTTTTTTCCTAAAATTAAACAAATAGGAATATATGTGATGGGCTCTTATGTAATGGATATTGACAAATATAGTGAATAGTACCTTGAACATAAAATTACAAGCATCCAATTCTCCCAGCATCTACTTAGAAATCAGAAGGTATGTAGTCATTCATATCTCAGTGAAGATATTTCTTTTGATGGAAGACTGGGAAAATAAGATTCTCTCTTCTGATACTTTAACATAATAAAGAGATTGAATTTGGGAAATCTAGATGAAGTTTTTCTGTTGGATTCTGGTTGAATTATTTGTTATCATGAATCCTGCATTATCCAGAGAGCTATATTAGGCAGTTTTGATAAAGTTCTTATTAGGAAACTTGTATTGAAATGCTGCTATGTATGCAGTACATACTGAGTGCTTCTTGAGCATTCAAAACAAAGCTACAACAAAAAATACAGACCTGCCCTCAAGGATCTGATGATATGTATAGTTCAGAAGGAAAACATGCACAGGAAATGGCTGGAGAGCAATTGACCCTAAGACCACATGTAAAAGTATATGGTACAGGTTAAATATGTAGGAACAAAGAGCAGCATTAAAAATTAACAGTACTTCAGGGGAAGCTTCTTGGATGATGTAATTTTCTTTTAAGCTGAATCTTAGAAGGTATAGGAGGAATTAATTAGGAGAAGTTGAGGTTTGTTGGGATCAGGAAATCAGCTTTGAGCATTGTCTGGGAAGTCAGATTTGTTTATTCATTCCCTTAATATGTCTTTTGAGCATCTGCTATGTGGCAGCCACCAGCGAAACAAGTGCTCGGTGAACAAGACATCTTTGCCTTCATGGAACTTGCATCTGAATGGAGAGGCTGACCATAAACAATCGCATAAATAAATGAACACGAGCAATAACTGACCGTGATGCTACACAGCAGAGAGGTGATAGGGAGAAGTGATAGTGAGGGAGTGAGGAACTCTTTAGATTGGATGTTCATGGACATCCTCTCAGGAAATAACTTTTAAGCTAGGATCTGAATGACAGAAAGCTAGCTAGCTGTGTCTAAAAACAGAGGGAAAAGCATTCCAGGAAGAGGCAGCAACTCGGGCAAAGGCCAGAAGGAGGAACGAGCTTAATATCTCCAAAGAATAGAAAGAAGGCCTACCCAGATGGGTGAACAGCAGAGTGGCTGGAGGTAAGTTCAGAGAGGCAGACAGGTATTAAGAAAATATATGTGACCCAAACATGAAGGTGCTTTGGACACAGGTTCAATAAAAACTAAGGAAAGAAACTTAGAATTATGTTTCAAGGTTATCTAGTTATTATTCTAGGCCTGCTGAACATTCAGTATATCTTATTGAGTACCTACTATGTGCTAGCAGCTATGGAAGACAAATCAGGTACGTGTGTATTGAGAGCTGAGATGGAGACAAAGTTGTAGTCAGAGCTGGAGCAAAGGGACCTCTCTAGGAAAGGGTGATAATTTTGAAAAGGACCAGTGAATCAGTGGATAGATCTTGAACGTTTGTTTTGGGGAGTTTGGATTTAAAATAGTAAACAGGAGGAAAGCACCATAGGATCTTATACAATGAGAAGGTCTTTGATAAAGATTATTGTCAAAGCTGTGAATAGAATAAATTGGAAGCCCAAGCAGTTAGAAACAGAGAGACCAGCTGGAAGAGTGTTGAAATAACACAGGTGTGAAGCAATAGACAAGACTGTTGGCAGTGGAAACAAGTGTGGGGCCAGGGCCCGGGATTTCAGCAGGTATCCTCTCTCTCAACTTACCAAGTGATTTGCAATGTGTATCTCTGGCTGTATTACTCTCTTACTGTTTTGTGGAATTGAGTCAACATTCACCATCTTTAACTTGTTCTTTACCTATCACAGCCTTTTATTTGGTTCTAAGTACCCTTTAATCAGCTTTTCCCATAAAATTTATTGCATTGCACAAAAATATGTGTTTAAAAGTAGTAGACAACAATTAGAATATAGGGTCTTTATACAGGTTCATTTCAGTCTCTTTTTCTGCAGAATATAGCATTTTTAGTCTTTCTTGAGAGGGCCCAAACTAGAACCACCCAACTGAGCCATTCCTGAATTCCTGACCCACAGAAATTGGGAGATATAATAAATGTCTATGATTGTTTTAAGCCACTAAGTTTGGGGTAATTTATTATGCAGCAATAGATAACTAATATACATAAGTATATAAGTATATACATTGATAGATACATATCAGTGTCTTTTACCATGTAACTGCGATGGCCTGTACTGAGAGCTGAGATAGAGACAAAGTTATTGTCGGAGCTGGAACAAAGAGGCTTTGCTCAGAAAGAGTGACGCTTTAAAAAAGGATCAATGAATAAGTAGGTGGGGCAAGGTATACTTACATGGTCTTTAACCATGGGCCCAACCATTTGACTTGCTTTGGCCATTTGGAGGGTCTCTTGGGCCTCTGCTCTCACCATGAGCCAAAGATGCCTTGACTGCACTGCTGGCCCAAGAGGAGGAGAGGCACTTGGAGCAGAGCCTCACCAGCCAACGCAGAGACGTTCACTGAGAAGCGGAGCCGCCAGTCTAGATTAGCTGGATCGTAGCTGGCCTACAGACACAAGAGCAATGAGAAATGTTGTTTGAAGGTAGCTGTACCTTCACTGAGTTTGAGGGTAGCTTTACCAATAGTGAACTGGAGTCAGATGGAGTCAGAGCCTGTGGGAACCTGGAGGTGTAGGCCAAGCCTGTCATTAGGGTTCTGATTTGAGGGGTTGACTGGAGGCTTCTAGCCTGAGGACCAAGGCTCTGTTTTCCAGGACTAGGAACCACTAAGTAACTGGAAAGCCAACCCTCCCCAGGAGGGAGAGAGCAAAGGTTTGGTGCTTGGAGTTGCAGGAAAACCATATTAAGGCTGTTCATGAAGCACCTACAGTGTTTTTTGTGTGTCTTAAAGTTTTTATAGTTTACTAATCCTTGTATGAAAAATCTGCACAATCACTACAGATAAAATGATTGTAGAATCTGCTCCTTTTTGCTACCACCACCCTTGGCCTTTGCAGTCCCCCTGACTTGCTTTCATCTGTTCCTATGTTCCTTTCACTATTTTCTTGAGGTCTTTTTCTTTTAATACGGGCCATGTCGTCAAGTGTGTATTTGGGCTCATGAGTCATAAAGTCATGCCAAAGCCAGTTATGTTGTCACCAACACAGTGGGTTTTGAATCCAAATATGGAGATGACATCCAGTGTGGTCTTGTACATGTTGGCGAGTTTTTCTTAAACTTCTGTCTTAGGTACTGTTGCCTTTCCAGGATGAAGGACATCGATGACCATTTGTTTCCACAGAAGCAGTTGGTTGGTCATGAACTTCCTGGGCGGGATAGTTACCACGTTGTTCATGATGGTGGTCGATCCTTGGCAGCCACAGGGGACTGACGTGTTTCTGTGGAGATATTATAGTGCAGTATGCAAACAGAAGCACAGAATAATGATGGAAAATCCAGGGCTATGCAGACTATTCCCGTAAAAATGGATGATGGTCGCCAGGGGAGGCTGACTGGAGAATGGGAATCAGTGAGTTTGAGTTCAAAGAAGGCAATAACGTTATTGAGGTACAGGGGAGTTCCCATTGAAAGTGTTCTTTTGTATATGAGAAATAGGAAAACTTATATTTTCCTTCCTTTGAGTGAAAAATATCCCAAATATATATACATGTTAAAACTATCTTAAAAAGAAAACTTGTATTTCAAGAGGTTTAAAACAGTGAATGCTGTATTAAAAAAGCATTCAGATACTCTGGGGTGTATTTCACTGGTACGTTTACTCATAACCTGTCCCTCACACTGTACCCAAGGTATGTATTAACAAGCTCATAAAACATGCCAGGCCATGTTTTATTGTTTGCTGGGCCTCTGTTCAAACTTGTATCACTCACATATCTAAGAATTTAAAGATCCTGGTGGTGGTGATAATAAATACCTATAATTTTACTGACAACCTTTTTTTTGTAAAGTAGACACAGTCTTATTCATTGCAAATAAAAATGTTGAATTTATTCAAATTTAAAAGCTATTAAGTGTGGTTTAAATTTGTTTTAAATGTATCAAGCATACAAAAGAGAATTTATGTGATAAATATATACAGTTTAAATAATAAATGTAAAATAAAACACCTAGATGCCCACCACCACATTTAAGAAATAATATTGCGTGTATATATATATATATATATATATATATATATATTATTAACCCACAAAATATTTTTACTTAGGGGCGGCCGGATGGCTCAGTTGGTTAGAGCACAGTGCTCTTCACAACAAGGTTGCGAGTTTGATCCCCACATGGGCCACTGTGAGCTGCACCCTACACAACTAGATTGAAACAACTACTTGACTTGGAGCTGATGAGTCCTGGAAAAACACACTATTTAAAAGTTTTTAAAAAAATGTTTTTACTTAAAGGAAAAAGCAACAAATGTATTGTGAAGTAAACATATTAGAAATCAAATATAGGGGTATTAGGTTAGATATGCAAAGGTGGTAAAGTGAGTGTTGATACAGATATTGAGAAGGCAGAAAAGCTATTAATGACTGAGTAAGCTTAGTGCATATAATGGCCCTTTTGATAAAGTAGACCCTCGAGTTTAGAGTGGGTCTGGTTGGTGAATGTTTTTATTTGTTAAATGTTAAATTGAATTTGTATACCATTTAGAGGTTCTCTAGGTTACTCACTGATAGCTATCACAGCAAAACATCTTAAAAGGCAGTTTATTTGCCTGAGAGATGAAACATCACTCTTAAGCATGTAAATTGTTTCGTAGAATACCATTCTGATCACAGGACAAGAATAGACCTTTCAGAAAATGAAGCCCGAGCCTTTAATTACCATCTGTCTGTATGCCAGGAAGTCCCACTTTATATATCTCCATCCCAGATCACTCCTGAGTTGTAGAGCTAAATATTTTGCTGCTTACTCAATATTTCCACTCGGAGATCTCACAAGCATCTCAGACTTGGTGCATATTAAGACCGGATATATGATCTTCCCCTCCAAACCCATTTCATTGTTTCCTGTCTTCATAACGAACACCACCATTCATCCAGATTCTCAAGTCAAAAACTTAGGAGTCATCCTTAATACCTCTCCCCTCGCCAGGCTAACCCCATAGCTGCCTTCTTCCATCTCCTGCATCACGACGTTAGCCAGAGCATATCTGGGAGGGAGCAGAGAAAGTTGTTCTCCTGAGTACTCTTCAAAAGTAGAGTCTTCAAAACACCCACAAATTCTTTAACTCTCCTATCATGACCTCCCGTCAAGTGGTGAGAATCGATGTCCCTTTCCCTTGAATCTCAGTGGGAATTTGAGCACCTCAACCAACAGAGTATGGTAGAAGTGACACTCTCTGACTTCTCTGGCTGGGCCATAAAAGGGTGTGTTGGAGTGCTCACCCTCTTGAAGCACTCTGTCTGTCTGCTCCCTCTCAGGACGTAACCACTGTGCTGTGAGAAGCCACGTGGAGAGACCAGGAGAGGTGTTCCAGTCATCAGTCCCGGGGGCCTGATTGACATGTGGGTGAATAAGCCATCTTATTGGAAGTGGATCCCTGAGAGCTCTGGTGTTCCAGCCCCCCTCCTTTTGAATCATCCTAGCTTTGTAGATCTTCCCAGCTGAGGCTCCAGACATCATAAAACAGAGACAAGCCACCTTTTCTGTTCCCTTTCTGAATTCCCGACCCACAGAATGTGTGCACATAATAAAATAGTGCTTATTTTATGCCACTAGGTTTGGGGGTGGTTTGTTATCCAGAAATAGATGACCAGGATATAGATCTCTCCAACAAATGTTAAGGTAATATGTTAATATGATGGTTGTTAAGACTATGCTGAAAAGATGTTGGGAGGAACCATATAAATATGCTTTCAAAACATCACTCATTGAATCCTAAATATATAAGGAGGTAGTTATATTAGCCAGCTCAGGCTGCCATAACAAAATACCACAGACTGGGTGGCTTAAACAATAGAAATTAATTTTGTCACAATTCTGGGGACTAAAAGTCCAAGATGACGGTTCTGGCCAATTTAGTTTCTGGTGAGAGGTCTCTTACTGGCTTGCAGATGGCACCTTCTCAGTGTGCGTTTACCTGGTGGAGAGAGAGCAGAGCAAGCGCTCTGGTGTCTCTTCTTATGAGGACACTAATCCTGCTGGATCAGGGCCCCATCCTTATGACTTCTTTTAACCTTAATTATTCCCTTAATCTGAATATAAACACACTGGCAGTTAGGGCTTCAACCTGTGAACTTTGCAGGGACACACATTCAGTCCATGGCAGTTGTCAAGAGCAACTTGTTCTTGTTCATGCTGTCACTCCCCCACCAGCCGCGGCACAAGCTGCAGCCTGGTTTCATGCCCATGCTTACCCCTTTTGCGTGGTCCAAGGTGCCATCTTCTCTTGTCTGAGCTACTCCAATAACCTCCTACTTCGCCTCCCTGTATACAATCCTCCCATCTTCTCGTCTTTTCTCCACACTGCCAGGGATCTCAAAATGCAAATCTGATACTGTTGTGCCACCACTTCAATCCCCAGAGACATCCTATCCCTCTTGGGATAAAGACCAAAATCCTGAAAGTGACCCGAAAGACCCTGCATGATCTGACCCCAATCTGTCCCTCCAGCCTGGCTTTGGACGATTCTCTCATCGTCTGCATATCAGCCCCAATAGCCTTCTCTGATTCCTTAGACATGCCGTTCTCCTTTGTACGTGCAGTCCTTGCAGCCTACAACATAACTTCTTCATCTTCTTTATGGTATATCCCTTATTCGTCCTTCCTGTGTCAGCTTGAGAATCACTTCCCCGGGGAAACCACCCCCCAAAGCCCCAGTCTCAGTGACGTTCTTTTATTACGTGCTGTCATAAAAGTATGTGCATTTCCCCCATTGGACGTATCACAGTTTGTAGTTCTGTATTTGTTCATGCAGTTATCTGATTGTCGGGTTTCCTGACGAGACTGTAAGAACTATGAGTGCAAGGACTGGTTTTACTCACTGGCATGAGCATGTAGGACAATGCCTCGTACATAGAAGATATTCAGTAAATCTTTAACAAATAAATAAATGGAGGAGATGCAAGTGGCTAATCAATGAAATGAATTCTCATATTTAAATGATATGCCACTTTCTACCTGTTAAATTTATAAGTAAAACAAAAATTCTGTTTAATGGCAAGACAGTCTCAAACGTGGCTGGTCCGTGTGTGCACGTCAGAAGAATCTTTCTATAAAACAACTTGCAGAATGTTTTAAGAGACTTTAAAATGTTCAGCTCTATTGACCCAGTAATCTAATCATAGACACCATCTGTAGAAGCCAGCATCCAAGATGGCCCCCAGTGAGCCCCACCTGGAATTCCTTGTGTCATCCCTTCCCACACTGTGCAAGCTTGGTCTGTGTGATCAATAGCATACAGCAGAAATGATTATGTGTCGCTTCCAAGATTAGGTTATGAAAGCTTGTGAAGCTTCATTTTAGGGTATACTTTCACTTTCTTTCACTCTATTGAATCACTTGCCCTGAGGAAGCCAGCTACCATATTATGTGCACAACTCTAGGAAGTGGTCCATGGGGCAAGGAACTAACACCTACTGCCAACAACCAACTGAGTGAGCTTAGGAACGGATTCTCCAACCCCTGTATATGACTGTTGCCCCAGCTAACATCTTGACTACAACCTTATGAGAAGCCCTGAGCCAGAACCAGCCAGTTAAGCCATTCCTGGATACCTGACCCTCAGAAACTGTGAGTTAACAAATGTTTGTTGTTTTAAGATGCTGAGTTTTGGGGTCATTTGTTATGTGGTAATAGATAACTAATACACCATCCTAAGGAAATTCTTCCTCAAATATTTTAGTTGTTTATGTTGGCATGTGTAGACTTCATGTCATGTAAACATTTTTCATCGTAGGGAGTGAATTTATTGAAATGCTTTCAACTGCAAAAAAATGGAAAATCCAATTAAATAGATATAACAGTAAGGAAATCCATTTTGCTCTAACTGAACGTGCAGAGGTAGTCGGGTATCAGGGGCAGTGAACATGATGGCTCCGTCACATCAGGGTTTTCTGTGTCTCTCTGCTCTACCTCCTCATGTCCCACTTATGATCAGGCTGCTGGCAGTTTGGCTGCAGTCGTCCTGGGTGTGTCTCACCAAGACAGAGCGAAGTCCAAAAGAAACAGTCGGCGCTTCTACCTGGGTCTCTTTCTAGGAGCTCTCTGGCAGACTTCTGCATGTCTCATTGCCTAGAATTGGACCAATGCTTATTCCTAAATTAATCATTGGCAAGAGCAATGACTACCTGAACGAAATTAGGATTTGTTAATATGGAAGGAGAGGGGAGTGGGTCCTGGGTGAGCGACTGTCGTGTCCACAGTAGGAAGCTATCTTATTTCACTTTTTGTGTAGCTCATTGTTCTTGCCTTTCTATCCCCACTAGCCCCATTTTGCTCATCCCGGCTCACCTAGAATATAGCACTTCACCCACCCCTTAATGGATCTTGTCCTTCCAGGCCAAACTCCCTCGGGAGCAACTCATCTAAACTGCACGTGTAATCATATAATTTCCTGCTGAAAGCAGTTTCCCTAGCACCCAAATAAGATCCCAACTTCTGGGCATCTTACTTACCTGACTTAGTCTCTCATCTTTCTTTACCTACCTCTCCCACTGTATGCTTCAACAATATGAAACTAATGTTGATGCAGTAAAGTCATCCCGTACCTTATTTTCCTCGCTAATTCCGGTTTCTTATTCAGAACCAGGCTCAGCTAACGGTCCCCCCACTGAAGCCTTCTTTAACTCTTCCTGGATAGAACTATTCATTCCCTTCCCTGTACTATAAGCATAGCTCTCTTTTCACACACCAAACTAGTTTATAACTGTTTGCTGTGTTTCTCCCCAGCTGAACTTCTACTAAAGGTCAATGCCTAATTACAAGGAGTAATTACTCATTGTAATTAGGCATTCCTCCTTGACATATCCACAGTGCCTGCCATACAGTGTGTGCACGTGCACACATTCACGCACACACACACAAATCAATTGAACCACGTTTCCATGGTATGGCAAGCACCAGCATACACCAGCATTTCAACGCATCCCAAGTTGTCCAGTTTGTTCCCCTGAAAGAGTTAGTATTCCCTGCTTGTTCCTACTGTGCAACCCCATCTGAAGACTCTCTGCTGCCCTCTAGCTGTTCAATGCTCCCCCATCCCAAGGCTACTACCCCCGTTGAAGGATTTGTGCTCTAAGTCTTCCCTTCTACCTCCTGACCCCTCTTCAGCATGGTCGTTCCCATACATCTCAGCAAGAACTGACAAGTGGGGAGGGCAGGAAGGGGCCGGCTGGCCCTAGACCAAAGAATTCCTGATTTTTAAATACCCTGGTAACCCTTTTCTCTAATTTGTGAATAAATCTTTTTTTCAATGCATGACTTTTTTCTCATCTTTAAACTATCACAAATAAGTCTGAGGAATCACTTGACATCTTAGTGTTTCTGTAGCAGGACAACTTAGATCTTATTCATCAGCCTGCTGAACTATTCCTTTCTCGGAAACATAGATACCATCCAAAAATTATCTGATATCCTTGTTTTTTAATTATGAGTAAAATTTTAATAGCTTTATTTATTGTATAGAAGTACTTTTTAAAACAGACTTTACTTACAGTTATCAAATGTTATCAGTGTTTTTTTTGCATGATTTACATAGATGTAAAGTTTCCAGATACCTGCTTTGCTATCTCCAATGTGATTGGATTGTAAATCAAAGCAAATTTTTTCATCCTATTAGATAATACTATTAAAATAGTCTTCTTCTTTTCCCTTGTTTGGGATTCCTGAAAAAAATGCTTGTGATATCTATTATGTCTAATCTTGTTACTTACATACTATTCTAGACTCTTAGATCTCTTCACTGGGTATTATTAAAGGCTTAGCTTACTGGTTTAAAATGCTTTTTCGATTCGTAGATGAAACATGTCATTTGCTCTTAAATACAACCTACTTTTTAAACTATGGAAGATATTTTGCATGTATTTCTATTATGTATTAAGCGAAGTAGTATCCAATTGCTGTATGTCTGAGACCCATCCCTGCCACTTACTCATATTTGATCTTGATCAAAATACAGTCTTTAAATCTCCTTACCTAAATGGGAATAATGATAATTGAGATTTCTGAAAGCTAATGTGTAATGACTGTGAAAGTATCGTTACAAAGTTAGCTCCCAGGAAATAGTAGGTTCTGTTCTCCCCCCTACTTCCTTATTATCCCTAAATTTAGAGGGTCTTTATTGAAACATTCCTGAACTTGACTTTTTCCTTTTTTTTAAAAATAAGACTAGTAAACTGGGCTCTTGTTTAGCTTCTCAAAATAACTGAAAAGGGCAATTCAAAGCAAACATTTAAAACAGTGAAGTAATGGCATTAGAGAGATCTGGTCTCTTATCAAACCCAGATTTATGCTGCCTTTATAAAGATATTGGTCAGAGTATGAATCTGCAGTAGGAAGAAGCAAACAGGAAATATTTGCATACTTTCCTTAAAGTACTGTTAACTCAACAGGTCGTCAGCTCCTCAGTTTTCCAAACTCTTCTTTTCTGACAATGTGAAAGGTAGAAGTTTGGCTCGGCAGGTTCTAGTCGGGACTTTGACATCTTCCTGGGTCAGTTCGTTTGCCCTTTTTTCTGTGGCCATGGACGAGACCTTTAATCCCGAGCCACTTTGGTGTCATGTGAATGGGCATGTACAAATGTATTACTACTGTTAGAAAAGAAACTAGAAGTACACATGCCCTAGTAGCCGAATAGATGAGGTCTGACAATTAAGTCAGCGAACTCATCCTAGAAAAAGTGCTACAGGGGTGACCGGTTAGCTCAGTTGGTTAGAGCGTAGTGCTGATACCACCAAGGTTGCCAGTTCGATCCCCGCATGGGCCACTCACTGTGAGCTGCGCCCTCCTTAAAAAAAAAGAAAAAAGTGCTACATATCTCATTGCTGAATATCACTATGGTCACCTCCAAAGTACTCTCCTTGGGAAGCTATGCACAGACACCAGTGCTTAGTCAACCTTTCAAACCAATTTTGGAACTCTTTTTCCTGGAATGGCCTTCAGAGCTGTCATCGTATTACGATTGATGTCCTGAATATCATCAAAATGTCTTCCTTTCAATATTTCCTTTATCTTCGGGTAAAGAAGGACGTCATTGGGGGCCAGATCAGGTGAGTAGGGAGGGTGTTCCAATACAATTATTTGTTTACTGGCTAAAAACTCCCTCACAGACAGTGCCGTGTGAGCTGGTGCATTGTCATGATGCAAGAGCCATGAATTGTTGGCGAAAAGTTCAGGTCGTCTAACTTTTTCATGCAGCCTTTTCAGCACTTCCAAATAGTAAACTTGGTTAACTGTTTGTCCAGTTGGTACAAATTTATAATTAAAAATCCCTCTGATATCAAAAAAGGTTAGCAACCTCGTTGCAACAAGTTCGCAAACTTAATTATCAGACCTCGTATTACATCTGTGCAAAACTACAAGTGCCACTAGTTCAGGCAAACATTGTCTTGCAAGCTTCATTTTTTTTCCTGTGTGGTTTTTGAACCAGCTTTGCTTGAGCAAAACAGTCATGTGACAGTGAATAAGAGACCTACATCTTTTAAATTAATGTACTTCTGACAGCCATTCGATAAATATGTTGGCATACATTACCTTTCTGAAAAAAAGAAAATCCCATCAAAAATAAATATCCACTGAATGTATCTTCCTTTTATATATAACAAATCATCAATAAAAACAACATATGTAAGTTGATGCGTTAAGTATATCTAAATCTCATTTCCCCTGACTGTTCATTCATTTCACACCAATTCTATATATCTTTGTCTGATGATACTGATTTGGATGTGGTTATCAAACCAGTTTCTTAGTATTTTACAATTGAACGTTAGCTTTTCCTTTGTGCACATGCTCTCTTAATACATACGTGGCAAGCTGATGGAAAGAGTGGAGGGACTGTTTCATTTGTAACCAAGTTCACAATAGATAATAATTTAATGTTCAGGGAATAAAATTTCTGATTAACTTAGTACCAGAATTATTAATTTATGACCTGATTAACTTATGGTAGCAGATTTCAAGGGACTGTAAATTAATTGTTTCTTGGATATCTGAATTTTCTAATTTGTTTCAGTGATCGTGTATTGCATAACTGAAAATACAGAAACGATAAGTAATAAAATGTCTTAATCACAATAAGGAAAATATCATGAACAAAATTGATCTTTGATCATTGGACATCCTGCAAAAATTATTCTTAAATAGAACTATATTGATTTATCTATATATTTATATCCATATGTATACAGAGGATGCCAAAAAAATGTGTACACATTTTAAGAAAGAAACTGTATTAAAATTGTAATACTCAATATATACCAATAACAAAAGATGGAAACAAGTCACATTTTACTTCTGCAATTACAAAAGGTGAGCAAAGTGGTTACCATCAGCGTCCAGACACTTCTGATTATGGTGAACTACTGCTTCAGCAACGTTGACCAATGTCCACTTGTATACATGTTTTTGGCACCCCTGGTATATATGCCATTCCTGGACTGTGAGCTTCTTGAGGACAGGCTACTTATTAATCTTCATATCTATATTGCTTCACAGAGAACCTGACCCATATAGAACCTAAATAAATGTTGTATGAATAAATAAGGATGGTATATCAATCACATTGAGAGGCACATAATTTTTTTTTTTTTAATTGGGGAAGGGGAATAGGACTTTATTGGGGAACAGTGTGTACTTCCAGGACTTTGTTTCCAAGACAAGTTGTTGTCCTTTCAGTCTTAGTTGTGGAGGGTACAGCTCAGCTCCAGGTCCAGTTGCCATTGCTAGTTGCCGGGCACAGCCCACCATTCCTTGCGGGACTCGAACCGGCAACCTTGTGGTTGAGAGGATGCGCTCCAACCAACTGAGCCGTCCCGGAGCTCAGCAGCAACTCAGCTCAAGGTGCTATGTTCAATCTTAGTTGCAGGGGGCACTGCCCACATCCCTTGCGGGACTCAAGGGATTGAACTGGCAACCTTGTGGTTGAGAGCCCACTGGCCCATGTGGGAATCGAACCAGCAGCCTTCAGAGTTAGGAGCATGGAGCTCTTAACTGCCTGAGCCACCAGGCCGGCCCCCCACATAAATTTTTTTAAATGTTAATTTAAGCATTTGAGACCAAAAAATGTAAAATTTTATATTCATTACCTTTCCTTTTTAACAACTTCATTGAGATGTGCTTTTTAATAACTTTAGAAAGTGATACAATCATCACTATAAATCATTTTAAAACATTTTCACACATTCCCCCATAAGGTCCTCATGCCCATTTATAGTTCCCACCCCCTGCCCGGGCATCCATTAATCTACATTTCAGGTAAATGGAATCATATAATATGTGGTCTCTTGTGGCTGTCGCAGTTCACTTAGCTTAATGTTTTTGAGGTTCATCCATGGCATAACATGTGTCAGCAGTTCCTTCCTTTTTATTGCTGAACGGCATTCCATTGTATGGATACATCTACTCATTGCTTTTAATGTTTTGGTTTTTTTTAAAGAACACACAACTACTTAATAAATGCAAAAGAAACACGGTTCTATTCGTTTAGCATACATTTGTTGAAAATTAAATATGGCTGAAGTGATTAAAAACTATAAAGGTGACTGAGACCCATAATCAGCCCTCAAGGAAACAGACAAATAAGCATCATACAAATCAGAGAGAAATTAAGTGCTATGTTGAAATATAAATAAGATAATATTAGTCTAAAGAGGGAAGTATTTGTAGAAGTGTTTCAGGATGCTTCTCAAAGAAGTGATATTTGAACTGGATATGTTCAATTTACTGGTCAAGGAGTGGGAGTCCTTGGAAAGGGATAATATTTTTAAATTCACACAAGTGTGAAAGTACATATTTTATCCAAGAAACAGCAAATTGTCTTGTGTTGCTGAAATGCAGGCCTCAAAGGTGATATTTTGGTAGGAGATGGAACCAGAAATGGAACCATAAGTATTGCTTGGTACCAAAAAGAAAGGCCTTGAATGCTATGATACAGAGTTCATCTTGATTCTGTGGGCAGATTTTGTGGGAAGGCATTTAAGGAGAATTATTTCAATTCTTTATTGTGTCCAATCTAGGAAGATTAGAGGAAGGTGGAAGGGAAAGAAAAAGATACCAAAAGAAACATCAAGATTCAGCAAGTATTATTGCACACCTAGTGGGTACTGATAATTCAGCAGAGGGCAAAACAAAGTCCTTGCTTTCATGGAGCTGACATTCTAATGAAGAGGACAAGCGATAAACCATTAAACAAATAACTATATCAGGAGTCCAGTAGTACCAAGGAAAAAAGGTGTAAATTAGGGTAAAGAAACAGGAAATGATGGGTGAGGGGTGTGGCTTTGAAATTTGATTGAAATTTGAACCCAAAAGCATTGAGCAACCTACATGTGCAAACATCTGGGGAAAGTGTGTGATACAGAATAACAGGCCTCAGGAAGCTCATGCCTGGGGTGTTTGGGAAACTGCACGGAGGCCGCTGTGGTTCTGTCTGGCTTGTGTTTTTAAATGATCAGCCTGACAGCTGGGTGAACAATAGACTGTAATCTTGTATGTATTTAATTTCAAAAGTGTGTGGGTTCATATATAGGATTAATTCCTGGAAGTAGGATTGCTGGGTCACAAGACAAATACACTTGTAATTTTGACAGAGACTGTGAAATTTCTATCTAGTCTCCACAACCACCAGCCATGTTTGAAAGGCCTGTGTCTTCATAGCCTCACCAACACTAAGAGTGAAGCTGTGGGGAGGTGGAAATTTTTCCATGGATCAGAAGTCCCCAAACCAAGTGCTTTCCTTCAGGAAGTTCTAGGGGAGAATCCGTTTCCTTGCCCTTTTCTAGTTTCCAACTTCCTTCCATGGCTTGTGGCCCCGTCCTCCATTCTCAAATCCAGCAGCATAGCATCTTCAATCTCTCTCCTTCTTTCTTCACCTTTTCTGACTCAGACCCTGCTGCCTCCAACTCAGAATCCTGGATTTCATCGTAACTGCAAAGGCCCTTGGCCATGTAAGGTAACATTCACAGGTCCTGGGGATTAGGATGCGGACATCTTTTGCGGGGAGGAGTGGATTATTAGCTTCTCACAGGGAGATTTGCCATGTGTCTGTGATAGGAAATGCAAATATTTTTCCTTATTGTCTTTTGTCTTCTGCGTAACATTGTCTATGATTTTGTGGTTGGCCGTTTTGCTTTTGTTTTAGCCATTTGGAGTTTATCTTGATAAATGGTGTGAAATGCAGATCACTCTTTTTTTTTCCAGAAAGCTCTTCAGTTGTACCAGCATCATTTACTGAAAAGCCCAACTTTTCCCTAAAATATAGGGAAATTCCTGTATCTAAATTTGATTGATTTCTGGACTTTCTGTTTTGTTCCATTGTTTGTCAGAAAAGTACACTTTTTTTTTTTTTTAATTACTGAGGCTTTTTATAGTATGTTATGATGTCCTGTAGGGCTAGGTATCATCACTCTCTCCATCCACCTCCCCCCCACACACACACTGTTTTTTGTTTGTTTGTTTGTTTTTCATGATTTTTCTATCTATTCTATAGTTTGGGGTTTTTTTCCATCAATCAGCTTGCATGGGTTTTTTTTGGGGTGGGAGAGGGGTTAGTTTTATTGGAGTAACTTCATGAAATTGGATCTTACTATCTTTAAACAAAATACCCTTTATATTAATTCAGGTTAGTTTTATTCTTTCAGTAGTATTTTAACATTTTCTTCATATCAGTTTTGTACATTTCTAAGTTTATTTCCAGAATTTCAATCTTTCTTTTCATAGCTATAATGGAAGAAAAGACCCTATTTATACTTCTTTTTGATTAGTTTCTATGTATGAAAGCTATGGTTAATATACAATTTATTATATTAGTTAGAAGTTGTATTAATTTTGTATGCTGCTACCTTACTGAATTATCTTCTTGTTTGTACTGGTCTCGTTTTTTTCCCAATATACAGTTATATTGACTTCAAGTAGTGACAGTTAAACTCTTCCTAATTTTTATACATCTGCGCTTTTCTTGCCTCTTCTATTACATTGTTTAATAGCACTGGTGTTGTATGCATCTCTGTCTTATTCCTGATTTTAGGAAGAAAGGCTCATGTGTTTCCCTAAAGTATTTGCTGACTTTTTGGCATGTATGTGCATGCGTGCGCACGCACACACCTGTCATATTAAAGAAATGCACAGCTGTTCTTATTCAGCGTTTTTTCTCCATCCGGAGTTGAATTTTGTCAAATCCCTCTTTAGTATATATGGAGAAGTAATATGTTTTTTATCTTAAGTTTATTAATGTAATATATTTGCACATTTTAAAATATACTCTCAGATTTATAAAATTAAATGTTTTTATTTATGCCCAATGTTTTGTAAAGCAAATCTTAATTTTATGCACTATTTCTGCCCTGTGTAGTTTTTTTGATTATTATACAATGTTATGTTGCATATTTGCAACTGTTGTCATAAGTGGAATTCTGTTTTGTTTAAAGGCTTAATCAAATTAAGCTGAGAATTTGATGTGCCTGTGGGCTGAAGATTCCCTTCAGCATGGTGAAAAAGGTGGGCTGAATCTGAGCTGACCTTTTCATGGTCCCTTTTTAAGTTTTCTTATTCTTGTTTTCATTTTGTCCTCAAATAATGGTGGATAGAAAAGGATTATGATATAGGCGGCAGGAAGTAAAGTTTTTGGGTTAATTCATCCTTCTGAATGGGTTCTAAGTAGTTTGAGGTTTCAAAGAATCACCCTACAATGAATATTGTTTTATACATTTGCCTCATTATTCTTGTCCTCAGAAAGCTCACTGCCTGGAGCTGAGCTGTCCAGGAGCGTAGCCACCAGCTCCTGTATCTATTGAGTGTTTGAAACATGGTCAGTGTAAAATACACGCTGATTTTGAAAACTTAGTATAAAAAATGTAAAATCTCTCATTAATAATTTTATTTTGATTGTATGTTGAGGTAATATTTTGGATTTATTGGGATAGATAAAATATGGCATTAAGATTAATTTCACCTTTTTTCACTTTTTAATGTAGCTACTAGCAAATTTTAAATTGCATATATGGCTTACATTATATTTGTATTGGACGTCATTGGTCTAAAGGCAGTAGGTATGTGTATACTTACAGATACTACAGTGATTTTCATAATTTAAAAAGATGAAATTAAATATACTGCAGTTATATATGCTCCCTTATCACCTTGTTTCTTGTGAGAATAAAGTTTGATGAATAATGTAATATAATCCTACTCCATTATATTGGGTTGCCTTCTCTCTGATTTTCTATTTGTTTATAAGAAAATGCATTTCCTTGACTGTGCTCTTAATATTTTCACATAAATAAAATGCAATAGCATTCTTGTATTTTAGAATACCAGCACTTAAGAACTGATGTGAATATAGAAGGGAGTTAGTTTAGAAGTCCAAGTTTCTGACTTTGCCTTATTCTATAAATATATTTTAATAGAAGTTCCCCACTGAATATAAAATTTGCTTTAGCATTTTTTTTCATTTTTTTCCCCATTCCCTTAAAAAAAAAAAAAAAAAAAAAAAAAAAAAAAGCCGTTCCCACCGCTTAGTTCTCTTTTGGTAGAGCTGAAGTTCAGCATCTTTTCATTCCATCTTGTTGCGATAATCTGAGCCTTTTGAATAGTTCATAGCTTAACTCTCATTTTTCAAAAACCAAAACAATTGAATTACTCCCAACACCTTTTTTTATCTTGGCTTTTGTCGCATTTTTTAGGAAGATTATATCACAAGTGACATTGGAATATCGACTTGGAAGGAACAGACCTTTCTCTCCCATGGAGCCTTATTAGCAAAGAGCTGCCAGGCTGCAATGGAATTAGCAAAGCATGACGCTGAGGTTCAGGACATGGCATTTCAGTATGGGAAGCACATGGCCATGAGTCATAAGGTATTTCACACCCTTTCTCTTTTTCAGTATTTAAATAGCTCAAATGATACACCAGAAACCTTTTGCCAGTTAATAAGCTGCTTTTATATCTCAAAAAATGTTTATTGTGTGCTTAAAATCTATCAGTCATATGCAGTTATATCATATAAACAGTATGACTGGTAAGTACTGTGTAATTTTGATAAAACCTGACAGTTTATTTAAATCACATTTGTGATGTTTGTGTTTTCTGACCCCTTGGAAAGGTTCTTGAAAGAACTCTCGCGATTATTAAATTAACATGTAATGTTGCCATTCACAGAATGGAAGAATATTTGTAACAGTTCCCCTACAGTAAAACAAATTGTGAGAAGTTAGTAAAATTTAGAAATATACAGAATAAACTTGAAAGCTTTAATTCTAATAACTGATTCTTTTGAATAGGCATAATGAAATATAAAATGTGCTGAGATTAGCTCTTATATTGTTGCCTCTGTGCATACGTAATTATAAAACTACATTTAATATATATTTCTTAGATGTTACTTAAATAACTCATAAGAGGGGGAAAATATGTACATAAATATGTAACATCTCCAGATGATTTTTTAACATTTTATTAAATCTTAGATTAGTTTTTAAGCAATTATATTTATTCAATCTTTTTGTAACTCTTTACCTTGAACTTAAAGTGAAACAAAGGCTGCTGCCAAATAAAAAAGGAATGTGTTAGGGAAAAAGAATTTTTAAGAATTTTAAAGATTATTGTTAATCATATGAATTGTTCTTTGGCTTCTTAAAGTACACCTAAAAACTGCATTCCTTAAGCTTCATTCTTCTTTATATTACCTAATGCTTTCTGGATATGACTAAAACATACTAGTGCATTTCACTGATTTAACTTTTTTGACTACTTCTTCTAGATAAATTCTGATCTCCAACCTTTTATTAAGGAAAAGACCAGTGACTCCACGGCTTTTAATCTAAACTCAGCTCCTGTGGTCTTACATCAAGAGTTTCTTGGAAGAGATGTATGGATTAAGCAGATCAGAGAGGTAAAATGAAATTACTCCTATTTTAGGTACCAGTAGTATTAGTTGATTTTAGAACATAATTTATATTTTATGTTGATCTAAGACATCAGCCATATAAGAGCTTATTTGTATAACAGGTAAAATTCTTACCTTACAATCTACATCTTTAAGAGGTAAAGTATTAGTTAAAAGTTAGAAACTGCAATTTCTTATTATCTGAGTTCTTAGAATACTGCAACACAAAACTAGTGCTTGTGGTAAATGCTAATTAACTCAGATGATTTTTTTTTTCCTAAAGGCTTTCAAAAATTGGGCTATGGTAATAGCACCACCCTTTAACTGACGGCAATTTCCCATCTGTAGACTCTAACACAAGCTGCAGAATTCCAGGAGCTCCGTCTGTCAGCTCATTGGGTTATTTTAAAACAAACTTGGACCGTGAATACTCAAGTTCTGAGGCATTATCAAAGGGAAAAACACATGATTAAGTGGGAGGAGTAAAGGGACTTAAATTGGGTAATTTCCCACTTTTTAGAGGGGAGGGAAGTTGTGGAAGATTAGAGGGAACGTTTTTTATTTTCTTTTAATCCAGAAACTCTGGTACAAAAGTTTACTTGCCCTTTTACCCAAAGCTTCATGGAATTTATTTAACTTCATGGTTCTAATTGATTGGGTTAATCTGAGACTTGACATAGGGAACCAGGCACAGCTGAAGGTGGCAGTAGCGACCATACTTAAAGCAGAGAGAACCTAAGTGATATCTGCATTCAGAAAGATAAGATTTTCTCTCTCCTACCCCACCTCTCTAAATGCGGGCAGCTTAAAATCCCTCATACTCACCAGGTAGAAAATGAGAGGATTCTTTTTTTGGGAAACCGTAAAACCCAGGGGAAAAGACCAGCAGATGTGGATGTTTGGGGGTCCCTCAGTAAACATTACCTCCTACAGTGAGGTCCACCAGTTGACAAGCGTCAGAGTATCCAAGTGCACAGAATAACCCAATAGAAGTAGAATAGGTAATAGGGCACCACTGGGCATTTGAGAAAAGCCTCTGCCATAGAAGAATGAGTTAAAAGCAAACTGAGAAAAAGAGGAATCTTAGAGGAAGCAGAGACAGTACAAGAAAAGAAAGACACATTTTCAAAAGCACTATAATCAATGTACTCGATGAGATATTAAATTCATGAAATAAGAGCAGGTGATACATTAAAAAAAGGACAATTCAAGAATAAGAAATCATAATTATAAAATATGAAAACAGGATTTTTTTTAATGAGAAGAATGGAAGATATAAATGAGAAAATCTTTTAGAAATTTGAACAAAAAGATAACAGAAGAAAAAAGGTAAGAAAATTATAGGACCAATTCAAAAGATCCTATATCAATTATGAATCCCGGGAAGGGAAAACTGAAAATGAAGGTTAAAAAATTAACAATGAATTTTCTAAAAGAAAATAAAATTTCTAAGAATTGAAAGACCTGAGTGTCCAAATTAAAATGGTGCCCTAAATAATGAATTTATAAAGACCCACACCAAATCACCTCATTATCAAATTTTAAAACAGTAGGGATAAAGAAGAGATCCTAATACTTCTAGAAAGAAAAAGAAAACCCTACCAGCAAAGGATCAAGAATCAGAATGGCGGGGCTAGCCTGGTGGCTCAGATGATTGGAGCACCGTGCTCCTAAA
This sequence comes from Rhinolophus sinicus, assembly GCF_057876585.1. Lineage (NCBI taxonomy): Eukaryota > Metazoa > Chordata > Mammalia > Chiroptera > Rhinolophidae > Rhinolophus > Rhinolophus sinicus. Next base: position 47,724,775 of record NC_142502.1, read on the forward strand.
GCTGAGGTCACCGGTTCGATTCCTGCACGGGCCAGTGAGCTGTACAGCTAAGATTGTGAACAATAGCAAAAAAAAATCAGAATGGCCTTAACAGTGACACTGAAAGCTTCACAACAATAGAGTTTACCTCAACATTCAAAGAGAAAATTGTTTCCACCTTACAGTTTTATGCCAGTCATATTATCAAGTGTGATGTTATATAAAGACAATTTAAAACAGGTAAATGAGGCCTCAAAAAACTTACCTTCCAAGCATCTTATTTCAGGGAGCAGGTGGTGTACTCTATCAAGGCAAGAGAGTAAGCAAGAAAGAGAAAGATGTGGAGTTTAGGAATTAGGAGATCCGGCATAGGTGTGAGGCAATGGGAATTTCTAGGACAATACGAAGGGAAGAATAATAAACAACAACAACAATGCCAACAGTAAGAGTACTTGCTATGTGCCACGCTCTGTTCTGATGAGAAACCTGAGGCACAGAGGGATTAACCAACTTGTGCAGTCACACAGCTAACTAGGATTCAAACCCAGGCAACCCAGCTACAGGGCCCATGTCCTTAAGTAACTACACCCTTTGTCATCCAAGCAAGTCCTAGGCTGGTGGCTATGCATCCAGTCTAGATTGGGACAAGAGGACAGAGATCTTTGGGGGAAGTGTCTCCAAGGAACAAAATGGCACTGATGATCACCTAATGTACTTGACCATATTGAGAATTTAGGGACAAATTAATGATAGGTACATAGAAAACTAAGTGTTCCTGTTACTATTACTGTAAAACAAATTACCCCAAAACTCAGCTGCTTCAAATAACCATTTTATGATATTCATGGAGTCCATGGGTCAGGAATTTGGACTGCATGCGGAGGGGATGACTGCTGCATGATTTCTGGGGCCTCAGCTGGAATGACCCAGTGGCTGGACGTGACTCAGTAATGCTGAGGACTGGAATTATCTGGAGGCTCCACTCCCACCTGGCATCTGGGCTGGGATGTCAAGAAAACCAGGCTGCTGAGCAACCAGAGTGCACACGTGTGCCCTTCCATTTAGCTTGGCTTCCTCACAGCATGGCAGCCGTAGAGGAATCGGGCTTCTTCACTGCCAGATCTGAACTCCAAACACAAGTGTTCTGGCAAACAAGCCAGAGACTACATCTTCTTTTATGACCAGCCTCTGAAGTTACACAGTCATTTCCAAGGTCTCCTATCAAAGTAGTCACAGGCCCACCCAAAATCGAGAGGAGAGACTGTAGACCTCACCTATCAAAGGGAAGAGTTTCAAAGAATTTGGGACCCACATTTTAAAACAGCCACACTATGCAACAACATGGATGGACCTAGAGGGTATTATGCTAAGTGAAATAAGTCAGACTGAGAAAGACAAATACCATATAATCTCACTTACATATGGAATCTAAAGAACAGAATAAACGAACAAACAAAATAGAAACAGACTCATAGATACGGACAACGAACTGATGGTTGCCAGAGGGGAGGGAAGTTGGGGAGCTGGATGAAAAGGGTGAAGGGATTAAGAAGTACAAACTGGTAGTTACAAAATAGTCATGGGGATGTAAAGTAAAGCATAGGGAATATCGTCAATAATATAGTAATAACTATACATAGTGCCAGGTGGGTGCTAGACTAGTCAGGGGGACCACTTCTTAAATTATATAATTATCTAATCACTATGCTGTACACCTGAAATTAATATAAAATAATATTGAACGTCAACTGTAACTGGAAAAAAAAACTTAAAAAAAATAAAACACCCACACTAAACATATGGGATAAAATGAGGCAGTTATTAGCTATAGTGAAAAAAATTTAAATGTATGAGAAAGGAAATGTAATCAATACTCGACATGGCTTACAAAGTAATATTTATATAGCATAAAATGTCAATTTCAAATATTGATTTAAACCAAAAAGTATAATGCAAGGAGGATAGGAAAAAAGAATGTGTTTGTCATGTAAGAAATGTAATTATTCCTTTCATGGTAAGATCAAGAGATAATGTCTAAAATTTTAAAATCAAGCAAAAACTATCTTTGAAGATAAACAGCAGAAGAAACAGCTAAAGAGAGTTACACAGGACAGACAGAGTCTGGAGAGTACTTAGGTTGCCTTGTTAGAAGTCTTATGTTATTTGACTTTTTAAATACTATACATATATTTGGTTTTATTTTAAAACTTTCCATCTAAAAATTTATATACTTTCCTATAGTAATTTCACTTCTAATAATGTATCCCAAGAAAAATATCAGAGAGGCTTACATATTAAGATACGTAGTAAAATATTAATTCTAAAGGGAAGAAAATGAAAATTGATCCATTTAAATATAGAAAAGGTTAAATGAAGTATCACACAATGAAATACCACACAACTATTGAATATTGTATTACTAGGGTGGATTTGTGTGTTTTTCGACAGCTGAACTGAAAATATATATGCAGATGGTGTTAGTAGCTCTAATTGGGTTACATTAGAATACATTGCAGATTTACATTTTGGTTGAAAAGATCCAGCTAAATATGTTCAATGAAAGCTACCAACTCTCCATTGGCTATTCACATATGTATATATATACACATATAAAAGTAACGTAGATATGAATTTTAAAGAAGCTTCACAGAAAAGGGACATATTTAACTCTTAGTTTCTTTGCAAGCATACAAAATTGTAAATGTAGACAACACAAGAGTCCAGGATTTCCTAAACAGCTGGTGAAATATTCCCAAATCATTATCTCCAACTTGATTTAGATTCAAAGGGACATCCTTTCCAAATAGCCTATGCTTAGCCACTGACTTCAGGCTCTTCTCCTTATATGTATCTACACGTCTGAGGCATGAACAGGGTCACTGACGGAGAGAAGATGAATTTCGCTGACGCAAATAAGAAATGTTAGTTTCTGCCATGCAGGGAGCATCATTCTTCAGATTAAAGGCTCCTAACTTGAATTTATTTTCATCTTCTAAATTGCATTATTCATGTTTACATAAAACTCTGTACGATAATCATCTGGCTCTGTGAGTGAGTTAGGGGACATTCTATCCTAAATCTCAAGGAGGTTGCTTATTAATCCTGAAATTAGTTCTTTCTACTGTTCTTTTTTCAGTTTTTTTGTGGCATTTGCCTCCTGTGCATTTTTGCAATTTTTTCCTCCCCCAGGTTTTGAATTTTATTGCAAGATTCTTAAGGATCATAGTGAATTCACCTTTGAGTTGCCCATAGTTCCTGGCGTAGTGACTTACTTGGAATAGGCATCCAATTAATATTTTAAAAAAATATGTGTGATGTGGTCTTCTCAGGGTGAGCTATTTGGTGGCAGCCTTGTTTTGTTAAATAGAAAGAAGAGTCGCATTGGTATAGTAGAAATGGCCCAGAGGACCAGGATTTGGAAGACCTGGGTTCTGGTTTGGGCTCTGCTGGCATCTGTATAACCTTAATCACATTCTTTCACGTCCTTTTTATTATTTTCTGTAAAATGATGGCATTTAAGCTAGATCTTTTCAGCTCTCAAATAGGTCTCGTAGGCAAGAGATGCATCACAAGAAAAATACTTATCTCTATTAGAAGCTTAATACTAGTTTTCACATTGAAAAATAGAAAAGTCTTGCTCCCAATGATGGAAGTCACCTATGATTTCTTATTATCACATGTGATATTACTTCCCTGCTCTGCTCAGACAGGTTTGTGTCCCATCTACCCTTTTGATTTCCTGCTTGGGGAAAGTGAGAATTAATGACTAGACACGGAAGGGAGGAAGAGATGACATACTGTTCGTGCCTGTTCAACATCATTGTGAAGCCAGGAAGAAGAGCACCTATGGAATTTTTCATATCAGGGGCCCTGCTAACTCCTCTCCAACTCCCCTTCTCCCCCCAGAATCTTAAGATTAGGTAGCCTTCTTCCATCATACCCATAAGGGGACACACACACACACACACACACACACACACACACACACACACACACACACACACACACCGCCACATCCTTTCACAAGAGGCAGCTTAGGGCACCAGGCCAAACCTGAAACAGCTGAAAAAGATTTGTTGGGCAATGTCTCCATACTAAATTCTACAGATTCCTCCCTACTTTAATTTTACATTTAAATTTTTAGCTGCTGAAAAATAATGATCAGATAAAAATACTGATAACAAATAGGTGGTTCACCCTAGGGAGGTGAAGTCATTACTCAGTTATCATTTTGATTCCTAATAAAAGAAAGTAGAATCTTTCAGAGAACCACGGAGCTCTGACTTGCTCAGGGAATCCAGGGGCTATTGCAGGTCAGCAAGCTTTATTTTTAATGATCCTTCTAGTTTTCTGCTGCCATTATAAGTCACCTGAAGAAATAAGAATTATGATTATATTTTCTTGGTTATTTCTGAAAGTAGTGAAATGTCACTTAGGCATGTGACATTCTGACACTGTCATAACCAGCCATAAAATACCTTAAGTGAACTACATATTTCCAATGCTAAGCTATAACTCACTTGTCCCTAGGTATCCTACTATTCTTATTCAAAAATTGAAACAGATTGTGAGGTACGGCTGGTGTGCATGAACATAACACATGTATATTCATAAACAAAAGAGAAAATGCACATTCAGAGAGTCCTCATAAATGCCACATGATATTCTTCTAATTATTTAAGTTATTTGGAGTTATTTCAAAAGGAATAATATTGACAGCATCCTGCCTATACCGTGGAAGGTGTACAGTATGGGCACTTGAAAGGACTGTATGAAACCACAAAGGCTATAGAATGGTTCTGGCCATCACTTAAATTAAAATGTTTCTTAAGGTTTTCTGTTTCACTTAAGGAAATAAAGGGCTGCACTACTGGAACTACAGCAGGAAAGTGCCCAAAAGTTGTCTGTGACCTCGTAAAGAGGGGATAAGTGAAATACAGAAATATAAGGAATACTGTAAGTGATGCCATTTGGGGAGCTGGGAAAGTCAAAAAAGGGTTTATGAGGTAGGTGCTTCTGAGATAATCCTTGAAAAAGAAGATCTTGCCAGCAAAGATGGAAAGGAGGGACTTCCTAGACAATGGAAGCCACGAAAATGGGATACAGGTGGACAATTGTGCAGTGTATTCAAAGGAAAAAAGTGTCATTTGCGTGGAATGTGCAAAACCTGGGCAGTATAGGGAGAGAGGAAGAATTCATCTGAAATGTACATAAATGACTATATGTAAAGACTTCAGTCCAAACAAAAACATGTACATGAATGTTCAGAGCAGCAATATTTGCAAGAGTCAGAAAGTGGAAACAACATGTCCATCAACTGATGAATGGATAAACAAAACATGGTACATCCATACAATTGAATAGTGTTCAGCCATAGAAAGGAATGAAGTACTGATACGTGCTACTTAACAGCATGACAGAAATGCTCTGGAACTAGATAGAGGTGAGGTTGCACAACATTGTGAATGTACTAAATGCTCCTGAATTGTACGCTTTAAAATGGTTAAAATTATGAATTTTATGTTATATGAATTTTACTTCAATTAAAAAATAGCACGTTAGGGACTTTCCATCCTACAACCACAGCCCAGTTTGTCCGTAACCTCGCAGAGAAGGCCCCGACTCTGGTAAACACTGCTGTGACTTACTCGAAGCATCGAGTGGCCACATTTTGGCACTATGCCCAGGTTGAGCTGGTTCCTCCGACCCCTGCTGAGATCCCTACAGCCATTCAGAGCTTGAAAAAATTATTCAATAGTGCTCACACTGGTAGCTTCAGACAGTTCACAATTAAAGAAGCTCTGCTGAATGGTTTGGTGGCCACTGAGATGTGGATGTGGTTTTACGTTGGCGAGATCATAGGTAAGCATGGTATCACTGGCTATACTGATTGAAGACCAATCATTAACATCTGTTTCTTTTGGGTTTATTATTTGAATGTTCTGGGACCATGTGTGATCAGATTGGTATTTGAATAAAACATGTCAAAATCAATATTTTCTATGTCAAAATTTTTTTTTAAAATAGGACTTTAGGGGATGGCCAGTTAGCTCAGTTGGTTAGAGCGTGGTGCTAATAACACCAAGGTTGCTGGCTCAATCCCCGCATGGGCCACTGTGAGCTGTGCCCTCCTAAAAAAAAAAATAAAATAAAAAAAAATAGGACTTTGGGATGTTTGCCTGTGGAAAATGAACTTGATTCAGAAGTCATGGAGCAGACGTTGAAAGTTTTTAAGCCAAGTCATGTCAAAGTCCGAAATGTGTTTTAGGGAGGTATATCTGGCTACCTTATATAGGGTGAAAGGAACAAGTAGATACTAAAGAGAAGGAGATCAGGTAAGAGGTTTGTGGGAACCTGCTGGTGAATGCAAGAGAAAAGTCCCAATCGCAGCGTTGGCAACAAGAATGGGAAGGTAGGAAGTTAGGCATTAAATTAATTTCAGAGAAAAAATATATAGGAACTGAAAACTAACTTGATAGGGAGAAGCTGGCAGGTATGTACTGGAAAGAGGCCATAAGAGGCCCAAACGAGGATTTTGAACTTGGATAACAGGAAGAATTGTACTGTGAATGGAAATAGGGAAGTGAAGTAGGAAAACTGGTGTAAGTTTGGGGAGCTTGAGGTGGACCATCAGGTTGGTGGCCTTCACCTTGGGACCTGGCCACTGGAGGAAACAACTCAGTTCCATTATCAGCATAATTTCCTTGCTCATGGTCTTTCAGTGATCTGGATAAATTTTTTTTTCTTGGTCAAACTGCAATTTTAAATTTCATGTCTCTTCCAGATTCCAAGAAAGCATAGCAAGAAAAATGGTTTGGAAAGGGATAGCAAGACTTTTGAACAGAAATATTTACTATGTAGGTAATACAAGCCCCTCCTGGTTTTTAAATTGGGCACCACAGCCTTCTGTTGCTTCCTCTTTTCCCAGTGAACCAAAGGAAGGGAATGCGAGAAAGTTAATTCCATGGACAGTCACATTTGTCTCCAAAGATTAGCTTTCCCAGGTGAAAGAGACAGTAAAATCAGGTACCCGAGCAGTCCAGCTCTGAATAGTGTTGACTTCCTTGCAAATAGATGCCTTCTGTGCTTTCTTATTAGCAGGCAAGAATAGTCAAGATAGCAAAGAAGAGGCCTGCCCTGTTCCTTTATATTCTGATACTTTTCCAGCTCTATAACTGGAGAGCCTGACAATCTAAGGCCTGCGTCTTCTACCAAACCAAAACTCAACTGGCTGCTTCAATTGCTGGGCTAGCAGATCTACCGTGTTTCCTCAAAAATAAGACCTAGCCGGACAATCCGCTCTAATGTGTCTTTTGGAGGAAAAATTAATATAAGACCGGTATTATATTATATTATATACCCTTACAGTAAAGGTTTTATAGTAAAATAAGACTGCATCTTATACTAATTTTTGCTCCAAAAGACGCATTAGAGCTGATTGTCTGGCTATGTCTTATTTTCGGGGAAGCACGGTAGTAGATTTCTAATTTGTGACCTTTTTAAATCCTCGTACACTATACCCAGACCATTCCGGGATGAGGATGGAGGTATCCTTCCTTCTTTTCTTGATCCCCCCAACACACCTCCTTTCTATACATATAAGCTCCACCTTTTAATACCAATGCAAATGTACAGAGAGTTTATTTTCAGTAAGACCCGTTTTCTCTAAAGGAACCAATGACATTGTTGCCAGTGTCAAGGCAAAATACCTTTAAAATGTCATTATTTTTGCAGCCACCAATGTAATCTTTTATTCAAACAAGGATCATTAATGGATAATTGGTTAATATAATTACATGAATGGTTATTAGAGAACCAAATATTTACATGGACTCAAAGCACCCTACAGTTTACTTATTAAATACAGTGAATAAACTTAGTTTCACCAACAGTGAGACAAACTGGTATTGTGTGACTCCTGATGTAACAGAGAAGTACACAGCGTTATCTGTATAGTTTTCCTGCCAAAATGTTTTAACTTTAATCATTAGAAAAGAATCAAGACAAATCCAGAATAAGGGATATTCTGCGGAACAACTAACCTGGACTCAAAAAATGCCAATATTATGAAAGACAGAAAAGGTGGTGGTGTGGGGACCGTTGTAGATTAGAAGAAATTAAAAAGCCATGCCATGCAATGGAAATGTAGGATTTTTAATTTGATCTTGGATTGGGATTAAAAACAGCTCTAAAGGGCACTGTTGGTTGAACTTGGAAAACTTTAATATGGATTTTATCTTACATGTTATAGTAAACGTTAACTCTGTTGGGTGTGATCATGGGTTTGTGGTTATGTAGGAGAACACTGTTTTGTTCTTTGGAAATAAATACTGAAAAGGATGAGGCGTCATGGTGTCTACAACTTACTGTCAAATAATCAGCCAATGATCGTTTTAGAGAGAAAGCAAAATGGCAAAATATTAGCAATTGGTTAATCTACATGGAGGGCAAGTGGACGTTTGTTATGTTCTTTCAACTAAAATGTTTGAGGGAAAAAGTAGTTTTCCTTGAAGATTTAAAAACAGAATCTTAAGGGGGAAAAAATGACTGTTATTCCAAAATATAGCTGATAGCATTTGGGAAGCATAACATGATAAGTAGAGATGATCAGTCTGTGGCAATTTCTGGACTCCCGGCTGTGGAATATTAGTTTTCTGCTTTTAGAAAAAGGTTTCCCCATATCCAGCTTTCAAGTCCAGATAACAGCAGTTGGAAATTGGAAACAGTTCATTTATGTCATCTAATCCTTCTTTGTTACCTGACTTATAAAAACGCATTTGTTTCTTAAAGTAAAAGACCACATTGTACATCCATTACTTACCAACAGGGAATCTATCTGCCTTTGGTCTGCAGAGACTGGTATATAAACCTTTGGAATTAATCCCTCTGTGCATCCTCTCAGAGTGCTGGCTTTTCCTGCTTTTGTACAGAATATTGTTTTACAGGCCTCACTATGGCTGTCTGAGGAGGCTTCCAGTGTCCTGAGCACACTATCTTGTCTGTTTCACATTTTTTAAAGATAAAACAAGGTTCAAACCACACATTCTCTGTGAACTGCTAAAGACTAGGAAAAATTACTTTCTCTTCTCATGACCTGGATTGACAAGAAGCACACCTACAGGGGGCAAAAAGATGAGTGAATCCCTTTTAAAGACCCCAGTAATGAAGCCCTCAGGGAATCGCCATGCACGGCAGAATTTATAGTGGCTTCTGGAGATGAACAGTGTGGCAGGAAAAGAGGTTCAGGGCTGCTGGCTGTTGAAATACAGTCTGCATTTATTTTATATCGGCCTATTTAGGGCCCCAGTGAGAAAGTTATTTTAATAAAATCTTGCTCGGCCAGAAATGTACATACGGGGCAGATGTCATAAAAACGGGGGGAAGTTACAGCACTCCATTTTCCTTGAGACTTAAGGAGTTTATAAAGTTGTTCTCTTTTAGTCTTTGAAGTAAAACACTGATGCACACAGAAGCATAAATCGAAAGGACATTAGACATAGGCTAGAACAGTGATCCTCAAATCAATCAGAATCTCAGGGCCAGGGTACAGAGGCCTTGCATTTTTAACAAGCTGCCCAAGTGATTCTGATCCAGCCAGCCCCACATTTGTGAGAGCCCAGCATTGGGCAACGTCTGGCCTGGTCCAATGCTCTTATTTTACAGGTAAGAAAATGAGGCCCACGTGAAAATTTTAAAAATTTAAAACCTTTGAGATATTAACCTGTCATGGACTGGAAACCATATTTTCTATCTGCCTCAGTGTTTATCTTCACAGGTCACAGTGCCTCTTGGAGGGGTCATAGTTAAGATCTTAGGCCACTTGCTTTGCTCCGTAGACAAGGCCTGTTTGACACCTGGGACTTTGAGGTATATGCATCCTGATATCCCCTGAGGCCTCCTGACTTCCATTCTGGGCTCTCTTCACTTCAACATACTGTTTTCAAGGTTGAGAAACTTAATTACACTATACCACTACATCTGTGAGAAGAATGATCTCAATCTATTCTGTCCTTTTGTTGTTTGATTTTCATGAATTCTTTGAATCTGTTTTCTATAGAGTCCCTTCCTTAGTCCATTTATAAACAGAAGCTGGGTAACGAAGTGAAAATATGGTATTGTTCAGTATGGGTAAAAATTACTCGTAAGGCACCAGCGGATGGCTCCACATTTGCTGCGTAATGGCTCTCAACCTAAACACATAGCTTCCCTAGAGCTAGGAGTGAGGAAAGTGAACTTTGCAAGTTCCCTGCATAGACGGGACATAACCAACACATACAAAGAAAAAGCATTTCTCCATCTATTCGTTCATTCATCGGGTATGATCGACCATCTGCTACATACTAGCGCTGATCTAGACATGGAATACATTTGTGACCCAGGAGAGAAATTCCCCTCGCTCGTGGAGTGTAAGTTCTAGAGGGAGCCTGTATGTGAAGCTTATCTAAAACAAGATTGCGACCCCTAGAGTATAAGTTCCATGAAGGCAGAGCTTTTTATCTGCTCTGTTCATGGCTATGTCTCTGGGCCTGAGCCGTGCCTGACACATGTAAGCGCACAGTAGATCGTTATTTAATGAATGGGCAGCCATCAGGTGAAATAGGAACTATGGCCCTTCCCAAATTAACTATTTTACAAAGAGAAATAGGATAGGTAATAATTAATGAGAAATATTGTTTATGTAGGGGATTAAATCATCATTTGCATCTGTGTCTAACTTGCTATATTTTTATAAGCTCTAAAAGCTTTTTGTGAAAAAAAAATTTTATATCAGAATGTGTACTTCAGGTGTATGGTATGACATGTAGATATTAACATAGCAGCTGGAAATACACAATATACCTATAAAGGCTTAAATATAATATTTGTTTTATGAAATAAATGATACTTTTATGTAAAAGCTAAAGCAGTCAAGGATGAAATGGTTTCACAGAATTAGAATGTTTATTGTGATAAAATAAAAAGGACATTCAGGTAAGCTGCATATCAGTAGTTACAGTCTGTGCAAGTTGTAATGGCTGTGGTAATCGTGCTGTCATTTTATGTAGGCTTCTCATCTCTCAGCTTTCAAAACATTGAAGAGCTGATGTAGAACAGATATGGGGTACATAAATGGTGTTTCTCTGCCGTCCTCCCCAGACAAGTATATCTCTACTGGGCGAGAAAGAGTGGTGGCCAAGCTAAGAATACAAAATAAAATGAGAACATTTGGAAATGGCTTTTGATTGATTAAACACAAATACTTCAAAATAATAGAATTCCCTAAGAATATTAGTTTATAAGCAAAGTATGCGATGGGAAAAATAATTTTATAAAAATGTGTAATAGGACTACTCTAGATGTCCTTATCTGTAAACAGCGCTATATTCACTGTTCCGACCTGAAGAAACTGCTGTTGATTTTTTTTTTCGTGAGACAAAGTGGGAAATGGCTCAATGCCTCCAAAAGGAAAAGTCCACCCTAAGTCGTAAATTATGTCATTTCTCCACACTTGGCCTTGCAATCGCAAGATATAAAAGCTCTTCAACTTGCTAACTTTCAATAAATACCTCTTTCAACACTTCTAACATGTCCTTTGTGTTAAACACTGAAAGATGAGAATGTTCAAAGGCCTAGAATGAAGATGAGCTGTTAGAACAGAAACAAAATTAAACCTAGTGAGGAGATGGCAAACGTTTTCCAGAATGAGTTGTCTGAGAACAGTAACAATTCTGCAGGGCTCCCAGTTCATGCGTCATTTGAAAAGTGCTGTGCCTGAGCAATCCATAACAGTCAGCAAGAGACAAGGAAAAGGTCGGACCGCTGAAAAGGTGGACAACCTGTGACCACAGGATCAGCCTCAATGTCAGAGGCTCATCTCGTAATCTTCAACGAATGCAAGAGACAGCTGGGAGTTGGAGAACTTAAAGACTACGCATATTGTGAAATGCTGCTGCTGAAATATTGGTCACAAGCTATGGATTAGTCATAGGATCGAGGCCAGTTCACACCTGCACAACATCCCTGGGAGTCGCTGGGCCACGAATGCATTACCCAGACGTGCTCCAGGCTCCCCACCACGCTGCAGAAATTATAGTGGGGGAGAGGGATGGTCAGTAGAGACAAAACTACTTTATTTTAGGAAAAGATGTCCATAGACAGACAAACAAGTAAACAAAATATCTGAGCAGAGAGAAGAAGAATCTTTAAGAACTGATTCTATATTCCTGTTGGTATAATGTATCTCAGGACTAATTTCAAAGTCTTCTTAGTTCACTGAAAATCCTAGATCCCCCCCAAAAAATCTTCAAAGAGCAGACTGAAAACCCCAAATTCTTTTTTATAGTACATTGGTTGCAGAGGCTTTTGTTTTATTGCAAATGTCCAAGTCACGATTTTGACTCAAAGTGGTGTCAACAGCTATCCATGAGCAGTGTCTTATTACGATACTTCTTATGAGTTGCTGATTATGAAAATAAGAAAAACAAAATTCAGGCATATTTGGGTACATTTTAGATTGTGAGGAAGCAAGAAGAGTCGGGACCAATGTTATAAACCTCTCATTTTCTCTCATGAAAGTGATCTTCCCATTTATTACCTGTACAGTGGTATTTTGGACTTGGGAACACAATGGTCTCAAGACCTAACCTGTATACATAAGCTGAAGGGCTCTTGTTCTGTACAGAAGCGAGTGGCAGGAGAAGTTTTATTCTGAAGTCTACAACACACAAACTGACCTTCCAGCAAAAATTAACACATTAGTTGTCTCTGTTACATTAAAATTTTGTATATAACACTTCTGAGTATATGTGTTGATTTAAAATTTTTAATAACCAAAAATTATTTTTTCAATAAAATCTGATTTCTTACAGGATGTCTCCTTCACCTCCACCTTTTCTTCCTATCCTCATCCCTGGCAGGGATAGGGAGTGGATGTGAGGGTCTTTTGACTTAATACAACATGATAAAAAAATATGCCAAGGAAAGTTGAAAGCCAAATTGAGCCCATGGATTACTTACTAGTTGTACAGGATGAAATAATATCATTACAATATAACCGTCTGATCGTCACCATCCTAACCAAGTGATCAAATTTACAGCATTACTAAGAGTGGTACAGCCTGACATTTTGTGCCTCTGGAATTGATACAATGTGAATAACACAATATTCCACATAAAGCGTTCTTGCCGAAAATGTTTATCCTAAACCTAAGCAAGCTTCTTCAGACACAGCTTTCAGTTTGCAAGCAAAACACGGACAATTGAAATGACACAGTGAATCCAAAAGAGACATTTTATGAGACAGCTGCCCTGGTCTCTTCAAAAAGTCAATGATTTTTATGAAAAAAGTTAATGGTTTTTATTTTCATTTCATGAAAAATAGGGAGGGTTAGTCTAGATTTAAAAGGCTAAACAGAAACATAAAACCAAATGCAGTGTGTGATTCTTGATTAATTCTGATGTGGGAAAAGAGCTATAAAAGATACTCTTGGGACAATTGGAAAAATTTGAATATGGTATGGCATTGTTAGTTTTTTTGATTTGATAGTGGTTATGTGGTTACGTATGAGATGTTCTGTGCTTACAAGATGTGTTCTAAAGCATGGAGAGGTGAAGAGTCAAATGTCTACTGTCAAATCTAGACAGTGTATGTGTATACTCATTGTACTGTTTTTTCGGTTTTTCAATATCTGAAAGTTTTATATGTATACTATATAGTTAAAACACACATACGTATGTGTGTACACATACACACACACACACACACACACACACACACACACACACACACACACACACACACACCACTACCGTGTTTCCCTGAAAATAAGACCAGGTCTTATATTAAGGTTTGCTCCAAAAGATGCATTAGGGCTTATGTTCAGGGGATATCATCCTGAATAATCATTGTTGGGCTTATTTTCGGGGTAGGTCTTATTTTGGGGGAAACATGGTATATAGAAGAAGAAGAGAGAGTTGACTTTTATTCTTTGAGAAGCGAAAGTTATGGAAGCACTAAATAATTTTCAAATTAATTAATTTTTCCCTGTTTCTGTTTTAGGCTCAAGAGAAAGGAAGATTAGACTACGGTAAGGTAGGTAGATTTCATCCGTACTACAGTTCCATGCACTTCAATTTGGTGTTTGGTTTTTGTTTGTATTTGAAAGGTCAGAAGAGAATCACCACCTTCAAAGCTGAAGGACATTCCCTGTTAAGTAACAGGCATTAGCAGGTAAAATAAGAGTCATTCAATGATAAGTTTATTTACTGAGTGCCTGCTTCATTCCAGATACCACGTTAGATGCTGGGAATACAAATGGCCTATATCCAGGTTTTCCTTTCAGGACATTTACAATCTAGTGATGGAGATGGATAACTAATAACTAAATGGATACCTATACTGTCAGGTGGTGGGAAGTGCTACAAAGACACCTTTGTCCAATGGATGGCAGACAGCTGTTAGTGCCATCAGACCATGCCTGGGAAGCACCATTCAGGACAAACCTCACCTGTGGAGCTTTTGAAAACACGCATGCCTAGTTACCACTGCTTCACACCCTCTTTCACCAAAATTCCCAGGTGGGAAGAGCTGGACGGGCAGGATGGTAGGGTTTGAAAAAAGGTTCCGCAGATAATTTGACACACAGCCTCGGTTAAAAAGTGCTGTGGGAGTTCAGATGTCAGTGCACAAGTGAAGCCCATGAACACACTTGGGTCACATTCTGTTTTCCCCTCAGGGACAAGTGGAACATATTAGCAGGTGTGTGGGATGCATATAGCTGGTTGCCTAAAGGAACATACTAACCATCTGGTTTATGTGACAGTCAGGAAGATCCAGGGTGTGAGACACCTGTATGACCTGTAAGGGATCCACCTGCAGGGGGACAGCTGACACCCACAGTGATCTTTCGGGGCTCACCCGGAACTCTGTGCTCTCCTGGCGGCCCCAAGGAGCACAACCCTGCCCCCACACCTTCACTCTTGTCCTTGCCTGAAATGTAGTCCCTCCTTTTCTGTTTCACAAACGTTTGCCTCATTCAAGAAAAATTATTAGGTTGGTGCAAAAGTAATTGCGGTTTTTGCAATTATTTTTAACTCTTTGAACCACAGTTACCAACCTAATAGGTGATTGGACCACCTCTAAACTGAGGACTTCCATATCTGTCACTCTATCGTAAATGTCTGTCTACTTGAGTTTTATCAGATACCCAGATGTTGGCTGGGACATATCTTCTTGGGTTTTCCACAAGCAAAGAAGCTCAGTGCGTCTTAAACTGAACTCAACATCTTCCCCGAATCCCTGGTCTTTTTTTTTTGTTTGTTTTTAACCGTATTTTTTAGAGAAGTTTTAGACTGGCCGCAAAATTCAACGAAAAGTATAGAGAGCTCCCACCCAACCACCCACACACACAGCCTCCACCATGATCAATACTGTACCAGAATAGAACATTTGTTACAGTCAGTGCATTACATTGACACGTCACAATCACCCAAAGTCCATCGTGTACATTAGGGTCCACTTCTAGTGTTGTACCCCTGGTCCTTCTTACTTATTCTCTCTCCTGTTGTGGGCACTGTCATCCCACCAGTAAACCGTGTGAGAAACTTAGAAGTCACTCTTGAATGCTCCTCTTCCCTCACCCCTCTGTTCCATGACCAAATCTACCTGTTTTATATCCCAAATTTTCTTGAATCCAAACCCTCCTCTTGATCTGTCTTCCATTGTTCAACGTAAGTGTCTTCATTTGAACCACTGGTAAGCCTACTGACTGGTCTCCCTACCTCGCTTTTGTTCCCACAAATCCATTACCACTCAGAATGTCTGTCTGAACCACAAATCTGACAGTTTAACAGTCCAGCATAAAACCCTTCGTTAGCTCCATGTTGTCTATAAGGCAATTTCAAGGCTTGCTAGAGAGGTATAGAAAGCACCGTGTGAGCTCGCACCCTGAGGGACTCTCCAGCTTCTCCTCCTACCCTGTGCTCAGCGGCACCAAATTACATAAAACGTACTGTTGCTGTTCTCCATGTCTTGGCTCACGCTGACCGCTCCACTTGACGTGCTTTTCCCCCCCTTATCTGGCTAGCCCTGCACCTCCTGTAAGGCTTAAACTAGGGTCATCTCCTATAGGATGTCTTCCTTGGTGCCCCGGGCTGGATTAGCTGCTCTCTTCCATTTGTTGATTTTTTTTTTTGTTTAAGGCGGGCACAGTGGCCCTTGTGGGGATCGAACCAGCAACCTTGGTGTTATCAGCACCACGTTCTCAACTGAGCTAATCGGCCACCCCTCCTCCATTCTTGAATACATTGTGGATCTCTTGGTCTTAGCACTTACTCTGTCACAATGATCCATTTATGAGACAGATCAGAGACTCAGTTCTTTGAGGGCAGGGACAGTGTCTTACTTGTCTTTGTATACTTGGTGTCTAACAGCCCGTGTGGCATTTGGTAAATGGTGAGCGTGAGTGAGTGAGTGAGTGAGTGAGTGAGTGAGTGAGTGAGTGAGGCCATGAGTAAGAAAATAGAAGACACGTGAAGTTAGTTGCAGAAGATCTCATATAGGGTTTTTGATCTCAGAAAAAGAAAGCTTTTGACACATGTTGCAGGTATCAGCAGGATTGAGAAGGTTGCTGAGGAACGTTGTAATAAACTAGTTTGGACATAAAGGCTGGGATTTCACCGTGACAGTAAAAGGAAGCTAACTTGTAAACAAAAAGTAAGGGAAAGACATCACGATTTAGCAATAGAATCACTATTGATCGTTGATGCTTATTTATGACTCAAAAAACTCTTTTAGGATTTCTTATTGCAGAAGCACATGGCAATGGAAGAGGTTTGAAGAAAAGAAAAAAATGTGATGCAGAGATCAGACACCTGGACCAAGCTCTGCCACCAACTTGTTACAAAATCTAATACCAATTATGGAACCTCTTCGGTCTTCCCTCAGTTTGTTTAGTATAAAGTGAGCAGTTTAGAATAATGCTGTTCTACTCTTTAGGCCCACTCCAAATTTGAGAAGAGACATTCCTGGGGGCAGGGAGGGGCATTATTATCTTGTATTTGACTGTGGTCCAGGTTCGTCCCTTTATCCGCCTCATCCACCCAACGGACCGCTGTGTGTCGGATCTTTAACCTGCGTGAGACGCGGTGCTGACTTCTGCCAGGAACAAGACTGGTGCAGGCCTTGCCATCACACTCCATCTGACTCAGACCTCCCCATCTAAAGCAGCACTTCCTCTTTGCTCTAGTTTTTTTTCTTTTTAGTATTTATCGTGACTTAAAATCATCATTTCCATTTAGTTGCTTGTTTCTCTTTCTTCTTCCACTGGAATGTCAGCACCCCGACGCAGGGCCCTCAGTGGCCTTGTTCGTGGTTGTATCATGTGTGCCCAGCACGGGCTTACATGTCGGAGTGCTTGGTCAGTGTGTGTGGATGAGTGTTGGGTCAGGGCTACGCTAGGAGAAGCTCAGGAGACTGGGAGAGGTCTGGAGTCGAGAATTATAGACTCAGGTTACTCTTTTTAATAAGATGATATTGACTGTACAGCCCGGTCCATCCCAGTGTTTGGTAGCCCAAAGGATGCTTTCCTAAGTGCCCTGTGACAGTATTTCTCATGCCAGTGAACAGAAACCCACCACCCTGGAACATGTGGTGATATTCCGATTTGTAAGGGCATAATTTCATCTAGGTCATTAATCCAGACCTATCATCCTTACACAGACAAACCCAAGTGACATGGGGAAGAAAGATGATATCCGTCTGAACTAAGTACCAGGGAGATGCCTGCAGGATGCAGCTGGTGGTATTGTCTCAGGCGTGTATCATGGGCCTCGGTAACACACATCATGCCCCACGCATCTCTTCTTTTGCGTGGTCATGGGGCGTGTGCTGAGCAATGCAGGCATCACACTTACTGGCTTAGGGCTTCGCTAGTGGATTTAGTTGAAAAACTCAGCAGCCACTTCTGGAGACTCATGAAATTTGTTACTGGAAATTTCTTTATTTCCACGTGGTGAGTATCTACTCAAAAGTCAAATTTTATCTGAAAAATTGAATTTCAAGAATCATAATCATTTTGGCTGTGTGCTCTGTGGCTTTATCTGCCACCTCTCAGATTTTGTCAGTCTCGGAATGGCAAGGAAATAGGGGAGAGGGCAGAAGAGGTGATCATTTCAAAATCGGTCTCAGCTATATCTTCAGGTCTGGCATGTTCAGCAAAACAGTGGTCTGTACTCAGACACTCAGATAAGAAATTGAATTACTTTTTAATTGAGTTCCTGTTGCGATAGAACCTGGATATGAATGCTTTACACTGTTGCAGTGCCTTTCATCCTAAGATATCAAAGCACTTGACAGCTATTAATTCATTAAGTCTCGCACCTCTGTAAGGTGGTTACCACAAGTACAGGAGCACTCTACCCACTGAAACGCACCCACACGGGGCCTGGGCAAGGAAGGAAGCTGTTTAACTGTAAGGTGATTCTACCCAGTAGCTTCTAAAATAGACAAGCATGGCACATCTTACTTACCTCGTTGAAACTGCAGAAGTTTCATTAGCCAGACTGTAATTACCAGAAGGAAATTGTGACCACAAAGCTGGTGGTCACAGTTTTGCTCATATGTCCAGTGCTGTGGGGACCTTAATTGCAGGGATCGGTCTGCAGCCCTGGGTGTGGACCTCTCCGGCTATTCCTGTTCCCTCGGCTTCTGGCCCCAAGGTTAAGCACATCTGATCCCGTTCAGTGCTGGAGGGAAGACTGCCACCTATTGACTTGTAGGAATTTGTGGGCATGTGTTGGGGCTGGTGGAGAAGCTTCTCGGACCACGTTCACACTTGGTTTGCTATGGTAACTAATATATATGTCTGAACGAAAACGAATATGTTGACTACCCTTGCTTAGAAAAACATCTACAAACGTCTGTGTATTTTCCCCAGCTGGAGCTGAGCGTATGCCTGTAGTTTAGCCTACTGCTACTTGAAATAAGCATGCTGCTAAAAGACTGAGGCAGATGGTATTTTTACCACTTCAGGCAAAACATGGCACCTATGGTTCGGCTTTCTACAATTTTAATTTTTTATCACATTCAAAATGACTTGCTTTTATATCTCCATCACAGTGATGCAGGCTTTTTCCCAATTTATTTTTGATAATTTCTTCAGATCTGCAGGTATAAATAAATACCACTTGGTCCAAACCAGACCTTGTCAGCACTGAGTGAGCCTCCTGCTTGTCCTTTCCCACGTGCCTAGACCTGGTCCTTAAGTGGGCTTTGACATTCATGCTCATTTGGACACAGAGGTTCTAAATGATTTACAGAAGCTGTCTTTATATTCATCTCCAGGCCTTACTGTGCAGTTCCTGTCATTTTCCCCATGACTCGGTACAGAAAAGAGAGCCGTTCTTTCTAAGGTCCTCTTACTGAAGTTCACTCTAAGCCAGAGAATTGCCCAAGACTGAACACTGGGCAAAGAAAGATTTTGCAGTGTTAATTCATTAGGCATCCAGTTCTCCGTTAAATGTACAAGATTTTTTTTTTTTTTTGAAGGAGTGGGGTGTTGACTTGCCCTGTCTCCTGGAATTTGTTCAGTGCCCCAGAGCCACACAGTTTGCTGGCTCCATCCTCCCGCCCCTCTCAGGCGGTGACTATGCTGCTGTTCCCCTCTCCCCTCCCCACCCTCGGAAGGTCTTGCACGTTTGTTTTGGTTGTGAAATGTATTTGCATAAAATTCTCTTCTCACCAGCAAACAGTACTGTCCACAGACACTGCGTTTGCATCTTCACGTATCATCACTTCCCTTTAAGAAGAACCTGGAGTCTTTCCTCTCATGTCGTGGATCTCCTATCCAAGGGCTGCCCTTTTCGCCAGTTTTTCTCTTTCATTGTACATAGATTGCATCAACCATTTTGCTGCACATGGAGTCCAAAATTCTACTTTTTCAAACCTTGACTAGAGAATAATATTGTCTACAAAGCCAGGATCTTTTTTTTTTTTTTTTTTCCTTTTTACAGCAGAGTTTTTGCCTGCTTGTTCTTTCCCATAACGCTAGCTACCTAGCTCTGAGAATTTTTCACACTGGTACATTTAGAGACCAGGTGTTGCTGTGTTTTCTTTTTCCCTCTATCCCATTCTCAGGCCGATGCTGCTTCTCCGAGCCTGAGACTTGACATTCGCTCCTTGGGTAAAACATCCCATACAGCATCACTGTATACACGAGATCTCTCATTTCCTCTCACCTCTTGAAGTTGTCTTAACATTTCGGGTTTCTGTTTTAGTGATAATTATGGAGACTATGTAGAAGCACTGACATTCCAATCTCCCATCTTTTTTCCCTAAAGGACTCATGGTCCAATTAGATGAGATGTTTATAATATAATTTAAAGAAAAAAATAAAACTCCCAATCCAAATAGCATCATGATATAGGTGCAACTATGTAAAATTTTATATGCTTGATAAAGACCAGAAGACAACATGTAAAAATGTAAATAAAGGCATTAAGTTGACATTTCAGCATGTCTAAAATAAGAAATGCATTGCACTTTTTTAAAGATTTCTGTTTTAAAAGTATACTCTGATTTGAATTAGAATTTTTTCAGATTATGACCTGAGCTACCGAGAAGTGAAAAATACATTTGTACCAACATAATCAGAATTTAATTCTAGGCTCCTAAAGAATTGCTTGCTTCTATGGCAATAGGCAGAAACGCACACCTGGAAAATGTAAATTTTCTTACCCTGAATTTTTGTGCTAGGCCTCAGGGAGTGGTTGAGTTACTGGAGGACCATTGAGGAGGATGGGAAACCCCGTGCACTGGGCAGGCACACAGCTGCTGATCTGATGACCTCACCACAGCACAGTCATAGGTGCTGGAAGATCCCCTCAGAACTGCCATCTGAAAGTTTCAAATCCTCTACTCCTTGTTTGCTTTAAAATCAGATAAAACCAGTTATTTTTCTTTCAGCAATCACATTTCAGACAAGTGTTTTTCCTTGCAGCAATAATGAATAGATTTTGTGTAATCTGTTTTCCAAAACAATTAATGTACTAAAATAGTTTTTTGCAACCCCTGCTTTAATTGCAAGTCTCCTTCAAAATATAATTATTAGTGATGGAAAAATAATCATGCATCAATTTCTGTCCGTAATAAAGCATAGAAGCTTTTGTACCATGTGAAACTTTTAATCAGAAATACATTCTGATTAAATCACACATGCAATCGTTAGTATCTTGAACCAGAGTTATGCCTTCTTAGGAGCCCTCAAGTCTTTTTGCAAAATAGTTGCCCTCTGGACATTTATTCATTCCCCATCATCAAGCTGGTTTTTTCCTCAAGTCTCCAAGCATATTATTTTGCATGTGTCCCCAGTGACTATCATCTTGCCTTGATGATCTGTTCTTCTAATTTCTTAATGTTATTTTAAAATTAGATTCTTGTTCTCTGAGGTGTTAGCAATCCCACACACCTCAATGGCATCAGCAGATTTAATGATCATAATCTCTATTCCCTGGTGGATCGTGAATAAAATTATTAAATGAGGGATGGCTGGTTAGCTCAGTTGGTTAGAGCGCGGTGCTAATAACACCAAGGTTGCCGGTTCAATCCCCGCATGGACCACTGTGAGCTTCACCCTCCTTAAAAAAAAATTTGTAAAAATTAAATGATATCAATAATAAGCCTCTTTATGCATCATAAAATATGTCACCCTCTCAGTTGTTAGCCCAAATACTATTGGTACTGTTTTAGTTCAATCCTTGAAGCAGTTGTCTTTTTTCAATTTTTCTTCATATCATGTATTCCTAGCTTGTTGATCTTTGGTTTCTAATTTTATATATAAAAGGCTAAATTACTTAGTTCACAATAATATTTAGTGGTGCAATCTCTCCCATTCTTAAATTGACCATTTTGAATTACTGGCCCGTAAAAAAATACATATTTACATAATAACTAACATTTACCAGGAAGCTGAGGCAGACTTAGATTATCGATGACCAGTTATTGGTTTTAAGCCTGGAATCTGTCTGGTTTTGCTCACCATCATACCCTGAGGGCCTAACACAGTGCCTGGCACATACAAGGTACCCGGTAAATATTTGTTGAATTAGTGTTGAATGAATGAATGACCAAGATGTGCCAAGTGTTTTTGCCTATATTCTGTGCTTTGAATTCATAAGGCATATTTGACTCCACCTTTGTTCCTCTTATTTCCCCCCACCCAAGTATATTTGTAATCAAATGTTACATCCTCAATGCCTTGCACGCCCTGGGTTGAAATAAAGATTCAATTGGAATAACGTTTTGAATCTTAGTCTAGAAAGCTAACTAAAGATACCCTCCAGGCTGGTTCTGTGGGTGAACGCTCTGCACTGTGGGATCGCTGGATTCAATTATTGCTCCCAGTTTGTGGTATCAGGAGCCACCTGTGCACAGGGAGCCTATATGCCTTTATGTAGAGGATAGAGCCCTCTATCCACACAGAGGAGCCTGTGTAGGCCCCAGAAACAGTTTTAAGTAGAGCTGAAGGGAATACTGTCTCATTCCTTGTCATAAAAACAAACAAACAACAACAACAAAAAGTGGAGAAGCATGGTTTTTCCAAAATTATATTTTTTGAGAGAAAAGAAAGGAAAAAGAGGCACCTCAGTGTAGATGCTGAATACGGTTTTAGTAAGTTAGAAGTCTTTGTCATTATTTAGATTGATATTTACAAACTTATATGCTAATGCTACAACCTGATTTTGGATTTTTGTGATTTCAAGATGTTTGGTCTATCAGAAACTTGTGATTTATTTAGCTGGTACATCTGAAGCCACACCCCCATATTTCCTAAGCTGTGTCTGCAAACACGACTCAGCCTCCCCCCTTACTGGGGAGTGGACCCTGTTCCTTTCCCCGAAGTCCTTGACTTTCCAGCTTGATGAAAGATCTGACCTATTCACCAGATCATAATAAAGCCAAAGATGAATCTCTGAACACTGATTCCTGCGTAGCGCAATGGTGCCCCCTGTGGAAGGTCTCTCTGTTCTAAATCTAAGACAATTACACTCACCTTTATCTGTGAGCCGTTCCTGATGAGATTTGTGTGTACCAGTTAGGAAAGGTTGTAGGCCTTTACACGTGCTGTGATCTCTCTAAGATGCTTGCCATCGTATGCATGTTTTTCAGTATACACTCCGTTTAAGACAGAGACTAAGCACTTTAATCAGGTGTTGCTATCAAATTCTATATCCGAATCCCTTCATTTTGTGGAGAAGAGATCAGATAACCTAACAGGGTTCAGAGTTACTGTCTCACAGAGTCCTGATTCTGCCCCGGTCTGCGGACTCCACCATTCTGCTTCTCATGGTGCTTTAGATGCTCTATCAAAAGAAGTAAGGGAGAATTTGTATGCACTCACCCGTCTTACAAACATCCAGAACAGGGTGTGCGTTACTCTGTGATCTAACATAGTTCTGTTCTCAGAAAGTGAGTATCTAGTAATGACTCACTTAGGATTTATTTTGCTGAACCAGTGCAATGATTATTATGATTTTTTTTTTAAGCTGGTCAGCATTCTTTACTCTTCCAAAAAAGTTTTATAGATATAACCACTTAAAACAAGTTCTCATCACCATTCTTTTGAGGGAGGCAAGGATCTATGTTTGCCTCCCATAACAACATGGCAGAGACCGCCTGTGTCTGGCACAGGTGTTAGTCCGGCAGGTCTGATTACCATTACGTGGCACAGAGAGCACTACCTTTGTTCCATACATTGATTCTGCGTTTACCCCGCGTCTGATGCAGCCTGCCCGGAAGACATGGCTGATGTATACATTTATTTCGTGGTCTTTACTCTCACGAGGTGTAGTTTTTCTGTTGTTTGACATGCTTTCTAGTGATGGAAGTCAGAAATGCGTTTTAAGCTCATCGTGTGTCAGGATGCCTGTTAGGACGTGAGGAATCTAGGCTCATGTGCGTGGTGGTGGTGGTGAAAGTCATTTTGAGGGAAGTGATGCCCAAGTATCAGCATCCAAATACTAACGCAGATGAAAACTGGGACAGAAGGAGGATTTACAAAATATGTAAATAAGATATGGACTCAAGTAACAGAAACCCAGATTTCCTCTTATATTGTTTATGCATTCTTCAAATAACCCCGAGGACTATTTGATACCTACATAATGTGAGTGTTCTTAGCCCACAGTGTTCTCTCTAATTACATAACCAGTATAGTATTTGTCATGAGATTACAGAGCTTACTATTTATTGATTCACTCCTAAAAAAGCTACAGGCAAGAGTGGTTGCTGGCTGCAGTCTACGACCTATGATATGTTTTGCTTGTTAAATTTCTATTACATAGTTTGCGAAAAAGCTTCATGGTCCCAGTTTTGCTCTTTGAATTTCAGTGTGTAGAATTAAGTTCCTCTTTGGAATATGATATCAAAATTAAAAATTAGCTTTGAATCACAATATAGATAAAGCCGTGATTATCTGTAAATCCGTAAATTTTCCTTCAGAAGACGTGAAGCACTGATTGCCTTTCTTAGGGAATAAAGCCTCAATATAATATAATTTCCTAGGTATTTCTAACTTCAGATGCCCAACCTAGCAAATGTTGATGAAAGTTTATAAGCCAACAAATAAATTGTACATTTGTTTCATTTAATTACATTTTGAAGTCGGGCGTATCTGCTCATACCCTGAGCTACAAGTTGACTTCTGTTTCTTTAAGGAGCAAGCACTGCTTTTCCTGAATTCTCTACCCTAGAGTCAACAATTTAGGTCCATTTTGAGTTCGCCAGTAAAATGTTTTTAAATACATGAAAATATTCCTAAACTATAAATGTATCTAGTTTACAGGTATTTATACATCTAGTAGGGATGCATATTCAGACCTCATTTGTATGAAATGAGTTGTTCGGCTATGTTCAATTCTTCGTGGACAGTAGTCCACAGCATGGACTCATAAATGTACTGAGCTGAGAGGCTGAGCCTCGAAATCAGTCCTGAATTCTCACTCTCATCAGGAGGCCGCACACCATCCAGACTGAGCCTAATAGACACATGTGGAGGAGAGGACAAGGAAAAAATGGAAAGCAAAAGAAAATACCACCTCTGTCTTGATCATGTTTTGTTTGGGTTTTTCTTTTAGAGAGATTAGATTATATTTTAAATGGTCAAGATGATTTGGATATTAATTTCTTAAAAAACAAGCATGTTTCTAATGAGATTTAAAATATTGAAAACACCTTAATGAATCTATGTAAAACCAGTCTGTGAATGTTTATAATTAAAGCGAGGTGCATTATATAACTGTTACAATGAACCCCACGTTTTGCAATGAACCGCATGTTCCCGTCCTCATCAAACCTTGCATTTGTATGGCATTTTATTGGTGTCAAAGTAATTTCACATATATGTTCATAATAATTCCATGTGGTATAAATAGTATCTGTCCAATTTTACAAGTGGAGCGGGGCTTAACGTAGTTGCTTTGCCCAGGGTCACTGATGTCCAGGTCCAGCGTTTCCCTCAAGTTAGGTCACTGCCTTTCTACAATTATTTTTCATATTGTAATGAAACACAGCAGAAATGAATTAATCAGTCTTAGGAAGAGAACAACTTATCCCCTTATAAGATAAGAAAAGGTTTCTGTGTGGCTTCATTTGGGAGATTCTGTTCCAAGGTTCTTGAAAGCGACCATGTCTAGAAACAGTGACATTTCATCCCTCCAGTGCCCACCTCTCTCCTCTTACCTCCCATCTCCGCAGGCTTTGGGTGCCAGGACTTGGTAAGGGAAAAGGAGAGCAGTGTAACAAGTGTCACGTATGTCATGCATTCCCCCAGAGCTCTACAGAATGATTTAAATCTGCAAAAGAATAAAGAGAACTTGTTAGAAAGTATTTTAAAGCTCAATACAAATTCATATTACAGGAATTTTATAGGCTAATTTACAAAATGAAAATACTTATATTTTATTAGATAATAGTAAAAATGTTAAAGTGTGGGCTTATATTTGTCATTTTGAACTAATTTTTTACTTAATCCTTTATTCAATGTTTTAAAAAGCATAGTGACAATGACATGAGTGGAACTCCAAGTAACACTACTGCAGTCAGTCTTTGGTTGGGATTTTTAGTAAAAATCAGTTTTTATTATTAAAGATTTAAAGTAAAAACATTAGTTTTGTTTTGTGACTCAGTAGTGGGGGTGATGATATTTGAGTCTTGTTCTGTACCTTTAAAAAAACGTATTATCGGAAGGATATACTTAATCAATTGAGATATTTATGGCTTTTTTCTTAGTAGGAAATGTGGAAATTTTCTGCCTCCAATTCCCATTGACATTTGCTCTACAACCACATGGCACTTTTAGCTGTGGTAGAAAAAAAAATGTATATGTTGTAATGGACGTACATAATTAATCTAATGATGGCTCCAGTTTTCTATCATATCTGAAAATACGGTTTTATCCAAAGGTTTTTGATTGATGTATTTTTTTCAATCTGTGATGTGTGTTTTAAAATTTTGCCCTTGTACGTAGGCATGCAAAGGACATTATTGACATAAATATGTATTCTCTTCTCAAATGAAATTGTGATGCTTTCCATGTCATGTAGAAGTGAAAGAAAGGGCCTTGTAGCAGTGTGGTTAAGAGCAGCAGCTCTTTGGATCTTGACTCCAGCATGTATCTTCTGTGTTACTTTGGGCAACTTACTCTTGCCCAAGTTTGCTCATCTGTAAAATAAGAGCAATAATAGTGCCTACTTCATAGGGCTTTTATGAGAATTGAATGTACGTATCTTCTTCTAAGATGGGTGGATGGATGGATAGACAGACAGATAGACAGATAGATCTTAGAAGAGAAGATATATGTATATCTATCTTCAATCCTCAGAACAGCCCTATAAGGTAGATACTATTATTAATGTATATAACTTATTACAGATATATATGTTATATGTAGATATATCTTAGAATAGTGCTGGGCATACATAAGTACTATATATGGGATTATTTTTGTTATTATTACTATTTTAATATTAGGAAGTACTACCATTCTTATTGTATTTTTGCATGTGAATTCATGTAATTGAGAAAATAACTAAAAATTATATTTCTGTCTCCATCTAACTTTGCCAAAGTAAGATATTTAGTTAAGATCAGTAGATTTTTTTCCCCTACAGGTTCTTGGAAATAATTTGTTACTTTCAGTAAAAAGAAATGCTTTTTATGTTGTTTGCAATACATTTCACATTTTATCATATTAGAGAAAGGTTTTAATTGTAGCTTTTCCTTTTGTTCCAAGTCACATGAGTCAGAAGTTGATAAGACCTTTCGGTTGAAGCACTGTCGGCTAGAATCATGGAGTTGGGTGGGACTGTGGAGGCAGCTTTGTTTCAGCTCCCACATGAGCTAAGAGTTTCATTCATACTTTCTCTAACATACCCATCCGGTCACTGAGGACTTCATTAATAGGGAGTTCACAACTTGTCAAAAATAATTATTCTGTTATTAGAGAACTCTAGTCACTCAAACACTCTACTTGTAATTGAAATCTGCTTCCCAGAACTTCACCTTGTTGCTCTTTGTTCTGTCCCCTGAAGCATATAGAACAGGACTATTCCTTCTTCCATTTAATTGCTGCTTTAGATATTTGAAGATGGCTTTCATATCCTCCTTTAATCTTTTCCTCCAGGTTAAACATTCCTTAGGTGGCATGTTTCCAAATACTTCTGTATCCCAATACTGGACCCAGTCTCTCTTGAATACGCCTCTTACACATGGCAGTGGCACCCAGGACTGAACAGTTTTCTAAACATGAGTTGACCGAGTGCGGTGTGACCGTTCCCACCCGTGTTTTGGAGCTGTGCATTTGTTGATGCTGCAAAGCTTGCATTTGCTTTTTTTTTTTTTCAAATCTACATTGCAGTGTTGGATTATGTAAGGAATGTGGTTATCAAAGATTCTCCGCATTTTTAAACAAGTCACTGCCAAACCAAGGCTTACACTTTTACAGTTAATTTTTGAAAACTAAATGCACAACTGTACAATTATCCCTGTTACATTTCATCTGGGTAGTTTCAGTCTATTGTTCAACATGTCCAAACCATTAATATTTCGATGCTGTCCGTGTGTTAGCTTTCTATCTTGGCTATGTGACATCTGTATATTAAAATTTCATATGCATTTCTTCTCCATCTTCATTGAAGCAATGCATGCAACTGTGCTAAGGGGAAGAAACCAAGTACTGAGTCCTGTAGCACAACACTAGACATCGCGTTTCTGCTCAATATAAATCCACTACTACGTTTTCTAGGAATAGTTGTGTTACATATTCGAATCCGTATTACCATATTCTAACCCTGACCCCATTGCTCTGTCTTAATCCATGAAGGACAAAGTTTCCAAAATTCTAACATACTCTATCCTTACTGTTTCTGAAAGCTGACAGCCAAGTGGTCATATCAAAAGGAAAATGCGAGTTTTGTCATGACGTCCTCATTGTGAGCCGCCCATCCTGGGACTGTGATCGCCTTTCTTCTAGAGCTCACAAATCACCTATTTAATAGCCTTTTCTGGAATTTTGCCATAATTGTTCATAAATTTCCTGGCCTGTGTTCCAGAATGTACCTTTGTCCTCATCTTTTCCTTTTGTCCCATGTTGAAAGACATTAGTCATTTGAATCTCCCGTCTCTGAGATTTCTCACAGTCTTTCCGTCGCTGGGAAGCACACTTATGTGCATTCTAAGCATGCAGGAGCAGACAGAGGTGGGTGGATGCCTTTGCAAAGGTGCTCTAGACTGGAAACCGGATCTCCAGAATGAGGAGACACACAGAGGGGCAGTGCCAGAAGGTGAAAGCCCAACGGAAACATCAGACAAAATGAGTGAGAAAGCTGCTGGAGGGGAGGGGGCTCTTAGGTACTTGTCCTAGTAGATATAGCTTTGCAGTGGGAGGGTGGGTGGTCTTGGAAAGTGAAGGACATCAGAAGGCAGAAGAAAGCCAGGACGGTGGCGTCAGCCAGGGCCTCCCGGACAACCTGTAATGGGCTATTTGAATGCACATTTCGTCCTTAAAGCCCTTCATGGAATTTATTTTAGTCATTATGATTTTTAACTTATTCTTTAGTTTTATTTCCTCTTTATCTTCTCTTCATAATACATCTTTTGCAAATATTTGAGCGTACTTGTTCTCATTGGACACACAGCCTTTACATTTTGAAGCCCCTTATTTTTCCTTCCTCCATTAACCCCTGTCAGTCTTCAGCAGATTCTAACAAGGTTGTTTGTTTCTGAAGATTTTTCTACGAGGAATGGCACTTTAAAAACATTTGTGACAGGTGTCCTGGTGATAATACAGATTTCTGAATGGATTCCCACACAATTTTTACAGCTTTGTACCTCTTCTCTGTCAGCTCCTTCAAATCAGGGGTCTGTCCTGTCTCCACAGTGCTGCTTGGTGCAGACCAGTGCTCAGCCAGGGCTCAACAGTGTAAGCAGTGATTTGCTCTCCTTTTACTCCTGGGCCTTTTCAAATCTGAGCCCTGAGAGAGCTATAGCCATTTATTTTGGTTTTGTTCATAATTAATTATGGCCACTGTTGGAATTTAGTTTTTCAGAGGCTCCTGTCACCCTTGCACTATATTTCACTTATGATCTCTTGGAATCAGAGTAATCTTTTCACTAATTTTTGCAATGCACTTTAGTAACGTATAGTCTGGGTGTCCAAAAACCATGCCTACCAGTCCTTTCTTTCCCCGATTCTCATACCAAGATGGCATTACTTGTTTTGCCAGATCACTATCACCTTTCTTTACATCCAATTATGTTGACACA
This sequence comes from Rhinolophus sinicus, assembly GCF_057876585.1. NCBI lineage: Eukaryota > Metazoa > Chordata > Mammalia > Chiroptera > Rhinolophidae > Rhinolophus > Rhinolophus sinicus. Next base: position 47,754,551 of record NC_142502.1, read on the forward strand.
ATTAAGCAAGAAGTGCTTCTTCTATCTTTGATACATAAGATTATTAGTCAGCACACCAAGAATTTGTCAACTGTGGAATGGGAGCGTTAGCAAGTGTTCAAAGATTGAAGTCCCTTATCATCCTGCATCTTACCCTTCTGCCAACTTCATACACTCCATTAGGAAAGCATGGTCCACTCCTCCCACTGCGCTGGGAGGTATGTGGTCTCTCCCCATGTCAGCCTGGTTTCCATTTGTTTCCTTTTATCCTTATCCAAGTGTTTTCAACCATTAAAAAAAAAGCTTTAATATATTGTTTTAGTCTCCCTTATTCTCTACTTTATAGTTTCTTCAGAACAAGGTCTAGTTTGTGTTCCAGATAAGTGTTAGTATCCCCATTGTCTCTAAGCACTCTGTCTAGTCGGGTGAAAGAACACTTGGGGTTATCCTCAAATCATTTCCGGTGCTGCAGAGTGGAAGAGCTCAGCTTGTGCAGAGATGAAACCAGGCTGTTTCACAAGTTTCTGTGCAGTGTTGTCCACACCACTTAGCCTCTCTCATCCCAGTATCTTCTCCTGCAAAAAGAAGTGAGAAGGTAAGGTTGTGCTTGGGCTTTCCCCTAGGTCTTAAAGTCTTCCTTGGGTTTCACTGGAGAGAAGTGAGTGCTGCCTCCACTTCTCCTAAAGCTGCTTAGACCCCATGGCAGGGGCTGGTGATATTTGAAGAGGACTTTGGAACCAAATAGATTTCAGAGACCTACAATGATTTTCTCGAAAGAGTCTCATAAAGCAACATTTGTCACTGAAAAGGTGTTTAGTAACACCTTTTAACAAATGTTAAATAATAGTGCACTTAACTTTAAGTACTTTGCATCCTGTTCTATTTGTGTTAATATCTTTAATTGGATCGTCTAGCAGGGGATTTGGACTTAATTTATTTCAGTTGATGCCACACTTTACAATTATTCAGTTGACTTAATTAGAGATTTAATTATATTAGTGCCCTAAAGTGCTATGTCAGGGATACAAAACACAGACTAATAATTCACCTTTTTGTATTTTTGTGTTGTTTACTCTACAGCTGAAGTGTTTTTCAAACCGTAGGGGCCAAAGTGGGCACACTAGCGCTTCTAGCCACATCCTAATATGAAAAATTCTGTCAATGCATTATTTGGGCTTTGCCCAGACAAAATGTAGGTGAAAGCAAAAGTGGAAGGAATTTTTTTTTTTTAATTGTGGTCGTTTCTCTTGCAGCTATGAGAACCAAAGCCATAGGTGCAATTCCTCTGTGTTCCCTCTGTTTAACCCTTTCTGGTTCTACAGCCCGTCTCACAGGTGGTCCTGAGAGGCAGTGTTTCTCTCTGTATCTCCAGCCCCTGCTATATACCTAGGCCATATAGGTGCCCAACAAATGCTTGTTGAATTGAATTTAGATCATGGTAACAACAGCAAGTTGGAAGTGTGGCAGAAACAGTATAAACCTAACAGAACTATTTTAAAATAAAATAAAATACATGTTCCAACGAATGAGGTACTCGCAAATCTGGCTAATCATTGGGATGACCTAAGAAGCCTTTAGGAACTTATTCCTGGAGTCCATCTCCAAGAACGGGTCTAGATCAAGTTCGCTGGGTGAATCTTATGGTCAGCCAAGTTGGGGAATCCCAGCTTAATGTGGTTTTGTTACAGTTAATTTACAAAGGACAAGGTTGTCTTGTCAGGATAGACCCACTGCCTATTCTAATTTTCAGTAAAAATGAATCTCATTTAAGGTTTATTAATTATATCTAAAGGATTTCCTTAGAACCAATAGTTTATGTAGTTGGTGGAAGTGTTTACAGATGTCTATGAGGAAAAATACCTTCCATGAAGAATTAGATTACTGGTGAGTCATGAAATGTGCCTTTTACATATGGAAGCAATAAGGTCCCTTGATATGCAAAGCCCTGTGAGCCCACCTCTATGGGGAGAGCAAAGCTGAGTATTAACTGAAAGTAAAACAGTCATTGGGTGAGAGAAATTAACTCTTTCAGGACTTGAGTAACTTTTAGTGTTGTCTTCCTGGGTGCTGTCTTTTCCTAATCTGAATTACCCTTCATCATAGGGTTAAATACCACATAATCCACTATCAAATATTAAAATGAGCCTAGCTGAATAAAGTTTATAGACTAACAAACTAAATGAAACCATCAGAGAAATGCAGAATGTAGAACATTGTACAGCACAGCCTGGTCCTTTCAAAATAGCAGTGCAATAGTGGGGACAAAAGATTAAAGTGTCAGAGCAAATGAATGCAATTATGAAGCAGGATTGGTCATGGTTTGGAACTAAAAGGGCTGAGAAAGACATGTGGTGCCAATTGGGGAAATTTACATATGGACTACATATTAGATAATACTAGAGAATTATTGTGAACTTTCCTAGCTGTGATCATGGCATGCAGGTTATGTAGGGGGGTGTTCTTATCTTAGGAGAGGCATGTCAAAACAAGGATGAAGCACCCTGTTTTCCATGGTGTGTCCAAGCCACGTCCTGTCAGCTCAGAGCCTATTGATAAACATTCAAGAATTTTGTGATCCCTCAGCCCTTGGTAGCTTGAAACCCAATAATGGGAGAATTCATACCACAAAAGTCTGCAAATGCTGCAAATAGAGCTTTTTTCCCTCCCCTGGAGAGCTCATTCCAGTATACCACTGCCCTCAGCTTGTTTTCAAATGGTTCAGAAAATACACATATACAAGTAGATAGAGAGAAAATTGGCAAAATATTAACAGTTGTTGAATCTGGTTAGAAGATATTCATTGCTCTAGTCCAGGAGTCAGCAGACTTTTCTGTGAAGGCCAAAATGTAAATATTTGAGGCTTTGCAGGTCATGGTCTCTGTGGCAGCTACTCAACCCTACAGCTAGCTCTGTATTACAGCATGAAAGTAGCCTGAGACAATACTTAAATGAATGCGCATCGTTATGTTCCAACAAAACTTTATAAAAACGGCCATAGTTTGGCTGCTCCTGTGCTAGTCTTTCAATTTTTCTGTGCTTTTAAAATATTTGATAATTCTGCCTTTGTCCACCGTACCTGTTGACCAGCAGGCTGTGGGCTGGAAGGGAAAGGTGCAGGTGGATGGACAAAACGAAAAAATGACTAATAAAATATTTGATAATAAAAAAAAAAAGTTTTTAATGAAGGTCAGATTTCTTAGCCTGGTTCTCAGAGCCCCCCCTCCCTGATCCCCTAGCACCTACTCCTGCAGCCTGTGTCACACCAACCTGGCTTTCTTCCCTGGACACTGCTCTCTGGTCTCCTCGGTGCCGTGGCTCCAGCTGCTCCCTTTCGCTGTGATTCCCTTTTGCTACCCCAGCGCCATAACTACTTATCAACATTCTCAAGACATGCCTCAAATCCTACTTTGTAAGGCCTTCTTGAATCTCTTCTAATTAAAGTTGATCTCTCATTTCTCTGATTATCTATAGTCCTACTTTGTACCTTGGTTTTGCTGCGTTTCACAGTATACCTTTAATTAGTTCCTGATCCATAAAACAGAGAAGGATCATTATGCTCTTTACTCATAATAGGTGCTCAATATTTGCAAATTGAAATCCATTCGTGCAGATAGCCACATGCCAGCAGGTTCCAAGCTAGAAGCCTAGAATAGAGAATATTGACCTAATTTAGATTTGGGGGAATTAAAGATAATGAAACTACGGGGCATATTTTTTTTCTTTTCGCTTTTAATATTGAAGGCTGGTCTGGTCCACGTGCGGCTACATCAAGCTAAAACAGACGGAATCTTGGTAGATGGGGTGGCTGTCTTGGCAGGAGCTGAGGGCTTCAGGAGGAAGAAGAATTAAGTTGTTGTGAACATCTGTCGTGTTTTGGCTGGCAGGGCTCTGCTGTCTCATGGAGTGCCCCCAACAGTCCTGCAAGGGGCTGATGTTATCTCCAGTTAGAACTCAGAGCAGTGAAATCGTTTCCCTAAGATTATAAAGCTAGAATGAGAGTTTGAATCTGGCTGCCTCTGATACCCACCACGATTTTAGTGTCTTCGTGCATTCATTGATTGGCAAGAGACCAGGGAACCCCAGGCTGAAAGAGTTCATATGCAGTGCGGAAATATCTGCGGAGTGCTGAGAGTCTGGCGCAGTACAGTATTAAGTGCTGCTGGATGGGGTGTTAGAAACACCTGGCTTCTGATCTCAGCTTTGCCACTATCCGTCTATAATTTTAGGTGAACTTCTCTGGACCTGTGTTGTGTCATCTCTATAATTAGAGGAATAAACCAGGTTATTTCTTTTATTCCTTTATGTTTCATGCATTATGAGTGGTTTAAAGTCTAATGAAGAGATAGATACGTGAATTAAGAATTAAAATACAACACTGTAATAATGCTGTACTCCAGCTATGCAGAGGGTACCCCAGGGGCACCGAGGACGAGCAGCACCTAGATCCTGAGGGCTGTCATCCTAGCTGAGTGCACTGCACACAGTGGAATTTGGGGAGCTTGATGGTGGGGATGCAGACAGTCTCAGGGGAGATGAGAGCTGCAAGTAGTCTCCCTAAATACGTGATGAAAGGGGGAAACTGATGGATTCCAGGGGCACAGAATTGGTGATAGGAAGACTCTGTAGATGATTGCAAAGAAGTAACCCAGACGAGGGATGATGGCCTCCTGAACTAATGTGATGCAATGAGAACGAAGAGTGGAGGATACGCATATATTTGAGAGCTCTAAAGGAGATGGAATGGCTAAGACTTAGTGACTGTATCAGTCCAAATGGCTGCAGACAGCCTCACAATCTGTGGCTTCCAACCACGAGGATGTGTTTCTTGCCCACACTACATGTCGCGTACAGATTAGAGAGGCATCATGGCGGCTCATTGTGGTCACTCTGGGATCCAGGCTGAGGAGCTTCTCCAGTAAGGCTGGTTGACGACATGCCAGAGGAAAGGCTCTGGAGGGACTCCCATGGACAGTTGAAGGCTGCAGCCCAGAAGTGGCATGCATCATTCACAACTCATGGTCTAGAACTTGTCGCTTGGCCCCACCCAATCTCTGGGGGTCAGAAAGTTCAGTCATGAGTAAACAAACTGGTGCTGCCGTGGTGCCTGAGTGGATATGAGGGATGAAGGAGGACTCCCAGGTTTCCGATTTAGAGAGTGAGGTGGACATTTGAGGTATTCACTGAGAAAGAGAAGATGGAATCGGCCAAGGGAAGGCGGACAGACCAAATAATTACAAATCTTTTTCAGCTCGGAAGTATAACCATTTTATTGGTTCTTTCCTTTTGTCAAAGAGAGGGATTGGAGATCAACTGTTTGTTGGCAAGAGTTTATTCTTTACAACGGATGTGTTAGTTCATTCTTCCCAGTCAAATGAAGTCTTTTAGTTTTAAAAATACAGTGTTCGGTTTTAAAAATGTAGTGTCTGTCTTGTGTTTTCACATGGACTATTATGTCAACATACTGTGTAAAACACATAAGTGATTAGCTAGGATGTTAATGAATCCTTTCCCACATAAGAAGATCAGGCTGCTGAATTCAAAATGCCGGAGACGTAAATGCCCTCCACCTTCAGTACCTCCATCCCCCGGAAGGGCACATTTCCTCATATCAAGGGGTAGGAGGAGGTGTAATTAGGCTGATTGGAGCTTATTGTGCTTCGAAGCGCAGACAGAGCAGCCTCAGCAAACGTTAGAACCTGGAGATCTTCAGGGAATGATGTCCTCTTTACCTCAAAAGAACGTAGCAGAAATAAGGAATCTCTATCGTTTCTCCCCTTCTTTGTTTTTCACCTCCCCTCCCCAATTTAACTGTGGTACCTTAAAAACTGACTTTTATTGTGTGTTTGTTTCTTAACAGTTGCGAGAAACAATCAAAGCTGGCAAAGGTGTGACTTCAGCTATTGACCTGTGTCGTTACCATGGAAACAAGGCACTGGAGGCCCTGGAGAGCTTTCCTCCCTCGGAGGCCAGATCTGCTTTAGAAAACATTGTGTTTGCTGTGACCAGATTTTCGTGACACCAAATCAAAAAGATATTGTTCAGTAGCTGAAAAAACTGAGGAATGAGGTGATCGGGAGAGTTTTCATAAGGAAATACCTAAATTTATTAATGACTTTCAAAACATACACTTTTTTTTTCTTCCTTTTATCACACTGTTAAATGAATACTGCCTTCTTTTTGGAACTGCTGCAAACAAATTTAGAAGAAAAAAAAGGTCAAGCAGTTTTCACTTGTCACGCCAGAAGCACACTTGAGGCTGCAGTAGCAGAAATAATTAATGAGATTCGTTCCTGTGACCTCAGCAAATGGACAGGAAATAAGTCCTTATTGATTGGACCGAGCCAGGGATGGCGCCAGGGCGGTGGCCTGTGGTTTCCTTCTAGAGAGGACAGAGCAAGCTGGAAGCTGCAGGTGTCAAGAGAAACACGGTCAATGCCATCCAGGGAGGACTGTCAATCAAAAACCAGTGACCAATTTGTCATAACAGAAGGGAGTTCAATGATTAAGAAAGAATTATGCTTTGTCTTCTTGCAATTGTGTCTCTGTATTTGTAGATACAGTATGAATATACTTTGTGTTTCATGGTTTTTGTAAGATTTGGGGGTGGGGGATTGTTGGGGAAAAAAATACCAAATATTTGAAGTAGGAGATTAAATGGTTATCAAACGTTAACTTGCTTGTAGTAGGAATTGCGTTTTTCTTTCTTAAAAAGCAATTTTTTAAAACCCTTTTTAAAGAACCAAACTTAAAAAATCTGAACAAGATACTTTTTTCAAGTAAAATGCATTTTATTTGTAATACTTTGGTGTAGACAATACCTTGAATTTTTACAAGTTTCAGATATATAATTGTACTGGGGAATTCATTGGCAATGCTTTTTTTTTTTTTTTTTAACTTCAGAATGTCAAATTTTGGTCTTGAACCAGACATCCAGTTACAGAAAGAATATAAGCAATCTCACAGGCCTGCAATCGGACACTGTCTCTGTGTGGTTCATAGGAGATGGTTTTGCGGTTTGCATGCATGCAATATGAGAACACCGTTGACAAGAAGGCTGAGTTTACATAAATTATCTAGATTGAGACTCAGCTACCTTTCTTCCTTATGTGGTGTAATTACAGCCCTATCTGGAGACAGCGGACACAGCAAACAGATTTTATTACCTTGTTCACTCAAACACTAAGTGGAGTTATTTTAGTAAAATTCCTCCCCCCAAAAGTTACAAAACCATCTTATCAGCATGAGGCCTGCAATGAGGAGAAAATATAAAGAGGTTGAGGTATCGAGTTATGAAATATTTTTAAGTATACTTGAAATATTATAATTGTACAGTTTATGCTATTACAATTTGAGGGCCTGTAGATTTACCTTAAGAGAACTCTCCTCTGTTTGAAATGTCTTTTCTCACAGAAATTGGCTTAATTAGTAACTGTGGTTAGACGCTTTACATCGGACTAGCTTTTAATCATTAACTTCCCCAGAGGAGGAGTCGTACTTGGTGTTCTCTGGGTGTGCAGGAACGTAAGCAAGCTGCTGGTTTTATGAAGCAGGTGGCCGAGTCTGGCAGGGCACAGAGCAAGATCCTAGGGGCTCTTCTGATTCTCGTTTAGCAGCTGGTTTGTTGTGTTACCTTAAACAAGTCACTTCCCTCTAATCCTCAGTTCCCTCATCTGTAAAGTAAGGTTAAATGACGGAGTGCATGAAGTCCCTTTCAGCTTTTTCTTATTTTCTAGTTTGTCATTTCTGACGTCTAGATAACAAAGATGCTACGTGACGTTACAGGACAAAGGGAGGTGAAACCCAAAGAGAGGCTCTGAAGGAACGCAGAACACTTACTGGCAGACGTCTTGCTAAGCTGCCTCACAGGTGACCTAACAGATTCCCAGCTCTCCTCTGTGTTACTTGTAATCCTGGACTCCTGTCCCAACACACACCTTTCTGCTTTCTTTGGGACCTTTCCTATCGCCCTCATTGCTGAGTGGCACAGCTCTGCTCCGCCCACAGGGGTACCTGGCTTCTGTCTTCAGGTCTCACTTAGCAGAGCTCACTTCCTCAGCTTCTTGGCACGCTTGTTAAACCTCAATTGGTTAAGTCACTCCTAAGTATTAAATACTGGTAGCCCTTCTCCATGCCCCTTCTTCAGGGATATTTTATGTATTAACTCATTAAGTGCTTATAATTTCAGACAATCGCTAGGGAGAAGTTTGGGGCACCAAGAAAGTCTTACTCACATTCCTCAAGGCCCACTGCCTGGGTACGGCCAGGGATGTACTGAGTAGGCAGAGTGAGTGACCTTAGAATGTCTCCTTCACCCACTCTGTCACTGCCCCCCACCCCAGTTTCTTGCTAGAGGGAAGAATTCATTCATTAACCATTATCCTGCTTCACTCCACCTGGTCGCCCCGACTTGTGAGTTGGCTCCTCCAAACCTCGCTCCCTTCAGGCTCCTGAACCCACCTGCACTCTCCTCCCTATCAGTTTTTTCTATGTTAAGTGAAATAAAGACTGCGTTAGTGAGGGCTTATGTTAAGGGCCTTAATTATTCTATCTTGTTGGAATCCCGTGACCACTCTCTAGGGCTACAAATCGCCCCCCACTTACAGAAAGAACCACCTCTGAGGGCTTGCCCTCATGCTCCATCTCCGCACTGAGAGTCTTTCCAGGTAGTACAGTAGTACCTCAGTTTTCAAACGTCTCCATTGACGAATGTTTCGGTTTACGAACGCCATAAATTTTATGGATCTATGGTATCGTTAGATAGTAAAATTCATGCTAAATTTGCAGTTTTAGGGTTTGATTTTAAAGATCTGGAACGGATTAATCCATTTTGCATTACTTTCTGTGGGGAAACCGTGCCTCAGTTTTCAAACGTGCCATAATTCAAACAATCTTCCTTAACGGATTACTTTCAAAAACCGAGGTACCACTGTATCTCTTTCTCTCTTCTTTTGCTTCTCTTTCCAAATAAGACTTTTTTCTCCTTTCCAAAAAATCTCGAGCCTATAGCCTCCTATCTCCTTCACTTTCCTATTCTTGAATTTTCAGTATCTCTTCTGCTGACTGAATGTGCTCAATTCACTCTGTCCCTAAAATAAAATTCCTCCCTTCGCCAAGTTTATCCTTCCACCTCCACTTTCTCCCTCCCAGCTTTACCAACACATTTTCTTGCAGTCAGTCTATCGACTCCTTAATCCTTGCAATTGGTCATTCACTCCCAGGTCCCCATCTAGACCAGTACCAGCCCGAAGAATGCTTGCTGAACAAATCGGGTCTCCCGCTGCACTCTTCCACGAGACAGCCTTCTTACGGCCCAGAGATGGCCAGCTTGCATGCAGACTCCACAGCATTTCGTGTTGCTAACCGAAACTTCCGGCTGGCGCCCGCCACCCATCTCTGTTCTGGTTCTTCCCTTCTTCTCTGACTACCCTTCCTTCGAGTCTGATACATCTCTTAGTCCCACCCATAGAAACATTCTAAACATTTAAATTCTATTTCCCCAGAAACTACAAAGCAGTTTTTTGACCCACTAACTCCTCTTCCTTTAAATTTCCCAACTTAGAAAAACTGTTTCCTGGCATAAAAAACAAACAAACCAGTATCAGTTAGATATTGATTAGATAGTGAGGTATTTGCCATTCACAATTAGTTACTTTGAAAACAGATGAGGATTATGATTATCATTAAACTTTGTTGTAAGTTGTATCCGATGATAACACTAAATCCTCTTCATCTTTTCTTGCTCGTATAATGCGGTTATCTAGTCACATATAAAAATAAATTATCAGTGACTTGTTTGCCCATCCAGGTCTCATTCTCCAGTGCATGATACGCAATCTTATCTGTGACAATGTTATTGCTATGGCCCAGGGTGGGGATGACAGCTACACACGTGGGGTAAAAGAAATACACAGCGCATTGAACTCAGGTGACCAGAAAGTAATCTGAACAATCCTCCATATGCTCTCCTTTCAAAATTTGACAAGTTGCTATAACATAGATCTCTTTGAGCAAGCAGGTGTGGGGAATTGTGTTTAATCAACAAAATTGCAGATAAAGGATACTTCTTTTTCGTGTTTTTTTAAGACTCTAGCTAATCAAAGCGTTCCTTTTCAGAAAACCCTTTTCAATCTCCTTCCTAAAGTTCCTAGTTGCAGGAAGATCCTTTTCTGCCTCTTCGTTTGTTATCCCACTGAAATCCTATTGTTAAGATCTCCATTCTGACCAATAGAAGATCGAAGATTTATCTGTAGAATCTGTAATGACTATCTCTCAATCTAGAGAATGGCAAGCCACAAAAAGCACAAAAAGGCAAAGATGGATTTGAGTTGGTTTTTTAATCCATTTAACTGTGAGGACACAATTGTCATTCCTTTATTATTGATAGTTTTTATTATTGTTAATCATATTTTAGTAATAATAAAGTTATTTGCACTTTCTTTTGAAAACACAAAGGAAGCTAACAAGATAATCATTTACCTCCTCTTTCCTACTTTCAGTCCCAAATCCCTTCTAAAATTAACTGTTTTATTCTTTCAGAATGGATCCTGCCTTTCCATTAAGGGGATAACATACTTCCAAAGATGACTGAAAAAGAGATGTCACCTGGGGAGAGTCAAAAAGGACCTTATCTGATCAGGGGACTCACCCTTCCCTTAGCTCTCCCCATCTGCCCTTGGAGCTCTGACAAGCTAGGTTTTAGGCCCTTGTTGGTGAAGGAATGTTCCTCCTAGATAGATATTTCTTTCTCTTCCATAGAAAGAGAAAGTTTCTCCGGCTTTTATTGCCTTTCTTTCTTTTTGGAGATGCTGACTCCATCGTCATGGAAGAGCTGCACGTGGCTTTCTCTCACTCAGTTTGATCTGCTCGCCTCTGACCCCTGCTGTGTACCCATTACTGCATGTCCTGGGAGCCAATGACTGTGCTATGCTAGTGAGAAGACTGTTGGAATTGCTTACATTTCACTTTTTAAACACAATTAAGTCAATAACCACTTTTAAAACTTTTTGGAAAATAGAAAAAAGTCGTTCACAATCTCACCATGCTAACATAATCAGTATCACTATTTCATTTGTAATTCTAGCCTTTTCTGCCATGCATACTGTTTTTTACATGGTTGTAATTATAGTATAAATTCAATTTAGCATCCTGCTGTTTTCATATAACACATCATAAACATTTGCCTGTGGTGCTGTAGTCTTCATCACCCTTATTACTGTCTACGTAAGAAACATACAGACCTGTAAAGAATTTTCATAAGAGTTTATTTGAGCCAAACTGCCCACATAGGCAGGGAAGCAAGATCCCAAATGCTCCAGAGAATAAGTTTTGCAGCTTCTTTCGTGCATTTGAAATTAAGGAGGGACTGTCAGGAAGGCTACATGGAGGTGGGAGAAAGCAAGGCCAGGGTTGGATTACAGGATAGTTAACAGATTATGTGCTCTCTTGAGGGTGGTTACTTATTTCAAAGGTGTGTTAACCTAGATGCACAAGAACAATGGACAGGGCTGGCTTAAGGCAAAGATAAACCTTTCACTAAAAAGTTACATGCCTGGGGCGTGACTTCCCACCATGACCTGCCCAGTTAGGAATCTGTGATCAGATCACCCTGGGAGGTTACTTTCCATAGAAACTGTTTTTGCATCCACATTAATAAGTACTTTAAATTCTAAACAAGGCATCTGAATTTCTGCTCCTAGTTGGTTTCTCTGAAGTCAATGGGTATTTGGTAAATACTTTGTAACTCAAGCTCCCATCCTTGAACTAAGAAAGTCTTTAAACTTGGAAAAATAGTGCCTTTGCAGGTTCACAGTAGCATGGTAAAACTGTGGAACAAATTCCCCTAAAATTCTTCAACTTGAATGATGAATCTCCTCGGTTGGCAGTGCCCATTCCTGAAGATGATGCTCGAGATGCCCTCGTGCCTCTACCTACTTTCCTCTTGCTTCACTGTACGTTCTCAGCCAGCCGCAGTTCAATACAGTGACTTCTTCCTTCCCGCTCAAGTTCATGGTCTCCTGGCACAGGAAATGGGCTTTGGTCAATTGTCACAGCGTCTTCTTTTGGCCAGGACCACCGGGGAAACCATTTCCTAAGAAAAGAGAAGCTATCTTTACGTCTTCAAAGACTTCAGGGAAGGAAACTCGTAGGGTTTGTTCAAAGGAAAACAATTTTTATCTGACTCAAATCTTTCATGCTCTAACAGTATGAACTTGTTGTGTTGTGTTCTTGTTTTGTTTGGGTCTTTTCTTTTTTAAGCCTTCAAAGGAACTAGAAAACAACATCATCCTCAAAGAATGCAGCTACACTTGCAGCCTTAAATTAATCAGTGTAACTTTATTTGCATTGCTTCTCACTTTCTAGATATTTTAATGATGTCACCCTGTCTGCCCTCCTCCTTGTATCATGAATTGCATGGTAACTTAAACCTATTTGTTACATGGAATATGATCAGTTTATTTCGTGCTTCCTAATTGCTGTCTATTTATGCAGTTCTGTACCTTTTATCCTTTCATTCCTTCTTTTTTGAAGATTAGAATTGCTTCAGTTGCATTCTTTTTTAAAGCAGCTTTATTGAAGTATAATTTAAATACCATAAAATTCACTTAGTTTAAGTGTAAAGTTCAATGATTTTTAGTAAATTTACAAAGTTGTACAAGCATCACCACAATTCAGTTTTAAAGATGCCTTGTGCCCATTTGCAGTCAACCCCTATTCCCACCCTCAGCGCTAGGCTCCCATGAACCAACCGTGTGCCGATAGATTTGCCTTCTCTGCACATTTTATATAAATGGAGCAATACATGATTTAGTCTTTTGCATCTGGTTTCCATCACTTAGCATAATGTTTTTGAGGTTTGGCCACGTGATAGCATTAATCATTATTTCATTCCTTTTTATTGCTACATAGTATTTCATTGTAGGGATACACCATGTTTGTTTATCTATTTACCAGTTCTTTGGCACTTGGGTTGTTTCTACTTTTTACCTATTATGAATAATGCTGCTATGAATATTCAAGTACAAGTCTTTGTGTGGACATATGTTTTCATTTCTCTTGAGTAATCCCCAGGAGTAAAATTACTGGGTCACATGGTAAATTTATGTTTCACTTTTTAGAAATTGCCAAACTGTTTTTCAAAGTAACTGTCATTTTACATTTCCAGCAACACATGTGGGTTCCAATTTCTTCACATCTTGCCAACCCTTTGTATTCTCTTTTTCATTATAGCTATTCTAGTAGTAATGAGATAGTATCTCATTGTGATTTTTCTTTGCATTTCCCTAATGACTAATGGTATTAAGCATCTTCTCATGAGCATATTAGCCATTTATATATCTTTTTTGGTGAAATGTCTGTTGAAGTCTTTTGCCTATTTCTTGATTGGGCTATGTCTTATTCTTGCATCATAAGCATTCTTTATATATTCTGGATACAAGTCCTTTATCAGATAGACGGTATGCAAATAGTTGCTCCCAATCGGTGGCTTAACTTCATTTTCATAATGGTGTGTTTTGAAATGCAAAAGTTTTTCATTTTGATCAAGTCCAATTTATCTATTTTGTATTTTGTAGACCATGCTTTTTATGTCATATTAAGGAATCTTTGCCTAACCCAGAGTCACCTAACTTTTCCCCAATGTTCTTTTCTAAAATTCTATAGTTTTAGCTCTTACATTTAGGTCAGTGATCCATTTTCAGTTATTTTTTGCATCTGGTGTGAGGTCACAGTTTAATTCAGGGTTTCTCATCCTCAGCACTATTACCACATTGGGCTGGATCATTCTTTGTTGTAGGGTCTGCCCTGTGTATTGTTGGATGTTTAGCAGCATTTCTAACCTCTCCCCACTAAATTCCATTAGCACCCCTGCCCCTGGTTGCAACAACCAAACTTGTCACCAGATGTTGCTAAATGTTCCCTGGGAGGCCAAAATCATCCCCATTAAAAACCACTGGACAAAATTAATTTATTTTATATGTAGATATCCATTTGTTCTAGAACCATTTGTTGAAAAGACTGTTTCCCCCTTGAATTACCTTGGCAACTTTGTAGAAAATCAATTGACCATAAATATAAAGGTGGTTTCTACACTCTCAACTCTGTTACATTGATATCTATGATTATCTATGACTGTCCTTATGCAAGTACCACTCTGTCTTGATTACTAAAGCTTTATATTAAGTTTTAAAATCAGGAAATATAAATCCTCCAACTTAATTCTTTTTTTTCTTCATTAAACTTTTTATTTTGAGATAATTGTAGAGTCACAAGTAGTTGTAATAAATATAACACAGGGACCCAATTTCACCAATGGGAACATCTTATGAAATTATAACACGATATCACAAGCAGGATACTGACATTGATGCAATCCATCAATCTTACTCAGATTTCCCCATTTACACTCATAATTCTTCTTTTTCAAAATTGTTTTGGCCATGCTAGGTCCTTTGCATTTTCATGAACTGTTTGAATAAGCTTGTCCATTTCTACAAGAGTCTCCTGGGATTTTGATAGGTATTGCACTGAGTATATAAAGCAAGTTTGGATAATTGCTGTCTTAACAATATTAAATTTTAATCCATGAATCATGATTTTTTTTTATTGTGGCAATATGTATATATTACTAAGCATAACATATGCCATTTTAGTCATGTACAATTCAGTGACATTAATTACATTTACACTGTTTTGCAACCATCACCACTATTTCCACAATTTTTCCATCACTCCAAAGAGAAACCATGCTTTTTTTTTTTTTTTTTAACAGCAATACTAAACTTGCCAACTTACTGCTTACTATATGGTATTCTGTGGCCCCCAAAGTCTTTTTTCAGATCAGTAATTTAGTACCAACCCCTGAATCCCAGGGAATCCTGGTACTTGTCTTTGGAGAAACATACAGTAGTAGTTAGTCCCCCCTCATCCATGGGGGATAAGTCCCATGATTCCCAGTGGATACCTGAAAATGCAGGTAATATCAAACCCTATATACACTGTTCTTTTCCTATACATACATACCTTTTCACTTACAGGAAGCATTTGACAGCTTCTCTGTGGCATATCCAAATTGCCAGCATCACTCTTCTTGCACTTTGGGGCAATTATTAAGTAAAATAAGGGTTACTGGATCACAAGCACTGCGATACTATGCCAGTCTATCTGATGAGCCAGAGGCTACTAAGGTCTAATGGGCAGGTCGCATATACGCGTGGACACTCAGGACAAAGGGATGTTCACGTCTTGGGCAGGAGGAAGCAGGATGGTGAGAGATTTCATCACGCTACTCAGAGTGGTGTGCGATTTAAAACATGAATATTTCCAGAATTTTCCATTTAATTGTTTTGACCTCTGGTAATTGAAACCACTGAAAGCAAAACCACAGATATGGGGGTACTCCTGTAGACAAAGTCTTCATTAAGAAATTGGGCTTTAAAGTCTTCAAATCGCAGCTGTGCCATTGACAAGCAGGTTACTTAACTCCTCTGAACCTTACATTATTGTGCACAGATTTAAACATTTTTATTGCTATCCATCTTCTAGGTGTAGGCCTCCCTACACGGAGTCCAGAAACTCCCAGGGGTACCCAGCAGCCTGCCAGGGGCTGTGGGAAGCCATAGAATGAGCATGCACATTGACCAAGAACATTTTCCCCCCACAAAGTTAAAGTTAGGTAATTTAACTACAAATGATATTTTAATTTTTTATGGCATACCAAGCACATATATTATGAAATTAAATGTAAGATTTGCATTTATTTTTGTATAAAATGTAAGGCTTGAAATAAATTTAGGGTCCGTATCTGGGTGCTTTGAGCTAACCCTCATTCCCTTCCATACCCCCCATTCCGCCTATCCAGTCTTTCCCTCCCAGCCCGAACAGACGTTCGCGCATCATTCACAGCCCGTTTTCCTACAGAACCGCAGAATCCTCCTCAACACTGCACTGCAGGCAGCTGTGAATCAGAGCCATTACACAAGTCAACGTCTATTTGCTATCTCTGTTCAGCTAGCTTACAACTATTTGCTTTAACCTTTATTTTACCATTTTGGGGGTATTTGAAATAAAATCAATAGCCCTGAAAATCAAGGTGATTTTTATTTACTCCTGGCTTTCCAAATGTTATACATTTCCTTTCAGGTTATTGTACTGTATCTGCTTTACACATAAATGATCAGGATAAAGATAATTAAAGGCATCATATGGCATGTTGACTTTAAAAATGTCAATATCCCCACGTGTTATCCAAGTCTGCTGGTCCAAAGGTATTTTATTTATGTTTTATGTAACTTTGTCCTCCTTCCTAATGGCTGTCAACAGAAATCAAATGTCCATTAATATGAAAAAATGCTTTAGAAGTGTCTTTGCAAAACACTTTCCAGGCATCATTGTGATCACTTGTTCCTCTTTAAGAAAGGCTTGAATTTTGTTTTATGTCATCAATTACAACACCAGGGTTTGTTTGGATTTTTTTTTTTTTTTTTAAGATTCTTGTCTCACATGGATGGGTCTTGAGAGTTTGATGCTAAGCGAAATAAGTCAGACAGAAAAAGCAGAGAACCATATGATTTCACTGATAGGCGGTATATAAACCAAAAACAGCAAAAGAACAAGACAAACAAATGAGAAACAAAACTCATAGACACAGACAATAGTTTAGTGGTTACCAGAGGGTAAGGGGGGTGGGGGGTGGGAGATGAGGGTAAGGGAGATCAAATATATGGTGATGGAAAGAGAACTGACTGGGTGGTGAACACACAATGGGATTTATAGATGATGTAATACAGACTTGTACACCTGAAATCTGTGTAATTTCACTAACAATTGTCACCCCAATAAATTAAAAAAGAAAAAAAGATTCTTGTCTCTATAAAGAGATGATGATACCGATATAGATTATAGATATAAACATAGACACAGATACAGACATAGATAAAATAAAGAGATGGACAAAAGCAAGTAGTAGAGAGACGAGTAAGTCTCCTTTTAATTAAACCATGAAATGTCTATATTTTTTCTTTTCAGTGTCCTACCTACTAACTTTTTATGATCAGATGCTGGCATGACAGATTACCTTAATTTGTATCTAGCTGTTGCTAAGCTATCACCATGGTATCACAGCACTTAGGCAAATATAGATGCCTAAAAACAAATGTGTAGGAAGAAATTTTGTCCCTAGCCTCCTCACCTCTACTGTCATCTGGATGAGTAGTTTAGCATTAAAACTCTGTGTCATAGTTGCTTTACAGCCATAACAAAACAAAACATAAAAACCAAACCTTTGAAAACCAAATTATTACAGCCCATGAAAATATAATGATGCCTGCAAATGTTATATTTGTCATTTACAAAAGGCATCACTATTCTTTGTACCTACACCTTGTAATGATTGAAACAGATTGCATGTAACATTTATGGAATTTTTGCCCTCTAGCAATATAAAACACCAGCAAAAATACTGCCCTATTAATTATAATTTTTATGGTCATACAGTCAAAATGAATGGCATCTTTTTGTTCTGTCTCAATAGGCAAAGTTTTTCAGTTTTTAAATGTTCAAATCTAGTAGATGATTTCAGCAAAATGACCTTGTGTGAGCTGTATCGTCAAGAATCGTATGAATATGAGCTGCACTCTCCAGTATTGTATCTTAGTCCTCTTACTTTGCCTCCACACACGTGCAGTAAGAAATGATTTAATCCAAAGGGAACAGCTCAATTTTCTTAAAAGTGCCCATCACCACTATCAAATGTTTATGGACTGGATGTATCAGTTGTTTACCTAAATAGTAGCACAAATAGCTGTTTTTAGAAAGCTTTACCATAAGTCTTTCTATATGATTGGATTCTTAAGCAAGGCTATGATTGGGAAATAAACCACTTTCCCCCTTGGCTACTTCTAATGAAAGCTTTCCAACTTAAACATTGTGTTTGAATACTGCTTCCATTCATAGCATGTGCCCATCAAAAAGCGCTTTCTGTTTGCTGGGTGTCAGCTGTACTATTTATAACCTAGTTAACAATGCCAACTAGAGGCAGTAAAAGGTGTGTATTTCATATGCAAATTCCCAGCAATAATTTCTACAATTACATATAGTTGTTCTATTATGTTCAACAACAGCATTATAAAGCTGAGTACAAGAAGGAAAAAATAGTACTAATATTATATTTTTTAATTGCTTAATGACTTACTGAATTAATTAGAAAAATAAATTAAAGAGTGCAAGACAAAAGTCGCCCTAGCCTATAATGGGCATTTTCCCATCATGGGACTTTAATGACCTGCCATAGTAGCTGTTCAAAGGACAAAATTCACTGTATAGCACAGGCTCTTTCTAGTTTGTCTTCAAAGTTCTGTTTTCCTTAAACAGTCTTCTTTACTTCTTTGTTTTACCATATTGTAATTCCTCTGATTTGAAAGCCACCAACAGCGAATAAGTAGGGGAGGGGTGTGGGGGGTAAGAACCCATTCATGCTTTCTTTTCACTGATGTTTATTAAGTGGTACTATGTGCAAAGCACTGTCTTGATACAAAGATGACCATAGACTGAGATTATCTGTGTCTTCCCCTCTATACTGTGGGCTTCTAAGGATCACGTGCTTTTTGAAGGTGGTGGGATATAACACATAGAATAGACAGATCTGGGTTCAAATCCTAGCCTCTCCATTGAATGTGATATAAGGCAAAGTCCCCAAGTTTCTTCTTGCTTTCTTACAGAAATGGAGACAGTTAGGCTTCCTAACAAGGAGGCTGCTGAGTGGCTGGAAGAAAGCACATACCAGGATCACAGCACCTATTACAGAGGCTGACATTCAGTAAATGTGAAAGGAAATGTATTTTTATAATAACGAAGCAAACAAATAAAATAGAGTAGGAGTCAAGGAACAATGGATTACAAACTCTAATTAGAATACAGATTATGAAAGTAGGCCTAGAGACTTCTCTTGATATGGGACAATATAAGGTGAGGAAGGGTCCAGAAAGGAGATGATTGGAGCCCACCCAGAAATGTATATTTAAAATGCAAAGAACAAGTGTAAAGCTTACAATTTTGAAAGTTATGGGGTTGGATGGGAGCAGTACTTGCACAGTGTGGTCCATGAACCACCTGCATCAGGACTTTCCCCAGACCTGCTAAGCCAGAAGCTCTGACAGCGAGGTTCAAGAATCAACATTTCTCATGTACTTCCAAGAAATTCTCACACACATGCTTCAGTTTTAGATTCACTGGGGTAAATGACAAATTTCTAGGGTTCCATGGACATCTAATCTTGGTGTGGTGCAGCAGACAGAACATGAGCTTTGAAGTAAATCCCAGACAGATTGGAATGTTTGCCATTTAAACCAGAAAAAAAAAAAAAAAAAAAAAAAATCTACCCAATGGAAAACAGAAAGAAGAAAAGAATGTGTAGTAAATGAAAATAGCAGAAAGAAGTACACCCATAATGAATAACAATAAATATAAGTTAATTAAATCCACCAATTAAAAACAGATTCTCAGATTGAGTTTAAAAAGCAAGATCCAATAAGTTGTCTAAAAGAGAAATTTAAATCAAAACAACAGAAAGATTGAAAATAAAAGATGAAAAATTATCAACCAAAAGAAAAATGGGAAGAATCTTCATATCTGACAATATAGAAGGCAAAGAAAAAGGGCGGGGGGTGGGGAGGGACAAAGAAAGGTGTTATATGCTGATAAAAGGAACAATAGAGCAAGAGGATATAACTATCAAAAACATGTATGCACCTAACAATACAGCCTCAAAATATACGAAGGGAACAACTGAAAAAAACTGCAGGGAGAAATGAAAAAATCAAATTATAGTTAAAAGATTTTAACCATATCTTTCAGAAATTGATAAATTAAGGAGACATAAAATACACACGTCGAAGTTTTGAATAAAACAACAAGCTCAAGTTATGAGGTATATATAGAACTTAGCACCCAAGGAATAGTTTAATAATAATTACTATTGAATTATGTGAAAATGTCAACAGTTGACCATTTTTTGCCTATAAAAATGGTAGTTTCATATTATTCAACCTATGCCTCATAAGTTGTTGAAGGGATTAAATTAGCTAATATATATAAACAAATAGCACAATGTCTAATTTCGTCTCTTTGGGTCTGTAGCCTACTAAGAGAGCACTTGCCTCAATTATTGGTTTTCATTAAGTTAATACAGTAAAACATTACTGTACAGTCATGTGAAAAGCAAGGTCACAATTTCTTCTAAGGTTAACTACAAAATGACGGATGTAGGTCCATGGAGCTAGCTGCTGGGGAATTCTGGGAATCCAGGTGCCCTATCGAAGGTCATGCCAGACTCAGCTGTGATTTGGTGCCACCTGGTGGAAGTGTTTAGCTCCAACTTAAATATTGTTGGGGACAATTCTGAGTCCAGTGGCAGCAGCATATCGTGAGTGATTCCAGAAACATTCATCCCAGTTAGTTGGCTAGTTTCAGAGATTCGGCTGGGAGAATATGTAGGACCAGAGACTCACCCTTCACCTCTTCTGTTTCTGAAACAAGTTTGCATGCCATTCCCTCAGCTTCGTGGCCTTGGCCTCCACTCCAAGTCCCCCATCCCCACCCCTAGCATAGAACTTTAATCCCCGCTCCAACCTCTATCCCTGCCCTGTTCTCAAATAGGGACTAGGCAACGAATGGAAGCCAGTTGTCAATTATGCATTATATCTAAAATTATATTTTTGATGAGTGCATTATCATGGGGTTTTACTGCGCTTATCAAGGATCCTATAAATGCTTACAACACAGTAGCTCTATATTTTTTATTAGAGCCTTTGATTACTGTATTTCTGGTTGGCTATAAAAAGCCTTTATTAGGTTGAGGCTAATTGAAATTCAAGCAGGAAAAAAAAGGCAAGACGTGCAAAGGTGGAAAATTCCATCCAGGGAATATTAACCCGATTGCATGAATGCCACGAAATTTTAAATTTACAGTTGCCTTTGTGGATGACCTCTTGTTTCCCAGGAGGCTCAGAAATTCTTAGTTTGGTTATTTCTTTCTTAAATTTCTTGGTTTGTTGGGAGCAGCTTCTCCTTCCTTGTGTGTAAACATGTGACCCTGCTCTAGTATTCTTTTTTTTTTTTGCTCTAGTATTCTTAAGCACGCCCCCTAAACACACAAACTGAGCTTTTTGGAAGCTGCATAAAGGTGCAAGACAGTAGAGGGGTCAGTTACTGGTTTTGTTTGTTTCTGTCCCTATCCTTCTTCCTAGCATCTTCCAAAAGCTAAGACTGGGTCACCAACAAGGGAGTCAGAGATAGGCAATCTAAGAGACTGGCATTGCAGAGTAGTGCTCCGGGATCAAGGTCTTCTTGTGGCTGCCCAAGGTCACATTTGTCTTCAATGAAATTGTCAAGCACCAAGCTAAGTGTGTTGGAAGATCTGTGGCACAAACCAGGGGAGGACCTTCTCTGTCCTCCACCTATCGCTCTGACCTTACCTGTTACTTCTTCCTGCCCTCTAACTTCAAAGCTCTCTGTTTTTTACTCAAAAGGGCTATTTGTAGTTTTCCAAATATGGCCTGTAGTTTCCTGCCTAAGCTGCTGCCTATAGCTTTTCCTGCTCATTGCCCCTCACTCCGCCTTGGAGGGGCAGAATCCCGCTCAGCCTTCCTGCGGGCTCCCAGGACAGCCCCCTCCTCCATGGAACCTTCCTGGAAGCTTCCTGATGTCATCCGTTGCCTCACATACCCCCACTCCAGTGCCTTCTCCTTTATTTTACAGTTTTCAGGGTTCAGGATTGATCCTTAGGGAAGACCGGAAGCTCTGTGTACCCTTTCCTTAATTCCCTAAAGAATCAAAACTTTGCAGTCATAGGTGTTCAATAAATATTTGTTCAATTTTTAAAGCTTTTGTCACACTAAAGCTGGTCAGGCCATCTTCCAAAGAGGTCTCACCCTCTCCTGCCAACTGCATGGGTGCTCAGCCTTCTATTTAGGTACCAAATGGTCTTCCCCACCTCTCTCTACAATTCATATGAGCCAAATTCTGTCACTGCAAAACTTCTCTGGAAATGTAGGCATTGGGAAACACATTCAGCTACTCCAGCCTAGACTAGCCTTCCCTTTGGCACTGAAATAATTTACTTACTAATGTCAAGGCTGAATAAATGCAGGTTCCACAAGTACAAAGTTTACTTACTGAACACTAGGATTGCAACAAGCATCTCAGGAAGAATTCACATGGTTACAGAAGCAGTACCTTTTACATGTCTTAATTTTTTAATATTTAAATGCTATTAAGTCATTGGATATCAACTTGGATGTAATATATTTTATTTTATATATTATTTGAAAACTTCAGTATCTCCAGAAAGAGAATTCAAGAAACACCAAATGTTGGAATGTTAGAGATTCACGACATAAACACCATGTCCCAAAACTTATTACGAGTTTCTCCCTGCCACCGTGCATGTGCCACTTATTTCTGCTGATGCTAATACTTTCCTTTTAAAAATTGTTTTACATTTTATTTCTAGTTTCTATCTCTAATTTCTAATGTAAAATATTCAGAGGGAAGAAGCAGGTAAAGTGGATTATTGGATTCCTTCAGCCCCTTCTCCTGCAAACTCACACACTCGGGTTCCAAAGGGCAATTATTCCTCTTTGCTCCATGCTGATTATATAGGTCAGGAGGGTAAAAAGGTCTTCCATTTGAAGGATTTTCATCTGGTGTATTTCTAATATTCTTGCCCCACTCCTGACCACTCGAATCAGTATCACAGTGAAACCAGCGTCTCTCTCCCACCATCAAAGAAAATGATGAAACAAAGGTAATTTGAGTCTGAACTTGCTGCTCCCAAATTTATCATCCTCCCAGAGCACAAGGGTTATATTGCTTTAGTCCTTTAGACCTGTAATGGCTCCGTAATAATGTTAGTCCTTTAAACCAATGGTGGCTCGGTAATAACTAGTATCGTGTGTTTACTATTAACTCAGTGGATAAACCTTCAAAGTATTACATTAAAAAAACACAAAAAACTTATTATTGAATTCAGAAATTGCCCGTGGCAGAATGAAGAAAACAAGTTACTGTACTAATAAAAGGAAATGTTGCCTCATAATATATTATTAAGAAAATGCAATGTTAGATACACATATCTTACTGGGGAAAATGAAATCTTTGATTGGCTGAATTGGGATTGCACTCCTAAAAAATTTTCTTAGTGCTCCCTTAGAGTCTATGGCCTAAAGAAATTCTGAATCTGTTTTATAGATAACCTCCAATCAAAATATGTTCAGTAAGTATGTGTGGCAAAATAAAATGTTGGAAATATTAATCTATATTATTTTCTTCTGGTATTTCCCCCTTTCCCTTCCCTGCCTCCACGCAGATATTCCTATCTGGGTTTATTGTCTTGGTGAAAGGGATGAGATGGAGCAGAAAGCTGGTATCACCCTCAAGCTTTTGTTTCTAAGAGCTTAAGCCCCAGCAGGGAGAAGATTTGAGCCATAGGCAAAATATCTTGGGCAGAAGCAAGAGGACCCTGGCCAAGGCAGTGGGGACGAGCAGGGTTACGACGCGGGTTCTCCAGCAGCCTGGCTGGGAGGCAGGCCTGCCCCCAGAGAAGATGTGGCTGTGAGCAGAGACCATGAACTAGAGACCCATGGGCCAGATGTGACCATGTGCATTTCAGTCACTCAACATTAAACATCTAGGCAATGCCACATAAAAATCTAGGTTTGAGCTTCTCTTGAATAATTGGCAGATTTTGCCATATTGGGTTCTGTCGCAGCATTCAATGGATAAGAAATGAATGCTCTAGTCTGCCAGTCTCCACCAGTCCCTGATTTATCCCTTTGCTGAGGCCAAAGGTTAGTTGCCACTCATCATGACACTTGCTGTGTTCCAGACAATAGAGGACATTTCTGTGTACCCAAGATTTTTTCCATAAATGAGGAAACAAAAGGTTGACTGGAGATAGCTCCTGTTGAAGGAAACAAGGGAGCTAGTACATTTCTTTGTAGAAGTGAAGAATGTTTTTATTTTTTAATAGGCACACCACCTGCTTCACTCATGAACTCTCCTTGCCTGCTCCCTGTAGGCATTTGCCTCACGTGTCCCTGTTCTAGGCAGCCTTGCAAAGAGATGGCTGTGTTCCTAGTTGGGTTTGACTGAGCCACTGCCTGCAGGGCATGGTGAGGGGGGTGGGGGGTGATGGCCAGCTCAGCAAGAACCCATGTGGGCAGATGCCCCGAGGGCAGAGGCCCCTGAGAGCCCACTGGGGGTGGGAAAAACTCCACAAGGATGGGGCTCAGAATAGAAAGTAAATTATACAAATAGTGGTTTTGTACTCAAAATGCATGAACTGAGATTTGCACGCACTACCTATGCTTTCTCACGAGCTGGGTTATTTCGCTCAGGACTTTATGCACACGTGACAGAGGCTACCAGAACCTGTCCTGGAGAAGGACAGAGGGATTCATGAACATGAGAATTGTAGTTTGGGGGCCATCACATGTTTTCGAATTATATGGTGGTAACTTTGTTCCTTTCTGCATGGAGTTTGAATTTTAAAGTGGTGTTCTGTGGGTGTCTTCCAGGCAGCATTCAGGCTGGTTGTATGAACCTTTGTGCTTTTGCTGCCAAACAAGAAATGTGTTTTTCAAAACCCTTACTGTTATGTGCCTGGGCTAGTTCCTCCAATAGTGTGCTCACCTCATTTATAACCAATAAAAAATAACAACTACCCTTTATTGAAGTAACCTTATGCCAGCCATCCCACCAGTGCTACACAGAACTGCCTCGTTTATAACCACCCTGTAGGGTGCGGCTGCCCCATGCTGCGAATAGGAAATGGAAGCTAAGAGCTTAAGCAGCTGCCTAAAATGCCACACCTTGTACATGCCGGCAGCCTGGGTTCAAATCCCAGTCTGTACAACTTGATAAGGCTTGCACTCTACAGAAAGTGCAGCAGCATTTGTCACCACCTGCCATCTGCAGGACGGACGACAGTAGGGCGGGCGGGATGGAAATAGGAATGCTAGTGGCCGAGTCCCCAAAGAGCAGCAAAATTAAATTAGGCACATTCTTTAGAAAAAAAGGTAAGGCAGATTCCTTCAGCGACAGAGGTGTTTGCAAGAAACCTGGGAGCTGTGCAGTAGCACAGGAGCCACCTTTGCCATGGTGCATGTCTGCCATGAATTAGCTGCCTGCCTTTGGGCTATTCCCTAATAACAGCACAGGCGCTGCAGGGGCTATTCCAGGAGGCACCATTCGTATCCATGAAGAATGGTCCTGCTCCTAACCTTGACCCTTTATTTCTTCATCTATAAAATGGAAGGGGAATGGAACATATGATATCTAACAATGATTCAATTTATTCTTTCACCAAATATATTTTGAGAATCGACTATGTCTCAGGCACTTGGAGATGGAGTGGTCGACCATGGTCTTGCCCTCCAAGAGACATTCTAGTTGGGGAGATAGACAAATAAAAAGGCAATTGCAGCTCCATGTGTGTAGGGTCTCTGTATTAGTCAGCTCAAGATGCCATAATGAAATACCACAGATTGGGTGACTTTAAGAACAAACATGTCTTTTCTCACAATTCTGCAGGTAGGAAATCTTAAGATGAAAGTGTCAGCAGGGTTGCTTTCTCTGAGGCCTCTCTCCTTCGCTTGCAGACCGCTGCTTTCACTATATGCCCTTTTTTCTGGGCTTGCATATCTCTGGTGTCTCTCCCTCTTCCTTTTTTTATTATTTATTTTATTTTTTTATTGGGGAACAGTGTGTTCTTTCAGCACCCATCAACTCCATGTCAAGTCGTTTTCAATCTAGTTGTGGGGGGGAGGGGAGGCGTAGCTCACTGGCCCATGCGGGAATCGAACTGGCGACCTTTGTGTTATGAGCACTGCACTCTAACCACGGAGCCAACCGGCCGCCCTCTCCCTTTCTTGTAAGGACACCAGTCATATTGGATTGAGGCCCACCCAGATGACCGCATTTCATTGTAATTAGCTCTTTTAAGGCCCTATCTCCAAATGCCATCACATTCTGAGGTATACTGGAGGACAGAACTTCAACACACGAATTTTGGGGGGCCACAGTTCAGTACATAACAGTCTCTATGGTAGGGAGAGAACAAGGTACCATGGAAATGCAGAGCAGGGGCCTCTCACACAAACGTGGGACATAGGAGGCCTCTTGAGGAAGAGATCTAAGCTGCTGAGGACTGAAGGATGAGAGGCAAGGTTGCTCATTTAAATGAATACAACTCTCTGAGTCACAGATTTTATATATATATTACTCTGGTGGAATCTGATTTTTTTTTTTTTTTAATCTGTTTGGCCTGTGGTAGAAATTGCATAGAAAGGGGAACCCAAAAACATTGTTCCAGAGGCCAGTGCCTTGGGCAAGCCATCCTTCCTTTTTGCCTCCGTTTTCTCATTGGTAGAATCAGGCAGTTGGCATCTATTACTTCTCAGGCCCTAACGTGTCATGATTCTAGGGAAATCTTGGACATCTTCACAGATATGTCTCTAAAAACAGTTTTAATTCTTCAGAAACTGGGGAAAGGGAGCCGTGGATTCTGTAGCCAAATGCCCTATTTACTTTTGGAGCATTATTACTAGGGTTTATTCTGTTTGTTTAAACCGTAAGAGTATGTAGATGAAGGGGAGACTGGTGACAGGAGTAAACCCCGGCTCTCACACCAGGTTGGTATGACTTTTACTAGCTACTCCAGGGTGACTTTTGCTCCTTAGACCATGGTGACAACTGTTTGGGAGAGGGAAAGGGCTACAAAAGCAATAGATGCTCATTTTGGGGAAAAACAATGAAATCAAACATTATACAAATTATAACCTGAAAAAGTAAAAGTCCCTCTTTCCTCTCTACCATCCTATCCCTGAGGTATCCACTACCACCTGTTTCCGTTTTATATTCACACCCAGATATATTATGTACATTTTTCTTTTTTTTTTACAAAAATGGGATTACACTATATATAGATCTGTAATTTTCCTCTTTTACTATTTCATAGACATTCTTCTGTATCCATAAAAAAGAGTACCTTCCTTTTTTCTAAAGCCTACATAGTATGCCATAGCATATGTCATTCATTTAACTATTTCCCACATTCTCTCTAATTTTTTGCTATCATGAACGATCCTGCAGTGAACATCTCTGTAGACTGGCCTTGGTTGAGTATTACTCCGGGATAGATTCCTAGAACTGGAATCACTGGATCGCCAGTGTATTTCTATGAGGTGTTTCATTTTAAAGAAAAGATTTTAGGCAAGTCAAAGAAGATATATATATATATATATATATATATATATATATATATATATATATATATATATATATATACACACACACACACACATATATATATATATATCTTCTATATATGTGTGTGTATATATGATTTAATTTAGTCTTTTGATTCACAGCATGAAATAATTATTTTAAAAATCGGCCAATTACTACAGCAGTATGTCTCCTTTCTCTTCTTTTTTAATGGGGTCTGATTGGCTGGGGAACCAGCCTCCTCCTGCTCCCTGCTTCCTGCCTGTCGCTGTAATTGTGGGATCAGTGTGGAGACTCCTGACTGCAGGCCTTTGGGCGCCCCTCTGGGCGAGGGGGCCCTGGTGGCTACAGCGCCTCCAGCCAGCACTCTGGGCTTAGAGCAAGCTATAGTTTGGATTGGCATTTGTTTTCTCAAGGGCTTGAAACTGAGAATGGGATTGCAGCAGATTTCTCTCTCCCTGATATTTCTTTTTGCAGAATCCTATTGTGTAAGCCAAATACTCCACTAAAACCAGATCCTAATGGCTGTTGGGTGCTTCACATCTCAAGCTGCTATAAATTATTCAAAAGTTCTTCTACACATAAGAAAAACTGCCCATCACAAATTCTCTGCAGCTTTTCATTCTAAACCTCATTTTTCACCTTGTGTCATTTACCTGTTCCGAATTCCACTGAAGGTAGTTGTTTCCCCCCCACAGCACACAACAGGTCAAATTCAACTCCCTGAGCCCAACTTTCCAACCAAAAGTCAGTTTTGCAAGTTATTTAGCAAGGTGTGTCTTTCTATAAGTTGTTTTAATAAAGTTAATACATGCACCTCTGCCCCTCCTCTTTTTCCCTCTTCTGTTTTGATAGTTACAGAATCTGGATGTACCAGCAACTTTGTTTGAAGTTGAAGACTTGGCAAAATTATGCACCCAGCGTGCAAGAAATAAAGTGAAAATGTCTCACAAATCACAGTGAAATCTGTTGCGTTGTGACTTAACTAATGAAGAAAAAAAAAAAAGCCCTAGTAAATATTGTCTTGGCAACTATATATTTTAGCAATGGTAAAACCTTTAGAGGAACAGTTAAAAGATATTTGAAACCTAATGTCTGTCTGCCACTTTTAATGATATATATTTACATTATATCTATCCCACTCTTTTTGCATTTGAGTTTTTAGTGTTTTATATGATTATATGACCAAGAAGCCAACTTCCCCCCTGCTGCATTTTACTCAGGTAAAATTGGAAATGAGTTCATTAGATCAGTTGCAGCAGCTCTAATTTGAAATCTTGAAAAATGCATTTCTAATTAAGAAATTTCCAATCAAGCAGCCTCTAAAACTCAGGTTGGTATTTTTTTCAGGTCTTTATGCACATCCTTATGAAGCCTGGTCTATCATTCCTACTGACTTTTTACGATTGGGTTGGACAGAAATTGTGTTTTCCCTTCCTCATTCCTCTCCCCATCTTACTCCATGTTTATTCATATTTTTTCCATAAGGCATTACTATTATCCAATAGCACTTTCAGAACGATTCATTTTTAAGACTCCAAAATACAACTGCAAATACAACTATTCCAATGCAGGGGGTTATACCTTCATGTACTATTTTCCCTTCCTCCCGTTAGACAAAACCACAGGCCTAAAATGGCATCACTTGTGCTAAAAGCCCATGATACCAAACCTAGATTTAATATCTGATCTATTTACAGTTTCAACCTTTCCCAGAAATATAATCTTAAACAACCAGTCTGGAATTTTCTGGTCAAGCACCAGTAAGGTAAGAGGCAATTTGCATGATAAAAACCTTTCCCATTCCCCTCCCCCCCAAAGATGTCCTGGCCTAAAAAATAATCCTTTCTTTTCTTTTGTTAATAGTTTCCTTATCCCACCCTTCTTCCTATAAAATCCTTCCAGTTTGTACAATGCCTGGAGCGCCTTTTTAGTTGCTAGATGGGGGTGCTGCCCAATTCATGAATTGCTTAATAAAGCCAATTCTTCAAATTTACTCAGTTGCATTTTGTTTTTTAACTCATTAAAAAAAGAAACTCATAATATACAAAATCATTTGAAGGTAGGTAGTTTCCTTTCTTAGATAGCAATGATTTCTATTTCTGTTAATAATTTATTTGGACTAAACAGCTTGCTTTGTTAAGTAGATTGATCCAGTTGTGTAAATTAAGATACATATTTACAATAATTCTCAAGGTCACTTTGTAATTTCTTGAGAGATGTTTTGAAAAGTCAGTTATGTCAATTAAGCATTTTGTTTGCCTTAGATGCTATTTTTTAGTAAAATTATTGTATTTGAGAAAAATCTTTGGTTTCAAACAGTATGAACAAAAATGTTAATTTCTATTATTTAATTCCTATTGTCTTTTATTATTTAATTTATCCTTAAATACCTGAGTTGTTACTGGAACGACTGACTAAAGATAAATGCTTCACAACACACATTTCATCTAGTTCCTTTTATAAAAATTTAACACGGTCGTTTTACCTTTTTAAACCACTTTGCATCCACTTTAAAAATGCAAAGTGAGCTCAAATACGTCTTAACTCTTCCTAACTCTCCTACTGGGAAACCTTAGAAAACTGAACGAATGAAATGCAACTTATACTTTTAAAATTCTAATTATGGCTGTCATATTAAATTGAAGGTGAGACTGCTGTATCAGTATAAGTCAAGCGATGCACTATGTCATACGTGTTATTTAATGTGCGAGTGTAAAAGTCAAGTTCCCGGCAGAAATCCAAGTGCCTCCATTCTGTCTTCTGGGAATGTATAAATTAACCATTCTCCCCCAAGCGGTCCTCCTCCCTTCCTCCCTCCACCCTATTTTAAATGTAGATAGGGGACTCAAGTCTTTTGAATTTGAAGGGCTGCTTGCTATCTCAGCCCCATTCTTTTCATCATCCTGTTTTGAATGACACTGAGCACGTATAGATTCTTTTATAAAAACACTCCCTCTGTGCAGGGATCCGTTCTCCGGGCAGCTTGCTAATTTTGCATAGCAATTAGTATTGACTTCTCAAAATGGGCTACCAAATACAGTTCGAGAATGTTCCACGTAGTTCTTCATAGGTCTTGAATAACCCAGTGCTTTTGGATTTCAAACCTGAAGGGGAGGAACATGAATAATTACTAAATTCCCAGTTGGAGTGCTCTGGAGGATAAGGTAATCCAAAACTATACGTTAATTCAAACCCTCTCCGCGACTGGGCAGCAAGGAGCCAGCATAAGCCCTATTTTAAAATCTATTCTACCTATTCAGTGACCACGCAGGGCTGGGCCACATGGTCGTCTCTTGCAGCCAGTCAGCTGTGAGCAGCAGATGGGATCATTTGCATTTTTCTTCTTATACTTTCTTCGATCGGCAAATTAAAGTTTCTTTTTTAAATTTATTCTCGTTATTTGCTTAAAGTATAAACGTGGTTTAACTGTTGAATTGGGCTTCCTTGACCCTCACACACCACATCCCTTCAAGTCTCTGCGACTTGTGAAAATACTCGAGGTGCAGGTTGCATATTTATCAAGTCGAACTCTCCCGACCGGGAGTTGGGAGTCTAAAGAATCAACCTTTATTGAAATGGTGACGCGTGTTTTTCTATTTTAAGCGCTGGGCGCAGATATCCCGTGGGTTTGTCTGGCATGTGGGTCTGGGAGCGCGCGCACTTCTGAATCTCTCGCTCTGCAGCCTCAAACCTTAAAACTTAGGGTTACAAGTAAAAGGCAGATGTTTAGCTCTAAGGCTCACAACAGAGGGCGGCCACTCCGCTGGGGGAGTGGCCAGAATCAGCGTTTCCCAGCGCCAGGGTCGCTCTCCCGCGGCCCGCGACTCCATGCCGGTTCCGCCGGGGCCACTGGGGTCCCTGCGCCCCGATGTCTTTGTGCCGAGCTCGGCGCGGGAACACCCGCCCGGGGGGGCCAGGACACCGCGGAAATGCCAAGAATTCGGGACTGGCGCTGGCTCTCGGGGAGGTAACGCCCCGCACAGTCGCCGTCCCGCGGAGAAAAAAAAAGTAGAAAAAGAGGCTTTTCAGGTCAAACTCCTCGGGTCTGAGCAACCACGTTTTAGAGAAATGACTCGCGGGGGGAGACCACACAGAGTGCCGGGGACATTGTTAGCTAGCGCTGCCCCAGCGCGTCGTGGGTACGCGACCGCTGCCCCCTCCCGGGCAACCGGCGCGGGCCCACGTGGAGCAGCGCGGCGCCGGCGGAGCGCGCCGGGCCGCTCGGGTCCCTGGAGTGCGCGCCCCAGCTCCCCGCCGCGGCCGTTCACGCCCGAACGCCACCGCCGGTCCCGCGTGTGCCCCGCTGAGGGGGAGGGGCAGGCCGGGGGTGGGGGCGGAGGGGTTGTGGTTCCACTGCAGCGGGGGCTCCTGTGTCCTTGTGCGGAAATGACACACGGAGTCCCGTCACGTCACGCGAGAGCGCAGCGCACGGACACACACAAAGAGAGGGGAAAATACACGGCGCCCGCCCGCCGCCCCCAGCAACTCCCCGGGCCGCCCCGGCCAGGCCCTCCGCGCGCGGCCCCCACTCCTCAGCCCTGCGCTCCCCCGCACCCCACGTGGCGCCCAAACTCGGCGCGGGCCCGCTCAGCAAAGTACAGAACTCGTGTCCCAGGTAAGTGCGGGGCGGATCAAGCCGGCTGCGCGGTGGCGGCGGCTCCAGGGCAGACGGACGGGAGAGTGGCTGCAACATCCATGCCGGGGTGGGGGCGGGAGCAGGGGAGGGGACGAAAAGGGGGGCTGCCCTAAGCGCGCCCGCCGGGAGGAGCGCCCACCCCCACGCAGGGCCGAGCCGGAGCGGGCGCTCGGCGCCCACGGGCTCACCGCGCCCATTGTGCCGCGCGCCCCTTTGTGCCGCTCGGAACGCCGCGGTTCCATGGCGTCCCCGGGAGCACGCGCGCCGCGCGGGGGCGGGGGGAACGCGGAGTGGAACGGTCCGTGCTGGCGCCGCTGCGCGCCCCACTCGCGCCGCACGCCGGCCCAGCACCCCCGCCGGGCGCCGCGATGGAGCGGCCGGGGCCGCCGGAAAGGCTCTGCGGAGCCCGCGGGGGCTCGGCGCTCGCGCTGGGCCAGGCTGCAGCGGGGGACGGCTCGGCGTGTAAAAGGGGGTGTCAGAGCGGAGCAGGGGGCGGGGACTGGAGCGAGATGCCGAGCGGGGCGCGGGAGGCCGGAGGAGCCGCCGCTCGGGAGGACGCTGCTTCGGGAGTCTGTAAATGGAGCGAGGCCGGCCCGCGGCGGCGGCGACGGCGGCGGCCGGGAGCGGACGGAGATGGGCCCCGCCGCCAGGGGGCGCAGCGCTCCGTCCCGACCGTCCACGGCGCGGTTCGCGGTTCCCGCTGCCCGGGAGCTGGAGGCGGGCCCGGCCTTGGGTGTGCACCCCGGCTGGCGCAAGGCCTTCCCGTCCGGCCGCGGACTGGAGCCTGGGGCGCTCGCCGTTGCTCCTGACTGCCTTTTCCTCTCTATTGCAAACGTGATTTCCCACGCAGACTTTGCCCTCGCCTTATCGGTGAGTTGTGCAGTCCTTCCTGTAAGGACTTGTGTACCGAGACACATTGTTTTACAAGGTGTTTTTTCAGAGGTAAGAGTTTGATTGCTCAGGTGGCTTGTCTGGAAGAATTTTACACACCAAGGCTAACCAGACAAGAGTGCGCAAAATAGGGCTAAGCACTTAAAAGTCGTAAATGGTCAATTTCACCTTGTTAAAGTAACTTGAATGCTTAACGTGTCACTACACAACACGTAAGGTGCCAGAACACTACAGCTGCAGGAAACTGAGGCAAGGAAGTGAGCTCTTGCTAGCTCTGTATATAAGCTTGAGATGGAGGAGGTTCTTTTGGTGTCCACATCCCTGACCCCTCCCCCGAGTTTGTTTTTTTAGCCTACTGTCCCTAGTTTATGGTTTTGTATCACCATATAGGACCCTGTCTGCCTCCTTCACTCTCAGTACTGAGTTTTGCACAAGATTTTGTGTCTTAACCGCTTTACATCCCCAGTCACTAACTTAGTAGGTGCTCAATAAATATTTGCTAAATGAATGAAGAGCCTCTTGGATTCCAGAAGAAAGGTGGGGGCAGTGCAGCCTGAACCTGCTGGTGGGTTAACCTGTCTGCATGGCCCTTGAACTGAAATTCACAGATAAAACCAGAGCCTTTAAAATCTGACACTCAAAAACTCCCGCCACTGAATGTGGTTGTTACCAGAGATGAAAAGTTTGGGGGGGGGGGGTGTAAATTTTATAATGTAGAAACACATGATGGTTGCCAGCTAACCAGCAAAAACAATTTGGTGTTAGAGTATGGGAGGTTGGGGTGTAGCATTTTTTTTCTGGCACTTAATTTTGATGACAAGTGGTGATTATGGTTGCTACCCTTATTTTTAATTGTGCCCATTATTGGCTAAATAAGGTTGGGGAATTATGTATAGAATTAATCTTTGGGGTGACAGAACTTTTTATAGCCGCCTCTCGCTTGTGGTTACAGGGATGTATACGTGTGTCCTTTCATAGAACTGTACACCTCTCTCCTCCAGAGTGAATTTTACTGTATAATTTAAAAAATAAAATTTAAAGTCCCCAAAAGCACACATGCCAAAAACATGGATATTTTCATGTGTTTTGTGAACATCACCTTGCTCTTGCTGTGTCTTTTCCCCTCCAGATTGGACAATTGCTCTTCTCCCCCTTCTGATGCTCCAGTATCTCTTTCAACATTCAGCCCAGAGCTCTTGTGGTTTCTGGAACTACCGTGTTTCCCCCAAAATAAGACCTCACCGGAAAATAAGCCCTAGCATGATTTTTCAGGATGACATCCCCCGAACATAAGCCCTAATGCGTCTTTTGGAGCAAAAATTAATATTAAGAGCAGGTCTTATTTTGGGGGAAACACGGTAGCTGCCACACATGACCCCCACATGCCAAGCTAAGAGCTCTCCATGCTGGCTGGCACCAAGCCTTCGGTGTGTCAAACGAGAGGTGCTGGTCCCCTCGGAGTGGTGGTTACTGCCTGGCATGTTCATCCCTGAATGACCAGACTTTTACAAACTGTTGCTTTAGAGCTGAGTTTTTCTCAGCAGCTCTCCTGGTAACATGCCCTTCCTCCGTTTTTCATCCAACTTGAAACATAAGTATTTAAATTCAGCCCTCTTAGTGTTTTGTTCTACCAAGGACCACCTTTCCTCTCGTCTGATTTTCAGTTATCATTGGCCAGTGAAACACAGTTGCATCAGTATCTATAAAGGTATTGGTTGCTCAGTTGAACATCACTTAATGGTCTTTTCTTGTATGCAAGAGGCTGTTGGTTTGAGCATGGAGCTAGTAAATAAAAGGATGGAGTCTTGGGGTCGGGTAGTTTATGTATACCACACTGCCCCAACTCTAACTAGCTCGTGTGGTCCCAAGACAACCCACTTGAAAAAGTGGGAAGTATAGAGGAAACTCAGCTTGTGCCTCCTCGGAAAATTAGTCACCATTGTCCCGTCAGTCACATGGGTGGCTGCTTGGCTGTGCTGGCCCTCCTTTCCTTCTTAAGCCCCAGCTTCTGGATGCTACGGTTCAAGTTATGAGCAGAGTCCTGTGCCTCCTACAACTGACGTCTAAGGAGGTAGTAGCCCTTCATGAGGCCAGGGAGGGCTTACTAAGTAGAGCCCTTCAGCTGTGGAAGACATCACATTTCGGCACATTGAGAAAAATGCAGCGTGTGAAGGCTAAGACAACACCAGGCTGCAGGCAGGCAGGGCTGTGCAGTTGTACTTGGCTGCCTGCTGAAAGATGAGTTTGTGCTCTGACTAAAGAAGGCGGTGACAATTACAGCTTTAGAAAAACTCGGGGAAATTGCCTTGCTTCTGTGAGGACCGGTATTTTTCAAATGGCATGTGCAGATGTGTCTAAAAATAAAAACAAATTGCAAACATGTCCTGCAAGTCCCACGGGCAGGGTGCCCCTGCCAAGAGGGCTGGGTTCTGAGCCCCAAGGCTCCCAGTGGTTCCTGTGAACCCAGAGAAGGCCCGCAAGAGCTGGTGGCATGGGAACATTCTTCCTGTCCTCAGGGATTTGATTTGATTTCACCTCCCTCCCCTTCTAGTTTCTTTCATTTGAAATAAACGTTACCGAACTTTTTTTTAAAGCTTTAAGTCATATAATTTTGCAGTTTTAAAAAATAGTCACTGTTAAGATGCACTTCAGACATCTTTTTGTAAAAAAAATCTTTATAATAGGTAACATTGACTGAGTGCTATGTGCCAGGAACTTTCTCCTTTGTAGTTTTCACAAAAACTCTAGGGGGTTCAGCTCCATTTTACAGAAGAAAGAACCAAGGCTTGGGTGGGTAAGCAACTTGCCCAGTGTTAGAAGCTAAACAGGTGGAGCCAGGGCTTTAACCTAGTTCTCTCTCACCCGGAAGTTTAGTAGGGATTTCCATTTTCTGTGAGACCAGCTACACATGTCCCTACCTTGGGGGTCCGAGAGCCCATCTGGCTAGTTGACTTGCTCCCGCATCCGAGCCCAGCCTCCGAATGGGTGATCAGCGGGAGTGGTGGTCGTGCCCCATTGGGTCCCAGCTCTGCTTGGGAGGCTGCAGTAAGACCATCAGCCTGCGCTCCACCCTATGCCTCTCCCTTTCCTTGCTCTCTGCATCAACCCCCTCTCCAAGTGAGGCAGACTGCCG
Source organism: Rhinolophus sinicus (assembly GCF_057876585.1). Taxonomy (NCBI): domain Eukaryota; kingdom Metazoa; phylum Chordata; class Mammalia; order Chiroptera; family Rhinolophidae; genus Rhinolophus; species Rhinolophus sinicus. The sequence goes on from NC_142502.1 coordinate 47,790,472, forward strand.
GCCCCCTGATTTTCTGTCTGCAAAATGAGAGGGCTCTTGTGAGGATTGCGTGGACCAGCGTGAGAAACACTTAGATCGCGGAGCCAATGCTTCATGAATGTCAGCTGCAGCCCTCCCCGTCTATGTTTCATTTTTAAAAATCAATATGACCTGCAGGATAGAGGTGTCAGGAAGTCAGATCATGTGGTGTGACAGTGAGAAAAGGGTGAAGTAAGGTTTAGTTGGGTCTTAGCTGAACTTAAAATCCTTGAATATGTTTTACTACAAATAACACCTTTCAGATGGTCTGATCATACTCTCTTTGCTTTCCCTTTTGTGTGTAGCAGCACTCCACAGCCACCATCCCATCATCTCAGGGTTCCAGTCACATTCCTCCCCTGGGGCTCTCATCCTCAAGGAGACCTTCCAGGGGTGAGAGCTTGCTTCACTTTACATCTGGAAATATGACTTGGGGGTTGGGTAGGATTTGCCCCTGAGTGGCCTGCGGTCAGGGCTGCAGAGGCCAGCTCTCCCTGGACCTGCACCTCAGCCCAGTGGTGAGTCCTAAGTTCAGTGGACATTTCTGATTTAGTGGGGACAGAATCCTGAGTCAGCTGGCTGGGATTTGAACCTCGAGGTTTCAGGAAGCCCAAGTACTTCCCATTTCTGGCTTGCTGTTTGTCCTGTGTGACTCCGGGCCAGCCACAAGCCTCTGGTGCCTCCAATTAGCCAAGTGCTGCTCCCACCAGAGAGGTCTGGTTGCTCTGCAGAGTGGCCAAATCTCTGAAAAGAACTTGCTAGAAAGGAACCCCAGGTCTCTCCCCCAGCCCCCTATGGACAGTGCTAGAGACCATTTTCATGTGGAAACCTGTGGGACATTTAGGGAAGAGACTAATGATCCTGTGAGGACAAAGGGCTTTTCCAAGGAATCGTCATACCAGGTGTGCCCTGCTCACGTTGCTGTGGTCTTGCATCCGGTTCCTAAGAGGGAAAATAGCCCCTGAGTCAGATTCTTGTGTGACTCCTTACTACCCACTTTTAACCAGTGACCTCACTGCACTCCTCCCGTGTTCTGTGGCCAACCGCTTCTCAGCTCCCCAGCCCTCACCTTCCCTCTCCCCCACTGCCGACTGCTGCTCCACCTGGAGCCAGGGCCCTTGGGGCGAGCCTCCCGTTGCCCAGTTTGGACCAATTTTGAGGTGTCCTGGAAGGAGGGTTCCAGGTAGGGGTCACAACATCTCCCACCGTGCTCAAACACGATAACCCTGGAGAAAGGACCACATGTAACAGTCATCTGCCATCCAGAATGCAGAAACCCAGCAGGTGAGGCGCCTGGGCCCTGCTGAGTTGCTGAGCTGCTTCCTCTCTGGTCCGTTAGTTTCCCCAGCAGCCACACACCCTCTAATGGACCCGGCTTCAGCGTTCAGCTTGGATCCCTGATCCACAAGACTTGGTCTAAGTAGTGGTTTTTTTCTTCCTCCAATGAAATTTCATTTATTTTGAGAAGTACTTCAAGTATTGGGCAAATGCATTGATAGAGCCTGTAATACACGTACCAGGAAATGACATTTCCTTAGTGTTCAAAGCTGATCTTTTCATCTTCTTATTCACACCTGGGTTTGTGACTGAGACTTTTTTCTGATCTCCCCCTCCACATACTGAGGAGCTTTGTATACCTTCAGAAGCAATAATTCAGGGACAGTTATGAATTGAAAGGTCTTCACTAGTTTGTCAGTTGTTATGTTGTTTCTTAGAACATGGGTGTTTTAAATGTTTTCAAGTTTATGATTTGATTTTACATTCTGGGCATATGTCTGTTTGTGGACATAACTTAGAATATGACCTGACTAGTAAAGATTGCTATACGTCTTTTTTCACTTTTAAAAATTTCTTTTTCATTTTCAAAGAACTACATGCTTGCTGTAGAATATTTGGAAAGTAGAGGGAAATATAAAGGGAAAAAAATCACCCATAACCCTCCTAATTGGAAGTAATTACCATTGTGGCGTATTTCCTTCTAGCTGCTTTATGGCATTTTTAAAAATTACCTAGTTGAGATAGACCCAGTGCACCCAGTGCACCCCTACGTTGTTAGGGGCTCGGTAGCCCTGTAGTGAACAACTGATTTTGAATCTTTACACACAATTTAATGCTTGGCTCTTTCTGTCAATAGAGGTTTTGAAGTCATGTGTTGAGAAAATGTGTAGAAGTTGACTTCCCAACTTTGTGTAATGGGAACAACAGTGTTGACCAAAGATGATCTCAATCCAGGTCACGTTGAGTTTGTTGTCCCTTCCATTTTCTCTGCAGCTTTTTGTGGAATGTGTCAGTAACTAAATATGGCTGGTGGTTACGGAAGGCTTACTCTGCCCCAGGAGTAGTCTGACCAGAGAGTTCCTGCCTGGACTCAACCTAAGATCATCTGTGAAATAAAAGACTCCTGGCCCAGGTGCTTTGCCGTTCTGGCCTTTGCTTTTTGTGGTGACTACATGTCACAACTTTCAAATGTGTGAGGCTCTGTAAAGTGACAAAAGGAGTTGGTTATTGGTCTTTATCAACTGAAAGTACAAAGAAGATGAATATATGCCCATTAAACACTGGCAAAGTTATTTCCGAAGTAGACTTTTTCCTCCCTAGAATTTGCTTGGATTAACATTATTCCCCCCTCCCCTGCAGAGGAAAAAAAAGTCTTGTAGGTATATGTTAAAGTTTAAAATTATTTGTATCCAGATCACACAGTTATAAGCATGGGTGGTCTGCACAGCTGTGGCTCACAGCCTGTGTTTACTAGATGTGAGTTACAGTTGTTATAGAAACCCTAATGCAGTATCTTCTAACCTTGGGGTTCTGACTGCTCTTTCCTTCCTGTTACTTTTATCTTTTGATGTTTACTCATCCTCCCCTCCAACAGAAGTTCCCAGAGTTCCATCTTCATCCTCCAGGTCCTCCCATGTGTTGGTTGTGATCCTGTAAATAAGCTGTGCAGTTAGGTGGTCATCCCCCCTGCAGAGGACACCAGCACCTCCTGTCACACAGCGAGGCATGTGGTCTCCACAGCACAGGTGGGGAGACTAGGGGCCACTCCTGACAGTATCGTCTTAAGCACGTTCCTAACCTTTCTGAGCCTTGGGTCCCACCCCTATAAAACAAGATGGTCTCTGAGGTTCCTTTGGCTCTAAAACTGTGCCTTAGTTTCCTCACTTATGAAATGTGACTAACGAGTTTCTAGCTCGTAGGATTGTTGGGTTAAGTAAGTTTACTGTAAAGCTTTTAGCACAGCACCTTTTGTACAGTGTCAGCTATTGTTTCTATTGAGTTTCCCTGTGGTGAGGAGTTGAAGGGAACGGCACAGCAGGATTTCTGCCGCCCTGGAGCTTTGCCACATGGGGTAGGTCCATCCTCTGCTCCCCTGGACCCTGTGGGACTCCTCCGTTAGTGCCCTCAGCACTGCCTGTATCCAGGGGAACTTCCCTCATAGCAAGCCCATCAACATGCCCCTTACTGGTTTTCAGCCCCTCTTTGTCTCTTCCCAAAGAAACTACTCCAAATCCTTGTCTCAAAATCTGCCTCTGGGGGAACTCAAACTAAAAAAAGAAGTAAAATTTCCATGATACATTAAATGAAAAAAGCAAGGAACGGGAATTTTAAACCTTTTATTCTCAGGATCCTTAAAAATTATTGAGTCCCCCAAATAGCTTTTATTTATATGAGTTATATCTGTCAGTATTTACTGTGTTCGAAATTAAAACAAAAATGTTTGAATATTTATTCATTTAAAATAACCATAATAAATCCATTAAAAGTTAATGTCCGTTTTTATGAAAAAAACTATTTAAAAAAAATCTTAGTGAAAAGAGTGGTACTGTTTACATTTTTGCAAATCTCCTTAATATCTGACTTAATAGAAGACAGCTGAATTTTCATATCTGCCTGTGTATTCAGTCTTTTGCAAAGTAACATATCATGTAGTCTCTGAAAAACTCTCCATACCTGAGAGAAAAGGGGCAGTGACATCTCAGTGTTATTAAGAAACTAGTTTTAATCTCATGAACCCCCTGAAAGGGTCTTGGATGTACTGCTTAACCTCTTCTCCAAAAAGACAAAAAAACACCCTGGCTGTTAAAAGTGTCACTTTCCATGGTGTAACTACTCCCACTGTGGTCAATTTTCAGCAACCAACTGACTCCACTAGTAGTGAAGTTAGGGCTAGAGCTAGTGTAAGCTGGCTGCAGGGCTCCACTGTGTACGGACACACTTAGAGAACCACAGACACACAGTATTTCTAGGACAGAGGAAAAATAATATGGTTGCCTCTAAGACTGGAGAACAGTGGACTTTTTAAATTTAAAAGGTACAAAAGGATATTTGGCACGTTTTATACCTTTTGAATTGTGTTTCACAGTCCAAAAGAAAAAAAGATTTTTAAGCATCTTCCTTTCTTAAAATGAGCTCTAAAAATGTGAATTGACCTATAGTTGTAAATCTTTCCAGCTTTCCCATTTCTTTGTGGCATCTCTTAGAGTTGGTTCTTTCTAAGCACCAGTGAACGCTTCTCACTTCCTTATCGTCCTCCCCAACCCCCTTCTTCACAGACTTTCTTCCCTCCTCAGCATCCCTGCCTTCCCCAAGCCAGGTACATGCTGATAATTCGGGATTCAGACTCAGCCTTATGTCAGCCTGAGACACAGAGGTAGCTCCGCCAGTTACCGCATTTAATGCAGCCAGTTTAAGCATCTTACCCTTTGTAGTTTGATGTTTGAGTGGCTAAAGCATCTCACTTGTGAATATTGAGATTACCCTCCCTTTTGTGCTTTTTGTAAACGGAAGGCTTTTCTAATGACATTCCAATCTTCCCTCAGCCACAAACAGAATTACACCTCTGCATGGAAAATTGAGTCTTGTCCATTTCACTCCATGTAGAAGGATAGAGAGAGACTAGGAGGCATTTTGGTACAATTATATACACTCCTAAAAGCTCTGCACCATTGAAAACCTTTCTGTACCAGGGACAGTCACTTTGCCTTAGACTTCCTAAACTATTTGGGGGGGGGGGGGAAGCATTTCATTTATTGGATTTGGATTAACCACTGGAGATTAGTCCTGTTTGAGAGTTACCCACCCATAGGTGGTCATTGATGCCTTAGAACCTGTGGTATTTTAACTAGAGGCAGCAGCAAGCTACAGAGGTCCCATTGACATGACACACGTCTCCGTCATTCGTTTAAGTCATCTTCCCTTGGGCTTGGTCATGCGTTTTTGAGGGACATGGATTATTCACTCCTTGGGGAGAAAGCTGATTTTCAGGGACGTGTGGAAGCATAGTTAGATTGTCTCACAATTTGAGACATGTGGTGAGAAGAAGAAGAGGGCTTTGCAGAGGCGATTGCAATGCTAGCAGCCTGGGTGGGCGGGAGCTGTGGTGGTTGGTAGCTCCTACATAACCTATAGTTAAGTAGCAGAAGGAATTTCTGTGGCATGCTCGGCATCTGAACACTCACAATCCACCCAGGATGAGCAACCCTGTGACCTTCATCTGTCAGATGACCAGGAAATGGAGGTAGCAAACGCAATACCCACCCCCTTGCCACCCAGCCCTGACGTGGATGTGCTGTCACGAAGTCAGCTCAGGACGCCTGAAGTGACCCACACATCCCTCTGGTAGAAACTTCTGTGCTGTGCAGTAGTGTCTATTCATAAGCACAGAGCAGACTGGTTTTCCAGGTAGCTAGCGACATGGGGACGAAAGGAGATTTGGATGCTCCTGCTGCTATTGGACCAAGAAATCCAAGGCTGGAAATTGGCCCCTGTGTTCATCAGAAGAACCTTCACAGAAGAATAAGGATTCACTTAGTGTTTCCTCTCCTGGTGGCTGGGACACACAGACTCGGTTTGAACCCTAGTTTTGTCACTCAACAGCTATGTGACACGGCAAATTACCTACCCTCCATTTCCCCTTTCAGTATTAAAAAATTTTATTTCCGTAATCAAAATGATATAAAAATATTTTCCACCTTTACTGAGGTATAGTTGACAAATAAAAATTGTGTATATTTAAGGTATGTACCCACAGTTTCCTTACAGGTGAAATTGAGGTTACAATAGCTCAAGGTGAGACGGAGGCACACACGACGTGGCCAGCTGGCACCTGACATGCAGTTCGTGGGGTGCAAATGTTAATGAGAACCCTCATCTCTTACCCAACTACACAAGCCAGATGTAGTTGTGGGTTTTCCAGGCCTTGCAAATGGGAAATTCCTCAGCTTCCCAAAGAGCATGGCTTCCTTTGCTGGCTGGGAAGGAAGGGGCCGACCATACTGTGTTCTGGTTTATTTCTGTGTTGATCTAGCATCTGTCACTGGTCTATAAATGAACACGGAGATGTTTTCCAAAGCACATGCAGTCTGGGCATCTTGAATGCCCAGGAAGCCGGCCGCCCCTTCCTCCCACCTCTCTCCCACCATGCGCCTTCCCAGCTCCCCCTCTGCCTTTCCTCACACTGCGGGTGGCTCCGCTGTGTGCTCCTCCATCATTTTCTGAGAATCACTGGAGCTCAGAATTCAGGTGCTCGCTGAATTGCCTGCTATAGTGTCACACGGTGGTGGTTCAGAAAATACCCTTCCTGCTCACTGAGTCACATCCCGGCAGAGACCACACCCAACCCTTGACTCCAGGCCCCACGCTTTCAGCCTCAATGGGCTCTGCCCTGCTCCTGAGAGAAATGCGGGTGGGCGGGTGTAATGTTAGATGACCATACCATCCTTGCTCAGCACTTTTGCTTCTGTCTGCTGTGTTTTTTCATCAACTCTTGTTTTCTAGGATTCACTCGTCCTTTAAATGCTTTCTACTCAGCCAGAGTCTTTGTGGTTTTTCTTTCACCGTGACCCTTTTTCACTCCAAATAAAACATCCACCATCTCCTCCCTTGCCCACCCTTTCTCTCCAGAGTGTAATTTGTTTTGTACACTGTACCCTCTCCACCAGCCCTTTTCTCACTCTCCCCATCTGTTCTGCTGCTGCTCACCTCTGCCCTGGCTTTGAAGGAATGAGTTATGTGACCGTGTGGCGGGTTTCCAAGGGCAGTTGCCACATTCGGGCCTTCAGGTGAAGCTGGAAGTGCATCTCCTTGAGAGGCCCCCGGACTGGGCTGGGAATCAGAAGGCCTGAAATTCTGCCCGATGTTGGTCAATCCTCCTTTCCAAAACACAGTTACAGGTTTCCCAGGCCATGCACATGGGAAAGTCCCACCTGCCTGCCTATGCTGCGCCCCCAGAGACACCGCGGTCAGATAACATGAGGTTTATTTGCCTGGAATACAATGGAAATTGTATTTGCTAGAATTCACCTCTGATGAAATAGTTCTTGGACTATTGAAGTTGACTTATTTTATATTTTCCCTCATTATCACTTTGTGCATTATCTTCTTCAGGTAGGGGATAATCCGGTAAATAGGAATTATTTTTAGTGTAATTTCAGCTTCAAATAAATCTTACGTTTTCTTATCCATTTCTCTGAAAATTAGAAATACAGGGATGAAGAGAATTGTGCCTGTTATATAGTTATTGTGACCCACTGAGAATAGTGCATCACGTCATAAGCACTGTGTGAGTGGTGCTGTTACTAGTGAGTGGGGAAGTCGTCCTGTGCGTGGGTCACCCAGACTCTCCCTCTGCCCGCCCCACCCCTCTACACTCCACTCGCCCATCTCAGACGGGGCCACACACCATTTCACAGGTGCTCCGTCAGTGGTTTACTGCGCTTTGGAGATGGCATCCCTCTTCCTCATAGAAATTTCTTGAGATTCTGCTTAGTCCTGTTCTCCTGTGATCCTTAACCAAAATGGGACTCAGTATTTGCAGTTCTTTTCATCAGTGTGGGAACCACAAATCCTTAATGTCATTAGTAAAGGCTGTCACGTGTATTTTCTAATGATACTACCTCATTTATGCTTCATACTAGTTACAGACATGCTGTTCTATCACTTGAGGCATCTCAAAGACTTAATAGTGCTTTTAATCACGGTGTCCATTTCATTCCAGTTGGGAAAATAGGAGTCAGGGGCCAGCTCTGTACTGGACCCTGTAACCCATACAGGGCAGCTTCCACCCTGCCTGCCTCCTTCCTTCATCAATAAAAAGAAGGGTTTGGACCAGACTGTGGAGCTCGAGAGCTTTAAAAACCCACAGTGCGTCTTTCTCTAAAAGAGAAAGTTGTTTGTGAAGGAAGGGTTAGACCAGCACCATCCAATAAAAATATAATGCAAGCCACAGATGTTATTTTAAATTTTCTAATAACCACAGTAGAAGAGGTGAAATTAATTTTAATAAAGTAATTTATTTAGCCCAATAAATCCAAAATACTAACATTTCAACATGTAATCAGTGTAAGAATTATTAGTGAGATATTTTACATTCCTTTTTGCTATGCTAAGTCTTTGAAATCCAGAGTGTATATTTTACACTCAGAGCATGTCTTCATTTAAACTAGCCACATTGCCAGACCTCAGTCGCTATATGACTCGTGGCTACCGTCGTGGGGAGCACAGGTCCCTTCAGACCACCAGGAGTCAGAAGACCTCAGCTCAGGTCCACAGGATCCATAGCTTCCGACCTTGGTCAGCCTTTTCATTTCTGTGGCTGGCATTTATAAAGCAGAGGCTAACAGATCATTCAAACTTTGGGGTCTTTACAAAAGATTATCTTCTCATATAACGTTCCTCTAGCTCTGTAAGTGTCTCTCAGTTGAAGCTGTAAGACATGTTCTACCCACATAAAGTCTTGGAGAAGTGCTCCCAGCAGGTGCACAGAAGGCCTGGCTGCTTTGAGCAACTGCAAGCAAGAAGAGGATGCGATTTTCCATGATGCCGCAGAGCAGTGTCAGCTTAACCTTGTGTTACAGGGAGCCAGGGTAGGAAGGGGAAGGGAATTTCTCATGGGTAGGGAAAAGTAAGAAATGAATCAAGCAATAAATCAAGACTTTGTCTTTGTCTTTTCATTTAGTGGAATAGAAGATGAACTCAACTGAATTCAGTGAAGATGTAGAAGAAGGTAAAAAAAACAAAACTTATTAAAAATTATTTTTTTAGGTTAAAATGTGTATTTAATGGCCATTCCATCAAAATCAAGCAGAATCATATTTCAAAAGTATTATATGTATGTGTATATGTGTGTGTATATATGTGTATATGTATATTACTTTAAGGTGCATTTTCAAGTTTAATTTGGGCTTCATTTCTTCTTGGCTGCTTGAGGTTTTGTTGAAGATAAAATTAACATAGAACATTCTGAGGTTGATAGCCTCTCATACATTGGAAGACAAGATCCTAACAATACAGTGTATCTTGGCTACATTGGAAATTTGAAAAGCCATGTGTAATTTCAGAAAACTTAATACCAGTCATGAAAAACACTTTCAACATAAAATTTAGGCACTCTATACTTTGGAATAGCCACATAATATTCCAACAAGACTATTAATGCACTTTTTGACTACATCTACTCAAAGATAATTCTCAATTAAAATCTATACTTATTAAATATTTTAAGTTAGAGCCCATTATATTGTGATAATCACTGTGAACCAATTAAAATTATTTTTAATTTAATATTTTTATTGGGTCATACATTCACATGGTTCAAAAATATGAAAATATACAAAATGAAAAACAATGGATGAAAAGTCTCCCACCCCTGGTTCTCATCCCCCTGCACCCACACATCTGTTATAAGTATCTTATGTATCTTTCCAGAGGTCTTTTTTTAAAAGCATCATTAAAAAGATAGTATTTGTTTCTCTCCCTCCATCTCCTCCTCCCCACTCACCCCCCACCACCACAGTTTTAAACAAAATGTTCTTGGAACATGGTTTTATTGTACAGCATTAGTGTGGTAAGATAAATATTGCTTGCTTGGAAGGCAGAGTTTTATTGTGACTCGGCTTTATTATCTGAGTGGTAGTGTCAAAGGGCGGTCCACAAACAACCCGTCGCTCAGGGACCCACGCCGATCTCCCAGCCCCAGCCGCGCAGTGTTCCTCCCGCTGAGCCCTGTCTCTTCTCTGCCACAGTTGTGAAAAATAACACTGTGAAGGTGGAGACCGAGACTGAAGATGCGGCACTGGACTGCTCAGTGAATTCCAGGTCTTCAGAGAAACACCCTCTGGAGAGCGTCTTCATCACCCTGCAGGACTCCAGCAAGCGAAAGCAGCCGAGTAGCAGCGAGGGCCAGCCGGACTCTGCCCCCAGCGTGAAGAGGCGGCGGCTGATTCCTGAGGTGAGGTCCCAGCCCCTTCCGTGTCTGCTTGGTTCCTAACCCTCTGTCTGATGAGACGCTGAATCTCTCTGCTCGTGGGATCTGGGCAACTCGAACCCCTGGGGATGAGAAAGCTCTCATTTCAGCTGTCCCATCTCTGGCTTGAGTGTCTAAGAAGTGCCCTTAACTGGAATCTTGTCTGTGTCTGGATTCATTATGGGGGAAGGGGTCTTGATAAGCACCAGCTTTTGAGTTCTTTGTTTGGCTGTGCTCTACAGGGAAAGAGCTTGTTCATGGCAAACCTATATTCTACATGGTACACGCTTCACGTAGATTCCTGGGAAAGGGGAGGGTTAGCAGGTCTTTTCCTAAATCAAATCCATCTTTTATATCAATGAGGGGAGCTTGTTCCCTGAAGAAACTCTTCAGTGCATCTTTTGTCAAGTGGGGAATTTTTCTGTATCATAACTGTTACCCCTAAGTTACCTGTTTTATGAATTTGATTTATTTCTTAGTTACCTGCTGGTTATATTAAACTTTGCTGAATTCTGAGAGAGATAGAAAATGGAACTGACATAGTGGCCCCCTCTAGTAGCCTATAGTCCAGATGGGAAATCAGACATGCGCACAAACAGTGAAGACTGAGGAGAGGGGGGTGGCTTTGGGAGACGAAGAGATGGCGGCCTGGGGTGCCAAGTCAGTGAGCCTCCCCGGGGACTAGCAGATTACACCTTAACCTCTTAAAACTCTTGGAACATTTTCTCAAGCTCTCCAACCCAGCCCCCCACCCCCCTCCTCTCTCTGGGGGACCCAGAGAGGCATTTCAACTTCTCCCTGTCTGTTCAAGAGCCTCCGTTTTTCAAGGGTCATTATCATTAACCAGAACATATCAGCCTGAGCCTCTTTTGGTTGTTATTAGTTCACTTTAACTCACCTCTGTTAGATGCCAGGGCAGATCTAAATAAGTTGGGAATTTTGGGGTTTTAGAGACTTAGTGAGTCTTCAATAAGTGAAAACTGTCCTTTAATTAGCAAAATGATAAGTTAAGATTTTCACCAGAATTTAAATATACATGTTTACATTCCATGCTAATAAGGACTAATCTGCATTCCACATCGTGAAACATTGAGTGATGCACTTATTTATTTGGGTTTTTTTTTCCCCTCAAACAGCTTTATTGACATATAATTCACATACTATGTACAATTCACCAATTTAAATTGTACAGTTCAGTGGTTTTTCATATATTCACAGAATTGTTCAACCATCACCACAGTAAATTTTAGAACGTTTTCATCACCCCACAAAGAAATCGTATACCCGCTAGCAGTCACTCCCCATTCACCCCTCCTCTAGCTCCTGAAAGCCACTAATCTACTTTCTGTCTCTATGGTTTGCCTATCCCAAACATTTCTTATAAATAGAATCATACAATATGTGGCCTTTTGTGTCTGCTTCTTTCATTTTGCATAATGTTTTCACGGTTCATCTATGCCGTAGCATGTATCGGTCCGTCTATTCCTTTTTACGGCCAAATAATACTCCATTGTGTGAATATACCTTTTTTTTTTTTTTATCCACTCATCAGTTTATGGACCTTTGGGTTGCTCCACTTTTAGAGCCATACATTTTTAAAATTCTATAATGCCCAGGGAAAAAGTTGAATTTTTTTATACCTATGTGAACATTTTTTATAAAGGATTGATTAGAAATATCTCACCCATGACTCTGGCTGCCTAAACCATCCACTTGTTGCATACCTTGTGACAAGGGAGAAAGTTTCATTTGTGGGTGAGGTTTCCAGTGCAGTAAATAGTGTCTGCAGGTTAAAGCTCAGATTCCCAACTGTTGAGATACCTGCTGTGGTAAATGAAAGCTACCAGTTGGTTAGAATAGCTTCTTTGAAAAGCATTTAACCATTCGCTTTTTCTTATGTTTTACTTTAAACCATAATTTATTATCCTTTGCCCTAATGGTTGATATTTAGATGTTTCCACTTTAGTATTATTACAAATAATGCCACAGGGACCATCCATATACATAAACCTAGTGCCTGTCTGTGAGTGGTTTTATGGGTTAGACTCCTAGAGGTTAGTCTGGAAGTGTTGAGAAGTTTGAGAGGCAGTATGTTAAGTTCCTAAAGAAACTCTTGAAAATATTTTCTTCTGTGTGTCATCTGCTTATGATCAATCCTACAAACTCCTTCCAGTATGCGAGTAAAGCCAGAGTTCAAAGAGTGGAACATGAAGTTGAGTGTATTGATGTACTTTTGCTATTGACAAACTTCCCCGCTCCACTTAAAAAAAAAAAAAGAGAAAAAAACTTAGCCACTTCAAGCAACCACTGTTTTATTTATTCACAGTTTGGTAGGCCAGCTAGTGGAGGTTCTGATTTGGCCTGACATGGTTGGGGCTGAGTCTGGGATGACCTCATTCCCGTTTCAGAGGTCTCCCCTGGGCTGGTGGGATGACTGCAGCTTCCCTTTATGCACTTTCCCATCCTCTAGGGGGCTAGTGCAGGCTTGTTCATGTGACATGGAAGAGTTCCTGGGAGCAAGAGGGCGAGCTCTGGAGTGCAAACACTTCTCAGGCCTCTGCTTGCATCACATTTGCTAAGGCCCAATGGTCAAAGCAAGTCATATGGCCAAACCTAGACCCAGAGGATGGAAAGATAGACTCCATCCCTGATGGTAAGAGCAACAAAGTCACATTGCAAAGAGGCTTTCACACAGGATGGGGGAACTAGTGTGGCTGTTTTTAATAGTCCACCCCAGTAAGAAACAACACGCTCTTGCATCAAGAAGGGATTCTGACCATGTGGAGCCTGGGTGGTAGCCTTTGGGGACAGCCCGAGGTGGCCCTGCTGCCTCAATGCGCAAATGGTGTCACTCTTTATCCCTTCATTCACTACATTTTTGTTGTCCCAGCATCACAGAGAAGGGAGCACCTTCATATTCTTGGGGACAGAAAGGGAAGAAGGTTCTCATGATTTGTGTTTTAGTTGAATCCTTCAGTATGTGAAGCAAGTCCGAAAAGATCTGGCACTGGGCTGGCTGGCACTCCACCCGAGGTTCGTGGAGGGGATTGCCCACATGTCACATGAATGATGTGACGGTTTTGAATGCTCCTCTTGATCTGGTGGGGCCGGAGCTTCTGGCGTCATCCAGGAATTCTGACATGTTCAGAGAAAAGGGAACCAAAATGTATTTAAATATTACTGAGATGACTGGTGCAATTTACATATTCTAATTGGTCACATATGTTTACTTTTCAGTGTATTGGCTACAGTTCCAACCCATTAGATTTTGGAAAGGAAAAGACATGTTTAATCCTGGTTTTTATTTTGGGTGTTTTATTAGCTTTGTTCATTTTCATAGTATATAGAAAGTGAGCTTGATATCCCTGCTCCCCTTCCTGTTCTGTAAAAAGAATGTGTGTAAGTTTAATTATTTTGAAATTCTTGAGCTCCTTGTAGAAAGGTGTCATGTGATTTCAAGGCAGTATTTCCTTTTACAGTTTGTATAAGTTGATGTGTCGGTAAATCAGTAGCCTCTGAACCCTGGGGATTTCAGAACAATCCATGAAATTATAGAATATGTTGATTTTTCAAAATGGTACTAGTTCTAATTCAGAATGAATAGCCCTTTATTCTTCTCCCCCTGAATTTTCTGTGATCCTTGTTACCTATGTGGTGGCAGGAGTGGAGGCGGAGACGGGGAGTATATGCGGCTTTTTAAAGCACTTTCATCGCAGGGTGAGACCAGAGGAACCGGGAGGCTGAAGCAAGCAATAATCAAAAAAGGTGGAAAGGAAGTGCATTAACAGTTATTGAGTGCCTACTCAACAAATAGCACCATTCCATGTTTCATTTAATCCATGTAAGAAACCGACGATGAGAGAATCAATATCTTCACCAGACAAGCAAACCTCAGGCGTGTAAGTTAACACGTTGCGTGTGGCGGGGTTTAAATCCCTCATACCCCTCTGTTCCGGCAGGTTTTTAAAAGAAACTACTTTAAAATGCACTCTTCTCTTTAAAGCATAAATGCTTCTATGTCATTTATTATTTTTCTATGGAATTTTTTAGGATTTACTCACCTATGATGTTAGTAATCCCTCCTGGTGTGATACTGCAGAAAGCAGCTTCCTTTGTTATTAACGAAACACAAATAATTCAATAAAATGTGCAAAGTAAAAAGAGTCAACAGTAAAAACGAGAATTCTCGTTATCCGTCCTTAACGCATGGCTCAGGAAAAAACGAAGATTCTCGTGATCCGTACGCAACGTGTTAAAAAAGAGCGCCAGGATGCCATGGGGCACCTTGTTCTTGGTGCAAGGTATCTGGATGGATTGGCACACTCAGCTCCCTGCTCCACGTCCAGGGAGGTGAGCCCCACCTGCTCTGATCCAGCTCATAGGGCTAGTAAATACCAGAATGAGCTTAGACTCTGGAGTCAAATAAAGGGGCAGTTCACCGTGGGGCTTTTGGCCACTTATGTGACCTCTCAGATTCCTCCCTGGTGAGGCGGGGTGGTACTGCTCACCTGACTGTGTGGGTCACTGAGATGCCAGTGAAAGGAGCCCAGCACAGGGCTGCCTCATGTCTGCCTTCAGAAGGTTGACTTACTGCCCCAGCCCTCGTCTGCAACTCCCACCCCTGTGGTCAGTATTCAGCTGCCTCCTCCCATATATATCAGAATGAAGATGACATGGAGTTACCAAGCGAAGCCATCTGACGCCCTCTAGTTTGAGCACCGCTGAAGTCAGAACTTAGACCACCCTTCACCATTTTCTCCTAACCCCGAGGGAAGCGGGGAGGGTTTGAGTGGGAGCCCTGGTGCTCACGGTTCAGACTCGGATCAGTGCTGACGACTTATTTATGAGTGACATCTAGTACAATACTAAGAAGAAAAATAAAACCCTCAAAAAATCTAACAAAAGGCTGTATAAAGACTTAATTGGCACCTCCACTGGAAAAGCCTTCATAGCCAAACACAGCAGATGTGGAAGGTGAGCAGCCAACATTTTCATTGGTAATAATCTTTTTGTTCTTGGAAGTGGGGGCGATATTCAGGAGCTTCAGGAGCTGTATGCCCGGCAAAAGTTAGCTTTGCTCTCCTGGGGCTTTTTGTTTCTTTGTTTATTTTTAATCCTAAAGTGTCACTGTGGTTTGTTTTTCAATTAGAGAACAGAAATGCCATCTTGTTCATTCAGTGCAAATGTACTAAACACCTCCTAAGTGTCAGTTACTGGATACCAGATGGAGATGCATAATAGTTTCCACAACAACCATAGCAGATAGGTGCGATGGCCATTCCCATTTTCCTGAGGCTCAGGAAGCCGGCTCCATTCAGAGCTATACACTGAAACACCCTGGTGGCCCTAAGGGCTGGGAGGTACTTGTAAGATGCTGTGAGGAGCCTTTGCGAAGTCCTGCCCTGATGTTTTGCCAGCTCTTCTTATCTTTTTCTTCTCCCTGCCGTTATCCTTGCTGTATCTCCCCAGATTCTTATTTTCTCAGGCATGATAGCACATTCTTCATCCTCTCCACACACGGTTGGCAGTGTAAGAATGACCCAGAAGGTAAAAGCCACGAGGGCATAGACTGTTGGGCTTCTTCCCGTGTGCCCATGGCTTTGCACAGTGTCTCCTGGATGATGACCACTCAGTAATATTTGTTGGCTGGCTCTGGGTGGTAGTAAGCTCCTCCAACCCTTACTGCTGACTACCTATGGTCATTTGATGGTGATGATGATGATGATGAAAAATTTTTTTTGAAAATGAAAAAGGTAAGCATCACCCCTGCCTCGATTATTTGGAGGAGGTGGTGTTTCGCATGGTCTGCCGTTGATGCTATATTAATTCTCAACTCCCTATTCTCAAAGACGTGCTGCTTCCTTGGTGTTCCAGTTTGCTGACTCCCTGGGCACCGTTTAGCTACTCCTCATTCATTGAACTGAATTCAGTGACTGCTGTTGATTTGGAGTCCTGAGGAAGATGTGTAGTCCTTGGAGGATCTCCCTGGGACCCAATCTCTGGGATGTCGCTGGGCACGGACACATGGAATTTCTCCTAAATAGTCTGCTTACCCCTCACTTATAACCCAACACCAACCTCTTTTTGTTCAAATTCTCCAGCTGAGAGATTGGGGCATTCCCTCTTGAGTCTAAGGGTGCTGGTGGTGAATGAAATGCCCTGATCAAACCCAGGATAGATGCTGGCGCAGCAGAGTTCCCATATGGTTGGAAGATGAGCCTCGGAGACTCGGGAATGGTGTCAGCCAGACACCCAGTGCCAAGTAGCACAGATTTAAAGATTTCTTGATACTCCTAGACAGCTGAGCAGAGATTTTATCAGCAGCAGCAAATGAAGCCAGCTCATCGTCGGCTTGGCAGCATTTGTGGAATTAATTGAAGCACTGAGTTGACAGGGCACCAGTGTGGGGATATCTAAGAACTTTTCTCTTTGGTTCTGGTGTTGTGTTTTGTGTTGAATTGTGTATCCAAGGTCTCTGGGAGTGAGGAATGTTGCCCTCTGCTGGGACTTTAACTTAATTTTTTTATTGAAGCCGCTTAGCCAAAAATGTTTCTATTGATGGCAGTGTTTCTAACATGCTTGGTAGAAACTGACATATTTTTATTAATGAGGCTGAATATGGAGAGTCATAGAGGGGATTTCCAGTTCCCATATACTCAGGCCTCCTGCCTGCTGTGGGAAGGTGGGGGAGTCAGAGGACTTCTGTTTGTTGTTGGTATTCAGACTATTCACCCAGAAACTTTTCCTCGTACTCTACTTTCCAGCTGGGGATGAATTAGGACAGATCTCCCTCTACAACACGTACTCTTGCTGCCTGGCCTGTGAGTTTCTGGTGAGCTCTTTGCACAGAATCCTTTTTAAAATATTAGTGGGATCACTTGTAAAGCAAAGGCCCCTTTTCTAAAATCACTACTAATGCAGTTATGATTTCTTTAATGATTGGCATTACAAATTAAAATTTCTCTATATTGATAAAACCTCGTGGAAATTTCATGATCCCACGGGACCTCCTAATTGTTTTGGTGTAATAGAATTTAATGGTGAATAAGTTATTAAAAACCTAATTTACAGTCTATAGGGATTAGCAAGTGAGGCACTTTGAATTTATTTTGGCAGTGCTTTTCAACAGTGATCCAGAGTCAAACCTATGTTATAGAGAAATACAGCTCACATATATGGATTTATAAGTATGTAGATGCACACAGAGAAATGACACAAAACTATGTGCAGTGCACTCTGGTATTTTCTATTCTATTTTCTTTTTTTTCTTCCTTCCTGTCTCTTTTTTTTTCTTTCGTACTTCCTCCTTCCCTCCCTCTTTCTTCTTATGCTACTCATGATACATCGAATCAGTTTCTCCATTTACTAATGATGACCCGCCGTCCTAAACACACTGCATTAGGGATAAATTTTCAACTATCTTTATTCTTTTCTCCAAGTTTCTGGTGTGTGTGTGTGTGTGTGTGTGTGTGTGTTGGGGTGGAGGGGTTTCCTTCCTCCCTTCCTTTCTTCCTTCCTTCTTCCCTCCCTCCCTAATCCTCTGCTTTCTGTCAGATAGCAGAACAAAAGAACTTGTAAAGAGCCTAAAACCCTACCTTCAGCTCAGTCATCCTGTCGTCCTCCCCTGCCTCCAGCCTTTAGGGCAAACACCTCTAAGACGAGCCTACTAGGAGTCCCTTACCCGGCTGCCGGTGCTGTACGAACGTCCTCTTGTTGACTGGTTGAGAGTAATTACAACTAGTTTTATAAAAGGCCCAAAGTATTGCTTCTGCTCTGGCTTGGGAACATCATTATTTAACACATTGTTTGTGGGAAACGAGTAAACTCATCATATCACCTCTAGTTGGAACCGGCAAAAATTTTGCAAAGTAAATAAAGAGAGACCTCTTTTTAAACTAAAACACTGAAAGTTTCATAGAAAAATATCAAATAGATCGAAAGATAGGAATATTTTATGGAAAGTCTAATTTTGGCAAGAAAATGTCAGAAAAGCCCCACGTTACGACACGATTTGGCGGGAAAATGCCCACTTACAAATTAATAATAATCATATTGTGATAAATATTAAGTACTTAACTATGATCAGACATGGCTCAGTGCTTTATATGCATTATTTCATTAAGTTCTCAAAACCGCCCTAAGACAGGTACCGTTATTTATCTCTGAGTTACACTCAGAAAGCTGAGATCTAAAAGGTCACATAATGTGACCAAGGTCACACAGAGGACAACCTGATGGTTGAGCTGAGCTCTTACCCACTCCTTTCATCTCTACACTCGTTATTCATGAAGCGAGTGGCCTGTCTGAACAGCTCCTCTTTCTTTTTTAAAAAATTATTGTTATTATTTTTTTAACTTTTTATTTTAAGTGTGTTTTTCCAGGACCCATCAGCTCCAAGTCAAGTAGTTGTTTCAATCTAGTTGTGGAGGGCGCAGCTCACAGTGGCCCATGTGGGGATCGAACCAGCAACCTTGTTAAGAGCACCAGGCTCTTAACCAACTGAGCTAACCGGCCGCCCCTGATAAGTTTTGACATGTGCATATCAGTGAAGCCATCACCATGACCAACATAAACATACCCATCAACCACTACCTTTAAAGTTTCCTTGTGCCTCTTTGCATCCTCCCTGTACCCCCAGGTAACCACTAGGTAAATTTGCATTTTCTAGAACTTTATGTGAATGGGATCATACAGTGTGGCCTCTTGTTTGTCTAGCTTCTTTTAGCATAGTTACTTTGAGATTCATCATGAATACCATGTGTCAGCTCTATTTCTGAGTAGTATTTTGTTGTACAAAAATAATAGTTTATATACTGGTTAATAAAAATTCGGGGTGTCTCCAGTTTGGGGCTATTTACAGATAGGTCTGTCATGAACATTTGCTTAGAAGTCTTTATATGATCCCGTGCTTTCATTTTGCTTGGTAAATAAATACCTAGGAATGGAATATCTGGATAATATGGTCCGTGTATGTTTAACTTTTTTAGAAAGTACCAACAATTTTCCAAAGTGGTTGTACCATTTTATATCCCCACCAGCAATGTATAAGAATTCCAGTTCCGGGGCGGCCTGATGGCTCAGGTGGTTGGCGCGCCATGTTCCTAATGCTGAGATCACCGGTTCGATTCCCACATGGGCCAGTGAGCTATGCCCTCTACAGCTAAGACTGTGAACAATGGTCTCCCTGGTTGAGCAGCTGGAGGTTGGCGTAAATTGCCGTGGGCTGCCGAGTGCTGCTGCGGTCTGCCGTGTGCCCCTATCAGTGGCCGGTGGCTAGCGTGAGTGGTCGGCAGCCAGCGTGAGTGGCCGACCGACAACTGGCGACCGACTGCCTCAGCCAGGGGGGAGCGCAAGGCTCATAATAGCAGCATGGACCAGGGAGCTGTGCCCTACACAGCTAGACTGAGAAACAACGGCTTGAACCGGAGTCGGGTGGGGGAGGTGGAAGAAGGAGGAAAAAAAAAAGAATTCCAGTTCCTTCACATCGTCTCCAACACTCACTATTGTCTGTATTTTTTATTATACCCATTCTAGTAGAGTTGATATAACCAAATCTCACTGTGGTTTTAATTTGCATGTTATTAGAAGCATCTTTTCATGTGCTTATGTGCCATATATATATCTTTGAAGTGGCAGTTGAAATAATTAATTGGGTTGTATGTTGTTATTGTGTTTTAAGAGTTGTTGAAGCATTCTGGATCCAAGTCCTTTATCAAATAAATAATTTGCCAGTATTTTCTTCCAGTCTGGGCTTGTTTTTCCTTCGTTTAATAGTGTCCTTCAAAGAGCAGAAGTTTTTAATTTTGATGAAGTCCAGTTTATCTGTTTGTTCTCTTATGGATCATACTGGTAGTATTGTATCTAAGAAATATTTGCCTAAACCAAGGTTTCAAAGGATTTCTCTTATGTTTTTTTCTAGAAGTGTTAGGATTTTAAGTTAGGTTTTATATATAGGTCCACAATCCATTTTGAGTTCATTTTTGTATATGGAACATGGTGGGATGAACCAACATCATATGTCGAAAAGATTATCCTTCCTCCACTAAATTAATTGCCTTTGAATGTGGAAAATCACCTGTCCGTATATATGTAAATAAGCCCCTTAAAATGTGCAGGGCCTGGCTATAGAGAAAACTACTGATGAAGCAATGAAAGTAGTGAGAACTCTGGGTTCCCAAAGGTCAGGGCGATTGCTGTCCATGGAGCTTGGAGTCAAGCATTGAGGTCCTTAAAGGGTATCTTTTGTTTGTTTTGTTTTGTTTTTGTTGTTGTTTTGTGTTTTTTTAATTAGTTTATTGGGGTGACAATTGTTAGTAAATTACATAGATTCAGGTGTACAATTCTGTACTACATCATCTATATATCACATTGTATTTTTACCACCCAGAGTCAGTTCTCTTTCTGTCACCATATATTTGATCCCCTTTACCCTCATCTACCATTCCCCTCCCCCCTTACCCTCTGGTAACCCCTAAACTAGTGTCTATGCCTTTGAATTTTTGTTTCTTCATTTGTTTGTCTTGTTCTTTTATTTTTTCAGTTTCATGTACCACAAATCAGTGAAATCATATGGTTCTCTTACTTTTTCTGACTTATTTCGCTTAGCATTATAATCTCAAGATCCGTCCATGTTGTCGCAAATGGTACTATATCATCTTTTCTTGTGGCCGAATAGTATTCCATTGTGTGTATATATATATATACACCACAACTTCTTTATCCATTCATCTATCGAAGGACACTGTGGTTGTTTCCATGTCTTGGCCACCGTAAATAAAGCTTCAGTGAACATTGGAGAACATATGTCTTTATGGATATTTTCAGATTTTTTGGGTAGATACCCAGGAGAGGGATTGCTGGGTCTAAAGGGTATCTTGAGCTTCCCTGGGAGTCCAGCAATAATGGACTTGCGGAGTATACCTTCCTTGGGCGAATTGAGGAACCCATCCCTGAAATTATTTTTGGTGGGGCTAAGTTCTTTCACAGACCTCTGTTAATACCCTACCTAGATGCATAGGAGACACGTTAATTCATTACGTACAGTGGGTGCCTCAAGACAGTGTAGCTTAATTCTTTCCTGGAATTCTGGTTGAGAAGGGCTGCTGGACCGACAAGGAGACCACGATTTAGAAACCTGGGAGGCTCATCACTTCCCGGAATTTCACAATTCCAGGAAAGGTCTGGGCTAGTCCTTTCCCAATCAGAGATAAGACGTGATTCTAGGCAGTGGTAGAGTTGGCAGCACACTGCCACTGTCGAGACCCTGTGCTGTGCCCAACACTGTGCATCTCGGTTGTCCCGATGGAGACACCTATTCTAGAACCTGCAGACCTGAGGACACGCTGCTGCCTTCTGGAACTGCTGTAGGCAGGAGTCATTATCCCTGTCAGTTGAACAGTTGAGCAGTTGAGGCCGGGTCAGTGGGGTGAGCTGCCCATGGCAGGGCTGCCACAGGAGCTCCTCGTGTTCCTGTGGTCTCTCTCCCATCCCTAGCAGAGCTCTCACCCAATCTTGCCAGCATCTGTGCTTGGACTCCTGTTGGGCCCTCTGGGCAGGAAATGCAGCGCTGGTGTCCTGCTGGAATTTAAAGTCTTCGGGTCTAGCCCGAGCCTCTCCGGAAGTAGAGCAAACAGGTTTGGCACTGGGATGTGGGTTTGTATTCATGGTGTGTTCCTGGATGGGCAGAGTGACTCTGGGGCATAGGAAGCAGTTCCCCACATGCTCTCGCTTTTGACCTTGGTCCCTCTGTGTGTGTGACACAGACCCGTGTTGAGTGTTGTAAATCAGAACAGCCCCCTAACAGACGTTTTGTTTTCCAGGCGCTCCTTGCAGGCATGAGGAACCGGGAGAACAGCTCGCCCTGCCAGGGCAACGGGGAGCAGGCCAGCAGGGGCAAGAACTTGGTCAGTGTGTGGCCTAGCGAGGAGGAGCCCTGCAATGACGTGGCCACCCCGTCCTACAAGAAGCCTCTGTATGGCATCTCGCACAAGATCATGGAGAAGAAGAACCCTCCTGCAGGGGATTTGCTCAGCACCTACGAGCTCTTGGAGAAGGCGAACCCCAGCAACAGCCCCTCACCGCTTCGGCTCCTGAACGAGCCACAGAAGCGGGAGTGTGGCAGTGCGGCCACAGCCACCGACGGCGACCCTAACATCTACTTTCTGATCCAGAAGATGTTCTACATGCTCAACACACTCTCCTCAAACATGTCCCAGCTGCACAGCAAGGTGGACCTGCTGTCCCTGGAAGTGAGCCGCATCAAGAAGCAGGTGAGCCCCACCGAGATGGTGGCCAAGTTCCAGCCGCCCCCTGAGTACCAGCTCACAGCCGCCG
Organism: Rhinolophus sinicus; assembly: GCF_057876585.1. Taxonomy (NCBI): domain Eukaryota; kingdom Metazoa; phylum Chordata; class Mammalia; order Chiroptera; family Rhinolophidae; genus Rhinolophus; species Rhinolophus sinicus. The sequence continues at coordinate 47,813,066 of NC_142502.1, forward strand.
AGCTCAAGCAGATCGTAGACCAGAGCCTGTCGGGTGGGGACCTGGCCTGCCGCCTGCTGGTGCAGCTCTTCCCCGAGCTCTTCAGCGACGTGGACTTTTCCCGTGGCTGCAGTGCCTGCGGCTTTGCGGCCAAGCGGAAGCTGGAGTCGCTGCATCTGCAGCTCATCCGCAACTACGTGGAGGTCTACTACCCCTCGGTGAAGGACACAGCGGTGTGGCAGGCCGAGTGCCTGCCACAGCTGAATGACTTCTTCAGCCGCTTCTGGGCCCAGCGGGAAATGGAGGACAGCCAGCCGGGGGGCCAAGTGGCCAGCTTCTTTGAGACGGAGCAGGTAGACCCTGGCCACTTCTTGGACAACAAAGACCAGGAGGAGGCCCTGTCCCTTGACCGGAGCAGCACCATCGCCTCGGACCATGTGGTCGACACACAGGACCTCACCGAGTTCCTGGACGAAGCCTCGTCACCTGGAGAGTTTGCCGTCTTCCTTCTGCACCGGCTCTTCCCGGAGCTCTTTGACCACCGGAAGCTGGGTGAGCAGTACAGCTGCTACGGGGACAGTGGCAAGCAGGAGCTGGACCCGCAGCGGCTGCAGATCATCCGCAACTACACAGAGATCTACTTCCCCGACATGCAGGAGGAGGAGGCCTGGCTGCAGCAGTGCGCCCAGCGCATCAACGATGAGCTCGAGGGCCTGGGGCCGGATGGGGGCAGCGAAGGTGAACCCCCGCGGGATGACTGCTATGACTCCTCCAGCCTGCCCGACGACATCTCCGTGGTCAAGGTGGAGGACAGCTTCGAGGGTGAGCGGCCGGGCCGGCGGTCCAAGAAGATCTGGCTGGTGCCCATCGACTTTGACAAGCTGGATATCCCGCAGCCTGACTTCGAGGTACCGGGCGCCGACTGCCTGCTCAGCAAGGAGCAGCTTCGCAGCATCTACGAGAGCAGCCTGTCTATAGGCAACTTCGCCTCACGCCTGCTGGTGCATCTCTTCCCCGAGCTCTTCACCCATGAGAACCTGCGGAAGCAGTACAACTGCAGTGGCTCCCTGGGCAAGAAGCAGCTGGACCCATCCCGCATCAAGCTCATTCGCCACTACGTGCAGCTGCTCTACCCCCGGGCCAAGAATGACCGTGTCTGGACGCTGGAGTTTGTGGGCAAATTGGACGAGCGCTGCCGGCGCCGGGACACGGAGCAGAGGCGCTCCTACCAGCAGCAGCGCAAGGTCCACGTGCCAGGCCCCGAGTGCAGAGACCTGGCAAACTATGCAATCAACCCCGAGCGGTTCCGAGAGGAATTTGAGGGGCCCCCGCTGCCCCCCGAAAGAAGCAGCAAGGACTTCTGCAAGATCCCTCTGGATGAGCTGGTGGTTCCCTCGCCCGATTTCCCGGTGCCTTCGCCGTACCTGCTGTCAGACAAGGAGGTGCGCGAGATCGTGCAGCAGAGCCTCTCGGTGGGCAACTTCGCCGCCCGCCTCCTCGTCAGGCTCTTCCCCGAACTCTTCACGGCGGAGAATCTCCGGCTGCAGTACAACCACTCCGGGGCCTGCAACAAGAAGCAGCTGGACCCCACGCGGCTCAGGCTCATCCGCCACTATGTGGAGGCAGTCTACCCCGTAGAGAAGATGGAGGAGGTGTGGCACTATGAATGTATCCCCAGCATCGATGAACGGTGCCGCCGCCCCAACAGGAAAAAATGTGACATCCTGAAGAAAGCCAAGAAAGTGGAGAAGTGATGGGCAGCCTGGGGCCTGAGCCTTTCGGAGCGTGTGTACGGTACCCACAGACATGCACCTTAGTGGGGAGTGGCTTACTACTTTTGCACACATACACACCCACCCAACCACAAGCAGGAAGCCTTGCCTTTGGTCTCTCCTACTTCCGACTTTTGTCCTGAGTTCCCCCTGGTGCAGATGGTTTGGGGAGGGCTGAGATGTGAGGGCAGAGAAGCCTCAGGAGAGGGGGTTCTCTCTCCTGGTCTGTGTCCTCTCCTTCCCCTCAATTTGAAATGCAAATGCAGTAGCTCTCTTGGTCCTCTTCCCACATTTTACATCTAACATTTTTATCAATTTTTTCTAATTAAAAAGAAACCCTTTTTAAGAAAGATCATTGGGCTCTTTGGGGGCCGTTTTACTTAGAAAAAAATTCTTTTACGTATTTGAGGTGAAGTACTGTAAAATGACTTCAGTTGCTGGGATTCCTTTTTAAGGTGGTTTCAGATTTATGAAATGTTTAGAAGTGCCATGTTCATGCATGATAGCTAATAATAGCTTCAGGTAGCATAGACTGATTTTACTGACCTTGTCTTTTACATCTGATTTTGAAAGAGTCAAGATGTCCCTTGGATGGCAGTGGAGGGGATGGAATAGTGTGGCATTGTGACCACGGTCGCATTCTCCCTCCTACTGTAGCGCCGAGGCAAGGGGCTTACTCACAGCCTGGCCTGTGCGTCGTTGCTTCGTGCTCTCGGCAGAATGTTGTGCTCTCTCTCTGTAGACAAGAACACTGGATGATGATGGTGATATGCTGATGATGCTGATGCTGATGATGATATGAATGTAGATAGACGTGGAAACACGTTTGCAATGTCATTTGCGCTGTGTCCTTCCACTGCCCCTTCCCTCTCCATACAAGGATGCTGGTTGGAGGGGCAGACAGACACGTTTCCCTGGTAAACAGCGTGTGTGGATAACTGGTTCCATGTTTGATTGAAGGATGGGTCCCTGTGTGCTCACCAAGAACTGTTTACTTTCTGTGTGTGTATTTGTACAAAATCCAGGTCTGAGAGCTGTGTGGGGACTTCACCACCCCTCAGGGGTAGCTGCTCCAGTCCGTGTTCCTCAGGGCCGGCTCACACCCTCAGGCCCACTTGAGGATATCTGGTATTGGAAGGACACAGGTCATGTCAAATGGGGCGCCCATGTCCCTTCCCAGGGTCCAGTCAGAGCTTTCCACTCAGACACCCGAGAAGTACATTCAATTTGTCATGAATGCACTGTGTTCCAACCCCTAGAAGGTCCTGCTGTCCTACATCTGGCTGGTCCCTTGGCCTCGGGATGACATATCTCTTCTCTCCCCACTGGCTGGGAAAGTCAAACTGCTTCAGGCCAGTGGCATATTCTCCAGGAGTTCCAACCATGACATTTCCTAACAGTTGAAGTCCTTAAAAACTTCACCTACCGACTTTGGGGGCCAAATGCCTAAGAGGCAAAGGAAAGGAATTCAAACAATGCATTATACCAGAAACCTGGAAAATGAATGAATCACACAGGATAGTCATAAAACCCGCGTGGCTTAGTATTTTGCTACCTTAAAAATGCAGAAATAATAGAAACAATCTGTGAATTATCTTTATACAGCTGATAAGGACTTCAGTTCTGGTGGCTGTATGACATAATTTTGCCTGCACCTATCTAGCAGGCTTTATATGTATATATACATATATACGTATATGTATATATATATATATGTACATATATATATATATATAAGACAGGATTTTGAGCAATGTAAACTTGGTGGTCTAACTTTAGTAAATTTGCTTTTAAATGTCATTTACAGATTATTTCTGTTGAAACTGCAGACCTAAATTATTGAAATCTAGAAATGCACAGGGACGTAATGACTCACCCATCCACACGCACACACACATTTCTTATTAAAAAACTGAAGTGAGATGAAGGGGACCTATGTGACTCAGTTCAACCTCTTTGTGCCTGGAAAGAAGGGACTGGAGCAGCCAGGAGCTCACTTTTCTGCCCCCTACCTGGGTCTTTCTCTATGCCTTAGTCTGTCTAACACACAAATGCACACACACGTGCACACATGTGCACACACATGCACACACATGCCCTACCCAAAGATGGCAGTGGTACTTGCCTCCTGGCCCTGCTGGCTGGAGGGTGCCGTGGAATTTGTTCTGGTCTCTAGGATGACTCCAAGAGGATTCCAAGCCATGTGAAAATTGCCCTGCTTTCTAGATGGTGGAATGTGACCCTGCAACTTTAGAAGCACAATCATTTATTAATAATTTTTTAAAATCCTATCTACCCACATTAAAGAAATCATCAGTTTCTGGGTTCTAGGAGTGAAATATGTCTCTATAACCCAGAGCATGTTCAATTTTTTGGAAACCTTATTTTGGTGGTTTCCTTAATACTTTTCTTGTGTAGGGCTTCTTCCTCCCACATCTTAGAGTCTCTTTCAGTGGAGAGAGGTGGACATACTCTGGGAGCTGTTTCCTGTGCCTCCGGACTGGCTCCTCAGGAAACGCCTGCAGGTCCCGTGTCTGTCTGTCTGTCTGTACGGTGTCCTCAGTTCTCCAGCCATACGGGGGTTCCAGGGGCAGTTTTGTACATGAAGCAATAGAAGTACAAAATACTTATTTTTTTTCAAAATTCAGTAATATCCATCAAATTTCCATAAAATCTGTTGGCAAATCTCTTCCCCCTCCCCATCTAAATTCTTTGGTTTTCACTTATTTTATTTTATTTTATTTTATTTTATTTTTGTCCTTGTATCTGGAGGACTAAAGACTAGCACAGACACATTCTGATGTTAAGTAAAATAGCAGGTCACAATAGGTGGTAGTGTCCCTCATTTTCTGTGTTAGTAAGTTTTAAAAGAATGTATAAGATAGTCATGAATGTACTGTGTTCTAATCCTGCTTCAGTTCACTTTGGCTGTGTCTACGTGACAGACATTTGACAGGGAATAAAGTCATGTCTGGTGTCATGGGCGTTAGTTAGTGTGCCCCTCCCCATTCAGTCTTGACCCTGGACCTTTTAAGTTGGGGGGGGGGGTACCATGTCAGCAGCAATCATCAACCAACCAATGGGATCTACTAGTGGTGAATGGATTAGCTCTTTAAAGGGTAAGAGTTACTGGCCTGACCACACCACAGCATGGCCACGGGGGTTCCTGTAGAGATGGCCTCAGTTTCCACCTTTCCTCACAAATATTTGCTTCTTGCCTGATTGGGGGGAGGGGGTGTCTCAAGACCCCTGATTGGAGCTCATTGAGCTCTTACCCTGCCTGATAGACCATATGAAACTGGGTTAGGGGCCAAGCGGCTGTGACTGCCATTGGGAAATCCTTGCCTCACGTAGATCCAGCCTTAATGTTTTTCTGACATCCCAGTGATAGCAGCCCCTGCACAAAGTGGATATCAGAGTTCATACTGTGAGAGGACAAAATAATGAGAATAGTTTTACCAAAGATAATGAACTATCACATAATGTCTGCATTTTACCATTGATTTGAGTGCATCCTTAGAAAACTGAATGTAACAAAAACCCAGGACATTTTCGGAAATTGTATGCTCTATAGCAAGTTTGTGTGAATTTTTATACAAGCACTGTTTTATGAGTTATATAAAATGTTATAAAAATAGAAAAAATCTGTCTCGTAACATCTTCTTTTCTTAAGGCAGAGAGGTCGCTCAGAACCTGTCTTGGTGTATTTGTCTTTCCGTGTGGCCCCCTCCCGCGTTCCCAGGGGAGGGCAGGAACACTCCAGGGGCACCTCAGCGCCTCAGGCCTCCTCACTCTGGGTATCAGGGCTACAGCTCACAGGATTTCAGTTTGTCACAGCTGAATGACTGAGAAGTTGACAAACAAATCCTAGCTCATTTCTACACCAACCGCTTCCTGGCCACACAGTGGGAGGTGCGTGTGACCTTTTCTTACGTTTCCTCGTCATCTGTGCCAGACCCTCCGTGCCTGCTGCCAAGCTAGCAGAGCTTCATTTCACACTCTCTTTTGGAGCAAAGCTAACATGAACTGATAACAAAAGGCTGCAGATGTTTTCTCACCTCTTTGGCTAATTATACACCATTGACTTTAAATACTATTGCATAGTAAAAATAATGTCTCAGGCTGTCAGAGAAATGTTTTTGTTTGGTCCAAGTGTCACTATATAAAGAAAGTTGTGGCTTGTCATTGAGCACTTTTCCTGCAGCAAGTGCCTGCTCAGTTGTGAGTCCTGACACCTCTGTGCTTTGAGCCTCCTGCAGGTTAGGGCTGGTTTGGGGCTGGAGCCCCAAATACTAGGTCCACAAGCAAATTTAATCAAGACTTGAAGGAAAGCTAAATGCTTTAAGCCCCTTCTGGCTGTAAGTATCTTTGTTTTCTACCAAAAAGAAAATTCACAGAGAAATTCAATATATGTGAGGTAACTTATAAAATCTAGTTCTCAGAGATAAGAACTCACCAAATTCAAGAACACACCAAATTCCTTTCCATAATCCCTGGAATGGTGAGATGCAGTGGACTCTTAAGGGAGCTTCCAGATAAATCTAACATGCCCTGGCCAGTCATGGGAAAGGAGTGAACATTTATTAGGTTGGTGCAAAAGTAATTGTGGTTGCAATTATTTTTAACCTTCTAAACCACAATCACTTTTGCACCACCCTAATAGTTCCTGTTCCTTATAATGGCACCTAACATTCATTGAGTATATACCATGTGCCAGGCATACTGCTAAGAGCTATACCTGGGTCATCTCTTGCAATCCTCTCAAAAGGCCTGTGAACTAAGTTCTATATGTTAAAAAAAGCTAAGTTCCTGGGGCGGATGGATGGCTTCGGTTGGTTAGAGCACGAGCTCGCAACAACAAGGTTGCGGGTTCGATCCTCTCATGGGATGGTGGGCTCTGCCCCCTATAACTAAAGATCGAAAACAGCAACTGGACTTGGAGCTGAGCTGTGCCCTCCACAATTAGATTGAAGGACAATGACTTGGAGTTGATGGGCCCTGAAGAAACACACTGTTCCCCAATATTCCCCAATTAAAAAAAAAAAAAGCTAAGGCCCTGAATAGAGTTAATGCCATCTCATTTAATTTTTATAAAACTTACTATCTGTTTTGTGTAAGGAAAGAGAGAGAAGTAGTTTTATTGCCCAAGTTCACACAGCTCGCAAATTGCAGTGTCAAGATTTGAACCCAGGTTGTCTCTGCTGCACCATACCGTCTCAGCTAAACCTCCCGAACCACAGTGCACAAAGATTCAGATCCCAATGTGATGTCCTTTCACTCACATCCTCAGTTTGTCTGGTGTGCTGGTTTTAGAATTGCCCTGGGTGAAATAATTGTGGCAATTGTGGACAAACGTGTTCTGCTAATAGTAAACGTTTTGAGATTGTGAAAGGAACTGCGTGGATCACATTCCGCAAGAGCAGAGCCTGAGACTGAGGTTCTTGTGCAATTGATGGAGGGCACGATGTCAGGAGGAGCGAGAGGAAAGCAGGATGGGGTCAGGGGAGGCTACAGCAACCGCATGGCCTCCACTGCAGTGTAGCTTCATTCCCACCCACTGAACTAGAATATGAATCACTCGGCAGACTTAGTTCCAGTTGAGGCAAAAGGGCCGGTTGATCATTGTGTGGGGTGTTGCCCAGGGGAAGAGAGTGAGGGGCCTGACAGGGGGGCTCCCTTTGGCCAAGGTAAGTGCCCCAGATGGACCGCTGTGTGTGGGTAGCTGGCCCCCAACAGCTAGGGGATGGGCGCCCTGGTAACGGGCATCTGGGTCGGGCTCTATCAGCATCCACTAGGGGCAGAACCACCAGAGGGCAAGTTAAAACCAGATGGCTGGGCCCCATTCCCCAGAGGTTCTGCTTCAGCAGGACTGGGGTGGGGCCTAAGAATTTGCATTCCCAAGTGACACTGGTGCTGATGTTTGGGGGAGGGTGCGCTCAGAACCACTGGACATCACTAACTTTACAAAATTTGCCATGAATATCTGTGTACATACAGAAACTGAAGGCTTAGCACTTTCCTGATTTTTAGAACTAGATCTGAGTTGACAGAAGTGGTTTCCTGTTGTGTTCAAATAAAACTGACTCCTTCTTAACTAGTGGTAAACTAAATCTTAGCTTGTAGGTCAGTGGGAAGAGGCAAGTTTACACATGCTTCAGCATCACAGCTTCGGGGCACCAACCAAATGTGATGGCTTTTCCAGAACATTTCTGCATGGGGAAGCATGTCTGTTGACTTGAAGGAGTAAGAATGCATTTGTTCTTCTAGAGTTTGTGGTCCAGATGGTGAACGGTGTCCCTGGCAGAGGTTGAAAGCATGTAATGCCACAGTCCCTCCTTCCAGAAGCTCCAGCAGTGTGACAGCTGTGTATTCAGAAGTGACAGTGGGTCCCTAAATTACATGGAGTTCTGTTTTTCATAAGAGCTCCCATTTTCTGAGCTCCTGTAATGAGTCAGGAATGTGCTAGGGACCTGACAAGCATTGTTTCATTTAATCCTCACAGAAACCCTGTGGGGTAGGTATTTTTATCCCCCATTTTACAGAAGGGGGTGCTTCCAGACTTAAGGGACTTGGTCAGATCATAGCAACTAGCAGACCTGGGGGCCTCTAATGATGACGAAGCTGACTCCACGCGTGCTGTTGATTTCCGTGCCACCACTTGTGTAGCTGTGCTTAGCAAACTTTTTCGTCTCTATCTAGTGGTCCCCCGCCATGTAACTTGGGGTTTTGCAGACTGTCCACAGTCCAAACTTCAGGGACTGTCCAAGTGAGAGTGTTTGACACAGGAAATCTTTCAGTGCCACAGGAAATAAAACAAGGACTGCAGAAAGCATCATCACCTCTAAATGAAATTCATTCAGCAATAGTGTTTGTAACACCTGCTATCTCCTGGGCACCATTCCTTGATTCTATTATAACTAGTCCCAACCTCATTAGTTGGTCGTGAAGAAGCCTGCTTTAGCTTGGGGAGAAGGTTCTGATGGTAAACGGCACAGAACCTGACAACTCTTGCCTGAAACACATTTTCAAGATGCATGTGGGTACAAGCAGACCGGTGGCTCCTCCCCTCCGTGCAGACCACTGAAGCCGTCCCAAATGTGACAGCGTGGCCCTGGGGCCTGAGGCACACATGCAGGAAGGACTACAGTTCCTCTCTCCTGTTTCAGACTCAAACACAGTTGCTAAGTATGCTGTGAGTGCTGGCTGCAGAACTCAATCACCCTGGTCTTTCTGGGGTTCGGTTCCTGCTATATCTGACCCAAGGTTATAATCTCATCTCCTTCTTGGGTTTGACAAGCCAAAATCCTAGCACAAGCACATTTCCAAGCGTGAGGAGGCATATACTTCAGCTTGTGTTAGGCCCATGGTGGTGGGTGGGTGCCTTCTCTTCAGGTTATTAATACTGGCTGTGTTGCTTAGATCCAGAGTTGGCTGCTATCATTTTAGCCTCAACTTTATCTGTCTCAGAATCGAGAGTTAAGGGATTTCCCCTACAATCATAAAGACAATTCTCTACACGTATTGTGGGGAAGTATCTAATAGTGTCTAATCCCTCCGAGTCAGGCTCCAGAAATGGGTATCACCATTCCAGACCTCTAAACAGAAATTGCCTATTTTAGATACTTGGCTGTTCTACCCTGATTGCAGTCTTTGGGGCTTCATTTGTCTGACTTGGGGAAGCCTTTCCACCATTAAGAATAAAGTCCTTGGGCCGGCCCGGTGGCTCAGGCGGTTAGAGCTCCATGCTTCTAACTCCAAAGGCTGTCGGTTCGATTCCCACATGGGACAGTGGGCTCTCAACCACAAGGTTGCCAGTTTAATTCCTCGACTCCCGCAAGGGATGGTGGGCAGCGCCCCCTGCAACTATGATTGAACATGGCACCTTGAGCTGAGCTGCCGCTGAGCTCCTGGATGGCTCAGTTGGTTGGAGTTCGTCCTCTCAACCACAAGGTTGCTGGTTCGACTCCCGCAAGGGATGGTGGGCTGTGCCCCCTGCAACTAGAAAACGGCAACTGGACCAGGAGCAAAGCTGCGCCCTCCACAACTAAGACTGAAAGGACAACAACTTGAAGCTGAACGGCACCCTCCACAACTAAGATTGAAAGGACAACTTGACTTGGATAAAAAGGCCTGGAAGTGCACACTGTTCCCCAATAAAGACCTGTACCCTTCCCCAATAAAATCTTTAAAAAAAAAAAAAAAAAAAAAAAAGAATAAAGTCCTGGAATGGAAGGCCCACTGAGTGCAGGTGACATCTCAACAAAGGAATCAAGAAGTACATCATGAGTGATCCATGTCCTCAAGACCTTGCAAAATTGTAGACTTTCACCATCCTGTTTTTTTTTTAAAAAAGGTTTTAATTAAAATATAGCTAACATAAAATATTATACTAGTTTCAGGAGTACATAATAGTTATTCAACATTTATAGACCTAAAGAAGTGATCACCATGAGAAGTCCAGCAACCATCCGACACTGTACCACGCTATCACAATATTATTGATTATATTCCGAATACTGTACATTACATTCCTATGACTTACTTGTTTTATACCTGGAAATTTGAACCTCTTATTCTCCTTCACCTTCCCCCCCTTTAAAAATTTTTCAATTACAGTTGACATTCAATATTATTTTATATTAATTTCAGGTGTACAGCACAGTGGGTAGACATTTACATAATTTAAGAAGTGATCCCCCTGAGTAGCATAGTACCCACCTAGCACTATACATAGTTATTACCATATTATTGACTATATTCCCTATGCTTTACATCCAAATAACTATTTTGTAACTACCAATTTGTACTTCTCAATGCCTTCACCTTTTTCACCTTGGCCCCCAAACCCTCCCATCTATCACCCCAATAAATCTAGTGCCCATCTGACACCATACATAGTTATTACATGATTGACTATATTCCTTATGCTATACCCTACATCCCCATGACTACATTGTAACAATTTGTACTTCTTAATCCCTTCCCCTTTTTCACCCACTCCCAACTCCCCTCCCGTCTCACAACCATCAAAATGTTCTCTGTACCTATGAGTTTGTTTCTGTTTTATTTTGTTCTTTAGATTCCACATATAAGTGAAATCACATTGCATCTGTCTTTCTCTGTCTAACATCACTCAGCCCAATACCCTCTAGGTCCATCTACGCAGCCACAGATGGTGAGAACCCTTTCCCATCCATGGCCGAGCAATATTCCATTGTATATATGTACCACCACCTCTTTATCCATTCTTCCATCGAGGCACACCCAAGCTGCCTCCACATCTTGGCCATTGTAAACAGTGCTGCAATGAACATATGGATGCACATGTCCCCTCAAAGTAGCATTTTGGGTTTCTTTAGATAAATACCCAGAAGTGAGATTATTGGGTCCTTCTTTGTCATTTGTTACAGCCTTTGTTTTAAAGTCTGTTTTGTTTGGTGTAAGTATTGCTACCACACCTTTTTTTGTTTGTTTTTATTTTCATGAAATATCTTTTCCCCATCCCTTTACTTTCAGTCTGTGTGTGTCTTTTGATCTGAAGTGTGTCTCTTGTAGGCAGCAGATGTAAGGGTCTTGTTTTTTTATCCTGTCAGCCACCCTATCTTTTGATTGGAGCATTTAATTTATTTACATTTAAAGTAATTCTTGATACGTAGTCTTGCCATTTTATTATTATTTTTCATTAGTTTCAGGTGTACAAAACAATGTAATAGTTAGATATTTACACCCCTCACAAAGTGATAACCCTGCTCCCCCAATCTACTATGCCTCTGACATCGTATATGTAATAGCTGTTACAACGTCATTAACTCTATTACCTATGCTGTACTCCACATCCCGTGACTATATGTGTGTGTGTGTGTGTGTGTGTGTGTATATATATATATATATATATATATATATATATATATATATATATATAATTATAGTTGACATACAATATTATTCAGCTTCAGGTGTACAGCGCAGTGGTCAGGCATCTACACAGTCCATGAAGTGGTCTCCCTAACCATTTTATTATTTATATTTTTGATTTTTCCCCCTTTTTTTGTCTTAAGTCCCTCTAACCTTCTTTGTAATACTGGTCTGGTGTTGAGCAACTCCTTTAGCTTTTTCTTGTATGGAAAGCTCTTTATCTGTCCTTCAATTCTAAATGATAGCTCTGCTGGGTAGAGTAATCTTGGTTGTAGGTCCTTGCTTTCCATCACTGAATATTTCTTGCCATTCCCTTCTGGCCTGCAAAGTTTCTGTTGAGAAATCAATTGATGGTCTTATGGGAGCTTCCTTGTAGGTAACTAATTGCTTTTCTCTTGCTGCTTTTAAGATTCTCTCTGTCTTTAACCTTTGCCATTTTAATTATGATGTGTCTTGGTGTGGGCCTCTTTGGGTTCAATTTGTTTGGGACTCTGCACTTCTTGGGCTTATATGTCTGTTTCCTTTTCCAGGTTAGGGAAGGTTTTCTGTCATTATTTTTTCAAATAGGTTTTCAATTTCTTGCCCTCTCTCTTCTCCTTCCGGTATTCTTATGATGCAAATGTTGGTATAATTGATGTTGTCCCAGAGGCCCCTTAAACTAGCCTCATTGTTTGGGATTCTTTTTTCTTTTTGCTGTTCTGATTTTGTGTTTTCTGCTACCTTATCTTCTAAATCACTGATTCAGTCATCTGCTTCATCTAGTCAACTACTGATTCCTTCTAAAGTATTCTTCATTTTTGTTATTGTATTCTTTATTTCTGTCTGGTTCTTTTTTATGTTGTCTATTTCCATTTTTATGTTAACTATCTCTTTGTTGAAGTTCTCCCTGAGATCATTGAACATCCTTATACCAGTGTTTGGAACTCTGTGTCTGGTAGATAGCATGTCTCCATTTTGTTTAGTTCTTTTTCTGGATCTTTGTTCTGTTTTTATTTGGGCAATGTTTCTTTGTCTCTTCATTGTGGCTGCCTTGCTGTGTCTGTTCCTATGTAGGGCTGGTGTACCTCCTGGTCTTAGTGAATGGCCTTATGTAATAGGTGTCCTGTGGGACCCAGTGGTGCAGTCTCCCTGGTCACCTTAGCTGGGTGCTCCAGGTGGTACCTTGTGTGGGTTCTGAGTACCCCCTTGTTGTATTTGTGACTTGATTGTTGTTTGCACATCAATGGTAGGGACTGACCCTCGGGCTGATGGGTTGTGAGGACTGGCTGTGACTACAGTGGAGGTGCTGTCATGCAGGGACTGACCCTATAGGGCAAGGTTCACTTTAGCGGGGTTCTCGTGCCTGCCTAGTCTGCCCTTTGGGTGTGTTGACATTGGAGGTGGCCAGGTGATGTTCCAGCCCAGTCTGAAGTTGGCCACTGGGCCTGCCAACCCCAGGGCCTTTTGGGAGGTGACCTGCTGCAGGCCAAGTTCAGCTGCAGCCTGTGCTCTTCCTGCAGACACCTGGCATGAGCCACAAAGCAATCCAGAGGTGGCCGTCACCCACATTATGATTGAAAGAGCCTTGAGAAGCCAAACCTCGAATCAAGGCCGGCTGTCACTAGTGCCGGGCTTAGGGCTGCTCAGCCAGAGGTACAGGACATGCCAAAGCCAGATGCTGCTTGTTTGGGTTTTGTGAACCTTTGAGAGATTTTAGGAAAGTCCACAGTATGAGCCAAGGCAGGCTGTTTATACAGAAAACCCACTGGAAGGGGCTTAGGTGTGCCTGAAAGTTGGGTAGGGTGTGGTCTTGGAATCACTAGGGTGGGGCAGATAGTCAGTTTGATGAAGACTCAGGTATGGCGTCTGCCTGCGTCTGCACGTAGGGAAGGGGGCGGGCTCAACAAAGAAACAAAATGGCTTCCGCCAGCTCCTCCTCCTGGGAGAAAGCTGCTCCTCCAGCCCTCACTCTGATGCCAGACAATTCAGCTCCTCTCTGTATGTCCCTGGCGCCTTTCGAGCTGCTGCCCCAGCGCTGGAGCTCAGAGCGAGTGAGTCCGACAACGAGTAAGTCTGTGCGTTGGCCTCTTAAGAGGAGCACCTGGGACTTGAGCCACCCTCCATCTCACTCAGCCACAATCTCCGCTGGTTTTCACAACTCGAAGTTAAGGAGACTTTTCTCCCAGGCTGGGGAGGGGCTGAGGAGGTGCTGGGACCCCTTGTTACTCAGGATGGGTGTGGGGACAGAGTCCCAGAGAGCAGTTTCCAGGCTCTCGACCTCACATGGAAAGGTGCTGGCTCGGTTAGTAGACGGCCATCAGCTGTGACTGGTTGGCCATCAACTATAACCAGTTAGCCATTGGCCACTGATACAACTGCCGTGGCTAAGCTAGCCTGGCGGATTGCAGTTAGCAAGTGAGGTCAGTTGGCAGAGAGGTGGACAGCAGATTGCGGATCGTGTGACTCCTGCTTCCTGTGTCTCCAGCCCAGCCGCCAGCAAGGATATGGTGGTGTGACTCCCCTATCGATGGCTCCGTGGGTGTTCCTTTTTGGCCTCACCATATCTTGCATTCTTGTGCGGGGAGCAGGAGCTGAGACCCTGCATGACACCCTGTACGACAGTGGGGGATCTCTGCAGCTGAGATGTCCCTCCCTACTTTTAGTGGTCAAATGCGGGTGTGGGACCAGCTCATTCGTGTCTCTGCCCCTCCTACCAGTCTCGAGGTGGCTTCTTCTGTATGGTTTCGGTTCAGCTAGACTTCAGGTGATTCTCAATAATGGTTGTTCTGTGGTTTAGTTGTGATTGATGTGGTCCTGAGAGGAGGTGAGCAGAGCACAGCATTTACCTACTCTGCCATCTGGACTGGAAATCTTCACCATCCTGCTTTTGATATACCTGGTTGACCAGTAACAATGATCAAAAACCTTTTAAAATGGCCAATAAGCACGTCGTTGTGAGGAGAGGAAAATCGCTGTCTCAGAAGGCTGCATCTGATTTCAGAGGCCTCCAAGAAATTCCAAGCAATAGATTGGGTAGTAGCAGCTACGAAAACGCAGAAGCAGCAGGTTGTGGGAGCTTGTGTGTGTAGGAAAGGAGAACTTATGAAGAGTGCATGTTACAAGTAACTATAACTCTTTACACTTATATTAAACTGGCAAAAGTCAGAAAGCTCTATTGTGCATAGGGGCTGGCTGAGGCTATGGCTGTACAGGCATTTTGTGTGTTGCTAGCGGGAGGGCAGCCTGGTGCCGCCATTGTGGAGAGTAAGCACCACTGTATTACTTGTGGTGAGAGAAGTTGGTGGAGTCTGGGAGAGTGGGTAGGCAAAATGTGGTAGATGCATTGAATTCATGCAGCAAAGAATCAATGGATTAGCTGTACCTATAGTTCCGTGGATGAATCTTACAAACCATTCTGAGTGAAAAAGATACAAATGAAATATATCACATAATAATGCCAATTGTGAGATTTAAATATATGTGCGCAGAACAGCAAAACACATTTTACAAGAATGCACACAAACAAAAAGATATACACATTAAACACGTTAGAATAGTTGGCTACAGTAAGGGAGGAGGACCTGTGGAAATACATGAACACGAGAGGAGAAAAAAATAACTTGAAAAAAGAACTTGAAGGGTGGATACTGGTGCTAGGGCATTTCCTAATGGAAAACCTTGTGGGTGTGTGTCCCCATTCCACCCAATGGTTCGTTGGTAAATGTTTAACAACTGGCTCTCCAAGGGAAAAAATAAACCCTGGTTCACGGTGTTTGCTGATTTCCAAGGTGAAAATACTCTACCACAGCTGATTTCAAGCTGCCGATGTGACTCACTGAAAGCAGCTTGGGAGATGCAGACATTCTGTTCTGAGTCTGCTCGATGGAGTTGATAATTTCCTTCACTACTCCCTAAAATTATCAATAAGTTGACTGATAATATTGACAATAACTTTGAAAGGCCAAATATCTATAGGACCAAGACAAGGCACAACTTTAGTGGAGTGCCATTTTATTTGTCTAATGCACATTGTACACCCTTTAAGAAGGTTCGTGGAACATGTACCACCATGCCAAATGATGTGTTTTCTTTTTTAATTTATTTAAAAACGGTAGTTAATGTTTCAGTCTCCCCAATCATTGTTGGCCAAATCATGACTTAAGAATATCCGCCAAATATCTATTTTTCTCAAAATGCTACAGAGATAAACTATCGCCTAGCCATCTATATAATTTTACAGGAAAGGAAGTAAATGTTATTTGGCAGAGATATACAATTAGCATCATATTTCCTAAGAGAGCTGTTTTTTGAAAGGATCAACCATTACTGGTAAAAGGGCTAGATAGGCCTCTACCAACATAGTCATAACTTTAAATTGTTCATCCTTTAAAAACAGCAAACACACACTAGAAGCATTTTCAGATTTTCCTGAGCACACAAGTACTATTAAAAAAAAATTCTTCCCTGCCATTCCATTAGAGCAGGGTGTCTCAACCTCGTTACTATTGACATTTTAGGTCAGATAAGAATTTGTTGTGGGACTGTCTGTACACTGTAGGTTATTTAGCAACATCACCGGTCGCTACCCACTCAGTGCCCAGACCACCCCCTTAGCTGTGACAACCTAACATAGCTCAGGACATTACCCTTTGCCGTTCCTGGGCAGCAAAATGACCCCGTTTGAGAACCACTGCTTTAGAAACATCCAAGGCTTTCATCTTTTCATCATGTTGGTGACACTTTCACTTAGCAGACCTTGCTAGGACAGCCTTATAAAGCAGCTATCATTTGGGTCAAGTAATGAGTGAGCTGCAAGAGTTCCATAAATCTTTATGAATTGCTTTTGTTTCTGCTAGTTTCATAAATATGTTCCAAATTCCTTGCACTATAGACAAACAATGAGAAATATTAGTTTTTGCCATGTGCTATGACCAAAACAAAATTTTGCATCATCGATGTCTTTTCTTAGTGTGAGACATCTCTAATGGGTCAAACCCTGTCAAGCAGCTGAGTTAGGTATTAATTACTAATAGTTTCAAATCGCCTTCCAAATAGCCCTTCCGGCTCTCTAGCTACCGTCAGTTCATCTTGTCTCATACAGCACATTTTAACTTTCAAAGACATGACAAGATAGGGCAGTTAGTATCCCGATTCCCATCTGACCAATGAGGATGCTGAAGCTCAGAGGTTAAGGTCAAACTATCACCAAGGTAATGCAACTTGCTAATGGCAAGACTGAGCCTAAAAACCAGGACCCCTGGCATAACACGAGATCAAGCTGTTTCCTACCATCCAAAACTTCTGTTACTTTCTGAAGAGAGGGAGACAGACCGAGACTGACAAAGGGACAGGAAGTGAGGGAAATGAGGAAAAATATGGAAATCAATATAATCTCCTAAATTAAAAGTCATAACTAACTTATGCTGAAATTAAATACATTATTTACCGATGACCCCGTTTGAGAACCACCCGATTAGTAAGTGGAAAAATAGAAAAATTCCGTTACAGTGCACAGTATATTTCTTCCTGAGAGCTTAAAGCTGTCAAATAAAAATTGATTTTCCTGTGTTTTTTGAAATCTGATCTGGTAAGATTTCCAGACTCATGGGTCCAAACATCCTACTGCTTTAGGCTACAGAAGTTTCCCTTCACTGTCAGTTAACCTGAATTCTCAAGAATTCCTGAATGGCAAATAAAAGGCCCCAGACACAGCCAGTCTTTTTGACATGACACAACCTAATGTCTCCTCCTATTTGAGCTGACCCTTCCAGTGCTAGGAAATAGCTCCTAGGAATCTACAAATTAGTTTATATATGCAGATGCCCTTTTCTTAGACGATATATATTTGTGTGTCTCTTCTACTACTACTATATTTTTTTAGGCTTTGACCTTTTTTTTAACACTTTGAGAATTAAAAGAGTTGGTCTCTGATTTATTCTCTTCATTGATAAAATCTGTATATATTTTTTCACCTGAAAATTAAAACCTCAGCTTATTACCCTAAACTAATAACATTTTTTTGTAAAGGGCCAACATTTTTTTTGTCAAGGGGGTCATCACATTTTTTTGTAAAGAGCCAGAGAGTAAATACTTTAGGCTTTGTGGGCCACATAAGGTCTCTGTAATATATTCCTTTCTTTTTTCTAAACATTTTAAAAATGTAAAAACCATTCTTGAGTGTCATACAAAAGATCTCTAGCTGCCTTAGTTTATCAACACCTGCCCTAAACAATCAATTTTAAATGGGCCTTAACTAGTTTGGAATTAGTTGGAAGTTTACACAGACTTTTGAAGACAAACTGAAGAGAACTAAGGCCAACAATTTGGTAGTTCAGAAAGGCCAGTGGGGAAATGGTCTCCGAATGCTTCTCCCTTAAGGCTATGAAGTGTGACCTTGACTTTGCTTAGTTTTGCCTTAAGAAGCCTGAACCCAAGGAAGATGGATGACAGGGATAAAACAGATAAAAACACTACCGTGTTTCCCTGAAAATAAGACTGGGTCTTATATTAATGTTTGCTCCAAAAGACGCATTAGGGCATATTTTCAGGGGATGTCTTATTTTTTCATGTACAACAATCTACATTTATTCAAATACAGTCATGTCATCTTCTCTGGAACATCGTCATACCGTACTAAATGCATCCGCCTGTCTGACGATTTTAACTGGGGCTTGCTTTCAGGGTAGGTCTTATTTTCGCGGAAACATGGTAACAACAAGGCCATTTTACACTGCCTTCTGTAATTAACGTGGGAGACAGTAGGCTAATCGTTAAAACCCGTTCTAGGCTTAGTTCATTCAGCACATGTCTCAGTCAATCCCAGGAGGGAAATCCAGGCCACTGGTAGTGTCTCCAACATATGGACCCTGATTTCCACAAAATGGCTCAGCAGATTCCAAACAGTACAACTTTATTTTAATGAAAATATCTGCTTTTTAAGGTAGCTCCTTCCCCCACCCCTAGAATGCAGATCTATCACTAAAAAGCAATCCATTTATTTAAGTATACTCTTTTTAGGCAATTTTAACTTTTTCCACCGTCGTAGCACCACTCTGTATTTTTCACTTTCAGTCTTCTCTTCAAACACCTTTTTCAGCAGAATCCGCATCACTGTCTCTGTTTCTGCTTCTTTATCTTCTCCAATCAGAAGATCCAATGTATCTCCTACTTTCACCTGAAAATTGAAAGAAAATGGAGCCCTCATTACATCTTGGGAAACTCAATGCAAACATCCCCGCTTTCAGTTTTTACCAGGTGATCGTCACGCAGGGGGCAGGTGAGAAAAGGTCCCGACTCCTCTGTAAGTCACGTGTCCCTAGGGCCTCCCTCGGACGTGCCTCAAACACATGCAGCTCAGTACCAGCCAGTGTCCTTCCTTCACACCTCGACAACCTGCAGCTTGTGCACAGTCCCTGTGTGGTGGGGCTCAAATACCCCTAGTGGATGATTTAAGGAAAGACCTGTGCGGAGGCATTTATTTTGGTAACAATGGCTAAGGACAAAGAAAGTGGGGCACAATCATAGAGAACAGGTGCACAGTAATTACATTCACTGAGACGACAACTTCCAGTGTAACACTTTCATCGATTTCAACCCATAATTGGGCACGAGGCAGTTGGTTGGGAATTAGTCACCGTGGAACAGTGGTCAGCTGTACCTCTTAGAGAAATGGAAGTAAAGAAACTGCTTTTCTAGCCCTGGCTGGCCCGAGCTGCCACATCATCAAGAAGAAAAAGCAGGAAACAGAGACCAAATGGATGGGTGCCAGAGGGGCAGGGGTGGGAGGATGAGTGAAAAAGGGGAAGGGGAATATACTCAATACATATTGTGATAAATTTGCACTGTGACGGATAATTGTTAGAATTAGTGGGGTGATCATACTGTAAGGTATACAAATGTAGCATCACTATATTGTACACCTGAAACTAATATAACTAATATATTATATGCCAACTATATTTAAATTAAAAAAGAGAGAGAGAGAGAGACAGAACTCAACTCACAAAGATGGAAATATCACAGAAAAGAGGGCCGAGTGGGATTCTGACTCAGGGGGTTCCCAGGGCTGAGGTGAAGCCCCTTCTTGCCCAGATGGGAGCTTTGGGCTGAGCTAGTGCAGGGTATGCCCTGGGGCAGTCATGTCACTGTTGCTAGGAGGCTGACAGCCCATGACCGATACCCGGTCTTGGCAATTCAGGGTCCCAGGCGATCCACCCAGCAAGTCAGGAAGGGGCGACGCCCGCCCAGATGTCACATGCTTCTACTAGAACACAAGCCAAGGATGACCGGTGGCCATCTCATCCTGCTCACCATTCCTCCAGGGGGAAGGGGGAACCGCATGTGTGGGCCACGGACCCCACGTGGGCACACGTAAGCACTTAAAAGCCTACTGGAGAGCTTCTGTTTAAGGCGCATGGTGCCAAATGCTGACTTTTACCTTATTTTCCAGTGAGTGCTCTGAGGCAGTAATAACGCCACGCTGTCGGAATATCTGTACCTCACCACGGCAGGCCCGTATCTGTTCTCCCACCCACGCAAGGCCTCTACAGGCCCAATTCTCAGTCCCCAACATGGGCCTGCACACCTGCTTGCCACAGTGCCACACTGGTCAGTCCAGGCAGCCCAGAGTAGCTGGATATAAAACTCACACAGGGGCTGGTTTTAAGCCAGTAACTTTCTCCCCTTTGGGCTGCGAAGCAGAAAGGCTCATGACACAGCCAGGCATGATGACTGCTTCTCCCCCTGGGGGTGAAGGATGGACTGACCCAGGTTCATCTGGCGGCTCTGTCCTCCAGTAATTCTGCTGGGTTCAATTAAAAAAAAAAATGACCACGCGGCTCCAACTGTGTGGACATTTTAAAATCAATGTCCAAAAATATAAGGTTTGGGAACTCTGCTTTATGTTTTTTGCCATAGTTTTGTTGCATTAAAATTCACTTTTAATAATATATGCACATGATACACAATTTAAAAGGTACAAAAGGATATACAGAGAAAAGGCAACCTTTCTTGTGTATCCTTCCACAGACATATAGTGCGTGTACTTGAAGAGAGCATCCCTTTGGTGGCTTACTGCTAGGGCAGAGAACAGGGAAGAAGGTTTCTCCTTGACCCAGCCAGTCCCAGGGAGAGGTGAGATTAGGCAGCTTCAGTCCCCGAACCTGGGCTCCACACACTTGCTGAGTAAACAGTTACCCAGCACCTACAGCACCTACAAACCGGTTACCCCACCGGTTTGCAGCTCCCAGAAAAGCTTTGCTCAGCTGCAGGGAGCCAGTGTTAGAGCTGCAGCATCAGACAAGCTCCTGACCCTTCAGGGCGGATAGCCAGGCACAGGCCTGCCCTGCAGAGGCAGGCCGTGGAAGGGGAGGTGTTCTTTATCCCTGCAAGGCCCTGTCCTTCCTAATGTGGGAGAGGGCACCGCAGACACAAAGCAAAACTGGCGGGGATTAGGGGCTGTTCCAAATATCTACATTTCAAATCTCCCCGTAGCTGCAGTTACTATGGCTACCAGGCCTCCTAGTAACAAGGCAGCCAAGTGGTAATACTGGCCCCTTCCTTTGCTGACCCTCAGGAGAAATCTGGAAGGCAGCCGAGACAACCCAAGGCAGAATGAAGCAGCAGCAATTAGGCTGTAGTTAACAATACCTCAAAGCAGAGGGAAAAACAGACGGTGGTGTTTGTAAATGAGGCCCCCGCACAGAGGCATCATGCAGCACGAGCAGGTCTTGCCTGGGGAAGACTGTGGCTGGCAGGAGGGGGCTGCGCTATAACCAGGAGACGTAATGAAGGGACAAGGGAGGGCTCTCCAGCCGCGTATGGAGTGAGTGCCAGATGTCCTGCTGCTCACTGAGCAATGACTGACACTCGCTGACTGAACCTGCCAGGTCAGGTGCCATCAGGGGACTTCGTGGCTGACACAGCTCTGGGGAGTTCCCCTCCTGTCCACTGAGCCACAAGAACCTGTCTGCTCCTGGGAGAGAGGGCTTTGAAGAAAGCCTCAGGGCGCACCCGGGCCCATGGCCGATGGCTCACATCCTCCCAGGTCGCAGGGCAACGGGATACAGCTCAGGTGCTCCAATCCCAGGGGTGTTTTGAAATGAGAGAAGCTAAGATAAATACAACCTCCAAAAATGTGTCTAATTTCCCTGGAACATTTGTTTCCTGGACACTGACTAAGAGATTATATCTGCCAATGCCTCGTATGTCTGTGTCTTCCACACCTTTCAAAGGGTCTGTGTCATACAATTTTTTATTGTTTTGTTAACTTTTACTATCATTATTGTTTTTTCCAATTAAGAAAGTGATACTCGTAAAAAGTTCAGAAAATAAAAAGCATGAAGAAACTATCCATAATGCTCCACTTAAAAATACTAAAAATATTATTTTAATTCTAGATGTATTTATGTAATTTATTTTTACAAAAATACATATATTTAACAGAATATATATATATATATATATATGATTTATTGTAACTACACTGGATACTGGAAATACATTTTTTTTAACATATAAGTGACTTAACAGTAGTATTGCTATGAAGCTGTCAGAAAACATGAAACCTTCTTGATAGCTGCCTTGTACACACAGCAGTGTATCCAGCAGGTGCTGGGGGGAGGGGTATACTTCTGAGCTGGAGAGATTCCACATCTGCTCAGGTAACAGCAGGCCAAAGAAATCTCTACAGGGATCAAATGTTTCTTTTCAGCCTGATTATTATGATTTCATGGGGCTAACATGAATGACTTGGAAGTTTCATTAGTAGATATACCTTCTAGTTCTGCTGGTGGCTTATCTTAACATTTTAAAGAAAAAGAGGAAGCTTCATCTCAAAGTCATTATGGCTGCAGAAGAGCAAGTGGCCTGTGTGACTGAAGTCAGCTGGTGATTCTCACTAGCATGACCAGGCCCTAGGGAGATCTCAGAGAGGGTAAGACAGACACAAGGATGCCCCGAGGAAGGAGCCCGAGTGGAAATTGGGGGTGGCATTGAGTACTGGCATAGCAACAGACAATATCTGGCGGTCTTAACATCTCACCGTTCTGCTTTTCTTCCATAATTTTTCCCCGTTCAGCCTGAGTTCACCTTTGTAGAATGCATCTTCCACTTTGCTTAAAAAAAAAAAAAAGAAAAAAGTCAAGGTGCTTTAAAATAGAAATATATTCAAAACAATTATACAAGTTTGAGACAAACGCCTGCCATGAATGCTTACTCTGACAGTGACTGGCCTCCCACAAAATCTCCATTCTGGGTGCTGGGAAAGTGAAAGTCACCTGCTCCCACATGGATCTAAAACGGAGACCAAAGGGCTTCAGCACTTCTGAAGAGGTGCTGACCTGCTGCCCAGATGTGCCACTACTATCGGGCAGGTGATGAGTGCTCTAGCGGGCCTTCCCTGAGGGGTCAGGTCAGCAGGGACAGGGCCTGGGCTTCTCCACCTCACTCCCTGTGCAGCAGCCCCTGCAAGGTGGTAGCTCCTGCGCTTCACGTAGACAAGTGAGCACTCCCTCCCCCTCACATACCTGTTCTGTGCTCTGACAGGAAAACCGGGCACCACACATATGGGGAGGCCTTTAAGAAATCCTCTACTAGTCTGCGCTGAGGTTGGGGGAACTCCAATCCAGCAGCTGCCAAACTCTGAATTTAGTCACTGGGGCAACGGGACCAGGGGAGGATGCAGACAAAAATCAGTGCCCTTTCCCTTCGCCGCTCTGACTCCTGGTGATTGACACCTGGGGTTCTGCTTAGTAACAGCAGCAGCAGCCACCACTCTGGGCGAGGGAGAAGACTCACAAATCCCCATCAGGGTGCCTGTGGGCTCAGAGGCACCTTTATGAGTCCTTAAGCGTCACAGATTAAAAAATTAAACTATGCCACTAAATTGGGTCATTAAATTAGGTCATACAAGTTACACAAGGAAATCTTTCTGAATTTATCATTCATATCATAATTCTTACATTGCACGCAGTACGCACATGAGTGCCCCAAAAATGAATGAACAATGAGTCACTAGTCTTATACAATGAGTCTAGTAGAGAGAGAAGGAAAATATTAAAGAAACCTTGAAAGTTACACTTAATATCCCTAGGTACTGTGTATGAACACACATACTGGTATTCTCATTATCATCCCTAACATATTGAGTACCCACTATGTGCCAGGCACTGCTATAAATGCTTTAAATGTATAGAGAAATACTCATTTAATCCTACCAACTATCTTCTATTATCCCCATTTGACAGATAAGGAAATGAAACACAGAGAATTTAAGTAACTTGCCCAAGGTCATACATAGAACCAGGATCGAAACCGCAGGAGTCTGGCTGCAGAGCCGCCACGTTACACTGCTTCCGTTGGTTCTAAGAGGGATCTTTTCATGCTGTGGTATCTGTGAAACCCAGGTGCATTTTATATTTGCTACACACATCTAACATGGTGATTCCTTTTCGCCTCAAAACTGTTACTAAATCAATGGTTCATCTTACAGTCTTACTTTGAGTTCTAGAATCAAGGAAATATGGCACGTGGGACTTGCAGGCAGTCACTTGACTTCTTTGGGAGTCATTTTTCTTGTCGATAGAATGAAATAATTGAAAGAGGTTTCCCATAAGCCCCTTTCATATCAACGGTTACTCTTCACCGTGATATGGGCCGTGTGACTGGTAATGCTGCGTTACAATAACCCACAAGCAGACAAGCGATTCTGTAATAAAACATACGTCCTACTTACTTTCTTCCCACATCGAGGCCGGTCTTCAGGATGATGTCATACCGGAAAGACTGCACCACCTTTTCCAGATCTTTGTAGTCCCTGACCGCAGTGGGGTCGTCCTCCAGCTCCTCCTCCTGCTCTCCCATCGCCCTGTCCTCTCTCTCTTCATCAGAGTCCTCTGCATCATCGACTTTTTGAAGAGTCTTTTTAGTGGATTTTTTAGAACTTATATTACTTTTGAGTCTTATGGAAAAGGGGAAAATATATTCTGGAGATATTAAAAGCCCTGGGAGTCTCAGTGAGAAAACGTTACGGAAAAGTGTTTTATAACCTGATGCATTGAATTTGGTACTAGAAAAATACAGGCACCGATTCCAAGAAGCACAGAGCTTGTGTGAAGGTGTCCCTCGCAGCACTCCCCAGAGGCCAATCCAGGCGTCCTTTCTTAAAGCACTGGAGGGCAATCGGATACTGGTCATCGCCATGGCGCATATAACCTGAAATACAATCATTCCGTTTATTTCACACATGCAGTGTTCTGGTATTCTGACAACAGAAACCACACACACCGTGAACACTTGCTATCTGGTACCGTACTTAAGCTCCCCTGCAATAGGCCGCGTTGGTCTGCATGTACTGAGGGCCATGCCCTGTGCCATGACGGATCTTCAGGCTGTGATGAACGTGCTTACCTCACAGGGTGCTTACCTCATAGGGTGCTCATGACAGTGGAACTAGATACTAATATGTGAGAACACTGGTGCTATACTTTCCAACACCAAGTTAACTTGGGTAATGATTGCTACTGAAAAATATTAACAATAGTTCTAGATGATTTGGTTTAAAAAAAAAATCTCAGGGAGAGGAAGACTATTTACTGACACTTGTTACACCCATACAGTTTGCCAAGGAAGGACACAGATCATGACTTCATAAAATGCAGAGTGAATCTTGAAACTTTATTTCAACCTCCAACCCCAGCAAATCAGAGCCAGGAATAAACAGATTGGACAGATCTGCATTTTACCTGCTTGTGCATCTTCTTGCCACTGTTTAACAGAGGCATTGGCTACCTAGCAGAGAAGGAAGAGAGAGGCCTAGAGACCCACAAACTAGGTAACTGTTTCCTGAGGCACTAAGGCCCTGACATGCCAGAGAACCATCGATTCCCACATACCTCAAAGGCAGCAGAAACCATTTTATTAGGATGGTGGCAGACCTTCCCAAGTACATCAAGATGGTTTTAAGACCATGATTTAGTAATGCGAGAAGGGTTTCCTTTGTGCCATGGCAGACTGATTTGGTAATGATTCGTATGAGTTTTCCTTCCTACTTTCCATTCATCATAAAGCTGACAACAGCAATTACCTGTAAGCCCACTCAATAGCACATAGCTAGCTACTTCCAAGTTACATTTGTTAACATCTTGGGCCTTATTTTTGTTGGCATGAATGAGGCAGACTACACAGGCTCAACTTTATTATCTCATTGCTCTTGGGAACGCAAAGTGAGTCTTACATGAGAAATAAAGCAGGCTCAATTTAAGGGCTGTTTTTCAACACCACTATAATTTGAAACTATTTTTAAATGCTATGCAAACCATGGAGTACTCTAACATACTGACTAGAAACTACTTTAAGCACCTTAAAGAGAAATATTGATATTATTTGTACACATATTCTAATACAATACAGAACAAGTAATAATCAGTCATACAAACAACTTAAATTTTATATAAGCAGGGATAAATGGAGAAACTAGTTTATTTGAGTAGTTCCTATGGCTCACTACAATCAAAAAACTTTTTTAGAAAGTTACCTAATGATGAACTACTTTTTATTTTGCCAAATAAAGATTTTTTTTATCCTGTATTTTGTCATGTAAGGATTTTTTTAGTAATATAATTTTTAAGACAAAGGAGATTTCAATGTTTATATATGAAAAATATTTTCATGGTATAAAATTTGAAAAAAACACACACAAAAACCACAAAGAAAATTCAAACCACCCGTAATCCACTCAGTGATAACTAACTACTGTTAACATTTTTGGCATATATTCTTCACAGTGTAAAATTTTAAGAAAAGTAATTCACTCACAAGCAGAGCCTCTCATACCTTCCCACCCACCCAAAGGATGCAGGAAGGTTAACCCTAAGTGGCCAGAGCTGTCATCAGCCTGAGGAATTCTGTGCTGGGCCTTAGTTCTAGACTCACTAAAATGCATCCAGGTAATGTCTAAGTTATGGGCCAAGACCGCCTGCTGTTAGGCCTAGACCAGAATGGTTTATAAGACGCTCATGTAACGGAGAAGATGAAGGCTGACTTTAATAATGATGATTTGCCTATCTTTAGGTCAGTGTTTTTCAAACTGTGGGTCATGAGCCATTATTAAAATTTTTCACTTTTTAAAAACTAAAATTGAAGGGTATAGAAAACATGACAGTGTACCATACCACATGTAGTAAATTTTGTTACAATTACACACACACACACACACACACACACACACACACACACACAGGATCATCATGTAAAATGTATTTACTATGGATCACAAAAAAAACAAAACACCGGTCTAAGTGACTTCAGCGACACTTTTTCCTATCAGGTATAACACCAAAGGCCATGTGTATGCCTTGGACCTTAGGGCCTGGCTGCATGTTCCGCCCCACTTAACAGTACTCTCCAGAGCTACGTGTCTGCAAAGATGACAAGGGCAGCCTCTCAGGGATAACTGTGCAGGTCCCCTATTTTACGGATAAGCACAAATGAGACTTGAGCAGTTTAACAAGTTGCTAAATCTTACAGCTAGTAAGTGGTACAGCCAGGATTCCAATGCTGGCTTCTTAACCCTCATTGATTACTATGGGTCAGGCACTGCTCTACTCATAGTAACTCATTTATTCCTTTCAACAAGCCCATCTCAGTTACAGGGTCACATAGATACTAAGTGGATTCAAACCCAGGTTCCCTAACTCCTAAGTCGAAGCTCTTTACCACCATGCAGAACTGCCCACCATTCTTCTGACTCCAAGTGCATGGCTCTTTCTACTACACCATGACATTTATTTTCTCCTTTTCTTTGAAACAAAAGCTAACCTTCACTGACTGTAATATCAGAGAGAGTGGAGAATTTCAGGAGTAGAGGAGAGTGAGGAAGCGTCACACCCACTTAGAAGAAATCCTAAGAGGAAACATCCTTCGGGGGGTGGGGTCAGTCCTATCTCTGTCAGTCCCCGGACTCCCACACCCCCCCACGTCCACCCCCAAAGTCCTGCCTTTTTACCTGTGGTCTCCTGTGAGGAATGCCTGGATATGATGGTGCTCTCTGTATACATCACAAATAGTTGTATTTGCCTGCACTAGGAAATTTACTAACACAAAATGACTGTTTAAAATCACACTCACATGTAAATACAATAAACATAACCAAAATGTCAAGCCAAGTATGACCTCTGTATATACGTATTAGCTACTCGCTCCCTCTATTTCTGATCTGCTCTCCTCTCCAGCAGGCAAACACTGGTACATGCTGGAAATTTACATAAAATTTATGAATGTAATATTGAGAAAGCACATTAACCTCATTTTTGCTGGAGATGAGCATTTGTAGATGTTGGCAATAGATAGCCAGGGCCCCGGGTAGGGTCGAAGAACCCAGGTTCTGCCTCAGAGCTGTGAAACTGGTCAGAGGAGTGGACGTGCCAGAGGAGAGGGCAAAGCAGGCCCCAACCCCTCTTCAAGCAGAGTAGTGGTATTCGTGAATATGTTTCATTTGCAAAAATGGATTCTACTACTGAAAAAAAAAAGCTTCTGTCCCTTTAGAATGGCTTCCCCTCTTCCAGGCTCCATATAAGATCCACTGTCTTCCTCCACCTCCCCTGCTTACTCCCCATGCACTTTTCCAAACTCATGCTGCACCAGTGCTGTGTCTTTTGTACTATTCTTATGTCCCAAACTCTAAAGGGTAGTGGCAGGGCAGGAACTGTGCCCCTTTCCTCACTCCCACCCCTAATCTGCTCAGCACATATAAAACCAGTGAATACTTGCAGATTCACTTTCAAGAAATGAAATGAGCCTTCTACCTACTATTCCATCCACCTCCACATTCACTCGTTTGCCTGCACATGCCACGTGGCCAGCGAGGCCTAGGTATAAAACACAGTCCTTGCCCTCACGGAGCTGCCATGTAAGTGGAATGTGGGAGAATGTAATGAAAGCTGCGGTCCAGAGGCAGGACCCTGCACAGACTGGATCCCAGGGCAGGGATGCCTGAGGAGAGTTCTCACGGCAAAGGTAGCCTGAAACCGACCTTTGGGGACACAAGTTACAACAGTCATTTTTTTGCTTTCTAATGGACCATTCTCATCAGTACGCTGTTACTTCTCATTCGAAAACCAACCAACCAACCAACCTTCTCTTAACTCCACGAAACCCCCAGCCAGTACCTCTTTCTTGCTCCTCTTTACCACAAAACTCCTCATAAGGGTTGTCTATACTCTCTTCAATGCCTCTCATTTTCTAAATCCAAAAGGTCATCTGATTTGACTTCTCAGCAGCATTGGAAACAAGTTATCACTCCCCTCTTTTCCACTTGGCTTCCAGGACACCTCACTCTTGGTTTACCTCCTACCTGACTCGCTGCTGCTTCTCAAGACTCCTCTGCCGCTTCCTTCTCTTCTCCCTGACATCTCAATGTTGGAGGACACAAGGGCTCAGTCTCTGGTCCCCTTCTCTTCTACATTCACTTCATCCAGCTCAATCTAGCTCATCCAGCTCATCCACTTCATCCAGCTCAGTTTTGACAAATGGCACATCAACACAACAGACATTTTTATGGCTTTAAATACCACCCATATACCAACTACTTCTTAATCTATATCCCCATTCCAGACCTTCCAAATTCCAGACTTGTATATCTGTGCACAAAAGAGTTAATATAGTAGGCCTGAGACTGCTATCCTTAGAAAGGTCAGCTTGCAAGGTGGCCCTTGGGTAATGTCTAGGAACTTGAATTTCAGGAGGGTTCTCAACATTCCCAAAATGGACAGGAGTTGTTCACTGTGCCTAAACTGTTGGTACAGTTTGATTTATGCTGAATAGCTGCTTTCCTTCCAGGAGGCTGGAATTTCAGTACGTCCTCAGTAGAGGGTGCATGTATGACCAAGTCCCAGTAAAAACTCTGGGCCCTGAGTCGCTAATGAGCTTTCCTGATAGACATTTCACATACGTTGTCATAATTTGTTGATGGAGGAATTAAGCATGTCCTGTGTGACTCCACTGGGAGAGGACTCTTGGTTTGGAAGACTGCTTCTGGTTTCAAGACTTTGTCCCATGCACCTTCTCTCTTGCTGATTGTGCTTTCTATCCTCTTGCTGTATTAAATCATAGCAGTGAACCACAGCTGAGTCTGGTTGAGTCTTCCTAGTGAATCAATGAACCTGGAGGTGGCTTTGGGGACCCCTGACACAATATCCAACTGCATATTCAATATCTCCATTTGAGTGCGTAACAGGAACCTCAAAAATTGGTCCAAAAACAAACTCCTGATCTATCTCCAGACCAAAATCTGCTTTATCTGCAGCCTTCTGCACCTCAGTTAATGGTAACTCCACCCTTCTAGTTGCTGAGAACAAAAGCTTCCAGTCATTCTTGACTCTGCCCTTTCCCTCATACCCATATGCATTGTCAGGAAATCACATTGGCTTATCTTCAAAACATGTCCAGCATCCCACCACTGCCACTGCTACCACAGATTCAGGCCACCATCCTATCACTGCCACAGTCTGTTCTCCATAGGTGGGCAGAGTGGTTCTTTTAAGAAGTAATTTACACCATGTCAATCCTTTCCTCAAAAGCCTACAAAAGCAAAGAGAAAAGCAAAATCCCTACGGTGGCCTACAGGCTCTCTGTGACCTGGCCCCCCATGTCCTCTCTGACCTCATCTCCTGCCTCTTTCACCCTTGCTCACTCAGCTCCAGCCAAACTGGCCTCCCTGATGCTCCTCATACCCACCAGGCACATTTGCTCGAGCTGCACCTAGAGCCCTCTTACCCCCGATATCTGCATGGATAACTCATCTTCACTTCAGTGAGGTCTACTCATTCCAACTCTACCTAATAGGCATCTGGTTCTCCCAACCTCCCCTTCCTCTGCTCTCCTTCCTTCCCCTACTCATTACCTGCTATCATATTCTATAATTTACTAGTGTTTTTGTTTTTCACCTGTCCCACCTACTAGAACACAAACTCCACAAGGGTAGGGACCTTCACCTGTATTGTTTTCCTTTGCTGTATCCTAAGTGCCCAGAATAGTGCGTGGCACACGGTAAGTGCTTAATTATTGTGGAGTGAAAGTAGATCAGAATTGTAGCATTAGAATGAACCTGGAAAAGAAAAACGATGGGGCTGGACTGACGGCAAGAGGCTGGATCTCCAAGGGCCTTGCATAGCGAGTCTGGACTTAACTCAGAGAGCAGGGGAGCCATAGATAGATCTTAAGTAGGGAACTGACCCCATAGGAGTGCATTTTAAGAGATTTTCTTGGCGACAATGTGGACGTGAGCTGGGGATGATCGTGGTAGGAAGCCCGACGGCGGTTTCGGGTAAGATGTTCAGGAGAGATATAAAACCTGTGAACTAACTCAAGGCTGTAAGAGGCAACGCTATCCTTGACCTGCGCAAATCGGTCCACGTCCCTGCGTCTGTCACTACTGCGTAAGGACAACCTGGTCTAACCACTTGTAGGTCTATTGCAACTAAAAACCCTCCCTTCTCCGGGTGACCTCAGCGGGGCGACTAACTGCTGAGACGGGGTCGGATTCCCCTCGCTCCCTTCCCGCTCCCGCGGGGTGCGCACCTCCCCGGGTCCTCAAGGTCATGGGAAATTGGACACCTGCGTCCTGGAGCTCCGGGTCTGCGTCTGGAGCCAGCAGTAGGTGCCGGGCCCAGCCTCTGCCCTCCGGGTCCCCACGGCCCCTATTGCCGCAGCGTCCAAGGGCCGTCCCGAGGCTGGCCCGGCCGGGACAGGATGCGGGAGACGTGCGCGGAGATCTGGCAAGAAGCGCGGGCGGGCGGAAGCGCTCGCCGCGCCCCTATGACACAAGCGCTCATGGTGTAGCAATAGACAAGGGGGCACCCGCTGGGGGCGCGGCGCAGTTACCTGTACGTCAAGGCCGCTCCTCCCCCCTCCCTCCTCTGAGCCGCGCTGACCTCCGGCCTCCAGGCCCCGCCCGGCTCATGCCCCGCCCCTTCCGTCGCCGGTGCGGCAGAGGGGACCAGGCGGGGCGCACAGGAGCGGTGGCGGCGGCGCAGCGACCCCTGCTGGAAGCCGAGCCTAGGAGGACTCACGGAGGAGGACTACTCGCGGGGAGAGCCGCCCAGAGGACGCACCCGGTTCTGAGCGGGGCGCGGAAGCCAGCGCAGCGTGATTCCACGTGGTTGAAGAAAACTTATGCTAATACGGTGGGCCTTGTATTCTGTGGGGCCACCGAACTTTTTGAACATCTTTGTTTGAACATAGACATTGTCTCCAAAAAAGTGTGCACACCCGCCAGCATTTACTGACAATGTAAGGGAAATTCAGAACATCTTTTCAAGAATAAAGCAATTAAAAGATCAACTGGAAAAAAAAAAGATAAATTGAGTCATACTTGTCCATGTTATGGGTCAGGCAGTAGGTGTTAGAAGGCAGAAAACAAACCATGTAAAAAGATGAACCAGAAATTAGAGGAAGACCTTCCAAGGGACAACCTGTTTAGTGAAGTTTTGTATATGTTCACGTTCATCTTCATGGGGATAAATGCTCCGTTACATTAGAAACTCATTTTTTTTCTTGTTTTCAGAGCGACCTCACTTCCATTTCCTGTCCTACACTCTTTAATTTCACTGCTTCCTCACTGCTTCACACAGTGGCTACTTGATGACATTTGTGCAATAAGAAAAAGCAGTTACAAATCTTTTCAAGTGCTGAAGTAATACAACTTGATTATATCAATTTAGTTTATACTGTTGGCATTGTATACAGGTGATACACAGTTGCATTTACTAGTTTCAGTTGTTTGTAAAATATTACAGATATATTGTTAAATCTTCCAGGAATAGGGATTAATCAGTATTATTATAAATTGACAAAATTGCCATATAATCATGCGTGATTATGGAAGATAAAAATTATAGTGATATTGATATTGGATTGTATAGAATCAACTTGGTCACTGGCCTTTAAAAAATAAATGTTTCGTTAAATGAATCAAGTGAGTTTTTTACTTTAAAATACTAATTAATATTTTTAAAAAGTGCTGTGAGATTAACAAGTAAGTGAGTATGTGTGTACTGTTGACTAAGCATAAATGAATCAATGGCTTTGGTGGGAAATATTATAAATGATAAAGATTTACTCGAGGGTCTTAGGGTTTGCAAACTGGAAATACAACTAGGCAATACCCAGAGTGTTCCAAAGAAGAAAGAAAACAGAGGGTTCTTATAGTAAAAAGTGCATCCTTGAGAAGACTAAGTCCTGCATTCTTAGCCCCTGGATTGGTCTGACATGGTAATTTTCCAGATGACCTGTGGTCTGGATATTGGATGGCAGGTGGTCTGGATACATGAACATTCTTTCCTTAGTCCTTCAGGGGGTAATCTGAGGGTTATCTGGAAGTTTGATGTATATCCAGGCATTGATGCAAAACTGGAAAGTTCAAAAGTTTAAATTCCCTGTCTAGTTAAAACAAGAATAGAATTGTTTCCTCATTCCTCAATCTACTTGATTTTAATAATTTGGCAGCTTGAGTGTAGTTTTATTTCTTTATTCATCATTATGCACATATTTATGATTTCTAATTTTTTTCACAGAACCTCCCGTTCCTTTTTCACATTGGACAGGAGCCCCTGCTATAGTCCATTATGGGGCTTGTAGTTTTCCTGGGTTTAGACCACCTAGAGGACTAAATGTCCATTTCAGTCAACAGGGCTGCTCAGTTTCAGACCACAGAACATAGAACTGAGCTGGGAGTTGAGCATAAAAATCTGGGCTCCAGCTTTTAATTTAGCTCAAACACTTGATCATGCATAAAGAGATGAGTAAATCAATGCTTTCGGTTGGGGCTTGTAGATAAGTTTAAAATTATTTTTCAATGAAGGAGGAACAGCCTCACTTTTGATACTCTGAGCCTTGTTATTGGCTGGGTTTTATTTTCTTATATATTTTTTCTTACAATTTATTTGCTACTTATCTATTTTTTTTTGTTTGTTTGTTTAAGTGGAGGAAACTTACCTGGAGAAGAAAGTTCCCATCTACTGCCTCATTTTATCCAAAACCTCAAGATTAGCTAATTACCGAAGATATTTTAAGAGCAATCCATTAAAAAGCCCCATTTCTCCATTCTGAACACCAGGTCCTTTCACCTCAAGGAGCTTACTCTTTAGATTCTCCCCTTTCCTGAATTTTTCTCACTCTTTCAAATCATTCCTGCCAGTCCACAAACAACACAAACATGTAATAAGTTCGTTATATTAGATATACCTAAGATACATGAGATAGTTTTTAATTTTTAAAATTTAATAGAAGTAATGATACTTTTTCACTCTGCTTTATTTTTGAGATTCATTCCATATTTATACATACGTCTTAGCTCTTTCACACTATTCACATATCAATTATTCCCAGTTTGTTTCCTGCCTAAAGAACAATTGGTTCTTTCAAGCATTATAGGAATGAGCACTTACGGAGGTATCACTGTGTAAAAGTTTCTCTAGGGTGTTTACTTAGAATAGGAATCTCTGGGTCCTAGAGCAAGTGTTATTGAAACCCCAACATTTATTCCTTGATTCTGCCTGCCTGCCCACACTGACCCAAAGAAACACATGAGTAGGAATTTGCAATATAGAGAGAAGAAAAAAGTTTAATATATTGAAATGGCTAATTCAGAGATGGACAGCCTATGTGCTAAACACACACACAGGCACACACACACGCACCAAACAAACAAACAAACAAACAAACAAAAATCCTGACTCCCCAATGATGTATAGGTTACAGATTATATAGGGCAAAAAAAATCACAAGACACCTTGGGTTAAGTGTGTGTGTGTGGTTGTGCTGAGTTGATCAATTGGAGGTAAGGTAAGGGTAAAAAAAATCATTTCTTCAGGTCTTAAGGACAGTTCTGAGGTCTTTTCCGGTGTTGCTCTGTCCAGTTGAGGGGGGGGGGGGTAGCCAAGGGGTCATCTACCTTAGGGCTCAGGAGCTGAAACATAATTTAGGTCAAGATGTTATCTTTAGCCTGTCAGAGGGCCAGACCTTGTGACCATTAGTCAGGTCCGGGCTACTGTCTTCTTCACCTCAGAGGTTGCTAATTATCAGGAGAAAGGCTGGGTTTTTGGCGGTTGTGATAGTGGGGGGCAAGGAGGCGATGATTTCTAGAGCTAGGATTTAAATATGGACCCTTGGTTTCACAAGTATGTTTTTCTTCAATCTTACTAAAAATGGCCTAATTATATTATACTAATTTATACTTGTACAAGCTCATGGCAGTCGTATTTTCCCCCATTCTCCTGAATAGTTCATGTTATCAGATTTTTAAATATTGCCAATCTCATGGATGAAAAATGGTACCTTGTTTTAATTTGTAAACTTTCCCTGATTGGTAGTGAGATTGAATATCTTTTTATATTTAGATTTTGTCTTCTTTAATTTTCCTGTTTATATCCTCTGCCCACTTTTTCATGTAGCTGTCTTTTCCGTTCATTTGACTTTCCCCTGAAGGTCAACACCAGGACCACCATGAACGGGCAGGCACAACTCGAGGAACCTGCATCCTCAGCTGCAGCATCTTTCACATGAACTGCACCCAGGAAGCTGCGCAGTGCCGTGACTCTAGTACCCGTGCTTCTCATATGGATTTGATTCCCTTGCTTTCTTAAAAAATCATTAAAAAAAGAAAATCACATGTATGAGTTTCCCTAAACAATATATTGATGAGCTCTGTTCTTAAAAATTACATAAATAGTATCACACTATGTCATACATATGATGACTATATGTCACACGTATGACTACATGTCATCAACATGCTATATCTTTATGACTTGTGTTTTCATCCATTAGGTTTCTAATATTCATCTATTTGTTGCTGGCAGCTGTAGTTCATCCATTTTTCTGCTTATAACATTTCATAGCATGAATATATCATAATTTATTTTTTGTTCTGTTCATGGACTATGACTTATTTCTAGGTTTTTTAAAATTTTGTTTTTGCTATAATGAAAAAATGTAGCCATGAATAGTCTTTTATATATAGCCTAGCATACATGTGCCAGAATTTTTGATAAGGTATCAATTTAGGAGTGGAATTTTGAGAATGCGTATGTCCAGTTTTCTATGATAAGCTAAATTATTTTCCAAAATGATTATACCAAATATTATCTGACCAAGCAGTGTGTGAGACTTTCCATTGGTTCATATCCTTGCTAACAAGTACGGCTTACATTGTCATACTTCTTTATTTTTAAAAATCTAGTGGGCGTCGAATGGTATCTCATTGTGCTTTAACGTTGAATATCTTTTTTATTTGTTGATTAGCAGTTTTTGTTTTCTCTTCATTTGTTTTGCCCATTTCCCCCAATTTTTATTGGATTATATAGTGGGATGAATTGTGTCCCTTCAAAAGATATGTTCAAGTCCTCACCCCCAGTCCCTGTGTGACCTTCAGAAATAGGGTCTCCCAAGATGTAATCAAGTTAAGATGAGGTTATACTGCATACGGGTGGGCCCTGAATCCAATAATTGTTGTTTTTATAAGAAAACAAGAGGGCAAGTTGGATATAGACACATAGAGAATGCACACAGGAAAGAAGGTCATGTGATGATGGAGGCAGAGATTGGAGTGACAGCTATAATCCAAGGAATATCAAAGATTGCTGACAATTGCCAGGAGCTAGGAGGAAGGCATGGAACAGATTCTCCCTTAGAGTCTCAAGAAGGAAACAACTCTGCTGATACCTTGATTTCAGAAGTGATCTGGCCTTCTGAAGTGGAAGAGGATAAACTGTTGTTTTAAGCCCCAATTTGTGGTAATTTATTATAGCAGCCATAGGAAATGAAAACATGCAGTTTCTCTTTTTAAAAAAATTAATTTGTAGGAATTCATTCCATATTCTGTGTTACAAATCTATGTGGATTATGATGTTGCAAATATCTTCTCCCAGTTCGTGGCTGTCTTTTTACCTTTCTTTATGGTGTCTTTTGATAAACAAAACTTCTTATTTTTAAGGTAGCTGTAGGCGAGGAAAAAAACCCAAACACTTTTTATTTTACCCTCTGAGGTTCAGTACTTGGGGCCCTGCAAATTAAACTGACAAAAGACAGGTTAACTGGAGGGGAAAAAAAACAGAATTTATTTATGCATGCAACATGCATACACGTGGGAGAACTCAATGATGAGTAATTCAAAGGGATGTTTAGAATCTGGGGCTTACATACCATCTTAACAAAGGGTAATAAATTGTTGAGAAGTGACAAGACAAAGGAAAAGAGATTTGGGCTTCTAGGAGTGGTAAGTTGTGAGAAGGCAAATATATGGGGGAAACCAATGGAATATAAGGGTTATTTAAGTAAAGTTTGTCATGCAGACTCAAGCTTGTGCAGTCTGTGGGGTGATGAGTATCTCTGATGGGTTTCTTCTTCCTGGTATGGGGAAAGAGGAGGGGGAACGCCTTTGCAAGGGGAAATTGATACCCTGTCTTTAGGTAGAAAAGGTGAGGGTAGAGAGTTTTTCCTGTATCTGCTGTGTCTCAATTGCCTTCAGCTCAAAATCATCCTTTTGCCCAAGTGGCATACTCTAACAAATCTATCAATCTTATTAATGGTTAACACATTTTGGGTTTTGTTTAAAAAATCCTTCCGAACCTCGAAGTCATGAAGGTATCCTCTTATAATTTCTTTCGATAGTTCTAGAGTTTCATATTTCATATTTAAATCTTTATTCCATTTGCAACTGTTTTTTTACATATGGTGTGAGGCGAAGATTCAATTTTATCTTGTTTTTCATAAGAATCACTAGTTATCTCAGCCTTTTTTTGAATAGATATTTATTCATCAGTATTCTGAATGACAGCTCTTTCATATGTAAAGTATTCATAAATGTGTTGCTGAGTTGTCCGATATATTCCATTTGTCCCTATACCAATCCTACATGATTTTAATATAACAGCTTTATGATAAGTTCTGATATTTGGTTGGACGATCCTCCCTTTATTACATCATTTCTTTATTTGAATTCCTCAGTTTGAATTAATTTAGAAAGAATCCATATCTTTATATTATTAGGTTTCTGATAAAATGGACATGACATCTCTCTTCTTTTATTTAGAGCTTCTTTCATGTTTTTCAGTAATTTATAATTTTCAATATAAAGATTTTGTATGACTTTTATTAGATACATTCCTAGGTACCATATATTTTTGTTGCCATTTCAAGTCGAATAATTTACTTATGTTTTGAAAACTTTTATTGATGTATAATTCATATAGTGAAGTACACAAATCTTAAGTGTAAGCCCAGTGACTTTGTACCTATGTACAATTCCTACAATCACCATACAGAGCATTTCCAACACACCAGAAGGCTCTGTCATGCTCCTTCCCTGTGAACAACCCCTAATGATAACCTCTATTCTCATCTCTATTGCTATACAGATCAGTAATAGAGATCTGTCTTTACAAAGTTGTATTTTCTAACTGCTTCTTGCCGGTGTATAACAATGAGATTGAATTTGGCATATTGAACTCTTATTCAGCCACCTTACTCTGCTCTCATTTATTACATGATGGCTTTTGTTTCTCTGCATACTGTTTGTTGCTTTGTGAACAATCACATTACCTATGTGTGTTAACAGTTTTGTTTCTTCCTTTCTAATTTCATACTTCTTCAATATTTTTCTTGTCTCGCTCTGTTGGTTAGGTGTTCTGGTACAAGGTTGAACAAACGCAGTGGTAGTAACATCTTTCCTGATTCTAAAAGGAATGCTTCTATTACTTCTATTTTTTTTTAACCATTAAAAGTGATATTTGCTAAAGGTTTTTGGCATATGCTTTTTTTTCTGGTTAAGAAGCACCCTTCTATACCTATTTTGTTATATAATATTTTATAGATTTTAACCATTAATTAATTTTAAACTTTATCAAAGACCTTTTCTGCATGTATTGAGATCATATGATTTTTTTCTCCTTTAATATGCTAAGGTGATAAAGTGTTTATATAGATTTTCTAATAGTAAACCATTCTTGTATAAACCCAACTTGCTCATTTTTTAAAAATTCCCTTATGAAATTTATATTTAAAGTGGGTTTCTTGCAGACTACATAATTAGATTGTGTTTTTTTGGTCCACTCATGAATTTTGTTTGCTAATACTTTAGAATTTTTGTTTCTATGTTTATGAGC
This sequence comes from Rhinolophus sinicus, assembly GCF_057876585.1. NCBI lineage: Eukaryota > Metazoa > Chordata > Mammalia > Chiroptera > Rhinolophidae > Rhinolophus > Rhinolophus sinicus. Next base: position 47,851,869 of record NC_142502.1, read on the forward strand.
AAGATTAGCCTCTTGTCTTTCCTTTCTTATACTCTTCTTATATAGCTTTAGAATCTCGATTATATCAGCCTCATTGAGTGGATAAGGGAATTTTGCCTTTTTTTCATACTCTGGAAGAATTTGTATAAAATTGCAATAACCTTGTTTCTTTAAAGTCTGGAAGACTATATGTCTGCGAGTGTGTGTGTGTGTGTGTGTGTGTGTGTGTGTGTGTGTGTGCATGAAGATTTTTATCTACTGATTCAATTATTTTTAAAAAATAATGTAAGACTATCCCAAATTTCTATTTCTTTTTTAATTAATTTTAAGTTAAAATTTCCATGAACTATTTCATTGTGTGTGTTTACCAATTCAATGACATAAAATTATTTCTGATATTTTCTTATCTTTTCAATTTCTAATGTATTTGTTTACATCCTTCTTTTTTTTCTTTTTCTTGACCTGTCTTCCAGAGGTTGCCATTTTTAATGGTGTTTTTAAATACCCAACTTTTGGCTTTTAAAGAATTCTTTTGGGTATATCTTTGTTTTTTTTAGTTAATTTATTTATTTTTTCTTTATAATTTCCTTCCTTTTACTTTCTTTAGGTTTATTTTGTTGTCTTTTTTTCTAATTTCTTTAGCTAGATGCTTAGCTTGACAAGTTTTAGCCTCTCATTTTCTAGTGTAAGCATTTAAGAGTATATATTTCCCTCTAAGGACTGTTTTAACTGCATTCCATAACTACCGTGTTTCCCGGAAAGTAAGACATAACCGGAAAATAAACCCTACCCTAGCGTGATTTTTCAGGATGACATCCCCTGAACATAAGCCCTAATGCATCTTTTGGAGCAAAAATTAACATAAGACCTGGTCTTATTTGCAGGGTAACATGGTATTTTCAATACCATTCTTCATACCACAGTTGGGATTACTGATATAGATTGATTTATGGCAAGTAAGTTAAATTTATTGAGCACTTATTAAATATAGGTCACTATGGCAATCACCTTAGTATATGAAAAACCTGTAGAAGATACTGTTCACTTCCTTCCTTCTACCCATAATGCAAAGTGAATATATTGCATATTTAAGATACGACTCATTCCCTCAAAGTTGTACAAACCTAATAATGTTCCCTGTTATAAGAATCTTAGAGCCAATAGGGATGGTAAGACAATGCCAATAAGTAAGGAAGAAACAAGTGACCCAAAACACGAAACAATGAAGAGAAACAGTCTCAGCCCTGAAATATATACTTAAGTATCAAGGATTATTTTGGGGGAAATGGCATTTAAAAAAAATAAATGTGTTGTTTTTTTTTTGTTCTCTACCCTAGCCTGAAGAACAAACCAAAAATTATATCTTAACTAGTAAAAGGAAAAGGAAAAGTTCTTTGGCTAAGAAGTATCCTCAGTTCTTTTAACCATGTGGTTTGGAATATTCCCAAGGGCAGCTTTTCATGTTTTGTGTAATTATGTTCAAGTTCTAAATCTGTAATTTGTTCTAATTTTCCATGAACACTCCCCTTGCCACCATTCATATTCCGCTATCCCACAATTTCCAAAAGCTATCTTTGGGTGACTACTGTACAGGTAACTAGGAACTTTGAGAGATTTTTAATTGTTGTTGTTATAATGACCAGAAAGAATAAAGTAAGATAGCATTGATTTATATATCCTGTGTATTTTTTAAATTTAAAACTTATTTTTATTAAAAATTGCATGTATTTAAGGTGTACAACATGATGACTTTATATACATAATGAATTATGTATATAAAACTAGTTAACATATCATCTTCTCCCATAGTTACTATTTTTATGTGTGTAATGAGAGCACCTGAAATCTACTCTCCCAGTAAGTTTCTAGCATTCAGTACAGTATTATTAACTGTAGTCATCATGCCATATCTTAGATCTCTACACCTATTCATTCCACATAACTGCAACTTTTTAACTTTTACCCTTTGACTAACATCTCCCCATTGCCCCACCTCCCCACCCCAGGTAACCAATGATCTAGTTTCTGTTTCTATGTATTTGACTTTTTTAGAGTGCACATATAAATGAGATCATGCTTTTTTTTTCTTTCTCTGTCTGATTTATTTCACTTAGTATAATGTCCTCCAATTTCATCCACGTTGTTAGAAATGGCAGATACATCATGTGTATTTATATTAGTTTGAAACATGAGATTCCTGATATTTGACTATTTTTAACCTACAAAAGCAGTAATTCTATGGCTCAACCCTGTATATTTAGAGCTTGAATAGAAACAAATCCTATGGCATGGTCATGGAAAATCCCTTTTCTGCAAAAGGAAAAAAGTTGGAGAAAATTAAAGAGCCACCATAGGTAATTGTATCCTATGTTGGTAAACCCTAAAATTCAAGGCCACTAACTAACTTAATGTTCACCTTTTGAGAAGCCTGTAAGTCCAATCAGGAAATAAGCCTTTTTGCTTTGAGTCTAAAGGGGAAGATGGGTGGTGTTTCAAGTGCTTGGCACACTATTAAATGGGCTTTGTTTCCTTTTACACAGCTGGAGAAAAATGACTGACTTGGGGAGGGGATAATGCAGAATGAATCAATATCCCACAGAACCAAGTTAAACTCACTACTCACTGTCAGGCAGTTTTAATTGCCATATGAGGACCCAAGACTTTTGCTGTTTGAATAATCTCAGATGTTCCAGTGTGCAAACATATAGATGCCCTGAATGCCACCTGTCCCCTAAAGCAGCTCTCTTGTCCTCTGGCATCTTGGGGTTCCAGCATCTGGTCTTTCTGTGTATTCCCTTTGTGTGTATTGCAATAAAACATGCATTTTTAGAAATTACAGATCTGATTTTTGGCATAAAGAGTAAGTGCTAGTACTATCCTTTGTTTATATAATAATTAAATCTCTTTTAACTCTGAAAATTAATACTTAGAGCTTTGCATATTGGTCTTTGAGTTGGGTATGCTCTAATAATTTGAGAACAAGTTCAGAAAATGAGATTCAACAAGACAGGTGATGGTAGTTTTCGACATAAAATGCACAAAGTTGGCTATTGGTAGAAACAAAGCAGCCTAAGAACTTGGTTTCTAAGGGTGCGGTAACAGATGTATGACTTTGGACATGCTGACTATGTCTCAGTTTCTGGATCAGTAAAACAGAGACAATAATAATGCATATCTCAAAGAATTATTGTGAGGATGAAAGACAATCTGTGTTCTGGGCTGCAAGATTTAGCAAATAAAAATACAGAATGCCCAGTTAAATTTGCACTTTAGATGAACAAATCCTTTTTTAATATAAGTATGTCCAAATATTGCAATGGACATGTGCATTCAAATTTAAGTGGTTTCTATTTAATCTGGCAACCCTACCTGTGTGACATGCTTATTACAGTGACTGGTACAAATAAATAAGACCTATTTCTCATGTCTCCATCAAGGATATTGTCAAAGTAGAAAATCACCGCACAAATCTCATCCTGCAGACTAAATTGTTAGTAAGATAAACTGTGTATTATAACTGTATTATACTGTGTATTACAGTGTTTACCTCTCTACCCTCTCCCTCTGGGAGAAAACCATGTTTTATTCTCTTTTTCCTACCCAACTATCTAGTACAGGGGTGTCCAAACGGCGGGCCGCGGGCCAACTGTGGCCCGCGATCCATTTTTTAGTGGCCCACAGCAAATTCCAAAATTATATTTAGTTTACTTAAATAAACCAGGTGAGGCAATACGTACTTCACCTGGAGTGAGTGGCTGGGCTGTTTGTGTATTTTACCGCATATGGCCCTCAGTGAAAAACGTTGAAAAAAGTTTGACACCTCTGATCTAGTATCTACATAGTGTATTGTACATACCAGTGGCAGGATAAGTGCTTCTTAGAAATAAACTCAGTTAAGAGCCAAGTTAAAATGTTGGCCAGGTCTTCAGCACCGGCTGACTGGTCAACACAAATCTTCCTGTCCAGTTAGAGAGGAGCTGGGCACATGAGGCTGGCTGTCGGGGTCCATTGAGATCTTCCAGTTCACTTTCCCTTGAGGCTATTTTCACCCAGCAACTGATACCTTTTTTTTTTTTTTTTAAGTTTATTGGGGTGACATTGTTAGTAAAGTTACATAGATTTCAGGTGTACAATTCTGTAATGCATCATCTATAAATCCCATTGAGTGTTCACCACCCAGAGTCAGTTCTCCTTCCATCACCATATATTTGATCCCCCTTACCCTCATCTACCAACCCCCTCCTGCCTTACCCTCTGGTAACCACTGAACTATTGTCTGTGTCTGTGAGTTTTTGTTTCTCATTTGTTTGTCTTGTTCTTTTGTTGTTTTTGGTTTATATACCACATATCAGTGAAATCATATGGTTCTCTACTTTTTCTGTCTGACTTATTTCATTTAGCATTATAATTTCAAGATCCATCCATGTTGTCACAAATGGTCCTATTTAATCTTTTCTTACCGTCGAATAGTATTCCATTGTGTATATATACCATAACTTCTTTACCCAATCATCTATTGAAGGACATGTTGGTTGTTTCCATGTCTTGGCCACTGTAAACAAAGCTGCAATGAACATTGGAGCACACTTATCATTATGGATAAATGTTTTCAGATTTTTTGGGTAGATACCCAAGAGAGGGATTGCTGGGTCATACAGTAATTCTATTCGTAATTTTTTGAGGAACCTCCACACTGCCTTCCATAGCGCCTGCACCAATCTGCATTCCCACCAACAGTGTATGAGGGTTCCTTTTTCTCCACAGCCTCTCCAACACTTATTATTATTTGTCTTGTTGATGATAGCCATTCTAACCGAGCTGAAGTGATATCTCATTGTGGTTTTTATTTGAATTTCTCTGATGATTAGTGATGTTGAGCATTTTTTCCTATGTCTATTTGCCATTGTATGTCCTCTTTGGAGAAATGTCTATTCAGGTCCTCTGCCCATTTTTCATTTGGGTTGTTCGTTTTTTTGTTGTTAAGTTGTATGAGTTCCTTGTATATTTTGGATATTAGCCCCTTGTCGGAGGCACTGTTTGCAAAAATCTTCTCCCATTCAGTTGGTTGCCTCTTAATTTGGTTGATGGTTTCTTTTGCTGTGCAGAAGCTTTTAAGTTTCATATAGTCCCATTCATTTATTTTAGCTTTTACTTCCCTTGCCTTTGGAGTCTAATTCATAAAATGCTCTTTGAACCCAAGGTCCGTAAGTTTAGTACCTATGTTTTCTTCTATGCAGTTTATTGTTTCAGGTCTTATGATTAAGTCTTTGATCCATTTTGAATTAATTTTGCTACATGGTGACAGATAGCAGTCCAGTTTCATTTTTTTGCATGTGGCTATCCAATTCTGCCAGCACCATTTATTGAAGAGGCTGTCTTTTCTCCATTGTATGTTTTTTGCTTCTTTGTCAAAAATTATTTATCCGTATTTATGTGGGTTTATTTCTGGGTTCTCAAGTCTATTCCATTGGTCTATGTGTCTGTTTTTTTGCCAATGCCATGCTTTTTGATTATTGTAGCCCTGTAGTACAAGCTAAAGTCAGGGAGTGTGATACCTCCAGTATTGTTCTTTTTTCTTAGGATTGCTTTGGCTATTTGGGGTCTTTTGTGGTCCCATACAAATCTGATGATTTTTTGTTCTATTTTTTTAAAAAATGACATTGGGATTTTGATGGGGATTGCATTAAATCTGTATATTGCTTTGGGTAATATGGCCATTTTAACTATGATGATTCTTCCAATCCATGAACACGGAATGTCTTTCCATTTCTTTGTATCTTTTTCAATTTCTTTTAAAAATGTCTTACAGTTTGCAGCATATAGGTCTTTCACATCCTTGGTTAAGTTTATTCCTAGGTATTTTATTCTTTTTGCTGCAATTGCAAAAGGAATTTTTTTTTCTTTTTCTTAGATTTCATTGTTAGTATATAGGAATGCAATGGACTTTTGTATGTTGATTTTGTAGCCGGCAACTTTACTGTATTCGTTTATTGTTTCTAATAGCTTTTTGGTGGAGTCTTTAGGGTTTTCTATATATAGCATCATGTCATCTGCAAAGAGTGACAATTTAACTTCTTCATTCCCAATTTGGATGCCTTTTATTTCTTTCTCTTACCTGATTGCTCTAGCAAGGACTTCCAATACTATGTTGAAAAGCAGGGGTGATAGGGGTCAGCCCTGTTGTGTTCCTGAACGTAGAACAAAGGGCTTCAGTTTTTCACCATTAATTATGCTCTTAGCTGAGGGTTTGTTATATATGACATTTATTATGTTAAGGTATTTTCCTTCTATACCTATTTTATTAAGTGCTTTAATCATAAATGGATGTTGTATCTTGTCAAACGCTTTTTCTGTATCAATTGATATAATCATATGATTTTTGTCTTTTATTTTGTTTATGTGATGTATCACATTGATGGATTTGTGTATGTTGAACCATCCTTGTGCCCCTGGGATGAACCCCACTTGGTCGTGATGAATAATCTTTTTAATGCGTTGTTGTATTCGATTTGCTAGAGTTTTGTTTAGTATTTTTGTATCGGAATTCATCAGAGATATTGGTCTGTAGTTTTCTTTTTTTGTGTTATCCTTACCAGGTTTTGGTATCAAGCAACTGATATCTTGAGGCTGTTTCTCAACTAGACTTTCCTCTTGGGAAATGTATATGCTGGCCCATCCACACAAGTACCCCATTCTTCTCAGTAATCTCCTCAAGACAAAAGAGTAAATGGATGAACAGAAAACACCAAAGTTCTAAGAATGGTCATGAGCATGGATTCTGAAGCCAGATATCCTGGGTTCGAATCTTGGTTCTACTACTCACTAGCAGTATGTTATTTAACCTCTATGCTTCAGTTTCTTTAACTGTAAAATAGGGACGACAATACATTTATCTTAGAGGATGGTGAGGATTAAATGAGTTAATATATGTAAAGTACTTAGAACAGTGCATGGAATGTGGTATGTAATATATAAATGTTAGCTTAAAAAAAATAAAGAAAAGATGAGCTCTGAATCTTTGCTGACAGGCGGGTTAGATACTAACACCCTTCCATGAACTGGATAATTTAGGCATCCTTATCTATGGCCTCTCTGTGAAAATATTAACTTTTCTCTTGTAAATGACCAAGGCAGGCCTTTGTCAAAAGCCCTTATGTATTTATAGATTTTCTTCTTCTTGATAGGAAATGATGCTATTTACCTGAGTGGCCGTTGGGGGGCTCTGATACTCTGAAGAAAAAGCTGTCCCTCTGTGTGCAGGTGTGCTCTTGGCCAGTGTACTCTCCAGCCAAGGTGCTGGCCAGGTGATTGGAATCAACTGAAAGATCTTCCAGCCATTCCCTCTGGACCATGTTACTGGTCACAGCCACCATGCATTGCGACCGCCTGAGGGAGGACAGTGGGGAAACACACAACTAAGCCACCTCTCTGTAAGTGCACATACTTACACATTTTTTTCACTTTGAGGAACTGACTCAAACCTGTAAGGAACTGTAAGAAAAGTAGATGAAGGCGGAAGCAATGACTTTGAGCAGTGGTCCTCAATGTGTGATACTAGGTTCCTTATCTGCATTAGCATCACTTGGAGACTTAGAAATGCACAACCTGGGGTCCTGTTTCAGACCTACCAAGTCAGAAATTCTTGAGTAGGGCACAGCAATATGGTTTATAAGCCCTCCAGGTGATATACGTGCACACTCAAGAAACACTGGCCTAGAGGCAGCAACTGTCCCCCTTTTCTTTCTCCTCCTCTCCCTCCCCTTCTCCTCTTTCTGTCTGTTTTTTTTTTTCTCTTTTCCCCTCTTTCTTTCCCTTCCTTCCTTTCCCTCTCTTTGCTTTCTCTTACCCTTTTAAGAAAAAGGGACTGGATAGGATTTCCAAGGTGTTACGCACACATGAGCCCAGTTGTCTCAAGAACCTAGGAAGGGGATTTAGCATTTTTTCTCCTTGAAGTTTAGGAATTGCAAAGTGCTTTTTTCATAGATGAAAATTGGATAAGTAGGCTTAATAAACTTGATTATAAGCCCACCTGGCTTTCCAAGCCTCATTCTCTCTGGGCGCAAAAGACCTCAGGGAAAGCAGCTGAGTGATTTATCCTCAACGCAGGAAGCTACCCCGATAGCTCCCACCTGAAGGATTGAAAGGGCCTGAGGATATATTGCTTTGACTACTAGTGAGACCTTTTCCCATTCTCCTTTAAGATGTAGAACATAGGATTTCCCCTGGGGCCTTAGGTGTTTTCAGCGTGGTCCCCTAACTCTTGGGTTGAAATGAACCTACCATCTGTAATTCTCTGGAGGAAATCCCTGAAATCCACATGGGTGCATAAGTGTTTGTCTGCCCTCCCACTTTGGGATGTGGTAATGGGGCGCTCCCTTCAGCTGTCCCTGCAGAGGGTTCACTGTGGCAAGAAGACAACTGAGTCCAAAGGTATACATTCGAGGATCTTTGAGCCATCGTTCTTCTTTTGTCATCTAGTCCTTCTTGCTAGGTCTACAGGTGAATAAAATGAGAAACAGAGAGAAGGTTAAGGAAGTTCTTAAAATGATGTGTGTCGGTGGCTGAATTTTTGGGTTTTTTGTACAGAAAAATTATAATGAGGTAGAACTTCCCTACTATGTTTGGGCTAATGATTGTCAAAAGCTGTGCTGTCCAGTATGGTAGCTATTAGTCACATGTGGTTACCTTAGATCAATTAAAGTTAAAAATTTCAGTTCCTCATTTGCACTTACCACATTTCAAGTGCTCAGTCGCTGCATGTGGCTGGCTGCATCAGAAAGTGCAAATATGGAATAGTTCTATCACTGCAGAACATTTAATTGAATGCCCAACTCTCAAGTGATCTGTTGCAGTCATGTTATATGTTGACACATGCCATGTTATCTGAATCATCCATTTCAATGTTTCCTATGTCTCAGAGATATTGCCAAGAAAAGGTCTCATCCAGCAGAATGAATTAAAATGAAGGTAACACAGTTGTACGCTGAGGTAGTCAGCTGGTTGCTTACATGTCTGGGGTTTACACGTCATTGTTCAGTAAATAGTGCCTGTGTACGTTCATTCATTCACTCAATTATTCTTTCAGTCTATGTGCATTTATTATATACCTACTATGTTCCAGCATCGTGTAGGTGCTCGAAAACTGCATTGCGCAGGAGGACCTCCTGAATGGAGGAGCTACCAAGACACCAGCACAGATCACTGTAATGCAACACGATGTATTTTAAGATGTATAAGGAAATGGAGAGCTTTGTGGAAGCAGCATGAGGAGAAACTTGCTGGGCCTGGCAGAATTTGATAAGACGTTACAGAAAAGGTGACATTGGAACTGATGCTTGAGGGATGGGTAGGAGTTTGCCAGTGGACTAAGGCACCCCGAGCCACATGAATAGTATGTGCAAAGGTACAGCGGTATCAGATGGTTGCTATGCTGGGGCAGTGAGAAGAGCAATATGCTAGAGGACGGGGAGGCGAGACAGGCCGGTGGTACAGCGCCTTACTAACAAATTTGAATTCTGCCTTATAGGCATTAGGGGTTATTTTAAGTAGTGTCTTCATACAGCTTTAATATATTAAATCCTATTAACAATTCTGATGTGCCGTCATGCGTTTGAAGGCATCGAGGTACGTGATGTGCTTGGCACTGGGCCGGGCGAATGGCTGGTTCTCCGCAAATCTCGATTCCTGTCCTTTTTATTGTGCACTGTTTGCTCCTCTTTTCTCTTCCTAAGTTGCTGCTTCTTACTTGCTCTTCATCAGTGTGTTTCTAAGTCTCTAGCAGGGACCGATTTCTCTTCTCATTTCGCTGGCTATTAAGTCTGACAAAATCTCACTTTCCTGTCTATTATGGGCTCGTTAATATGGTTCTTTCAACAACAGTTAAAAATGTCTACTTCAATTTATCTGCTTTCTTTCTCCTGCTGAGTTTTTCTCTTTCCTTTGTGAGACATGACCTTTCTGTCTATAACTTTACACAGGATGTCTCTGGTCTTTCCATTACTGTCCTATGGTAAGACAGCATTGTAAACGGGCAGTTTTCAGGAATAGCTTCATTTTCAAAAGGGCATCTCTTATTTCTGAATGGCTGCAGGGATTCCAGTTGTGAGTAACTGTGCCAAGCAGATATTGCTCTTAGCTCTGATGGATTGATAACAGGCGCCTCTTTCATTCTAGGGCAATAACATGCAGGGGGAGCATACAAATGGAGGCACATTCCAAGCGTCTAAATATTTAAAAGCTATAAATCAAGCTAACAACTGTTAAATGAAACATGCTTTATCCCCCCTACATTGATAAATATACCTTCATAATGACAAAAAAATAAAACATGTTTAAAGCACGGGTGTTTATATGACAGGAAGTTGGTGAAATATGACTAAATCTAATCATTATTGCATATGTGTGAGTGTTCTGTTGATGGGCTACTGATTTTTGGGTGAGACATAAAAAAAGACACATAATTCATAAATGTTTCTATAAATCGATTTTTCTGTCACTTCAGTAAAATTGCTAATTATGTTATCATCAAGACTTTTAGCAATGACCCAAAGGATTAAAAAAAGAAAAGATAATTGTATTCAAGTATTATTTGAATAGGTTTTCATTAAAATGTATATTAAAATAAATACAAATAATAGAAAAATTAAAATTATTTAATATGTATATTTCAAGGTTATTTTTCTTTTAAAATATTCAAAAATATCTACTAAAGGGGCAGCCGGTTAGCTCAGTTAGTTAGAGCGTGGTGTTCTTTAACAACAAGGTTGCCGGTTTGATCCCCACATGGGCCAGTGTGAACTGCACTCTCCACAACTAGATTGAAATAACTACTTGACTTGGAGCTGATGGATCCTGGAAAAACACACTTAAAATAAATAAAAGTTAAAAAAAAAAAAAGATTCTCTAAAAAAAAAAAACTACTAAAATTAAAAAATAAACAACAAATTATCAACAAATACCAACATTTTAATAACAATTCTTTAAATAAAACTGACATTTTAAATTGATTTTTTGAAAATTTAGTTAACTACTATTGAATAGTTTAGTAAAAACAAAGCAATATAAATTCTCGTGTTCAATGTCCATCTTGTTTCCAGTGTAAAGAATTGGTATCACGCTTCATAACTGTTACAGCAAATTCATGAGTATGCAAATTTATATGTAATATTATTAGGTTGGTGCAAAAGTAACTGCGGTTTTTGCAATTTTTAACCTTTTAAACTGCAATCACTTTTGCATCAACCTAATACAAGCTGTTCCTCAGCAGTCCTGGGCAATTGTGTTGAATATCACCCTAAGACAGGAGCACCTCCAGAACCACAGGTTAGAACATGATTAGAAGCAAGAAAATGGACGTTCAGCCCCCTGAGAAATTATAATCTGTCATACAAGAAGCTACGGCATTCACGATGGCTCAGGAGAAGGATTGACAAGTTAATTCATTCTGTTTTTCTCTTACCTAAGTGTTTGTGCCGTTCACATCCTTCCCCAAACCCAAAGCAATGTCCATCTCTGCCTTTGGCAGCGGCGCAACCCACCAACCATCCTGACGTTTGTACTAAGGTGCCTTTTGTTTTGAGGACCAGGAGCCAGGGAGGTGGAGAAGCGTTTCCCTGGGGCCTGTTAGTCACAGGGTGGATGTATCCTAGATGCACAGGCCAGGCCCCGCTAACTGAGTCTAAGGGCAGGTCTGGATATGCCCATAGCTGTGTCTTAGTCCATTCTGGCTTCTATACCACAACACAATAGTCTGTGTGGCTTACAAGCAACACATTTATTGCTTGCAGTTTGGGAGGCTGGATAACCCAAGATCAAGGCGCCAGCAGATTCAGTGTGTGGTGAGGCCTGCTCCCTGGGTCACAGACAGCCCTCCCTTCACTGTGTCCTCACATGGCAGAAGGGGTGAGGGAACTTTGTGGGGTCTCTCTTATAAGGAAACTAACCCTTAATCACCTAAATACTTCCCAAAGGCCTCACCTCCAAATATTGTCACGTTGGGATTAGGTTTCAATGTAGTAAAGAATGGCAGGATTTGCCACCCCAAGATATTGCCTCTTTGAGATAAGGATTATTTTGAGAAAGAGCGAGCAGACACAGGAGAAGCTGGAAAACAGAGTAGAAGTTAGCCTTTTGTAAGGAAAATTTACATTTATAAAGAAAACCTCCATTTGCAAACGTGGCTCCCTCTCTCTACTGTACCAGGAAGGGAAGGTTGACTTGAAATCGGGAGACTCTTCTTATGAAGGTACCTAACCATATCTGCCCCCCACCCCCACACACCCTTCCTTGTTTTTTTTTTATTTAGCTGAGATGGTATTTAAACCTGAATTCTAAGCTACCTCTTTGAGAATTACTGATTTTTCCCTAAGTATCTCCCATGTATACATGAAGTATACATGTTAAAAAGGTAGTCTTTTTGTTTTTCTCTTGTTAATCTGTCTTTTGTTACAGGGGCCTTAGCCAAAAACTTAGAATGATATTTTTCCTCCCCTACAATAAGAATGTTTTGGGAAATACATTCAGTCCATAACACCCTGGGGTCTGGAATTTTGTTTATTACAAATATACCTTAGATCTAGGTGATAAATAAAATCTTAGCCTCTTAGAATTATTTGGTAAGAGGTGAATCAGTGGGGGAGTATGAGGGTGTCAACAATCACGATACTCTGTATTAAATTTAAAAAATGATATTACTCTTTCTACTACAAGAGTTTCATGAGCGAGGATATTTTTATAAGTAACATTGCTACCCTTCCCATTACCTACTTGTCACATAAAATCAAATTAGGCACTATCATTTCCCTACCCTGGTTCCAATATAGATTTTATGAATCTTATATTTCATCTGACTGTGAGTTACTGGTGAAGATTAAGGAGATGATTTTCATGCTACCAGTTATGGTCACCGGGGGAACCATGACTAAGGAGTTTCTTTATTCTATTTTGGCAGGACTGGAATGTCCCTTGTTAAAAAAAAGAAACAGTAGTCCCAAAATGAAGTCACTTGTGTTAAAAGGCCACGTCACCAAACCGAGGCTTAACAGCTAACCTAATTGCAGTTTCAGCCTTTCCCAGGAACGCAAACTTTTTCCAGTTAATCTGGAATCACCTGGGCAACACTAGTGAGGTAATCTGCCCAATAGACCCTTTCGTCACTCATAGATAGGTGACTTTGCCCGAAACAATCCACTGTTTGCTAGAAACTTCCGTTTCCTGCCCCCTTCTGCCTATAAACGAGTTTCATTTGTACAGCTCTTCCAAGCACCTTTCTATTTGCTAAATGGGATATTGCCCAATTCATGAATGATTAAATTAAGCCAATAAGATCTTTTAAATTTACTCAATTGGATTTTGTTTTTTTAACACCCTATAGCCTTGGTGTGAGATGGGGAAAGGGTTACCTAGGCTGCACTAAGACACACTAAAGGAAGTATTTTCCATCCCAGAGCCAAGGGGGGTTTTGGGATACAGTAGGAGAAAATAATGCTGGTTAATTCATGCCTATATAGATTATTATGTACATTGAGAAGATTAAACCAACTCTTTCAAATTCATGGGCTTCTACTGTGTGGAAACAGCCCTGACTTGGGCAGTGTCACTGCATTGCTCTTGATGCCCCTCAGCTTCTGCTCTGTAGAATGCTTCCTGCCCCTGCTGAGGCTGACTAGCCCACGGCAGGGTGTGTAACATTCAACACTTTCTGTTAGCTATGTTGAGCTGAGGACAAAAGGAGAATATTCAGAGAGAAACATCAAGGAGGCAGGCAGGTGGGGAGGTGGGACAGGAAATTCCAACAAGAAGTCAAGATAGGTTTGGGGCGGTCCTTAGAGAGGTGACAGGGGAAGGCATGAGAACAGATGCATGAACGTGTCATGTGAAGAGAAACAAGTGCACATTTGCACCTATAATTAATGTTTGAACTGGGTGCTGTGTGGCCAGGAAGAGCTGAAGTGATCCCATTGGCTTACATGGAGGAGGCCCAGGTTTAGTAAAGAAACAGTCATCAGCAGGCTTCTCGTCAGACTGCCAGCTCATGCTCAAGGATGTTACAAGATAAACTGAGACACATTAAAATTCTAAAGATTATTTTTGAGAAAGTATCCATTTCAATTGGGCAACTCCCAACCGGAAGCTGTTAGGAGAGCTCCATTAACAGGAGCTATGGTTAAGACTTTTATAGAACAGAGGCAGAAGCAAAACAAGGAAATTATTTGATTGGCTATAGCTTCAGTGTTTGCCTTATGTGGGAAAACCTAGTTGGCTGTTTGTAATTAGTGGTCCTTAGGTTTCAATTTCATAACCCTGAGGTATTTGCAGGCTTAGGTTTTGGTTTGCTTATGTAAGCTGCCAAGGTATGAGAGCCACCTTAGTCTTAATAGCCTCCTTGTTTAATTAACTTAACAGGGATCAGATCCTCTTTACACAGAGGTCCCTCACATAGCGGTCAAGTGAGAAACTGGAGAATTGCTTGCAAAATACCCCCATCTTCATCCGTCCTCTGAGCCTTCTCTTTTTGGTAAAATGTCATGCAAGGAAAAGATCAATTCTTTGTGTTGACTGGCTAAAGTGGTCCTGCTAGGAATTGAGGGGAAAAGTATAAGATTACTTACCAAGATATCTTCCTGGGAGCCCTCTTATATTATGGTCACCTAACCCTTCTGTAAGTTACCTTTGTTTAACTCTCTCTCAGCCTATAGGACTTGCCCAATAAGCCAGGGCAAGCGTGAAGTATAAAATTGTACAAACAAACACAAAACCTACGTTTCAGCCTCTACTTGCTTTGAGGATCCAGATTTTAAATGATGTTTTAAATGATAGTAGTAAGTTCTTTACCTTTTAAAAACAACAACATGTTTTTAACCTTCTATACCTTTATGCTTCCAATTCTTTTTTTTTTTTAATTAAAGTGTATTGGGGTGACAATTGTTAGTAAAGTTACATAGATTTCAGGTGTACAATTCTGTAATACATCATCTATATGTCACATTGTGTGTTTACCAACCAGAGTCAGTTCTCTTTCCATCACACATATTTGATACCCTTTACCTTCATCTACCATCCCCCTCCCCTTGCTTCCAATTCTTTTGAGCTTGAATTCTCTCTCCAAATACATGATTGCTTACACCAGTGTTTGGTACCCTATAATTCCCAGATATCTGGGTTTAGTTGTTCTAGAATAGCACTGTCCAATAGGGAACTACTAGTTAGTGGCTATTGAGCACTCGAAATGTGGCTGGTCTGACTTGAGATGTATTCTAAGTGTAAAATACTCAGTGAGCCTCAAAGTGTGGTGGACAGATTCTAAGATGGCTCCTGACAATCTTTGCCTCACACCTTCATGGATTGTCTTCCCCTTTGAATGTATATGAGACCTGTGACTTGCTTCTAACCAATAGAATATGACAAAGGTAACGGGATGTCACTTCCATAGTGACGTTATATAGACTGTAACTTCCATCTTGCTAGCAGACTCTTTCTACCAACTCCCCTTTGCTGGCTTTGAGGAATATGTAGACATCCATGTGTCAAGAAACTGAGAATAGATTCCAGCTGACAGCCAGCAGCAAGGTGAACCCCTTATTCTGAGAGCACACAAAGAACTGAATTTTGCCAACAACCTTATGAACTTGGAAGTGGATGCTTCCCCAGTGTAACCTCAAATGACACACAGCCGTATTTGACACCTTGATTGCAGCCTCATGAGAGACCCTGAAACAGAGGACCCACTAAGGCATGCCTACATTCCTGGCCCAAAGAAATGATAAGATAATAAGTTGCAAGCTGCCAAGTTTGTAGTAATTTATTATGCTGCAGTAGATAACTAATAGAGAACCAAAGAAGAATGTTAATTATCTCATCAATACTTGTTTAATATTGATTACACGTTGAAATGATAATCATTTGATATATAGAGTTGAATAGAATAGTTTACCAAAAGTAATTTCACCTGTTTATTTTTTATGTGGCTACTAAAAAATTGAACACTTCAAATATGTGGCTTGCATTATATTGGGCAGACGGGCATGGAGACCAGGATTTCACGTAGCTTATGCAGCCCAGTATGCTGGAGGGTGTTGGCTGTTACACACTTGGCATCACTTACTGGGCCATGTTCTTGAGACAGAAAATAGTCTATCACTTCTGGAAAAGAATGACTCACCCTTTTTAAAGACAGGGGAAGTTGTTGTATAATTTTTGCCCAAAGGTGCGATCTGCTTAGTCACCTTATTTTTGGATGCTACCTTCGGGGTTTAATTTGTTTCAAGTTAATAGCAGGTGGAAGATGCAATTAAAGGGGAAAAATAATCACAAATTAAGCGTGATATTTTGAACGTCCTTATTTGCAATGGCAGCTACACATTCGGGGAATAAACGCTAATTATTTTGAATTATTTGTTTACTCATTGTGTCATATGTGGGCCTTTTACTGATGAATGCTTCACAACTTATGCTACATCCTTTATTGCTAATTAACAAAGCTATAGTGTCATGACTAGTGATTCTGAACTGTAGGAGACTCCTTAAAATGACATCCCCTCAGAAGGGTCTTATATCCCCCAGCCATGTGCTCTCACCTTGGGAATTGCTGCTGTCCAGAGCTACTGACATGAGTATAGGTTGCTATAACCCTCCAGTGTTGTGGGGTTAGTTTTTCTGTGGGACAGAAAAGTGCTGAGAATAACTAAAAGGTAACAAACACATTTGGGTACCTTGGGAAGAGTAATTGTTGTGCCTTTAAACTAATATTTTAAAATATTTGTACCTTTTTTTAGAAGAGAGTTTGAGAAATTTAAGAGAAGGTGAGATGGTAGCACCATTCAACATGTCCTCTATTATCTTAAGCAAATTAGCCAGCAACATACAACAAACACCAACAAAACAGGTTAACAGGTTTGATACTGCTTCATTCAAGTACTTCCCCAAGTGTGTATCAAACATTTCTTCAAACCGCATATGGAATTCTCCGGAGACGAGGATTTTTTAAAAAACGCTTTCTTCCTCATTCTACTTCTAGTGATGCTGTAGGGTCCTTTGCAGGTTGTTACACTTGGCACTGTCTGCGGTCTTCACCCTTAATTTGACTCCGGTCAGTTATAAGCACCCATGCAAGAGCCTCATTCAAATAAATTTGTAATGAGCAAATGTTTCTTAGTATAGAAAGAACTCTCACAATAAAATAAAAACAAAACAGGATGAGTCTTTCAGCTGGTTCAAAGGCTTGGTAGCTTGACACTGAAAGATGTGTGGAAAACCACATCTATTGTAAATATCCTAACTTCAAAAATGTACTTGAACCTGGCTGTGTTGCCTTGTTGGGCATGAAAGTGATTAAGAGGACGAAGTTCATGCCTCAGGGGAACTATATCCTCTAATCATATTGTGTGCAGTATCACTCCAAGACTGAAGAGGTGCTCCAGACCAGTAGAGGTGGCTTCCAGTACACGTTCAGTTATGTACGAACTGTTTTAGCCTTATGTATACAAGGCTGGGTGTCAAGAGAGACCATTAGCCTTAACTCACCCTCATTCACCTAGATTTTATCATCTGCAGTTGTGCACCCCTAAGGAGGATTTCAGGATCTAGAAATATGTTCTGATTATCTTGGAAAATACTACTTGAAACCTGACTGCCTTGACTGACTTCTGTATCCTTTCAATAAGTACGCTCTATTGGATCTAAATAAGTGACATCTGAATCTAGTGTCTCCTCACCCTGAACAAACTCTTGACATGTGTTATTTCTGTAGATATGCCAAACTTATGAAGAACAATTCGTAAAAGGAGAATTCCAAATGGCTAATAAACAGCTGAAAAAAAAGTTTAATCTCATTGATCATGAAAACGCAGATAAAAACGAGATATTTTTCTCCGATGAAATTTTAAAAAATATTTTATACTCTAATTCCCACATTTAGCAAAGGTTTGTGACTTAAGCAAGCTCACCAAGTGCTGTTGTGAGTGTGCATTTCTAGAGGACAGTTTAGCAGTTTACTTCAACACCCAAACTTCAATTTTTAGGAAAGTATCATAAGAAAATAGCCAGAAATGAAAACAAAACATGTATAAGGATGTTTATGAGGTTATCTATAATAGGAACAAGTGCCCGATGAGAAAGAATATTGTAGAGTGATTACGAATAATGTTTTTGAAGAATGTGTAATGTCAAAAAAAAATACAGTAAAGCTTGCCAAAAACATATCCTGAGATAACACAAATTCAGACATATTGCTATTAGCTCCCATCCTCATCAGCTTCCCTTCTCTAATAGGTGTGCACTAAAGTCCTATTTTATGGGTGTGGGGCGTGTAGGAGGATAGGCTAGGTAGGGAAACAACAGACATCCATTCTTGGGAAGTAGGGAAGTGGAGAGTTCTGTCCCAGTGTTCTCCTAGCTCCAAAAGATTCCAGGAATGGCCACTGATGTCCTGAAGTCCAGCCAACCCCTAATCCCACAATCATCTCCATCAAGATTTGGAGCAGATAAACACCACCAGGTGCACCACACTGAAGCCATGACCTGGGTGGGTTTGCATCTTGCAGAGATCCTGGCTGGCCACCTGTACAGGCCAACCTGTTACCAGTCCAATGTCTGTGTGCCTGATGCTTTGAGAGGCCAAAACTTAAAATGTCAGAGTTTGGAGTAAGGCAAGGTTTATTGGTTGAGAAAGCACCAACTGAGAAGATGGGAACTCTAGTAGTACCTCAAGTCCATCCTAAGAAAGTACAGAGTTCAGGCTTCTTTTATGTCAAGGGGAAGGGAAATGGGAGGGGCAAGAGGTGACTGGCCACTGCAGACTTCTGGGTGCCAGCAGGGGTCCGAGGAACATGGTGCTCGTTGATGTGAATCAAATCTTTGATAAATAATACATACTTCCCTTATCTTCTCAAGCCTCGGGCAGAATTCCTCTAATGATTAGCATGTCTACCTGCAAGAATAAGCAGAAGCTATTAGCCTGAAGGCCTGGAAACAAAGATGGAGTCAGAGAGACCGAGCATTTCACTGTTACAACCCCAGTTATGTCATTAAACTCAAAGCAATGTGACCTCAAATTTTGCGATTAACTTTTTTATTTTATTTTCTATTGAGTGAAAAAAGCAAGATAGAAACTTTACATACATTTGTTCCAAATTCAGTAAACCAAACAAGAAAATTCTAAATATATAGATACACAAAAAGAAAAAAACATTAAAAATTTATTATTAGTGGTGGTTATTTCTGGTTAGTGGGCTATGGGTAATTTTAATATTATCGTACTTTTTGTTATTTTCCAAATTTTTAAATATTGACATGTATTACTCTTAAAATCTAAATAAAATATGTAAAAAAATATTGAGAGGAAATATATTTTTTTAACCCAGAGATCCACACACAAATATATGGCTCTCAATAGAGAAATCTTCTTCAACGTAGCTAATTAAGTTTAGCTGGTCTTATTTTATTTATTTATTTATTTATTTATTTAAATGAAAAATTTTTTTTATTAGTTTCAGTGTACAAAGCAACATAATAGACATTTAAACCCCTCATAAAGTGATAACCCACCCCCAAGCTACTACCCCTCTGACATCTTATACAGCTGTTACAATACCATTGACTATCTTCCCTATGATGTACTCCACATCTCGTGACTATATATACCTATATATTTAGTTATAGTTGACATTCAATATTATTCTCCCTCAGCTTCAGGTGTATACCATATTGGTCAGGCATCTACACAGTCTATGACGTGATCCCCCTGATAAGTCCAGTGCCCATCTGGCACCTTATATGATCTTTACAACATTGTTGATTATGTTCCCCACACTGTATTAACTATCAATTTATATTTCTTAATGCCTTCACCTTTTTCACCCTGACCCCAACCCCATTCCCATCTGTCACCTTGATAGATCTAGTACCTATCTGCCACCATACCTAGTTATTACAATGTTGTTGACTGTATACCTTATGCTGTATCCTACATCCTCATGACTACTGTATAACACCCAATTTGTTCTTCTTAATCCCTTCCCCTTTCACCTGTCCTTAATCCCCCCTCCCATCTTAAAGAAGTCCCTCTAAGAGTCCTTGTAATATTGGTTTGGTGGTGATGAACTCCCTCAGCTTTTTCTCGTCTAGGAAGCTTCTTGTCTGTCCTTCAGTTCTAAATGACAGCCTTGCTGGGTAGAGCAATCTTGGTTGTATGTTGTTGCTTTTCATCACTTGGAATATATCCTGTTACTCCCTTCTTGCCTACAAAGTTTCTTTTGAGAAATCAGCTGACAGTCTTATGGGGGCTCCCTTGTAGATAACTAACTGCTTTTCTCTTGCTGCTTTTAAGATTCTCTCTTTGTTTTTAACCTTTGACATTTTAATTATGATGAGTCTTGGTGAGGGCCTCTTTGGGTTTATCTTGTTTGGGACTCTCTGTGCTTCCTGGGTTTGTATGTCCATTTCCTTCACCAGGTTAGGGAAGTTTTCTATCATTGTTTCTTCAAATAGGTTTTCAATTCCTGGCTCTTTCTCTTCTCCTTCTGATATCCCTATAATATGAATGTTGGTATGCTTGATATTGTCCCAGAGGCCCCTTAAACTCTCCTCGATTTTTTGGATTCTTTTTTCTTTTTGTTGTTCTGGTTGGGTGTTTTCTGCTACCTTCTACATCGCTGGTTGAATCCTCTGCTTCATCTAATCTACTGTTGCTTCCCTGTAATATATTCTTCATTTCCATTATTGTATCCTTTATTTCTGACTGGTTCTTTTTCGTGGTTTCCATCTCCATTTTTATGAGATCATTGAGCATTCTTCTAAACAGTGTTTGGAACTCTGCGTCTGACAGAATACTTATCTCTATTTCGCTTAGTTCTTTTTCTGGAGCTTCGTTCTGTTCTTTCATTTGGGACATGTTTTTTTTTTGTCTCCCCATTTTGACTGCCTCTCTGTGTTTGTTTCTATGTATTAGGTAGAACTGCTATGTCTTCCGGTCTTAGTAGAGTGGCCTTATGTAGTAGGTGTGCTGTGAGGTTTAGTGGCGCCGTCTTCCTGGTTACCTAAGACAAGAGCTCCAGGTGAGTCCTTTGTGTGGGTTGTGTGTGCCCTCCTCTTGTAGTTGAGCTTTGGTTGATAATTGCACATTAGTGTGAGGGACTGGCCCTTGGACTCACTGGTTTTGAGGATTGGACTTGACTACAATGGAAGAGTTGTTGTACAGGGGCTAATCCTACAGAGCAGAATCTGCCTCAGCAGGACTCTGGTGCTTGCCCAATCTGCCCCTTGGGTGTGTCGTACTTGGAGATGGATAGGTGGTGCTCCAGCTCATTTTGAAGCTGGTCCCTGGGGGTGCCAGCCCCAGGACCACCTTGGAGGGGATCCGCTGTAGGTCTACTTCAGCCACAGCCTGTGCCCCACTCGGGGCCACCTAGCAGAAGCCAGAAAGAAATCCACAGATGTCTGCCCCCCATGCTGTGCTTGGAAGCGCCTTTGAGAAGCCAAGCCTCAAACCAAGACCAGCTGCCCCTAGTGCTGGCTTCAGGCTGCTCATTCAGAGGTACAGGACAAGATCAAGCCAGATGCTACATGTCTCGGTCCAAAAAACCTTTAAGAGTGCTTAGGAAAGTGCGGCTTGAGTCAAGGCAAGCGGCCACTGAAAGCAGCCTGTGTGTGCCAGAATGTTGGGTGGGACAAGGTCTCAAATCGCCAGGGCAAGGCAAATGAACAGCAGAGACTCTGAAATGGCACATACCTGTGTTTGTGTGCCAGGAAGGGGGAGAGCTCAACAAAGAAACAATGGCCTCCACCAGCTCCTCTGTCCAGGAAAAAGCTGCCTCTCCAGCCCCCGTCCCAAGCCAGACAACTCAATTCCCCACCATTTGTCCCTGCCACCTCTTCAGCTGCTGCCGCAGCGCTGGAGCTCAGAGTGAGTGATTCTATTGGTGAGTAAGTCTGTGCGTGGTCCCTTTGAGAGGAGCACCTGTGAGGGCAGCTTCACTGTCTCACTCAGTCACAATCTCCGCTGTTTGTCATAACCAGAAATTATGGGCACTTCTTTCCCCAGCACTGAAACCCTGGGCTGGGGTGGGGCTAGTATCCCACTCCTTTAAGGGATGGGGGAACCCCCACAGGCAAAATAGCTCTCCTGATATTTAGCCCATTCCCTGTCTCTGACCTTCCTACCAATATGGAGGTGGCTTCTTCTGCACCTACTTAGTTGAAAGGCTTCAGTTTAGCTTGATTTTAGGTGATTCTCAATAATGGTCGTTTTGTAGATTAGTTGTGATTTTGATGTGGTTATGAGAGAAGGTAAATGCAGCATTTACCTACTGTGCCATCTTGGTTGCCCTCTGGTCTTATTTTAATGGCTGACTATTACAGAGTGCTTCTTTAGAGTGACATCTTAAAACTATATTGGGTAAGATGTAAGCAGCACCTGCTTTAGATATTGTTGAGTGGAATCTTGAACAACCGCGTTAATGGATTTAGAAAAGATTCCACAAAATCTGAAAATACGGTCCCTGTTTCTGGATCATGTAACATTTCATTAAATTACTATTGTGTGATAGGTTATAAATTATTTTGGCTTATAAAAGTATTTAATCCAATTTTCCTGGCCACTAAAATTTTACTAATCTCTTCTAGCATAAGGAACCCTCTTGCTTTCAACTTAACATAAAATGAAAGATCTGGGAAAACAAAGGGACGTGGAAATAAGACCAAAAGTCAGAAGGGTTATGAAAAATTCACATATTTTCCCACTCTTCCCATTTCATTATTCCCAAGCAAAGGATCACTTGGGATCCACATGCAAATAGATGTAGCATTTGAGTGGCCTGGGGATTCCTTTCTGTGAGGTGGATGTGGAATTTCATTTACACTACAATTTAATCACCCCAGTTAGGCCTGGATTCAGCCTCCAGCCCAGCAGTGGAAGAGGAATCTTAAAAAGGTCCCTTAAAGGGAATGAGCCCACCCAGCTCAGGCCTTCCTCTGAGACAAACTCTGTCCAACCCTAAGGCTCTTCTTCCCTCACAGCTTTAAGGTGCTGCAGAGAAACAAATGAGGAAAACGATGCTTTGCCACATGATTTCTCATTGTTTTTTCTACAGCTCAATTTTACACTTTTCTTCATTTTTCCTGAGAGCTTTTTATGTGTGTGCCATCTGGACTTGAGAGAATTGGTCTCATAGTTATCACAGGATGAACTTAGGCAAAACTATAATTTCTGTTCAAGAACGTGTACATGATGGAAGGAGGGTTCCTGAGTTGGGGTGGGTGATTCTGAGGCCCCCGGGGCTGGAGAAAGTTGGCTTTCCACACACTTGCTTTATGGGCGTCAGGAAAGGAAGGCCACGGAAAGTACTGATTTGTTAATTGATTTAAATGATTTTATCTATTTGTATAACATTCAAAGAGTACAAACCAATATGTAATGAAAAAAGAGTCTTACTTCTTCTGTGCCCTGGCCAGCCAGTTCTCCTCTTCAGTGGCAAGCACTGCTATCAATTTCTTATGGATCCCTTTGGAAATATTCTTTTTCTGTCTATGTTTTTTTTTTTTTTTTTTTTTTTTTTTTTTTTAAATACAGACAGTGCCATACTATACACACTGTTTTGTACCTTACTTCTTTTCACTTAAGAATTTATCTTGGAGATTTTTCTTTGTAGTACATATTATGCTCTTTTCATCTTTTAATGACATAATATTTCATGATATGGATATACTATCATTTCTTTAACTGGGCCTCTACCTTTGAATAATTACGTGATTTCCAATCCTTTACTGTTAAAACAGCACTTCAACGAACCCTTAGATACACATCCTTTTGTATTTCTGCAGTATATCTGTAGGCTAAATTCTTAAAATTAGAATTGCTAGTTTTAAAGTGAGACACACTGTTAATATTAATAGATGTCAAATTCCTTTCCATAATCCCATCAGCATCGAGGAGAGGGCCTCCTTTCTCACAACCTGGACAACACAATGGAGATGCTAAATTTAAATTCTAGTCAAAGAGATTAAGAGTTACTTCTTTTTCTTTCATTTCCTTAAGAAAAAAATCCCCAGGATGCTTAGAACTAAGATCCTACTACTCAATTTGCATCAGAAAATAGTCACAATTCACTTTACATTTGTTTTCTTACTTGCATGAAGCTTAAGACCTGAGAGAATTTCAGTAGAAGGAAAACAGGAACAGTCAAACACGCTCATTGTGGTTTTCTTCAAATACAGTCAGCACAAAGGAGTTTTTATTTTTTGGCAGTGAGAGCCGAGAGGCTCCTATGACCAGCAGGGGGCAGCACGTCCCCACAGAGAGTCAGGCTGCGACTCATGCTCCAGCCCAGGAACTTAGAACCAAGAATTCAATCAGAAACGCTAATTCATTTTGTTACCTTCACTGCCATTTCAAGACGGAAGCAGGCTGGAGTTTTTGCGTGCAGAACAAAGCATAGCTAAAAAGACAAACAAAAATAAAAAAACACAAAAGCATAAATGAAAATATTAAATGCCAGCCAAATCTAGGGTGGCATGGAATAAGGGCAAAAAATATTGTGAACATAAATATGAATAGCACCATATTGTAGAATAGAATTTAAATGAAATATTTGATAATTCCAGACACTATTTCTTCTATAAAGCACAGAAGGAACATCCTTTATTGGATTAATATGCTCTTTCATATCCATTTTGCTGAGAGGTGCTAAAAATGTCAAATAATATCTTCTATTACCCTAGAAATAGGGTTTATTATTTTACCTTAAAAAGCAAATTAGCTTGCTCCCTTACTGTTAGTCCATTCAACCAGCAAATATTGATTGAGTGTTAGGTGCAAAGGATATGGGGCAGAGAAGACAAGGTGTCTGCTCTAACTGACAAAGCAGAAAACACTTGGGACCTGGGTCAGGAAGCTTTGGTTCTAGCTTTAGGTGAGACACAACTGTCTCTGTGGCCTTGGGCAAGTTATTTAACTTCTCTGTGCCTCAGAAATGAAAATTGAACTAATGCCATCTGCCTTACTGACCTTACTTATATGTGCACATATAAAATGCCACATGCAAGGATGTTTGAAAAAAAGAAGTGCTATCTTTACAAATGAAAGATTTTTAAAAGCCCCACTAGAATGAACCTATCCTATACCAATAGAAGTAGCAGCTTAGTGAGTCCTTAGTATGTGCCAGGCACTCTGCTAAACATATACATTCTCTCAGTTAACATCATACCCCTGGGACGTAGGTATCACTAGCCCATTTTCCAGATGAGGAAATCAAGGTGTAGGGAGGTTCGGAAGCTTGCCTAAAGTCAGACTGGTAGAAGTGATGGAGCAGGATTCAAGTCCAGGTCTGACTCCAGAGTCCACTACAAGGTGTGTCAGTCTGAGTCTTTGTCGTCCTCAGAGTTCTGCACTTAAAAATAGTAGGTACTGTTTCCTCAATTTTACTCATAAGAGAACTAGAATCAAAAAGTTAGGTCACATGATATCTCAAATGGCATTCTGAGCTAAGGATGAGGTAAGATGCCTTGGGGCTTCAGGGAGGAGGAAGGGCATGCAGATGTTCTGCCCTGCCCTATAGGTAGGTCATAAAATATGTTTCTGGTATAACTTTTATTATGGGCAAGTCCCCCCAATTTAAATTATTTAAAGGAGAGGTGAAAGTTTCTCCTGGGCCCACAGGCTCTCGGTTGTCTCCAGCTCAAAACAAGCCACGTGCCAGAGTGGCACCTCTTGGGAAGGCCTGTTCTGAACCCCTTTACTTTCCACACATACATCAATTTATGGACACAATCAGTTTTAAGATTCGTTCATGAAATAATATCTTATGAAAATGGAAATTGGCCATGTGTCTTAAGAAAAATTCTGGGATAACTGGTGAGAGTCACTATTTAATTACTGTAGTAGCATGAGCTATTATTGGCTAAGGGAAAAGCAAACAAATAACTATGGAAAACCAGGTGAAGAGGAGAATGAACAGGAAGAAGGAATTATAAACAAAAAGAACTGCAAGGGAAGGGTTTAGGCAGGTTTCTTGAGTTTCATGCTATATAGGATATAGAACACGGTGGGATTTGCATAGAGAATGTCCTTAGCAGGGTTATGCCTCCAGCGTACAGAATTGCCAAACCCTAGGCAACAGCTCTTTTGGATGCCCAGAGTGAAGGTCTTTGCTTTGTGAATTATTGCAGTTTCATTAGCTGGTGGTGATGAGGTGGCTCACAAAGCATAGATCCCAAGGGCCTTACCAATTTTGGGTACTCTGGTGTTTGATATTTCATGAACCATACAGCCACAAAAAAGGCAAGTACCTTCTGGTTCCTGGGACCTTCAGTGCAGGAGCAAAAATCACTTGAGAGCTCCCAGTATGAGGTAGGCACTAACACTTTATATATAATAATTCTTTTAATTCATAACTAATTCATAAATGGTTCTATTATTTCCATTTCACAGATGTAGAAACTGAGGCCTTTTGTCTCAAGTAAAAGTGCACAACCAGGATTTGGACCCAGGCATTCTGGCTCTAGAGTGTGTATTCTTAACCCTCCATTTAGACCATCTCAAACTCATAATAGCAGGAGGAGGCAAAGGAGGAGGAGGCAGAAGGGGAGGAGGAATAGAACAAAAAGATGAAGGACAACATAAATGGATCCTATGAATACCACCATTTAGTTCAACAAGCAGCTTCTGGAGAACATATTGTGGGTCCTGCTTTGGAACTAGGCACCCCTGAGCCACAGAACCCTCGTGCCCGGGCAGGGGAGTCGAGAAGCTGAATACAAACAGGTTATTTCTATACAATGTGATCACATGCACGACAGAAATTCCTGTGTTCCCAAGCACACACTAAACGTGGAAAGTTACTGAGTTAAAGTGGCCGACCATTAAGGCACAGGCCGCTTCAGTCACAGACCGGCTACTGTGGATTCCATGACCTCTCTGCTTCCATAAAACGAACCTTGTTTTTTTTTTTTACACAAGGTTGTTCTGCAAAAGTGAAATTTAAACAAATTCACAACCTTATTTGTTTCCATCTTTGTTGTTTGCTTTGAAGACCGGAAAAACCATAAGTAAAAGGACTAAGTCCAATGAAAAATTAAACCAAAAATATTCCACCAGTAAAAGCACTTCTACCTTTGATGCTTGAAAATTTTAACAATTGACGGTTGGAAAATATATCCCACTAAAATCTGCACAATGATGAGCAATCTCCTATTTGCTCCAGTTCACCAAATTGCCTAATGGCAGCTATGGGAAGTAAATACCTTATCCCGAACCGAAAGCTTTCTGCTCTTTAAAGGAATGACGAACAAGTGCGTTCAACAGACACCAAAGGAGCCTGTCCCCAGGAATTCCAGAGGGGCAGCGAATTCTAGAAAGACTGCCAGGGAGGTTCCTGCTCCCTGGGTGGCACCTGGGAGCAAAGCCGTGTGTGTGTGTGTGGGGGGGGGGTGTGGGGGGGTAGGTGGGTCACCAGTCAGGGTGGGTATCACCTCCTAGGTCTCATCCCCTGACCGATGCAGGGAGGAGCGCCGGATACCAAAACTCAGTCATTTGCAGTGTCTAGGAAGCGGGACCGCGCCCAACGAGCGGCTCCCCAACTCTCCGGAAGATGCAGATCCGGGATGCCCCATGGAGCTCACACAACCTGGCAAAAGTGAGCGCAAAAAAACAAAGCGAGCGGCTAGGGGAAGGGGCGGGCGCGACCCGCGCGGAGCCGAGCACACAAATTACTCCGAGTCTGGGACTGCTTGCTAGCCCAACAGACCAGCTCGGACCACGCGCGTGGAGGCGCCCCATTCCCGTCGTCAGGCCCGGGGTACCCACAAATCCCGCAGTCCCTCTTCCTCAGCGGCGGGGATCTGAGAAAACCTAGGCGGATCCCCCCCTGACCCCGGCACCGCAGGCCGAGCGGGAACCCGGGACTGGAGGCTGAGACTTTTCTTTTGGGGGTAAGATGGCAGGTCCGGGGAAACAAAGGAAACTTGGGCCCGGCCCCGAGAGCGGCGTGTGTGGTTCGCGAGTTCGCTCCGGGTCCTGCGTGGGAGTCGCCGAGCGCCTGTGCCAGCCTGCGCACCGCCCGCTGGGGGCAACACAAAGCACCCTGCCAGGAGCCGAATGCGCCCACACCGCCCGCGGGTCTTCGGCCGGCGATGGCCCGGGTGGCGGTGGAGGACAGGGGCGCTAGGGATCCGGGCGGGGCGGGGCGCGCGTGGAGGCAGCCGGGCGAGCTGGGGGGGGGGGGGCGGTGGCGGCGGAGGAGAGGAGCGAGGGTGGGCGGGTGGAGTCACGTCACGGCTATTGTAGCTGCACTGGTATATAAGGTCCCGCCCGCCGGCCGCGCTCCCCACCTTTCCTGCACCCGCTGGGAGCCAGCAGTTCGTTCTACCCGCATCCAGTGAGACGCGCCGCGCACCGACGGAGCGGACATGGGCAGAGCGATGATAACCAGGCTCGGATTGGGGCTGCTGCTTCTGGCACTGCTCCTACCCACGCAGGTGAGGCGCTGAGGCCTGGCGGGCTTCTGGGCTGCGCCCGAGGGATTGGAGACCCCTCAGGGATGGGCCGCGGACTGGGACTTGGAGAGAATCTAGCATAATCTGACCTGGGGGAGGCTAATGTAGAGCCCACTTCACACTCCCTTGCGGGCTGTCCCCACCCTCCCACGGCGCCGGAACAATGCAGGTCCGCGAATGGGCTGGGAAGACCCTGCCCCACCCAGGTTCACGCCACCCCTTTCCAGGCAGCCTGGCGCTTTCACCCAAGGGTCCGTGTCACAAGCGGGTAAGAGAATGCGCTCCCCACGTCTGGAGCGCCCGGAGACCTCAGACTCTTAGGGGCTGTCGTCCCCGGATACCCTGAGCGCCCCACTTCTCTCTAGGAGTGTTCTAGCCCCCAGCGCACCACACAAAGAGAGGAGGATCCCCTTCGTGGGGACGCCGCTCGCGACCATCCTCCGCTCACCTGGGTCGGGGACCTCAAGGAATCCCGACTGTCTGGCCCTATTAAACCACTCCAGTCCTGCGTGGTTCGGGGCTGAAGCCTGGGCGGGGACCCTCTCCTGACCCTGCCCTCTCCTGGGTGCGACCCTACATGTCCATCTCTTGTCACCTCGGAGCCCAGTGTTAGAGTAGTTTGGATACGTAGCTCTGGGCAGGAGGCGGGTAGGCGGGTAGGACGTTTAGGTCCTAAGTCCCCATAAGGCTTTGTCCTCGTTCCCTCCCCGCTCCCCCTCCCCCCATCCCCTATCCTTTATCCCGGGAACCGAGTTTGCTCCAGCGGTTACTAGGAGCTGCGCTGCCTGGCGGGTGGGTGCACGGCGGCCTGGAGGGAGGCCAGAGGCTGAGCCTGGGAGACCCGAGCGGGGGGTGGGGGGATAGGATGGCAAAAGAGGGTATTTCTCTCCAGTAGTTCGGTCTTGGAGGGCAGGGATGGCTGTCCACCGCCTTCAGTTGGGGCTTTCTGAGGAGTGTTTGAGCTTTTCCGAAAAGTTGGGTGCTCCGGGTCCTTGGTCCCCAGACAGCCAGTCTCCGAGCTCACCTGGCAGCGCTGCCTGAGAGTGGAGCGCTCCTCGGCTTCCCCTCCACGGGCGGGTAACTGTACCCTATTGTTGTCTTGCGGGTCGGCTGGGCTCCGGAGGCTTTCACAGTTCCTCAGTGGGGGAGGGGCGCGGCTTCAGGAAACCAACTGAATGCCCCCACTCCCTCCCCAATCTCCTTCCCAATCAGATTTTCCCCCCAACAGATTTTAAAAGGAAGGTTTTAGCGAAGCAAAGCTACTTTGGTAGGGAATTTTTTTGTTTTATGTCAATTTAATATATCATTATTTGTAGTGGTGTAGAAGACCCTGACTCAGATTCTCCTGTTGATGCGCTGGTCCGTATTAAAGTCACCTGCTGTACTAAAACACTTTGTATAAATAAAAACAGATTACCTTCAGGCATCCCAAGCCAGGTCTTGCCCCTAAACAGAACGCCCTGTTTTAAATAATTTCCCATAATAGAAATGCTTTCCTTTTAGTTTAGTCAGAGTACTATTTTCTGGTAGTACAAGCTTAATCTTGCACACAGTAGGTGCCCAATAAATATATTTGACTTGATCAGGATTTTTTTTTTTCAATTAGTGTATTTTGGATTTGTACATTTCTTTAGTCAATGCTTGCTTAATGACCTATGGGTTTCACAGACAAAAGGAGCTGGTGCTAATGTAGAATGGTTTTATCTTTGGATTAGCAGGCAGCCAAATGTACATGTGGCCCAGACCTGCTTGGTGCCACATTCTCCGTCCTGCCTGTAATTAGAAGCCGTTGTAAACCCTCCCTTGCAGCGAGAGCTGAAATCTTCCATCTGCCTTTGTTCCGTGACAAAGGAGAGATTATCACGTGCCCCACTGGACTGTGCATTTGTGACTAGAAAAATCAGTGTGGTGAATGATGCCACTCAGGCACTGGGACACACTGGGGGGACGTTAGTTTTTGGCCACAGCATTAGGCTTAGTGACCAGGCAGGGAGGCTACTGCTGGTGAAAACTTAACATTAAACCTTCTTGCTGTCTTCTGTGAAGTCATTCCGACTTCTTTGTGTTTTTGGTGAAATTTTGCTGTAAGGCAAGGGCTCATTAATCTTAAAACCAAGGTGGTATTAAATGGGTATGTGAAAGTTACCTAGCAAATCCAGTATAGACAGTGACTCAATTCTAGTACCATAACTCAAACTACAGTATTTTGAAATCCAAATTATTTGTGCACTTTAAGATCTCCCCCTACCTGAGAAAATAGGAATACCATGTTTTTTGCAATGCAATAAGTCAGTATAGTCACAGAAACTGGATTAGTGAACTTGGTTCTTTATTATTTTATAATGAATTAAAAATAAAGTCATACTCTTGGGAGTTATAGTCATTGAAGAACATTTTTGTTTTTGGTTGTTGCTACTTGCAGTCATTTGGCATCTCTAGGTAGGTTATTTTGAAATTAAGAATGATCTTGGTGGGACGAAGCAAGAATTCAGAATTAAACGATGTGGGTAAGGGAATGGGAAAAGAGCACTCTAAGAACTTACCTTATCTTAATTGCATATTAAGTACATGTGGAGGCAGCTGTCACAAGCGGAAATTTATCAGTGTAATGTTTTATATATTTTAGATTTATTCAAATCAAACAGCTGCTGTAACACCTTCAAGTAACCCCACCCACAATACCTCCACTACTACTGCAAGTCCAGCGAATGCCACCACCAAAGCAAGTGACGCTGCTCTGCAGTCAACAGCCAGTCTCTTCGTGATCTCGTTCTCCCTCCTACATCTCTACTGTTAAGAGACTCAGACCAAGAAATAGCTGTACTTCCCCATCTTCTAAACCCAACCCAAATGGCATCTAGACATCCAGTGTGATAAGGAAAAACAGGTCTTCATTGAATCTGCTAATTCCACACCTTGTTTTATTGACACAGAAAATGTTGAAAATCTCAGATTTCATTGGTTTGAAGAGCATGGGCAGGGCTTGACTAGATGATTGCCAATATTAAATCTGCTGGAGTTTCATGTACAAGATGAAGAGAGACACATCCAAAATTAGTTAAGAGATAATTTCCTTAAATGTGGCTTATGAAGTATGGACACATAAAAAGCACCCTGAAAATGAATAGATTTGTATCTTATCTAGAGAGAAAGAATGGGATTTGGAACAGATTCAGTTTTCATTTGGTTCATTAAAGCTATATGACCATAAACAGTAAGGTAATGCAAAAAGCTTCCATGATTCTATTTATATGTACATTAGAAGGGACTTCTGGGTGTTCCAGTAAATCCTCAGTGTGTTGTTTCACAGTACTAATTTAATGCCGATGTAACTCTGGATCAAGTTTTACATTGTTAAGCTATCACTGTTCTCTTAGGAACTGAACTCTTTCCTTTGAGACTTTGGATTGGACATTGCATTTGACTTTGTATAGTAATTGACATGTGCCAGAGCAATGATGGATTGGAACCTACCCCAAATCCAAGCATAATGAGTAAATTTTGCTTATATACTTATCACTTACTCCTTTTCAAGAGCGCTGGATTCATTTAGCTAAATTAATTCCAAAGAGTAGAAGTACACTGACCTCAACTAACTTCAAAGTGCTTTTTATTTCTGCATACGTTGGATACATTTTACAATTTAACAAATAGTATGTTATGAAGGTAAAATAGACAAATCTTGAAAAGGCCAATATGTGAAGGAGCCAAAACTGTAAATCAGGTATTTGGGAAGTGAAGACTGGAAGCTTACTTAAATTCAAAAAAACTTTTATACTCTTTCTGTATATACTTTTTTTAAAAAACTATGAATCAGAATAGCGACATTTGGAATACTTTCTGTTATCGTTCAATATTTTTAGATAGAACCTGATCCTAAGCCTAATGTGGACTTGATTTTGGAAAGTAAATCTTTTCACAACTGCCTTGATGCACAGAAATCTTTTTAAAAATAGACACTCCCTCAAGTCTTTTGTTCGCATGGTCACACACTGATGCTTAGATGTTCCAATATCTAATATGGCCACAGTAGTCTTGATAACCAAAGTCTTTTTTTTTTTTCATCTTTAGAAACCTACATAGGAACATCATATCCAACAGATCTCAAGCTACTGTGTGTGTGAATGAACATTCCCTTTTGTTTCATACCTGAATGCTGTACATCTATTTTGGATTGTATATTGTGTTTGTGTATTTATGCTTTGATTCATAGTAACTTCTCATGTTATGGAATTGATTTGCATTGAACACAAACTGTAAATAAAAAATGTCATGAAAGAGCAATCCATTGTAGTTTTTTACTGACTCTAATCACAGGACATGGTAGAACTAAGAGACTTTCTAACAGACATGTATTTCAGACATCTTCCTTACCTCCATTGTGTAGCAGCAACCCAGTTTCCCTTTCCCCTGGGTTGTCAGGTTCATTCACTCTAGCTGGTATAGTAACTCCCTACTTTGTTGATTCAGGCTTGAGCTCAGAGTGGTTGGGTAGCAATCTTCACTTTGAGTTCAGTGGAATTTCTGTGTCTTCTGGTGGAAGCATTCCTCCTTTTGGAACTAAGACTCTAGACCAGCAGAACATAAGGTATCAAGGATAGAAAGTAAAATTTTTGCTAGTGGACAACTTTAGGGGTAATAGTGAGTGGTGCCACTCCCATCTTCATTCCTGGACCTGTGAATCCTGACTACGGGAGAAACAGCCCCATATTTAGAGCATATATAGCCTGGAGTTAAATGCCTTAGGGCTGCAGGGTATTGGCATCTAGCTGGAGCTGTAACTTGCCTTTCAAAAGGCCACTGTTAGGTCATTCTATGTGCTTCAGGATGGTGGGGGATGTGGTAAGAAGAGTGAATTCCATGGGCATGGGCCCATTGCCACACATAGGCTAAGTTCCTTGAGCAGAAGCAATGTGTGGGTCACCATGATGGTAGGTAGTTAAGTCAATAGATGATAGTTTTGGCAGAAGCATTGCACCAAGGAAGGCAAGTACATATCCAGAGGTGTCTGAGAGTAAGAACAAAATTCTGCCCCTTCCGTGATGGAAATGTAACATTTCATCTGGTTGATCACCCTCAGGAATGGTGCCATATGGGGAACTCAGTGTTGGTCTCTAGTTCCCCAGATTGGGCACTCACCAGTGGCCAGGTCAGACTTAGTACAAGTTCATGTTGCTTAGCCCATGGGTAAATTCCACCCCTTCCACCATGACCACTTTATTCGTGAGCCCCTTGGGTGGCGACGGATGCCCAGAGAAAGCAGCTGACTGGTAGTCACAGAATGGGCTATCTTACCCACTTGATTCTTAAAATCCTGCTCTGCTGAAGTCACCTTTTGGTAAGCATTCACATGGGACACAATACCTTCACATTCTTTTCCCATTCAAAGAGTTCTATCCATATGCCTCTTCCCCAGACTTATTTGTCACCAATTTTCCAATCATGTTCCTTCCTAGTCCATCCATGAATTAGATAGACACTGGCCATTTTTCCTTCCTAGCAAAATGAACAACCAGGTGCACTGCTTGTAATTCTGCCCACTGGGAATATTTCACTTCACCAATGTCCTTCAGGGATGTCCCAGAAGAGCTGTAGAACTGTAGCTTTCAACTTGGGGATGGTGCCTGCATTTTGTGCAGAATCTGTAAACCAGGCCCAATTTGTGCTCAGTCAGCTGATTGTAGGGAACTCCCCATGAAGCCGTAGATGCAGGCTGGGAGATAGAAGGTAATGTGGCAGGAATAGGGGCCATGAGCATTTGGGCCACTTCCTCATGTAACTTACTTGTATCTTTAGGGCCTGCTCGAGTCCAGTATCATAAATGCCACTTTCATTTGACAATGGAGTGCTTCTGTGCACACCCAACTTTATGGCTTGGTGGGTTAGACCACACCCAGTTCATGATGGGCAGCTCAGGTTTCATGGTGGGCCCCGGTGAAGCATTTAGTCTACTAAAACTCAGTCACGAGCCTGTTTTTCAAGGAAGAGTGTCTGCAGGGCTGGCAGGGCTTTGCTTGTAAATCCTAAAATTGACCGTCACCCTAACCACCCTTGATATCATTATCCAAAAATTTGGGTATATCTTTGAAACAGAAATCATCAACGCTTGTGGAGGACAAAACGTAATTACTTTTTCAACTATTCTTTGAAAATGATTTTAAATAAATCTGGGCTGGTTTATCAGAAAATGCTCAAATTCTTTTTGGGGGTTATACTTTAAATATTTACGCTTACCTACTGGTCATAATTTATGGCTAAATTGAGTAATGAGTGGCCTTTGTATGGGTGTATCTTGAATGAAGTTTAGCCTTAGTAGATAAAAGCAAACAGTTTAGAGACAAGCAGATAGCTGAAGCACTGTGACAAAAAGTTAAGAAGAGAAAAATCTGCTTAGAACTAAACATGTTCTGAACACACACACCCAATGCCACCACTGTCCTCAAAATAGAACTCAAATATTTAGGTAGCTAAAAAGTATGTGTTTTTCATTTCTCATAGACCTCATTTGGGGTTGGCTTGATTATTTTTGGATTCTTTCTTTAGTATAAAGAGAGTATTTTTTTCTAATTTTGGTAGTATGGCACTTTTGGAAACAACCAAATCACTCATGGTTTGCTTCTTAGTGTCTCTTTAAATTACATCTAAATTTTAAAATCGATGCATTTGTAAGGCATTTATGAAGTTTCCATGTTTATGATTTTGCAAAGAACTACTGTGAGCCGAAAGGGTGTGAAGTGTTCTAACTGTCATGCCCCTTAGCAACTGGCAGATGCAAAGGTGTGGGGAAACCTAACAGGTCTAAAACTGAAATCATTGCCTTCCCTCCACATACCTGCTCCTTCTCTCTTCAGAGCACCGTCCTGCCATGTCTCTCTCATTACAAACCTGGGAGCTACCTTCCTCTTCTCTCCCCATCTCTAATCAGCCACAAAATCCTGTCAGTTCTAAGTCAGAAATGTCCAGGCCGCCTGCTTTTCTTCCCCCTCCCCATGCCTTCCTCTGACTTGCATCATCTGTCCAAACTCTGCCTCTCTGCCCTTAGTCTTTCCACCCTGTGGCTACTCTTGAAAATGTAGATAATGATCATTTTGTTCCTCCCTTTAAGGTTTGGCTGGCTACCCTTTGCTTATAGAAGATAAAATAGAACCGCCATTCATGGCTTGTAAGGCTTTTCACAGTCTGGCCCCAACACAAGTTTTCAGCACCATTTTCAGCCACACTGGATTGCTCACCATTCTCTGAATCAACAATGTCTTGTCCACGACTTTGCGCACATCCACTCATTCTAGTCAGGGTAGTGGTTAAAGGTGTGGATGTGAGAGCCAGGCTGCCTCAGTTTGACTCCCAGTCAAGCTACGAGGAGCTAAAGATGCTTAGGAAGTTATATAAATTCTCTGTGACCCAGGACTCTTGTCTGTAAATGGGCTTGATAGTAATGGTACCTATCTCATGAGGTTGTTGGGAGAATTAAGTGAGTCAATACACGAAGTTTTAGAACAAGAGTCTGGTACGTTGCTAGTGCTTGATAAACACTGGCCAGCATTCGTTTCTATTCATATATGAACATTGTGTTGACCTGTCTGTGAAGGCAGGAACTGTACCATATTCGTTTCTGGATTCCTGATGTGTCCTGACTGTAGGTGCTCAATTACTGTTAAGTAAGTAGAAGAGCCAGCAGCACTATGTTAGTACCACAGTAACTGGGGGAGGGGAAGGGCAGACCTTGATACTATATTAGGTCATGGGGGGGAAGCATGAGAAGGTGGTTAGACTATTTCTAAGTAGGCTGGTCTCTCGGGGCTGCTCAGTTTCCATCAGATAGGCAACGTGCTTATCCATAGGAATGGACTCAACTCTGATGCATGGTAGAATAACTTGGAAAGCCTTTGTAAAAGTAGTGATATTTGCCACCTCCACCTACCTAAAAGATTCTGATTTAATGGCTCTGGGTGGAGCTAAGTTGTTAGTACTTTTTCAAGACTCCCCAGATGCTTCTAAAGTGCAGCCAAGTTGAGAAGCACAGGCCTGAGAGTGGGTTCACACAGCTCTGCTCTCTGAGGCTGGCAGGGGCTGGCCCTTGGCTCCAAATCATTTTCTGGCAGAGGTGCTTAGATCAGGGCTGTGCCCAGAGACAAGTAGTGTCACTTTCCTCTTGTCCATCAGTTGGATTTCTATCCAACTCAAGACACATGGATTCATGCTGGAGTCAGCTGGGCCTACTGCCCGAGACACTGACATCAGCAGATCCAGCTCCCAGCCTTGGGTCTGAACACTTGCTGCATGGCCCTGTAAACGCCCACGCTTCGAGGGCACTGGACTTGTTGGAGATACCGTGTTTCCCCGAAAATAAGGCCTAGCCGGACCATCAGCTCTACTGCGGCTTTTGGAGCAAACATTAATATAATACCCGGTCTTATTTTACTGTAATATAAGACCGGGTCTTTAATATAATATAATATGATATGATACGATATGATGATATGATATGATATTATATAATATAATATAAATAACATAATATAATAAATATAATTTAATAATATAAATAATATAATACCAGGTCTTACATTAATGTTTGCTCCAAAAGACGCATTAGAGCTGATTGTCTGGCTAGGTCTTGTTTTCGGGGAAATGTGGTACTTTCCAGTTTTAAATACTAAGATTCCATCCAAATTAAAAAAAATTTGTG
Source organism: Rhinolophus sinicus (assembly GCF_057876585.1). Lineage (NCBI taxonomy): Eukaryota > Metazoa > Chordata > Mammalia > Chiroptera > Rhinolophidae > Rhinolophus > Rhinolophus sinicus. The sequence continues at coordinate 47,889,019 of NC_142502.1, forward strand.
ACTCAGGATGTTATATATTTTTTTCTGTGAGTTTTGGTGAGCTTGCTCTCCCATCCATGGAAAATTGGACTCAGCATTCCATGCTGAACTTACAAAAATTAATGCAAATTTATTGTTATTACTCTAGGAGGTACTGAGCACTCACCAGATTCATTTGTTCTGCGATTTGGTTGTCATTTTGCACCCTACTGCATTTTATAAAGACTTGGAAAGGTTTCCTTTACTGATAGATTAGGACAGTCTAATTGATAGTTGCTGTTCATCTTAAGTGAGATTGCAATGACCTTGAACTGATTGATGAGGCTTGTGAAATACAACCCTTGTGGAGACTTGGGTGTGAACGCAATCAGGAAACAGTTTCCCTTTGTAGCCTCCTCATTAGCTCTGTGCTCATCAGTATGCATTTGCTTTTGCATTTACTTATTGCTTGTTTATTTATTTATTCTATGTCTCATTCCAATAAGAAAAGAGATTTTTGAAGCAGCTTATAGAAATATACATTATATACTAGGTTACAAATGGATGAGGAATTTGAGGTAGAGGATAAATAAGGGTAGGAAAAAAACCCACGAATTCATGGAGAGGATTCAAGAATGTTTTCACGGGGTCTTGAGTAGCTAAACAAGTACTGAGGTCTGCGGAAGAATTTTAGGTACGGGTCCTTAGAAAGGGGCTTCCAGTGAATGCGGTCAATGTCACTGGCACCATCCCTACCACGAGTGCAACAGCACATTTCTTGTCTATTTCCTATCATTTTCATCAAGACAAGGGGTATAGTAAAGCATAATTTAGCAGAAGTAATTTTCCCAGCAGCTAAAAAAATGTTCACCAACTATGCAGCTCTGAAATTGAGTATAGACAGGGAAAAAAAACCCTGATTATTTAGAGGAATGTATGGACAACATCCTTCATAAGTATTATTGCTTGTAACTAAGCTTTTTGATATGAATTAAGCACAAAATAATGGCAAACACCATGTACAGTCACTACTCTAAATGCTTTTACATATATTTGCTTGTTTAGTACTTGAAACATTCCTATGTAGTCAGTGCTACAATCCTCATCATTCCCCTTGTACAGATGAGGAAACCAAAACAGAAAGATGTCCGGTAGCTCGCCTAAGGTGACCCCTTGGCAGACTGATATTTGAACCCATATTCTCTCAGCCCCTGCACTACCATCACCTCTCTGAGAGTCTGGGGTTATCTTCTCTGACAGGATCATGAAGTATGGCTTTTTCATTTGCTGCTTAAGAACAAATATGTAAGTTTTTACACTTAAACATGCAGTAAAGCTGACATCATGTCATGAAAATAAAGGAGTCCGCTCAGGGCTGAATAGCAACCATGGTATGTCCACACCGGGGTGTCAGACAAATCTGTGCAGGCCACAGAAGGCTATGTTTTTCAAGCAGGATGTGAAACATGTGAAGGGACCCAACAAGGACATGTAGAGATTGGGGGAGAGGCTGAAGGAGAGAACTGAGCAGACTGTGCCCCATGGTCCTTTCCTCTCTTCCCCCTCCTCTCCCGGCCCTCTGCCCCCCCACCCCCACCCAAGCAGAGCATTACCATGGTAATCTGTTTCCCTTTTGGGGCTTACTTGTAAATTTTAATTAAGCAAAAATTCCAAGGCAAAACAAATTGAAAATTACTGTTCTGTGCCATCACAACCACAATAATGTTTTAATCCCCAAATTTATTGTTTTTTTCTGATTATGTAAACAATATATGTTCATCCCTAAAAATATGAAAGAAAAAAAGAAGTACAAAGTAGAAATTACAAGTCACCTATAATCCTACCACCTGGCAATGACTACAATTTTCATTTTGATGTATATTTTTCCAGTCCTTTTCCCCGTATGCATTTTTATGGATACTTGAACATGCAAACACATATATATTACAACAAAGTTCTTTTACAACCTGCTTCTTCATGTAATAATATATTACATTATTATTGATTTCTGCAACATGGTTTTTATTTTTATTTTTTGCAACATGGTTTTTAAATAGCTGTAAGATATTACAGTCTTTAGATGTACTATACTTAATTTAATCAGTTTCCTATTATTTAGATGGCATCAAATGTCCTCCCAATTATAAATATAATATTTTATTTTATTTATTTATTGGGGTGACAATTGTTAGTAAAATTACATAGATTTCAGGTGTACAATTCTGTATTGCATTATCTATAAATCCCATTGAGTGTTCACCACCCAGAGTCAGTTCTCCTTCCATCACCATATATTTGATCCCCTTATCCTCATCTCCCACCCCCCACCCCCCAAATATATAATATTTTATAAACATCTTTGCACCTACCTCTTCACCTTTATCTGTGCTTCCTTTTAATTACTTCTTGAGAGTAGGATTTGTTGGTGGATGTTGTATGCTAGACCCTCCCTTCAGGACCCAGGGACTCATTGCCCCACTTCTGGGGGTGTTGACTGTTGATAACTCACAATTGATTTCCTTACCAGGACCACCTAGAGTTATGCCTCACCCCCAGTCCTGCTCACTTCTGGTGATTTTCTTGGTCCAAAGGCCCAGGCTGGTTGCCTCAATCCCCACCAGCTCTGAAGGACACCCCTTGCCAACTCCCTGGGACCAGGTGAGGCCTCCATCTCCAGTGCAGCCCAACCCAGTCCTGCTTCCCTCACCGTCTCACAGGTGTTGCTCCCCAGAGCATTACCCAATTAACTTACTGTGTGCAAATCTCCTCTTAGCGTCTGCTTCCCTGGGAACCTGACCTAAGACAAAACGTTACACACGTTTTTATATAATTTTATGTAGTTTTAAAATAACAGGAATGTATGCTTGTTAATATTAGGTTGATGCAAAAGTAATTGCGGTTTAAAAGATTTAAAAAATTGCTAAAATCACTATTACTTTTGCACCAACATAATATTTGAAATCAGTGGGCCAGTCTGAAGAATTGAAAGAAGGCTAGAGTGGTTGTAGCAGAGAAAGTGAGAAGGAGAGAAATGTGAGGTGAAGGTGGAGAGTATTGCAAGGACCAGACCATAAAGGACTTTGCAACCTGTTGTATGACAGGCATGGGAGGAAGCAGATGACACATTCAATTGGGTAATCGGGGGACAGTTTAATGAAGAGACTATTTACAAAGCTATGGGCAGGGTTAGCAAGGGCCGATAGGGATAAAATTTTCATGGGGCTCACACATGCAGGGAACCCTTAACAACTAGAGCTTGAAGGAACAGTTACTGGAAACCAGTTGGTCACTCTATGGAGAGGGCCACCTGATAGGAGATGTGGCTCTCAGTAGAGGGACACAGCCAATCTGAGGTGACCTGGCAAAGAGGAAGCCGAGGTAAAGGCACCAACTTTATCCTCCTTCCACCCTCCAGATCTCCTACTGGTACCTTCCACTTGCCAAACCCTCCTGGAAGCTGGAGAGCATGAGAGGAACCCTTGCTGTTGTCCACACAGGTTAGCCTCCAGGGACACAGGAGACAGGGTGCAGCCAAGTGAAGAGTGAACTTGAGGGGACAAAGCAAAGGTCTCCAGAACAACCATCATGGACACAGTTTTGGTTTTTATCCTTAGAGTATGGTGTGACAAGCTGAATTGTGTCCCTTCCCACCCCAAATTCATGTGTTGAAGTCTTAACCTGCAGTACCTCAAAATGTGACTGTATTTGGAGATAGGGCCTTTAAAGAGGTAATTAAGGATTCCCCGTAAAGTTATATGGGTAGGCCCTAATTCAATATGACTGGTGTCCTTATAGGAAGAGGTTAAGACACAGACATCCACAGAGGAAAGACCAGGTGAGGACAGAGAGAATGTAGCATCTACAGGCAAAGGAGAGGCCTCAGAAGAAATCAACTCTGCCAACACCTTGCTTTTGGACTTCTAGCCTCCAGAACTGTGAGAAAATAAATTTCTGTTGTTTAAGTCACTTAGTCTGTGGTATTTTGTTATGGCAGCCCCAGCAAACTAAACAAATGGAAAGTCACTGAAGGGTTGGGTTAGGGTGACATGATCAAATCTCTATTTTGGAAAGATGGTCTGGCTGCAGCTGAGATTTGATTGGAAAGTGGCCAGAGTAGGTGTAGAAACACCAAATAAGAAGCTGTTTTATAACCTGGGTGAGAGATAAATAAATAGATTCCACTCCTAGCAGTGGAGAGAAGTGGATGGATTTGAGAGATATTTCGGAAATAATATCAACGCATCTTGATAATGGATTGCATATCCTGGGTGAGGGAGAAGGAGTCTTAAAAAATATTTATTGCTCAAATATTGATTAAATATCTACTCTATGTTAGCCACTCTCTCTTCTAGACAATGAGGGGTGCAGGCTGTCTCCTAAGTTTTCAGTGTACACAAGTGAATGGATGGTGATCCCTGAAATGTGAAACCCTTGAAGATCAGCTTTTCAACCATTCTCTTACTGAAGGATATTTAAATGGTTTTCAAATGTACCACACACACACACACACACACACACACACACACACACACATTTAATGCTATTACAAGTGATGATACAATAAACGTTTTTCTTATACATGTATTGTACGCACATATTCAATTCCCTAAGGGTGAAATTACTAGGACAAAGTGTATGTTTATAGAAAATTTTAGTGGATACAGGTTCTGCCAAATTGACATCCAAAGAAGTTATGCCAGTTTATACTTCTCTTAACAGCCTATAAGATAGCTTGCATTGGATATTACCAATCTGAAAAATTTTAGTGTGCACATTTTTAAGGCTTTTGATACTGTATTGCTCCACTATGTTTCCATTCCCAGCATGCAATAATTTTAGCTTGGAAATTTTGTGAAGCAGAAGTTACCAATCACTCATCTACAGCCAGTATTATTTTTATCTATAGAAATATACATACTTGTATATACACATATATGATGTTCTTTCCATATACATATAAAACATATATGTAATCCTATACATTTTCTCTCTATATATAGAATTCTATATTCTCTATATGTTCTGTCTATATTTCTATGTATGTATGTATCTATTACCTAAGTAACATAAAGAATAATCAGTAGAATCATGATCAATAGAATGTCTAATGTTAAGTAATTTAGTTTACTTCTTTAGCACATTTCTAAAAATTATTTTGAATGTTTTCCTAAGGAACCAGGTATTCCTAGACACGAACTGTTCTGTAGGTTGTCTATTAACATCTACAAAACATGGAGTTTGGGGTTTTAGAATATTTTTATCTTCACTCATTTTTCTCTGCCACTTGTACTTTTTGGCAAACTATGCCATTAGTGCGTAAGATAACCTTATCTTTCTGTTTTCTCTGAGGGGAAAATGTGATGGTTAGTTTTCTGTTTTGCCCCAAGGTTCATTTTCTGCCTTTCTCCTGCCATGCTGCTCTGTATGGATTGCAGCCCCCTTACCCTTGACCTTTGGCTACTGGTTGGGTCAGTTAGTGTGAGGCACTGGCAGGAGATTCGAGGGTGGGAGGAGAGGATTGAGGTACTTACCTTCTCTGCCACTGGGCTTCATTCTGGTAGTAGCTGCCTCCCTCAGCATGTGCAGCCCCTTTGGGAAGGCCCGTCTTCCATAGCACGGTCTCGCCTTACTCCAGAAACACCATGGAGCCTGAGAGGGGGGAGTAGGGCTTCTCATTATTGCTGGACTATGTGCTTCTCCTTCCTTTGTTGGTTCCCTTAACCCTGCCAACATTTTTGCAAGTAATTCCTTCATTCAGTTCGCTCAGTTAAACCCTTTAGGTATGCCATCTGTTTTTAGGGCCCTGCCTAAAGGAAATGTGCATTTGGCTCATCCTGAATATCGAAGTTAAGGATAAATGGTAGGGGACTCTCCAAGACACCCTAGTTTACCCTCTCACGACATCATATCTGGTCCCTCTGTTGATATGTAGATGTCTCCAATGGTCCTGAATGGAGGCCACATTTAGGGACAGGCTCTCAATGAAACTCAGTAGCCTGTGTGGAGCCACTATGAGGTGGTGTGGCTGGTTCTTGCCCACAATTAAACAGGGGGTGTGACAAACTACCTAATGGAACTCCTGGCAGATTTCTCCCCAGTGTGATATACACAGAACCATGCTCTACAGTGGAATAGCCTGTCCTAAAACTCACTAGCTCCTCATATAAAATATGAACCTAAGAAGCAGGGCTTTCAATTATCATGGAGGAGTTTTAGCTTAATTAACTTAAAAGCAGCTAAGCTTTTAAGTTAATTTGATTTATTGTTGTTGTCCAGAAAGGTCTTCACAAATAATCATTGCACCAGTTTATACCTTGACTTCTTAAAGTAACTTTCTTAAAACACAAACAGGCAGAAAAACCCCTTTCAACTTATCAAGAGAAATCGTCAAGGATTTTAAGTTGGATCCTTAAATGATTAGTTTTGTGTGCAGCAATTAAAAAAAAGATTTTTATTAAAAATATAGCTAATATACAATATTATATAAATTTCAGGGGTACACCAGAGTTATTCAACATTTATATACCCAAAGAAGTGATCACCATGATAAGTCCAGCAGCTATGTGACACTGTATCGTGCTGTCACAATATTATTGACCATATTCCCCAATGTACATTACATTCCCATGACTTATTTGTTTTATACCTAGGAATGTGGACCTATTATTCCCCTTCACCTTTCCCCCACTTTTAAAATTTTTCAATTATATTGACATTTAATATTATTTTATATTAATTTCAGGTGTACAGCATAGTGGTTAGACATTTACATAATTTACGAAGTGGTCCCCCTGATTAGTCCAGCACCCATCTGGCATTATACATACCGTGTTTCCCTGAAAATAAGACCTAGCCAAACTATCAGCTCTAATGCATCTTTTGGAGCAAAAATTAATATAAGACCCAGTATTATATTATATTATATTATATTATATTATATTATATTATATTATATTATAGTAAAATGAGACCAGGTCTTATATTAATTTTTGCTCCAAAAGACGCATTAGAGCTGATTGTCTGGCTAGGTTTTATTTTTGGGGAAACACGGTAGTTATACCATATCATTAACTATATTCCCTATTCTTTACTCCATACATCCCCATGACTATTTTGTAACTACCAATTTGTACTTCTTAATCCCTTTACCTTTTTCACTCTGCCTCCCAACCCTCTCCCTTCTATCATCCCCCCAAAATCTAGTACCTATCTGACACCAAACATAGTTATTACAATACTCTTGATTATACCGTTGTGTTATACCATACATCTCCATAACTACTTTTTAACAACCAATTTGTAATTCTTAATCTTTTCCCCTTTTTTCACCCATACCCGACACCCCTTTCATCTGGCAACCATCAATATGTTTTCTGTATCTATGAGTTTCTTTCTGTTTTTTGTTGTTGTTGTTGTTTGTTTGTTTTGTTCTTTAGATTTCATATCTAACAAAAATCACATTGCATCTGTCTTTCTTTGTTTGGTGTACTCCACTCAGCACAGTACCCTCCAAGTCCATCTATGTTGCTGCAGATGGCAAGAACCCATTCCCTTCCCTGGCTGAGCAATACTCCATTGAATATATGTACTTCCTCCTCTTTATCCATTTATCCCATCGACAGACACCCAGGCTGCCCCACATCTTGGCCACTGTAAACAATGCTGCAATGAACATATGGATGCACACATCCCCTTGAAGTATCATTTGGGTTTCTTTGGATAAATACCCAGAAGTGGGATTACTGGGTCCTTCTTTGTCTTTTGTTATAGCCTTTGTTTTAAAGTCCATTTTGTCTGTTATAAGTATGGCTATGCCAGATTCTTTTGTTCTTTTTTTCATTTCCATTTTCATGTAATAACTTTTTCCATCCCTTTACTTTCTGTCTGTGAGTTTTTCAATCTGAAGTAAGTCTCTTGTAGGCAGCATATGTAAGGGTCTTGTTTTCTTATTCATTCAGCCCTCTTATGTCTTTTGATTGGAGCATTTAATCAATTTACATTGAAATCTAATTATTGATAGATATATAGCTATTGCCATTTTACTATTCATAATTTTGATTTTTTTTTTTCAATCTTAAAGAAGTCCCTCTAACATTCCTTGTGATACTGGTTTGGTGGTGATGAACTCTTTGGCTTCTTCTTGTCTGGGAAGCTCTTTACCTGTCCTTTGATTCTGAATGATAGCTTTGTTGGGTAGAGTACCCTTGGTTGTAGGTCCTTGCTTTTCATCACGTTGAATATTTTGAGCCAATACCTTTTGGCCTGCAAAGTTTCTGTTGAGAAATCAGCTGACAATCTTATTGGGGGCTCCCTTATAAATTACTAGTTGCCTTTCTCTTGCTGCTTTTAGGGTTCTCTCTTTGTCTTTAACTTTTGCCATTTTAATTATGATGTGTCTTATTGTGGGCCTGTTTAGGTTCATCTTGTTTAGGACTCTCTGTGCTTCTAGAGCTTGTATGTCTATTTCCTTCGCCAGGTTAGGAAAGTTTTCAGGCATTATTTCTTCAAATATATTTTCAGTTCCTTGTTTTCTCTCTTCTCCTTTGGGTACCCCTATGATGTGAATGTTGTTATTCTTGCTGTTGTCCCAAAGATCTCTTAAACTATCCTCATTTTTCTTGGATTCTTTTTTCTTTTTTGCTCTTCTGATTGGGTGTTTTCTGCTACTTTGTCTTCCAAATCACTGATTTGATACTCTGTTTTATCTAGTCTGATGATGATTCCCTCTAGTATATTCTTCATTTCAGTTGTATTCTTCACTTCTGACCATTTCTTTCTAGGGTTCTATGTTTTTTTTAATGCTTGCTTTCTCTTTGTTAAAGTTCTCACTAAGTTCCTTGAGCATCCTTATAACCATTGTTTTGAACTCTGTCTCTGGCAGGTTGCTTGCCTCCATTTCATTTAATTCTTTTTGTGGAGTTTTTTCTATTCTTTCATTTGGGATGTATTTCTTTGTTTCCTCATTTTGGCTGCCTTTCTGTGTTAGTTTCTATGTATTAGGTAGGTCTGCTGTCTCCCAGTCTTGGCCCTGTAGCCTTATGTAGTAGGTGTCCTGTGGGGCCTTGGCACAGTCTCCCTGGTCAGCTGCTCTGGGTGCTCCAGGAGTGTCCCTTGTGTGGGTTGTATGTTCCCTCTTGTTATGGTTAAGCCTTGATTGCTATTGCCACATCAATGGATGGGATTGGCCATCAGGTTGATTGGCTGTGGGGTTTGGCCACATTCACAGCTTATGGGCTGCTGTGTGTGGGGTTTACTCCACTGAGTGGGATATGCCATAGTGGGTTCTGGTGCCTCTTGAGACACTGCTGTGGTTGTGACACTTGTGGGGCTAACTGGATGGTGCTTTGCTGTGGTCTGAAGCCAACCACCAAGTATGTTGGTTCTGGGGCCTTTTGGGAGGGGCTCCAGTGCAGGTCCAGATCAACCACTGTCTGTGACTACCTGAAAGGAGCTACAAATCCATCCGCAGTTGTTTGCTGCTTGTGCTAAACCCGGAGGCACGTGGGAGTGGCCACACTGTAAACTAAGGATGGCTGCTACAAGTACCAGGCCTTGGGTATCTCCACAAAAAGCCAGGACACCCAGAGGCCTGCTGCCACCTGCCAGTTCCCTTAAGGTTCAGTCACTGATAAAGCCTTGTGTGGTATGCGAGTTGGGTGAAGGAGGGTCTTGGGAGTCACTATGGTGGAAAGAGTTGTGGTCACCAGGTTAATGTAGATTCTGGTTTGGTGCCAGTGCTGAGCCTGGAGCAACTCAGGAAGTCTCAGAGCACAACTGAGGCCAGATGTCACTCACCTGGGGCCCATGGACTTCAATAGTTTTACAAGAAAGAGTGTGATGTGGGCGGGGCTTGCTGCTTGCTGAGAAAGTGCCTCTGATATTGGAGGAGTTGTGTGGGGTAGGGTCTCAGTGAGTCAGCAAGGCAAAACTCCAGAGCTCACTAGGCGAATCAGATTCAGATTTAGCCAGAAGCGTAGGGGGCGGGCTCAACACACTAAAGATGGCCGCCGTCTGCCCAGCTGCTTGGGAGGACGACCCCACACAGGAAAAATGGCGACTGTCCTCCAGCCCTGGCCTCAAAGTCTCACACCTCAGGCCTGCTTCCGGTGTGCTTTTGATGCCCGACCCCCTAGTTATTGTCTCTCTGCTGCAGCCCAAGGTGAGTGCCTGCGAGTGAGAGAATCTGTGTGCAGGCTGTTTAAGAGGACGTGTGGGTTTCCTGCAGCCTTCTGTCCCACCCCAATGGTTGGAATCCCCACCGTTTTTCACAGCCAGATGTTGTGGGGGCTCCTCTTCCTGGCACCAGTATAACCTGATGTGGGGTTGGGGTCCCTTGCTCCTCTGGGGAGAAAGTGCACGGCTGAGATATCTCTCCTTATTTTCAACCATCACATGGAAGTTTGGGGCCAGTCTGTTTCTCACCCCTGCCTCTTCTACCTGTCTCAATGAGGCTTCTTTATATCCTTAGTTATAAAACTTCAGTTCAGCTAGACTTCAGATGGTTCTCCAGGTTGATTGTCCTGTAATTTAGTTGTAATTTTAATGTGTTCATGGAAGGAAGCAGGTACGGTGTTTATCCACTCTGCCATCTTGAATCTCCTCTGTGGAGGGATTTTTTTAAGGGCATTTGTTCCTGATAGGGAAACAACAAAAAAACCCTTAAAATTTTAATACTAGATTTATTTTTGGTGTGGTAGGGAGAAAATAAATACAGAAAAGTACATGGGCAGTTATAATCGCCTGGATTAGAATAAATAAATGTTAACATTTTATCATATTTGCTTCAGATGACTATTTTTTCAAATTTTATATTATTATTATTTTTCTTTATGTTAAAATTTTTTAAAAATACTATTTTTTTTTCAGTTACAGTTGACATTCAGTATTATTTTATATTAGTTTCTGGTGTGCAGCATAGTGGTTAGACATTTATATAATTTATGCAGTGATTCCCCTGATTAATCTAGTACCCACCTGGCCCTATACAAAGGTGTTGCAACATTATTGACTACATTTTTCTATGCTTTAGTTTACATCACCATGACTATTTTGCAACTACCAGTTTGTACTTCTTAATCCCTTCACCTTTTTTCACCCAGCTCCCCAACCCCTCACCCCTCTGGCAACATCAGTTTGTTCTCTGTATTTATGAGTCTGTTTCTGTTTTTTGTTTGTTTGTTTGTTTGTTTGTTTATTCCATTCTTTAGAGTCCTTCTTTTTATCTTTTGACCTTTAAAAATACCACACACAGTCGAAGTCCTCTGGGATCCTCTCTGTGGTCCCATTCTCCTCCCATGCTCCTAGAAACAATTATTATAAAGAATTTGGTATGTACCCCATCAATGTTAAGTTAGTACATACTGTATTTAACGTCTATGTGTAGTCTATTATATAATTACATCACAATTTATGTATCTAATTTCCTATTTATGAGCTTTTAGGATTTTTTGTAATTATCCTACTACAAACCGTGTTATAGTAACATCCTAATACATATCCCATTGTGCATTTATTTTTCAGGGTTTATAGCTAGACATGAATTTTCTGGGTCATGGAGTATGCTCATTTTCAGCTATACTGGATAGTAAGAACTGATTATTTTTGTCAATTGATTTTTGTTACCATATATGTATCCTTAAATACTATGTAATATTGCTGTTGTGTGTATTCCAGTTTCTAGGACTGCATAGCAAATTACTCCAAAATACAGTGACACAAAACAACCATTTATTATACTCACAGATTCTGGGCAAGGCACAGAGGTGTCTGGGGCCTCTGTAGGAACACTCAAAAGCTGGAGGTGGAAACATTCAAAGGCTAGTTCACTTCCAGGTCTGGTGGTTGATGTTGGCTCTTGACTGAGGCCTTAGCTGGACAGTTGGTCAGAACTTCTCCATGAAACCTCTCCATGTGGTCTGGCCTAATTAATGACATGGTGGTGGCTGGGTTCCAAGGGTGAGTGGGGAGAAGGAGAGAGAGAGACTGAGAGAGCGAGAGAGCGAGAGAGCGAGAGAGCGAGAGAGCGAGAGAGCGAGAGAGAGAGAGAGAGAGAGAGAGAGAGAGAGAGAGAGAGAGAGTAAACCAGGTAGAAGCTGCATCATCTTTTAAGACCTACCCTTGGAAGAAATGTAGTTACTTTGCATTCATTCTGTTCATTTAGAAGCAAGTCACAAAGACTGGCCCATATTCAAAGGGTGGGTAATGGAGGTTCTACCTCTCAATGGAGAAGTGTCAATGTCATACTGTAATATAAGATGTGTGATGCGATATATATTGGTGCAGCCATCTTTGAAAATAAAATCTGTGACATTGTGATTATACTCTTTCTTTTATTTTTGTAGTAACTTTTATTTTCTGATTATAAAAGTAATACTATTCATTGAAAAAAAATTTCAGCAAAATGCAGAAAAGTATAAAGACAGAAATAAAGCCCATCAATTATTCTGCCATCCCAAAACAGCCAGAGTTAATATTTCAAGCATACACACACACTTTTTTGAAAATAAAAATCAGATCACAATATACATATTGCTTCTTCATTTAGAAAAATGTCATTGATCTTTTTCAGTATCAATCAGTAGAGCTTTTAATATCATTTAAAAAATCATGATATTTTTCATTGTATAAATATATTTTCTTGACTTTTCCAATCTCCTCTTTATGTACACTTAGATTATTTCTACATTTTCCTTGTTTTGCCTATGTCTTTAAAATTTACATAAATGGTATTATACTGAGCGAAATAGTCTGCAACTTGCTTTTATCCAGTAAAATTATGTTTTCAAGAGCTAAGTTAGTATACTGGAGGTGCCAAAAAAATGTACACAAGTGGACACTTTGGTCAGCGTTGCTCAAGCAGTAGTTCGCCATAATCAGAAATGTCTGGATGCTGATGGTAACCACTTTGAGCACCTCTTGTAATTGCAGAAGTCAAACGTGACTTGTATTCTTCTTTTGTTATTGGGATATATTGAGTATTACAATTTTAATACATTTCTTAATACATTTCATACTTTCTTAAAATATGTATACTTTTTTTGGCACCCTCTATGTATAGTAATTATTTATTTAACATCTATGAGTATTTTATTCTACAATTACAACATAATTTATGCATCTAATTTCCTCTTGGTGTATGTTTTTCAGGGTTTATTCCTAGTCATGGAGTTGCTGGGTCATGGGGGTATGCTCATTTTCAGCTAGACTAGATAGCAGGGACTGGTTATTTTAGTTAACTGATTTATTGGCATTACCTTCACTGAGCCTCCAGATTGCTGTTGGACGGAGTTCTGAGGTTTCTAAGCAAGAACTGGCATTTATTAAAGTCGGTGTGTTACTTCAGTTCTAAATACATGCTCATGTACAGTGGAATGACTAGAATGAATAATTTATAGTCAGAGAGCAGACAGTCAGAACTGGTTTCATTACGAAGAATTTCTCTGTTTTCTTGGTATTGCTTCTGAACAACTTTGCTGCGTTTGTTTGCAAATGGGGACCTTTATCAAAGTCAGCCAATTCCTGGGATCAGATTACATAAGGTCCTATCCTGTGTTCACAATGGCGCTTTTGTGTCTATAAACCTCAGTACATATTTAAGTGGACATTAAGGGAAGGTATTTATCTGCTTTCAGATGGCTTAGTGTTTTGATTTTCTGGCAGGAAGTTGGCCTTATTTCTTTCCTATCCTGATTATGTTTTATACTAAGCAGCTGCACTATATACAGGTTTTAAATGAAGTTTTTTGTCAGACAGTCTAGTGCCAGTTAAGATTTTGTTTTGTATATGCTGCAGCTCCTTTCTTAAACCCAGAGTAAGGCAATCCACAGTCCCACTCCATATTTCTGCTTGTGTTCTTACTTTAAAAGAAGACAAACAGGATTTCTTTTCGATTGCAGTTTCTATTTTGAGTGGAAATATTTTTACTGTTTGTTCCAGCCCTGAGAAGGAAACCAGATCGCCTCTAGTTAAGGTTTTCTTGGCTAGCCAAGTGAATCCTCTCAGATTTTGGGTCCCTGGCATGCATTATTGGGCCACTAGATTCTTTATGAGCAGCTAGCTTTTGGGAATGAAATGGAGCTGCTGAGAAAATGTAAAACACGGTTCCAATATGGAAAATTATCCCACAAAGAAGTGACTTGTAATTTAAGGCATGATGTAACCACCTGATTTCCCACAATTGCATTTGTGATTGACCCTGTGTAAGGATCCTCTTTGGTGCTTTCAAGGGCTCTGCTCTTTTTTTTTTTTTTTTTTTTTTTTTTAAAGACTTCCCTCTTTATAAACAATGATTATAAAGTAGGAAGCAACTATGAAGAATGACATCTAAGAAAGTTTGCTGCGTATTCCCAAAACTTATGTTTCAGAGTCATTCTTGAATGACTCATCATAAAAACAAATTTCCTAGACACCAATGATAAAGAGAAATCTTGCGGAAATAAGTAAATAAATTAATTGAAACTTCTCTTTTTTTCACAGAAAAAATTTCATTGTGGTGACATATGTATAACATAAAATTTACCATTGTAATCATTTGTAAGAGTACAGTTCTGTGGCATTAAGTACGTTTATTTTGTTCTGTAACCACCACCATCACCCATTTCCAGAATTTTTCCTTCTTGCAAAACTAAAATTCAACCCATTAAACAATAACTCCCTACTCCTCACCCCCTCGCCCTTGCAACTACCATTCTACTTTCTATCGCTATGAATTTGGCTATTCTAGGTACATCATATAAGTGGAATCATATAATATTTGTCTTTTTGTGACAGGCTTACTTCATTTAGCATAATGTCCTCAAGGTTCATCCACATTGGACATGTGTCAGAATATCCTTCCTTTAAAAGGCTAAATAATATTCCGTTGTATGTATATACCCTATTTTGCTTATCTATTTATCTATCATTGGACACTTGAGTCACTTCTGTCTTTTGACCATTGTAAATAATGCTGCTATGAACATAGTGCACAAATATCTATTAGAGTTCCTGCTTTCAATTCTTTGGGGTATAAACCCAAAGTGGAAATGAAAATGCTGGATCATGTGGTAATTCTAAGTTTAATTTTTTTGAGGAATAGCCATACTGTTTTCCATAGTGGCTGAATCATTTTACATTTCCACCAACAGTGCACAAGCATTCCAGTTTCTCCACATCCTCGCCAACACTTAATTTCTGTGTGGGTTTGTGTGAGTGTGGTATGTGTGTTTGTTTAATAACAATCATTCTAATGAGTGTGTACAGTCATAGAAATCTTTAATGTCAGCACATGTATAGATATATTAGCCTCTTAAAAGACAGTTAGCTTGTTTTTAGTTTTTCATTGTAGAAATAAAGCTGTGATCAGTAAATTGTCTATATGCACACCTTTATATTTGTGGCTGATTTTAAATTTGTATTATATTACCAAAAGCTGAATTACTGGATTAAAAGTATATACGTTTGTAATGTTTTCTGCCACTTATACTCTGAGATTTTCTAATCCGCACACACTAAACAAGATCAAATATTACTAATAAAAATTATTTTGCCAATATGATGCTCAACAAGTGATACCGCATTGTTTTTGTTATATTCTTTAGTTTCTAGTGAAAGTTAGTATCTTTTCATATTTTTACTTCAACCCCCAATCAAATGGGTTGAAAATTTCAGATGAGTGGTTTCCCAAGAAAATCTGGGGTCCTGTTACCAAAAGAAGGGTTAATATGTATTACACAGGCAAAAGCAATCTATTTTTATAGTTTAATTGTCACTTTTTAACATTCAGTTCATCTAGAATTCATTTTAATGGCTTTATTTTTTTCCAAATGGTGAGCTAGTTGTCAAAACAGTCAAAACAATATTTATGGAGTAGCCCATCTTTCCCCCACTGATTTTAAGTGCCACCTTTAATATAATTTAAATTGTACATACTTTATTCTTTTTTGGAGTATATATTTTGTTCCATTGATGTATCTGTCAGTTCTTTTGTTAGCACTACAGTGTTTTAATTACTATAGCTTTACAATATATTTCAATTGCTAATGGGACAAGCCTGCTCATTGTTCTTTTTTTATTGAGGAATGTCTTGCTGGCCTTACATGTTTATTTTTCTAGAGAAGCACTTCTCAACCTTGGCAGCACAGCGTAATCACTCAAGGAGCTAGGTAAACACTGATAACCTTGTCCCACTCCTAAAAGTCCTGGTTTAATAGCTGTGTGGTGCAGTCTGGGAAGAGAGAGTCTTAAAAGCTCCCCAGATGATTCTAATGTGCAGCCAAAATTGATACAACTTTACAAGGTGAACTTTACAACTATTTTGTTCCATTTCTGTTATGGTTTTGAGTTGCAGTGTATTGAATTATAGATTAATTTAGAGGTAATTGAAATCTTTATAACACTATGTTTTTCTATTGGATTCATTCAGTTACAATTCTTTTTTTTAATTAAAGTTTATTGGGGTGACAATGGTTAGTAAAGTTACATAGGTTTCAGGTATACAATTCTGCAATACATCATCTATATATCACATTGTGTGTTCAGTCAGTTCTATTCCATCACCATATATTTGATCCTGTTTACCTTCATCTACCACCCCCCAACCCCCTTACTCCCTGTAAACTATTGTCTGTGTCTAACCACTACACTATTGTCTGTGTCTATGAGTTTTTTTTTTAATTTTCTTGGGGAATATTGGGGAACAGTGTGTCTCTCCAGGGCCCATCAGCTCCAAGTCATTGTCCCCCAGAAATGGAGGGTGCAGCTCAGCTCCAAGTCCAGTTGCCATTATCAATCTTTAGTTGCAGCGGGCACAGCCCACCATTGCATGCGGAATCGAACCAGCAACCTTGTTGTTGAGAGCTCACACTCTAATCAACTGAGCCATCAGGCTGCCCCGAGTTTTTGTTTCTTTATTTGTTTGTCTTGTTTCTTGTTGTTTTCAGTTTTATAGCCCATATATCAGTGAAATCATATGGTTCTCGGCTTTTTCTGGCTGACTTATTTTGCTTAGCATAATAATCTCAAGTCCATCCATGATGTCGCAAATCACACTATTTCACTTTTTTCTTATGGCAGAATAAATAGTATTCCATTGTGTATATGTACCACATCTTCTTTATCCAATCAGCTAGTTACAATTCTTTGAAAAAAATGAGAAACAGAATTTGTCTGACTTAAAGAAAAAGATAAAGGAATTTCTGAAAGGATTTGGGATGGCGCACAGATATGAAGGGAAGCTAAATGACTAGATTTGGGGGTGAAAAGAACCAGAACAGCCACAGGATCTGGAACCAGCCAAATGCAGTTCCATTCACATTCCTCAGCTCCACTAGCTTTCCATCTTTAAGGTATTTTGCTCAGGTTTCAGATTCAGAAAGAGAATTTAATGATCGTTGTTTGGGCAGTTTGTCTATCCCTTGGCTGGAGGAGGACAGGTATCGGGACAGAGTCCCAGAGAGCAGTTTCCAAGCTTTTGACCTCAAGTGGAAAGGTGCTGGCTCGGGTAGTAGATGGCCATCAGCTGTGACTAGTTGGCCATCAGCTGTAATCAGTTAGCCATTAGCCACTAATATAACCGCTGTGGCTACGCTAGCAAGTGGGGTTGGTTTATTGGCAGAGAAGCAGACAATGGATGGAGGCTAGCAAGTGGGGTTAGCAAGCGTGGATGGCGGATTGCGTATCATGTGGATCTGACTTCCTGTGTCTCGCCTGTGTCTCGCCCAGCCACCAGAGAGACTGGGGTGCAGGAAGACCCCTCGTCGGGGTACTGGTGGATGTTTGCTTCCTGTGTCTCCAGCCCAGCCACCAGCGAGAATATAGTGATATGACTCCCCTACCTATGGCTCTGTTGTTGTTCTTTTTTGGCCTCACCATGTCCTGCGTTCTTGTGCGGGGAGCGGGAGCTGAGTCCCTGCATGACAGCAGGACACTTTGGGCGACAGTCCTAACAACCCTCACACAGTGGGGCAGGGAACCCAGAGAAAGGAAATCAGTAGTAGTTCCAGAAACTGAGGCTTGGTTATTGGGAGGGCAAAGACAGCAACAACGCCGACAGAGGACAACATTCGCTGTGCAGCACAGGCGTGTGGGAGGCCATTTCTCTTCCTTTCCTTATGTTTTCTTCAGTGTTTTATAGTTTTCTTATATAATTTGCACATTACTTATTTAGATTATTTCTAAGTGTTTTATGCATTTTGTTTCTATTGTGAATAGTATCACTTTTTGTTACATGTTTATTTACCTGGTTATTTTCAACATATAAGAATGTTTTGTGTTTTTTAAAAAATTCAGCTTTATTGAGGTATAATTGAGAAAGCTTTGTGTTTTTATGTTAATCTGACCACCTAATAGAACTCTTTAATGATTCTAAACCTTTGCATTTTAGTCTGCCAAATTTTTCAGGTATATGGTGACAGCTTCTGGAAATAATTTTGTCTCTTTGTTTCCAATATTTTATACCTCTTGTTTCCCTTTTATAATTGTTTTGGATAGCACTTCTACAAGATTAAATAAGACACTACCTGGCTTTGTTCATTATATTTATGAAAACGGTTCTTATATTTTATTATTAAACGTCACACTCTTATAAATATATAATTTGTTGTGTTTAGAACATTCTGGTATCACTATTTCATAAATGTTGGATTTAAATTGGCAATTGCTGTGAATTTTTTAAAAATGCCTTTTTGGAATCTCTTGAGATTATGTGATTTTCACCTTTAAAAATTTTGAACCGTCTTTACATTTTTAAAATGGACTCTAGTTGGTCTGGTATACTATTCTGTTAATCTAATGCTGGATTCTACTTGGTAATGTTTTACATAAGATAGTTGCATAAATTTTTATAGTTAGGATGTTAAGATTTCAAACTATTATTCTATTGCACTATTATTATATAGTATTGTCTTAGTCAACTTGGGCTTTTATAATAAGCCACTATAAACTGGCTTGAACCACAGGAATTTATTTCTCATAGTTCTGGAGGCTGGAAAGTCCAATATGAAGGTGCTGGCCAATTTGGTTAGAGCCCTCTTTCTGGTTGGCAGACAGCTGCCTTTTTACTGTATCCTCACATGGTAGAGAGAGAGATCATTTATCTACCTCATATCTTTCCTATAAGGGAACTGTTGGTTTGCAAACTGGCCTCCATACACAGAGGGCAAGGAAAGACCAAAAAAAAAAGAGGCAAACCACTCCAGATTGGTAGTGGCAGTTTTAACAAGCAAAGGAACTTATGAGGCTTGTCTTGGGCGACCCCAAGGTGGGTAGATTCCTGAACCTGCCCATCAAATCTTAAGTTTATATAGAGGATTTAACTAGATTTAGTCATGTATACTGGCCAGATGGTGTCAATAACACCTTACTCTCTCACGGCTGCATCCTTGGAGCAGCTCTCACTGTGGGAACAGTAGGCACAGCGAACATTTCAAGGACGGAGAGGCGGTAAAGAACCTCTGATTGCCTAGGTCCAGCTCAAGTTTCAACTGATGGTCATGTCCTCTTGATTACCTCCTCTAAAAGACACTAATCCCATTCACGAGGGCTCCAATCTCATGACCTAATTGCCTTCCAAAGGCCTTATCTCCAAATACCATCACGTCAGGGATTAGGGATTCAATATATGAATTTAGGAAGTCACAAACATTTAGTCCATACTGTAGCAAGTACTTATTGGGGCGGTCTTAGGCATCTCAGTTATATTATCTGTTTAATCTTCTTACCAACCCATTCTACAGATGAGGAAATAGGTTCAGAGAAGTTAAGTAACTTGTCCAAAGTCACACAAATAGCGTATCATAAAGCAGGGTTTGATACCTGATCTGAAACCATGTCAGTGCCCTTTCCATGGTAGCAAGTGGTCTTTAGTGAGTTCATAATAAGTCTTTGAAAAGTAACAACTGGAATCTAGGATCTCTGCTTCCTGGTCAAGTAGATATTAAGAGAAATCTTTAAGATTCATTAAAAATATTATTGCTTCCTGTGTTGATTTAAATTTATGACGTACCTCAATTTGTTCTCTAGGATTTTTAGAGACCAGCACTTGTATCCCAACAAATGAAACATATTTGGGAAGCCAAGTATTTGTGTTGTTACACAGCACTGATTTAATATCCAAACACAATTAACTTTCAGCACTGACACAATTTTCAACAAAGTCCAACAAATTATAGATGTGTTTTAAACAGTCTAATAAATGAC
Source organism: Rhinolophus sinicus (assembly GCF_057876585.1). Lineage (NCBI taxonomy): Eukaryota > Metazoa > Chordata > Mammalia > Chiroptera > Rhinolophidae > Rhinolophus > Rhinolophus sinicus. Next base: position 47,909,152 of record NC_142502.1, read on the forward strand.
ACAGATTTCCTGGTCTTAGTGAATCTCCTCCAAATGTCTGGAAGTTAAACCAAACCACTTCAAAGCTATACCTGCGAGAGGTAGATTCTGTCTCTGGAAGATACCTTAGAGATTTTAGGACTTAACATAAGAGCAATCAATTCCCAGTCACGCTTATTTCTTCCTCAGATGCTCAGAACCAGGATGACACTTCTGAGGTTACATCTAGGGTGGAGAGGAGAAGGTGGGCAAAGGGAAGAGAGTGCAAAAAGAGAAGGAACCCAGAGACTAACCCATCAATCACATTAAAGAGGAAGCCACAAGCTAACATCGGCAGTACAAACGTTGTTGGCTCTCTGTGGGGTCTCCTCTGGCTTGGTGCGACTACATTATTTCAGCTCTGCTGCAAGAACCACCATCCTTCTCCCCCCTTGGCACCCCCTCTCCCCAATCTGAGTCATTTATCAAGAATTCTATCTGGTTTACCAAGAAGTGGTAGTTTGCACTAGGTATAAGCCATAGGCGAGTCCATTAGCCAATGAGCCACTATCTAGTCCCAAAGAGAATTGTGTGTAGGAGAGTTTGCTATGAGACCCTCCCAGCTTCCCATTCAGGGTTTATCCTTCAATTTCTCTACTCTTTACCATTTCTGGGTGTCTATCTTATGTTAAAGCTCCATAGAAATTTGAAATTCTTTCCGCCAAATCTTGCTCTTTTCAAGTTCAGATGAAAAACAATATGTGATTAAAATGCAATGTTTCAATATAGGATAAGACTACAGAGCCAAAAGGAGACCCTAAAATGGTGGCATTTCAGGCACCATAACAGGTAAAGGGCTGATATCCCCAATGCACGTTCTGGTCCCAATTGACTATAATAAACAAAAGTAAGTTCCAAAAGTTCAAAACATTCCCTGATGTCCCAAGGACAGACCACCAAGACCTCCTTAGGGGTGCTTTCAGGGCCGTGCATTGGAGAGAAGTCTCCCCCAATTTAAAGCGAAACACCAACTCTTCTAAAACCCTCAGTGTGTTCAGCATCTTTGTTTAGATGTGGTTATGAGACCTGGGAGAATAAACGAACCCTTCTACAGTGGGTAGTATGGCTCCCTCAGACTAGCTGGATCAGCTTCCAGCTCAGCACCCTGTCATTGGAGAAGCAGAAAGCCCATGGGTTTCACTGCTTAATTTAAAAAAAAAAAAAAAAAAAAAGGCTCTTCTACTGTTGTGAAAATCTCAGTCAGCAAATGCACATGTTCCTAAAATGATTGCTACGTAGTTCAGGGTTTCAAATGCAGTTATTATTTGGTAGGATTTTGTTTAACTTAGTGCTGTTGTGTAACTGTTTTGCTACTGGTGATCTCTCACTACTGAATATTCTGTTTTTCAGCATGTAATAAAAACTCACAGTGGTGATGTGATTATAGGCAACCTTAATAAATTACTGTTTGTATATTTTTTTGTGGCTGATACAATTGGGGTTAAATTATGTGGGTGTTGATGTGTGACCTATTTGTTTTGAGTTTGGTTTAACCAAGGATTTTCTGCAACAATGGGTGGCTTTCTATATTACATGTCAAATGTGCTGGCTCTCTTCAGCGCCCACCTTTCCTCAAGTTTCCCTACATTTTACTTTTCCATTTTGTGTCTTTGGCTTTAGCTTCATTCAGATGACTGGGGCCTGGGGGAGTGGGGCAGACAATACTTCAGTGGGTGACAAGAAAATATTTGTTTATATGTGTTTTTATCTAAAAATATGAAGGAATTATGCCTTGCTGATATTGAACATCCAGTTGGATTCCTGGCACTCTCACTTGTGTGGAGTTTGGTGCAATGGCGCCCCTTGTCATGAGGTCTCCTCAGGAAAGTGCACCTGTATCAGGAGGGCTCCAGCTCAGAAAGTGGGCAGTGGTGGCGTCCTCGTGTTGCCCTCCAGGGCGCTTTGACCTATGGCAGTTTACATGGGCACAATTTCGTGGAGTTTTAGATTATGCTTTCTAGTTTAACTAAAATGTCCACAGGGTTCATGGCTAAATGGATAAAGAAGATTCCTGCAAAGAAATTGTGGTTGAAGATAGAGCTGATGGTGCAAGCTCATGAAAGCACGAGGGTGGCTAAGGGGGTTCTTATCGTTGTCTGAGCTCTTTATCAGCTCATGTCTTCCTGAGATATAATTTCTGATAATTTGAGAAACAATTTGGAAGATACTCCAATCTGACCATCAATACACTGGCCATGATCTTTCTGTAGATGACATTCTTTTTGCTATTTTGTAGCAAAATTTGCTATTTTGCTATGTAGAATTTTGCTATTTTTAATTTTAGAGATTGACATTATCTGATATTCCCTTCAGTTCCGGGTCCCCCTCCTGCTTGTATCCAAGTGTGACTAGCATTAGTTGGTAACATGGTTTCTGTAAAGTGCCATGACAGGATGGACCCATGTTAATATATTTTTAAAGTTGACTAAACATTATATTTTAAAAATTATCACTAAAAGTAATATATTTATTATAGAAAATGCAGTTACTCAAAATGAAGAAAATAAAAATGAACTAAAATCCTAGTAGTTGGTGATAATCAGTTGAGTCTTTTCTAGTCATAAATATACCTGTATTTCTTTCTTACAAAAATAGATTTTGTCATATATTCTATTTTGTAAACCACTTAAAATTGTTTAATGGTAATCCATGCTATGGATTAGCTAAATTTAAGCTACTCAACAATTGTCTGTAAACAATTGAAAGGTCAGGCCAAAAATGTCTCCTTAATCCAAATTTCATGCTTGTATTTTCTTTTATTCATTTTCATAACCTTTTGCTCTTTTCTTAGAGAATAAAATAATGTGTTATTTGTTTGTCTTATGTTCCTTCAGAGTTCCCAGTCTGACAATCAGTTCTAGGAAAGGTTTCAGAGCCTTTGTGGGAACAGTAATCTCTGTTTATGGAGGAGCCAGGAAGCCCTGTCAGATGGAGAGAGCAGCAGAGAGAGCGATAGCTGTTCCGTTGCAAGCTTCTCCTGCTTGGCTTTTTCTTTTCCATTTGCCTCTGATATCATTATGCTTATGACTCAGACCAGAGACTGGGTATAGGACAATAGTCCAAAACAAGAGAAAAAACGAGGAGAGAGGGAGTCGTGACCAAATGGCCCATCTGGGGTGATGCAGCACGTCCACATATTAGGGACAGAAGAAAAGCAATTCTTTTGAATGAAGTTTGAGTCAGCAAAGGTAATTGTGACCTTGTTCTATTTTGTCTAGTGGTTCTGTTTTTCACCTGGACAAACCATGTCCCAATTATTATGCTTTGAGAAGGCTATGCTGTGTTTTATTCATCCTTTTGATCCACACATCACACAGTACCATGTCTTTTACCCAGTAAACACTCAATAAACATTGTTTGTTGTTTGTGGTGGTAATCGTAACAGAGTAGCTTGTACTACACAATATAGAACTCCAAAAACAAACAGCAGATTTGGATAATTCACAGATGACGTGCTTGTCTACAAAGAGTTGACAGATATTTATTGGAATTGATTAGAAAATACAGCCACATTGCTGGATTTATATATAAGAGGCTATTGATTTTTCCATAGAGGTGAAGTGAGCTGAATGGTAGTCCCCAAAAGACACGTCCACGTCCTAATATCCAGAGCTTGTAAATATTACCTTATATAGTGAAACATGAAACATTATCTTTTATGGTAAAAGATGCAATTAAGTTAGAGACTTTGAGAGGAGAAGCTTGCCATGGATTATCCAGGTGGGCCCCAAATCCAGTGACAAGAATGAGGCAGAGAGAGATTAGATACACAGAGGAGAAGGTGACGTGAATATGGAAGCAGAGGTTTGGAGTGATGCAGCCGTATGCCCAGAAATGCTGGGGCAGCCACCAGAAGCTGGAAGAGGCAAGGATAAATCCTTCCTTAGCGCCCTTGGAGAGAGCATGCCTCCCTGGAGTTTGTATTTCTAGCTTTCCAAGCTATGAGAGAATAAATTCATGTTGTGTTAAAGCCACCAAGTATGTGGTGATTTGTTATAGCAGGCTCAGGAAACTAGTACAAGAATGCACAGAAGAACGGAGCTTGTGGTTAAGCGCACGTGCTGTGGAGGCAGACTTCCCTTCTTCAATCCTGACTAATCCGTCACTAGCTGTGTACTTACTGTTGGGCGAGTAGTTTCACATCGCAGGTTCATAGAGCACATAGCGTCAGGGTAGTGCATGTGCACTTGCGTTTGGTGTACAGCGAACGTGCAATACGTGCTGGGTATTGTCATCATCATGATCATTACTGCAGTTATTATTATCGCCAGCAACAGAAGATACAGCACGAAAAGGCATTTAACATAGCAATAGTAAGTAAAGGGTAGGGAATAAATATAATCGCTAAAGTCTTTATGTACCACAGCACAAAATTTTCCTGAAAGATGTTAAGAGAAGGTCTAAATGAAGAGAGAGATATATTATGTTCACAGATAAAAATGCTCAATAATGTAAAGATGTCAATTCATACAAGAATCAATGCCATTCTAAACAAAATCCCAATAGGTTTTAGTTTAAAAGGACTTGACAACTAATTTTAAATTTGATGTGGGATAACCAATATCCCCAAATAGCCACTACACACCTGAAGAAAAAGAATCAAATGTATGTTTTATTCATACATTGGAATACCGCACAGGAATACGCTTACACACCACACTAGAGAGGAATCCCACAAACATTAGAGTAAGGTGAAAAATAAAAAGGCACAGACAAACTTTATAAGCAGGTATGTGAGTAAGTATGTGATTAAGTATGTGATTAAACTACTAAGAACAGTGGGAGAATTATTATTACAAAATGCAGATTGTGCTAACCCTTGGAGGGCAGGCCAAGCTATTGAAGCGAGTTGTGCAGGAGGAGTCTTCCGAGGTGGATACAAGAGTGTTCATCTTATTATTCTTTAAACTGTTTCTATCTTTAAACTTCATTTTTAATAAGTTTAAAAAAATTTTAAAAGGAAAACAAACATCAAATGATATTTAATTCATACTGTCATTACAAGAAGGCTTTCATGGAGCACTCTTGTTTCAATGTTTTTCTAAGTCGTTGTAGTTTGTAACTACCAAAATATAATCTTCCACTTTTCTTAATTTAGTATGGTCATTGAATACCCTTCTCCCACCAAGCTCATGTGTTCGTATTCCTTTAGTTGTTTCATAGGGCTTGCTTAATTGCACATGGAAGCGATCCAGCCAAGAAGACATAGAAATTTGGGGAGCTTTATAAAGTTCACCACCTACCCCAGGCCCCATTTTGATAAGTTTCTCTGGGTGGAGCATAAAGAGATGTGCCCCCCTCTGCATTTCCCACCACCACTTTGGCAGAGTACCACTGCCGTGTGATGAGAGACGATCATTTGTTAGCTGTGTGTAAGGAAAAGAAAATGTTGAGAATCAACAATCCAGAAGAAAGATGATAGTCATTCTGTTAAATGTTTTCTTTTCTCAAATAGATTTTAGATTGGAGCTGAATCATAGCCCTGGGATAGAGAAATTTGATGTAGAACTTGAAGACGCTCTCTAAGCTTAGAATGTGAGATGGTTTAGAAGAGTCAGTGACCACAGGCAGAATCAGATAACCCTTGGGGAGAATACGTTACTTTCCCAGGGGCCTGTGGGGAAATCTCGCCCTTTATGAAGACAGATGCACTAGTAGGAGCCCCTGGAGACTCTGCCTAGTGACCTGACAGCTGGATGCTGCTTTGACTGCTCCTAGTCAAGAGCTCCCCAAACCCCAAGAGCCTAAAACTGTGTCTGTAGCAGCGATGATTATAATCACAGCCAAGAACACAAAGCCAAGTGCATTGCCAGTGAAGCCATTAAAATATTGGAAAATATGTTCTAGCATTTATGGGCTCTCTGGCTTAATCCCAAATATTATGAATTTATTCCCTTCAATTTGAAAATCCAGCATTTAAAAAATTAAAAACAAAACCAAGTAGAGAAATTTAAAAAAACTATACTTTTATACTCAAACTTTATGTGAATCCAAGGGTTTCTTTTTCATTTTCCACCAAGATGTAAATACTTTTCAGACTTAATCATGTGAATGGAAGATTGATCAATTCCAGTGCAGCATTGAGGAATGAATAGAATTTATTGAATTTATGTTCTGTATTATACTTTTATGTTGCTAGGGAAAAAACTGACGGATTGGGAAAGTTATTACCCATATTTTGCAGTGCATAATGCCCACTTTTTTGCCCAAATTTGTGAGGGAAAAATAAGGATGTGCATTATACATGGGTAGGTATAATTCCATACCTGTATAAATGTTTTAAATTATTTTATTTATGCTTATGAGTTACAAGTGTAACTCTAGAAATCAATAACGATATCCATATGTAAAATAATACCCTGGAATACAATAATTGGTTTTGTTGAACTTATGCCAAACTTGCAGCAATGAAGAGTTCTTGGCCTTCCATGATGCATAAATATTGTAAATTTGTTACTGGTACATAAAATTTCTTATACCTTGTATTTGTTCTTGTGTTTTGTAATTATTTGTTACATAAAATTTCTTGTACCATAATATGTTAAAAAATAAATGCTAAAATTCCTTTATAATACAAAAAACAAGTACCTAAATGTAAACAAATAAACATTTGAATTAAAAAATTAAAACAAGGGTGGCTAGTTAGCTCAGTTGGTTAGAATACGGTGCTCTTAGCAACAAGGTTGTGGGTTCGATCCCCGCGTGGGCCACTGTGAGCTGTGCCCTCCACAACTAGATTGAAACAACTACTTGACTTAGAGCTGATAGATCCTGGAAAAACACACTTCAAAAAAAAGTTTTTAAAAAAATTAAAATGAAAGATTTTTCCCCTGAAAGTTTGGGCCAAAAATGTGGGTGCATATTATATGCAGCTAAATTCGGTAACTTCTCACGTGTATTAAAACAACACTTGAAGGTAACTGACTTTAGATAAGACAAAAATAATCAGTATAGCCTGTGATGTTACTTTAGTTTAAATCCAGGCTTCCCTGAAGCTCAAACAGAGATAAAGAGCAAGAGTAGGATGAATGTTTTCATTGAACTCACCACTTCAAATATTGTGAGGGTCTCAGGTGGTTATCCAGAATATTCCCAGTCTTTGGCAGGATTACAGTTAAATCAGCTCAGGCAGATGGCAATCCATCTTGTTTCTAATATTGCCCACTCAAGAAATTCTATGTGATAACTCTTTCCACAGTCCTTTCTATAATCTTACTTTTCTGTATGTTCTCAGGGGATGTATGCATACAATAATAGAATACATAGACAACGTGCATAGGTCCCCTCCATCACAAAGGAGACATGGTTATCTTTTAGTGACCCTGATGATTTATAAACAATGCTGAATCATATACCAGTCCCTTTTCCTTTTCCATCAAACCTCACAAACGTTCTGCCTGTGTAAGTAGGCCCCTTGTCCTTTTTGTCTCTCTTGTTTCCCCCAGTTGCCTCCTTTCTGTCCTGTTCAGGGTTTGTATAGGATTCTTTAATGACCCCGGAATAGGAAAAGAAATCCTGCCTCAGTCTATAGGGATGTTGTCAGCACCACGGACAGTAACTCCAAAGCAGGCCTTTTGCAGAGGGTACCCCTTGCCAGGAGAACAATATCTTTGAAGACCTTCATCAACCCATTCCCCTTCTCTTCTTCAACTTTTCAGTACAGGCAGAGGAGCCCACATCTCAGTGGTCTATGGGCCTGACGAGTCCCGCCTGAAAGGAGGTAAACGCATGTAGGCTGGCTGAGGTTAGTTTATCGCCCGGCCCTTGGGTTCAGGGAGTAAGCACAAAAGAGCAATGGAGAAGGTTGCAATAGGCAAGAGCGGTAACTCATCCCTCTCTTCTCTGGCAGATACCCCAGTTAATTATATTTCCCAAAGGGTTAGTGTCTCCCAAAAGTGCCTTTCTTCATAGCTCCCATTTTTTGGTCAGGAAACATTTGTTCCAATTTTAAATCCATTAAATATTAGCTTTGCAGTGTTGGCTAAGTCACGCAAAGTCTCTGTCCAGTCTTATGGAGCAAAAGTTTATAATACTTCTCAAATTTTTCAATGCAACAGTTCCAAAATAGAAATTATCTAACAGATGCATTTGCACATGTGTAAACAACACACATATAAGGTTACTCATTAAAAACAAAGATTGGAAGCAACCTAAACATTAATCAATATAAAACTGTTTAAATATAAATTTTTACAATCAAATACTAGGAAACTATAAGAAAAAGGAAGTGCACTATGTACTAATATGAAAGATCTCCAGAATATATCATTAAATGAAAAATGCTAGGTTCAGAACAATATATATATTAAGATATTTATGTAAAAAGGAAGAAAACCATGAGTAGCTGTATATGTTTACATAAGCATACAGTGTCTCCAGGAGGATGTATAGGAAACAGGCATAGCAATTACTTCCAAGGGAGGGAAACTGGGTAACTGGGGGTGATAGTTTATTATATACTTCTATGTATCTTTTGGATTTTGAGTAATATGAATGTTTTGAGTATATGCAAAAGACTAAATAAATTTAAATAAAAATGAAATAAATTATCTGTGACTCAGTTTCCTCATCTGTGAAATAAATATAGCCATACCCATTTGATCCTAAGACTCAAATAGAATGAGGTATAAAGGTTATATTATATTGAAAAATATAAATGTTCTTCACATGTGTTTACTTCTAATATTCTAATAATGTGTGGACACTCTTTAAGTTCTCCATGTGCTTCTGAAATTTTGAAGTGTAGAACTGAAATAATGATAATATAAAGTAAATTGAATATTTGTGAAGCATTGCAGTGTTTATCATTGTAGTATAGTTACTATATAAGAAGAACTTTATTCAATGCTTCCTATTGTATTTTTTCTCTCCATGCAGATCAGTATAAGTTTTACCTTTTAATAATTGGGTGAAATATGCTCAATATGACTGGAAAGAGTCTAATGAGATTAGTGAGTAACTTGGAGAAAATTGCAATGTCTGAGAAAAGAAGGGGAAACAGCTGGAACATTAAAAAGCCAGTGTAACCCACTGAGACACTGGAATGTAAACTCCTTTGTTTAATATTTAGGGGGAAGAAACACTATACTTTCTGGGGAAAAACAACAACAATCCATTGGGTCCTATGTAATACATTTAAAAAATAATAATAAAATCCAATTTAGAAGGGTTTCTTGATGGTCCTATAAGAAAGGAGATTTGCAAAGTGGTAGCACATAATATCTCAAAGGGATGTGTTAAAAAAAGAACTCTAGCTTTCCACATTCCAAGGGTTCCCCTGAGACCATCCACACACCTCATTAAATAAGTGAACAAGCACGAGACTTAGAGCCTCTGTAGAGACTTCTGGCCTTGCTTGTAGAAAAAATGATGAGAGATTTGTGTGTTTTTGTGAAGTGGAGCACAGTATAATATAAAACCAAAATAAAGCTCCTCAGCTTCTACCAAGACTATAAAAGAGGGAAATAAGCCCACAATTTCAGTTTGATTTTTTTCTCCTAATGAACATATTTTCTTTACAGTTTATGCCAAGAAAATTTATTTTCAGAATGTTTTCTTTTCTCTTCTTCCTCCTCCTCCTCCTCTTCCTCTTCCTTCTCCAACTTCTCTTCTTCCTTTTCCTCTTCTCCTTGTCTGTCTTCTATATCAGAAGTTGGCAAACATTTTCTGTAAAGAACCAGAAAATTAAATATTTCAGGCTTTGCAGGCCATGCAGGCTCTGTTGAAAATACTCAACTGCCATTGTACACGAGCAGCCATAGGGAATACAGAAATGAATGGGTGTGGTGGCTGTGTTCTTTTTTTTGTTTACAAAAACAGGCTTCAGGCCAGATTTGGTTCACAGGTTGTAGGTACTCTGTCCCTGTTCTATTCTGTAATACTTTAAATAAAGTTCACAGAAGAGATCTAGTCATCAATAAGCATTTGGGACAACAGAATATCTATCTGGAAGAAAATAAATAAGTATTTATATCTGATACTTCTTTGAAAACATCAAAGACTTAAATGTTAAAAAATTTAACAATATTAGAAAAAGACATGAGAAAGTTATTTTAACATCCCAAAATATGGTGAAACCTTTCTAACTATTAAATTAAAATTTTTTTTTTACAAATGATAGGTTCAACTACACTAAAATTTTTATGTAAAAACTACTATAAACCAGGTGATAAGACAAGTAGCAAGCTGGAGAAATAGGTGCAACTCATGTCACAGATAATGGGATTACCTCCTTAACATAACTGATCTTTACCAGTTATTGATCTCTATCAATAAGAAAAATAAACAACCACCCAATAGAAAGGTGGGAAAACGCTGACTAGAACCCACAGCAAAAGGAAACACAAAGAGTTGTTAAATATTTTTAAAGAAATGTTCCACTTTATTCATAATAGAGATACACAAATTTAAATTATACTTACGTACCATTTTTTTACATGTGAGCTAGGCAGGTTTGATAAAGATAATTGGGTTGGCAAGGCACTCTTCATATTGTTGGTAGATGTAAATTTGGTACAACATCGATGGAAGGCAAGTTGGCAATATCTGTCAAAGCTTGAAAGGCACATATTTTTTTAACATAGCAATTCATTTAAAAAGTTTAATCTGTAGCTATACCAGGGTGTATGCAAAGTGATGTCTATACAATATAGTTATTGTGCTTACAACAGCAAAAAAAGAAAAAAAATAGGAAATGCCCTATATGTTCACTAATAGGGGATTGACTAAATCTATTATTACATATCTATATCATACCTTGACATATCATACTTCTTGCAGCTGCAAAGAAGTAAAAAACTCTTTATGTTCTAATATGGACAGGTCTTTGACATATATTATTGGAAAAAAGAACAGCATGCCTGGTGTGCTTCCAATTGTGTAAAAGGAGGGCAGAATACATATTTATATCTGTTTACATAAAAAGTCTCTGGAAGGATACACAAGAAACTATTAACAGTGGCTCTCTGCTTGAGGAAGGTGGGAAAAATGGAATGGATGGATTACAGAGTTAAAGAGACATTTCACCATATGCCTTTTTATTCCTTTTGATTTTTAAACTCTTTGACACCATTATTAATATTCAAAATATAAAGTCAATAGTAATCACCCAAATAATTTAGCAATACACACACATACAACTTTGTTCTCATTTTTAGATTCACAGTTACTATAATATTTTGGGGATGCTAATAATAAAATCTATACATATCTAGTAAACCTTTAAAATTTTTCTACTTCACGTGTGAAAAGAGGATTAACTAGAAGGAGAAACTATGGTTCGAACTATATCATTCTATGTGGTTCCTAACTGATCGATCGGAGAAGACCCAATGAAGACAATTTGTTAGTGAGTGTGGTGTAAAGAGGGACTTGCCGAGCAGTGAGCTCCCCATCTCTGGGCTTGCTCAAACACATGTGGCACTTGGGGGCTATTGTAGAAAGGGGAAAAACGTTACGTCACTTTCTCTATTCCAATTCTGAGATTCTATAATTAGAAGAAAAAGGGTCACATGGACACCATACATTTTATTGTAAGTGGTAAGATTCTTTGAAAAAAAGTTAGAGATTTATTTACTTTAAAAACTAGCTTGAGGATGACAAAGAAGGTAACAATGATGGAAGGAGAGCCAGGCTTTTTGGGGATGGAGTGGGCAGTGAGCCAAGCCAGGTTAGGAGGAGGGCGCAAACCCCGAGGATGTGCCGATGTTCACATCCAGCTGCACAGTTCTGGTACAAAAGGGGGTTCAGGTCTTAGCATTTCTCTGGCAGAACCGGGCATACCACAACACAGCACTTTCCAGAACACTATGCAATGTGCTGATGGGAAGTCATTTTTTCAGAAATGACTGGAAATTATATTAACATTGATTTTCAAAGCATTCCTGTGTGTTCGGCTCAAGAAATACCTGGCAGCTAATGCTTTCGAGCGCTCTCATTGGAAGTCTACTTTAGCTGATGTTCATACCTTGGGTGGATATAGCCTCTAATACAGGGCAAGATGGTAAATTTCTGTCTTGTACTGTATTATTGTACTGTAAATTTCCACATTGTACTGTACAGAATCATGCTGGGTGAAATGCAGGCAGCATTTGGAAAGATGACAGAGGTATGGCAGATGAGTGCTCAATAAGATACCTCCACCTTCATTCCTTTTCCTACTCCCATCTCTTTCCGTTTTCCTGTCTTCAAAGTTATATCTGTAGGCCTCCTGAAGAAAAGACTGAGTGATCTGTGGGAAATAATGTGCCAGTGGCACTCAAGATTTTTAAAAGCTTTACATAGTCACATGCATTTTTACTTCCTACTACGCTCTAAATGTGAGGGGAATAATGATACCCTTTCCTATGTTGATGGTGTGAGGTAAGCTGATAATTAGAGATGTTAAAGTCACTAGCAGAGCTGCCATTAGATACTGGGGACATTTCATGTGGTCAGGTGTCTAAAGGAGATTTTTGAGGAGTTATGGAGTTGTTCAGTGTGATGGTTAATTTTATGTGTCAACTTCGCTCGGCCATGGTACCCAGATAACTAGTTCAACATTATCTAGATGTTTCTGTAAGGGTGTTTTCAGGATGAGATTAACATTTACATTGGTGGACTTTGAGGAAAGGAGATTGCCCTCTATGAGGTGGGTGGACCTCATCCCATCAGTTGAAGGCCTGAATAGAACAAAGACTGACTTCCCCTGAGCAAGAAGGAATTCTGCCAGCTGATAGCTTTTAGAACTGAACTGCAACACAGGCTCTTCCCTGGGTCTCCAGCTTGCCAGCCTACCCTGCAGATTTTGTACTTGTTGGGTTCCATAATCATGTTAGTCAATTCTTTAAAATTAATCTCTCTTTCTCTCTATATATATACATATCATATTGCTTCTGTTTCTCTACAGAACCCTGACTAATATTTAACCATGCTCATTTTTTTGTATAACAGACATATATATATATACACATATATATATACATATATATACATATATATACATATATATGTATATATATGTATATATATATGTATATATGTATATATATATATATATATATATATATATATATATATAATACTTTGTGAGTGAAACTACTTAATTACCTAATTCTACTTCTCTGAGTTTCAATTTCCTCATCTGTAAAATGAGAATGGTATGGTGGATATTGCTAGTTCTCCATTAAAATCCATTCTCCCCTTCTTCCTGGGCCCATTATCCTGCTTTTCCCAGTCTCCAAACAGTCAAGGTGGCCACGTGATTATGCTTTTCCCAATGGAATATGAGTGAAAGGGATGTATGCCACTCTGGGCCTTGGTCTCAAAATAGTGGGTATGCTTCATCTGTGCCATCTTCCTCTTTCTGCCGGGGCTGGATCTTTGGCCACCCAGCTTTGACCCTAGAAATGCCTGAGGGAATTGGCAGAGCTACACAATGAAGGACCCAGAATTCCTGAATGGCGGTGTGGAGCAGAGCCATACCACCAACCTGCACCATTCAGCCCAACACTGTTATGTGAATGAGAAATACATTTCTTTGCTCTTTAAGCCACTGTAATGTGAGTCTCTTTGTTACGGGAGCTTGGCCTATGCCCTAACTAACACAGGACGATCACAGCGGCTATCCTCTACTTCATAGGACTTTGGGGAGGATCAGTTGAATAAAAACGGCAAAGCTCCGCACAAGTGTTTGTCATGCTATCTTGACTTGATTATCCAACATTAAGCTTCTTTCGAACCTCCATAGCACCTCTGTAAAGTGGGAGGACTGTACTGGATGATCTTTAGCAACGGCCCTGTGCTTTTACTGACTGGAAAGAGACTGCCTTGGGATAAAGAATTGCATGAGAAATACAAAATGGCCAACAGCTTTTGTTAATTACCACCAACCACGTCTGGCTCGTATTTAGGAACTAACAGCTAATGCAAACAGTGGGTAATGAGTGGCTATTGAAAGCAGCTGACATATTAGATAAACCTTAATTTTATAACCATTTCACAAGCTGGTGGTGATTCCTAAAGTGCCTGTGTGAGCTACAACATACTAAACGTCATTAGTCGTTTGGACTTTGCCAGAAAACCAGTTTAGAGTGACAGGATTTACGGTTTCATACTGTGAGGGTACAAGATCCACTAGACCACATTTGTCTAGTGTATTATTACTCTTAGCTGATTCTTACTTTACACAAAAACATGGCCATTTCCAAAGTACAGTATAATAAGCACATATATTTATACATAAATACAAAGGAAATTTTCATAATAAAACAAGTCCACAATTGAAGTAGATATGAGCAGACATTAAAAAAAAAGAAGAGGAATGGAAAGAAAATGACCGACTGCTTAAAAGCCCACACATGGCCTCAGCTTTTGTTTCCTTCTTGCAGGATGAGAATGGAATCTTTCCTGCCCCTTCAATATGGGCAGAGCCAGGTCTGAAGCTCCAAACGAAATGGTTTATATTTTCACACTCTGACTGACACTGCTTTCATTTGGTTATCAAAACTTAGCTGGAAAGGAAAGCTATTAATAGTTCTCATTAGGAAAAGTGATCCATTAGAAACAAACCTCAGGAGGTCCTTTCAGCTTTGAAGAACAGTGCCATGGACTAACATCCAGCTGTGAGTCCAGAATAATGAGAAGGGACATCCTGGAAAAATATATGAAAATGTACACCTTGTAACAGCTGAGCGTAATGCAAAAGAGTGTCTTTGGAATCATATACACCACCTACTTACTCTAAGCACGTAAACTGCTTTCCTTTCGACACTGGCAGCTAGCTGCTTCTCCCAGCAATAGCTTACACAGAAAACCAAAAGAAATTATTTTGGCAGAAAAGAGGGATCCTTTTAGGTGCTTAATGAGAGAAAAGATCTGAGCTTATTTGTAACGAGAAGTAAATATTAACAATTCAGGGCACATTAGGGATTTTATGCTAATAAATGTCGAAGAGAAGCATTCTTTCTTTATTATTAGAGCTTAGACTAATTTACCCAAATGCAAAGTTGTCTTTGCCCAATGAGAAAGAGAAAAATAAAACTAAATGAACTGAGTAATTAAACAGAGGAAAGAAAAAGAAAATGAGACTGTATTTTACATATGGCTCATGAGGTTCTCTTTGGGCTGAGGAAGACGAACTGTTATGAGGATTTGATGCTGTGGGGAGTTGATGGAATGGGTTTGTGACAGGTCAGAGAGATGGGATGAATGTGCAGTGCATTCAGACATCTCCGGTGTCTTGTTCACCATTCTGCTGAAGATGAGAGCGGAAGTAAGATATCTCAGCAGAGCTGAGTCCCGTAACTCTGTATGGAGAATCACAAAGTCTGGAATGAAATTTTCACTTGGTCTGGTTTATGCTGAGTTGATTTTTGTACATTTGAGTCATTGTCTTCGTCAGGATTCTCCAGAGAAACAGAACCAAAACAATGGGATATATACGTCTGTCTGTCTGTATGTATATATGTATGTATTAGGAGAAATTGGTTTACACAAATAAGGAGGCTGAGAATTCCAAGATGTGTAAGCTGGAGACTCAATGGTATAGTTCCAGTCCAAGTTCAAAGTTCTGAGAAGCAGGAGAACCTAGGTTCAAATTTTAGTCCAAGTCTGAAGGCAGGAGGAAACAGTCAGGCAGAGTCAATTCTTTCTTACTCTCCCTTTTGTTCTAGTCAGGCCTCAATGGGTTGGATGAGGCCCACCCACACGGGTCATTATGTGACCCAAGTTCCAAGTCTGGTGCTGCTGCTCTCTGGTGAGGTGGGGAGGGGAGGGTTCCCACAGAAACTCTGTCTGTGAGATTTGCTTTGGAGTCATCCTTTTAGAATCTAGAAAAGAAGCTTTGTGAAAATTTCTCTTGCTGATAAATGGAGAGATGTTGTTGTTTATCTATCACTCTTTTACCACTCTATGAAGTACCACGAGAGAATGATCTTTTCCAGATAAAAACCACAAGAAATTTACTTCAGCAATTGTTCGTGGACAATGAGAATTAGGTAACCAGTCTGATTTCCCTTTCCTCTTCAGGTGCCTGGAGACTCAGAGACAGAGTCCAGCCTGCCGTTAAGTAACCGAGTAGGACCTTATGTGGCTGTGTCTTCTCATTTTCTTCTAGTCATGACCTTGTTTAAAACTTTACATTTTCCTGTTCCTGACTTTATGTTTTATTGCGTATGTTTCTTATATATGATAAGCTACTTAAATGAACTACTTTAAATATTTAATGGAAACAGGTAGGTGATAAACAAATAAAAATATATAGCAACATAAAAATAAAAGCTTTAAAGAAAGCCCTTCTTTATGACTAAGGTTCTGGGACACCTCAAAGCCCAAGCTGCAGCTCCCTCCTTCTCATGATAACCATCTGCCCTCTCTGAAACTGCCCTCTTCACTCGTTCCTTCTCTCTCAGGTGGCCCTACCCTGTGATTAACTGCTGCTCTCAATACAAATATGCTGACATTTGACACTTTTGCTTTAAGGGTTTTAAAAAATTGTCCTACTGGGAAAGATAATGGAAAGATAATAGGAGCAGCAAACATGAGGCAATTATTAAGGTTCCAGAAAGTTTCCAAGGTCTTCCTTTTTCCTGATTCTGATCTTTGCTTTCTGACTTCTTTTCAGTATGGCATTTCAAAGCCCTTTTTGAATTTCTGTTCAGCATTTTCACCCCCATGGTGTGACGCTTCTATCTTCTCTGTTAGCAAACTTAGCCTCTTTAAGAGCTCGTCTTCCATCCCAGAGGCACACGAGGACAGTCGGGGCTGTACAGTGGCTGCCGCCCATCTCCACAGTAACCTGCTTTGATGAGGGCCTCAGGACTTGGGCTGCCACTGCGCATCTTCTTGCATTTTATACCTTTCATGTGTTCTCTTTGCCTCGCCAGAGTCAGGGCCCTTGGTCCAGGGTACAAAATGATTGCAGTTTTGTTGTGATGGCCTCTGGAACTATTGTCAGCAATGTAGCTGTTGCACCTGGAGCGGGAGCAGAGGTGGGACAGTGGAGTGGGCGGAGAGGATTATGCCTGCATTGCTCAGCGCCTTGGTACATATTCTTCCAAGAATCCAGAGCCGTGAAGTGGCTTAGTTTCTAGCTCCTGCCCCTTCTCCTAGGACATGTTGGACTCTTTTGGACTGGCTTCGCCTCCACAAACCAATTAGTTGGACTCCTTTGGAGTGGCTTCGCCTCCACAAACCAATCAGTACTGAATATGTCTTGTGCTACGCAAATCATGATGCAAAAGTGTCTTTAAAGCAGAAGTTTTATCCCAGGCTTCCAAAGATATATGACCAGTGACTCCATCTAAGGAAAGCAGATTGAGTCTTTCTCTCACAATTCTTCTTCATAGAATCTTATGTTAGCCCTTGAGCACCCCACCTTTGGAACACTAAATCTTTCCCGTCAGTTCCTGAGTAATCTTTGTGTTATATGACACTCTAAATAAATAGTTTACATTGTCAGTGGAAGTGAATTAAATTCTCCTGGGGAATTCTGACTTCTTTATTCTCTCTTCATTCTATGTTCCTTTTTTTAAAGACACCCAATTCCTTTTCCTTGCCAACAAATTCCCATCTCTTGCCTTTCAATAATGACCAAAATTAAGACCAAAACACTTCTTCACTAAATATTTGTTGAGTATTGAATCACTAAGAAGGAGTACAAGTACCTTGGAATAGCCCCACCTGCCCTCTATTTACTTCACTAAGATGAAGCTAGAGGGACTGGGGTTTCCTGGGGAGAGTGCAGTACCCAGGGAGAGTCATCCATGAGTGCCCCCATCTCATGTTTGTGTCCAAGTAAAATTTGGTGAGCATGAATACCCAGGGGGAAGTTTTAAGAAGAAGAAGGAAAAAAAGAGGAGACGTGACAAAAGCTCAGTGAGCAGGCTATCTCAGCGGTGAAAAGAGGCCAGGCCGCTTTCTTTCCTTTAGCTTACTAATATACATATTTTTAAACACGAAGAAATACTGAAACAAGGGTGGCAAAATGTTTACATTTAGCAGAAGAATATACGCACATATGCAAATACATATAGTTGTATATACTCATGTAGTTTCACTTGACAACAATGTCAAAAGCTTAACTGCATAGGTGTGAGGTCAGGCAATTCCACCTCCCTCTTGTTCCCTCTCCTGCCCCACGTCCCAGTGCTGCCATCATTACAGTAGGCTCTGGAAGGAGAGAACCCAGGATTGGGTGTGGTTTGGTTGCCAGGAAACCACACTATGTGGGTAATCCAGGTCTTCTCTCCTCCCATACACCGCCTCCAAAACACAGCAGAGTTTATTTTTTAAATTAAACATTTTTAAAATAGTCTTTTGAATAGGTAACATATTCATATGTTTCAAACATTAAAATGTACAAAAAGCTCGTATAAAACAAAAGACACCCTCCCACCCTACCCTCTTTATTCAGTTCCCAACCTCTTCAACAAATAACCACTGCTATTTCTTTTTGTTTATCCTTCCGGATTTTTTCAGGCTTAAGTAAGTCATATAGACATATTTTATTCCCCCTGACCATTTTTTACATACACGACAACCTGCTTATACACACATGGTATGTATAGTTGTATTTTTCCGCATGATTTTTCCATATTGATTCATTGAGAACACTATTTTTTTTTTTTTTACAGCTAACCAGTGTTCCATTGTGTGGATTTACCATAGTTGATTAAATCAGTTCCCTTTTGATAAACATCTAGGTGGCTTCGTAATCTTTGGCTACTACAGATGATGCCTCATAAATAACCCTTGTACAAAGTTCTATTTTTCCATATGCAAACGTATTTGGAAGGTAAATTCCTAGGGTCAAAGAACATATATATTTGTAATTTGCATAAATACTGCCAAATTGCTTTTAATAGAAATTGAACCACCAACAATGCATGAAATTGAGTTTTTGCTAGTTAGATAAGTGAAAAATAGTATTTCATTGTAATTTTAATTTCTTTTATAATTGGCATTTAAAAAAATTTAACAGCTACTCCTTATTTTCCTTCAAGAAACTCTCTGCTTAGACATTTGAAACTTTTTCTATTTGGTTGTTAATGTTTCTTACTGATTTGTAATGTGCATCTTTATATGTTAGGGTGATATAGGTTGTAAGTATTTTTGCCAGTTTATCATTTATATTCTGACTTTGCTTATGACTTTTTTTGAGAGAAATGCATATTTTTAACAAATTTTAATTTTTATATAGTCAAATATATCAATATTTTAAGTTTTTTGAATTTTGTACATTTCTAACTTTGTTAGAAAGACCTAATCTATTTTGCAGGTCTAAAAAATTCTTCCATATTCTACTCTAATATTTTAATAAATTCATATTGATATTGATGTTGTAGAGGAAGAACAATAATTTTCCCTCCACTGCTCTGAATTCTTGGTTGAGACTCTTATAATAAAAGACAGATTAACAAGAGGAAACAAACAGAAGTTTATTAACATGTGTACCTCGTGTATGCTTGGGAGACACCCACGTTAAAATGAGTAACTCCCTGAAATGGCTTTGAATTCAGAATTAAATACCATCTTACTAAGGAAAGGGGAAAGAAGATAGAGGCCTCTTAGAGGAGCGTAAATGACTTTTAGGAAAGATGGATGGGCCCGTAGAAGAATAGATGGGAGGTATGATAGCCTGTGACAGAGTTTATCTGGATGCAGTGTCCATGTCCCATCTCTCCTGTTAATCTTCCCTGGTTGGTGAAACTCCTGGAGAGGGGGTGTATGATGATTGAGTTCCTTTTGGAGGAGGATCTGTCTTTAGGTTGAAAAAGGAGTCCAGAGAAAGCTTCTTCCTGCATGTGCTATTTTTCAAGTGGTCAGAGCTCAAAATAATCAATATAACAAAGTGTCATATTTTAACAAAGTGACATATATTGGATATTTGGGGATGGCATGTCCTAAACTCCTACAATCATATTTCAGGGTGGCATATTCTGCTGCCTTTCACTGTTTTATTTGTATGGAATTTATTCTGTGTCAATTTGGTTCCCGATGGCTATCAGTTGTCCTGATATTTTGACGTCATGAATTGACTAGACCCTGTTTTTCCTTAAGGGTTGGGGACCCTTACTCAATTGTGGCAATCTCGTTCCTGAGTAATGCAGCGTGTGTGTGTGCGCGCGCGCTCCCACTCGCAAGCTAACAAAGCAAAGCCCCCAGGGCAAGCCTCCCATTTGCTGTGACAGCAGAGGAGAGATTTCTCCCAGGTACTCAGGCCATCCTGACTCAGACAGTCTGCTGTCCAGGGATGTCATGGGCTCACAAGAATCCCGAGTTGCCCACCAGCCCCTCCCCCTCCACAAATATGGAGTGCAGCAGTTTAGAACCACTGCACTCAGGGGTGGAATTAGGCTTTGGGCCTGAATAAATAATTAGAAATTGGCTGCTGAGAGAATGTCTCTGGTGATTGCTTACTGTGGAATTTTGCTGGGTGGCACACAGAGTTTTATTACCCAATTAAAATACGGCAGATTAAATTGTGCAAAAGGAAGATGGAGTGGGCAATAAATCTCCCGTGGAATGGGCTGTGGGAGGCCCACCCGAAAGGCATGAATTGATGGTTCAGAGAGAACTGAGAAAAAGAGTAATCTGGTTTTGCCAAAGGAATCACTAGCCAAGTATATTCTTGGAGGAAGACTGAATATGTGCCTTGGGGAGGAGGCGTGGTGAGATTGGAGGTGCACTGTGAGAAGAAAAGGTAAGTTTTTCAAGTTTCCAGTGAAGAGTCTGGATGGAAGGGAAATGGGGATCCAGTGAAGGCAGCCAAGGGTAATACGAACCATCTCTCCTGGTGAAGTGACAGCCTTCTGTAACATACAAACACTGAAATAGATATTGGTGATTTGGTGTTTCCCATTGCCTGATGCTACATAACTTGAATGATCAGGTCATAACAAGTTCTAAAATGTCAGTGAAGTAAGGACAGGCAGGGTTATCATATCAACTACACATGAAAATATACGTATCTTGTATTGGTTTGCTAGGGCTGCCAGTACAAAGTACCTCAGTGGGTGGTTTCAACAACAAATTTATTGTCTCACAGTTCTGAAAGCTGGAAGTCTGAGATCTAGGTGTTGGCAGGGTTGGTTCTCTCTGAGGACAATGAGGGGAGGATCTGTTCAAAGGTCTCTCTCCTTGTTTTGTAGGTGGCCATCTTCTCCGCATCATCATCCCTTTATCTATGTCTGTGGCCAAATTTCCCTTTTTATAACAATACCAGTCATATTGGATTAGGGCCCAACCTAATGACCTCATTTTAATTTGATTACCTCTGGAAAGACCCTATCTCCAAATAATGTCACATTCTGAGATAGTGGGGGTTAGGGTGTCAATGTACGAATTTTGGGGGCACATAATTCAACCCATAACACTTGACTATCTTAAAAAATAGCAATTTTCTTATTTATGTGAATAAATAAGTTGGGCCCTGGGGCCCCAACTCAGTCCCAGGGCTTATTGATACATCGTTTTCTCATAGAGTTAGTTTGCAGTGCTGGATTTCAGCTCGCTACTGTGACCCTATAACTGCAGCCGTAGGTGCATTTGCTCCTGTTTGGTACTCAGTGAAGGGGACAAACTTTGGTTGTTCTTATCTTAATGGTGAGGATATAAATATTTCTCCTTGGAAAACATATGTGACCTGTGAGTCTTCCTCTGGCTTTCCTTTTCACCTTGCTTAGGGTTACCGGATATTGTCTTTGAGAACAGTTTGTCTGCCATTTGCACCACTGAAAGGAATTTATAAAGCGTATCCATACACTGGGGGTGACCCAAAAAAATGTATACAAGTGGACACTTTGATCAACGTTGCTCAAGCAGTAGTGCGCCATAATCAGAAGTGTCTGGATGCTGATGGTAACCACTTTGAGCACCTTTTGCAATTGCAGAAGTCAAACATGACTTGTATTCATCTTTTGTTATCAGTATATATTAAGTATCACAATTTTAATACAGTTTTCCTTTCTTAAAATGTGTATACATTTTTTTGGGGGGGCCCCCTCCGTAAAAGTGTGTCATGTATATCCAAGATTTTAGTTGAAACCATCCTGCTGCCCTCATCTGGCCTGGAGCTTGAACCTGCTGCATGTCTAGCCATTGAACAAAATGAAGCATGGACACTGTAGGGATTGTCTTTGAATTGTGTCAACATTAATTGTGTCAACTAATGTCCTACAGCAAAGCATATTAATAATGAAGACAAAAATTTGCGTGCCAGAGTTCAAAGCTTAACTCTGAACCCCAGCCTGGATCTGTCAACAGGGACAAGACTAGCTCCTCACTTCTCAGCTCGCAAAGTCTGTGCCTCGCATGGGTAGGTCCCTTAGTCTAGAAAGCTTCCTTGAGTGCTTTTTGGTTTAAACTGATTTCATTCATTCATTCAGCCCGCACTCATTCCAGAGCTGCTCTGTGCTAGTCACTCTTCCAGATGAAAGGAGATAGTAGGGATCAAAACAGAGACCCCATCCTCATGGGCTTATAGAGTTTATAGTCTGGTCAGGCTAAACAGTTAGCATCATGGGTAAGGTAATAAATGCAAAACATTAAAAAATACGGCAAAGGGATCAGGAGTGAGGTCTCAGGGAAGAGCTGCAATTTTTTCAAGGAGTAGGTCTCATTAAGAAGTTGACATCTGAGCAGACTTGAAGGAGAGGAGGAAATGAGCCTTGTGGCCATCGGGCTGAGTGTTTCAGCAGAGAGAGCAGCCAGGGTCCCTAAGCTGGAGTGTACCCGGTGAGATTGCAGAAGAGTGAGAAGGCCATTGTGCCTGAAAGGTAGTTATCCAGAGAGAAGAGTAGATGAGGTAGGTGAGGTTGGTGGGGAAGAATACTTTCTTCTAGGACTTTAAAAGGCCTTTGGCTTTTATCTTAGGGAAAGGAAAACCATAGCAACATTTTAAGCACAGGAGATCAATGAGCTGAATTATTTTGTACTTTAATAAATGTGCATAAAGATCATTCAGGCTGCTCTGTTGAGAATAGATTGTAGGAAGGTGAGAGTAGAAGCAAGGAGACCAGTTGGGAGACTATTGCTGTAACTTATGATGGATGCTTGAATTGGGAGGAGCCATGGTGGTAGTAAGTGTTCAGATTCTGGATGGATTTGGAAAGTAGAGCCTAGAGAATTTTCTGATGAATTGGATGCTGGACTGAGAGGAAAGGAGTCATGGAGGACACCACGGGTTTGGCCTGAGAATCTGGAAGGATGAGTTGCCATCAGCTGAGGAGCGGGCTGTGGGCAGAGCAGACTATGGGAGGAGGATCAGGAGTTCAGTGCTGACATGGTCAGTGTGAGATGCTCATCAGTTCTCATCAGAACCAAGTACAGATGTCTAGGCACACACTGTGCCTCATCCTTCAGCCCTGGAAAGGTGTCATATTTAGGTAAGTAAGGTCCCCAAAGGCATAGTAGGGAAGCAGATGGTGCTATGGTCTGAATGTTAGTGTCCCCCTCAAATTCATAGGTTGAAATCCAGTCTGAGGTATTTTGTTATAGCAGCTCAAATGGACTAAGACCGATGGACTGATAAACAAGTAATTATTTTTTCTAATTTCTTCAAGGACATTAAAGAAGATCCATAATCCCTAGCAGGCCTTCTCAGATCCTCTGTTCTTTCTACCACAAACCTCTGATAATTCACACTCTCAAAAGCCTTTTCTTGGCCACCACATCCCCTCAAAACACTCTCTTCAGCCTCAGTGTGTTGGCTCTCAGCTGTGGGTCAACTTCAGGATGTAGATTGACTAAATTTCTTTGAACTTGAACGGTATCAGAATATGCCGCCCCAAGACATACCACTTTGACATATCTTGAGCTGAAGGCAGTTGAGAAGCAGATAGAAGAAAAGTTCTCTGCCCTCCCCATATTGGCATGAAAGCAGGACATAAATTTGTAAAGGTGTCCTTCCTCTTCTCTTCACCAGGAAGAAGTTAATTACCAGAGACAACTCTAGACCTGTATCAGCCCAGAGATAACACCAAAGGAATCTACGTAACAAAGATTGCTCATATTAGTCCTCATCTATCATTAGTTTCCTCATGTTTGGCCTTCCCACAATTTGCCACCCCTAAAAATTCAAAGCTCTTTTCCTTTGCTTGTCACTTCTCTAATATTAAGATGCTATATAAGCCCAAGTTCTAACCAAGTTCTAATCACCCCTTTGAGTTACTCCTCACTGAATGTTCCCATGTGTATGCAAGAAGCAAATGTTAATAAACTTCTGTCTCTTATTAATCTGTCTGTTATCAGTATAATTTACAAGGCTCCAGCTGGAGAACCTAGAAGCACAGAGGGAAGAGTTTTTCCTCTCTTACAAATTCTTTCCCTCCTCCCTTGGCTTCTCCATCACACAATGTCCAGGAAGAAATGTGGCAGAGTGGACTGTCCTCAGAAGCTAGGGTACAGCTGGGCAGAAGGAAAATTGGGCCAGAAATGTTGGGATCCTCACTGGCAGATTAAAGGAGCAGATAAGTTAGCAAATTCACAAGTGTTAATACATGTTGCCATGGTGACTCTTGGCCTGGTGAGGGTCTCTCTGTATCTGGACCATCTCAGTTCACCATTATTGCTACATCTGGATAAGATCAGGAGAAGCACTGACAAGATTTCATAAATGTGAACTATTTTACAGGTTTGTACTTAATAAATAGTACTTTAAGCTCCCCCAATTCCATTCTCCACCAGTAATAAGTAATAATTCTTGCTCTTGGGGTTCCATGACTCCCCCAGTGTATTCGCTCCTGGTGGTTTGTTTCATTGCTCTGTACCCCACCAGCCAGCTGGCTTCAGAGTGGCAAGGATGGGCTTGTCATGCGGCACTGCTTCCCCAAGACATCAGGGGCTCAGGGATTCGATGGCTGGTTGAATGAATGAAGGGAGAGACAGATGAGTCCTTCATGAACAGAAACTGCATTATTCATTGTTTTGAGTACATATACAAGTTTTAAAAGTGCTACATGATCACTACTGAGAGTGTTCTTTCTTATACAACTTTTTAAAAGCTCAATTTCCTGAGGGGATGTTTTTCAGTGGGGTGACATCATTAATTTTATAGTGAAAGTCATAAGATTTGCGTCAGAGAAATGTTCCTTATAGCTATTTTGGGGAAAAATTACTGTGTCACGCAAGGGCTACTCTGTTTTTATCTTGATCCAAAGATATGTATAAGATTATTTTTAAAAAATAAAACATAATGTTTTGTGTTCATTTAACAAAATAATTGCATTTTCCATTATAAATAGTATAAAAACTCATATAGAAAATTTTCAAAAAGAAAACACATTTTGATGTATTTTCTTTCAGTAACTTTTTAATATCTAGGTTTTGAGGGTTTTTTTACAGCTATGCTTATTTTATTTATTTATTTTTTCATGTCAATGTTCTAATTCAAAATTAAAAGGATGAATGTACTCAAGATATTACAGATGAATGACTCACTTGAGTCTACTATGCTCATTTGGTAATAAATATAGGATACTCTCCATGATGGGAAAGGCTGAATGATACCTGAAGTTTTCATTCATTCCACAAGCATATACTTATTACTTATTAGGTGCTGGCCTGCAGAGATGACAATGACATGATCCCAAATGTATGTTGCTCATATTGATTCAGCCTCTAATGTTTTACATCACCTGTGGGTTAAACTCTAAGAGCTAGTGAAATTACAGTACTAATCAAACGTAAAATTAAAGCAGTCTGTTTAGCCAGGACTTTGTAAAATAGCCACTAGAGTAGAATAGTGATTTCAGTAGACATGTCTTCCTCTAAATTCACTCATGACCTGCGCTGGGTGGATTTTTTTTCTTTTCTGAGCCTTGTCTGACAGCTACGCAAGTTTCTTCTGGTTCCTCTCTTTAAATCAAGGGATTTGGTTTGCAGGAAACTTCCTTCTCCACATCACAACTGGGTGCCAGGGCCCAACAGGACTCTGAATTCGGATGATCTTGGTGGAGGCAAGGTAAGACGTTTTCCCTGTTTGCACTACAGCTTTCAGTACAGTTTTGGCTGCTTGGATTAGGGAGGTGACACCATCCAAAGCTGACATGATGAGCTCTCCCCGCAGGCTCTGGATCTCAGCTTTCACTTGACTGCAGATTTCCAGTCGCTGAGAGTAGAACTTAATCTG
The DNA here is from genome assembly GCF_057876585.1 of Rhinolophus sinicus. Taxonomy (NCBI): domain Eukaryota; kingdom Metazoa; phylum Chordata; class Mammalia; order Chiroptera; family Rhinolophidae; genus Rhinolophus; species Rhinolophus sinicus. The sequence goes on from NC_142502.1 coordinate 47,935,277, forward strand.
TTCTAGGTAGGCCAACAACTCCCATTTGCGTGATGGATCTGGACATTGGTTTCCAATCTGCCGAGCAAGGATATCTATCCTTGGTCCTGATTCTGCTGTCATTTTAGCTGTACAGATCACATCAGTTGTGTGCTTTTGTGGTCCTTTGCCCTTTGAAACGGCAGAGTAATTTTCTCTCCCGGACCCCTTGAAGGCACAGCCACTAGCACCAGAGTTACACTTTTATCTTTTTGCCCACATGCCATCTCTGCGTGCAGTAACTGTTTACTGTCCTGTAACCACTAATGTAAAACTGTGCTCATTTTAAATATAATTCTTCTGTGTGAAGAGTAAAACCTTGGGAACCAGTCTGACTGTTGTCTAAAATGTCTTCTTAAGATTTTGAAAGATTTATCCAAATAAGAAACATGAACAGTATAATGAAATGGGCACAGTAACTGGGTCAATTCAGGGCGATAAAACCCTCCACACAGTGAAAATAAAGCCTAAGGTGTTACTCGACAAATAGAACATAAACTTAGGCAGTTATGGCTAATACTGAGACGTGAAGAAGAAGCTAGAAGCCCCACTGGGCCTCCTAAGCGTATCCAATTTGAGAGCCACCTCACTAATCTGTGAGAACCAGCAATATTCCCAGGCAGTAGGGGAAACATCAGGAGAATATAGGCACGGTGGAGGAGTGAATAATTTCTTGGCATCAAATTAATATATGAAAGTGAATTAAAATAAATCCTCAAGACTGGCAGCATTTATCTCAGTGTCGGCTGGGAATCAGGGGGCCAAGAATCTAAATTGTTCCTCACATTAAGTCATTTATCAGACAGACTATGTCATAAATGTGGTCAATTCTACATCTTCCTTTGTCAGTCAGGGTTGAGAATAACCCAGGTAAGTCCATGATAACAAATCTTCTGAAAAAGAAAAGGAAAATTCTGTTTTGATGGCAATAATCTCTAGGGCCCCTTCCCCCACCAATGAACTTTATTAGGGCTGTAGAAAGGCAAAACTTTTCCTCCACCCTCTTAGGGATTCAGCTTGGCCTGAGAAGTTGACATAAGATAAATTAACAGGAGAAAAACATATAAATTTTATTTTTATATGTCTATAGTGGCCTCCATAGGAAAATGAAGACCTGAAAAGCAGTAATGCCTAAGTGTTTATATACTAGGTAGAGCAAAGAGTACTAATTACAAGAAAGTAACTAAAATATATGTAGAGACTAAAGGAAGATAGGGGTTATTTTAACAAGGTTTGTTTGTACAAATGCTTCTTGGCCTCGACTCCCCATCTCTGGTGATAAGAATGTTCTTTTCCTCCAGGTACAGGGAAGGCCTGTTTCACATGAGAGTCATATCTCCTGTTTTTAGGAAGAAAAGTGGAAGTCACAATGCCTTTCTTACAGTTGTTTTCCAAGTGCCTTGGTTTATGCTCAAAATAAGCAATATGTCAAATTGGCATATTTTGGGGGTAAATTGGCAGATTTGGGGGTGGTATGTTCTGAACCCACCCACTCAGCCCTGCATTACCCTCATTCTCACTCAGGGGAATGCAAGTGGGCTCTAGAGTGGGTGCACAAGGTCATAGTGATGGCCCATGGTGGGGTGCAACGGAGTGAAGACGTGCATAACAGAACCACTCAAAGCTCTACGCTTTGCTCCTCTCCGGATTGGCTTTACCACAGGTGCCTCAAGCACCTGACCGTCAGGGGTCTGACGCTGGAGGACGTTCCCCGGGGTTCCACTAACTCTGGCCTCTGTTGACAGGCATGGCTGTAGCCTTGATACATGGGCCACCAGCACCCATTCCTCCACTACCATGTAACTTGCCGATTCCTCCTTGTAAGGGAGCAAACTTTATTCACCTCATAACTTAAAAAAGAGACAACTCCTGTTGATATTATGGAAAAAGGGTTCAAAGAATCCAACTATCCTCCTGACAAACAAGGATACTCTCCTACATAACTATAATAAAACCATCAAAATCATGAAATTAACAGTGATAGATTATGTTGGGAGGAAAATTTTCTTCTATCATTTTATATTCAAATAGTGGGAGAGGGAGGCTGAGAATTAACTAACAATAGACATATTAACAGGAGAAAAGTTTGTTTATCCATGTGGAAGCTTTCAGATGAAGAGAAAACCTGAACAGCTACAGGGAGGGGTTTATGCAGGTAGCAATTTAATGGGGGTGGGTGGTTAGTGGTATTGAAGGCATCAAAGGACAGAAGTTGGAATGAGGCTTAGTTACACAATCTTTTGTAATGTTCTGGTATCCAAGGTCAAATCCCTGACTGGGGACCTCACTGGAAGGAGCTGTGCCCGCTGACTTTCATAAAGTTTTGCTTTAGGGACGTTCAGATAAGAGCACTTTCTACATCTGTTGAGCTCGGGTATTTCCAATTTGAAATAATCTTTGTATCATTCAGGTATGTTATCAGTCCTGTCAGTTACCACTATCTAATCTACAGTCTCCATTTAAGTTTTGCCAATTGCCCCAACAGCATTGTAGAGCAAAAGGACCCAATCTAGGGTCACCCATTGCACTTACTTGCCACATCTCTCCGTTTTTCTTCAATCTAGAAGAGCTCCTCAGAAACTCTTTCAGTATGTTGATATTTTTGAAGATTATAAGCCCTTTATCTTGGCCGAATTTTTTTTTTCTTTGAGGTAATTAATTTTTTTTTAAATGTATTTTTAAAATTTATTGGGGTGACAATTGTTAGTAAAATTACATAGATTTCAGGTGTACAATTCTGTATCACATCATCTATAAATCCCATTGTGTGTTCACCACCCAGAGTCAGTTCTCCTTCCATCACCATGTATTTGACCCCCTTTACCCTCATCTCCCACCCCCCCACCCCCCTTACCCTCTGGTAACCACTAAACTATTGTCTGTGTCTATGAGTTTCTGTTTCTCATTTGTTTGTCTTGTTCTTTTGCTGTTTTTGGTTTATATACCACATATCAGTGAAATCACATGGTTCTCTGCTTTTTCTGTCTGACTTATTTCGCTCAGCATTACTCTCTCAAGATCCATCCATGTTGTCACAAATGTTCCTATAGATATCATCTTTTCTTACCACCGAATAGTATTCCATTGTGTATATATACCACAACTTCTTTATCCATTCATCTATCGAAGGACATTTTGGTTGTTTCCATGTCTTGGCCACTGTAAATAAAGCTGCAATGAACACTGGAGCACACGTGTCTTTATGGATAAATGTTTTCAGATTTTTGGGTAGATACCAAGAGAGGGATTGCTGGGTCATACGGCAATTCTATTCGTAATATTTTGAGGAACCTCCACACCGCCTTCCATAACGGCTGCACCAGTCTGCATTCCCACCAACAGTGTATGAGGGTTCCTTTTTCTCCACAGCCTCTCCAACACTTGTTACTATTTGCCTTGTTGATGACAGCCATTCTGACTGGGGTGAGGTGATATCTCATTCTGGTTTTGATTTGCATTTCTCTGATGATTAGTGATGTTGAGCATCTATCTATCCATTCATTTGTCTGTAAGGAAGGAAAAAATTTCTCCTCCTTCTAACCTTCACAATTCTTGTTTGAGGCCCCTGTAACAAAAGGCAGATTCATAAGAGAAAAGCAAACTAAAGTTTATATCTCATATATACCTGGGAGAAACTCAGGGAAAGAGGAACTCAAAAAGGTAACTTAGAATTCTGGCTTATAGGGCATCTTCAATAAACAATCATACATTTGTAGAGAAACGACAGGACAGAAGAAAATGGGTTTAGGTTTCCAAGGGTGGCAGACTGTGAGAAGGTAAATACACGAGAAGAAACTAAGGGAGTAAGATTTGCTTGCAGATTCTTCTGGTGCTCCCTGATAAGAGTCTATCCCCAGAGAAGGATAACTTATGTCTTGCCTTTAGCCAGAACAGAGAGAGCGTATGGAGAACTTTCCCCTGCATTTTCTGCTTTCCGATTGCCTTCAGCTCAAGATAATTTTTATGTCAAAGACGCATATTTTGGGGTGGCACATTCTGGTTTCCTGCAATTTATTCACTTATTTGGGGCAAGTAACGATCATGTACTGTGGATGGAGCTCTGTCAAACATTGGGATATATAGTGCAGTAGATGGATGTGGACTTTCCTTAGGAAAGGCCCCTACAGCTTCTATAATGGTTAAGAAGCCAGATTATAGATTCAGGATATCTGGGTTCAGGTCCCAGCATGGCTACTTACTTCCATTAATATCTTGCACATGTTACTTAACATACATGCCTCACATAAAGAGGGAAGGTGAATAAACACACCTAAGACATAAGGGAGACATTTACTTGAAATGAGTTAATACTGGCATCTTGGTAAGTATCAGTAATCTGCATCTGAAAATTAGGTTTTCTGTCTGGAGATGCTAATTGAGTTTTATTTCACATTATTTTAAAAGGGAAAAATTATAATATGTTACACATCAACCCCCAAAGCCCCAACCAATTTCCTAAGGCATAACTGAAGTATGCTAAAACACCTAAAGAGATGTGCCACCCTAAAATATGCCACTTTGGCATGAGTTATTTTGAGCGAAGGTATCTGATTTCCTGACCTCTCTTACCTACGTAAAAGCAGACCCTCGCAAAAGAACTCAAGATTAGCAACTCTCATCTTTAAACTATCATATCTCTCATCCATCTTCCTAAGGGCACATTTTTTATTCAAAAAAAGCATTTGTATCTGTACCCTTTCTCCCTCTTTCTAAGAAGTCATTTGCTCTTCCACAAGTCCTGCTCTGCTTCTCTCCAGCCCTATGAAGATATTATAAAAACTCTAAATGCTAACTGCCTTCTTGAATCACATTTTTTGTGAACTCTGACATATAGATGTAAAACAAAGCTATTGTCTTTTCTCTTGCTAATCTGTCTTTTGTCTGTTTAATTTGCATACCCCCAAGAAAAAAACAAAGGAGGGTAGAAAAAAATTTTTTTCTTCCTGATTCACCTATGTATGAGTAACAATGATCACATTTACGATGCAAAATGTTTAAAACATTGATCACCAGAAAATTAAAACAATTGCTTTGTGTATAGTCACATCTCTTCCATTGGACTTACTATTTTTCTTCCTTTAATTCCTTATCCACAATTCTCTTCAAAATTTTCTCAACTTTTCTGCTATTCATTGTACAGCTCTCAGCAAAAACAGTGGCTCAATATGGAAAGCAATGGTACATGCTTTCAGAACAAATGCCAGTGACAGAGCATGACTCACTCTGAGCACGACGCTCTGAGGTCACCGAGCATCAGCAATATCCAAAGACTGCACCCCCTCTGTGGAAACTCACTGTGCTTTTCAAAATGTCTATGGCTGTTGCTACTGTTCTACCAGTTGAATTTGTAAGATAACTGGGAAATTTTCCCTCACATTGTTTTGATAAAACATATTGAACTTTTGGAGATACAAATATAAAATTTTCCATTAGTTTAAAACAAACAAACTCTGTGTTGAGATATACGCATTCTATGAAGTGTGGGTATTAAAAAACAAGAGGTGTTGTTTTGAGAGATATTTGGCAGTTACGCTGTCATATGTAAAGCACTTAAGATGGTGCTTGGTGCAAAAAAGTATTAGCTATTATTATTTTACCTTTAACAACCCAACATTCTAGTGGGAAAAGCAGGCAAATAAATGCAAGATGATTAAAATCACTGCAGATTGTGATGTTTTCTGAAGAGATTGAATAGCATGATAGAAAATAATGTGGGGGGGAAACTTCATGTGCAAGGTCATGGTGGCTTTACTGGGGAGGCAACATCTAAAAATAAACTTGAAAATGAGAAGAAGCCAGATATGAGGGGAGCCATGGCAAAGCATTGCAGGCACAGGCAAGAGCAAGATCCCAAGGCAAAAGGGAGAAGGGATGCTTGAAGTGCTGTGGTTAGAGAGCAGGGAGTAGGGAGAACTCTGTAAGATGAGGCAGGAGAGATAGGCAGGCCTTGGTCATGTAGCGTCTTGGAGGCCGGCCATAGTTCAGAGTCTGGATTCTAGTCTAAGTGCTGTAAGAAACTAAGAGTTTTAAGTGGAGGGATGAAATGATCTGATTTAAGTTTATAGATCCCTTTTGCTGAGGAGAGTGGGCTAATGGAGATTTCAAGTGGAAGCTGGGAGATCAGATTAGGTGAAAAAATGTTTGCAAAGTTGTCTCTAATGTCTGGGCATGCGTGCATGCATGGGTGCACACACACACACAAACACACACACACAATTGAAGAATTGTGTTCTCTCTGTCTTTCAGGAGGTGTCATATTTTCTTATTTCTTTTTTTAATTAAGATTTTTATTAAAATATAACTAACATAAAATATTATATTAGTTTCAGGTGTACACAATAGTTATTCAACATTTATGTATCTAAAGAAGTGATCACCATGGTAAGTCCAGCAACCATGTGACACGGCACCACACTATCACAATATTATTGACTATATCCCTATGCTGTACATTACATCCCTATGACTTATTTGTTTTATACCTGGAATTTTGGACCTCTTATTCCCCTTCACCTTTTCTCTCCCGTTTTAATTTTTCAATTACAATTGACATTCAATATTATTTTATATTAATTTCAGGTGTATAGCATGGTGCTTAGATATTTATATAATTTAAGAAGTGCTCCCCCTGACTAGTCTAGTACTCACCTAGCATTATACATAGTTATTACCATATTATTGACTATATTCCCTATGCTTTACTTTATATCCAAATGACTATTTCGTAACTACCAATTTATACTTCTTAATGCCTTCACCCTGTGCCCCAATACCTCTCCCATCTATCATCCCAATAAATCTAGTACCCATCTGACACCATACATAGTTATTACAATATTGACTATATTCCTTATGCTATACCCTACATCCCCATGACTACTTTGTAACAACCAATTTGTGCTTCTTAACCCCGTCCCCCTTTTCACCCATTCTCAACCCCATTCCTGTCTAGCAATCATCAAAGTGTTCTCTGTATCTATGAGTTTGTTTCTGTTTTGTTTGTTTCTTTATTTTCCACATAAAAGTGAAATCACATTGCATCTGTCTTGTGCTGTCTGACATACTTCAGTTAACACAATACCTTCCACGTTCATCCATGCCGCTGCAGATGGCAAGAACCCATTCCCTTTCATGGCTGAGCAATATTCCATTGTATATATGTACCACCTTCTCTTTATCAATTCATCCATCAGTAAACACCCAGGCTGCCTCCACATGTTGGCCACTGAAAACAGTGCTGCAATGAACATATGGATGCACACATCCCCTTAAATTAGTGTTTTGGGTTTCTTTGGATAAATACCCAGAAATGGGATAGCTGGGTCCTTCTTTGTTTCTTGTTATAGCCTCTGTTTTTAAGTCTATTTTGTCTGGTGTAAGTGTGGCTACTCAGTTTTTTTTTGTTTTGTTTTTTTCATTTCTATTTTCAACATCTTTTTCCATCTCTTTACTTTCCGTGTGTGTGTGACTTTCAATCTGAAATGATTCTCTTGTAGGTGGCATATATATGTGGGTTTTGTTTTCTTATCCATTCAGCCCTCCTATATCTTTTGATTGCAGGATTTAATCCATTTACATTGAAAGTAATTGTTGATAGATACGTAGCTATTGCCACTTTATTATTCATAATTTTGATCTCCTCCCCACCCCCCGTCTTAAAGAAGTCCCTCTAACATTCCTTGTAATACTGGTTTGGTGGAGATGAACTTCTTTAGTTTTTTCTTGTCTGGGAAGTTCTATCTGTCCTTTGATTCTAAATGATAACTTTGCAGGGTATGTCCTTGCTTTTCATCACGTTGAATATTTTCTGCCAATTCCTTCTGACCTGCAAAGTTTCTGTTGAGAAATCAGGTGACAATCTTATGGAAGCTCCCTTATGAGTTACTAGTTGCCTTTCTCTTGCTTTTAGGGTTCTCTCTTTGTCTTTAACCTTTGCCATTTTAATTATAATGTGTCTAGGTGTGGGCCTGTTTGGTTTCATCCTGGTTGGGACTCTATGCTTCCTGGGCTTGTATGTCTATTTCCTTTGCCAGGTTAGGAAAGTTTTCAGTCATTGTTTCTTGAGCTAGATCCTCAGTTCTCTGCTTTCTCTCTTTTCCTTCTGGTACCCCTATAATGAGAACATTGTTGCACTTGATGTTGTCCCAGAGGTCTCTTAAAGTAACCTCATTTTTTTTGGATTCTTTTTTCTTTTTGCTGTTCTGATTGAGTGTTTTACGCTACCTTGTCCTCCAAATCACTGATTTGATCCTCTGCTTTATCTAGTCTGCTGGTGATTCCTTCTAGTGCATTCTTCATTTCAGTTATTGTATTCTTCATTTCTGACTTTTGTTGTTGTTGTTGTGGTTTCTATGATCGTTTTAAAGCTTGCTATCTGTTGAAGCTCTCACTGAGTTCCTTGAGAATGCTTATAACTGTTGTTTTGAACTCTGTCACTGGTAGGTTGCTTGCCTCCATTTCATTTAGTTATTTTCCTGGAGTTTTCTCCTGTTCTTTTATTTGGGATGTATTTCTTTGTTTCCTCATTTTGGCTGCCTCTCTGTGTTTGTTTCTGTGTATGAGGTAGATTTTCTATGTCTCTCAGTCTTGGCCAGGTGACCTTATGTTGTAGGTGCCCTGTGGAGCCCTGGCACAGTCTCCCCGGTCACCTGCCTCAGGTGCTCCAGGAGTGTCCCTTGTATGGGTTGTGTGTAACCTCCTGTTATGGTTGAGACTTGGTTGCTATTAGCACATAAGTTGGTGGGACTGACCCACAGGTTGATTGGCTGTGGGGTTTGGCCATGTCCACAGGTTATGGGGTGCTGTGCAGGGGACTTACCCCAGTGATTGGGATTCACCCCAGTGGGCTCTGGTGCCTCTTGAGACCACCCTTTGGGTATGCCGCTTGTGGGGCTAATTGGGCAGGGTTCTGCTGTGGTCTGAAGCCTACCGTCAAGTATGTTGGTTCTGGGACCTCTTGGGAGGGGCTTGTGGTCAGGCTTTGGCCACCCACTCCCTGTGACAAGTCAGAGACTAACTGGTAGGAGCTACAAAGTCATCCACAGTTTTTCACTACCTGTGCTAAACCTGGAGGCAGATGGGAGAGGTCACGCTGTGAACCGACGATGGCTGCCACAAGTACCAGGCCTGGGGTAACTCTGCAAATAACCAGGAAACCTCAAGGCCTGCTGCCACCTGCCAGTTCCTTAAATCAGCCACTGATAAAGCCTCGTGTGGCATGTGAGTTGGGTGAGGCAAAGTCTCAGGGAGACATCAGAGTGGAAAGAGTTGTGGTCACCAAGTTAATATAGATTTTGGTTTGGTGCCAGTGCTGAGCCTGGAGCTACCCAGGAAAAGTCTCAGAGCACACAGAGGCCAGTTGTTGCCCTCCTGGGGCCCATGGATTTGGATAATTTTATAAGAAAGACGAAATGTGGGTGGGTCTGGCTGTTTGCAGAGAAAGTGCCTCTGGCATTGGGGAAGTTTGGGGGGGCAGGTCCCAGTGTGTCAGCAAGGCAGAGCCCTGGAGCTTACCAGACCAATCAGATTCAGGTTTGGCTGGAAGCATAGGGGGCGGGCTCAATACAATAAAGATGGCGGCTGCCCACCCAGCTGCTCGGGAGAACGACCCCACACAGGGAAAATGGCGACTGTCCTCCAGCCGTGGCCTTGAAGCTACACACCTCAGTCTGCTGCCCGCATGCCTCTGATGCCCCCCCGCCCTCCATGTCACCATCCTTCTGCTGGAGCCCAAGGTGAGTGCCTGCGAGCGAGAGTCTGTGCGCTGGTTGTTTAAGAGGACGTGTAGGTTTCCTGCAGCCTTCCATCCCACCCAGATGGTTGGAATCCCCACTGTTTTTCACAGCTAGATGTGGTGGGGGCTCCTCTTTTTGGCACCAGTACTCTGGGCTGGGGAGCCTGGAATGGGGTTGGGGTTCTTTGCTCCTCCAGAGGGAACCTCTGTGGCTGAGGTATCCCTTCCTATTTTCAACCACTACACGGAGGTTTGGGACCAGCCCAGTTTTCATCTCTGCTTCTCCTACCGGTCTAGATGTGGCTTCTTCTTTATATCCTTTGTTATAAAACTTCTGTTTAGCCAACTTCAGATGGTTTTCAAGGTTGATTATTCTATAATTTAGTTGTAATTTTAGTGTGTTCATGGAAGGAAGCAGGCACAGAGTTTATCTACTCCAGCATCTTGGATGTCTCTTTTTAATGTTTTCTATCTCCATTTTTATGTTTCCTATCTCTTTGTTGAAGTTCTCCCTGAGATCATTAAGCATCTTTATAACCAGTGTTTTGAACTCTATGTCTGGTATATTGCTTGTCTCCATTTTGTTTGGTAATTTTTCTGGAGTTTTGTTCTGTTCTTTCATTTGGGACATGTTTCTTTGTTTCCCCCACTTTGGCTGTATCCCTGTGTTTGTTTTTCTGTATTAGGTAGGGCTGCTGTACCTCCTGGTCTTAGTAGAGTAGCTTTGTATAGTAGGTGTCCTGTGGGGCTCAGTGGCAAACTCTTCCTGGTCACCTGAACTGGGTACTCCCACTGTGTTCCTCGTGTGTGCCCTCCTGTTGTAGTTGAGCCTTGGTTGCTGTTTTCACATCAATGGGAAAGATTGATTTTTGGGCTAATTTGTTGTGAGGACTGGTCGTGACTATAGTGGAGGAGCTGTGGGGCAGGGCCGACCCCATGGAGCATGATTCACTTTAGCAGAACTGTGCTGTCTGCCCAGTGTGCCCTTTGGGTGATGCTTGGGCTAGGCTGAAGCTGGCCATCAGGAGTGCCAGCCCAGAGGCCTCCTGGGAGGGAACCCATGCAGGCTAAGTTCAGCTACAGCCACTACCCTGCTCAGGGCCACCTGACATGAGCCACAAAGCAATCCAGAGATGGTCACCACTCACTCTGGGCTTGGAGTTGCCTCGAGATGCCAAGCAGTGAAAAAATGCCAGTTGTCACTACTGCCAGTCTTATGGCTGCTCAACCATAGGTACAGCACATGCTGAAGCCAGATGCTGCTTGTTTGGGTTTTGTGAACCTTTGAGAGATTTTAGGACAGTCCGCTGCATGAGCCAAGATGAGCTATTTATATGGAAAAGCCACTGGAAGAAGTTTTGGGTGGGCCCGGAGCTTGGGTTGGATGGGGTCTCAGGGAATGAGGGCCAATGAACAGTGTTAGCTAGGTTGATGGAGACTGAGATATAGCAGCTGCCTGTGTCTGCACACTGGAAGGAGGGAGGGCTCAGCAAAGAAACAATGGCTCCTGCCAACTCCTCTGTCTAGGGGAAAGCTTCTGCTCCAGTCCTTGCCCTAAAGCCAAACAACTCAGTTCCTCCCCCCACATCCCTGGTGCCTCTCAAACTGCTGCCCCAGCACCAGAGCTCAGAGCAGGTGAGTCCATTGATGAGTAAGTCCATGCACGGGACCATTATGAGGAGCACCTGGAACTTCAGCTGCCCTCCATCTTACTCAGCCACAATCTCTGCTGGTTTTCACAGCCAGAAGTTATGGGGACTTCTCTCCCCAGCATTTGGACCCTGGGCTGGGGAGTTTGATGTGGTGCTGGGACCCCTTGCTTCTCTGGGGAGGCTGTCTGCAGCTAAAATATTCCTCCCAATTTTTAACAGTGACACGAAGTTGTGAGACCAGCGTGTTCCACATCCCCTCCTACCAGTCTCAAGGTGACTTCTTCTGTATGTCCTTAGTTGTAGGGATTTGGTTCAGTTAGACTTCAGGCAATTCTCAATGATGTGGTTTAGTTGTAATTTTGATATGGTGGTGACAGGAGGTAAGCACAGTGTTTACCTACTCCATCACCTTGACTGGATCTATGGGAGGTGTCATTATTTAGAAATGGCAGCATGGCTGCAAAATGACAACATGATATAGATGGTACAGGAGAAGACTGAATTATGATGATTTGCTTCAGCTCCTTTTTATAGCACCTGGTAACTTTTGCTTGATCCTCCCTTAATGTACCTATTGTTGTACTTGGCTGTTGGTTTGTTTGTTTGTTTTGCCTTACTGCTTAGAAGAATGACATTGTGGCTATTCTGGTTGCATAAGCTAAATATCAGGGAGGTATGCTATTATTCCTCAGTAGGCGACAGCTGCAGTGTGACCATCTATTTCTTTTTGCATATTAAACAGATGGTTAGGAACAAATGACCTTTCTGAAGAGATTAAGGGTAAGACACTTTGGAATAAGGATTATTTGGAGCTGAGGGCAATTGAGAAAAGACAGATACAAAAAAAGCTCTCTGCCTTCCCCCTATTTACCTAGAAACAGGACATAACTTTGTAAAAGCGTCCCCTCTCCATTCTCTACCAGGAAGGACAGAAGTTAATCACTAGAGACAACTCTAGACCCGTATCAGCCCAAAGATGGCACCACTGGAATCAACATAACAAACTTTATCTTCCATATATTTGCCTTCCCACAGTTTGTTGTCCCAGACACTCGAAGTCCTTTTCCTTTGTCTTGTCATTTCTCTAACTTTTTTTTGTTCTTTTGCTGAGATGATATATAAGCCCAAGTTCTAACCTCCCCTTTGAGTTACTAATTTCTGAGCGCTCCCATGTGTATGCACAGTGCACAAGTTAATAAACTTCTGGTTTTTTTCCTTTTGTCAATCTGTTTTTTGTCAGTCTAATTTACAGGGTCCAGCCAGAGGGTAGAGAGAAAAGATTTGTTTCTTTCCCTACATGACAAAGAACAGAAAGTTTATACCAAGAGACCCAGAAACAGGCTAGTTCTGGCATAGAGAGGACCAGAGCTGGTTGCCTCATTTACTAGCTGTGCTTGCTTAGCCAGATAACAGGCTTCATATAGCCATGGTTTCTTCAGTGAAGTCTTTTTTGTGGAGATAGGGATGCAGAACAAGAATTAAATAAGATAGAATATGGTACTAGAACACTCTAGATTGTGTTACAGAAACAAATAACACCTGAAACTCAGTGGCATCAATGGCTTGGCACAAGTGGATTAAGATGTGAGCCAATGGGGGTTCTCCTCCTTCTGGATACTCTAGGATCCATATTTCCATCATCATGTGACATAGCCTCAACACGTAGCTGCCAAGATTACTGAAGAAAGGGAAGAGAGAATGTAAAACTGCATAATGTATTTTTAATGTTCAGATCTGGGAGTGACTTATGTCACATCTATCCATCCTCCGTTCGCCAGGACAGAGTCACATGGCCCCAATAAAAATGCCAGGAAAGCTGAAAAAAATGTTGTTTCTCAGTTGTCCAGAAAGAAAAAAGTGAAATGAGATTTGGTGAAATAATGGCATTGTCTCTACCACATGTAGGTAAATGTGTTTTATAAAATATTACTTCTAGCTTTTCTCTGCTAACGATACTTTGATATGACTATATATGGAGATTTCCTTTATAAATGTGACAATCCCTTACAAGGGGGTAACTGTTCTCCGAGCGTCTCCTATGTCTGTTGTTTCTCAAAATAATCAGCTCAAAACACTCCTTATGCCAAAGAGGCATATTTTGGGGTGGCACACTCTGCTACCCTTCTCTTACATATTCCCCGTTGACTCCTCCGAGCTTCTCTCTTACCACCACCCTTGCTCACCCTATTCCAGCCACACTGGACATTCTCTGTTCTGCCAATAGTCTGGCTATGCTCTAGCCTCCCAGCATCTGCTCTAGCTCTTCCCTCAGCCTAGAAAGGTCTTCCCTGAAATGGGAAGTCCCACTCTGCTGACTCCCTCCACATCTCACTTTAATACCTTCATGTATACTGAATATTGACTTTGTATAATTTTTATTGTTTGTCTCCCCACTCTCTATCCCCTATTGGAATGTATGTCCACAAGGGCACTGATTCTTTATGTTCTTTTTTTACTGATATTACCCGAAGTACCTAGTAGATGCACAAAAATATTTTATTGAATTGAATCAATCACACAGATTATTCACTAGCTCTTAATGGGTTAAGTGGCATAGAGGTTTGTTTTCCCTTAACACAGTTGCTGTGAACAGAGAGTGTTTGTGTTGCTCTAAATGATTGGAGGTGGGTGGAGTGCAGCAAGGATCCCAAAATTAGGGGGGGAAATCACTGTGAACATTTAAAAGGTCTTTTTTGTGTTGCTGATTTTGTGTTTCGGGCTATGACCAATGGCAATAGCATTATTTAAACGACAAATTTTAGTTTTTCAAGTAATGTCTTTGGAATGTTTTGCTTTTCTTCTAAAACAAGCTAACCCTGTAAAGAACATAAGCTTCAGTTTCAGCTTAAGAGAAAAACCTTTAGGTGGAGATAAAATAGAAACAAGCACCTCCATTCGATCTTTCACTACCTGGTCTGTTTGAAGACAGGACGTGTTTGGACAGTGGTACTTAATGAGATCATTTCTGTTACTGTTTGTGAAGGGCTTAGCTTTGTCTTGTTCTCTTTTGGGGCTTAAGAACTTGGACATTTTAGAATGCATTTTTCAAATTAAATACAGGGTTTCAGTTGCTTTGATGCGGTACAAGGGGACAGCAAAAAAAAAAGTCGTTGAAAATAATTTTTGAACTATGCGTGAACAGCTACTGAATCCTTGCGAAAACACAAATACATGTGAAAAGAATCAATATTGTATACATAAATGACATCTTATACAAAACTACATTTTGATGTGGTGGTGGTGAGCAGTGGTGGTTTTAAAACGTTATCTCTGTTTTAGAAACATTAAACCTTTCCTTGAATGAATGCCCAAATTCTCCCCTTTGCTTTGGTGGCTAGCGAGTCCAGGCATTTAGGGTGGGATTTGCATTTGTTTAGCAATGCCTTAAATTCCTTCGTGTGAAAAAGAAGCTTTTATCCTCTACCCGCAGGTGAGCTGGACACTTTTGCATCATTCAGTTCCATTCCAGAAGACTGGGGGTAAATGAGCTAAGAGATACGTCTACGCACAACTGGGCTGGTGGTGTTTGGGCTCTAAGTCCTGAAACAGCTGTCTTTGCTGTTTAACACTTCCGCCCACACTCGACGTTGGGCATTATATTAAATTTAATTGCATCACTAGATCCTAGTCATTCATTTTCAGTATAGTCCAACTATGTAAGAGCAGTGGGACATTTATTTATAATTTTGCTTCAACTCGTAATTATTTACCCAATAACATTGGTAGATTACCTCTGCCGGCTCCCGCTGCCTTATTAGAATGTCAGCTGTAATAAATAGCTCCTCTACTGCTTAATTACTTTGTTACAACAATCAGAATTTTAGTAAGCAAACTGATAAAAATAAGATTTTTCATCTTGTGCCAAGTCTGATTATTATGTTCTACAGCTAAAGGTAGAATTGGCCTCCTTCTTCAGCAATGCCAGTTGGTCGTAAATACAGGGGGTGGGGAGGGGGGGTGGGTGCCAAAAACAAAATGTATGCACACGACTTGTATTCATCTTTTGTCATCGGTATATATTGAGTATTACAATTTTAATAGTTTTTCCTTTCTTAAAATGTATATACATTTTTTTGGCATCTAATGTATGTTTTATATTGAGAACAACAAGCTTAAGGGTTTTTTCCTTTGAGGTGAGAGATGTGGGGTCGCCACTTGTATTGGGGGAGCCCTGCATTCTGACGCGAATCAGATGAACTGCCCGCAATTGCCAATAACATATTTTGTGGGCAGATGTCTCCTCACTTGTCTTCCTCAGAATTTAGGCAGAGTAGTACTTGAACTAACCTGCTTGTCAGGCAAGGGGATTATTTCTGAAAGGACCTCCAAGGAAAGAAATACCCCCTTTTCCTTGAGTCACATTCTCCTGTGCATTTTACGTTCAAGTTCTCAGCAATAAGAGGGAGCTACTATACTTTGCCTTCCACCCGGGATGGTTGAAAGGCCTGGAGTGCTGCGTGGCTCGTGGCTCCCAAGATAGAAATTGTCAGTCTCCACTGGAAGAATCGTGAGCAGGACAGGAGAAGCAAGGGAGGGAAAAAGCAAAGTCAGATTAAACTGAAAGACAATTTAAAGGTTAAATCTTGCCAGAAAACAAGAAATTACAATTTCAAAGTTGGGTAGAAAAATTGCGTTTCCCAATCCTGGAATTATCTAAAAATATATCTTTTAAAAATTTCACATATTATTGGTCAAATGGCAAAGAGGCCAGAACATGCGACAATTCAGTAGTATTTATTATTAATGGGAATGTCTTAGTTTTACAGATTTGTCAGCTACCTGGAAGAAGGTATCTAGTAATAGGCAAAGAAAACTGTACATTACGGTGAGACGCCCTTCCTCCTTCACCCGCACCATACCAATCACTTTCATCATTATATGTTTATCTAAGTTTATGATAGAAAAGGTAGGGCAGACCATGAAAAATAGCGAAGAATGAACAATGCCTGTCAGTCAGTGGTTTTCTTCAGCACTCTTTGATGACCCCAGGGCTGGGCTGGCCCATTCTTGGGTTTTGGGTAATTGTCCAATAAAACCCAGAGTGTAGCTAAGCCCTTTTATATGGGAGCATTCATATCAGCTACATGGCCCATGTTGAGGTCACCAGGAGTTAAGGCAGAGACAGGGAGAGACAGAGACAGAGAGAGACAGAGGGTGGGAAGGAGGGAGGGAGGGAAGGAGAAAAAGAGAAAGAGAGAAAGAGAGAGAAAGAAAGAGAGAAAGAGAGAAGGAGGGAGGGAGGGAGAGAAAGATTTTGGTACATTATTTAATATACAAATAAAAAGTGTTGATGTAGTCATTATAAGAAATGGAATATTTTTAACTCTTCGACGTTTATTTTATATTTAATTTCATATTTATTTTGAATTATATGGGTGGGGGAGGCAGTTCACCTTTAGGTAAATCTTTAAAAAAATTTTTTTAAATTTCTTTTAGTAGTTTCAGGTGTACAAAACAGTGTAATAATTAGACATTTATACCCCTCATAAAGTGATAACCCCCCCATCTATTACCCCTGTGACATCATACACAGCTGTTACAATACCATTAACTATATTCCCTGTGCTGTACTTTATATCTTGTGACTATATATATATATATATATATATATATATATATATATATATTAGATACCTTCTTCTAGGTAGCTGACAAATATATACATATATATATATATATATATATATATATATATATATATATATATGCAGAGGGTGCCAAAAAAATGTATACACATTTTAAGAAAGGAAAAAACTGTATTAAAATTGTAATACTTAATATATACTGATAATAAAAGATGAATACAAGTCAGATGTATACATTTTTTTGGCATCCCCGGTATATATATATTAATCATCATTGACATTCAGTATTATTCTACTTCAGCTTCAGGTGCATAGTGTAGTGGTCAGGTATTTACAATCCATGAACTGATTCCCCCGATAAGTCCAGTGCCCATCTGGCACCCTACACAATTTTTACAACATTATTGATTATATTCCCCATACTGTATTTCATATCCCTGTGACTATATTGTGACTACACATTTGTACTTTCCAATCCCCCTACCTTCTCCCCCGTCCCCACCCCTTCCCATCTAGCAACCTCAGTTTTTTCTTTATTTCTCTGAGTCTATTTCTGTTTTGTTTGTTCGTTTATTCTGTTCTTTAGATTTCACATATAAGTGAGATTGTATGGTATTTGTCTTTCTCAGTGTGACTTATTTCATTAGCATAATATTCTCTAGGTCCATCCATGTTGTTGCAAATGGTAAGATTTCATTCTTTTTTATGGCCGAATAATACTCCATTGTACAAAGGTACCGCAGTTTCTTTATCCAATTGTCTATTAATGGGCATTTTGGTTGTTTCCATGTCTTGGCTATTGTGAATAGTGCTGCAATAAACATAGGGGTGCATATATTTTTTTGAATTAGTGTTTTGGATTTCTTTGGATAAATAGCCAGGAGTAGAATTCCTGGATCATAAGGTAGTTCTATTTTTATTTTTTTGAGAAGCCTCCATACTGATTTCCATAGTGGCTGCACCAATCTGCAATCCCACCAACACTGCACAAGGGTTCCCTTTTCTCCACATCCTCGCCAGCACTTGTTTGTTGATTTATTGATGATAGCCATTCTGACAGGTGTGAGGTGGTATCTCATTGTGGTTTATATTTGCATTTCTCTGATGGTTAGTGACGTTGAGCATCTTTTCATATGTCTATTGGCCATCTGTATGTCCTCCTTAGAGAAATGTCTCTTCATGTCCTCTGCCCATTTTTTAATTGGGTTGTTTGGTTTTTCTGGTGTTGAGTTGTATGAGTTTTTAAAATAAATTTTGGATATTAACCCCTTATGAGATGTATCATTGGCAAATATCTTCTCCCATTCAATAGGATGCCTTTTTGCTTTGTTGATGGTTTCCTTTGCTGTGAAAAAACTGTTTAGTTTGATATAGTCCCACATGTTTGTTTGTTTGTTTGTTTTTGCTTCCCTTGCCTGAGGGGTATGTCAGTAAAAAGGTTACGGAGGGTAATGTCTGCAAATTTACTTTTTAGGTGAATCTTCTTGGTCTTGCCCAACCCATGGCCCAATCAGACTGGATCCATTACAGCTGATTTTATAGGCACCTCTTGTTACGCTGTAAAAAGGGTAATTTTCTTCTATTGCGCTGTGATTACTAGAGAGAGCCTCAAAAAGGCATGAGAGTGAATGAGTGATCAAACAATTCCTGGGACCTATGTTTGGCAACAGTGGAAAAACCAACAAATGGGTAGAAGCTACCTGACGAGTTCATCTTGTTTGCACAGGGTAATTAGGGAAAACGTGAGACTGTGAAATTTAGAGAAGGTATTCCAGACTTCTCTTTGGAATCATCACTTCTTGGGCCTCTGTTACTTCGATTACTTTCCTGGTCTTTCTGACATGCACCCGCGTCTGCACGTGATCTGCCCATGGTGTCCTTTCTGGTGGTCTGGGCTGTGTTAGATAACACCATCAATTTCTCTGATATAGTCCAGAGCTGAGCCAATGTGGGAAATAATGAACTTATTGGTAAGCTATAACCACATCCCTTTGTAACTCTCCTAGATTTGATTTATTAGTTCTTTGTGCATGCAGTGTTCATGCGCTGATGAGGGCCAGATGGTCCATCCACTTATCAGCCACAGCTTTCCCAGACCCTGTGAAAGGAGGAGATGGCCACTGAGAACCGCTACATGTACCACTGTGCTTGGAGTTCTCTCTCTGAGAGTTAAAAATCTGCTTACGGCCTCCAGAGTCTTTCCTGATGCTCCATTCTAGGCTTTGCAGAGGCAGGAGCAGGTTTTAGTTCCTGGGCTCAGTGCCATAGCTGCTGGTAGTCGATTCTCCTTAGGACCTGGACTACCAGCTTTCAGGACTCGGGTTTGCCTCACTTCCTCTCTAGGGCCTTGAGACTTTAGCTGCAGAACCTTCCTTTTCTCCAGTTTTCAGACAAACAGAGAAGACTTTTTCCATGGAAACAGGGAGAAAAAGGATAGAGAACATACTGATTTAGAAAAATAGATGGACCTTTAAGGGAATGAAAAGACAAACCACAGGTTAGGAGCAAATATTTGCAAAAGAACTTGGCAATAAGGAAAGAAAAGACCCACTTAAAAATGGGGAAAAGATCTGAACAGGCACCTCACCAAAGAAGATGAACAGATGGCAAATGAGAGTATGAAAAGACGGTCAACATCATATACCATTAGGGAGTTACAAATTAAAACAGCAATAAGATACCACTACACACCTGTTAGAATAGTTAAAATCCAAAATACTGTCAAAACCTAATGCTGGCAATAACGTGAAGCAATAGGAACTCTCATTCATTGCTGGAGAGAATGCAAAATGGTGTAGCCGCTTTGGAAGACAGGTTGGTGGATTTTTACAAAACTAAACATATTCTTACTGTATGATCCAGCAATCATACTCCTTGGTATTTACCCCCAAAGAGTTGAAAACTTATGTCCATACAAAAATCTGCTTGCAGCTATTTATAGCAGCTTTATTCAGAATCACCCAAACTTGGAAGCAACCATAATATCCTTCTATAGGTGAATGCATAAATAAACTACGGGACATCTAGCCAATAGAATATTATTCAGCACTTAAAATAAATGAGCTATTAAACCATGAAAAGACATAGAGGAACCTCAAATGTATGTAGATTGCTAGGTGAAAGATTCTGAAAATTCTACATACTGTATGATTCCAACTACGTAACATGCTGAAAAAGGCAAAATTATGGAGCAAATAAAACAATCAGTGGTTGCCAGAGGTTAGGGGAGGGAAGCGACGAATAGGTGGAGCACAAGGGATTTTCAGGGCAGTGAACCTACTCTGGATGATACTGTGATGGAGGATACATGTCCTTATACATTTGTCCAAACCCACAGAATGTGCAACTCAAAGAGTGAACCCCAATGTACACTATAGACTGTACTGAATAATAATGTATTGCTTTTAGCTCATTAATAACCCAGTGTACCACACTGCTGTAAGATGTTCATGACAGGCTCTGGGGGAGGGAGGGCGGGGTACACGGGAACTCTATACTTCTGCAGAATTTTCTGTAAACCTAAAACTTTAAAAAAAATAGTCTACTAATTAAAAGAAAATAAAAAGATGAATCTGAAAAGAGTGTGTGAAGAAGAACGCTAAGGGGGCTGGTTAGTCAAGGAAATATGGCCAACACCAATCTGGGTTTTTCTGAGCCACCTGAAAGGCAGGTCTCTCATGTGGTGTTTTTACCACCAGGAGTCCAGCCGGTGGATTTAAGTTACTGGTCAATTGAACAGCACTCCACTGTTCACCATCTTAGAACTACTAAGGATATCACAGACTTCCATTTCAGGGGGGCAGGGGAAGAAGAAAAAGAATTTCAACTGAACTTAAAGGCAAGAAATAGAAAAGTCCAGAGGCTTTTGTAGACCATAGCATTTGAAAAGCTCTTCAAATAAATAGTTTCAAGTTCTGGAGTTGTAGCAACAGGATGAGTACACATATAAGGTTTGATATGGTGGTTTGTGCTGCATTCACAATATTTACCCACCGCACGTGTGCATGTGTGTGCGTGTGTGTGTGTGTGTGTGTGTGTGTGTGTGATGAGAGAGAATTTTTGCCTGACAGCCTGAGAGACCTAAAGGAAGGAAGGAAGTATCTTCATCTTCTCTCATTTCTTGTAGTGGCAGAGTCTAACCTGAAGTGGCTTTTCTTTTCTATTTATTTCATGCAACTATGCACATTTCTTAATATGTCTTTGTACTTACATCCCTTGAAGCCACTTCCTGCTTCTTCCTTTTTCTACCCAGTCACACTTTTTAAAAAAGATAATGCAGTTAGTGCAAACTCTTTCCGCTGTTGTCACATTGTGTATTACATTTCCCTCCCTCTTCACGTCCATCTGTGTTCCTCCGGATGGACAGCGTCCCCTTCATCCTCTGTCCCCTGGCTCACCACTGGTTTGGAGACAATTTTGGGTATTTAGTTGGCCTCCATCTGAGACCACCCAGATGTCTTAAGGGGAGTCAAAAAAAAAAGGTGATCAATTTTCACAACTTACTACTTTTAGATGGCAAATGCTACTTTCTGAAGAGAAGAAGACACGTGAGCGTGATCTTACAGAGAAACGGGAGGCTAGGGGAAGTCCTACTTCTTGTCCCAGCCAAAGGTGTGACCTCAAGAAAATTACTCAACCTGTCCAAGCTCAAGTTCTTTTTATGCAACCTAAAGATATTTTGCTGCTTAAAGGCAGAGGACTAGAACTTTGTTTTCCTGAGGTCTTGCCAGATATATGGTTCTGTGAGTATTAGAACATAAGAAACACTATCTACCTAGATTGATAGATCTTGAATTTCTCCAAGGCAAGTTGGGTCAAATTTCCCTTAAATCTCCCACAGCACATTCCATGCTATTAGTAATCTTGAGAGCTACCCTTTACTGAACAATTTATGAGCCACTTACCTGCCTGGGGACTCAAACTTGTTGAGCAGTGGTTATTATGGGGCGAGAAGGGAGGGAGTGGGCCATTGTGTGGCGCCAATAGCCCACCCAGGGACTCCAGCTTCTGAGAGCAGGCAGCTCTCTTGGGTTAGCAAACTCTCCCCAAGAGCTGAAGGTGATGTCTTGAAGATCTTTATCTTTCCTCTTTGCTATCCCCCCCCCCCCCCCCAGTCCTATGCAACACATACAGAGCTTCAGGGCCGAGGCAGCCGTGACCTGGAAAGTTAAGTGTAATGGGGAAAAACAATTAAGTATTCACAACATTTCCTGTAATGCACCTGCAAAGCTGAGCTGCAGGCTGCATTGGTTTTTTTGGGTTTTGGGTGGAAAGAAGCATCAGAAAAATTATCCACATAAGCATAAGAATAAAAAATGTAAGAATGGCAGGCCTTGGCGAGAGTGTTGTCTAAAGAGGATTCGAGGTGTTTCCCTGTGTGTTGAAGGAGTGTGATTCCTCCTTCCAGGCTGCTCTCCTTGCCTTCAGGAAATTTAAAATTACTCTTTAAGATGTTTTACAGTCAGATATTTTTCACTGCCACCAGTGCTGAGATGGGCCTAGAGGTGGTTCAGGCGTATGATAGATCGGCAGGAGAAGCTTTTCTCCACAGCCAGAATCAAGCCTCCCTTCAGACAGCAGCCAGTTTTCAAAGGATCTTGCTGATGGAAAGGATTACGCACAGCAATGGGCAAAGAGTTAATAAATAGCAACAAAGACTTACTGAACGTTTGAAATGCAGGCCCAGTGGTTCTTCCCTAATAAAAACAAGGCACATCTCTAATGGCTAAGAGTTTGCAAAGCACTTTCCCATCCATTGTGTCACCTTATTCCCATGCTCACCTACTAAGCCAGACATAGTAAATGGCGTGATCCCCACTGAGCTAAGAGAAAACCGGAATTCTGTGACCTGCCCACTCCCCAGAGCCTACAAGGACAGGGCCCAGGTAAAAACCCGATTCGTCGGACTCAGTTTGTCTCCATTCCTCTAGGGTCCTTGTCATCTAGTCTGTTCACGCCCAGCAGCACCCCCCATTCTCCTTCCCCGCCCTCTCCCAATCAGACTTGAACGTGAAATTTGAGTTTATCAGGTCCAGGTACAAAAGAAAACACATCATTGCTGGAGAGCCCAAGAGCCTTTTTGTATTCTGCATATATCTTCCTGAGAGAAGTATATATAGCCTTTTATTATTTATAGGACACGGGCTCAATAGATTCCAGGAGATATGACTTACTGATACATGATAAAATCCAGGAACTAAACCACAAGTTAGATACCTCAGCCTTCTCCCTCTGCCATGCCTTATAGTCATAGGAAAGTAACTGGAGGTAAGGGATTAGTAAATTGAGTACACAGAACATTATCTTGGCATTTCCTCCTAACTATACAGCACAAAATCCTTCATAACTGTAAAAGCATGTTTGGAACTTCCCAAGCAGGTTCAAGGTAAATGTTTGGCTGAGGCCTGTTTAGTATTTCTATTAGCAACTTGAAGAGTAATGTAAAAGGTTCACAGATTGTTCAGGTGACAAAAGCTGGGTGTCATAGCTAATAGCTGTGTGTAGTTACAGAGAGAAGAGCCGTGTCAGGACGGACGACCTCACATCTCGGCCGCTTCCGTGTCCATGCGGGTCACCCATCGGACACGCGCAGCCCTCAGGACCTAGACCGGCCCATTTCCAAGGAGTTCATCTTCTTCAGTATCATTCCGGACCTTGCTGTTCCTCAGGGCTACTCCACTTCACATGCTTCCAGCATCACACTCTCTAACCACTGTCTTGCGTAACTCCAGCGCTTGCTTTCTGCCCCTCCCACTACACCTGTTCTCACCTCATTCTCTTCCTGTTCCTACCCACGTTGTTTCTCTCTGTGTTAGTGAATGCGACCACTCCTCAGCCAGTCTCCAAGTCAGAAACTTGGGCATGTTCCTCCCACTCTCCTAACCGCCCCAGACTGGAATATTGAAGGGGATGAGGATTTGCCCCCTCCCCCCCAAATATGCCATTATGGCCTAGGGATTGTTTTGAGCTGAGGACAGTTAAGAAGCCGCTAATGCAGAGGGAGCTCTGCAGCCTCCCATCAGCCTAAAAGCAGGACATAACTTTCCCTTCGTAAAGATGATCTCCTCACCCTTCCCATATAAGGGAGAACAACCCTTATCACTAGAGGTAGAAAGTTGGTACTGAGATAGGTCTGTACGAACAGGCCTTTCTTGTTTCCCCCGTGTAGTTACCTTTCCACAATTTACTGCCTCTAGAAGCCCAAATCCCATTTCCTTTGTTTTGTCGCTTCTCCAATCTGTGTCAGTTGTCACAAATTTATCACATTTGTTAAAATGGTATATAATCCCCTGGGTCTAACTGCCTCTTTGGGTCTTCATTTCCTTTCTATTAAGGCCTCTCATGCATGTAGAAAAAAATTAAAATAGTAACATCAAATACAATTTTTATGCATTTTCTCCCGTTAATCTGTCATTTGTCAGTTTAATTCAGAAGCCCCAGTCACTGAACTAGAGGGTAGAGGAAAATCATTTTTCCTCCCCTACAATATGAAATTTGAGTTTATCAGGTCCTTTGCTCACTACACCAATTGGTTACCAGATTCTGCAGACGAATCTATTTCCTTTCCATTGTCTCCATCCCCATGACACTCTATTTCAACCCTTGAAATGTAACTGATGCACCTGCCAGACCTGCTGGAGGATCTCACCAAAAGCTACCAGGAGCATCTGATATGACTTTTAGACTCTCTTGACCTCTTCCTGCCTTCCGATTCCCCCGATCTCTTAGCCTTGTTTCCATCCAGCTCTTTGGGATGGCCTTGGCGTCCCTCAAGGGAAGGAGACTGAGCACCTACTAGCCCTGCCTAGATTTAGGCCCTCATCACATCTTGCCTGGATTATAGCAAATATTCTCTAATTTTCCTGTCTGCCTCTGATTTTTTTCCGTCTCACTCTTCTGCCTGAAACACCAAGAGTCACCGGAGGTGGAGGAGCCAACTGAGCCAAAGCACAAATTCTGAGCATCAAGAATAATCAGAATGGAAGGAAAAAATCATGGAGCCAGGAGTTTAGCAACAAAGAAAGGAGGTCAGGGAATCAGAATATTCCTGGAGTCTAGCCATGCAGGTGGACCCACCTGTCTGCAAGGGGGCAGAAATGAGTTAAACGGAGGCATGATAATATGTGGAAATACTAAGAAATGTTTTTATTTTGCAGTCTTTTTATCACTTGTGGGGCCTGTTTTGGAGAGGAACTGATAAGTGAGTAGACAGAGTGGGTCTCTGATAAAGGGGCACCTTGCAGCCTGTCCCTTCGTGGGGCTCAGCCTTCCTCAGAGGACCCATGTTAGGCATGGCTTTGAGGTAAATTGAGTTAGACAGGGTCTCACTTGGCCTCCCAGCACTTCCCATGACCACCTCAGAGAGGCGCGGAGACAGGGAGATGGGCTAGGGGGTAAAACATGGAGAGAAGGAGGTAGGCAGGGAAGGAGAGAGAGAATATCAGACTTTCAGAGCCCTGTGGGACGAGGGGAAGAGAAGGATGGCTCAGCAGATGTTATGTGGATCAGAGAAGCTGACAGTCAGCTCAGTAGATGCAAGAACACACAGATGACAGCAAAGGTCCAAGACCTTTTTCTGGATGCCTCTGGAGACTACCTAGAACCTAGATACAACCCAGGGAAAGAGTAAGGGGAACCCAAACTGACTGAAATTAAGTTTCTGCCGTCCAATAAATGGGGGATCCTACTGGAAATTAAATGAAGATTAAAAAAAACAAAACACCAATAAAACAAAAAACCAAAGAATATGTTGTTTCTTTTGTTACGGAAAGAGCTTTATACCCTCCTCAGGAATAACTGATTTACTGACAGGAAGCCCTCCTGACAGCAGGGAGTGTGCATTACTTCTTTTCAGGGAAGTGCATTACTGCTGGGACCCAGCAGGCTGCTGGCAACTGTAGGTGATCGCTGCCTTTGACCATGAACAGGAGCTGCCCTCCATCCCTACATGTATACGTGCCCTAGGCTGGTCTGACCAGTTCCGGACACTTGGTTTCTAGAGGCTGAGAACATGCAGTGTGTTCAGAAAAGGGTGGTTAGGATACTGAGAGGTTATGAAAATTTCTAACTCCAACCTCCCACTGTCCCCTGAGCTCCAGAAACTTATATCCACTGTCTCCTGGACAACTGTTTTTGAATGTCTTACCTAAGAGGTACAAAAATAAACTCAACATTTGATCGCAGGCCCTTTCCTCTTCTTGTATTCCTGTCTCAGTAAATGGTTCTACCTTCCACTCAGTTGTTCTGGCAGAACCTTGAACATTATCTTTGATGGCTTTCCTTTGCACAGAATCTTTAATTTCCCAAAAATAATAATGGCAATAAACATGGATGAGTTTCACTGAGTCCTTACTGCCAGGCACTGTGTAGAGAGCTTCACATGTATTAATCCACTGAATCCTCCATGCCAATGCTATGAGGTAGGCATTGCTTTTAACCCCTTTTATGAACGAAGAAACTAAGGTCAAGAGATGAAATAATTCAAAGAAAGGCACAGCTCATGAGTGGGTGAGATGGGATTCAAATCTAGGCAGTACAACTGTATTTCCTGTGCTTGTGGCCTCGTTACTCAATTGCCGGTTTGTTGTACTTGTCCTATCGGAGAGACTTTTCCTTATCTTTTCTCCCATAAAACATAAACTCATGCAGCAGGAATTGCCCTGTTTATTGTTATGTCCCCAGAACCTAGTTAAGTACCTGGCCCCAAATAAATGCTTAATAAATATGTGATGTTTGAATAAGTCTTTGAAACAATGTCACGTAAAGATCAAGGAATCTGTTAGTGTCGTTGAATTGTACAGTTAGACAGGGACTTAGAGTTGCCTAGTCCTAGGGATATTGGGCCTGGAGAAAACAAGATTTAGGGAGGCTAGAAAAAGTTGTCAAATATTGAAAGAGCTGCCCTTGAGGAAGAGAGATACATTCCCTGGTGCCCCCAAGCAGCAAGCCTTGGCAGTGGTCTAGGAAAGGAGACGGGAGAGAATGTGTGTCGCCGGAAAGAAGTTACACAGCAAACTACAAAAAATAAAACAACAAATCTTTTGTGTGCTGGGAATAAGTAGGTGACAGTGTTAAAAAAGGGTGATTTGGCAAGGTGTGGAGACGGAGTTACAGGAAGGCTGATCTGAGCTGGCAATGAGGAAGAACTTCTGCACCTTCCAGGGAAAGGGTCATTCTACAGACGGCGGGCTGTATTGTACTCCTTGCTTGTGTGGCGTTGGCCCAAAGCTCTATCCGTCTCTTCCAGCTCTCAGAGCTCTGTCTTCTCTGTTCGTTCTCTCTCTCCCCTGCCTCCGGTTCTCTCTCCAGTCAGTGGGTTCCAAAGAAACACGCCCCTTGCCTGTGGGCCCCTGAGCCCTTCACAAACTCAGACAAACTAACCACCTGTAATGGGCGTTGTGGTGGTCCATCCAGCTCTCTCCTCTGGCCAGAGGTTCTTACCACCCCAAGCACCTCGCTGCTGGTAGTGTTGGAAACTGATGGCTCTCAGCTAAGTCCCTCTGGAACTTGACCTCAGCAGAGGGAAGCTGCCTCACTCAAGGTTTCACCCCATCCCCTGGGCAGTCCTAATCCAACGACAGATCTATGCTGGAGACACAAAGGCCATTTGCTTCCATTTGGCACATTTCCGTAGGGTCGTCCCAACTCCAGAGCTCCTCAAGAACTGAGGACACTTTGTAACTACGTCACAGCTCAATATGTCCCTCTGCCAGGTCCTGCGTCCCTTAATCCCTCACGTGGAGTTCCTGAGAGCACTCCCCATCTGTACTCCTTTCCCAAGGCTGCCATAACAAAGTGTCACACACTGGGTGGCTTAAAACAACAGACATGTATTCTCTCATAGTTCTGGAGGTTAGATGTCAGGTTGTCAGAAGGTCTAGGGGAAAATCTTCCCATGCCGTTTCTTGGCTTCTGGTGTTGCCGGCCGTCCTCGGTGCTGCGCAGATGCATCACTCCGATCTCTGCCTCCTTCATCATGCGGTGTTCTCCCTGTCTGTGTGCAAATTGCCCTCCTCTCATAAGGACACTGGTCATGTTGGGTTAAGGGCCCACCCTACTCCAGTATGACCTCATCTTACCTGATTATACCTGCAAAGACCCCATTTCCAAATAAGGTCATATACACAGGTATGGGGTTAGGGCCTCAATTTATTTGGAGGGAGGGGCACAATTCAACCCACAACACCAAAAACTACCTGCTACCAAACTCTGTCTCAGAATCTATTTTCCAGATAATCTGATCTGTGACACCACGTAAACCCTAGTGTTCTTATGGTTCTGAGTTCCAGACCCACAGCCATTCTTCCACAGTTTCATGGCTGACCTTTAGCTGTCCGCCTCTTTAGTACCCTTGGGAGCTCCACTTCCTCCAGGATATAGAATTCCCCTCTCCCCTTCCACCACTGCCTGCCCTTTCCCTTTCATGTACTTTTCAGGTGATAACTGCTAAGGGCATCCTATGAGCTGGTGGCAGAGCCCACTATAAGTCAGCATTCACAGCCACCGGTTTACAGAGTGTGTGGTTCATTAATGTTTACATAGTCACTCATACGTATATTTGTATTGACAGATAAGTCTGTCTACTGCAGTGGGATAGAAGAGTCCATGCGTGCATACACTCCTGAGTGAAGGTTAGGGTGGAGGATGGGATGGGGAAATCATTTTGGGAAGGGCAAAGCAGAGATGAGAGAAAGGACTATTTTATTTAAGGGCTCAAGTTTTGTTTTTTTAAATCATAAAAGTAATTCATGTTCATTAGAGGAATTTTGGAAAATAGAGAATAGATAGAAAAATAATTCTACTCACAAAGACAATTATTTTAAACAGTTTTATATTTCCTTTTATTTTTTCCTATTTTTAAAATTTCTGTGTGGCTGAGATCAATTTTATATTCTGCTTGTTTTCATTTAGCATTATTCCAACTCTTAATAACTTTACTGACTATATTATTCTCAACAAATGGATATGTTGCAATTTATAGAACCGCTCAGCTAGTGTTGGACACTTAAGTTGTTTCTAGTTTTTCATTATTATTAATGACGCTGCCTAAAAACTTTGTTCTTCATTCTGAATTTCATTAAGATTTATGCATACAATTGTTAAAGAATATGACTTTCCCCTCCATGTATTCTAAACTAATACATGATCATTGTCAACACTTGGGAAAAAACATTGACTTTCTTTTTATTCCCAGAAGCTGCTAGACTTCTTCCTGCCTCAGGGCCTTTGCACAACTGTGTCCTCTGCTGGGCATGCTCTTCTTTTTGATTTTCCCATGGCTGGCTCTTTCTAACCTTTCAGACTTAGCTGTCACCACCTCAGAAGGGTCTTCTTTGATGGTCAATCCAGAGGAGACACCAGTGAACTGTATCAAATTATCCTATTTAAAATTTCCTTAATGGTCAGCATCTGAATTTTTTCTCATTTATTTGCCTATTTTCTGTCTCTTCCCAAGGCAGCACGAAACTGGTCTGTTTCGTTGAACATCCTGGCCTCAGCCCCGACATAATGCCTGGTACACAGTAGCACATAGTAGGTGCTCCCTAACTATTTGCAGGATGAATGAGCGTGGGTTCCAGACCAACAGGCTATTCACTAGAGGATCTCCTTTATCCCTTCTTTCTGGGTGGGACTCGAATCAAAGAAGAAAGTCTTACCTCTACATTTCCACCTTCTGCGAGTTCGCTTTGGCCACACAGAGGCTGACTTATTGAGGCTCTAGGAGGAAGAATACTATATCTTCAGAATTTCACCTGATTGAAAAGAAATGTAGAATATGAGGAATTGTTCAAGGTATTAGATGGCTGTGAGCATACTGACATAATCAGCATATGCTTTAAGATTAATTAAAAATTAATTTGTACTTTTAATTTAAGATTGACTATTTTCTTCCAGCAATGGTTGGAGTTGGTGGGGTCACTAATAAATGGGCTTCCTGGTTCTTGTACAGGCTGGTTCCTCTTCATTGAACTGCTCTGATCATGCACATTTCCGAGTCTGCAGAATGACTTGGTCAAGCTGACTAAATATAAGTTCTGAATTCTGCTATGAATGACTGTTTCTGCTGTACCCAGTCTGTTCAAAGATAAATTCTAAATGAGGTAAAGACTCAATTTTGACAGCTTAATAAATGCTTAAGCAGTATAATAGTATAACATTTGCTAAAAATGTCAAATATTGACTAAAGCTAAGGTAAATATTACTTAAATTAGGGCAGTCATAAGACCTGAATAACATAAATGGAGATTATAGGAAGATTGAAAAGTACAGAAGAAGAAATTTAATAAACCTTCAACCTGAGAATTGACATCCATTAATTTTTAAAAACATCTTTTTAGAGGACTCGGTTTCATTCCTTGTTTTCTTTACCAGAAGGAAGACTTCAGGAAGGTTCTAGTGAAAAGATGGATTTCTTTTCAAAATCCTCTAATTGATAGCATTAGATATGGTAAATATGTTTAGTGCTGGCATGTTTATAAAATTAGATGACTTTTGTTATACACATTTCTGGGCTCCCTTAATAAAAATCTTGCTTCCTTATTCAAAGTATTTGAAGGAGCTTATTTCTGGACTATTTAAACAAATCACTCAGCCAAACTTAAAGCTGACAGTAAATTGGAAAGTCAGATTGGCTGGTGCTGTCATCAAAGATGAAGCCTGGGTGAAATCTCAGCATTTAGTTTGTCTTGAGATTTCATGAATTATGCCCACTTGGCATAGTATTGTAAACACAAGCAGCATTCAAGAGCATGTTTTAAATGAATAAATGGTTTATACAGAGGGTGCCCCAAAAATGTACACACATTTTAAGAAAGGAGAAAACTATTAAAATTGTAATACTCAATATACACCTATAACAAAAGATGAATACAGATCACGTTTGACTTCTGCAATTACAAGAGGTGCTCAAAGTGGTTACCATCAGCATAATTTTAATATAGTTTTTTCCTTTCTTAAAATATGTGTACATTTTTTTGGCACCCTCTGTATGTGCACTCTCTGTTGATATCTGACATGTGGAATCATGCCGTGCTTTAAGATTTTCATTTGTGTAAGTCATTGCCATAAAAATCCTTCTCTATCAAACCCTTGCATTTAAGTAATACTACCTACTTGTCATTCTCTGGATACCCACACACACTTGCTCTCCATCTCTTTGCTCATGCTGGGCCATCTTCCTAGAATCCTCTCCTCTCTGTGTACCCTTATCCACCTTTCAAGATGGTAGGTCAAGCCCCAGATCATCTGAAACCCTCCTCTGTCTGCGGTGATTTGTACGATTTATCCCTGCCTTTCTTGCTTTCCATTCCCTTGCTGGCCTCCCTGCATTCATTGGTCAGGAGAATCATGTACCATTGATAGCAATCCAACTTCTAATCACCCAGGAGCAGCTACAGAAAGTGGCCTTATGAGTTTGCTAGGCTGCCCAAACAGAGTACCATCACAAACTGGGGAGTGTGTGTGTAAATAACAGAAATGAATTGTTTCACAGGTACTGAGGCTGGAAGCCCTAGATCAAGGTTGCTGACAGGGTTGTTTCTTTCTGAGGCTGTGAGGGAGAATCTGTTCCATTCCCCTCTCCTAGCTTCTGGTGGTTTGCTGGCAAGCTTTAGTGTTCCTTGGCTTGTGGATGTCTTACCCCAATCTTTTTTTATTTTTAAAATTAGTTTCTGGTGTACAAAGCAATGTAATAGTTAGACATTTACACCCCTCACAAAGTGGTAACCCCTCCCCCAAGCTACTACCCCTCTGACATCGCATACAGCTGTTACAATACCATTGACTCTATTCTCTATGCTGTACTCTACATCCCGTGACTATATACTGGAGGTGCCAAAGATATATATACAAGTGGACACTTTGGTCAACGTTGCTCAAGCAGTAGTTTTCCGTAATAATAAGTAGTTCACTTTGAGCACCTCTTGTAATTGCAGAAGTCAAATATGACTTGTATTCATCTTTTGTTATCAGTATATATTGAGTATTAACATTTTAATACAGTTTTCTTTTCTTAAGTTGTGTACACATTTTTTGGCACCCTCTGTATGTGTATTTAATTATAGTTGACGTTCAATGTTACTCAGCTTCAGCCTCAGGTGTACACTGCAGTGGTCAGACATCTACACCGTCCCTGAAGTGGTCTCCCTAATGAGACAAGTGTCCATCGAATACCCTGCAAAAATCCTTACAACATTATTGATTATATTCCCCAAACTGTATTTCATATCCCCATGGCTGTATTGTGATTACTAATTTGTACTTTCTAATTCCTTTACCTTCCCCCCTCCCACCTAGCAACCCTCAATTTTTTTTCTTCCTATATCTCTGACTCTATTTCTGTTTTGTTTGTTCGTTTATTCTGTTCTTTAGATTCCACATATAAGTGAGATCATATGGTATTTGTCTTTCTCCATGTGACTTATTTCACTTGGCATAATGTTCTCTAGGTCCATCCATGTCGTTGCAAATGGTAAGATTTCATTCTTCTGTATGGCCGAGTAATACTCCATTGTATAAATGTACCACAGTTTCTTATTTATTTATTTATGTATTATTTATTTACTTTTTATATTTTTAATTGGGAAACAGTGTGCTTCTCCAGGGCACATCAGCTCCAAGTTGTTGTCCTTCAATCTAGTTGTGGAGGGTGCAGCTCACTGGCCCATGTGGAAATTGAACCGGCAACCCTGTTGTTAAGAGCTCACGCCCTAACTAACTGAGCCATCCAGCCACCCCCAATACCACAGTTTCTTTATCCAGTCATCTATTGATGGGCATTTCAGTTGTTTCCATATCTTGGCTATTGTGAATAGTGCTGCAATAAACATAGGGGTGTGTATATTTTTTCGCAGTAGTGTTTTGGATTTCTTTGGATAGATATCCAGGAGTGGAATTCCTGGGTCACAAGGTAGTTCTATTTTTAATTTTTTGAGGAAACTCCATACTGTTTTCCATAGTGGCTGGACCAATCTGCAATCCTACCAAGCGTGCACAAGGGTTCCCTTTTCTCCACATCTTCGCCAGCACTTGTTGTTTGTTGATTTATTGATGATAGCCATTCTGACAGGAGTGAGGTGGTATCTCATTGTGGTTTTTATTTGCATTTCTCTAATGATTCGAGACATTGAGCATTTTTCCATATGTCTGTTGCCCATCTGTATGTCCTCTTTAGAGAAATGTCTCTTCACTCTGCCAATTTTCTAATTGAGTTGTTTGTTTTTTTGATGTTGAGTTGTATGAGTTTTTTGTAAATTTTGGATATTAACCCCTTATCAGATGTATCATTGGCAAATATCTTCTCCCATTCGGTAGGCCACCTTTTTGTTTTGTTGATGGTTTCCTTTGCTGTGAAAAAACTTTTTAGTTTGATGCAATCCCACGTTTATTTTTTCTTTTGCTTCCCTTGCCCAAAGGGATATATCAGCAAAAATATTGCTAAGGGTAATGGCAAATTTACTTCCTATGTTTTCTTCTAGGAGTTTTATGGTTTTGGGTCTTACATTTAAGTCTTTGATCCATTTTGAATTTATTCTTGTATATGGTGTTAGAAGGTGGTCCAGTTTCATTTGTTTGCATGTGTCTGTCCAATTTTCCCTGTACTGTTTATTAAATAGACTGTCTTTACCCCAGTCTTTGCCTTTATTATCACATTATGTTCTCCCTGTGCTCACGTCTGTCCCAATTTCCCCTTTTTTTATAAGGACACAGTTATATTGAATTACAGTCCACTCTAATAATGTCATTTTAACTTAATTACAACTGTAAAGACACAATTTCCAATTAAGTCACATTCTAAGGTACTAGGGGTTAGGATTTCAACATGTCTTTTTTGGGGGAAACAATTCAACCCACAACCGTGGTCCATGTGAGAAATGGTTCCATCACGAATTTACCCTGGGGCAGCAGAACTTTGTCCTCATGGCTAATGGTTTGGGGTTCAAAAGTAGAGAACATTGTCGGTCTCTATGGCTTCTTAGTACCCATGGCCACAGAGGATGAAGACCTATAGCCTTGAGGTGACCTTCCTGGGGCCCCAAGAGTGATTTTGTGTGTACTTAAATAAAATGAGGATTTTAACATCTTAATTTTATTTATAAAGATTAGTCAATACTACTTGATAGGCCATAGAGTATAAAAGTTAAGAGTGTGGGCTCTGGAACTAGACAGCCCAGGTTCAAATCCCTGGTCTCCCTCTTACTAGGTGTGCATCCTCAGGGAACATTTCTTGACCTCTCTGTGCCTCCGTATCCCCATCTACAATAGAGATGTTTATAGCCCTAACCTCATAAAATTGTTGGAACAATTAAAAGCTTGAGCATACATAAGGCTCTTAGCACACATCTGGCACAGAGGTAGTGCTCCATGAATGGCAGCTGCTGCTATTGTCACTTCAATGTGTCCCTCCCTAAGCTTAGTGCTGGGCTACAAAATGAAAGACATAGTCCCTGTCCTTCCAGAGCTTATGGTCTGAAGAAGAGACCACCATTCCGTTGTCACACGGTAGGAACTAAATGTTCTACCTCCTCTGTTACTGGCACTTGGCTGATTTGTTTTGTAGTTGCTCATGGGTGAGGGCCTGCTGCTAGGAGAGCTGGGCAAAAGCACCTAGCAAAGGATTTCAGCCAGGATACTGTCCAGGTCCAGGGGCCCCACAGGAGCTGAGTCATTGCCTGCCAACTGCCCCGCCTCCCTTTGCCGGAGGCAGGGCCTCTGCCAGCTGGTCCCCGCCACTGGTGCCAGAGAGGACTCCCTTGGACAACATCTAGCACTTCACCATGGCTGCCCGTCGGCATCGATGCCTCAGAGGATTCTCACTCCCCTGTTGATGTAGACGACACACAATTCTCGGACACTAACTGGGTGTCCTAAATGTAACTTAATTCTGACACTACCTTCCTGGCGACAGCATCAGATCTCACATGTTGAGGGCTCAATCTTGTAAGACTGCCACCTCCCATTTCAGATGCCAGTCACAAGCCTAAATTGTCACCTGTGCTTCTGACCAACTGGCTATAGATCAGAGGTTCCCGTGACCCTCTCCTTGAGTACAATTACTTTACTAGAGTGGCTCACTGAACTCAGAGAAACATTTTGCCCATTAGATTACTGGTTTATTATAAACGGAGATAATTCAGGAAGAGCCAGATGGAGGAGACGCATAGGGCAAGGTATGTAGGAAGAGGCGTGGAACTCCCATACCCTCTCCACTTTCCCCACGCCTCCACGCGTTCACCAACCCAGAAGCTCTCCAAACCCCATCCGTTTGAGTTTTTATGGAGGCTTTATTAGGGTTCTTATAAGCACAATTAATTAAGTCATTAGCTGTTGGCGATTGATTTAGCATCCAGCCCGTCTCTCCTCCCCAGAGGTCCAGTGGTGGGACTGAAAGTTTCAACCCTCTAATCACCTGGTTGGTTCTCCTGGCAACCAGCCCCCATCCTTAGGTGAAGTCCAAAAGTCACTTCATTAAATAACAAAAGAGACCTTTATTTCTCTTCATTTAGAATATTCCAACAGTTTTAGAGCTTCATCCCAGAAAAAAGGATGAAGAGCAAATACATATATATTTCTTATTATAGATCACAATATCGCAATGCCTGTCTGTGTCCAAGACTTGGTTTGGGATCTAAGTGGTTACTCTGATTGGCACCCCTCTTAGAGTATCCACCAAGCACCAGAAGCTCCCCCAAAGCAGGGTGGGAACCTCGCACACTTACTGGAGGTCTGGAGGGGAGCTTTGTTCAGGTGTGGTTACCGATATGGGACAGTAATTGCTGACAGTTTTGCTTGGAAGAGCAAAGTTTAGAGGCACAAGCTTGTACAGAGATGGCTACAGAGAGGGACTGAGCAAGACTGAGGGTACAGGCACAGAAGCTGCTAGGGACAATGTGTCCCCTAAACTCATATGTTGAAACTGCAATCCCAATGTGATGGTATTTGGAGGTGGGGCCTTTGGGATTTGATTACGGGTGGAGGCCTTATGAATGAGATTAGTGCCCTTACAAGAAGAGACTAGAGAGAGTGTGCTCTCTCTCTGTCCCCTGTGAGGCTGTCTACAAGCCAGGAAGCAGCTTTTCACCAGACACTGGATCTGCTGTCTTCTTGATCTTGGACTTTCCAGTCTCCAGAACTGTGAGAAATAAAAGTTTGTTGTTTAAGCCACCTGGTGCATGGTATTTTTGTTATAGCAGCCTGAATGGACTAAGACAAAAGGCTTCCCAGAAGAGCTTCTTGAGTAAACCTTAAAGAATAAGGAGGCATTAACAGGCAGATGGTGGGGAGGAACAGAGGCCCAATGTCAGTAAAATGTTGGGAGAAGAGGTGAGGCTTGGAAGGGACGATGTATCAGGGCTCGGTGGGCCTAAGAACTTGGTGCTTTGTCTTATATTGATTGGAACTTACTTAAAAAGCTCTGAAGTGATAAAAAGCTTTTTATTTTTGACAGATCACATAGGCTTCTAAGTATTGGATGGCTTGGTGGTAGAGGACGGAGTGTAGTGAACAAAACAGAAAGCCAAAACTGGAGGTAAAGAGATAATTTAAGAGGTGTCTGTAATGTCCAGATGTGAAATATTAAGAATCTGAGCTTAATAGGTAGGTCACCCTAGGATTGGAGAAGAAGGGACCCATTTAAGAGACATTTAAGGCATAGTCCTGGCAGGAGTTAAGGGATGACTGAATATAGAAAGAAAAAATATCTCCCGGATTTCTGGTTTGGATGACAGGGCATGTGGTGATATTTATAACAAGGACAAGATATATGGGGAAAGGAACCAGTTTAGGGAATAAGGAAGGAGATACGAGCAGGCAAAGACAATGAATTCCCTATTGAAGTTCTTATACTGCCTGTTATATGGGTTTAATTGTGTCTCTCTGAAATCCATATAATGAGGTCCTAACCATCAGTACATCAGAATGTGACCTTATTTGCAAATAGGGTCTTTGCAGATGTAAGCAAGTTAAAACAAGGTCATTAGAGTGGGCCGTAATCCAATATGAAGGTGCCTTTATAAAAAAGGGTAATTTGGACATAGAGACAGACATGCACACAAGGAGAACACCATGTGAAGATGATGGCAGAGATTGGGGTGATGCATCCACAAGCCAAGGGACTACCAGAAGCTGGGAGAGATCTGGAACAGATTCTTCCTGAGCACCTTCTGAGGGAGTATGGCTCTGTCAGTACCTTCACTTTGGACTTCTAATCTCCAGAACTGTGAGATAATAAATTTCATTGTTCTAAGCTTCCCGGTTTTTGGTATTTTGTTATGCAGCCCTAGCAAACTAACGTCGTTCCCAATGCCTATCCAACTGGAGATGTCTGGGAGCTGGTTGACGTACAGGTCTGGAGTTCAGAAGGCAGAACTCAGGCCGGCCCGGTGGCTCAGGTGGTTGGTGCACAGTGCTCCTAATGCAGAAGGCAGCACTAGGCCAGTGATGGAGGCATCCATCCATAGACAGTGTGGTGGGCAGATGACATTCCTATCTGCCAGTCATCCCTTCTTTTGCAGAAATATTTCTCTACCACTCCATGTGGTCTCAGTGGGACTGACCAACCATGACAGTGCCATTTTGTCCCACTTGTAGACAGAGTCTATCTGTGTTAGGAAAAGAATGCAGCAAACACTCAAAGAGAAACCCAAGGCAAGCAGAGATAAGAGGTGGTGAGAGATAAAATGTTGAGTCCTGGGTTTCAGTCCCTGGGGCCCAAATTCCTGCAGATCGCTTAGGAATTCTGTGAGCTATTACAGCCATATTTTCCCAACCATATAAGGCAATGCATTCTTCACCCAATTCTGAGGGTTTGAGTTGTTACTTGCCTTCAAAAGAATATAAATGTTCGTCAAAATTTTGAGAATGGTTGAGGCAGCGTACGTAGAATGAAAAAAAAAAAAAATAGGGTAAAGACAACTCTGGGAACCCCATGGAGGAGGAAGCCAAGAAATATTGATGAGAAAGTTGGGATTATAAGAAGATAAGGGAGAAGGATGCTGCATGATTCTTGGAGAGAATATGGAAAAGAAAAAGAAGTGTCACATATAACAGAACTTGAATCAAGTAAAGGGTGAAAACACAGTCATGAGCTCTGTCTCCTAGAAAGCTGTATTAGTATAAGGAATCACCCCAAACCTTAGCAGCTTAAAACAACAAACATTTATTATCCCACATAGTTTCCGAGGATCAGGAATTCAGAAGCATCTTAACTGGGTGGTTCTGGCTCAGAGTTTCTTATGGGTTTGCATTCAAGTTGTCAGTAAGGGCTTCAGTCTCTGAAGGTTTGGCTGGGACTGAGGATGGTCTTCCAAGATGGCCACTCACATGGTTCATGGCTGGAGGCTTCAGGTCCTCCCCTGTGGGCCTCTCTAAGGGACTGCTCAAGACACAGCTTTCTCCATGGCAAGTGAGCCAAGACAGACTGTAGTCTTTTTATGACCTAATCTTGGAAATGATTACCCATCATTTGTGCCATAATCTATTCACTAGAAGTGAGTCAGTAAGTACAACCCACACTCAAGGCGAGGGGAATTATACTCTACCTTTTTAGGGGAGAAATATCAAAAAATTTGCAGATGTATCTTCCAAACCACTTCAAAAGCCTTGGGTGATTTCTGCCAGAGCCATATCAGGGAAGTGGATAGAGAGAAAACCTGACTGAGTGGGCTACTGAGTGAGGTGAAGGCAATACTACTCTTTAGAAACTTGGCTATAAAGAAAGAGAGGTATATCTTCATTATTGGAGGAGAGAGAATTTCTGAACTTCCTATAATATCTATTTGTTAGCACAGGGTCTGTATTTTTATATATTTATAGTTCCCCAAACATTAACAGGTTGAATTCAATACGGGTTAAATAGGTTTGGAATTTTGAGTGCACTTTCCCACAGAATTGCCTTCCACAGGAAATGGGGCAATCCCACAAAAATCTATAGAACCCATATTGTATCTAGAGTATAGTATGGTGCCAGCTACTGTAGAATCTACCACCATATGTAGGAACTCCCTGTCACCAGGTAGGATCTATTGCCCATTTCCACAAGGATCCCCAAAGGCACTACTACAGGGAATGCCAAACACAAATAGAACACTTTACAGGTGGAATCATTCATTGTGTAGATCTCAATGTTATGTAGTCTGCCAACATTTTCTATGAGAAAATATCCTCTTGGTATTCCAGCTTCTGTCCGTTAGAGCACTTCTCATCTCCTGGGCTCCAGATAGCACTTCCCTGGGCCTGGGTCCTTGTTGGGGTTGTGCCTTTGCAATGAGGAGGAGGAATGAAGGTGCAATACAAGAAGGGAAAGAGGTGAGAGAAGCAGGACTGATATGAGTTGAAAACTTTATGTGCCTGTCATTTGGATTCTCACAACAATCTGGATAAATTGTTTTTTTTGTGTGTGTTTTTTTTTTTACCATTTTAAAAAACAAAGAAACTGAAGCATGGCTATAAGGTATTGGTCAATTGTAGAGCTACTTACCAAAATGATGATAATAAACTATAATAAAAGCATTACAGTTAGTGGCATGGGGGAACCTGCTCAATCCAGCTCATGAGATTTGATTGTGCGTGTCATTCCCCAACTCTGCATTCAGTGACATCACTCTGGTAGCTTGAAGTTGGCCATAGTGAAAGTATTTACACCATAGAAATCAACAAATGATACAGATTCTTTTTCCTCATAGAGCCAGTTGTTAAACATGTACCAGAACACTACTGGTTACAGTCCAAATGTGGGGTGAAATGTTAATTAATCTAATTAACTGAAGAAACAGTGGCAGCCATTGGCAGAGAGGGGCAATGGGATGGTGCAGAATTCCAACAGCCTGAATTAGGCAGTGACATCTAAGTCCCTCAATACAACTGCAAGAAGTGTAATTTTCTCTTTCAGCCCTACTTCCTGCCCACTTTCAGCACATGCAGGTTAAATTGGGGTGTGAGATGTGTGACTTCTTTAGGGTGAGACTGAGAAAATGGACTATTTGGGGAGCAGGCTGGGAGACCTTTTCTTTGGACCAGCTAACGTGGTAGTTTGCTTGGGGATTGAGAGCTGTGGTCTCCATTTGAAAGGACTAAGTGGGACTTTTGTCTTAGGAAGAGATTATGAATAAGAAATTAACATGTTATTTCCATTTGGGGTCTAGACCTACAAAGATTATATACCCAGTCCTCTTATAAAACAGAGAAACTCTAATTGTTCTTCTGGATTCTGGACCCTGAGAAGTCAATGGTGTTCTAGAGGGTTGGCGAGGTAAATGACTATTTGTTCGGAGCCCTCTACCCTCACCAGCCCCTCTGCTTCTTCTAGTCTAATCTTAGGGATTCAAGGAATACAGAAAGGGCTTCAGGACTTATCTGTTCAGCTGCTCTGAGAGGAGAGCATCTTGGGTTGAACTGGGAGGAAGCTGTGGGTTTCCATTACTGATAGTTTTCACGCCCTTTGCTTAAGACTTTACTCTGCATTTCAGACTTTACTGTACTGTGTATAGTGCAAATTACTCAAGAGGTTCTTCTTGACATCATGTTAACACCACCAACTTCACTTGTTTCCCCTGGGGGTGTGCTTGCAGGCTATTTGTTGCTTTTTAAATGGGGGATTAGAATATGCTTTCAAATACTAAGATAAAAAAATGTGGAAGGATATACAAAAAATTGTGGGATATTGGACTGGAGAGCCAATATATTTTATATATTTCTGAACTTTTTCAATTTCTTTTTTCTTTATATTTATTTCCTTGGTTATTTAGACATTTTAAATTTTGCAATAAGTGCCTCTGAAGCCACCATCCTAAACAAATGCTAAGATCTTTCTCATAATGTACATTTAACCATATCATTCCCATCTCCTCCCCCATGATAATCATCCTGAATTCATCGTTCTCTTGCTTTATTTTTTACAGAGTTTTATTGCAGCAAATGAATTCCTAAGAATTCGATTGTTTTTTATTGTAGTTGTCTTACATTTTATAAAATTTTAATATTTTATGTGGAATTTTGACACATATTTTCCAGTTATCATTTGTTAAATTGTTAAGATTCATCCAATTATTTGGTCCATTTGTTTTTGATTGTTGACTAAATGTTTTACCAAGAGTATTTCATACATTTTTAATAACAACCAGTGTGAATTCTTTAAAAATTAACATAATTATCAAAGGGAATATCATATATATTAGCAGATTATACAATAGTATTTATATAATCTTTCAATAAGAAGCGAGGGGGAGCAGTTTGCCACCCCAAAATATGCATTTTTGGGGGATAGGGATTATTTTAAGCTGGTTGTTTTTAAGAAACAAAAGACTCAGAAAGAAACTTTGACCTTTCCCCTAAGTGCCTAAAATAATTTAGATAGAGAACCTGCTCCAGGAAGGGAGCCAACATCCTAGATAACTATAGTTTAATATGAACTAGATGTTATAGACAGGGAGGGGTCTAGCAAGGCCCATTTTTTTCAATGTTCTCTCTGTGTTCCATTGTTAAACAAGGCCCTTGCCAAACATTTGCTTCTCTGTCTCCAAGTAAATTGCCTTCCTCGCCTTTGAAGTCCAAACCACCACCCTCCTTTCTTCTTAGCTCAAGATGGCATATAAGCCTCAACTGCCTGTTTTGTCCTGCGCCCCATATTCTTACAGATCCCCATGTATACATACGTAATTAAATTTGGTTATTTTCTCCTGTTAATCTGTCTCATGTTAGTTTAATTCTTAGGCCAGACAGAAGAACTAAGAGGGGAAAGAGAGGAAATCTATTCCCCACCTCACCACAGAAGTAATGTTGCCCCTCTCCTCTGCATGTACACTTCACAACCTTTTCAGATTCTGGACTTTTGATGTCCAGTCTTAACACCTTGGTGCACTCAGTTTTCTCTTGTTCTGCTTTCTAATCAAGAAGTCCATTGGAGGTATTATATAAAATTGAACATACCAGAAATAACTAGAAGGGCAGTATAAAAACATTAGGATTTGTGTAAAGTTTACATTTTAAAGATACCAAGGGACCTTTCAATTTTCTACTTGCTTATGCATTGCAAAGTATTATGAATGTTAGAGTAGCTAAGCATCCAGATTTTCTCTCCCCTTAATCTACCTTATATTCTGGTCAGGGAAGAAAAATGTTTCTTCTCAACTCTTAGGTTTAGTATTTGAATGCCTGTGAATTAAACTAACAAAACACATTATCAAGAGACAATTTAATTGTAATCACATATTTTTATTAACGTATGTACAGGAGTTCACAGAAAAATGTGAGTCAAAGGGACAGTTAAAATTTGGGACTTAGATACTATCTTATTTGGGGAAAGGAATGGAGGGAAGGGCACTTACAGGGAAATAAACGACGTTCTGAAAATATAAATGAGCCCTTAGGAGAATATATGGGAGTTATGATAGCTTCATGGCAATGTCTGTTTAGGTGTGATGTGGAAACTTCTTATCTTCAGTTACTCCTGAGGAAAGAATTTATGACAGTTGAATATTTTGGAGTTCTTTGGGGAGGCTCTGCTTTTCGGCAGATAAGACCTTTCCAGAACTCAAACGTCTTCTGCTCAAAATAGTTTTTATGCCACAGTGGTATATTCTGGAAACCTTTCCCTCAACCCCAACCTACAGTAATAAATTGTTCGCCAAATTGTCACCAAAATTTCTAAATTATCTCAACTCTTCTCTTTGCCATTTTAAATACGTGTTTGGTAAGGTATAGGTGAATGAGAACGCTCTTCTTCACTTGTAATTCAAAACAGCGTTTGACCGAGTCTCGGGCAGATTAGTGCTGAAGAAACTATTTCTGATATCTATGTCAACAATGGGAGAACTGACTGGAAGCTCTTTCAAGGGCCGCTAGGCTTTTCCCACAAACCCAGTTACTCTAGGTCAACTGTCCTCAGGATCTCTGTCCAGGGTAAGGCCAGCCCCCTCCCAAGGCACCATTCTTCCCAAGGAGACACATCCATGTGACATGGAGATTTTGGGTAGATGCTCAAAGGTGAGAGCTGGCTCTCTTCTTTTGGAGAGGGTATTGGGGGATGGCAAGAGATAAGAAGTTTCTACGAAGGAAAGAAGGAAAAAGGGAACAGTTAGAGGATAAAAGACCTCAGATAAGGGGCAAATGAGAAAAGCATTTTCTACCAACATCGTGAGAAGTGGAAGAAATAACGGTTGCTTTAGGGCCAGGACTAAAAACAACTGGGCTAAAGAATTTAACTTCTGTGGTAGAGGTTTTGTAACAATGAGTATACACCCAAAAGTGTAATCCATGATTTTGGTTCAGGAATGCTGAACCAAATAGAACATGGTCTATTGTAGGTAGCCAGAGAAGACACACG
Source organism: Rhinolophus sinicus (assembly GCF_057876585.1). Lineage (NCBI taxonomy): Eukaryota > Metazoa > Chordata > Mammalia > Chiroptera > Rhinolophidae > Rhinolophus > Rhinolophus sinicus. The sequence goes on from NC_142502.1 coordinate 47,978,582, forward strand.
CCTCTGGGGTGGGGGGGGTTTTCAGAGGCACACGGGAAGCTCCCTGACCCCCAAATGCCTCAGTGGTTCTTTGTGACCTACACAAAGGCTGGCTGAGGGGTGAGTGGGGCAGAAATCCAGCTTGATCATAAGACTGCTTCCAGCAGAAGGAGGGAGGCAATCTTTGCGGGGGGGGGGGGGTATACCTGGAGGAGCTGTCTCTCTGTAATCCCTACGAAGCTGCCCAATTCCTGAAGGACAATCCATAGAGAAAGGGCCATCCCACTCTGCAGGGCACCTTGGTGCAAATCAAAAAGTGGCTCCCCTGCAGGCCTCCTAATGTGGCAGACACACTGGAGACAGTGACACAGCAGGGGAGGGCTGCAGCATAGTGGGCAGGAATGTTTCTCAGAGGTGCATTTCCACAGCACCTTCAGATTTACTCCTGTGGTTCAGGAGAGCAGTTCAATTTGAAGCTTCCAGTCATTTCCACTTCACTGTGAACCAGTTTTAGAATCTGTCCTGTGCTTTGGGAGAGGACTGGGTCAGAACCAAGAGAAGTCACAGAAGGGAAGCAATTTTGCCCAAGGCAGCCTGGGCCTGGATCAGGGAACTGTCGGGAGTGTAAATCCGGAGGCCACAAGGCCAGGCAGGGCCTGTCACGACTAAGCTGAGGAGGCTTGTGGGTCAGCTTCTATTGGAAAGATGAGAAAACACAGCAAATGAGGAGATCTGATCGAGGCGGATCATGGGTCACCATTGAGAATGGAGCAGACCGAAGCCTGGGAAGCAGCCAGCTGTGGGCAGATGGGGCCAGAACCTCCCAAGCCAGCCTGTCTGTACTACTTGTTCTGTGTTTATTGCCCTTTTACTGTCTCTAATGTTCAGTAAAGTTTTCCCAAAGTCCCACCCAGTTTCATCTTACCAGAGCAATAAAGAGTGATGTGTTGGGTCATGGTGGAAGCAAGTGAACAGAGACTGAATTGAGGCTCATTGGTTCTACCGGCTTTCCCTGCCCACAGACGCTCGTCTGGCATTAGTTTTTATTAACGGAGATGTTATTGCAGCTCGCTCCTCACTCTGGGAAATGCCTCTCTTTGGGCTCCAAGGTGCTGTGCCACTCAGTACCTCCAACCCAGGATAAACATTGAACAATGATTTCCCTCAAACGTTTTAGGGAAAAAAATACTTTTCGTGTTTTGTTAAACAAGCAGATACATTATGGAGTAGAATATAAAGCTCATATGAATTTTTAAAATATTCAACACAGATTTTAAAATGCATTTCTAAAAAAAGAAAAAAAGTTTTTTTTTACATTTAAATACATTTCTAGCCTCTAGTCTTCACACTTGCTCCCCGGGCTTTCTTAGAATAGTAAGTCGTTCACTCTCTTCTGCTTTGGGGGGCATGTCAGTAGAAAATGTCTGAGAAACAGGCGTTTGCAGAACCAAATGAGATAATTAGGCAGAGAATCACGGAGAAGAAGGTTCTCAAGCTCAGTTTGGGCCTGGCGTGTTGAGGACAGTTGGCTGAGATCACTGACAGGAGCTAACACTTCCCATCAAAGCAAGTGTTGAGTTTAAATGAGTTATTACAATACTGGGTTACCTCCTAGGACTTCAAGTAAGACCTGGAACACTTAGACTGAGAAAGGTCCTTATATTCCTTCAGGTCCAGCTTCCTCTTATTACTGGTGAGGACCCAGAGCCCAAAGACGTTGAACGATTTGCCTGAGGTCACACAGCTATTAGCAAAGCTAGAACTAGAACCACGGTCTCCTGCTTTCCTAGTGCCCTAATTGTGGTAATAAGCAAAGCTCTGTCTCTTATTTTACTAGTCTCCAGGTCTGAGGATAAATGTTTTTACTGTGTTTCTCCGAAAATAACACCTACCCTGAAAATAAGGCTCAGTTAAAATTGTCAGCCAGACGGATGCATTTAGTACAGTATGACGATGTTCCAGAAGAAGATGACATGACTGTATTTGAATAAATGTACATTGTTGTACATGAAAAATTAAGACCTCCCCAGAAAATATTCCCTAATGTGTTTTTTGGAGCAAAAATTAATATAAGACCCGGTCTTATTTTTGGGGAAATCTGGTAGTTACATTTACTCCTAGGTTGAAACAAACCCTTCAGGGCTAAAAGCTGCTTTGGAATCATGACTGGGTAGCATTCCAAGCATGGATGAAGTAAGATCTGCACATTTCATTCATTCATTTATTTACTCAGTCAACAGGTAGTAATTGCTTGCCTGTTGTATACCAGACACTGTGTAAGTGTGGAGAAGATAAAGATGATTTATTTCCTGCTGTCAAGGAGTGTGGAAATTAGACTGGGAGACACACCAGCGTAACAGAGTTGGTGACAATCCATCACAGCACATCACAACGACTGTGGGACAGGATTCTGGGGAAATACAAAAAGAGGTTATCGAGCTTAGGTGGGGATGTGGGTCAGGAAATTGTTTCCAGAGTTGTCAATTTATTAAACAAGAATGATATAGTTGGTAAACTGGAATTTACCTTTGGATATGATAAAGTTCACTCTGAACCATTGTGAAGAAACTTGACAGCGTGCTGTCCTGGTATGGGTCATATCACCCAGTGTTAGATTCGTTGGCGTCTTGTGGGCCACACAATGGAAACACCTTGTAACCTTCAGACGTTGTGCCATCACATGTAGCAACAAGATCATTCAGGGCAATTCTCTTCTCATGTTACTCTCTTCTTGTTCACACTGCTCCAACCACACGCCCAGCGCACTCCCACCTCAGTGCCCCTGGACTTGTTCCTCCCTCTGTCCCTTGCCCACATGTCCACATGTGCTCTCCACCTCATTCGGATCTCTGCTCAAATATCCTTTTAATAGAGAGCGCTTTCCTGACCTCCTATGAGAAACAGTAACAGCAACTTGTAGTGGGCGGAATGGTGGCCTCCCAAAAGATGTATGTGCATTCAAATGCCCAGAACCTCCATATTTGGGAAAAGGGCCCTTGTGGATGTGATTAAGTTAAGGATTTTGAGATGAAGACATCATCCTGGATTATCTGGTGAGCCCTAAATCTAATGACAAGTGTCCTTATAAGAGACAGTCAGAGGGACACCGGAGACAGTGAGAAGGCCATGTGCAGATGGAGGCAGAGACAGGAGTGATGCAATCGTGAGGAATACCGACAGCCCCCAGAAGCTGCTGAGGCAAGGAAGGGAATCTCCCCGAGAATTTCTGGAGGAAGTGAGGCCCTAGTGAAAACGTTGATGTTGGACGCCTGGCCTCCAGAACTGTGAGAGAATAAACTTCTGTGATTTTAAGCCCTCAAGTTTGCAGTAATTTGTCATGGCAGCCACAGGAAACTAATGTATGACCCTAACCCTGACACACTATCCCATTAACCTTACCCTTCATTATCAGCATCAAACATCATCTATTAGCTAGCTAGCTAGCTATATGTAAATTTGTTTACTCCCCATCTTGAAAGGAAACCAAGGGCTTTGTTTGGCTTCACTGCTATATTGCCAGCATCTAGAACAGCACCTGGCCCATGGCAGGTGGTCAGTGGTCACTGAATGAATGAATGGCTGATATGCTGGGTTATGGGGCTCTGCAAACACTTGGAGTTACTTTTTCATCCTGTGTGTAACTGAGACAAAAAGATCCCAGTTGCGGTGAGGGACAGAGTTGAGAAATGGGGAGTTTCACTGATGGAGAGACCTGGATTTAAATCATGGCTCTGCCACTTTTAGCTGGTGACTTAAAGCTCCGAGTCACCATCAGTTTTGTTAACAGTAAAATAAGTTCTGACTTTCCAAGGGTGCCGTAAGGGCTGCAGGGAATGAGAGTAATAGAATGGTTGGCTTAGCACCTGGGGAATGGTGCTCAGTGTGATTCTCTTTCCTCCCCCATTCACGGTCCTAAGATTCACAGTAGAGGCAGGAAGACTTTCCTCCCTTTGGCCATTTTCTCTGCATCAGCCATGTAGGTTCCTGAATACATCAATATTTTATAATGTCAATTGTAAAATTTATATGTGGTAGGATCCCAATTGTGTTTAAAACAAGATCATACACACACACACACACACACACACACACACACACACACACACGTGGATCTAGCTCTTTTTCTTAAAAATATTGGCTGGAAACACCTGAAATATTAGCAGGTATTATATCTAAGTTCCTGGGTTTTTGGATAAAGCGTGGTTTTAATATTTTTGATACTTTCCTTCATTTTCCAAAATGTAAATTGAAGATGTTTATAATTCATTTTTCCATCAGATAAAGCCCTAGACTTTGCCTTTGAGATTTCATTCCTAGAACTGGCTCAGAATAGAAATGCTAAGGTTAGTTTCAGTGCCAGTGGCTGGGGATTTCCTCTAGTTTCTGGCTGATCATGTAGAAGTTGTGTTTCTCATTGCTTTTCTTAAGCCGTCATACAGACACCAGACTTTCATGGCGAAGAATTTTAGGTTGTTCAAGTTGAAGAGTCTAGGAATACAATGGATGTTTCCAAAGTTATCATTTCTTAAAGAAGTTTAACACCCATCTTTGGCAACTGTGTGGACCTGAACCAGTTAAACTTAAACTAATGGAGATAAATTTGATTTTGCATGAGTAGGGCAGCATTTGCAAAAGCTATTAATGGAATGTTTCATTCATATTCAGTTCCAGCATCTTTTGCTTTTCTTTTAAGGTTGGGAAGAAAAGGTTTTCAACCACGCATTTTAGGCAAATGTGTTATATGCTTTAATGTGGAGGGAGCATAAGTTGTTATGATAATGTTAATAACACTTTTCATGTATTACATTTTGGTTGACATTTAGTCCTAATTGAGAAAAATCTAAAATTAATCTTTGTAAGGAACAAGCCCAGAGTGGCTAATCAGGTTTGGAAGTGGGACTAATTGTACCATAATCAGATTGATGGGCTGTTAAATCTCTGATGTGAAAACCATGTCATGAAACAGTAAGAAAGAATCTGTACAAAAGTCCCCTTCAATTTTCCACTTGTCCTTTATGTTGCAGTTTGTTCAGAAAACTTATTACCTCAGCTTAAAAGCACAGATCCATGATTTCTGCCAGCTGGTTACTTTTATTTATTTTTTAATCAGCTCAGTTTTCCTGGGAGAGATGTAAAAGGAGGCAAAAAAAAAAAAAAAAATCATTCTTTATCACGTATTTGTTCCGAGTAAGACACTACAGTGATGCTGCGTGGGGGGGAGGGGGGGGAAGGGCTGAAGACATGGCTGGTTCTGATGTTTTATAATTTTCAAGTCCGCTTCTGGTTATATTATTGCTTATATGGAGGGTGGCAGGGAGAGAGACAGCAGAAATGGGAATGGGAACTTTGCAGAATGGGATAGGTCTGAGCAGCAACAATTAGGTCTTTCACTATCGTTAAATCCCTTCCATCATCCTTCTGCTGGGAGTCAGCTTGGTCACAGCAGTGGTCCTTAGGCTGCCCCAGCCCCAGTCCCACCAGGTGATGCCAGACATGAAATACTAGTTCAACTTTTGTTTTTCTCCTGGAAGAGGCCGTCAGAGGTAGGTGATCTATAGAAGGACTCCACGAGTTTGTATCCGAGACCGTCTGAAAATCCCAAGACCACCCAAACCCATGAAAAAAGATGGTCAATGTCATCAATGTGATGACACTGATGAAGTCAACAGCTAAGTGCTCACTGCTCCAGAGTCTGTTTCAGAACAGATTGTTGAAGTACATGGGTTGTAACCCTGGACTGAAGTTTTCAAACAATACTGAGGGATTGGGCGTCAAGTTACAGAGCTACCTAAAACATCCAGACTCAATCTATGGGTACAGGATGTGAGGCTCAAAATAGTAGAAGCAGTAGGAAGCGATGAGAAAGGAACAAGAAGCAGGGTTCCCAAGGCAGTAGGACCATAGGAAAGTCTAACCCAGAGGATAATTCTGTGTATTTGTACATACAAAATGCACGTGCTGAAAATGTCCACAGATAATGTCATTTTTACTTGGGGAAGGGGAAAAGGCACAACTTAATTATAGGAGAGATTTAAATCACAAAAATTCCACTTCTTTCTATCCTCCTTCCCTGGCAGGTGAAAAAATTTTATGGAGGGCACCTTTTAACACAGAATTTTGAAAAGAGACGTAATGAACTAAAACAAAAAACCCAACACGTGTTAGCTGGGCAGGAGAATCTGTGAGAATACTGCTCAGTCGCCCAGTCCCTGGGGGCTGGGTCAGAGACTTATCTTCACCTTGAGTCCCTCTCAATGCTCTTTTCCAGGGCTGGTATCAAGACCTTCTCTCATTTCTCTTAGCAAGAAATCTGCTGCACCTTTGAGTTTCTCTGACTTTTTGGCGGGGGAAGCGCTTCCAATTGTCCCCCACCCCCCACTCTCCTCCCAGCACCCCTCCCTGCCCCATGGGTTCTCACTCAGCTGGAGCCAGCAGACAGCAGAAGCTCTGGTTAGAGAACTGGAGACAATTCTGGCCAAACCCTCCTCTCCAATGCATTGTCACAGCACCTATTTGTTTCATGGTGTTCAATGACTCAATGAGGTCTTTTAAAATGTTTTTGAAACATTTAAAGGGAATAAAAAAATTATAAAAAGTAAAGCACATAGAAGTGGGTAAGAAGTGAAAGTGTCCATTCCCGTTCGCCTCCCAGTTCCAGCCTCCTCCCCCAGGGAAAGCTCTGCTGGCATTTAAAATGAGCCTTTCCAAGCCGTTTTCTGTGCAATATGAATGAATAGCAATTAGGTCTTTGAGTGCCGAACTGTTATATCCACAAATGTAGAATCTAGTAACTTCTTGGGCAACCAGAATATGCTATCAGGTTATTAATACCAAGACCTCTAGATACTGAATGCGAAAGGGTTCAGAACAGGCCTCAGAAGGCAACTGAAACCCTGCAGGCTCAAGATAAACTTTTACTTTTCCCTTAAAGAATCTAAATTGTGGCCTTGCTCATACTAAGAGTTATCAGCAGAGATAATTTTTTATGATCTATATGAGGGGCAGGGCAAGCTTCTAGTTACCTGAATAGCTGTTCTTCTTATCATCCTGTGAATAACCTTCCTCCCCTCTGAAGCCCCAAGGCTCTTTCTTATCTCATTCCTTAGCTTAGGATGCCCCACGTACTTCACTTTCCCTTTCTATTGGATTCTTTCATGTATGCGGTGGTTCTCATGCATCTGTATATAATTAACTTTGGTTACTTTCTCTGGTTAATCTACCTCATATCAATTTAATTATTAGACAATGCAGAAGAGCCTAGAAAAGTAGAGGAAAATTTCTTCTTCCCCCACTAAGGCTCACTTCTTTTTTTCCTTTTTCTTCTCTGTAGTATCTAAAAATGTATAGTCCTAATGAATGTGTCTAAAGAGAACCTGCGCTTGCTCTGAAACTCACATACATCAAAATTCAAAGTACTTAATGCTCTCCATTCCCTGTCCGCAATCCCATTTGTATCTGTGCAGCCGTTGAAGAAATGAACTCTTACCTAGACTTATTCAAGTAAAACTCTGGGCTTCTAATTTCAGCTTCTGTTGTGTGTGCAATGTGTACTTCTGGATGCCTAGAAAACAATCCTAATTATTTAAACGAAGGAGAAGGAGAAGAAAAAAAAAAAGCAGTAATCTTTCCCATGCTCCAAATTTTCAACTCCTCTTGTGAAATAACTTCTTTAAGAACTTCCTCCTGACTTGGTTGCTTCAGGGTGGAAACAACTGTCACCTGTATTCTGCACCCTTGGCTGGATCACACAGCCTGCATCCAAGGTCCCCCGAAGTGGCCCCTTTTCATTATCAAGAGATGAACCCAGTATTTCCTATTTTTAAAGGGTTAGACGCTCTCCAGAAACCACACATGCTCATGTCACTCAGTTGTAGCAGCGTGGTTGAAAAGAGGAGCTTGTTAAGGCCGGGTGGCTACTGTAATTTACTGTTTCTTTCAAAGGGTAAAAGCCAAGAAGGTGGGAGACTCTATTAGTTTCATGAGAAATTTTTGAAAAGGCTTTTGAAAATAATGACAACATAAAGGAGGGGCCTCATTCTAGAGTCATGATCCGAAGCTTCTGGGGCAAAGCAGAGGCTAGGGATCTTCAGAGAATGAGAGAATCTCACCAAAGATTCTGTGGGAATTGAGAAAAAACCTTGGAAAAAGGCTCCAAGGCAATTCTGAAATCTCAAGTGTTACTGCTGAAGGAAACACAAGCTTTTCTAGCATAATCTCCATATTTTATAGATCAGAATGGGAAAATAGAGGCGAGACTTGTCGAAGGCCCCACAGCTGAAACAAGAGGCCAGGGCTCTGGCTTTTTTTTTCACCCAGGACATTTCGTATTAGATTCAGCTGCCCCTTGTTTATGACACCTCCAAATGCCTTGTCCTTTAAGTTTGTGCTTCAAAACTGTGAATGAAGTTGTATAGACTGCTTTTCCCACATCATTCACTGTGCTCATTTTCGAAGAGATGTTTTCATTAAGAGTTTTAATTGTGGTTGCCAAAGAGTAGCACCTTAGGAGCCACCTCAGGCTGGTGGCTTGGAGCCCGAGTGAGGAGGCCGTAGGGTGCCCCAGAGATGCCGCTCCTTCAGAAAGGGAAGTGCTCCGCCAAGAAGGGCAGCTTCCTTTCAGAGTCATGGCAACAGCGGAGGCGTGTGCTGTTTCCCAAGTTCTACACCCTAATGCTGACGTTGTTTTGGAACTGTGGCAGCTTCTATCAAAACGTGCTTTCACTCAGTAGGGAACAGGTAGATATTAGTCAATAAATGGTCTTGGGTTAAATGACTAACCATTTCATTAAAAAGCATCACTGCCTTCTTATTCCTTACACCAGCATAAATTCCAGATGGAGCACAAACTTAAGTGTAAGAAAGTGAAATCATAAAAACTGTAGGAAAAAAACATGAAAGAATTTTAGAATTTAATAATCTCACACTGGGACCAGACTTTTTGTGTAAGACCATAACCTAGAAGCCATAAAATAAAAGACTAGTAAGTTTGACTGCATATAAACTTTAAATTTCTGCATAGCAAACATTACCATAAAGAAATTCAAAATACAAACAAAAATTAAGGAATACATATATCAAAGAGCTAATAGACTGAACGTGTTTTTAAAAAGTTTTACAGCTCAATAAGAAAAGGACCCACAACTCAATAGAATAATGGGCAAAGGACATGTAGAGGCAGACAAAAAAAAAATACAAATAATTTATAAACATAAAGAAAAATGGCCAAGCACATGCATAATTAAATAAATGCTAACTAAAACAACAGCAAGATAATATTTTTCACTTATTAGACTGTCAAAGATCAAAGTGTTTTTATAACAAAGAGCTAAGACGAGGCTGCAGGGGAAGAGGCACTCAAACACAGTTGGGAGTCATGGAGGTTGGTGCAACCTCTTTGGAGGAAAAATCGAAAATATTGACCAAAATTTAAAATTCAAATACATTTTGACCTAGCAATTTCTCTGTAAGGAACTACTCTAAGAGATTTATGTACAAGGACGTTCATTATAGCACTGCTATACAAAAAGTTGGAAATCACCTAAATGATTTTCAATGGGGAGTGGGCGAAACAAATTACATTACTTTTCCTGATGGATTAGAGTGCTGGATATAGATATATATCCAGCTGTGAAAGGCCATTACACATACGTGAAAGGACATTTATACAGCCATAGTTATCGCAAAGTTCTTTGTACATTCCAAAAGATGGAAGGGACAATCCACGTGTCCTTCAACAGGGTTCTGGTTGAGTAGGTTGTGGTAGAGACCTGCAGGGATGGGAAGTCACTGCCACGATGAAAGCAGGTGTGCAGTGCTAGCTGTCAGTGTGGCAGTCACAGGTTTGTATGTGCTTCGACCACTTCAGGAAGAAATCACAGGAAGGTGGTGACGTGCCTGCCTCTGGGGAACAGGGCAGAAAGGGAATTTGTACCTGGGACCTGTATGTTACAGTCTTAAAAATTATTGTTTATCCCAAAGAGCTTTAGTTTATACAGGTTCTCATTGTTGCTATTTACCATATTAACTAAAGCTGAGAAATTCTGAAACCACAAGACAACACAAACACATTCTCTCATCCGTCAGGGCACTGATGATGTCAGAGCATTGTGTCTCCTCTGGAAAACTCCACTGTTCACTAGCGAGAGATTTAAAAAACCAAAACCAAAACCCTATAAAATACACTCATGAGAGCTTAAGAGTGAAAAGAGCGAGAAACATCTTAGTATTCTTAGGAAAAAAGTTTTGACTTCATGACCTCCTACTCCAGGGATCCCTGGACCACACTTTGAAAACCACTGTCACAGAGAATGACACAGGTGCTTGGTAGGTGGTGACAGAACCAAGCACACCAACCAGGGCTCTTGACACCAGGACAAGACTTGTGTCCCAGTTAAATGCTATTGCCTTGGGTCTCCCTCCTCCTCACTGATGACAAAGAACAAAGGGCACTCTGGTCCCCTCCTGTCACTTACCTCCTCCCTCGGCTGGGTGCTTGCATGTGACTGTGAACAGCGGCCTAGGAATGCGGCTTCACCCAGCTGCTTTGTGTCCTGGCCTCGCAGGCACCCATGTGACCACCTGGCCTGGCAGCCCCGCCTCAGCCTCCTCCTCAGGTGTTGCTGACAGGATCTGTGGGCGCTGGCTCTGCAGCAGGTGTTACCTGGAAGTGGGATTTGGGGCCCGAGACTTTGAGAGGCTCCACGTCAGCGGCCTGGACAGTAGCAGAGCTTAGGAGGAGCATCCTGCTCTTAACAGAAGGGCTCCCGCCGTGAGCTCAGCGGGAGGCCAGCCAGGCTCCTTCTGCCTTTCATCTTCAGCATCCCAGTTTCTGCCTCTAGTTGGCTGCGTTACAACAGGGCAGGTGAAGCCATTCCTAAAGGTCTGGACCAAGATTTGAAGGAACGAAACCCTAGAGAGGTGGGATGGAAAGAAGTCTATCGTTGACTGAATTTTACTCTAGGTACTTTGCACTCGTTCGCCTCACAGGCACACTGTGGGATGGTTATTATTATCATCTCCACTTTATAGATGAGGTAACCGAGGCTCAGAGAGGTTAGGTCACCTGCCCATGGTCACACAGCTAGTAAGTTTTGAAGCCACACTCTGTTCCGACTCAATGCCCATGGTCTTAACCAGTCAGCAGTACTGTCCAGGAGCCCCCACCCAGAAGGTTCTCTTTGAGTTTGGCTTCCTTGCCCTACCCAATTTTGGAAGAAACCATCCAGAAATACCTTAAAAACGTGATGAGGCAGGAGATAGCACATGTGCCTTTCTTTGAATTCTTGATGAAGTTTTATTTGTGGGTAATTCTAACAAAATAAATCAGACCTAGTCTCACCACTCCCATTATCACCTTTGGGGAACTAAGGAATTTAGCTCTTTACTAGATGTGGATTCCACATTCAGCTCAGAGACATGACAGAAAATGTTAAATTGATTGATCTCAGAGTCTCTGGGACTGTGTGTCTTGTCTGCAGTTTGCTGTGTGACCTCAGCAAATCACTGACTATCTCTGTGACCTTCAGTTAGTTCATGTGTAAAAAGGTTTGGACTATGAGTTTTTCTTCTTAAACAAAAACAAAAATTCCCCAGTTAATTCCACACTCCATTTTAAATTCCAAATTTAATATGAGTGGTGAGACCAGGTCTGATTCATTTTGTATAGAATTACCTGCAAAAAATTCTTCATCAAGAATTCAGTGTTGACTAGTGGAGTGTTCGTTGTTTTTCTTGGCATAATTGCTTTCTGACCAACCTGTGCAGGCGGATGACACAATCTTTCACTGTGTGTTTGGTTTTCACAGTATCTACATAAACAAGGTCTTTTTTTTTTTTCCCCAAAGTATTCCAGGACTTTATCAGTTATCCCACGAGCTTCAGCTCAATCCTTTGATATTTAAATTATCTCTTTTGAAGCACCTATCTCTTGTCATCACCCTCAGATTTTCTCTTCTTCATTTGTTAGCTGGTGTTGCTTTCCCAGATTCTCATTTGTTAATGGCTTCATGTGTCTGATTTGATCAGTTTGCTAATAACACTTTCACCCACTTCACAAAAAGTTTGTATTTCCCAACATTGGTCATCTGTTTGCATTTTTGCGTGTATACTATGCATAACAGTTGATAGAGCATAACATTTTTTACCTCAGGGGAATTGCCTGGTGTAAAAAGGGGGGTGATGGCTGAGGAGGTATGAAATAGAATACTGGTTCATTCCTTTAGCGAATATTTTTGTGTCATAATGACTTTTCTTTCTCTCTGCAACCTAGTATCTGAAACTTGGATAGTTTGCTCTATAACAAGGACCATGGGAAAGCACTCAGCAAACAGGTTTCACCCAGTGTGCCAACTCTGATTGATTGCTGGTAGTTATCTAAAACATTGTGTTCAGAAGGATCCTGAGGCTCTTTTCAGCCTTATTAGGGGAAAATATTATATGATTGATTAATGATGTCTGATGGGGTGTGGGAAGGGCTGAGTGGCAGTCTGTGTGCTGACATAGCCCATACTAGATGCTCAGCAATTGCCAATTTTTCTCTTACAATGTGGCCATGTTGGGAGAGATATAAACGTGAAAAATTATGATCATTACTTGGAAGTAGTTCACAGTCTGAAAAAAGATAGAAAGAAACCAGAGTTGGTTGAATATTTCTTCTGGTGATACCTGCTTGGCTGCTTAGCCAGCCAGAGGGTAAAAAAAGAGGCCTAATGGTTATTGGGAACATACATGACATTTTTGTTTTGATGGTTTTTGTTTCTCTCTGCTCTCTTGCAATTGTGGAATGTAAAACAAGGAAGTGAGATAAGGCAGAAATGTTACCTCTTGTATCTCAGGCTCTGGAGTCAGAAAGATTTGGACTCAATTTCAGCTCCAATGTTTATTGAATGGTAGTGGGAAAGTAACTAAATCTGTCTAGACCTCAGTTTCCTCAGCTGCAAAATAGGAATAATAATAGGTGCCACATTGGATGGTTATGAGGACTGGTGTGTGCTTACAGCAATTCCCCCCCTTCCTGATAAGGGAATAGCAAATTTCTCTCCCAGGAAAGGGGTGTGATGCATAGTTATGAATAATGCACACCTAGTACTAGGGGCTTGAGCAGCCACCTAACCCATACATCAAAGTCTTGCCCCTAGGGTCACCCAGATGTCACAGAAGCCAGAGAGAATGTACAGATGCAGAAGAAGCCAGCGAGCCAGTGGGGTTACGTCTCAGGATTCTCAGCTCTCTCCTTCCTGATTCTCTCCAGGAATGTGGTCCTTGCTCAAGCAATACTCCCATTTCCACTAATTATCTTAAAAGCTAATCAGAAGATACCAGGAAATACAGCATTCTCAGCATGCCTCAACTTTGCTGAACTTTCTTAAATGCTTTTGTTTGAGACAAAGTTGTTTTAATTCAAATCTATTCCATCTTTCAGTTTCAACCTTCTCGATTTCACTCAAGCTAAGGGTGTACTTATTCTCCAGCCTGGGAGGGAGCCTGAAGCTCACTGGGTTTCACTTGCACTAAAAAAAAAAAAAAAAAGAAGAAGAAGGCAGGGAGGAGAGGGAAGGAGGGGTTGGAGAGGGAGAGAGGGAGGTTAGTTATTTTATAGTCTGAGAACAAATGGGATGTTTGATTTACCGTCTCATTTTGAGATTTTTCTTGTTGACACGAAGAGTTAGAATTTTCAGGGGTGAACAATCAAATGATTCAGAAGTAAAGGAGAGCGAAGATTGTACAGATCACAATTGAAAATCTCAATAATGACTTTTGCAGTCAAAAGGGTAGTAAGATAAATGATGTGAACATTGATTACTCTCCTAACATAAATTGTCTATGAGTACCCTTGGTAAATCTGATTCACTTGTAATTCCATCTTCAAGTGTGGGAGCATTAATTACAGGGCAGAGTAGAGGGAAGTGGGAGGGAGAGAATGCCTTTAGTGCATCAAGGTGATGGTATCAGGTTCAACCATCTTCTGCACTCTTGAGAGACAGACCTGGCATCTCTATACCAGTCAGGGCTTTGCCACTTTCTAGTAAGACATTGAGCCGTAACTGTCAAAGCTTTAGCCTTCTCTCCTGCAGAGCTAATAGTGGTGCCGTTACTAGACAGGTCAGGCTGAGCTATGCTGCTACACTTCCACTCAATGATGAGAAATTAATTATAATTAACACTCAGTATTTTATAGTTTACTATCTCCACTTCAGGAAATAAGGAAATAAGAGACCTACTTGCCTAGGGTCACTGTTAACTAGAATAGCAAGAATTCAAGCACAGCTTTGAATGAACAAAATCTTTCTTGGTTCGGTGCAGCTCACTGATCTTACAGGTGGGGTTATAAGTACCATAAACAATTGCAGTGTAACCAGGCTGAAAGCAAAGTAATTATCTTGGATTGTCCTGGTGCAGCCTCTTTGGGAAAAGAAGCAAAAGGAAAATTACGTATGTGGCATATACCAGCAAGCACAATTTTTAGAAGGTGCCCAATACCCCTTGTTAATCGGAAAAAGAAATGTTTTTTTTTCTGTTTTGCATTGCTTCGGCTTCTTTTGCATGATCTACATTACTCTGTGCCTTGGCTTTCTATGGATAAAGGCTGACAATGTATGACAGCACCTAGAGGGGGAGGTACTTGTGTTGTTCTTTTAGCCATGACGCTGAAGCTGGCTGTCTTCCTCTACCTCTCCGTTACTATCTACACCGTCTTGCTGTGGCCCAGGGGCTGTTGCTAGTTCTCCTGTGGGGGGTTGGGGTGGGGGGAGTGGAAGTGGGCACCCAGCTGGCTGTAAGGTTACTCCTTGCTTAAAGCAAGCCAGCAGATTCTCCAGTTGTATCAGGCTCCTGGGAGGTGCCATTGCAGCTGAGCCTCAGACCATACTTGGATTACGAAGAACATTTACCACCTTTTCTGGCCAGGGCAAAATGGAGCATTTGGAGCCATGTAGTTCTAAAAGGGATTTTAAAAAACGATAATGATAAAACCTGCAGCCATGTACAAAATACTTTACTGACACAGTTTGCTTCTTAAAAATACTGCCCCCCGCCCAGTATTCAAAAAATGCGCTTAGAGTCAGCTGCCATGCCAAATTTTTTTTCTTGACTCTCTCACTTGTGTTTGATTTCCATGTGTGCTTATATTAGCTTTTACCTAGTGGTTCAACTGTGGGTTTCTCAGAGAGCAGTGCCTCTAATTTGACCTCCAAGTTCACCATCTGATGGATGGCAAATGAGGCTGACATTCTCCTGTCTGTGCCTTACAGTGAGCTCTGGCCTGGGCAGCTGTCTGCAGTGGTGAAGTCTGGCTCATGGAATCATGGGTCCCTCACCAGGGGCTCCGCGTCCTGTTTCCTTAACACGGATGACAGGCTCCATCCAGCACTTGACAGTCCAGGATCTCCCTACATACAGCTTTCTCTATATGGTTGTTTCCGTGAGTCGAGGGGCTTTGGCTGTCAGCAGGCACTCTGGAACATTAGCCCCAGTGTTTTTCATAGTTTCATTTCCTTCCCAGCAGATCTAAGCAACGACTGGCCTGCTTCTGTCAATCAGACAGGAACGTCCCTTCAGGGGGAGGTATGGGAAGTTCAGTTACTTCAATCATTTCTTTTAACCGCATCCTCTCTCCTGCCACCCTGGCTGTGAACAGCTGAAAGCACAGCAAAAGTTGGAAAGACCTCAGAGAGAAATCCTCTGCAACATGGCTTTATGAACATTATCCAGGCCTTACTTTCTGACTGAGTCTCAAAGCCATAATCAAATGCTTTCTGCCAGCACTCTGGTGATACCTACTGTGTGGATTTGAGAAGCTTTGTGGGTCTCAGTAGCGCACAACACAGGGATGAAGAAGGAAGGCGTGAGGTGAACTCTCCATTTGGTCTTTGTGCCCCTCCCACAAAGCTGGGTGCCATGGTAACCACTTGACCCTTGGAGATGGATCTAGGAAGGGCTTTCCTCTCAGCCAGGAGCATCACTGATGGGCCGCTACAGGGACGAGATAATTAAGAAAGAGTTTCCTGTTAATCACCCAGACCTGTCACTTCTTCAAAATGCTTTCCATGTACTGGCTCGCCCCTCCATTCGCACGGCCTGCTCCCGCTTTTGTTCAGCCCTCCTCCCTGCATCTCCTTTCCCTGTGCCTTGAGGCCTGCCACCTCTCAGCACATGCTTGCAAGAAAAGCCTCCCTAAAGTACTGCTCTCCTTGTGCTGTTCCTCCACTTAGAAACATAAACTAGCTCTGCATTGCCTTGGAGATGGAGCGTGAATATTCTGCCCATTTCTAGGATCTCTGAAATCTGGAGTTCCCAGGCTGTCGGCCTCATTCCCATCACTCCGTGCTGGGGCTCAGGTCAGTCTCTGCACGCTCTCCGCCCCTCTGGGCTGCTCCCTGTACTCAGTCCCCCTCTTCGGGTGCTCTCAGCACCTCCCTCCGTGGCTTGCCGATGGCTGCCTTCTTGCTGTGTTCCCACATGGCGGGACCTCTGTGTCCACCTGCATCCCGGTGTCATCTTATGTGTTCAAATTTCTTCTTCTAAGGACACCAGTCCCATTGGCTTAGGACCCACCCTAGTGGCCTCATTTTAATGTAAGCACCGCTTTAAAGGCTCATCTGCAAACATTGTCACATTCTGAGGTCCTGGGGGTTAGGGCTTCACTAGATGAGTTTGGGGAGACACAACTCAGTCGTAACAGGCATTATCTTTCCCTCTCACTAGTGTGTCCCCAGCACCTATCCCCATGTCGGGCTCATGGAAGGCAAGACTCAGTGTAGGTTTGTTGCTGGAATGATTGTGTGAAAGAAGCTACTGTCTATCCCTGAAGCATCCTGCCCCACTTCCCCCCATCATTTGAGGCCCAGTCCAGCCCTGCCCAACCTGAGAGGACTTCCCACGCCCTGGCCGACTTTCTTCTCTGACCTTCTTTAGCCTACACTTATGCACAGGCACATGTTGTTGACTTTTTCAGGGTTTTAGCCTTGACCCCTTAATTAGAGTGGATGACTGAAGCTGTGCCTCCATGGATAAGACACAGAGAGCCTGCTCTAAAACAAACACCCTTCCCCAAAACCAAAGTGTGGGTGATTTTTCCTTAGGAATGATCAGGATTCACCACAACTGAAATCTTGGTTGAGATTTTCCTTGAGGGAGCTCCAGCCAGGACCAGGGAAACAGCCCACTCGAACTCATCTGGCTCCCCCAAGCAGAGGAAGGACAGACGCTGTGGATTCGGGCACTTTAACAGATAAACTTTTTCCTTTGTCCTGGAGATCATCACAAACCAGGGTGGGACACACCACATATTCCTCAGCTTGTCTCACATGATGGATTGACACATGTTACTACCTTGAAGCATTTCAACTCTGTGTGGATTTTGTTTTGTTTCCAATCATTCTTCTCTTGCCAGCTCTGGGAGCATGTCTTCTGAAATATAAAGAGTTAAGGCCGGTTATGCGTTGTACACAGTCCCCGACAACTTAATTATTGACCCAGTTTGTAAATCATTCATAGCTTTCCAGAGGTATCTGTATACATCTGCTGGCAGCAAACGGGACCCTGGGCTATTTGCGGAATGGAGGCTGGGGTCAGGGGGAGTGTGAAAAATTAAGAATAACAACACTTTCTTTCCTCCTTGAACTTTAACTGCCCTTTTAAATAAAGCCAAAGCTTTCTTCTTTTGCCACCTGCTTAGAGAACCTCAGTTAACTGCCAAAACAGCTTTAGTTTCACTCACCATTCTCCACGCCATGCCACCCCAAGCAAACCAGGTGACTTCAATTTCATCTAGGAGTGAAGTAGCTGGGACCAGCCATCTTGCCTAGAGTCCCTCTGGGGTATAGCCATGGCTTTAGGAAGGCAACATTCTGACGTTTCAAGTAACTCTTCTAATCATGTCCCTTAGGGGCTGGATAAGAAGCAACGGCATTCAGCTGGTCTGCCAGTGAGGCGTTTAGGCGGGTTTGTGGTTAACCAAGGCCACACACCCAGTAAGCAATGAGATGGGGTTTAATGGTAGCAGTGTCTGGTGGGGGGCCGGCCCCTCTGTGGTGTCGCGTATCAGCCAGGCCTGCTTAGTTTCAAATGAGAGGAGAGGTGCAGTCAGGTCTCAAGGCAGGCAGCAGGGTTCAGCTTCAATGCCTGTGAAAACAGACACCAAAATAATCAAAGCGCTGCATTCCTGTGTCTAACTAGCAGCTAATCCCCTCTCTTCGGAAGGAGCAGAAACCACAGGTGACAGTCAAGCCCTTACTAGAGTCAGCCATTTGTCCCTAAGTCCTGTAGTTCTCTGAACTGAAAGGAACCTTAAAGATGTCTCAGTTCAGCTGACAGCCGAGGAAATGGAGGCTGGCCCGTGTTTATGAATTGTTTCTGGTGTCCCCAATGAGGGACCTGGAACCCGGCTCTGTAGTCTTTCCATTTAGTGCTTTCTTTACCTCATACCATGAGTTGTTTTTCTCAAATGGGTCTTATAAGGCTTTTTTTACACAAGAGTTTAATACAACGTGAAAATGGGCCTATTTTATTCAATCCAGAAAAGAAATGAATGGCAAGAAGCTTTTTAATGTAAACAACTGAATATTTAAAATGCCAAAAGATGATGTCATAATTTCCCAAAGCTGGAGACAAATCATTCTCAACCCGTTCAGTGAACGTAGCCTGATTCCCAGTCAGTTCCAGCCAAGCATGTCTGGAAGCACATTTTCTCCGCCTGGGGAAAACTACTGGACGAGTTGGGCAGCTCCTTTGTGCTTTAGAATTGCTTCTTTGTTTCCCTTGCACGTGCAGTGGCTCAGTGGGGTGGGGCGGGGAAGGAATCCAGGAGAAGAGATCTGCTGGGAATTTTTAATAAGCTTTGAGTGTTTTACAAGCATCCTTGCAGGCCGCACTACAAGATGCTGCTTTGTGACTACTTGTCCCCTTATAGAAACTTCAAAGAGACTGAGATTGCAAAATCAAACTTTTTCAGACAGACAGCCCTCAAAGCCCCGTATCAACAGGCCACTGTCTTTCTCACCAATCTAATTTTTTGCCTTTGGAGAACATCTGCTAGAGCCAAGCAAATCCTTTTTCTAAATTTGATTCTCTCTTGTTACCACTTCTGGCTATTGCTTTTTATATATTCATCCATTTAGTATTCATGAAAGGCCTACAAGGTGGGTTTTGTCATCCCCAATTTTCAGATGAGAAAACAAGCTCTGAACAGTGGCTTCCTCAAGTTCATATAAGTAGTGGTATCATGGGGCTGTCTTAACAAAGCATGGTATCCTAAAATTAAAAACAAAAACAAAAAACTCTCGACTTTAATATACGAAGTTCGGACAATTAAGTTCGCGAACTTTTCACTGTGCGCTTATAAGATTTAATTATTGTAGAACTCTGCTGAAATAAGTGTGTAACCGCAGACAGTTGCAGACCATCAAGAGAATTCACACTGTGTGATTTAAGAATCCCGTGCCTACAAATTGTGTGTGTGCGTGTGTGTGTATAATGGACTGAATGTTTCGGTCTACCGCCAAATCTGTATGTTGAAATCCTAACCCCAATGTGACAGTATTAGGAGGTGGGACCTTTGGGAGGTGACTAGGTGATGAGGGTGGAACCCTCGTGAATAGAATTCGTGCCCTTAGAAGAAGATATAAGAGAGCTTGCTTCTTTCTTGCACTCTGCCATTTGAAGACACAGGGAGAAAGTGAATGTAAACCAGGAGGAAGGTTCTCAGCAGAACCCAAATCCGCTGGCACCTTGATCTTGAACTTCCAGCCTCCAGACAGAAATAAATGTTTTTATTGTTTAAGGCACCTGGTCTATGGTAATTTGTTATAGCACTTGATCAGACTAAAACTACATCCTCATATATATCTCATCATTACTTTCCTGCCGGGAGGAAACCCTTGTCCATTTGAGGATGAAGTCAGTGACGGCGGGCTGCAGGGCTGAATCAGCTTATTTGCAGGGCAGAGCTATGGGGACCCTGAAACATACCATGGTGCTGAGTTGTACTGGTGGGCAGGTTGGGGGGCAGGGCATCTCCCAGGGTATGTGCATCTTGCTCTGGAGGGATGTATGAGCTCTTATGTAAGGGAGGCCTTTACCCAAACAGATGGAAAAAGCTGCCTGAATGCACACCGGAAATGCCACTTCAAGCTGTTAGGTTCCTGCTGTTCCCTCTTTCCACACCTTTTTGACTTCGAGTAAGTTGTTGGGGCTCTGACTCCCAGTTCCTTACCAGGCCTCTCTCCTCTGCCAGTTTTGATGCTTCTGCCAAGCTGTGCAGATGAGCTCAGCAGCCCTCATTCCTCATGCGGTCCTGCCCTTCCCCAGTCTCCGCTAGGATCAGAGAAGTTAAAAACCTGTCCCAGAATGCATGTACAATAATAAGATTTTACTTAAAATTTTGCCTTAGAAAAACTATAAAACTGGCTTCACAGATGTTAGAACATTGGTATAGCCCTAGGAGCTGGCATAGCAGCTTGGGTTTAAGATGGATGAATTATATGATGTTTTCCCACGCTGGAGTTAGGGTGTAACCTTTATATAAGCGAGAACATTGTTTTGTCTGGCCCCTCACCCCCTGCAAATGATATAACATGGAATCTCTATTACTCACACTGTTAAGAGATGTCATTGGATACATATCAGCATTTATAATTTGTTATAGTTATTTTTATTTGTTGCATTTATTAAATCCAGTTTTATGTTGCCTCATCTTAATTTTCAAAGCATATGCTATTTAATATCTTATATGTACTCTCTTACAATAAAGAAATAATACATCAACCAACAAAAGATGGTTGAAAGATGTTTTTTAATGATGTGAGATCCTGGATTAGTTTCTATCTCCGAATTGAGTTTCCTGCCCTTGAGCTCAGTATACATTAAGTTCTCTTATCACCATATGGCAGGGAGGTTGCTCAATGGAATAAAGATTGTTCTGTGGGAGTGTCTGCAGATAACCCAAAATAATGCTGCAATGGCCTCCTGCCTCATTTCCTCCCTCCTTTTTCCACCTAAAAAGGAAGTGGTTTTATTCTTTTATTTTTTAATCACTGGGAGAGGGGTTGTATTAATGTACACAATCAAGAGGTAGAAAGAAGAGAGGAAATAAAGAGAGGAAAGACACAAGTGTGGAGCTCAGTTTGGTGAAAAGCTTGGGGGAATCGTGGAGAGAGACGCTTGAGAACAAATGTAGGTGATATGAGTGAAATGGACAGAGAAGAAAGGAGAATTTATGCATGTTTCCATGTGTCATATATTTGCCTTCTTTTCCTGGTTTCCAAGAAACTCGAATAAAGAATGTGAGTCTTTGAAATTCCTTTTTTGTGCGGGACTGTGTTCTTTAACCACCATATCACTAGGAGACTGAACCACGTGGAACCTGGCTTTATACAGATTAGATGTGAAAAATAATCCCATATTCCCTCCATTTTTAGGGCTTTCTACTACTTTGCTCCAGTTCAGAGGCACAATATTATGATCAGACAGTGTCATGATTTGGCTGTCCTGAGGTTGACCACAGTCCTTTGGATGGGGCTACAATAAATGTAGACATAACTCATCTCTACTTTCGTTAATGTGATGAAGCTGAGAGAAACTGTTTTATTAGCACGAATGAGAAACTTTCTAATCAGTTTATTTAAATAGTGAGGATGTGTGGAACTTACGCCAAGTGTATTGACTAGAATGATATTTGTTAGATGAGCTTCAAAATATTTCAAGTTTGCTCCATCCTCCTGTGTGGAGAATCCTATGAGGACCACACCCATCTTGTAGAAAACAGTCAAAACAATTTTTTAGAGGGAACAGTGATTTTGCTGGTGTCTTTTCAAACAGTCTTTTTTTTGTAATTTGAGAAATCCCCATTGCCATAAACTGTCTTAAAACTGTGCTGCGATCTTTATTTATAACAGAAAGAGCTTCAGCACCTTTTTTCCCCTGTGTGTTTTACTGGAGGAGTTGTCTATATTACCTATCAGGGTGAAAAACGCATTCTCCGGCAGCGCTCACCAGCTCAGCCTGTCAGGAGAGCTCACGCAGCCTAGAAGACGCGCCGTGCTTCCCTCAGTGAGCTGCCACATTACGTTCATCTGGTTTTTCCTTTTTCACATGTTTAGGTGTTTGTCACCCCAACAAGAAGTTTGTGAAAGACTGGTTTTAAGCGAGTAATGAACTGAAGATTTATTTTGGGTGTTTATAGTTTCCTTAGTCCTTTGTAGAACAGAAAATTGAAATGTGCCTGTATTTCCTAACCTTTTCTCTGCACTATTTTAATCATTTAATTGCTTTATACCACATGCTCCAATTCTCTGGCTATCTCCATTATCTGAAACATTTTTCCCTTCCTACTTTCCTAATGCATCTGGACCTTGAAAGATAGCTCGGGTTATGCTAGATTTCTACAAGTCCTACAAAGGTCATCTAATCCAGGAGGACGCTCCTGCTTACCTTGGGTTGGGTGGAAGGGATTGTGCTTTTCTCAGAACTTCTTGGAGGCTTACTTTGTATTTCTGTATATGGCTAACTCCCCCTCCAAGTCATGGGCTCCTGAGGATGGTATCTAGATATCAACTACCTCCTTCCCACTGGAAAGCACCCTCCAGGTAGTCAAAGGTAGAAGGTGACTTTGGGAGGAGCTGGGGCTGTGAGCTCCTGCCAAGGTCGTGGAAGGTGGAGGGACCTGACGGACCAAATCAAGCCAGAGACCAGAGGAAGACTGACGTCCACACCAGGGTGCACAGGAATGAATGTGACACCTAAGGGTTCCTGAGGCAGAGATCTGAGCCAGGGCCTCAGAACCCAGAGTTTAGAGTTTAGGAGATAAAATTAAAGAAGACTGGGGCCAAGGTTAGGATGAGAGGAAGGAAAATGCCTAAGCAAGCTTTTGGAACTATAGCTGCTACTGTGTTTCCCCGAAATTAAGACCTAGCCAGACCATCAGCTCTAATGCGTCTTTTGGAGCAAAAATTAATATAAGACCCAGTGTTATTTTACTATAATATAAGACCGGGTCTTTATAATATATCATATCATATCATATCATACCGGGTCTTACATTAATTTTTCTCCAAAGACACATTAGTGCTGATTGTCCAGCTAGATCTTATTTTTTTGGGAAACACGGTATGTATTTGAATTCAGTTGGAGCATAGTGTGTGGGGCAGACATATCTGAGAGGTAAACAGTACATAATTTGTCAAACGAACAAATGAGTTGGCATTTGTAAAGCTGCCTCCTGGTTGGAGAAAAGGATATTTGAGTGTCAGCGTAGAAGGGCCCAACATTACCTAGGCTATGTTGTTCACCACTCCAATCAATACACAGTTAAAACTTGATCTTCTGTTCAGTCAACAAATTCCAAGTTCAGTCAGTTATAGCTTCACTGAGAGGTAATCAATACATAATTCTCCGTGAGTCAGGGTTCAATCAAAGATAAAGAACCACTGTGAGTGACATAGAATAAGGAGTGCAGGGGTCCTGCCTTTGTACTCGTAGGAGTTGGGGGGAGGTGGCCTATGGGTGATGCTGGCCCTGCATGCGGTGTTGAGCCTGAAGTCACTATGGGTCAGCCAGATGGGCAGTGAGAAGGGAGCTGGGAGTGGATAAGAACAAGGACGCACAGACACTGCAAAGGCAAACTGGAACCTGTATCTCCCTCCATCAACTCCAGCCTCAAAGCCGCAGTGACCTGCGGGAGAAGCTGGTGCTCTTTGCCATGGAGCCACACTTTCACCTGGCCCAGGGCTCAGAGAAAGTGATAGAGGAGATCTGGCAGGAGCTGGAGGAACTGTGTGGTCTGGGTGTTGCCTTAGGATCACAAGCCAAGCCAGCAGGTCAGCGACAATGTTCGCCAGCTGCTGCCGCACCTGCTGCCCTGCAAGTACCTTCAGGAAGAAAAATATGGCTACTCCTTCACTTCCATCTTCCAGATCTGATGCAAAACACCTCCTGTGGCCAAGTCTAACCTGGAACTCCACAGGGAAGGAAATTCTGAGAAACAGTTACGGTTTAGCTCATTTACATGGTACAAAGCCAGCACAGTCTACCCCTTGTCAACTTGGCAATCACACACTTTCCTTTGCTTATGCTTAACTTCCAAGTAAAGACAATAGCAACATTGTTCTTTTGCCTAACATGATGCTATTATTCATGTGCTACCTAAAACATGCTACCCTCTCCTGCAAAGAGGTTCTAGAGTCCTTGTATCTACCTTTGGTTAATTCCTCTCCAAAGGAGATGTTAATTCTCTCTTAGCTAACTCACACCTCCCTCCACCCCTCTTGCTATTCTGTGGCTTAAATACTGAGGTATAGGCTTAATTACCGTGAACACATCTCATGTTAGATGGGAGGGGAATGGGAGAGGGGAATTATCTTCTTTAGACAATCAAATAGTTTTGACCAAAGCTAGACTTAGGAAAACCTTTATTTTGAATGAGAGCATGGATGTGCTAAACTGATAACTTTGTCCCTGGCCTTCAATTGGCTATTTCATCTTTTTTTAATGCCGTCAAGTTTATCCTGCGAGGAGTGGGGGTTTGCAGCCAAACCTAAACTGTACTTCTGCAATTCAGTCTAGCCATAGCGAATGAACATGTGTGCAGTGAATCACCTGGGCAATCCTAGAGGAACTGAAAACTGATGAGAAAGCTTTGAACAAAGACTCCCTGAGGCCACAGGCTGATACCTAGAGAAGGAGGAAGGGCATTGTGTGCCCAGCCTATCCCCAGGGCTTAGATGTAACCTCCAAAGATAAGGGAACTGCAGTCAGAACAGGTAGGGGGAGTACTATGGGCAGGTGCAATCTGCTTTGGGACCCAAGTGACAAAGTGTGACTGAACTGGAGAGTGGGCAGTCTCTGTATTTCTTAGAGATCATCCTGAGTAAATGACACATATCACAGCCCCATGTAGCATGTCTAAGGTTTGTCTGCATTGGGGAATCCTGGAGGCAGCATCCGGGGCAGTAGGGCATGGGCTTGGGGAAAGCGACGGCAGAGGGGCAGCCCTGCGCCTCCCTCAAGGGGCCTGTAGTAAGCTCCAGCATCACGCAGGCTTGAGTGGGAAAACATCTCTGAGATTTCTCTGTGAGACAACTCCAGGGGACTCAAAAATAAGTGGAGGACTGGGATTAAGGATGGTGCAAGGAGGTGAGGTAGCAGAAGGATCTTTGTGGTGATGTAACAGAGTGAGTCTATATCTTCATTGTGGTGGTGTTACACAAATCTACACATGTGGTAAAACTACACACACACACACACACACACACACACACACACGAAAGCATGTAAAACTAGTGAAATCTGTGGATTATACCCAATGTTGATGTCCTGGGTTTGTACAGATGTTACCAGTGAGGAAAACCAATGGTCCACAGGGCTGTTCTGAACTCTTTTGGCAACTTCCTATGAATATATAATTATTTCAAAATAAAAAGTATATTTAAAAAACCAGAGGAAATCATTGAATCGGAATCTTTAGGTCTGGGCCTGAGCATCAATGTGTTTTTCAAAGCTCACCAGACGAATCTAACTGAACCAGGACTGAGAATCATCACTTTCTGAGACCCTGTGGGTCAGTTTTTGAAGGACATATGGTACATAAACCACATATTTTGTAAACATCTCTAGGTAGTTCTGGGGCAGCACTCTGGAAGCAAGCATCTAAATGTATAAATACACCAAGTGAGATAGACAACAACAACATAAAAACTGGTGGAGGCTGACGACAGCGCCAGTGCCCTCCTGTGTGCTGGGGGAGGGGCCCGGAAGCTGTCACTCTCATTCGGGCAAATTTGTTCATTGATCTTATTGGACCCACAGGTTGTTATGAGACCTGAGGAAATGTGGGAACTAATGAGAGAAGTGCGTACACATTTATATATGGCCACATTAAAATTGGGAACAATTAGAAGCAATCTAAATACACAACTATGTGGAAATGGTTATGTAAATTATGCTATAGAGTTATTGCGGAATATTATACAAGTATAAACGTTGTGTTTTAAAAGAATAATGATATGGAACATTCTCATATAATATGCAGTGAAACCGGGTTTATTTTGATAAGTAAAATAATTTTTTAAAAGATAAGTTTGTAATAAATCAAAGTATGAATAGCGAGTATCTCTAGATGGTGGGAGTACAGGTAACTTTTATTTCCTCTTTTAAACTTTTTATTTGAAAATACCCTACAATAAATAGGTTGACTTTTATGATTAAAAATAAAAGTTCCTAATGTAAAATATGCCAAGAAATTGTAGTGTATCAAATATACAGGTTGCTAAATGATAGTTGGTGATTTTCTTAAGTTATACCTTGTGGTTGTCAACGTATTTAATGAACAGTCTCTAAAGGTGTTTGGGAATACTACTTAACAATGTAAACCTATATTGAAATGATAACAATAGAGAAAAATAACCTATTAGGATTTCTTGGTCCTTCCGAAATCCATACATTTTTCTTGCGATGAGTTTAATACCTACATGGGGGCACAGTATAACTTATTTTGAAGTTTTGTTTCTATGTTTCTGGAATTTAAAGAAAATAGTCTGTGTCTATTAAGTGAGGCAAATAAAATTAATTTTTATTGCAAGCGAATTATATGCAACACACGTCACTTTTCCCCCTTTTCTTTTTGTCATTGAATCCTCACATCAATCCTGTGAAATAGATATTATGGCTTTCCATTTTACAGATAAGGAAACTGAGTCCTGGTGGTGTTCAGGACACACAAGTAGGCTGTCTGACTTGAGAGTCAGGACTTCTAAACTGCAGTCCCCAGAGAAAGAGGTTTCGATTGCACTGGCATGGAGAATGAGACAGAAATGAAATTCCACACGAATTGCTGCCGCTGGAGGCCTGTGCAGGAATAGATGGAGCTTGATGGCAGGTTCAAGTTCTCTGTGTGAGAGCAGCTCTCGGGTGGAGCCGGGCAGACATAGCCTGTGTCAGGGCCCCGGCTTTTGGTTCCAGATGACTTCCACCTCTTAAATGACTTGGGCCTACTTATGTACACAGTGGAGAAAATAAGTTATTTCCCTCTTCGGGTGGTTGTTATAATAGAATTACATGAGGTACAACAGAGGGTTTCCAAATTCAGCCTTCTGGGAATCACTTTCCTTTCATATCCTGACCAAATGGCTCAAATCTCCATCCCAAATTACTTGGGGAATTTTGCTTCCTCCCAGTATTTTCAAAGCTTCCCAGGGCCTTTCCATTCCCATGGCCACCTTCTCCCTCTAGTTACTGCTCAGAGCACATTCCGAGTGGGAAAGTTCAGCAGCCTTGTTCAGACAATGCAGGCACGTGCACGAGAGGCAGGGTGAGGGCGGCAGAATCTGCTGGACGCCCTTCAGCGCTCTTCAGGCGCCATGGTGGGATGGCCCCTTGAAGTCCAGCAAGTCGTGGGCCCACTCACCCCTCCCTGGATGCTGGGGTGCGGCCCCTCTCCTCCCAGGGCCCCTCCCTCTCGGCTGCCTCCCCAGGACAGGGTGGAGGTTGGGCCCAGCTGCTTCCTACCCTTCTGTTCCACTGGAGACTGCGCTCCTCGAGGGCTGGTTATCCATGTCCAGCAAGTGTTTCACAGTGCGCCTGGCACAGAGGGCTGCCTGCATGCAGGAATGGGAGGGAAGGGCTCGCATGGGCACTTTCTCTAGTCCAGGAGATCACAGAGCAGCCTTCCCTCTAGCCTATGGCCCTCTATGTTCCCTGGAGGGATGGGGTGCCAGGGGTGGGGGCCCCATATGGAAATAGAGCTTGGAAACCTAGCTGGGGACAGAAATGGAGCTGCCCTGTTGGGCATGGGACTCAGACAAGAGAGGGAAGACTCTCCTTTTTCTGGGGCGTCTGGGTGCTCCCAGGTGGCCTGTGGAAGAAGGGAAGATGCTGGAGGACAAAGCCCCGCTGCTTTCCCATGGGACTGGACACTGAACCCTCAGGTCCTACCTGACTTAGGAAAGGGAGGAGGGAGAAGAGGAGAAGGAAGAAGAGGGAGAAGGAAGCTGTTGGCCACCTGCTCTGGGCCAGTTGCCATGCTGGGCTTTAAGGAGATTGTAGGAAACACGGGATAGCACCTGGCACACACAAATCCCTCAGTCATTAAGACTGTGCCATTACTGCTGGCATTTCTGCCCCATCCTCAGGACCATGCCATAGGTAGGCATTGCTATCTCTGTTTTTATAGATGACCACATTGAGCTTCAGAAAAGAGAAGTGATTGGTGTAGGTGGTGTCAAAATTTAAACAGAGCCCATTGGATTCTGAACCCTGTAATAGGGAGAGGTGCAGGTCCTCTGCCAGGCCTGGCAAGGCACAGCTGGCATGGGTAAAGGGCCAGCTTAGCACGGAAGGTGGGGAGGTGGGGCGTGGAGGCAAAAGAACCCTCTCCCTCAAACAGTTCTCCAGGGTTAGGCTGCCTCGTGAAGCTGCCCACCCAGGAAGTAGGGGACCGAGGGAGGCCAGAGGTAGGGCTCTTCCTCCACTCCCAGCTGCCCCACAGACTTAGAGCTGGGAGCCAGGTATAGGGCAGCTCTGCCCAAGAGGCAGGCTCTGGGCATCAGCGGGAACATGCGCCACTGCAAGAGAGAAGCAGCCTTAGCACCTGGGTGCCGACCAAGGCAGGCACAGCCTCTGAGTCATCTATGAACCCATCTGGGATGGTGCAGGGGTTCAGGTGGTTCTGGGCTCCCAAGAATTATGCCAGCGGTTGCTAAGCCAGAGACTATATGTGTATTTATTTGTCGTCATCATCGTCAACATTATGATGGGTCACAGTCTTTGACGTTTATGTCTTTAGGCTAAAAGGAACCTAAGGAAACACATGATTCTAAATAAAAGTGGGTTTATCTTTCCAGGTCAAAGAGTTACAAAAGTGTCAAAACTCTCAGGCAAGATCTATCAGCGGCGTCACGACCACATGCCTTTATTGAAATTCCTCTTTGCAAGGCAAGTGGTGTGTGTTGTTCTTTCCAGCAGTGGAAATACAAATGATTCACTCCGGAAACCTTGGCTGTTTCACTGATAAGTAATTTATTTGCTGATAAATGAATACCCAGGAGCTGTAATGGGGACCCAGAAATCAAACTGTAAATATCATTAAGTTCCCTTTGTGTTCACACCATGGTGCTAAGTGGTTGGGGTTCTGCAAAGGATGTGGGGTGCAGACCTGGTCCAGTAGAGTTTATAGGATAATACCAGAAAGAAGTCGGGAGGAACAACTTGATCATGTATTACTGTGGAAGACGAGATCTGTGCTGCGTACACCGGCCACGGTATGACTAGAATAGGTCCAGAGACACCGGGGAAGACGTCTCAAGCCGTGAAGGAGGTGCTCAAGCCATGTTTTGGAAAAGAGACCTCACGGTCTGTCGGGGAGAAAGGAGGCGAGCAGGCCGATACTGACACTACTCTCATGTGTTTTAAATGATGCTCTGGTTCTTATTGGTCCATTTAGAGCAGCCTTAGTATAAGAGGGTAAGGAGAGTTGACTGAAGGCATCAAACAGGATCTTCTAAAATTAGGTCGGAACTTTTGCTCAGGCAGAGGTCAGAGCTGGGTTTTGGAAATGTTTGGAAAATTGTTAGTTTTGTTCCCAGGACCTGATGCTTTCGTGGTTGGATAGTCCACATACATGTTTGCTTTCTCTGCTCATGCAAACAGTTGATCTCCCTGAGGAACGGCTCATCAGTAGATCCCAGGACCTCACTTCTCCAGTAGAGAGGACCGTGTACTGCCTTTGTGGGCAAAGTGGAACCACTGGAGGATTTGCAGTAGAGCAGTTAGACAATTGTGTCTGCATTTTAGAATGACAATGCTACCAACAGGCTCATCACACACACACACACACACACACATCTTAGACAAAGACATAACCCTGAATTCATTGAGATAAAGTTTTGACTTCTCTGGTAAAATGAAGGCTGATATAGAAGTTGTGTTACAAAAAAATAAAGAAAAATTTACATGTCTGTATACTAAGATTTGTACTGCTACTGGCCGTCGCTAAATGATCAAGATTTTCTTCCAGTTAATTTAGCTGGGGTTCTAAGTGACTTTCTAGAGAATTTTGGATAGAACTCTGGGATTTTTTAATGTCACGGGTTTTAGTTCTGATCCGTCCTTTTGGGGTTAATGTTGCATTCTCACAACGCCTGACAATGTTATAAAACAATTATTAAGAGTTTCCCAAGTTTCTGTGAATAGCGGCTACAGCAAAGAGTTGGAAAATCAGCCTGTGCTGAATCGTGGCCAGGCCTGCCCATGGAAAGCCCCTATGTGGATGTAAACAGAAAATTCTTCGGTCCTGTAATATACGTGCAGATGAAGGAAAGATGCTTGACTAGTAGCAGAGAAAAAGAGAGCTTGCATGAATATTGTGCAGTGATTTTGAACCCCAAATCTGGATTTAGGCTTGTGGGATGTGGCTTGTTTAGTGACAGAATTATTGCCTGACACAGTGATATAAATCATCTTTGGGGGCTGGCATGGCCCTTCCAGAGGGGAGAGGATAAAAGCCAGGGCCCCTAACAAAGGGCCCCTGGGGCCCCCGGGGACAGGTTGATTCCTCATCTCAAAGGGCTGCTGCCCGCAGTGCCAAACTGGCTGTGTCCAGTTGAGGAACAAAAGGGGGACCCTGCGAGACTGGCTGTTCTGCTGTGTTTGTGATCGTTTCTTTTTAAATTCTCCAGCATGAGTCACGTGCTCTGGGGAGCAATCATTTAATCCTAATCTGCTCTAACTCTGGGGGTGGGTTAACTATTGGATAAAACAAACAAGTCAGTTCTAGTCTCTGTCAACAATTTAGGTTGCTTTGTTTGTATAAAAAGTGTTAGAAGTAATTCTTGGTTTGGTAGAAGCTGCCGATTTCTTGGTCTGTGTGTGGTTAGGAGTAATATAATAGGACTGATTGCCTTGTATGAATACGGGATAAAAATCAGCAAGCCTGATGATGACGCCATCATTCTGGGCTGGGGTTAGAGCCCACGGGTGTGATGTCTCCCAGGATAAGACTCCTCTTCTCTCTCCCCCGTCCCTACCATCTGACCAGAGGACCTCAGTCTACACTTGCTTCAAAAAGCCTGCCTCCCTCATTTGCAGACGGGGAAAGAGTGCAAGTGGAGACCCACATACCATGTCTCTAAATATTTAAAAACTAAATCCAGCCTAGAAACTGTAGTATAAAATATCTTCTATCCTCTTGCCTTGAAAAATATATTGTCAGAGGGACCCAGAATGCCAAGTCCGAATATAGAATTCTTGAACCCCTTAGAGTTCCACCTACTCTCCCAAACCTCTTTTCTCTGCCCACCCCTCAGCTCAACCTCACTTGCTAAAAACACAGCTCAAGTGTCCAGCTGTCTGTGAAGAGCTGTCCCCTGGCCACTCCTCAGGCCTGGGCGTGAGCACACCCCTGGGCCAATCTATCCTCGGGATTCACACCCCAAGGAGAGGCCTATGGAGATTCTGCAGATGGGTTCAGGACTCCTGGGTAGGGCATTCTGGGTACCAACAGGTGGCCTAGAAGACAAGGTGTGGGCTTTGTATGGGACAAGTTCTGGGCCTGTGACTCTTTGCCATGTGGGGAGAGGGAGCATGAAAATGGCCAGAGAGGGACACTTAAGGACAGGCCCAGGACAGTAAGTCCTTTGCCTGAGTGTTTTTGCTGTTTACTGTGTTGGGCTGAGGAGAGTTGCAGGCAGAAGAAAGAGAGAAATCTCTTCTGAACCACAAATGAGTTTCTCTTAGATCATTTTTTTTCTGCTATCAAACAAAAGCCCCTGCATGAAATTTGGTGTGAGTTGAGACTTGCTTTTATGGCAACAGCTCCACTTGGCAGCGAGCTCGTCAGGGTGGAAATATGTAGCCCCCATGTGTGTCCAACCACAGGATACTACTGGTATTTTCTACAGTGGGATCTTAACTTCCAGATGTGGCACCAACCATGGCTCGAGAGTGTTGTTCTCACCTGCTCATGCCCATGCTGGACTTAGCACGTGCTGAATTAGTTGAGTCCAGTAAGCTTTCATTTCTCTCCCTCAATTTGAAAATAGAGTTCTCAAGAGGGTGAATTAAATACATGAACCTAAGGCCCCTCTTTCCCACTCCACCAAGGACCGTTGGCAAGGACCCCCTCCCCATGGGTCTTCAAGCCTCACGCGGCAGCGTGGATGATAGTGTCGTGCAGCCCCAGCCAGGGAGCTGAGGAAATAAGGGTAGGTGAATGGAGCTCTGGTAATTCTTGGGTCTTCGGAAAACTGCAACAAGCCAGGAAAAATGCCATGTTCTCTGGGGCAGCGACAGGGGGAAGGGAGCAGGGTAGATCTAGGAGGCAGCTGGGTTCTGGACTCAACTCTGCTGAGATTTTACCAGTGAATTTGTACAAACCTCTTTCCCTTTATGGACCTCAGTTTCCCTACCTGTAAAATGATGAATGTGAATTAAATGATCTAGAGTCCCTTCTAGTGCCAACATTTTTAGGTCACGTTGCTGTCATTAGTGAAGGTGACTTCTAAGGTAAGCAAAAGGAAACCTCCCCTTTTCTCCTTCATTCTGAAGGTGCCGCCGGGAGCCTGCATCCGGGAGGGCCCAAGGAAAGGAGCCACACCCAATAGGTCTGAGTTAACAGGGACAGGAAACCTTCCACCCATCCCTTGGTGACAGGCCTGGCCTGCCCTGCTCAGCCAGGCAGCAATCCTGCAGGCGTCAGTGGAACAAAACAATTCCCTTTCTCTACTCATTAATTGAATCGAGCATTCACTTTTGTGTCTGCACTTCCGTTGCTGCTCAGTGAATCATGTGGTTTATAGAGGTGTAGACAGCATTTGAATCTGGAACTCCTTTCCTCCTGCCTCCACAGCCTAGGTGATCTGTATGCCTGTCTTCAACTCTCTCTCTTTTCAGGAAAAGTAATTAAGAGGTAAAAGAAAACACCTTGAGAGGGAAGTTGCTAGAGCAAGCTCTTCCAGGCTTTAATGTCCTCTCAGGCTCCCAGTCTGCTCCTGCTTTTAGAGATTGTTCCAGATTTTCGATATGTAGCCACTATGCCCAGAGGCAGACACAGCCTGAGCAACAGCCAGATGCAAACATCTTCCCACTGCTTTGCTGCTTTCCTTGAGTATGGGTGTTATGAGGCTCAGTTTGTGGGGGAGACTGCATGGCTTAATTGCTGGAAGAAAGATAAATTTCAGCCTTGTTTACAATGTGTCTCAAACGGGCAGTGGTGACCTCGAGGTGAGTTACAGATTAGGAAGAGGTTGCGTTGCTGAGTGGGTGAGCCCGAGCAGCTGCTCAGTGGCAGAGGCGAGACTCGTATGTTATGTGGCCCCTTCTCTTCTGGGAGCACACCCCTCCTTCCTCTTTTTCTAGTGTCCCCATCAGTTTTCCTGCTGACCTGCTCCCCTCCCTCAACCTCCTTGGTTAGCTCAGGCCCCACAAGCATTTCTCATCCCCAACTTTCTCCTCGCTGGGACCCCTTGTGATACATTAGAGAGCTCTTTGCAAAAAGACTGTAGGATGAAGACACTTGAGGGCCTCTTACCTGAACACAGGAAGTGAGCAATCATAGGAATCGGGAGGTGTGTTTTTTAGGAAGACAGGTAAGTGGGATTGTTTTAGTTAATGGTGGCAGCCTCCTTTTGACAAAGTTAGGAAGATCAGGAGTACCTCAGCCCCTGGCTTCCCTTTCTGAAACATCTTTCTCATTCTCTGCTCCAGCTCCCACCCTACCCTCGGCCCCCAACCCAACTGTTTCCAATGGAAATCTCTTTCCATGAAAATAGCCCCATCATTTCTTTTGCTAAGATTTATAGTCAGTGCTTTACCCTCTTCAGGAATCTTTGTATTTTAAGCCTCATCACTAATTATGGAGTGAGTGAAAAGCTTTCTCCCTGTTAAAGGAATTTCAGGCCTATGTCAGCCCCTGGAGGATCTGGAGATGGACGAGAGTGCCTCCTATGACGTTCAGCTCATGCTCAGCATGGAGCCGCCCATGCTGCACAAAGTCAGTTGAACGTCTTCTAATTGGTTAAAAAGTTTTCTGGTCTAAGGCTTTTTGAAAACTCTCTTTAACACTGTACTCTGGGATGCTAACCTAAGGGAAAAAATCCTCCATAGATTACTTTAAAATATCACTTAAAATTTATAAATGAAGGAAATAATTCCGTACTCTATCATCACAATTTAACTTAGCTAGGTGATCTTAACTAAATGTGGACTATTTTTAATGGGTCGTCTTACATCACATTATTCATTAGTAACTGATGTAATGGAGAATATTTAGCTGAAAGAGACTTAAAAGTCCTTTATTTCTGGCTACTGGGAATGTGGTTCATGGATCAGCAGCATTGGCACCAAAATCTACACCTTACCGAGATCGCCCAGGTGATTTGTGTGGCATTAAAGTATGAGAAGCAAACTTGGCCGCCTGTCAGAATTACCTGACATTCTCTAAATCTACAGATACTTGGGACTCACTCCCAAAATCTGTTTCAATATGTTTGGAATGAAGCTCAGTGAACTCTGTATTAAAAAAAAAGAAGCTCCCTTGGAATAGCCAGATTTGAGAACAACCAATCTGGTCTTTCTTCTGTTGTGATGAGAAAAATGAGGCCCACATTGGTGAGATGACCTATCCAAATTACCAGCAGATTAAAATCCAGAACCCCTGACAGTTCAGATCTTATGAAGCCAACCAGTTTGGTGCTATTTGGACCAATCAGACTGTACAAATTTGGATTCCTCATTTGCATAAAAGTGGACCAATCAGGGACTAAGGTGGGGCTTTCTCTATAAAAAGCAGCCTCTCCTTTATCTCTGTGGGGCACCCCTCGGGTTTCCACTGGAGGCTACATTTCCCCATTTTGCAAACTGTTACGTGGGAGGTAAAGTTTCTT
The DNA here is from genome assembly GCF_057876585.1 of Rhinolophus sinicus. Taxonomy (NCBI): domain Eukaryota; kingdom Metazoa; phylum Chordata; class Mammalia; order Chiroptera; family Rhinolophidae; genus Rhinolophus; species Rhinolophus sinicus. The sequence continues at coordinate 48,013,426 of NC_142502.1, forward strand.
CCCATATTGGGAATTCCTGTTGGCATTAAATTGCAGGCAGCAAACTTTTGTTGACACTATGGATAATGTGCATTTGCAAAGTGGTGAACAAAGGTAAAGTTCTGAACAAAACAAAGCACAGTCTTCCCTGAATTTGCACAGAAGTTGAATTCCCAGAAAATTCAGTGTATATTAAAACTGTGCAAGCAGTACTTTGCGTCTACATGAAAAAAAGAATTAGGTTTCAGGCTCAGATAATTACAAATAGGTTTTACACCTACCTGATTGCCTGGCAGCACTTTAGAAAATCATACGACTTAGGATTGAAGTCTTCCTTATGTGGAGCTGCCCTCCACACTGCACGCGCCCAGCATCGCCCCTGCCCATGGATGCCAACAGTGCTCCTGCCCGGCGCCCATCATTGTGACAACCCCCAAAATTCCCTCTCCATTTCCAAAACACCTGTGGGTAACATGACTCCCATTGAGAGTCATGCGTAGAAAAGGTAAGTGTGGATCCAGCAAGCCTTCTCAAACGTCAGTGTGCACAGGTATCCCCTGGGGATTTTCCTAAAATGCGGATTCAGGAGGGCTGGGGTAGGGCCTGGGGCTCTGCATTTCCACCACGGTCTTAAATGATGCTCACACCATGCCTGGAGAGGTCAGAGGAGGAAGAAATGACCTTGGATGTAGGCAGCAAAGACTTCACAGGAAAGAAGGAACCCAAACAGGGCCTTGAAAAATAAATGGATGTGGAGCCCATGACATCCACGAGGCCCAGGCAGTTGGGAGGTGGACACTGGAGAGGTGACAGCAGCAAGCGGTGCCCACCACGAGTAAACAGCCTCGAGCTAACAGCAGCGGTACCACTGACAGGCAGGGTAAAAATAACAACTCCCCGTCGGGGTTGGGCCTGCCAGGCCCTGGCGAAGTTCATTTCTTTCAATAAATCCGGCAGCTTCCCCTTTGATAAATACTGTCAAGGCTGGAACATGTGGTGCTAACAAAATATGGTTTTAATTTGGGGCCCACTGCACTGATGGTTAAATACTGTGCGTGTGTGTACAAAAGCAGACTCACAGTGAGTCAAGTTAATATGCCTGGGCTGAAAATGGCTAAACCCAGGAGGATTTAGTTATACAGATTTTGCTGCTCTGAAAGGCAACCTAATCACCATCATCAATTTTAATGCTCCAAGACTTCTTGCGAACATGGAAGCTTTTAAAGATCAGCCATTTATGCATTTGCATCCAGTGCTGAAGCAGCACACATTTGTTTTCCTGATATGTTATGCCTGTTTTATTGTCATATGTTGTCTGACATTCAGAAAATAACACGTTGTTTTAATCAACAACTCAACACTGCATTAAAACTTGATGGTCCATAGCTTTGTAGCAAAAGGTGGGGGAGGGCAGAGTGGGGAGAGGAAATGAGAATCGTAGTTTAGCAACAGACCAAGGCTTGTTCTGTGAGATTTATTCCTGGGAACACAGAAACTCTCAGTGTTTTTCTCAATCTGCGTGTGTCAGTCTTGGAACAACATAGTGAAAGAAGGAAACTGGCTAAACAAGTTTCTGTCTGGCCTCGGAGGTGGACACTGCTGGTAACTAGACCTCCAGCACATTGTGAATAATGAAGAAGTCTGCTCTGTCCAGAGTGTGGGTCACAGGAGCTGTGAGGCAATTGCCCAGCAAACCAAAGATTATAGCACCTGGCCAGTAATTTTATCAGGGAAACAAACAAAGCTGAAAATGAGGTCAGTGGCAGGTGTGCTCAGGGCGGTGGGATGAAAAATAAAGTAGTTGGGTGGGTGGTAGGAGGGCAGGAAGGAGGAAGAATCTACCAGAATGTCTCTACCCTTCAAAAGTCCAGCTCATCAGGAAGGTGAAACGGAGGGAAGTGAGCTGGGTGGTTTCATAAACAAGTAAAGAATGGAATGATTTCCTAAAAAGACTAGAAGTGTATCACAAAGGGAATATGGGTAGGAAAAGAGCTGACAGGAATTCTTCTTTCCAGAGGCATCTGCCATGTTACATTTTAAAATTGGTCAAAAGTCTATTTCTCTTTTTATCATTATGTATAATTGTAGTGACAGAAAAAGCCTGACATGCTGTGAGCTGTAACCTCCCAGGTAGTCACTAGCGAGGAAACTTCTAAGGGAACAGAGTTCTGTGGGAATCCTTAAACTTTGAATATCCATACTTATTTTAATTTTTTGCGTGTGGCAAAAGTGAGGCATGCTTATTGTAGAAAAATGTAAGATAATAAAAAGTGCAGACATGTTTTGAACAATCAGGGAGAGTCCTCCAAATTACTGAGGGAAGTCTTTCCCCGGGCTACCTTAAAAAGATCAGGTTCAAGTTAGAAGGTACTTGGGAGCAACGAATGAGGCTGCAGTGAATTGGGAGACGCCCAAGGTATTCTTCAGTGGTCTCTGGGGTCCTCTATGTTTTCTTTGGTTTTTCTGGATGGGGAGAGGAAAGGCAGTCACCACTCCCCTACCCCAAATGCTGCTACATGCTTTGGAGCCACGAGAGATGCAGGTGTTGTCCAAGCCAAGTGAACATTTGGAAGCGTTGCTACGTTTGGCACTGTCTTCTTTTTCCCCTTGGGTTGCTTCCTTACTAATAGAAGAGATTGACAGAAGGGCTGGGCAACTTATCTGGAAAAAGAATTCATACTCAATGGTATAGCGATTGTGTACCATTAGGAAGGGCAGGGAGAGGAGGATTTGTTCCCGAGCCTTCACCCCAGTGATGTAATGGTATAGCAACAAGAGGTCACTGGGCATTTAACCCAAACCAAATTTAGCAAGTAGAACAAGACTCTAATTGGAGGCCTGGATTCCACATTAAAAGCCATTCTCCACCTGATACCTTTTTAAAGATACCGCTGTGGTATCTAAATTTCATGGATTTCACTCATTGCAGGTCCCCAAGCAGCTAACTGTGAAGCAGTGATATGGCACAGCACCTGCTTCCAGCAGCCCTGAGCAAAGGGGATAGTGGAAAAAGAGGCAGCCTTTCTCTTTCAGGCTCCCTGCCTCCACAATTTGTAACCCTTTGACCCCCTCCATGTCCCTTGGTTCCAGTCTCCTCCAATAAGCATCTTAGCGGGCTCCTGTAGTTTCTGTCCTAGTGTGCTTCTGCTCTTCCAGGGAGTAAGGACCCAGATATGTATCAGGAGGACTGCCCCTCCCCCACTCTCAGTCAGTTAGGGTCTGGTTAAACTGACACCCCTCTGACTGTGGGGCGGAGCAGGTGAGCCACTCTTAGGCCAATCATTTCATCCTATTTCATGGCCATGTGATTGGTCCAGAGATGGGCACACTGCCCAAGCAGAAACTATGAGAAGCAGGGAGATTTTCATTGGTGCTTCTGGGAAATAAGCTCTTACTTTCTCTTCTGTACTGTACATCTGAGAGGGAGCAGGGCTGAAGGTGCTACCATCCTCTGGCAGTCACAGGAAGCTGGGATTAATTCTATCAATGCCATAGGCTGGTCTGAAAGCTGCAAACAGCAACAGCAGCAACAACAACAACAACAACAACAACAACAAATAGCAAAAAAGTGTGTTACTATATGAGTGCTAAATCCATGCCTAAGCCGGCCCTACCACGGACTTTTAACCTAGGCCTGTCAATAAATTGTCCTTCTGCTTAAGCCAAAATTCTGGCAGCTTTTTTGCCACTTACAGTCGGAATCCTCAGCTGACTCTTGATCTGTGCATGTGCAGGGAGAGGTACAGGAACCTCTTATTCTTTCTCATTAACCCATATCAAAACTTGCTTTCAGGAAAAGATAATCCATTCTACATTATGAATGGCTGATAATGCTTCAAAATATGACTCCCAGAGAATTTTCAGTTTGCAGCATTCATTCAGCAAATATTGAGCCTCTTCTGGTACAAAGAGACATAGAAAGTGTGCTAGGAGGAAAGGATAGCCAAGATTTCCCCCCAAACTCAGTATTTTTATGTCTAATTTTGTCCAGTCAGATCAGTTTCAACTTCTGATAATGGCAGAGTAAATTATATCTGATTAACATTCCCGCCAAAGACAGTGATAATTTCTGGACCCAAACCAAAATTATAATAACAAAACTTGTTTTAAGGTCCTAGAAAGCAACCAAGATTTGTTTCTGCAAATAAAAACTGAAGAAGATGTGACCATTGAAAAAAGGGAGTCACACTGGATGAGATCCACATTGATCAGACTTTTCCTCTGACAGCAATATCTACTTCCCATGGTGGGTGGAGACAGAGCCCAAGCAGAAAGTGGCAGGCCTATTGAGATGAGGAGTCAGAAGCTGGAGTTTGGGGCTTCCATAGCAACTGGAAATTGGGGAGGAGGGTATACCAGACTGGAGGGAACCTCAGAGGGGGAGCTCCTGAATCTATGTATAAACTTTTCTCAAATCCTCAGCTAATTCCTGATCTATGCATGCGCAGGGGGAGGCATGGAGGGGAAGCTCCAGGCGAAAGCAGCAGCTGGAGGGCTGAGAGAGCAGATGTCCTGTGTCCAGAGATGGAGTTTAAAGTTCAATTCCCTCAGAGTCAGAGAAGCATGGTAAACACCTAAGACTTTCCATTGAGACTACAGGAGGGCACACTGTAGGGGTAAGAACGACTTCCCCAGACTAAAGGTTATGTCCTAGGAATAAAGGCAAAACCGAAATAGACCTGCCCTAAAAGGCCTAAAACAGTTGTACTATTCAGTATATTATAGTAGTAACCTCTGGGCACATGTGATCTTTGAAATTTAATTAAAATTAAATAAAATTTAAAATGTAGTTTCCTAGTCATACTAAGCACATTTCAAATGTGTATGACCACATGTGTTTAAAGACTATTGTATTGGACTGCAGATTATAGAACATTTCTATCATCACAGAAGTTCTATTGGATGGTGTGGCTCCATAGAATAAGCTAATAATTTAACTGCTTGCTAGAACAATAGGAAGAGCTGAGGAAGATAGCAGAATCCAAAGTCTCTTTAATTTATCATTCACAAGGCTTAGTATACAATAAAAAAATTTACTAAGTGTACAAAGAAGCAGGAACATGCAACACATAGTGAAGAGTAACAGTAGTCAATAAACACAGACCTGCCTGTGACTAGGATGTTAGAATTAACAAAGACTTAATAATTATATAAATATGTTGAAGAAGCTATAGGAAAATTTGTATAAAGTAGGTAAAGAGATGGGAAATGTCAAGAGAGATGAAAACTTTCAAAAAGAACCAAAAGGAATTCCATATCTGAAATTGAAAATTGATCGGTTGGGAATTAACAGCACAATGAACACAACATATGAAATTATCAGTGAACTTGAAGACAGGTCAATGGATGTTATCCAAACAGAGAGGGGGAAAAAAGACGAAAAGAAAAAAAACAGGACCTCAATAATCTGTGGGAGGGTATCAAGAAATCTAACATACATGTAATTAGAGTCCCAGAAGGAGAAGAGAGAGAGCATGAAGAAGGGAAAGTAATTGAAGAAATATTGGCTGGGAAATTTTCAAATTTGATCAAAACCAGTAATTTCAACAAACCCCAAATAGCATAATTTCAGCCATTTAGATGTCTTTGACCCAAATCCCAGCCTCATCCACTTACTAACAAGATACAGGAAAACTTCAATAAGTACAACAGGGCCTGAATTAAGGATAAAACTATTCAGAAGCAGGGCTGGTGCTGACAAAATCACAGAGGTTTCTTCTCAGAAAATTGCTGACTCCGGAAAACAACTCTAGGATACACTTTTCCTACCTAATGATTTGACATCCTCTTTCAGGCCACCCTGTGATGGGTTCTTCACACATTTTGAAAGTATTAGGTTGATTTGACTCCAGCTTAAATTCAATTAGAAGGAAATGCTGTATTTCTGAGAACTAGAGAAAATGGGGTGGGAGTTGGGGAAAAAAAACAAAGGAAAGTTAACTCAAAGCACAAATAAGCACCTATCAGGAATCAGGTTGAGTAAGTAAAATGAAGAAAATATTGGCAGGAACTAGCCCCAATAACTCACATATTCCTGCTTGGCCTTCCTATAGCTCCTAGGATGCTTTTCTTGGAAAACACACACACACACACACACACACACACACACAACACACACACACACACACACACACACTCACACACACTCCTGAATCAAACTGATTTAATAAAGAAATTTTTTATCTCACAAAACTGAAATTCAAAGGTAGGGTGGACTCCAGGACTGGTGGATTCTGCAGCTTAATGGGGTCAACAAAGACCCACATTCTTCCCTTCCCTATTCTGCTCTTCTCCTCAAAGTTTTCATGTTCAGGTTGGTTCCCTTTGCATTTTAGAAAGGCTTGTGGGGCACGGGCTACATATGTACGCTAGTTCACATCAAGCAGGAGAAAAAGAAGCAAGAAAACTCCTCAAACAAGAAATATAAGTCCTTCACTTAGTCTGATTCAGCCAACTCAAGTTGTACCTATAAGGAGAAAGGCATTTATCTTAGACACTAGCAATAAGATTTTAGAACAGAGATGTGTAAGCTGACTTCAAGCCCGAGTTTCTACCCAGGTTCCTAAGAAAGGCCTCTGATATCAGGGAAGTTCTGGAGTTACATATCTCTATAATTTAGAAGTAAATCTCCCATAGCAATGGAAAACCACATTTTCATTTATTTTATGCCACTAAAGAGCAAACAGACGAGCCTATGAAGCTGCTGTTGAAACTCTGTCTGAGTGCCTGCACGATGCGGCTTTCTCTAGTGTCAGACATTTCTCCAGCCCCTTAAGACAGGTCTGATAGGCAGCAATTTCTGTGTCTGAGACAGTCTGTAAACATTTTAGGTGATAGGTGATAATAAAAATAGAGCCAATAATAGAGTCAACCCACTCACAGTACCACCGAGAAAATACTGAGGGCTCTTCCAACAACAACAACAACAACAACAACAACAACAAATTAAAACAATAGAACAAAACAAAATGGAAGAGAGAACACTGAATTATGAGAAGAGCTTTGATCAAAAATATCCAAATGACAATAACTTATGTGACGACTCTAAGTCATCCTGTTGCATCGTGAAACCAGTTTACTGAGTGTGTTTTTCACACGTATCTGGATGTGTGTTCTGGGTTGGCCTATCCACTATGGTGCATGAGTATACTTCTGGGGAATGGGGGAAAAAATGGCAAATACATGTGATCTTTCATCAAGGTTGGGGCACAATTTGCATTCTAAGAATCAGTAATCAAGTCATAATGAAAGGAAAAAGTCTTCCCGGGAAGGTAAAAAGGAAAATTAGTCCTGACCTTTGTTTTATTTAATGATATCTGCAGAATTTGTCTAGCCATCCAAGGTACAACTAACAAGTCCCGACAATTTAGTCCATGTCTTTTCTTTTATTAGTAACAAACATTGATTACACTGCCACCCAGCTGGTGACCTTACAGGCACCCTGGCTGCCCAATAACCCCATTTGTTGCCCTGAGAATGGGTAAAGGCCAAGGGTGGATGCCCAAACAGAAGTGAAGCAGGAGTATAACAGCACAGAGAAATCACTGGAAGACAATAGCAAGTGCAAGGCCTAAAGACATGGTGAGAGGCAGACATGGAAAACCATCCAGAGACCACTGGCCGAAAGCAATCCTTGGTGGGAGGATTTTTTTTTTAAACCATGGTATTTGGCAAACTAGGAAATAAGGAGAAGAGGTAAAAATCATGCCAGCCTCAGCAAACAGCAGCTGGAAGCCCAGAAGCCCAAGGACAGTCCTGAGCATGGAGAAAATATTGCTGGTTAGGCATTGTGCTCTAGAGCCAGACCACGCACACAAGGACACCAAGGAAAATGAAGGACAATTAAAAGTTGGCATGTGTACGTCTTTGAAACGCAGGAATAATGCTTTCTGGACACAGCTTATTTTGAAATCTTTCTAATGGCAACTCTTCTTGCAAGCTGGGACCCAAACATGCTCAAGTTGAAGTCTGTGCTCTTCCTCCCTGGTCACTTCTGCTGCCTCTGCTCGCGTCAGGGATCTTGGTATCTCAGCCCCATAGAGCACCTCCATTTGCTGGCCTGAATTGAAACCCATCTCGACTGCTTCTTTTGCAGCTCTCTTAAGTATTCTTCCACACCCTACACACCCAAAAGAAGGGGATGGGAATAGCCTGCTCCTTATTCCTTGGTGTGGCATCCAAACATTCCGGTGAAAATGGCTGCTCCTCTGGAGTTCTGGTGGTGGTGTCCTCCACTGACCTCCCAGATACTCCGTCTCATTCCCTGAGGACTTTACCTCCTAGCTCACAATAGTCCCTCATACTTCAGCCCCACTTCCTCCTAGGAGATGTTTCTGTACCCGTGGATAACCTAGTCAATGGGGATGACTAATCAGAGAGGATGACTGGCCTCTCAGATTCCTTAATCTACCACACTCGTCTCTGCTACACCCTGGACCTTGTGACCTCTCCAATCTCCCACTCTGACTACAACTCCTTCTTATTATAGTCTAGTCTGCGTACTCACCTCCCCCCTTATCTTACAGAGGCCTTTAGCCCCAGGGCCCCTCTACTTTTCCTTATCCATCAATCCACTCTGTCTTTGTTTGCCTTGGAAGCCACGTTAGATGTCATGGTCCATTATGTCAGTCTCTATTTTGTCAATACCCTAAACCTACTGACCTATTTTGTCCTTTCATCAAACTGGCCTGAGGGAAAACAATGATCCTGGAAGAACTCAACAATATACCTTCTTCACATGTCCTCCTAGGCAGCAAAGCACAACTGAAGAAAAGTCCCCAGCTTAGTAGTCTTTCTTGTCATCGCCACAGACTCTCAAACCACCTCCACCCCTGGGGAACCCCACTGTCCGTTTGTCCACTCACCTTTCAGTCTCTGAAATGACCATTTCAAACTTTCTTTTCAAAACCTTGAGTCCCCATCTCATCCCTCACTCGTGGGAGATGTCTGCTCCTGCTTCACAGAGGAAATAGAGGCCCTTGGGTGGGAATTACTTCACTTCCTGCCACCTGCACCTATAAACCAACTTGCACCTGTGTCCATTTTTCTTTCTTTCCTTCTGACGAAATGGAAGTGATGTTCCTTCTCCTACAAAGGTCAACTCTTCCTCATGCCATGGATTCCAACCTTCTCAGGAAAGGTATGTTACTAATTATCCCCCCTTTCTATTTGTGATCTCTTCGCCTCTAATGGATTCTTTTCATCGTCATCTAAACATGCTCTAGTCACTCCCATTCTAAAAAATCTCATTTCTGGATCCCACATTTTCTTCATGGATCTGTTCTTTTCCTCTCCTCCCCTTCACACCCAGACTGGTTGGAAGAGTTGTACATAGTTACTGTTTACCCTTATTCAACAACTTACTCAACAGCCTTCTCCAACTAGTTTCCTTCCTTACTTCTCTATTCAAACTATGTTTGCCAAAGTATCCACAAACCTCCATGCCCCTAAATACCATGGATACTCCTCAATCTTCATATTGTGTGATTTCTCAGTGGACTTTAACAAAGTTGACCTTTCCTTCATTTTGAGAGAAACTATTTTTCTTAGTAGCCAAGCTCCCATGTGCTTTTGGTTTTTCTTCCACCTTTGTGGCTATATTTCTCTGTCACTTTGCCAGATTTTTCTCTCCTACTTGACCTTTAAATATTGGAATTGCTCAGGTTCCACTTTAGATTCTCTTATTTTCTCACTCTATTCTCTCTGCCTAAGTCAACTTAGCCACTTTCATGGCCTCACCTCTGTGCTGAGAGCTCTCAAGTATGTACAACTGACCAGAATTGTCTCCAATCTCCAAACCCATTTGACTCCCTGCTTTACATCTGTGCTTAGATACCACAAGAACGTTTGTTTAGAACTAAACTCATGGTCTTTCCCACCATGCTAGACTAGAGATCTTGCATTTTCCCCTCCAGGTCCACTCTACACCCAGGAGGCTGACTTGATCACCTATACCCACTGGCTCTGGATTCCACTTAGGTTTGGCCACTGGGGATACCTGGCACTGGAAATAGGGGAGAGAGTGAGCTCAAGCAAGGTGTGTATTCCCTTAGCTCCCTCTTGGTGAGGTTGCCATGGGCTGTCTGAGTCCCTGACTGGACGTCAGTGCTCCTGTTAATGGGGCCTTCTCCACAGGAGCTAATGGGAGGTAATGCTCAGCAGCCACTAGCTCCTGCTCATTGCCTTCTCTCTTGTGATTTTCTGACACACCATCTATGCCATTGTAAATAGTTCCCTCTTTAAATTATCCTTATTAAATTGAGCACACAACCTGCTTCTTACTGGTACTTTAACAGATACGGTAACTGATACTGGGAGTTGCACCAGGAAACAGAGCTTCATAATGGGATTCTGGGATTGGGTTGATCATGTATGAGGAGTTGAAGGGATAACATTGTGGGGGAGGGGTACTGAAAGGACGGAAATGGATGCTAATAATCCATGCGTGCGGTAGTATCACAGTCATTCAGATCGTCAGTGGTCATAGCATGGGGCGACAAGTAGGTGGAAGGCAAGACTTTGGGAGCTCAAGAAGCTGGGACACTTAGCTGCTCAGTCGAAGGGAATGAATTTAAAGATTGTGGAGTTACCTGGTTTCCTCTTATAGTTCCAGAGTGCAAAAAGATGAGTTAAGAGATACGACTGTATATGTGTTTAAGAAAACCTGTGGAGAATTAAGTCTCCATGGCAAGCTTGAAAGAATCCCTTGTCCTACAGTCCTACTAGTTAACGACCAAGCCCTGGGTCTGATTGTAAGGGTTGCAGAGTTAACGTGCCAATTAAATTTCAACCTTTATTGCTAATGGGAAGAAGATAAGGCTGAGAACTTCAAACTCTAAATACCCCCGAGCCCTTTCTGCACTAAAGCCCTTTCATAACTATATCTGGAGCAGTTGCATCAAGAGCTGATGCCTTCACTCCTTAGACCTGCCCACTCTCTCTTTGCCTCCAGCTTTGTAACAAGAATATGATCCCAATCTAGTCCAGAATCCAGAAAGAGAAATGAAAAAGACCTGCTCCAGGATAAAATAGCCTATTCAACGAAAGAGTTACAAGATTTTGACAATCGGTCCCCATAGGAGTGAGAAAAGCATATATGAAAGGAGATTCCAAGGTGTTAGGCAACGGGGAAGACAGTGAGGCTCCATCAGGCTGAATTCATTGACATGAGATGTCACCTAGGATTCAGGATGGGCTCAAGTTCTAGGGAGTGGTGTTAATAGTCTGTTAGATTGGCTAATTACGGCCTGGAGTCTACGATAGCCTACAGTGATTTAGGTTAAAATTCTTTGACGTAATGTAGAAGAGTGGTTCATACAGAGTGGTGACCATGTCACCTGGGACCATCAATATCAATTGGGAACAGGTTAGAAATGGAAATTCTTAAATCTTACCCCAGATTTACGGAATCAGAAATGCTGGAGATGAGGCCTGAGAATTTGTGATTCCAAAAAATGAAGCTGATACACATTAAAGTTGGAGAACCACTGCTGTAAAGCAAATTTTAATGTGCTTATGAGTCACCCGGGATCTTGTTCAGATGCAGATTCTGACTTGGCAGGTCTAGGGCAGGCTGAGATTCTGATGTGCTCTCAGGTAACGCCAAGGTGCCGCTGTGAACTGTGCTTCGAGTAGCAAGGCTGGCTGTAAGAGAGGAAAAACTCTAGAGGCTCAAGGAAATGGGAACGTTGGAATGGATCAATTACTCTAACCTGTGCAACCATCACCTAACCAAATGCTCTGGGAGGGTGTGAAGAGTGCTTCAGCAAGGCAATAAAAAGCACATTGGTAAGGAGGTGGGGAGGTACCAGAATTTTTGAAGAACATGGAGGTGATTCCCTGAAGGCCAAAGATGCCAGTACTGATGCTGCAATGGAATGCTTTCCCTGGTCTCAATGGGGCCATCAGTGTCAGGGTAAACACAGTTACCTTCATAAACCTCAGGGATGGAGAAATGGAGTTTTATATGCAGGGATCTGTGGCAATGGCTAATTGATCACCAGATTTCTAGAAATGAACAGGATGGGCAGTTTACTAAGTTACTTGTTTACATACAAAGGAGAAAAATTCTAGCTCTGCTGGGTAGAGATTTAACTTGCATCCCCAAAGGAATACATGGCCTCTTATCCAGTTCCCAGACCTAAGCCAGTTTATAGACCCAGGGTCCTTTGAAAAAGGACCTTTGAAAAAGGTCCTTTGAAAAAGGACCCTGCAACTTCCCCAAGCCGAGAGGGATCAGCAATCATTATCAGGGTGACTGGGCACTGGAGAAAGGGAACTATCCTACTCTTTTTTGTGGGGGGAGGTGGGAGTTATCATCCCTAGACCAGAAATGCCCCTACTTTCGCAATAGGGGCTGTGGAGACCAGGTGATAGAATCTTGACTTGAATTCATCTGATGAGGGGTCCAGTGAGACCACAGACCCATGTGATTCCCCTGTCACAGAATGTAAAGTTCCAGGAGATGTGTTCAATATCTGGCAGAATCCTCATGTTGGTTCCCCAAGTGCTATTATGGCACGAAGAACCAAGGGGAAGCCCCTGGTAGGAGCTAGCCACCACCTGCCTAATAGATGATAAATACCCTACCCGAAATAGCAAACCAAAAGCCGTGTTTTATTCCTGTCCCCATTGGAAAACCCAAAAAGCATATCTCTCCAGCTTCCCTCTTACTTTCGACACTCTGCATTTCTTCCCCACAACTCCTCCTAGGATACTCTCCGTCTCTCAACCCTTCCCTCAGTGCCCTGCAGATCACCCCCCTTTCTACATCCTCCTGCTCCTCTGTGAGGCTCCTTTTGCTTCATTGCCTTCATGGAAACTTGCCTTTCCCCAGAATGCCTCTTTGGTCCCAGTTTGCTTGAGGAGACACTGCTCATACTCTAGAGCAATTGGTTAACGCTCATTATAGGTATATTTAACCTTGCTTTAACATTTAAAAAAATACTCAGATCACAAAAGTTAGACATACTGGTTGTAAAGAACTGCAACAATACAGAAGAAAATAGACTAAAAATTCTCTTTTCCCTTCCTCTTCTCCGGAGGCAATGAGAGTTAAGTTTTCTACTTACACACACACACACACACACACACACACACACACACACACACACACTGATACATGGCTTTGTTTATCACATATAGAATAATGCTCTACCTACTACGTTGTGACATGCTTTTCTCACTCAATGGTATAGCATAGACATCTATTATATCATATAGATCCATCTTCTATTATTTTAAATCAAACTTTTCATTTTGAGGTAATGGTAGAGTCACATGCAATGGTAAGAAACAATACAGACAGATTCTCTGTACCCTAACCCAGTTTCCCCCAATGATGACGTGTTACAGAGTTACAGTACAACATCACAACCAGGATATTGGTATCAATACAATCCATCAATCCTGTTCAGACATCCCCAATTTTACGTGTACACATTAGTGTGCATGTATGTTCTATGCAATTTTATCATGTGTGTAGGTTCATGTATGTACTGTCGCAATCAAGACACAGAGTAGTTCCAAAGATGAGAATTTCTTGTGTTGCCCTTTTAAACCACACCCACCTCCCTCTGGCTGCCTCTCCCACCCCTAACTCCTAACCACTTCTCATCTCTTCTCTATTTGTACACTTTGATCATTTCAGATATGTTATGTTCACAGAATCACATCATTTATAACCTTTTGGGATTGACTTTGTCATTGAGCATGACTCTCTGAGGATTTCGAGTTGTTGTGTATGTCAACTTTTTATTGCTGAGTAGTAGTCTACGATATGGATGTACCACGGTTTATTTCAACACTCAGCTATTGAAGAGCATTGGATTGTTTCCAGTTTTTGGCTATTATAAATTAAATTGTTAAGAACATTCATGTATAGTTTTTGTTTGAACATAAGTTGATGTTTCTCTGGGATAAATGCCCAAGAGCATAATTGCTGGGTTGTATGGTAATTGCACATTTAGGGAAAATGGGCACTCTCAGATTCTATAGATGTAAATGTAAAGTTGTGCAATATTTTAGGAGAGTAACTTGGCAGTGTTCATCATTTTTTAAAAACGCATGTAAATTTTAACACAATTTTGCTTTTGAAACTATTTTATAGAAATATTTGTGTATTTGCTAAAAAAGTATGTATCAGGATGTTCATTGCAGCATTATTTGTACTGGGAAAGATTTTAAAACAAGTGACATGGCTATATAATACTGTACGTTATGGCTCTTTTTAGTTTTTTGGCACTGAGTTGTGTGCAAACTGTTATCTTGTTTTAATCTGAAACTCCTTCAGTAGGAATTAGAGTTTAAGCATTTTTTCCCACAGAATTTTGATTATTTGTATTGCTTCTTGTGGGCAATCACCATGTTCTTTACACAAAACACATACTTGAGTGGTTGTTTTTTTATTGATTTTTAGGTATTTTTATACTGTTTATATCATGGGTATTAACCCTTTATCTGTTGGTCTGCCTCTTGACTTTTCAACAAAGAGCTTTCAGATTTCTGTGTAATCAAATCTGTCATGTTCTCCTTTAAGGCAACTTGGCTTGTTTGGGGAGAGTTTTCCTACCTCCTGTTCTAGTTTTATTCCTATTTTATGAGAGTTAAGCTATCCGTATTAGTTTGTAAGTTGTCTCAAATAGTTTTAGAAAGAAACAAGGGCTACATAGATCCCATTAATAGATACAAATGCTGTGTGAGACATAGGAAATAATGTTTATTTATTCATAACTGTCATGTTCCTTGACAAATATAATTCTTGCTATACCATATACATTTTAGAGTGATGCTGGAAGGAGTAATTATATCATAACTTTAAAGGATTATGAACACCTAAGGGAAAAGTGCTATTTAAACATGTTGCTAATAATGTGTTTGCACATTTTTCAAACTGCTCAAATTACATTCATGTGGATGAGCAGCATGACTTATACTGCCTTCTCTGAGAAGGACGGAGAATAAAGGGAGGTCAGAATATTATTCCATGAGAGGTTGCTTCGGCAAGGAGGAACTCACTTACCTCGCTATGGAGAGAATGAAGAGCTCACCATCCAGCCACTGTAATTGATCATAATTATGGTGCAAAATGAAGGAACACATTTGGTCAAAGATAAGCACCAGTGTCAGAGTGGTTAGTCAGATCCCCAATTTAAGTTGTTTTAGCAACAACAACAAAAATGAAATCATTCAGGAGAAACAAAACTGAAACCAAGAAAGGAAAAAAGAGATTTCTTCCACATGTTGTGGGCTGATGTTTCCTTGGAAGGCTTGGTCAAGAATTTTTGATCCTTAAAGCAACCACATACTAAAGTAATTTAACTAATTTGGACATGTTTGCCGGTACCACAAAGAAAATAAATTATAGTGGGCTCTAGACTGATAGCTAAAAAGCCAATTCACTGAAAATGGAAAGATGTTGAAGGTACTCACATTATGTAATCGGTACAGTATGTCAGTCCTAGTGGTCTGGTTAACCAAACGAATGAACATTTAGTGAAATTCAGTATCATTTTTTCTTAGAACTACCCTGCTCAATTACAGCAAAATGGGTTTTACTGATCACAGGCTGCATAACTTGGAGACTGAGCATGGTTTTGGGGACAGAGATCTTTTATTATACCCTGTGGTCTTCTGTGGTGCATGAGAGAAGATGTGTCAGCAAGGTTAACTGGTTCCTTTCCTTACTTCCTTTATTTAGGAATCTACTTAAGGGTTTAACTGATCATAGAACTTGAATAAACTTCAATGCTCATTTAGTCAACTCCTTTCATTTTACAGAAAAGGAAAGAGAAGAAGGTTGTTGCTTGTCTGAGGTTACGTAGTTCATGACAAAGCCTGGAATATACTGACACCCAGACCAGTGTTTTTCCATTGTAGGAGAATGCTGCTCCAAAAGTCCGGGCTGGATGGGACCTCTGGCCAATTTCAGGCATTTTCATAATCTTTCCTAGACATAAAGTTAATTCCATTGAAAAATTGGAGAAATACAGAAGGGATCCAGAAACTAGGTCTCTGAACCTGAGGTTAGTTTTTTTTTTTTTTTCCTTTCCAGAGCTGAGTTTGATTCTTTGCTTCAGACAAAGATCAAGATGTAGCCATTCATGATGGAGAAGCCAGGCCACTTGCCTCTTCATTTCTCTCTCTCTCTCTCTCTCTCTCTCTCTCTCTCTCTCTCTCTCTCTCTCTCTCTCTCTGTCTTGTTTGCTCTCTTTTAATGGTGGCTTTGTAATTTGGAACAATGCACATGGGCTGAAGTTTGGAGGAACTCTGAGCTGGGAGTAGGAGCATCACCAAAGAGAGAAAAAGGTGCCTAAATGCTAACTGAGCATTAAAAATGTTTCAATTTACAATTTTCTTTATATATTTTGGAACCTGTAATTTCCCCCAATTCTCAGGTAGTTTCTTAGGCGCCCGAGATGCTGTAATCTTCTCCCCTCAGTTTTTGCAGTTGCCACCCCTCCCCACATCCACCCAGGATTCCCTCAGTCAGGTTTGATTTCACTGCTAGAGGATCCTCGAGTGACTCAGACTTGCTGAAAATGACAAATTAGGAAACTCTGAGTCACGCGATCTCTTCTTATTCAAGTCCATTTGCAAACAGGTTAGCAAATGGGTTTTATTGTCACATCAAATTCTTTTTTCCTTCTCCCCCTTTAAGGTTAGGCCAGTTTTCTTTCATCTCCTGTATTACTATTAACACATACTGTGAATGTAGTACTGTTGAAGGCAGGGCTGTAGTGAACATGTGGTATTTTTTTGACTACTCAATATCCATTCCACTTTCCAGATGGCATCATTTCTTTTAGGGAATTTCCTCCTCCCCAGGTATTCAGTCTTAGTTGGGTATAAATCCAGGGAACTGCTCCCCACCATGGAAGCTCTTAAAGAGACCACCAGATCCTACCTCTCCCAGCCTTGAGAGTGGACAGGTGGTCAATGTGTAACCAGTCTGATACACGTTTCTGGGACTTATCAGACCCAGGAAAACTGACACAGGACTTCAGGAACAGTTATCAGGGAGCCACACTGAACAGACTGACTTGCCTGCTCTTGACCTTCTAGACCCTCCTCTGTTCCTGCCCATCTCCAGGCCTGGCCCTTTACTCTCCTATCAAGTCTGGGAGTATCCGGATCCTTTCAATACATTTCCGTGTCATCATTTTAGCTCAAGCTGGTTTCTGTTGCTTGTAACCAAGAATCCTGATATAAGATTACTTTCTGGCTGGACCATCACAAATGGGTCTTTAGTGTTATCTTCAAGTTTACTCCGTCTAGAGTGTTCGTTCTCCTAGAATTAGTCTAAATTAGCTTTCCTTCTCTGGAGATACAGCCCCCAGGATTGGTTTTGTTTTGGCTGGTACTGATGGAAAATATTTCTCTAGCTTTCTAGCCTTTCTGGTTTCTTGTTATTAAAACAAACAAAACTTATCAGCACTCCATTTCCACATCTGTTACAAATGTGAGGTCTCCATCCTCCTGCTCAAGACCCTGAGCTTAGGAATCCATCTCCCTCAGGCAAACATATTGCAAATATTTCTCTACCAGAATAGCAAAAATGGCAAAGACTGACAATGCCCAATGTTCACAAGGAGGTGGGACAACTGCAACTCGAACACATTTACTGGCGGGAGAGCAAAATGGTACAGTCACTTTGGAAATCAGTTCAACCGTGTCTAATAAAGTTACATATATGCATCCTCTTTTACCTCACAATCCCACTTCCAGGTATATGTCCAAGAAAAAAATAGTGCATATGTTTTTGTACAAAACACTTGTACTAGAATGTTCACATCAGCTTCATTCATAATAGCCAGAAACTGGAAACAACCCCAGTGTCCATCAACAGAAAAATGGATGAAGAAATTGTAGTTTATTCATACAATGGAACACTAAGCACAAATGGAAAAGAACAAATGACTCATACATGCAACAATATGTGTAAATATCAAAAAAAATATATTGTATCAAAAAAGCCAGGATCCACACGACTCCATTTACGTGAAGCTTAAGAACAGGTCGGACTAATCTATGGTAATAGAAGTCAGAACAGTGGTTATATTTGGGGGGATATTGACCAGGAAGAGCCTTCTGGAGTACTGGAAATATATTTAATATACTCATAGATGGTAGTTACATTGGTGTATACATATGTAAAAATTCATAAAGCTGTACACTTAAGATTTGTATACTTTATTGTGTGTATGCTATACTTCAATGAAAAAAGAAAAAGAAAAGATAACATAAAATGATTGTGTGGACATCAGAATTCTATAATTTAAATATGTTTTATTAATTTTGTACCCAGTCAAATTCAATTTATACCCTAATTGATTTTGCGACATTGAGGAGGGTTTGGAAACTTTTTGTACTTTTCCCTTCCATGCTTTGTTTATATCCTGGCATTAGCAAGCTAATGTGCTTCCCCTTCCAGGAGTGTTTTAATGTACACAGGAAAACCATGGGGAAAAAGTAATGATTAACACAAAGGAATGATTGGCTTAATGGTGGGCTTTCAGGCATCAGTAGAGGAGGTATTTTAGGTCAAGGGAGGGTGAAGAGAATTTCCCAGAGTATTCCACACAGAATGGATAGAAATGAACAGTAAACTCCTAAAAGACATTTCTGCTGATCCGCTGGTGTGGCCAACAGCCTTTGGTGTTCCGCTCTTCTGATGGAAAAATCAGCCTACTTGTTTCCAACAGACAAAAGAAAGGGTTTGTCTCCTGGGGCCAATCTTTTCCTGCAAAGCTGGAGGATGGGGGGTTTCCTGGGCAGCTTTCCCTCCCCACTGAGAGTGAGACCAGAAAGCAGGAAAAGGAGAGGTGAGGATAGGGGAAGCTGAAGTGAGGCTGAGAGCAGAAAAGCACAGGAGAAAGTGAGTGTGGGACAAGACACAGCAAGGACAAAAAGAGGGGAGGGGAACCCAGCAGAAAGTACAATGAAAACAGAGGCGGTACAAGTGGAGGAGACCCCGAAGCAAGGGCTCCTGTGCCCTTGGCACCTGCAGCCTGTGACTCCCCTTGCCCCTTGGGGGGCAACTGTGCAGGGTGAGTGGCCCCCTGGCTCCTTCCTTTCAGTCTCCAAGCTCTCCACTCCCTTACCCATGCCGACAATCGCACAGTAGTTTTCTGGAAACCTCATCTGATCCCATGATTCCCCAGCTGAAAATTGTGTCATTGCTCAAGATTATCTCCTTAAAAAGTCCAAGCTCCTGAACATGGCCTACAGAGCAGCTCCAACTGGTCCCTGGGGATCCTGCGGCCCCATCTAGTTTGTGAATAATGAGGGAATGTTTAATGAATTTTAGTTGCAATCCTCTTCACGGAGTTCAACTGTCTAGTTCCGCTTGAAGAACCCTAGGCGGGTAGCAGGTGTATTTACACAACCCAAGTCCAGAAGAACACTGTGGGTGAATACCTGTCTGTGCAACAGGGGCCCTGGCAGGACTTGATTCTTCCAGCCAGGACTACCTGCACCCTTACTTGCTGAGCAGGGACTGGAAGTTGGGATTACCTAGTTAAGATTTGAATAGAGGTCTCCTCAAGTCCCCTCGTTCTGAAAGAGAAAGTCTCTCTTCTACTATAAATCCTGGCTGCCCTTCAAGACCCGTCTCCCGTAGACCTCTAGTATAGCCCACTCAGGCTCCAGAATGAGGCTTTCTGGTATTTTGGCTGCAGCCCTCGTTTGTAGGGAGAAGGGAGAACTAGGAACCAGACGCTGACAGGTCTGGGGGTGGTACCATGAGTAGGTGTGAGTGGCCCAAGGGGCCCACTATAAACTGTGACCTTCAATCAGTAATCTCAGGGGCCCAGCCTCCTGCTGGGACATAGAAGCAGACAGTTCTATCAGGGGACAAGAGCTGAAATTAAGAAGCCTGGTTAGGGTGGTTCCAGGTGACCAGCTCATTTAGAGCAGGAGCCCATCTACGGATATGGAATTACAGTTCAGGAGCCTGAGGGAAGAGGCAGGCAAAGCAAAGCAGGAGGCTAGGGCCAAAGCCTGAACTAGGAAAGTCAATCAGCTCCCAGTCATGCCGACTGTGTACACATCCCAGGGAGAGCTCAGCGAAGGCGGAAATTCTGTCGGTCTCTGTTAAAGGCCCAGTGGATGCTGCTGCAGCAGTAAACTGTCAACAAACTATTGGTTCCAGCCGGACCAGCTGCGTGTCTCCCCAGCTAGACTCCAAACAGGTCTGGCTGAGCTTGAGGGAGAAGAGCGCTGTGAGCCGCAGCTGCTCTGAGCTGGGGAGGCAGGGGCTGGACTTCCTTTGGGAACCTGTCCTGCCCTCTTCCTGCCCCTCACCGCGATATTTGCTGGCACCTCTCCTCACTTTGTCTATGTTCTCCTACTGTAAATAACCCTTGCAGCACGTAGCAGAGGGCCAGGCACACACAGGAAATGAAAATTAGGTTGGATCAAATTGCCTTTAGCTACTTGGCAGTGCAGGTCTTGGTGTGTGTTATGTTCTCTAAACCAGTCCTTTCCCATATTTCTTATATCATTGATCAGGACCCCTCAGCCTTCACGTGTAGTAAAAGGTAGAAATAGTCACTCCCCCTTCTCCCCGGGAAGTAGCTGGGACCCCTAAGAAATGGAGGGCCGCACCTGTACCCCACACCCACCTTCCTCTGCCATCTCAGGGTTCAGTCCCTCAGCAAAAGTGATCCATTCCTTCTTCGTTTCTGCCCCCGACATCAGTGGAAAAATTTGCTCTGGTTGCTATGGAGACCAGCCACTGACTTCAGAGTGCCTGTTTATTAAAGATGAAAGTAATGTATGCCTGGCTGATCCGAGCAGCTGTCAGGCTGTTGGTAAAGGAAGTCACTAATTTCGAGGCATGATCACTCACTTAAGAGAGAGACGGCCCCTTCATCTTCTGAGGGGAGCTGGGCAGTGTGAGCAAGGTCTGCCCCGGCAAGCATGGCTTGTTCAGGTCATTTTTGTGTATCTTATGACTAGCACTGTAACTGTACTATTACCCCTTATTTCCTCCTGAAAATATATAGCCTTTCAGTGGTGTGATAGATTAATTGAGCTTTGTGGGTAGGCCCAGGAAACCCAAAGCCTCTCATGACGTCGCTTCCTTTGGAAAATGTATTCTGGATTTCAAGCCACCTACTTACAAATGAGGTTGTCTGTTTATTCATTCAACAGTCCTCACCAGGTGTGTGAGAGGAAAAGAGGTGGTGTTGAGAACCACACAGAGCGGACTTGATATATTTTGTGTGTGCTTTGACAGGTGGGAGAGAAGCAGGTACCTTCCGGGGGGAGGTAATACATTATGAAAGAGGTGGGGAAGCTCCCATCTCTCAGCCAAATAAGCTGTGCGATCTTCGAAAATGAGTCTGTTTGGTTTTCTTTCTAGTCTTTTTATTCCTTCAATAATAAGTTCTGAGAGAAAATGTGAATTCTGAGATTCATTGTTTTGATTCACCAAGTATTTTCTAAAACTGGCTAAGAACTGAATTAACCACTGCTGGACTATGAAGGTACAGTCCCCATGGCCGTGCTCTAAGATGAACAAACCAACGAGGGAGGTGCATGGTGCAGGGAGCTAGCTCTCAAGTCCAGGAAGAGAGATTTTGTCACAGTCCAGCAGAGTCTCTTCTCCTTTCTGACCTCGGTTTCCTCATCCGAACATGAAATAATGAGCAAGCTGATCCTTCCCAGTTCTAACTATTCTTTTGTTCTTGGTGGAGCGTATAAGTGTAGGTTACCACAGACAGAAAGGGCTCCTAACCTTGGACAGCTGAGCAAGGGGTCATTGTTAACCAAATATAACTTGTGCCTCTGGTCAAAGATGTCTCAGGCCAAGACAGGCAATTGTTCCCCGTCCTTGTGCATCCGCATCCAGGTATTTACGTCGTGGTCTGGGCAGCAACTCCCATCCTGTTTATTCTGAGCTGCCTGGTGTTTGGGAACAAAGACGGAGTATGCAGCTAAGGAATGGAAGTGGGCATTATCAGTGCTGTCAGGACATGGGACATCAAGAACGTAGATTGGCCTGGAACTCTAGAAAAGAAGCTTCTAGGCAGGCAGGCCACTAGTCATCTCCCTGAAGCTTTTATTGCTCACCCTCTCCATACCTAGGGCAAGCAGAAATGCTGTCTCATGTCACTGCAATGTCCTGACTTCATCCTGGAACCATGTTTTCTCCAAAGGACATGCATGGAGGGGTCTTACATTTCATGTTGCACTAAAGGAAATTTGAATCCTATTCATAGCATGCCAAGGTAGGTCATAACATATGTGGGGGCGGAGCCCCAGAGAGTAGTTTCCAGGCTCTCGGCCTCACATAGACAGGTGCTGGCTCAGGTAGTAAATGGCCAACTGTGATTGCATGGCCATCAGCTGTGGCTAGTTGGCCGTCAGCTGTAACCAGTGAGCCATTGGCCACTAATATAACTGCTGTGGCTATGCTAGGAGAGAGAAGAGGGAGAAGAATGGGGCCTAGCAAGAAGATGGCGGCTGGGCTGGCAAGTGTGGATGGCGGTTTGCGGACAGTGTGGATCCAGCCTCCAGTGAGAGTATAGTGCCGCCAGAGAGAATATAGTGGTATGACTCCCCTACCTATGGCTCCGTGGGTGTTCCTTTTTGGCCTCACCATATCCTGCGTTCTTGTGTGGGGAGTGGGAGCAGAGACCCCGCAGGCCGCCCCGCATGACAACATAATACTTTTTTCACACATCTATATTTAAAATTTTTTTTTGCCAACTGTACAAAACAGTAGGGGGAAAAGAAATAATATTCATTTATTCATCCATCCATTCATTTAACAATGACTTCTCATAGGTACTTACTATGGACTACACACTGTTCTAAGCATAAATCTGCCCGCAGGGGGATATATTATTATTTATCTTAAAACCAGCTTTATTGAGGTTTAATTTCTATACGGTATATTCACCCATTTTAAGTGTACAGTTTGATGCATTTTGGTAAATGCATAGGTTCATATAACCACCACTACAATCACACTATACATTTCCATCACCCCAAAAAGTTTGCTTGGCTGCTTTGCAGTCAATCCCCTCCCCCCATCCTTAGTCCCTGGCAACACTGATCTGCTTTCTGTCACTATATTTTGCCCTTTCTAGAATATCATACATGGAACATACCTTTCAGTAGAGAATACAGCTAAAATAATACATAGGTATTTGCCCTCCCAAGTGAGGCAAGAGCTTTGAAATGGGACACACAGACTATACTGTTGGAGTATGTGCCTTCAGAAGCGAATTTTAACCTGGGATCTTACAGACTAATAGCAGTGAATCAGGTGTGGAGGAGTGAGGGTGAGTGTTCCAATCTGTGGAGACAGGACACACAAGGCCAAGAGGAGAGAGAGCACCGGGCTTCACAGCACAAGGATGGGGCTTGAGGGGGTCGGAGTGGCAAGTCAAGAATCAGAAGAGATAAACCTATTCAACCACAGAAGGTCTTTAAAAGCCTTGTTAGGCCCTTATTTCCAAACACTGAAGAGCCATGGAGCAGGGAAGTGAGGGGATCAGATCTGCATTTTAGAAGGATCGCTCTCCCTGCATGTAGGAAACCTGGAGGGCAAGGCAGGAGGCAGAGCCCTGATTAAGTGGCTGATGCTGTGATCCAGGTGAGAGGTACTGGCAAACTTGGCTGTGGTAGTGGCAGGTGGTGGGAATGGAGAGAAATAGATAAATATGGGAGAGATTTATGAAGCAGAAGTAACAGGACTGAGCAACTTATTGGGAGAGGACAGAGTGAGGGGGAAATGCATCAAGGAGGATTCCTTGGTTTCTAGCTTGGATGCCGGCAAGGAAGACAGTGGCGGTCCCTGAGATAGAGAGCTGTTGGTAAGCAGGGGGGAGGAGCGGGCAGAGGACACGTTGGGTGCGGGCATCTGGACACGTTGGGTTCTGGGTTCTGCTCTGGACACGTTGACGGTGCGGGCATCTAGGAAGATGTCGTCCACAGCTGAATGTGTGAATCTAGAGGTCAGGTAGGAGATGCGCAACGAGCTTACCCTTCTCCACTCTCTGAAAACTAGTTTCTGGGTTCTTCCATAGAATTGACCTACAGAAGACCAAAGGATTTATTCTGTCAAATGGAACATTATTCCCCCCGCCCAATGAATAGGATTTGCTTCTTGTGTGGTTAGGTCTAGGGAGATTTGTTCCCATGTTACAAACCTTTGAAAAGCTAGGGAATTGTTCCTTTTGGCGGTATTCTCTCCCCTCCCCTTTCCCAGTACAACTGATCTATCCATACTTGAGTATCTCTTAGATGAGGAAACAAATGGAGTGAAGTGAGCACATTGAGGCCAATCATTTCTGAGCATTCTCATCCTAAATTGCCTGGGGCCTGGATGTTATATGTTCAGTGATGCTGATAGATTGTATTTGGTTGCATCAAGAAAATGAAGCCCATAGACGTGTTTCAATAAGCAGACACTACAAGTAGATTAAACAGTCAAGGGAAGCCCTTTTCTTTTCCAACCTTCTTTTCTTTTTCGACATGAAAGATACTAAGGAAACTCATTTCAGTTGTGTTGCTTTGTTTTGTTAAAGGATGACTGGAGAAGGCTAATTGTAGGTACGACCGTCGGGTAATGAGGAGCTGAGGCTGACACAGCAATTTTTTGGTGTGAGGCAGAGCTACGTGGAGGGAAAACTATTGTCACGGAGGCTGAGGGAAACCACAGCCTTTTAAGAAACTCATAGAAATTCCAATGGAAAGAACATGAATGTGGAATTCCGAAAAGAATTTCATTCCTTTCACAGAATTCACAATCTAAAATGTAAAAGCCCATTCTTTTATAGCATTCTGTCGTGTGGGGTGGCCTACGGGGTCTCAGCTCCCGCACCCTACGTAAGAACACAGGACACGGTGAGGCCAAAAAGGAACACCCACGGAGCCATAGATGGGGGAGTCACACCACTATATTCTCTCTGGCGGCACTGTAGTCTCACTGGAGGCTGGATCCACACTGTCTGCAACCCCCCATCCTAACTGCAGTCCACACTTGCCAGCTCAGCCACCATCTTCTTGCTAGCCACCATTTTTCTGCTAGCGTAGCCATGGCAGTTATATTAGTGGCCAATGGCTCACTGGTTACAGCTGATGACCAACTAGCCACAGCTGATGGCCATCCAATCACAGTTGATGGCCATTTACTACCTGAGCCAGCACCTTTCTATGTGAGGCTGAGAGCCTGGAAACTGCTTTCTGGGGCTCTGTCTCCACACATTCCCATAGAGGTTTGGTGTGAGTGAACAGCTGCTTCAAAGCACACAGACCAGACTTGTTCTGGGCCCCTTTCCTTGCCACAGCGGGGAATGAATCACAGATCCTCTACTCCCAAAGGCAGATACTGTTTTCTCTCATCTTAACAAGAATGCGGGCAACCGTGATTTCATCAGGCGTATGTCATTAGTCAGCTTATCAATGTCTCAGGTGGGACTACCCTCAAGTGCTCTGTTTAAAAAGTACCTCTCCCCTATCCCTCCATAACTAGGAGGATGAAAAAGGGCCACTCAATCACCTATGTAAAACCCGTGAATCCTGAGCAGTCATCTTGCGTGCCTGAGAACTCTAGCATATTATATATTTGACTCTTTTTCTTTGCTCTCTTGTGGGCTGACAGTCATAGCCAGGTCTTATGTTTATCAGCTGTTTGAGGCTATTTTAAATATTTCTGCTTTCATTATAAGATAAGTCACATTTTTCTTGCATCCCTGGCTGCATTTTCCAAAGGGGTTATGTCAAAGGAAATTTAACACCCACTTTTCTCATTATTTGCTCATCGGCGTGCTCACTCATCAAAAGACCAATGCTATTTGATACTTCAGAAGATTGTTTTCCCTGTTAGGTGATGTGTCAAGGGAAGGAGAGCTGGCCCCTGTGTCAGGTGACTGAGTTCTTTCCCTCTTCTACCGTTGACTCAATAAATGCCCTTGGGCAAGTCACTGAGCCTCTTCGTGCTGCGGTCTCTGGGGATGAAATCTGCCAACTGCATCATGTGCATCTGAACCTTAGTGCCTTCTGGGATAAGAATAGGAGGGGGGCAGGTGTCCGTGTGGCCCTAAACCAATGGGAGGAGAATGACCACAGGACCTCAAAAACGTCCTTGAGTTGCAGACTCTGTAACAGGGTCAGGCCACACCACTGCCCTTGGACATTTGTCCAATTGCCTGTGGGGTCAATTCTAGCACATGAATTTTTCCAGAAAAAAGAAGGAACTTCTTAACTTACCCATCCTGTATATTCTGTCTGTTCCACGTCCTTCACCTCCTCCATGTACTTCCCCTGCCATAATACTCACCACTGATTGTTAAGACTTGCTTAATCACTTGCCTCTTGGACTGGAAGCTTCTTGAAGGAGGGGATCATGTTTGCTTCATGCCGCATTGTACCCTTGGTATTGAGCACATGCCTGGCAAATAGCAGTTATGTGAGAACTATTTGCTGAATGGATGAGTAAAGGAGGGTTGCCTAGCTTTAATAGAATATCCCATGTTTGACTCACTGAGGTTGCCTGTTTCTGGCCAAGATGCGGTAGGATCTGATTAACCCCATCTCCTCACAAACCCACTATGGTGTAATAACAAAGGCAAGCCTCAGACCACACTTTACATGAAAGATTCTCTTGAGAGTTACAGAACAGTATTGCAAAGACCAGATTTTAGTTAGCATCAGGCAGCCAGAATTGTCTAAATTCATGGCTGAACAGAGGGCAAGTTCTGAATCATGTCTCTGATGCCATTCTGGAAGGCGAACCAGTGAAGGAGGGGCTGGCTAAAACCTTGTGCTCAGCTTAGGTGAGAGTGAAGAGGGTCCCTAATGTTTTAGCCGCTCCACTTGTTTTGAACACCATTAGTTTCAACAGTAAAAGCCCATTTTAAACATCCTTTATGTTAATAACAGATTGTTAATTTTGGCAACAGAAGCCATTTCTATCATTCATTTTGCTAATTAGCTAAGCTTCTGCTGTTGACTCAGATAAACATAGTTAAAGCACTTGGGGCAACCACCTGAATAATTT
The DNA here is from genome assembly GCF_057876585.1 of Rhinolophus sinicus. Taxonomy (NCBI): domain Eukaryota; kingdom Metazoa; phylum Chordata; class Mammalia; order Chiroptera; family Rhinolophidae; genus Rhinolophus; species Rhinolophus sinicus. The sequence continues at coordinate 48,040,418 of NC_142502.1, forward strand.
TTTCGTAGTGAAATAACAGAAGCAACAGAAGCATCTCAGACTTTTAAAGAGCAATTAAAAAGGCCCGTGAGGCCCTGCTCTTTGGAAATGAAGAGAAGAGTACCTTAGCCCTACACAGTTTTCCTCCTCACATGTTCTTACCAACCCGCGGGGGGGATTTGGTGTACTAGCTGGCTTTCCCGGGTGGGCCTCAGCCTGTGGGTTGTAACTGGGAGTAATTTACCTTCTGGGTTCCCCTACAACCTGCTTAGCTATGGAGGTAATTTCGAGCTCAAGAGGACGATATCAGATGGGCCCCAGAACGTTGTGAGTCTACTGACCCAAGAAGGTTCTTTAGCTTCCTCCCTTTGCTTCTGATACTTGTATCAAGGTCAGCTGAAAAATCATCTGTGATGGCTCCCATGATTTCCTTACAAACTCCTCTCTGCTCCCAACTTCTGTCGCCGTTCCTCTCTCCACATGGATGCCCTGCACGGCTGACCCCTCCATACTGGTTAGGAGCCTAAGACATGTCTCAGGTGGAGGTCTTCGAGTTATTTGTGTCGCTACTGATCCTTTGTGTTATTGTGGCTGATATACAGAGGGTGTCAAAAAAATGTATACACATTTTAAGAAAGGAAAAAACTATTAAAACTGTAATACTCCATACAGACTGACAAACATAAGACGAATACAAGTCATGTATACATTTTTTTTGGTATTCCCGGTATGTCCCTGGAGTTGTATCAGTGTTCTCCCCTATAAGCACACACTCCACGCACATTCTGTAAGGGTAGACCTCTATCTTGGATGTCTGCTTAGCACTCCAGTTTCCCACTGGGATAAGTGGTTTGTTCTGAACTTCAGACAACGTGGAGATCCTGCCTGGCTCTTGTTGCCACTCCCTCTAGGACTAGAGCCAACCCCTAGTATGGTATATGCCATCACCCAGCACCATGTCGTCCTGCCAGGCTGGCTGCTGCGAACTCCTCTAGATACGATACACAGACTGAAGCTGTCAAACAACTCTGGATATTGCCCACCTAGCTACCCCTGGAGGAGCCAGCCTTGCTGACAAGAGAGTCCCCAGACCTAATTCTACCTGGTTCTGGGTTCTTTTCTTTTCCCACCATCTGTGCTGCCAAGCTTGCCCTAAGAATTTAGCTCTTTGTCTTATTACAGCATAGGGTTAATTTTATATGTGTCTCTTTCCATGGTAAACAAGTCATTCATACGCTGTCATTTCCACTAATCCTGCTAGGGGAAACCCGAAGGGGCAGCTTTAATTGATTATGCTTTGCCCTGTCTTACTCTGCCCCTAGAGCTGATTGGTTCAGGGTGGGCACCTAACCAACGGTCAGCCAATCAATGGGCTGTTCATCAATTCATTTCATCTCCTGGCACACACACACAAAAGCTGGGTTAATCCCCATTTCTTTCTTGGAAATTTAAACAGGGAAATTGTCAAGAAAAAAAGACTTGGCAGGATGTTTAGAAACAAGAAAGTAAGAGTTGAGGTCACAATGGGTCATAAAAAGTCCAAATTACAAAATATTGAAACTATGAACAAGCTAAAGTGATGGAGGAGAGGAGTTTCAAGCCAAGGGAAAGAAGAAGCTCAGAGGAAATTGAGCTGGGTCAGTCAACTGAGCTAAGAGTTGATCATGGACCTCCAAACCCTGCCACAGAGCCCTGGAGTCTCCCACAACTAGAGTAGCTCTCTGGGCTGTGAGCCTGCCCCCTCCAATGCCTGTTTCTGGGTGTTGGGGAAGACCTATTCCATTCATGTCCCACATTCAATTTTGCAAAAAAGAATTAACCCTCCTGAGCTAGCCTGTCTGAATCTGCTCTTTATGACCAAGAAACCCTCCTGTATTTTGACTATATTTTCTCTGTGGGCAGAGACGGTGGCATGTATCTTTGCAGCTTTTTGCCTCCAATACAATGCATGGTAAGTGAGTAATGAATGAATTTTTGAAAGCCCAAATGAACAGATAAGTTCATGCACTTACTGTCTTATGTTGTAATGTCTTCAGTTTGGCTCTCTCAAAGCTGAACAAAGAATGGCCACATTTCCTAGCATTTCCCCCTACCCGTATTCCATGACGTTAGAGACACACTTCTAATTTTTTAAATCCTTGATAGATTCAAAATCTCCCTCAAGAAGGTAAATTCTCCTATTCCTGTTCTCAATCCAGTTTATTGAACTGATCAACACACACACACACACACACACACACACACACACACACACACACGCACATGCTGAGGTATTAATCGTTTTGATGTTTGGACAGTCCTCAATAATTTTAGTACCTGAGTTTGTGGTTCCAATTGTCTGATTCGTCTAAAAACGAACTAGCTCTGGTTTGAGATCACCTTCCTGCTTGGAGGTTATTTATCACTTCTCTCTCACGTAGCTTTGAAAAGTGTTCATTTAATATGAGAAAGATACATGAAAATTAGTTTGGTTATGAAGGAAACTTTTGAAGTTGGAACTGTTGGAAATGATTTACCGTAGGAGGAATACGTATTGATCCCCTAATACAGTGATGAAAGCCATGGTCCCAACTCTGGTGCCTATTGGTCCGCTTTTCCCCACCATCCTGAGAGCAGTGGTAGTTTTCACTACACAGGCCCTCAGGAGAGGGAGGGAGAGGGTAGGTTTGTGATGGACCAGAAGTCAGCAAATGTTTACTGGGAAGGGCCAGATGGTCGGTATGTTAGGTTTGGGGGGCCTTACAGTCTCTGGCACAACTGCTTACATCTGCTGTTGTACCACAAAAGCAGCCATAGACAACACATAAATGAACGAGTACAGCTGCGTTCCAACAAAACTTTATTTATGATCACTAAAATTTGAATTTTATTTTCGTGTCACAAAATATTATTCTTTGGATTTATTTTTGGGCACTTAGAAATGTAAGAGCTATCCTTACCGTGTGGGCTGTACCAAAACAGGATGAGAACGTGGATGTAGGTTGGAGGTCCCTGCTTGCTGTCCCACCTGAGTGCTGGGCATTCAGGGTATAGAATAGATGCCTCAGATAAATGTAGGGGGCCCCAGGGTACAGAAGACTTGGCCTCCCCTCCCAGGGTGAGTCCTGGCGAGACTGTGAACCTCCTAGAGAAGCTTTGTATCCCCCATGGCACAGGAGTTTCAGAACAACAGTGGCCATGGAGGCAGCTGAGCTGGCTCTGCGACCAGCACCCAGAGCGGTGAGAGCAAAGTAGTCAAAGTTCCTGAGCCCCCATTCGAAGGCAGCGTGGGGGGAGGCTGACCAGCAGCCAGCATATTCAGAGGAAGACTGGATTGAGGAGAGAGACCTGAGTGAATCCACAACCAGAGGCCGTGGCCGGCCAGGGTCCGCTTGGCAGAGGCAGCAGCTGATGCCCAAAGGGTGAGTGGGACAAGGCTCTCTTCTGAGGAGAAGCAGCCTACCTCCACCCCTCGGGGTTCCTAGCGCTGGCGACACAGAGGGGAGAGGGGCCCTTTACGTGCTTGGCTAGAGGTGTGGGGAATCGCATGCAGAGCACACTCTGAGCTCCTCCAGTGCCAGAACTGAAACAGCTAAGACCGAGTACATCTTCTTAGAAGCAGCATCTGTCTTTCCTTAGAGAATATTTTTATCCACACACAGGAAGGGATATCTAAAAGCCAAACCCACCTCTTACCATAGGACAAGGCAGGCTTTCCAGACCAGCTGCAGGATGGCTGACCACCCAAGGGGCTGCACATTCTGTCTGAGATGGGGTGACACCTGGCAGTGGCAGGAGACTCAGCCGGCCCTGCTGTGCAGTGACATCACCCTGGGGATAGGAGTCCAAACCGAAAAGCTCCCCATTCTGCAATTCAGCATCTTACACCTACCAGAGCTCTTGTGAGCAGAGCTGTGGTCTTGGGGGTAGAGGGGGGGTCATTCCACAACCCCTTCAAGGTACTCGTGTAAATTCAGAGCCAGAATGCACACTGGAAATGACACAATAGTCTACAATTGTCTTTCATTAATTCACTTGGCTGAGTAACAAATCTTCTGGTTTCTTTATGCCTTAATTTCTTCACCAGCCTTACTATTGTTGTGTCATATTTATTTGTTTAATTCACCCAGCTCCTCCTTTCCAGATTGTTTTCTACTGCTGAAATCCAGGCTGCAGAAAGTAAAAGTGTAGCGTAGATATGAAATTTATATAACCACCATAGTTCGATATCTCAGGGGTTAAAAAATTGCAAGTATTTATCTCCACAAAACTGAACTTAACAATTGAAGATAACTTTGCTTTGAAACTCAGACTTCTCTGAATAAATAGTCAATTTCTGGATTCCTTCCCTGCCCCACGCCTTGTCCCCAGATGCCACCCCAGTTCCTATGCAGAGGGAGAGAGGGCGCTGTAGCACCCAGGCATTGGTGAGAGGGCACTCTGGCTCAACACTGTCCTCTGCCTTCCACTGGCATGTCCTCATACTCATGGGTTGGCGTCTCCCATTCGTGCCCCTAATGGTCTCCAGTCAGCAGGCCTAAGAATTTGTGTTCTTTCGATCTCAGTCTCAGGCTCCTTCGGCTCTGCAAGCCTGCAGTGCTGGGCTGCAGGAGCACACTGGGCTGCTTTCTCTTGCCCCTGCTGGGGAGTCGGGGCTCACTGAGTCACTCCTTTGGCCCCTTGCTCAGTCATTGCTGGTGCTGTGCCAGACGGAGATGAGCTTCTCTGCCTGCATAGCCCCAGGCCCAACCCTGGGAAGCGAAGCATAACTCCCTCCGCTTCTGGTTCCTTATTGACCAACATGGGGTTTTCATTGCCCCATCTCCCCAGACTGAAGTAAAGAGGTCAATGGTGAGAACAGAATTTGGGGCCCTCTCAAAGACATTCATTAATATCTATTTTGCTCCCTTCTCTCAATTCTCTCCCCTCAGACAAACCAGCTCTTGGATTGTATGACTTAAATTACAAAGATGTTAAATATCCCCAAATTAATTTATAAATTCAGTGCAATCCCAATCAAAATTCGAGTTGTAATTTTTTTTAAAGAAATGATATAGTTGTTGAAAATATATAGGGAAAAATAAGTTCCATAGATACCTAAATCGATCTTGAAATGGAAGAATGAAGAGGAGGGGAAATTGCCAACCAGATAGATATGGAGACACCTACACAGTTGTTTTTAATGTGACAGTGAACTGGAATGTTTACCTGTAAACTTATCTAACATAGAGTTGGCACCACAGATCAATAAGGGGAGGACAGATTGTTTAGAAGATGGTGGTGGGGAAACAGGCAGAGAAAGGATGGAGAAAATGTTGGATCCCAAGTGAACCCCACATGCAAAGGAGATTTCCAATAGATTAGAGACATAAATACAAAAGACAAAAACTATAAAGTTAACAAACAGGAGAAAAGCATTGTAACCTGGGACGTGTAAACCTTTCTTAGACTTCAAAACTGCAGACCACAAGGTAAAAATGATAGATCTGATTACATCGAAATTAAGAGTTTCCATTAACAAGTGACACCACAGTTGAATTATTTAAGAGACAGATGATGGATTGGGAGAAGAAATTTATGACGTCTAAAATTTATGACAAAAGATCAACATCTAGAATATACAAGGAACTTCTAAAAATCAAAAAAGAAAAGATAGTACACGGAAAGAAAAATGTGTTATATATATATATGAACAGAAAACTTACAAAAAAAGAAACCCAAAAGCTTTACAAGGACATGAAAGAAACTGCTCATTAGTAATCAGAGAAATGCAAATTAAAGCAGGGATAAAAGATCACCTTACGTTCTAAGGGTGTGTGAAGCTGTAAGGCTTACTTACAGTGATTAGCCTGGCAAAGTTAGAAAGTGGGATAACGCCAAGTGCTGACAAGTGTGTAGGGGTAGAGATTCCTCTTGCTACTGGGTGGAGAATCTGGCACTAGCTAATCAAATTAAGTCTATGGATACATTATGCCCCAGCAATTCCACTCCCGGCATAAGTCCTTTAGAAATTCTCACATAGAACCTTAAAGAGACTTACAGAAGCAGGGATAGATCAAGGATTTGTGGGGCTTGAAGTTTATATCATCTGGGCACCCTAATTAAGAAAAAGAATACCAATTATGAATATGAAATTAGGTATGGAGCTTTGGGAAGGCCTTGTGTAGGGGGGAGCCCCAAAGCTTAGGTTTTATCAGCCTCTCTGTGAATTTGTCTCTGTATATGAGGAGGTTCACTGCAATGCTATACACATACTGGGGAGTTGAAAGCTTCTTAGCCAACTTGGTTGTCACACCTATTGTTCCTGTTGGAGTAAATAATGGGTAATATTATCTCAACTTTCTCTTTAACAGTAAGACATTCACTTAAACTTTTTAAAAAATGTGACCCTCCAATAATGGGGATCCAGACCCCCAAACTGACTCAAATAATCTATCACTAAGGCTGAGGGCTGCCAGGTATAAATATGCAGATGGACCCATATAGAGTCAGGAAGTCCCTATGCGTCTGGCATAGCAGGAACATTCAGTTGTACTTGTAGATAAATAATATTTTGCAGTACTTCCCATCTTATTTTTAGAAATGCATTTCCACTAAGGAGAGTGCTTGAGGCTCCCTGAGATTCCGGGGGTGTGCTTGGGCTTGTTCCACTCCACAGGCTGCCGGTCTGGGACATGGCCCTGGGCAGCATCCTGGGTTCACGTGCCCCAGCCAGCTTTCTTGGAATGGAGGGTAGTGAAAGCTGGGAACACTGGGCATCCCTGTGAAGCAAGGTACTCAGAAAAATGGACAGAAGCTAGATGACTATGGGCTTCTCCTGAGTGAAACCAGATCTAGAGATGCTACTGTGGGGCCACTGGGAGGTGATTAGGTCCTGAGAATGGAGCCCTCATGAATGGGATTAGTGCCCTCATAAAAGAGGCCCAAGAAAGCTTCCGTTCCCCTTCTGCTGTGTGATGATACAGCCAGAATATAGCAGTCTGCAACCTGGGAGAGGGCCCTCACCAGAAACCAACCAGGCTGGCACCCTGATCTTGGACTTTCAGCCTCTGTGAGCAATAAATTTCTGCTGTTTTCAGGCATGCCTTGTTTTACTGCACTTCACTTTATCGCACTTCATAGGTGTTGTGTTTTTTACAAATGGAAGGCAAGACTCTCCACCAGCAAAAATATTACTATTCACTTCATTGCAGTACTCGCTTATTGTGGTGGTATGGAACCAAACCTGCAATCCCTCTGAAGTATGTCTGTGTAAGCCACCCAGTGCACGGCACTTTGTTATAGCAGCCCAAGGACTAGTGCACCACTATGGAGAAAGCATCTGTGAGGGCTGCCTGCAGTGGACCCACTGGTCATTTGTATCCTATAGCTAATAGCATTTGTGATGGAACATGTGGCTGAGCACGGGAGAGGCTCCCCTGGCCATTCTGGATGGGGTTCAGGACAGAGGCCCAGTGACATGGAGGAAGGGAGTGCTTGGCGGGTGCTCAGGACTGATTGCCCACCCTTGTTAAAGTTCCATCATGGTGGTGTGTGTGTGTGTGTGTGTGTGTGTGTGTGTGTGTGTGTGTGTGTGTATGTTGTATTGGGAGGTAGCCATTGCTGCTTCAGCTCTCTGGGTTCACCTCAGGTTCAGAGCACAAGGCCAAAGCAACTCAACAAATTCTAGCTGCCATCTGCTGGTGCAGCTGAAACTTCTGGTCAGGAGCTCAGCCTCTAACAAAGGAGAAGCTGAGCAGAACTGGACTGAGTTACTAGACCCTAGAGAGGGCATGAATTCCAGCATAGGAGCCGAGGGCATTAACTGGTAACACTGCACCTGGGATTTGCCTAGCAGGTATGGATAAGGAGGAAACCCCATGAGTCAAAATGGAGGAGAGACATTTTGTGATTCCCTTGGGGAGCTGCCGACTGTGGTGTGGGCTATATGGCTCAAAATGGTAGAAGAAGAACATGGAGGAGAAATTTGGGGTCCTGTTGGCAAGGGTCTTGAATACTTGAGGGCCACAGAGTTGGGGCAAAGAGGAGCAATAGAAGTTTTTTAAAGAAAAAAAGGAGGAATTACATGTTTTAGAGCTATAACTCTGGAGGTGGGGAAGAGGGAGAAGTGGGATAGGAGAGGTTTACTGGAAGCAGGAAGGCCTGTTACGAAGGTGCCTGCAGAAGTCCCTGGAAGAGATAACAAGGACCTGAGCTGGAGGTACAAGAATAAGAGGCACAGATCCTCACGAAACCTAGTGTGGAAAAGGTGGGAAAACAGTTAAGTATAGTGGTCAGACAGAGCCACGGGGACTATGACAAGGTGTAGACAAGCATCTCACCAAATGTTGCGCTCAGAAATATCATCAAGCGATGGTCTACGTGCTGTGTTCTGGAAGGCTGAGCAGAAGGCATCCGGGTAGGAGGAACAGCATGAGTCAAGGCACAGAGGCCTAAGAGAACATGGGGCTTTCGGGAAACTGCAAGGGATTTGCTGTGTATGGCTGGTGTGTGGAGTGTGAGTAGGGAATTTCAATGGGGCTGGCTCACAAAGGGCTCGTACTCCCGTGCTACACGGTTTACAGAGTGCAAGGAGGAGCCCCTGAAGGTCAGGCTGAAATATGGGTCTGGAGCTGACAAGCCATATTGGGGCAGAAGATACCGATTGGAGGGTCAGTGTAAGCAAATACTGGTTTAGAATAGCTGGAGGAAAACTCCCAGATTGCTTCTCTCTGTGCTCTATTTTTTAAATTCTATTTTATGTGGCAATTGATTTACTGGTACTTTCCCCCAAGTCTAGATAATTACTAAGTGTATAGATTTTGCCAGTATGCAATTAGTCTGCTTTGTGGAGCAAATTGCTTGGGCAAACTGTTTTTGCCCTGGCAGCCCCCACCTCAGAGGGTCTCAGGATGTGCTGAATTCAACTGTGAACTAAGTCCCAGGTGGGCTACTAAGCCAAGGCTGAGGAGGGAGGTGGCTCCTGCCCTCAGAGGAGGCATAGGACAGCACTGCCCAACTTGTACCTAAGCTCTCTCTGGGCTGCTCAGAGGGCAAAGGATCCTGCTGCAGGCAAATTGTGGGAAAGCAGGAAAGTGAGAGGAATGGGAAGAATGAGACTTATTTCCTGCTGGTTCTGCAGTGATGGTTGAAAAACTATTTTTCTAGCCCATAGGAAACTGAAACGCACTGAAAGGGAAAAAAACTTGGCATTGCTTTAGCAAATTTCAAGTAGACTCCACATTCCACCGGAACAATCTAGAATGCATGTGCTCGTTGCTCCTATATTGCAAGTCGCATTCTCTGGCAGGCCCGCCTCACTTGGCATTAATACATTTAAAGAGAAATTGCTTCATCTCCAGATTCTGTGCCCCAGCCTTGCCAAAAAGAGAAATAAAATTAAAATAGGATTTGAACTTTGTAAAACATGAAAATTGCTGGCTCAGTTCAGATTAGCTTTTCTTAAAGTATTGCTCTCTATTCACTGTTCTGCTGCTAAGGTACTCACAGTGGCCATCTACCAGCCATTGGATTAGGAGAGATCTTTCTTTGGACTTCAAGGCTCTCCATAAACTCTCTTCAATGTTGTCTCCCACTTCTGTGAACTTCTGTCCTGTAATCTAGCCCAGCCCATGGTCTTACTGATCCACCTAAACACCAGACACTGTGCTTGTTTCTATCTTTGCATTCTATTGGGTTGCATTCTTTGCACGCTAACGAATGCAAAAGTAGAATGCATTTCTACTCTTGATTCTGTTTTATGTTCTTGTTTATGCAGCTTTCGCCAACCACCTCCCTCCTTCTCCACCAGCCCAGATATGTCAAGATTCAAATGTGAACCCCGCCCTTCCATAGCTGACCATACTAGTGGCCTCCCCATATCCATGCCCCCCTTCTCCCTGGCAAACAGGACCTCAGACCTGTTCCAGGCTCCAGCTCTCTTCTACTCAATGTAATGTTTCCTTCAGTTATGAATGTAGGCAGCAGGCCTTAGCAATATTAGCAGAACCTGTGACTTGGTCCTAATAGGTATCATGGATATTTTCATATCACATTTTGGTTGTTGCAGGTGTCTTGAATAGGGCTGCATTATGATTTTCACGGGTGCTAGAACCTTGGCCTTTGTGGGTACCTTGCTCTATGAAAATTATGTTTTGCTACTGCATCAGTGTATATATATATATACCTTTTCCTCAACTTAAAATTCATGTTTTCTTTGGACTTCAAAAAAAAAAAAAGATCAAAACATTTCCAGGGCCCCTTAGGCAGTGCGGACAGTGACTATATGGATACATCAGGTCTGTTCTTAGATGTCATTAATACTCTCACTACTTCAAAATGTGGGTATTTATTAGACCACTACTTGATCTTGTTATTCAATGCATTAACTGAGAAGCACACATTCATTATGTTATAAATTTTGTTTTAAAAATATTTTGATAGCTTTATTTCAATATTGATACATAATCATATCTATTGAATTTTTCTGCATTTAAAAATATTATTCTGAGAGGGGTCCACAGGCTTAACCAGATTGCCAAAGGGTCCATGGCACAAAATTGGCAGAGAATGACGACACTAGCATTCTCTATGAGCCTTTTTTCCATCAAAACTCATATTGTTGTGCCAATCATTTTGGGAAATGGTTCTAGTTGACTCAGTAGTTGAAAATATTTACTCTCCCCATGAATGAGCTTCGTGTTTTATTGTTTGTGTGCATGAGATCTCCTCTTCCTGTAAGCTCTTTGACAGCAATTTGGTATCTATTTCCTTATACCCAGTAGTTCTAGCACAGTCCTATTTACCCCAGAGATGCTGTCAAATGCTTGCTGACTTGACTTTTCCTCTGAGCGTGACCCTGAGGTAAGTGACGTGGCAGGTATGGTTACCTTTTGTGACATTAATTAGCAAAGTCCACAAATGTTCTAGTTTTCCTTCATCTGAGTTGTAGGCTCAAAGGTCTTATTTCCCCAGAGCAAAATCAGTTATAATTGAACAAAAGTTCAGTGTTTAGGATTATAAAAGTAGAAGCAGGAGGATAAGATGCAAAGAAAAAATAGGAACTCTCACTTCAGGGGGGCAAGGAGAAAGAGGTGTTCCTTAGAGCTAAAAGCAACATCCCCTTTCACATAGGCGGTATAGGAATTCACGTCCCCACAGGCCAACTCCAGAGTCCAGCCCTACATATTTTCAAATGCCAAACTCCAGCTAGAAAAATAGGGGGGACCCTAGAAACCCTGGAAAAGGCAAAACACAAGATAAGAGGATGAAAAGGAAGCTCTTTCTGCTTGTCCCCCACTTGTCAATAGCAAGGCCCCCAAAATGGTGATGTACGCCACTCACTTACACACACCTTTCTCACATTTAATCCTTGCCAACCCTATGAAGTAGGTATTATATTCCCTACTCTGTAGATGAGGAAACAGGTCCAGAGAGGTTGAGAATAAGTTACAGACCTCCCCACTGTCTTCAGGGTGTATCTCCTAAGAGAGCCATACGTCGTACAGTCCTACATAGCAATGGTAGTCAGTACAATGCTAACTCAGAAAGGTTAGCATCGATGAAATGCTATTAATATACAGCTCAAGTTCGAATTTCCCCAATCATCCCGATAATGTCCTCCGTACGTTTTTTTCTCCTGAGCCAGGATCCAGCCAATTACACATGACATTTAGTTGTCACAACTCTCTTCTTTAATCTAGAACAGTTACCCAGCCTTGTTGTTGTTGTTATTATTATCTTGTATAACAATGACATTTTAAAGGAATTCAATTCAATTGTTTTGTAGACTATCCTTCCATTTTGATTTGCCTGATTGTTTCCTCATGATTAGATGCAAGTTAAGCAATTTTTGGCAGGAATATGGACAATTCACTCTTGATTAACAAAGAAGGCAACTGGTATTTATGTCCCTGAGTCCTTTAAAGTGTGAGAGGTGCCACAGAATCCATGTTCTTTGAGGTATCTTGTTTATTCGTGAGGTCCCGAAATACATACCAATTGTGAGGATCCTGTGATTTTCATGTTCCTTGATCCAAATTGGTGAAGAGTCTTATGTCGAGACAGGCCCTTACTTCTCCAGGCCCTTAAAAGTCCTGCATCATCCAGACAGTGTCTGCATCCAGGGCCCAGGGGCTGAGCGGCAGCTGCTGCCAGGAGACAGCCATGGGTGGAGGTGGTCAGGGGGTGGCAAATGTTTGCGATATCGCCACAATCTCCTATGCAAGCTTCTCCAGGGATTTGACAGAGGCTCAACTTACAACCTCAAGGGCTCTTTGGTTCTGCTTTCTTTCTGCCTGGTAGCTCCCAGTCCTGGCCTTGAAAAGGCTGACTAGGGAAGGGAAAAGGCCACTCACCATTACAGCAGGTGATGTAGGCGCAGAATAAACATTCCGAGAGTCAACACTTTGCATATAGAAACCCCATCAACTCTGCAGATGGGAAAGAGTTTTAGTGATGGTTGACTGGCTGCTGTTCAGATCAATGCTGTGAAATCATACAAACAATGACAGTCAATTCAGTTGTTTATTGTTTTGCTTACCAACATTCTGGAGCATTAGGCAAAATTACAAAGGAGCTATTTTTATTCTTTGATGCCTTAAAGTTCCCTTTCTGGTCCCCCATCATTGTCCTCTGTCAGACTCCAACGGCTAAAAAATTATTCCTATCAGAACTTAGTTTCAGTGCCTGTGTTCATGCTAAAATGTAAATGACTAATCATGCTTTAAAGTGTTATTTCTATGGAGATAGTGGCATTTTGCCAGGCTCAGCAGCCAGTGGAAGAGATGTAGCTTAGAATGTTTTGTATCTACCAGATGGGGAAAATATCTGAGTTTGTGTGTGAATCCTCCTAAAATTAATTTATTTGTTCAGTAAATATTTTTGGATGCCTGTCATAGTAAAGCCTTAGGGAAATATAGGGATGGATATAAAAGCACACAGGAAAGAGTTCACACAAATGGGGAACTGTGGCATGGAAAGTTAAATACATGTCTTGGTTGAGATGATCAAATTTACTTCTGCCAATCAATTCATAAATCACTCAAGTATTTGATTAGTTCAAGATGTGCCTTTCACTATAGAGAGAACCACAGGGGAATATTGGAGAAGTGTAACTCGGTCTGTGACATGCATTTACAGTGTAGTTTGGGCTGCAAAAATAACACGTGTGAAGCAATTCACAAATGAGGCAAAATAATCAGTAATTAGGCATTAAGTTGTGTGATATAAAACATAAGCAAAAGTAGGCTTTCGTGAGGGCGTCCTCAGCGCCTCTGCTCATGTACCATGCATTGGCTTCTTTTGGTTTTTGGAGGAGGGTACATGTTTTTGAAATTCTAGAAAGTACGAAGACTAATGTAACAAGCAGCTGTGTTCCCATTTCCCAGAAGTGACAAATGTTGGCAAGTTTTCACTTTTGTTTCAGACATAGTTTTATATAAAATGAAGAAAATGTCTTCAAGTTGAGGCTCTTTGTTTTGCTCCCCATCCTTTCCCCCAGTGTTGCCCTTGTGGGACACATCAGCCGTGCACCGTGGACGTTTGTTCCTTTCCGGTGCTGAGTAATGTTCCACTGTGTGACTAGAACAACTTTATCCATCTGCTGCTGGTAGACATGTGTACTGTTTCCATTTTCTGCTGTTGAAAATAACCCTTCTAAGGACATGTCTTTTAGTGACCAAATGCATGCATTGCTCTTGGGTTTATACCTTGGAGTGAAACTGCTATATCACGGTGTATGTGTCTGTTCATGTTTAGCAGATATCACCAGTTTTCTGAAATAGTTGTATCCGTTGTTCTACATCCTCGCTAACATTCAGTATTTTACATCTTTTCAAATTTTAGTCTTTTGATAGGTATATAGTGACATCTCATTTGTACCGCCCTGAGGACTAATGAGATTAAGCCCCTTTTCATATATTTTCAGCCATTTGAATTTCCTCTTTGTGAAGTGCTTATTCAAGTATTTTGCCCATTTTTCTATCGTGTTGTCAGTTTTTACTTACTGATTTGTAGGTCACTATATAGCTTGGATACAAGCTTATTGTTATATGTGTCACAAATAATTTCTGCATCTCTGTGGCATGTTCTCTTAATGGTTATCTTTCGATGAACAGGCATTCCTAGTTTTAGGTTGTCCAAATGGTCAATCTTTTTCTTACAGTCAGTGCTTTACAATTCCTGATTAAGAAATCTTTGCCTACCCCCAAGGATGTAAAGTTATTCTCCTATGTTATCCTCTAGAATATTTTTGGATTACTTTTCAAATCCAGATCTGCAATCCACCTGGAATTAATTTTTGTGTATAGAGTAATACAGGGTCAAGTTCCACTTTTTCCCATAGGACTGTCTCACCGACCTAACACTGTGTATGACATGGCCACTTTTTTCCTGCTCCTTGGGGCCACATTTGTCACAATCAAGTGTCCATTCAAGTGTGCGTCTCTGTCTGACCACTGTCTCCTCGGTTCCTTTGGTCTGTTTGTCCTTGGGCCTTTCCTCCACACTTCAGATTTGTCCCACCAGGGGCAAAGGAAGCTGGGTATTTGTCCACCAACTCCTATGACTCACTGGCTGAAGGTTGCTCCTGGGGACAGTAACTGCCTAGCCCCTCTGCACCGCTCCATGCAGAAGCCCAGAACAGTCCTAGGACCAGGGAGAGCTTTAGAATCCATCTCTCCACTCACATGGTTGTTAGCAGCACATAATTCTTGTGGTTGTAGAACTGAGAGCTTCAGTTTTTGATTGGCTGTTGGCCCGAGGCAACCCTCATCTCCTAGAGGATACCCACCATTCTTTGCTACTTGGGATTGCCCAACATGGTCACTGACTTCCTCAGAGGGAAAGAAAGACTCTTGCAAGATGGGTATTGCAGTTTTATGAAACTTAGTCACATAATCACGTGTACTTAATCACATATATCCTGCTTCTATTCTCTTCAAGTCACCAGTCCCCACACTTACAGGGAAGGGCAACCCACAAGAGTGAGAACAACAAGGGGCAAGAATTATGTGGGCTGCTGTAGGAGTCTATCTGCCACAGCAGGTATGGGAATTATCTACCACGCTGAAGGGGACCTCCAGGATGTGACAGATAGATATTACCTAGACGCTGTCAGAGCCTGCCATATATCTCTATCCTAAACCTCTTCTGCATTTCAGACTTACATATACAACAGGCTGCTTAACATCTCTTGGACAGCTAATAGGCGTCTTGTCCTTAACATGTCCCAAGCCAAACTTAATTCCACTCCTTTGTACCACCAGTAACAAATCGTGAAAATCCTGCATTCTTCCAATTGCAAAAATCCTGGAGCTGTCTTTGACTCCCTTCTTTCTCTTATAACGCTGTTGGTTCTGTCCTCCAGATACGGCCAGGACCCGAGCACTTTTTACCACCTCTACAGCTATCAACCTTGTCCAAGCCACCATTATCTCTGGCCTGTTCCTAGACTTCACCTCCTGTGATCAGCAGCTAGAGGGGTCCTGTTCCAATACCAGTCAGAATATACCATGTTTTCCTGAAAATAAGGCCTAACCGGAAAGTAAGCCCTGGCATGATTTTTCAGGATGACATCCCCTGAACATAAGCCCTAATGCGTCTTTTGGAGCAAAAATTAATATAAGACCCCGTCTTATTTTCGGGGAAACACAGTAGCACTTCTCAGGTCAAAAATCTCCCAGTGGTTGCCCAAGTTTCCTAGAGTACAGACCAAAGACCATACATGCCCACAAGCCCTAACCCCAACCTTCCTGCCCACCATCACCTTTCTCCCTTGTTCACTCAGCTCCAATCACATTGGCTGCCTTGCTGCCCTTTGAGCATGCCGAGCACATTCCTACCTCTACTTTCTTTTCCCTCTACTAGACCACTCCTCACCCCAATAAACGTATGCTTTACTCCTTCTACTCCTTCTGGTCTTTGCTTAAATGTCCTCCCTCCCCCCACTTACTAGTGAGGCCTTCCTTTCCCACTCAACATTATACAGCACTCTATCCCCCCTTACTCTGTTTCATTGTGCTCCATAACAGTTATCACATAATGTGACATATGGTGTATTTATTTTCTGATTTATTATTTCTCATCTCCCACTAGAATGTGAGTTCCATTAGGTTAAGAAACTGTGTCTTTTTTGTTCACTATTTTATCCGTTAGATACAGCCTAGAACAGTGTTTCACATATAGGAGGTGCTCAATAAATAATCGTTGAAGGAATGAATGCTGTCGCCCGAAGAGACCTTAGAGGTCATCTGGTCTCAATTCAGAGAAAGGACCAGGCTGACACACATTAGTAAGTGGTAAAGCTGGAACAAGAACAACCCAGGTCTGGTCCATTGTTCTTCCTACTCCATTAGTTCCCTCTCATTGATAGAAGCTCAGCACTGATAACTGATAAGTAAAATGGTGGGGAATAGCACGGAAATTGTTCCTGAACATTTTGCCAAGTAAAATGCTGCTGCTCTTTTAATCTATTAACTTGTCCAAAGCAAATGTCAGTGGTGAGTAGAAGGGGGTGGTGAGGCATTAGTTACTGTAACTGATAAAGCAGCAGCTTACTGATCAAGTGAGTCATTGTCCTGCCCCAGAGAACAATGGTCTGAGTTGTCTGCAAAGGTAAATGATTCTGGTAAAGAACTCGGTTTGTTCCTTTGATGAACAGGTGAAGGAAGTGTCTGCTCAATGGCCCCTTTCTCTCTCTTCTTTACCTGAGTAACGGCTCCATGAGCCACTGTTAATAAGCTTGGTGTCTGCCTTGCAAAGCCCAGAAAGGGGATCCCCCTTCCACAAAGAGGCAGCGGCACAGACGCCTTTTATAGAGAGGTTGCATGTGGAGAAGAATGCCCCTCCCCATCTTTTCCCCATCCTTTCTCCTGTCCCACCTCACAGTCCTTTTTGGCAAACTGCATTGCTAAGACAAGTTATTAAGCTGAAACAACTTCCTAGGGCTCCAGGTCATTTCTTTTCCCACCTTGTTTTCACATGCCTTCTTTTCTCTGTACTCTATTCAAATATATTTTCTGTAATGGCTGGACATGGAGCTGGAATGCAAATTCCAAAAGAATAGTATTATTTTATTTGTAAATTTCCATAATTTCTTCAGCAATATGATGGATGGGAGTGGTGGAGGGGTTTTAGATGTCAAATTTGCAGGTAGGATATGCGAAAAAGTTGTCTCTTTGCAATTTTAAAATAATTCATTCTATGTGACAACATGGACGGACCTGGAAGGTATTATGCTAAGTGAAATAAGTCGGACAGAGAAAGACAAATACCATATGGTCTCACTTATATGTGGAATCTAAAAAATAAAACAAAACAAAAAAACAAAAAAAGAAATCATAAAAGAAACACAGGAATATAAAGAATTACAGAGAATAAAAGGAGATACATTCACTGTGTAATTCTTAGTGAGGGCAAATAATTAGATTTGGACAACCAGACCAGTCAGAAATGAAGGAATGGGATGGTGGTGACATGGTGAGTATCTAAAGGAAAACTAGAGAGGGTAGATTTGAGAGGCTGCTTGAATATAAAAGAAAGCTTTCATTTCACATTTCTCTGTAATTATCAACAGAGGAGACATCAAAAATAAAAGTCACATCCTCTAAATATAATAATTCATTGTATACACAATGATGCACATATGTATAAGTTAACTCCAGTCTTCACTCTAGAGGTCATGGGTAGGATAGGAAGGAAACTAATTAGGAAACCATGATCTAGAAGTGGTTATGTAAGTATTATAAATATTGTTATGGAAAGCTATTCCAGAGGGTGTGTGTCAATTAGCATAAGTGATGTAAGCAAGACTTTTTTATTGGCTAAATAGTCTTTAATCTATGAATTTTGTTAGAAGACTGTACTAGGTCCTGCTATCCTTGCATGAGAATAGGGTACGTTTCCAGGAAGCCTATGAGCCTTACCCATTGCGGCACTGCCCTAGGTCCAGAAATCCATCTGGCCCTGCCTCCTTCTGCTGTATGGGAGGCTCTGCTGCCTGCTCCTGCCAGAAGCCCAACTGGGTTGGTGTCAGAATATTGGGGTATCTGCCTCCTTCTCATGTTAGAATACTTGTTAGTATCTGAGCGTGGGACTTGACCAAGATTAAAGGAAGGATTCAGTAATGGTTTTGGTGCTTGCTTGTTAATGAAGGTTTCTGTGTGTGGCAGAAATTGGCCTAAGATTAGCTTTCATCCTAACAAACTGCCTGTGGGTGAGGTGGTACAGGAAAGGGATGTAAGAGGCTCCATCCTCCCCTTACCCCAGGTGTTTACCACAGGAACCAATAATAACTGAATGGTCATATTGACTTAGGTCAGTTTACAACCCACATCTTCAGCCATATTTTACAATTGTTCTTGATAAATATAGAAAGTAAATATGTTCTAGTGGCTAGTGGAGGGTGGCAATAATCAGATTTGGGATTCTGACATCCCAGATTTCTTGGTGCCTTTCATTTCCATCATCTCAAAACATGGTGGACACAAAATGGTGGAACTTGGGTTTTCCAGGGTAATAACTGCTGCTGAATAAAGAATTCTGTCAATGGTAAATGAAAGTCAGACTGAGGAGTCGAGGACAAAGAATCAAAATATTGCTTTCAATTGTGATTTTTTGGCAAGGAACCTTTTGGTACCTGAGGCCAGGATGGGACTACCAAAGGAAGATAATGAGATGAATTTTAAACCAACGCATCATCACAGAAAATGTTCTTCCTGGCTTAAGCTTCCCCTCAGTAGAGTGGCTGAGGCATAAATGGTTTGGGCTGATGAAGGGTGATTCTCAGAAGATCAGTGATGACCTTTTAGGAGAGGCCAGGTTTCTAAGGGCCAGATGCAGATGGGACTGAGGCAGGTGGTGTCCATGCAGACTGACCGATATGTTTTTACTGATCCAGGTGACCCTTAAACACAGAGAGATATTATCTTTGCCCTTATGTTACTGGGAGGTTGACCTTCCCACAAACATACATTCAGAGTCCAGTGGTGGGTATGTACTAGCAATGGTCTCTTCTGCCTGGTAAGGGCATGGAGGGAGAGAGAGCTACAGCCAGTCTTTGTTTTTTCTCTTTTTCAGTTCGAAACATTTGGGGGCAGATGAGTTTGCATAAAGCAAACATAATTACATGTTAACTTCAAAGATGGAAAATAGCATGTATGTTAAATTCCATAACCTGCCAGGAAGGAAATTATTCATGTTGACTTAATTTTATTTCTGATCTACCTACCATTGTTTGGAATAAAAACGTTGGTGGTTGACTTTATAATTCAATATAATTATTGGAAAACAATTTTTAAAATGATAATATGCTACAGAATAGAACATGTCTTGCTCCAATTACATATTTTGCAAGGAACATAATTATGGATAGTAGGTGGCCACTTGGTAGAGAATTTAAAATCTTTTTAAAAAGGAAAACTATATGATCAGCACTTTTTGTCTTTAATTTTTTAGTCTTTTCTTATTATTCATTTATCATTTTTCATCACTGTTTCTTTACCTTCCTGTTTTTAAAGCATTGACTCAACCTAATTTGTGTCTAAATTGCTGGTTAGATGTGGCATTATTTCGCAAAAACTTTCTGGTTCATTTTATTTTAGTTGCTAAGGAAGACACGGAAAAGTAGAGATCAAAGGAATCTTAGTAATCATTCAATCCAGTTCCATTACTTTAAAGATGAAGAAACTGGTGTCGAGAAAAATGATACAGCTTAGCCAAGGTTGCATAGCTGGTTAAGGGCAAAGATGGGTTTAGAACCCAAATCTCATGACTCCTGGGCCAGAGCTTCCCCTACACCATATTGCCCCTAATTTCCCTGTCCATTCCGTGTTTTAAAATTCTGACTCTTCCCGTTCTAGTGAATATAGACGTTTTTAATATTTTTGTGTCAAGATAGAATTTTCCTCATCCCAGTCTCTTGTCTTTCCTCCTTCCCACATACCTTATGGGATCTTTGGGAAGAATTAAAGGTGATTCTTTTTTTTTTTTTTTTTTTTTTTTTGGTATACCTAATAAAAGTCAGTGGACGAAGATAGCCAACATAAGCAAGATCTGTTTGTCTTGTAGGTGCGGCAGTTTGAGGAATCTGAAAGCTACAAAGGTTTTCAGATGAGGTACAGGCTTCCAGGTGGAAGCCGAGACACTTAGGTAGGATCTTGAGAACGGGGTAGAGAATAATAACAGACCGACAGGATACTAGAGGAGGGGTCAAGGAAGGAAAACTAGGAAGAGAGAAGGGAACTGGCTACCCATCCAAGGAGGACCCTATGTGCACTGATAGAAGACATGGCACTGTCTTTCAGACTCCATGTGGTTGAGGAATTGGCTAATGGTAGGCATCTTTGGTAATAGGATCTATGTGTATGTATAGTTATGGGCCTATTTAAAGAGTTACATTGAAAATATAGGCATTTTGGCAAGTTCGGCTTTCAATCCCCTTCCTCCAGCTAATCTGGCCTTCCTAAAACAGCTACTATCAATATGTTAAGCTGTACCATAGGGTATCTGCTTAAGAATGGTTCAGAGAACTGTACAGGATGCATAACTGGAGTGATGCTTGGGGCATTCCATTGCCTTTTTATCAGTCCATTCCTACCAGCTGACTTCTAGACCATTTTACCTTACGTGAGCATAAGGTAGTATAAAGACTGTAGACTTTGGCATTGGACAGATCTCAATTCTCATCTCAGCTCAATACTTCCTAATTGAGAACAAAGGTTTTTTAACTACTCAAGTCTCAATTTTCTCATTTCTCAAGTGACAATAATAAGATGTGCTTTGTAGGGCTGTTGTGACAAATAATATAGCTAACACACTTGGGACTGTGCTTGGCACACAATTGTCAATAATTGGTGAACTTCATTTTTCTGGCACTACTGAGGAGAGGAGGAAAGGAGATGATGTCTGAGGGGGAAAAGGGCAGGCGTTTCTTTATCCTTGAATTGAAGAGGGTTGAGAGTTGGCAGGGATACCTGATAGGAATTATGAGTTGGCCAAGAAGATGGATGGATGGAGAAAGGGAAAGGATAGGAAAAAAGAAGACTAAGGTGGAAAAAACCGGCAAGATCCCCAGAAAGAAGAGCAAGCCATGCCTTGAGCAGTGATAGAGGAGTTTTCCAGAGCTCGTTTCTACTGAAATTGTGGTTCTTGGGCCAGCATCATTTACCTCACCTGGGAGTTTGTTAGAAATGCAGAGTCTCAGGCCCCTCCTGAGACGTTCTGAATCAGAATTCATATTTTAACAAGATCCCCAGGTGACTCCTATGTCCACTAAATCTGTTGATGTTGTTTTCATCTGCTGGGGGTTGAGCAGATTCAAATCAACAGGAAGGTGCTGGGGCTTTGTGGTATCTCTGAATTTATCAGGAACATTTCCCAACTAAATGAGTGGTGCCCAGGATGTGTCACTCCCCTTGGCACTCTGATCTGGACAGAGTTTCTCTAAGCCAAGTCAGGATGGAAGCTCTGAGGGATTTTTAGAACATTTTTTGTCTGGATCCAAAATAACATGAGTGGAGGAAATAGGAAGTGGTACGGTTGACCTACTTTCTCTGAGGAAACAGGAAGAGAATTGGAATTGTCCTTTAGGCACATCTAGTAACCAAGGATGCCTGCCTGATTGGCCTCCTGCCACCCGCCCCTTCAGCTCCTTGTGCCTGCCTTGCCTTCTGCTTTTAGGGTCTTTATCACAGGTGCACGAGAAAGAACCATGAACTAATGGCTTCAGGCAAACCTCTTCACCTCCTTGTTCCCTGGTCCCTTAAATGTAATAAAGACTTAAAATTATGTTTGGTGCCCAATTTCCCAATGCAGTGGGGACAAGAACTGTGGCCTTCTGGTGACTCTTCCTACTGGATTGCACTCCTAAGTCAGAGGGAAAGGCAGGCAGGTGATGAAAATGAGAGATGATGTAGGATGTAAAACAAGAAAGTGTTGGGTTTGGGGCCAATGAGAGAACACTTGCCCCATCAAAACAGGGGCAATCTGCACTCAATCCTGCCAGTTGTCACGGTCCAGGGTGACCAGACGTTTCTGTTAATTTTCTAATTCTAAAGGCTGATGGTGAATTCATTAAAAAACAACAACAATGAAAAAAACCTGCTGCTCATACAAAACACACCTGAGAATTGGATGCAGCCCCCAGGCTGCCTGTGTGTGACTTCCTACCAAAGTCATTTCAAAGAGAAAAATTGAAATTTTCATCAGACTGGACATAGGCAAAGACTCTGCAATTGCTGCTTGCCCTGGTGATGCCGGCCCAAAACAGACAAAGGTGCTTATTTACCTTTCTAGATAGGCACAGTTTGAATGAAATATGGTTGTTATACCCTTTCCATGGTAATTAAATACAAAAATACAAAATAGTCAATAAGTCACGTATTATGTGATGAAAGAAGCCTGTCGTAATTAGTTGATTAATTATTGTAGGTCTCTTGTCATGTGCTGATACATGAGTAATGTATGTTCCTGGTATTGATTGCATTCAAGCTAGGATTGCTTTGAGGCCATCACCTGAAGGACACTGTGACCACAGAGGTCCACCTCAAGTTACTGCCTTTTGCAAAGTGATAATGGGGTGTACAGTCAGGTGTAATTTAAGCACATCTTCCTACAGGCAGTGGGTGGTTATAGCTGCACTGCTGTAGCTGTATTGCTTTCAGTTTTAATGGGAATCTTTATTGAAACAGAAACCTAATTCCATTTAGGTTAATAATATGCCCACTCAATCTTCCTTTCCAGAACCAGCCTGATCTTTAAACTTTCTGAGGGGAGACTGGCAGTGATTCCTCACTGCAGGTGGATATCTCATCAGATAAAGCAGGGTTAGGAAAGACTTACATTTTTCACTCTGAGCCATTTTGATTGCTTTTTTTCATAGTGCAAGTGCAGTAATTCTCTCTTATCTCTGCACGCAGTGGTAATAAAATCATAGTGTAGGACCACGGCAGTTGGCATTTGTCTCCCAGGTGGACCAGCCTGAGGTTCAGCAGCGGGATGAGCTTGTATTCACATGTTGCACCAGGATGATAGCTTCATTCCAACTCTGCTCTTTTAATCTGGGCTCCCCTGTGTGATTAATGGCTATGGAAATAATTTAGGGGGACCAAAAGTGGGTCCTGGGAATATGACAACCTGGATACAATTTCCATCTTTCCCACCCTCAAACCCCAAATTTCTTCCTTTTCAGAACCAAACAGCTGCTAACTCCTATGGGTGGCTAGGTGCAATTAGAGGCCTTGGACTACAGTGTGTTCCAAGCTGAGAGAATTGTGAGGTTCTTTCTTCCACTGGTCTGGGCAAGTGCCCAGAGAATAGTAATGCCAAAGGCCAGGAGTGAAGATGGAAGGCAGAAAATCCTGGGAAGAGTTGACCTGTCAGGGCTAGAAGCAACACAGGCTCAGTGTGACAGTGTGACTGTGCTGGGTTTTCCTACCCCAAGCGGCTAAGGAAAAGCTGATGGGGACTAAGTTCTCTACCCTTCGGCTGGGGCAGTCCTAGAAGTCTGGAGGGAACGGGTTTCCTGCAGGTACCTAACAGAGTACTGGCACCTTCTATAATTCAGCCTTCAGGCACTGAGATTTCTTTACCTTCAGCCATCTGTGGGACTTCTGCCATTTAGGACACATAAACCACCATACCCTGAGACCTAAGGAGCCCACACAGAGAAACACCATACCATTTAAAAGGGGCCAGCAGCCAGAAAGAAGATGATGAGTTAGAAAAAGCAAAACACATGCCCAGCAAAATGAAGCTGTGAGAGGAGTGTCTGAGTGGAGCAGGGCAGGGACAGGAGCTTAAATGAAAAAGGAGCAACTGTTGGTGGGTGGAAAGAGAGGGGGAAGTAAATAAGCTTCCAAAGTTCCAAGGAAAGGAGGAGAGAAAGTAAAATTATTCTTAAACTCTCATCTTCTTCTTAGTGGAGGGAGAATCAGGAGGGAGCTAAAGCGTGGCTGTGGGAAACCAATATATATTGGTGAGGATAATAGTGTCTTGTTTTTAGAAAAAAATAAACAGATTAAATATATAAGAAACAGGCTCCCAGGTCACCTCCCTTGTCTTACACAGATGAGTGGTCCTCTACTGCCTCCTGGCAGAAGGCTTTCTGAGAGGTTGAACTGGAAGGTTTCTGGACTCAAGGACACCAGGCACACTGAGGCAAGGATACCACACTGAAAATGGGAATTAGGAGGAATATTAGTTACAAAAATGTGGAACCCCTGGGCCCTGGTCTTCTTCTGTTGCCTCACCTCTAAGAATGCTAGCAACCATGCTTATTTCTCCCAGGAAAGGAATTAGAGGTTTCTTCTCTAGGGATCTGACCAGCTCAGCAAAGAAGACCTAAAGATACTGATAGGTGGAAACCCCCAATGAAACAGTGCTACAGGGAAGCCCACCAATCAACAGATTCCATCCATACCCACTAAACCCCTAAACTACCATTTAGTGTATTACTCTTAAATATGAGCAGACAACCAAGGATCACCAGATGTGAGAAAGTCCAACATGAAAGGCAGAGAGAAAAAAGAAAAGAGAAGAAAAAAATACCAAAGTAATTTGGGAGAAAGAGAAAGAAAAAGTATATGCAGCAAAAGAAAACTTAAAAATCCCTCAACGCTTCCAGAGAGAAAAGATAAGACATTGTATTCAAGAAACAAGGGAAGTGATTAAAAAGGAACATTTAGAGAACAATTCAAAGAGATCTTGGAGATAAAAATTAGGATAGCAGAAAGGAACAATTCAAGAGAAAAGTTGAAACAAGTGTCAAATTTAGCAAATAAAAATACAGGACTCCCAGTCTAATTTGAATTTCAGATAAACAAATTATTTTTTAGTATAAGTATGTCCCATGCAATTCTTGTTTGAAATTAAAATTTATCTGGGTATTTTATCTAGTAACCTTACCTGGAAGACAAAGTTGATGAAATCTCCAAGAATATAAAACCAGAGAAAGAGAGACAGAGAGAGAAACAAAGTTCAAAGATCAGTTGAGGAAGTCCAATATTTGAATGATAAGGAATTGCAGAAAGGAAGAACAGAGAAAACAGAAGGAATAATTTATCAAGAGATTTCCCAGAACTGATTTAGAGAGTCTACTCAGAGCTAAGCACAAAGGATAAAACAATTCCTGGCAAAGCACGTCATTACGAAATTGCAAAGCACTGGGAACAAAACAGTGAAAGATCAAACCACATATGGAGGATCATGAATGAGAATGGCAAATTTTTCTATATGCCTTCTGAATTCCCAGAGAAAATTTATTTCCAGTTTAGAATTTTACACCCAGCTAAACAGACCATCAACTCTGAAGGCAGAATAAAAATTTTTTCCTGTATCTCAAAAAACTTAACTTCCATGTACACTTTCTCAGAAAGCTATTGAAGGATGTGCTTCATCAAAATGTGAGAGTTCACCAAGAAAGAAGATAAGGACCCCAGGAGGAAGAGGAAGGAAATCCCTGAGATGATGAAAAATGGAGACAGCTGTGCAGCAGGCCTATAGAATTATCAGTTCTGAATGCAGCAGGACAAAAGGCTCCAGATAGGACATCTATTTGAAAAAGATGAATTTTATAGGCTATCTGATGTTTGGAAATATTGAGATGAGATTTTAATTCTGTCCAACAATCTTGGTATGAATTAGTGATTGGTACATAGGTAAATTAGGAAAGTGAGAAAATTATTAACACTGGAAAAAACTAAAAGTTGTACAAGAAGGTAATTTAATCAAAGTTCATTTTATGACTTAGTTGAGAATATTTTTTACATAGTCATAATAATGGAAACTGAATATTTATCAACCAGTATGGTGATGCAGCTACATGGCATGGGGAAGAGTGTGTCTGTATGTGTGAGTATGCCTGTGAGTGTGTGTTTATGTGTGTGTATGTGTGTAGAGTTTGTATAGGTAAAAAAAGCTAAATTCCATAACGCAATAGTCAGAAGTCTCTACATGATAATCAAAAACTGAAATATCAAGAAGTAGCTGTGTAAGCATGCCATTTAGAAATGGAAAAGCAAATACCAATAGACACAGATACAAAAGTTGTAAGTGCTTTTATTCTAGAGAGTGAGAATTGAGGGGTAGGTAGGGCAATGCAAGGACTACTATTTTGTATTGTAAGTTTTATGGAACGATTTGAGTCTTTAAAACGATTTACCTTAATAAAAAATAAAATTAAAAAATTTTATGTGCAGCAAATTTTATTTTACGTGAAAACTAGTAATAAAGCCAAAGAACACCATCCTTGACCATGCAGGCTTTATTCTAGGAAGTCAAAGGTGAGACAATATCGGGAACTCTATCAACATACTCTATCACATGAACAAACTGAGTTTTTTTAATGATCAGATCAATAAAAATATTTTTATAAAATTTAGCAGACATTCCTAATAAAATTTCTAAGTCAATTAGACACAGAACAAAAACAATGATTTATAAAAATTATAAAATACATTAAAGACTATAAGAAATAAGAATAAATGTTGTCCTAAATGTCAAAAGGAGAATGGTAGCAGATTGTTTTTGAGAGGTAGCAGCTCCCACATCATAAAGAAAATTGCTTTGTGTAAAGTGAAGAAATTTAAACTATATCTTTCCAGTGGTCACCAAATTGGAAGAACTACCTGCATTAGAACCATTTGTTTTAGGAGCCTCCATTTTAAACAAGAGCCCCAGGGAATTCTGTTCTGGATTAATTTTGAGAACCATTGCTTAGGCCAACAGAGGTTACCAGAGGGTTCAAACAGAGGCAACAAAATCAGATTTTCAAAGACCTCCTCCCTCCTCTTCTCCCCACAGCCCACCCACCCCACATCATTACAATGGAGGACCAATGGGGCGGTTACTCTAAGTCAACCACACCATTTCCTCCAGAAAAGTTGGGTCATGTTGCCTGCAATGCCAGAAAAGTTACTGGAAGTGGCCTTGCTTCCTGGAGCATCATGCTTTGTCTGATTCACAGTAAATAGCAAGATAGCATCTTCCTGGGACAGGGAGAAAAAATAATGTTGTGTCCTGTCTGAAAGTCTGACACGGTTTTATCTTGGTTTTGAAAAGTTTTGTTTTTTTAAAAATTCCATAATAACAAAACTTAAAATAGTTCTCCGAGGTAGTCTGTGCCATTTTTCCAAGTGCTGGAGGAAGTAAGCAGGGCAGAGGAAGTCCCCTGGGTGGGCGCCAGAGCCCAGTTCATTCAGAATGCATTGACATCAGTGTAGGGAGGTGGGATGGGCTATCTCTAGTGATCTGGGGAGAAACAGTCCCAGAGAACCAGCCCAAGGGCATGTCAGGAAACATAAATAGCAACAACAGTCACAAACTGTCTTTCTGATAAGGTGGTTCCAAGGAGAGCAAAGGAAATGACCCAGGTGACTAGTGAAGCCTTCACCAGCCCTGGGAGACTTTGTGAACAGGAACTCCAGGCAGTGGCTCTGAAGCATTAGCATGCGTCAGAATGACCGAGGGCTTGGAGAACACTGACTGCAGAGCCCCATGCCAGAGTTTCTGATTCAGCCAATCAGGGTGCAGCTTGAGAGTTGGCATTTCTAACAAATTCCCAGGTGCTGCTGCTGCTGCTCAGGGACTCACACTTCCAGAACTTGTGCCCTGTAGTAGCAAAGGAAATCCACTCAGCAACGTTTATTTATTATTTATTTTATTTCGGAGCAATGGCCTTATGACTCTACTGAAGGGAAAAAGCTATGGGTCAATGGGCTGCATGCTGTGGTCAGATTTAGAGGTCTGTAGGACTGTAATAAAACATTCTTTTGAGACCCAGGAACAGACTTAGTGTACTGGGACAGATAACTGTACACCTGTTTACATCAATCAAGCTGCAAACATCTGGTGAGTGCCTATCATAATTACAACTATCGTTTATTAAATGCTATCTGTATGCCAGGTACCTCATATACATTTAACCTTCACAGTGGTCCTACAACTCCCTCCACAATGACCTTGCCAGGCATATCCTGTCTCAGGGCCTTGGCATAGCCTGTTCCCTTGGCTTGGAACGTGCTTCCCCCACACAGCTCTCTCCTACTCTCATGTCATCTTCTCAGAGAGGCCTTCCTTGGCCACCCCCTCTAGAATCTCAACCCCCATTCAGGGATTTATTGTTCTCCCCTGAGCACTTATCACTAACACATAGATTTCAATTCTTTTGGTTATTCTCTCCTCCCCTCACTAGCACCTAAGCACAAAGCAGGGACTGTGTCACTGTTTCTCTAGAGCCTAGAACCATCTGGTACATAGTAACAGTCCATACTTATTGGTAAAATAAACAAATGAAACCTTCAGAGAGCCAAGCCTTGCTTTGCAGTGAACTGCAGAACTTGATGAATAGAGACCATCAATTAAAAAGCATTCACATCTGGCATTATTTCAATGGAGCTGTTTTAATATGAGAGAAGAAAAAAGTAGAAATGCAAACAAAGAGCAGGTGGGAACTGGGGATTAGGAGAGGCAACAGGCCGGGCTGAGTAGAAGCCTGAGCTCTGGCACCCCTCTCCTCAGCCCCGGGGGGAGCTTTTCCTCACGTCTCCTGCCAAGGATGGCTCTGAGGGGTGGGTCTATCCCCTAGGTTCTTACTGGGGGCAGAAAACAGCTGCTGCTGTCAGCAAGCATGGAAAACCCTGCCCAGCCCACTTGCTAGAAAGCAGGAGTGATTTCTGAAATGACAAAGAAGGGTTAATTGAAAAGAGTAGCTTTCAAAGAGCCAAACCAGCTGACACGGAGGGAACCAGAACTAGGTTTCACCCAGAAGTCGCAGCTGGCACAGCAGCATGGCCATATGGAATATGTGGAGTTAAAGAGAAGCCAGAGGCAAGCTAGCGAACAGACTCCTCAGGCACAAGGAAGAACCTAGAGCTATGATTTAACCGCATAAACAGACTCAGTTAGCTTGGCAGCACTCTCTGATAGAGTCCATGCCACATGGAAAATATTAAACATTTCCTCTCTTGGCACCTGTTTCTAACGGACAGGCTACAGTGCTGACTGTTTTGCAACAATATATAAATTCAGTTCCTTAATGAACTCCAGGGAGAGTCCATGTGCCCTGGCCAACGGGGCTTGTGTCAGATTTGAATATGAAAAAAAGAAAGTGCCTGAATGCTTGAGTTCACAGTTCTCACAGGCAGGTGCTTGGGTCACGCTTCATAACACAACACCCAAGAGAAGAAAGAGGAAAAAGAACATAAAATGATTTTAGAATCAATGAACAGACTTCACCCACAGTGATCAGCTGACCCACAATTAGATTCAATTCAATGTAATTCCACAAATACTAATTATAGAAGTCAACTTAGAGTGGAAAAACCTTCTTTAAATAAAAGCCGAAGTACAATATGCTGATTGGGTCCCTGATGTTAAAAGTTGTCAAACTGTAGAGCAGGTAATTTGACAACCCTGACTTCCTGTCTCCATCAGGGTAACATTGAGAACCTACTATGCACTGCAGATTAAAGTCTGCCTGTGTGTGGCTGCAATCCCAGTGCTAAGATGTAGTGAGTTAAGTGGAGCCAAAGGGAGTAGCTATCAGGCTAAGGGTCTAGGGGAGTGCAACTGTTATTAGACGTTGTTTAATAAAGAGTCCCAAGGTCAAATGTGTGTGGGACATAGCAGGTTAAACAGAATTAAGCCAGTTTCTTTACTGTACTCTTTTATAGGCTTATGTGCACTGGGACTCTCCGAGAGGACTGCAGTATAGAGTGTTTCTCAAATACTTGTCTATAGGAGGCTTTTCCTTTCTTTTTATTTTTTTATTTTAAAGAACCCACATTAGAAAAAACTCTAAGCCCATTTGTCTCCCTGCACCTATGTTGGGAAGAAGGGTGTGGGCTAAGTATGAGTGTTTATAAGCAACTTCTTTTACCCGTAGATGGGCAGGGAAAGATTTGGTCACCACCCTATTAGTGAGTTCTTGAAACGGATATTAAATTTCCTCAAGCCTAAACCTGACTGTGACAAGAAGTGACCTAAAGACTGAACTCCCTCCAGACTGGAGAACTCAAGGTAGGCCTTTCCTGATATGCTCTGCAAAGCTTTGAATCACACCTGCCATCGGAGCCAAGTTTCTTTTAAGTGCTGTTTGCAACTTACCAAATTGATTTTCTTAATCTCTGAAAGGTTGCAATTTACCATTTGAAAAATACTAAATTCTACCTAAATTTTAGCATATTAAAATTTTTATACCTCTTTCTCCAAAGAATTTGTGCTCGTTACCTCACATGGCAAAAGGGGGGGGGGGCAGGGTTTTCCTTCAGGAGACGTAGTACCTAATAGAAGGTACTTACTTCATGCAATAGAAGATCTTGACGAAGCCCCTGCTTTTGGAAAAGAACTGGGAGAACTGTGGTCAAAACTGTTGTTAACACGGTGCTTTCCAATTTTAAATGTGATTCCATATTCTAATCTTATTCTGTAAACAATACACAGCTCTTCCAGCTATTTGCTCTAATTGAGATCACAGGTGAGCGCCCAGATAATGGGGATGATGTGCACCAGGGTGGTCTGCACCCAGGCCAGGCCATCCCAGGGCAGGTAGCCTTAGCTAGGGATGCTCTTGCTTCCCTTCACATCACAATTAGTGTCTTAATTTTACTCTTTGACACCCAGCTTGGGCTCAGACTCTGAGGGAAGGCAGACCTAACTAACCTGACCGAATTCAGGAAACCAAACAGTCTCCTGGTGCCTCGAGAAAAGTAAGAAAGATTAGCAATTAAATAAAAAAGTTAATATATATATATATATATATATATATATATATATATATATATATATATATATATACTCATATATATTATCTTAATACCTTTCTGCCATATCAGAAAGGCCTGAGCCTCAAGGCCCTTGCCCAGACCCCAGGGTGTGGTTCCCCAGGCCAGCCTGTGCCTCTTCCTCACCCTGTGGTGCACGAAGGGCGCCTCCAACATTTTTTTTTAAACTAACAATTGAATGTGATATTTTGCAAAAGTGCTGAGGTTTTTCAAGCTTTAATTTTGTAGAAAATATTTGTATTCTCGGTTTTCTTTTTCCACTCTTTTTCTTCTCTTCTTGATCTGCTTGATTTCCTTTTGAGTGTTTTGGCTGTGGAGTTTCCCATTATTGTCCCTTGGAGTAATATCTAAAGTATAAAATACAATGTTGTTGTTTGGGAAATTAAAAGAAAAATAGAAGTGCAGATAATGGGGCCTGAGGAGCAGCAGGAGAGAAGTGAGGTGGTGGCGGGGGCGGGAGACGGATGGTTGTCCAGACAGAACGGCAAATAATTCACCGTCATTTCCAGACTGAAACAAAGTGGATTTTACCACGCTAAGTCAATTTAGCTGTTCAAATGGTTACTGCTCCCCTGGTGTTTATGAAAACATGAAATGATAGGAGACAGACTCACACAGACTTAAAAGAGTTTTCAGAAACGATTCTATTCACAAAGTCTGTGTCGGTTTTGCCCAATGTGATGAAGCCAAACTTATTCATTATATTGTCGACAGCACTGAGACATCAGAGCACAGTGGTCAACAGGGGGTTCTGCCACTGACCCGCTGTGGGACCTTGGGCAAGTTGCTTCACCTCACCAAGCCTCAGTTCCCTCAGCTTTAAATGGAGCTCATTCACAATGGTACTTCCCATTTAGGATTGTTGTCAGGGTTTAATGAAGGACCGTGTAGAAAACCCTTCTAAAAAGTCTTTCATGTGGTGAATGCTGAATGAATTTTGTGATGAAATTCTACATGAATGGAGTTACTGCCAGTAAACCAAGCTTCAGTCATTGGCAGAGTTCCATGAAAGGCATCCAAAGGGGGTCCTGTAGGACTGTTGCTCCATATACCAAGACCAGCATATTTCCACCAGGAGTGATTTGTCCTTCGGGGGACATTTTCAATGTCTGGAGACATTTTCGGTAGTCACGTGGGGTCACTAACTGTCAGGGTCCAACTATATTCCCTAGTCATCTCATAAAAAGCAGTGGCCAATGGATTGTTCTCTTTTCATGAGATGCAGACCTATGTACTACGTACTTCAGAACCGCTCCTTACTCTTGTCTAGCAGAGAGAAGACGGGGCAGCCATAGAACCTCTAGGTTGGCAGCCCTGTCAGGACCAGCAGCATTTTAGGCCACAGTTTCTTTGGCATTTGCCTGAGTTGCCTAAGGGCCAATCCTAGGACTAGTGAAAGGGAGGTTGAAGGATGACATACATGTCTGACCAGAGTAGCAGATTCAAAATACCGCTGCGAAATGGCACATGACCATCCCATGTTAAACTTGGAAGGTCAGGGCGTTACTTGAACTGCCATTATAGCTTATTTCTTTTTATGAAATCCTCTTTTGAAATTTTTCTTACATTTAAATTTCTGTTGAAGCTTAACCAAATGTATAACTTCTCCAATGGCAACTTAAAGTTGAAAACATTTCAAACAGACACAAAAATTGAATAAGCCTCTTGGTTTTGGGCGGGGGTGTTGGCCAGGTAAGGGGCACACTGACCTTGCCACTTTATGGGCAGAAGGCAGGTGTGAGCTAAGAAAATAATGTTCCGGAATATCCACAGGAAGTGAATAAAGATTACCCTGTTGTCCCATTTGAACACAAGGCCATTGGTAAGAGTGCCAAAAAGTTTAATTACACGATCACCTTTGTTGCAAGAATGGAAGTTCGAGTGATCTTCATAACGCTGACAGAAGTGGGTGCAATAAAATATTTCAAAGCTAGAATACCCCTCAGAGCACTGAAACTTTGGGTCCTAGAAGGAAACATGTGCAAGCAAATGACTTTATGGTAGGCATTGTGTTAGAAGGGCTCCCTAGCTGACCATGATGTAATAATGACCTCCTCAAAACACTTAGCTCCAGAAAGGCTCCTATAGAACCTGGAGATCTGTATGGTCAGAAAAAAGTCTCCTTGAGTGAAAAAGG
Organism: Rhinolophus sinicus; assembly: GCF_057876585.1. Lineage (NCBI taxonomy): Eukaryota > Metazoa > Chordata > Mammalia > Chiroptera > Rhinolophidae > Rhinolophus > Rhinolophus sinicus. The sequence goes on from NC_142502.1 coordinate 48,073,271, forward strand.
CAGCATGGAAGAATGCACTGTGGGAAAAAGAGCACTGGACCAGGAAACTGAAGACCAGGTCAATCTCAGACCTTCTGCAACCCCTTAGAGGTCAGCTCCATCAGTAAAATGAAGATGGATGCTTGCATCTGCTGTGTACCCTACTGGGCTGTGAACATTTGAGAAAGCTTCATACACTGTTGACTAAACAACCTATGTCTTACTGTTCTTGTCAAAAAGTAATGAGAGTTAGAATCGAATTGTATCCTATTAAGGAAATACGTTTATAACCAGATTACTTCCCGAGAACTTCATATTTCCTGGCATGGTCTTTCATTTTTATCCTAATATAAAATTTGTCAGGAAACCTATGTTTCACTGTGTAGAAAATTGCATAGCCAGTAAATATATTTTAAAATGTCTTATTTTATGGCCATCTCCTTTGGTCATCTCGATGTGGTCTTTTGGAGGGGGGGTCTTTTGATTTCAGGGGACAGAAACCCATCCAAGTTAGTTCAAATAACAGAAAGCTTGTTACAAAAACAAAAACAAGAACAAAAACTCAGCAGGTCGTATCGCATGCATCCCAATCGAAGTAGAGCCACTTCTCAAGCAACTGGGTTTGCAAAACCAAAATCAAAGTGGTGCCTTTTCTGTTTTTCAATGGCTTCATGGATTATTTTTCTCTTACACATACACCACATACTCATATACCACAAAACTGATCCAGTCAATGTGCACAAGTCTATATGACCTTATTAATTCAATACCTATGGACTATAGTTTCTGTGTCTCTTAATTTAATCTCTTCTTCCTGGAGTATATGAGTCAGACAATTAAGTTCATGAACTCATCCTAGAAAAGGTGCTACATACCTCATTGCTGAATATCACTATGGTCACCTTCAAAGTACTCCCCTTGGGAAGCTATGCATGACGCCAGTGCCTAGTCCACCCTTCAAAGCAATTTTGGAACTCTTTTTCTGGAACAACCATCAGAGCTGTCATCGTATTACCCTTGATGTCCTGAATGTCATCAAAATGTCTTCCTTTCATTATTTCCTTTATCTTCAGGTAAAGACAACGTCATTGGGGGCCAGATCAGGTGAGTAGGGAGGGTTTTCCAATACAGTTATTTGTTTACTGGCTAAAAACTCCCTCACAGACAGTGCCGTGTGAGCTGGTGCATTGTTGTGATGCAAGAGCCATGAATTGTTTGCGAAAAGTTCAGGTCGTCTAACTGTTTCACGCAGCCTTTTCAGCACTTCCAAATAGTAAAGTTGGTTAACTATTTGTCCAGTTGGTACCAATTCATACTAAATAATCCCTCTGATGTCAAAAAAAGGTTAACAACATCATTGCAACAAGTTCTTGAACTTAATTGTCAGACCTCACAGCTATAATGCTATTCTCTCCACGTCAGCTTCTTTTTTACTGTCTAAAGCTTAGTTTGCACGTCATCAAAGCTACAGAATGACAAACAAATTTGGAAGTGTTCTTTTTACAGAACTACCTTTGGGCAAGCTATTTAACTGCTTTGTGCCTCAGTTTCCTCATCTGTAAAATGAGGATAATATTTCCAATTATAGTTCCTGGTTCATGATGCTTAACATTATCCAGTATCATTATTAATTTTAAGGAGCCGTTAATTTATGAAACTAACCCAAAGCAGGCATAGGACTATAAGATCCAAGCACTGTATCAAGTTCTAAAATAAGATGAAGTAAACATTGTTTGTCAGGTACATTTCCAGAGAAGATGACTTGAATTAGGTCTTGAAGGAAGTGATTGAAATGACTTGGTGAAGAGAGATGTTTTGGTTTTCAACGACTCTGTAACGAACCATCCAAAATTGAGTGGCTTAAAACAATAATTATTTATTTACCCACAATTCTGCAGCTTGGGCAGTGCTTGGCAGAAAAGGCCTGTCTCTGCTCCACATGGTATCTACTGGCTGGACCATCCATGATAGCCTTCGTATCTACCTGGCACGTCAGCTGGTGCTGACCAGGTGTCATCCTCTTTCCAAGTGGCCTTTCCATGTGGCTAGTGTGGGCTTCCTTCCTTCATGATGGCTTCAGAGTGCTCAGACTTTTCACACTGTGGCCAGCTTCCCCCAAATGCAAGAGCAGAAGTTTCCAGACCTTCTTAGTATCTGGGCTCACACATCCCAGAATGTCATTTCCACCACATTTTATCAGTCAAAGCAGTCACAGGGCCAGCCCAGCTCAAGGGGAGGGCACAGCATCGGGCATGAATACCAGGAGGCCTGGCTCGCTGGGGCCACAGGTAAAAGAAACTGTGACAAGCAGTTAGCACAAAAGTTTAGGTGCGGGAACCAGTAGATGCAAAAACTCCCAAAGCAAATGAAAAACGCAGCATAGGCCATAATAAAGGTAAGAATCACAAAAGACACTGGCCTTGCTGTTTTGGCAGGTAGGAATAGAATCTGAGGGTTTATTTGGATCTCAGACAGTTCTATTACATCACCTATTCTGGTCCAAAGGTTCAAACTAGAAAGTAATAGACACCTCCACCCCCCACCTCCAAGTGTCCCTGGAAGCTGTCATCTTTGGGGAATGTGAATCATTTCTTCCTTCCAACTGCAGGTTAAATCCATTTAACTTGTGTCAAGGTTTTAAATTGGCACGCATGCCAGCAGAGCCTAACAGTGACAAAGGCTCTGGGCTGGGTCTCTAATGACATTAATTCCCATGGTGACTCTTTTTATCACTTATCATTAGCATTTTTTTCCTTTCAAATTTTCCCTCTATTTATGTTTCCTGAAGCAGTAAAGCCCTTCATTTTCTGTGGGCTGATTATATTCCAGGTGGGTAGATCTGGAAAGTTTCCCAAAGAATCAGCCTTTTGGTTTGGTTGTTTCTGGGTGTTTGGGGATCTAGTTTCTGCCCTCACAGTTGGGGATGGGGTTGGGGCGGGGTGGATAGAAGGCAAGTCAGAAGTTGGCGTCGGGTGACTACGATGACACTCAATGTGGATGCTTAGATGGGGCTTGCAGTTTCTGTCCCAGTGCTGCTCTCTCCTGTCCCAGAAACAGGGAGCTCAGGCCTTCCTTTTAAAGTGACCTCTCTTCCCCAGAGGCCTGGGAGAGTCCCATGAACAGCAAGGCCTTTCCACCACAGAGAACCTCTCAGCATTGGTTCTGAGTGAGGGCCTGCCCCGAGGTGACAGCTGCTTCCATTTACCGAGGCTGCCTCTTCCTTAGCCCCCATCTCGCCATCTGCCGTCATCTCGGCCTCCTCATCCGCTCCTGCCACTTAGCTCCTTGGAGTTTAGACCTCTTCTCCCCCTTTCTGGATTCTGATCTCCACACTTCTCTATGGTGTCTTCAGAATGTGTGATTTAAAAAACAAAAATGCACAACTTCATTTTAAAGCATCATTAGACTCTGGGTTCATTAATTATGATATAACCCTTACCTCGAATGTTAACTCATTCTCGGCTACATCCTCAGTGTCTGGCACAGAACCTGACGCAGAAGAGGAATTCAAGCCCTAGGCACTGAATGATGCATGACTAGCACCCTGCAAAGAATCACCCCCTGCTTGAGAGTTTCTATTTTGTTTCCTAAGTTTGTCCCTTTGGACTCTTCTCCCATCACAGAGTGTATCCAGGGAAAACAAGAGATGAGTTTCTTAGAAACAGCTTCTGTCAACAGTCGTTCTCCCTCTGCCCTCTCCTCTGTCAAAAGTGGTGAGGCAGTAAACAGCTTGCACCAGAAAACAGGTACTTGGAAAATAGAAAACCAATTAGGGAGCTGGGAAGTGACTCAAGAGAGCATTACCAGAGAGCCGGGAGGGAGAACATATGCGTTATCGGACAAGAACATTTCCGATGTAACCTTTTGGAAGACAGCGTTGATTGTAAATAGTCAGGCTCTCAGTTTAATCATTTAGTAGTTCCTGAACTCCTTTATATATAGCTTCTTGTGCTTCGTGGAATTGCTGGACTGAGGGGATTTATCAAGGGGAACGCCTAGATGGTTACTCCGGGAAATGTTTTGTGTGATATTCTTTTGCCTGTATAGTAATCTGTTTGGGCTGTTATAACACAATTGCACAGACTAAGTGGCTAAAACAACAGAAATGTATTTTCTCACAGTTCTGGAGCTGGAAGTCCGAAGTCAAGGTGCAGGCAGGGTTGGGTTCTTCTGTGGCCTCTCTCCTGGGCTTGCAGATGGCCACCTTCTTGCGTGTCCTCACTTGGCTATCCCTCTGTGTGTGTGTCCCCCAGGATCTCTTCCTTCTCATAAGGATACCAGTTTTATTGAATTAGGGCCCACTCACCTCATTGAACCTAATTACCTCCTTAAGGGCCCTATCTCTAAATACAGTCACATTCTAAGGTAGTAGGGGTTGACTTTAACATATGAATTTTGGAGGGACACAATTCAGTCCATAATACCTTGTGGAGGGGAAGAGTAGTGGAATATGCCACCCCAACATAGACCACGTTGGCATAAGGATTACTGTGAGATAAAGGCACTTGAAAAACAGGATATGCAAGAAGGGCATGATGACTTCTCCTTTTCTTTCTAAACCCGCCATGTGAAAGATGCCCTCTCTATACCAGGAGGGAAAAAATTCTTATCAGCAAAGATGAGGAGTCGAGACTGAGAGAAATCTGTACAAACAGACCTTGTTGAAATAGTCCTTAATATTCCTTTAGTCTCCCCATACATTTTTAGTTACTTTTCCACCATCAACAATATAAGCACTCTGGCCTAACTGCTTTTTGCTTCTTCATTTTCCTGTGAAGGCTTCTATATTTCCTAGGTTGGTACAAAAGTAATTACGGCTTTTGCAATCTTTTTTTTAACCTTTTAAACCGCAATTACTTTTGCACCAATCTAATACGTGTAAAAATATAAAGTAAGTTGTGTGCTTTTCTCCTGTTAATCTGTCTTATATCAACTCAACACTCATGCTCAGCTAGAGACTTGTAAAAGGGTAGAAGAAACGTTCTGCCCCCCCTACAGAGGCTTGCTAAATATTTGTGTCGGATGTAAAAAAAAACATCCTTTCTCCCCATTACCCACTCTTTCTGCCAGTATCTAGGATCGTTGAAACAGAAGTCAGCTAGAAACAAGGGAGGGGATTGTACAGGGAGCTCCAAGAGCGAACGTGTGAATATGGATGCCAGTCCAGGGGTCCTTGGCTCTATTTCTGCTTTGCCTCTGTCGCCCTTGAGATCATTTGACTCTTTCCTTGTTCTGTTTGTCAGAGCAAAAGAAATTAGATTTCAGAGTCATTTGATGGGAGGTGCAAGAAAACAATTACTTAATTATTAACCATTATTTCAGAAATCCTGTAGGTTTACCACTCTGGAAACCCCACGGGAGGTTGCGTTACAGTATTTTCTTTTGAATGTAGGGCAAGGAATTGGCTTGCTAGCTACAGTTTCTCCACACGTCTTGGGATGCATAACATTTCTGGTCTTTTGGCTGAGGAGTGTCTTGTGTAGCATTGGAAGCCAAAGCCATGAACATAGGAGAGGCTAGAGCAAGTTGTCATGGGATGCAGTCAACCTGCTGTGTCATGACCTGCTGGGTTTACTCACTGTGGCCCCACTGACCGGTGGCTCCCTCCCAGGATGACCTCTTGCAAAAGGCTACCCTATTGACATGCAAAAACTGGACAACAGGCTTTGCTTTTCAAAGAAAAGGGATTACATCGGGATCTCTGGAATGAAAACTCAGATGATTTTAAAAGGACAGAATACAATGCTATTTTTGTAAAAGTTTTTTCTTCCTATGTTATATGCATATTTTTTTAGGTGCATAAAATTATATAATAGCCTAGAAGAATATACATTAAAGAAACAGATCATCCCTGTTTTCTCTGGATAATGGCATTACAGATTTTTTCTTTTATTTATTTAAATTCAAGTTTATTGGGGGTGACAAAGGTTAGTAAAGTTACATAGGTTTCAGGTGCAGAATTCTGTAATACATCATCTACATACAGCATTGTGTCCAGATTTCTTCTTTTAATTCACCTCTGTTTTCTATTTTTCCTACAAAGAGATTGATTTTCATGAGTAATAATAAAAATTTGTTTTTTCAAGGGTAGGAGCATTTTCAGTTTATTTTAGTCTCTCATTTACTCCAGTAGCACTTGATAGGATAGAAATATTACCTTTATTTAATGAGTGTGCTCATCAATGCCATAGATTAGGAATTTAATGAACTATCTTCGTGTCAGATGGGAATGACTGGACAGAATGACTTTGGCATGGCTCTGGGAGACAGAGTTTTGGTATTGCCAAGGTTATGGGAGCTCTAAGTTTCACTTCCTGGTCACAGCTAGACTTCCTCATTTCTATAAAGGAAGCAATTTCTTGTTGGTTTAAAACTGATCAAATCTTACCAAACCAATATGCTTTATTTGAAATGCAATTGCTTTTACTTTTTTTCTTCATGAGAATGGGATATGGCATCAGAGATAATTGACCTGGTATGTTTTTGGCTTTACTTTTACAACAAGAACTACTAAAATAATTTAGTTTCAGAATCATTTTATCTATAGTAAACACTATGACGACTGAGTCTTACAATTTCATTCCAGGCTGCCTCAATACCTTTCTCTCCTACCTAAATAATAGCAAATGGAATTATTTACATAATTGAAGCAATTATTTAATACTAAATATATAAATTTATCAAGATTTACTTATTGATGTATTTCGCTTGTGTTTTTGAGAACTAGGGAAGTTTTCATGGAAAAGGACACATCCAGAGATGTTGGAAGGAGTATGTACATGATTTTCAACCAAAGACTTAACTTTTACAAACGGCAGTTTTAATTAAATACATATATATATATATATATATATATATATATATATATACAATTTTAATACAGTTTTTTCCTTTCTTAAAATGTACAGAGGTGCCAAAAAAAATTATACACATTTTAAGAAAGGGAAAATCTGTATTAAAATTGTAATACTCAATATATACCAATAACAAAAGATGACTACAAGTCACGTGTATACATTATTTTTCCACCCCTGGTATAAATAAGAAAAGCTTAAAGTTAAAAAAAATATTAAAGAATAAATTTACACAGTGCTCCTTAAAGCTTCATTTTAACCTATATTGTATATGTTTGATTTCATAAAAACTTGCCAAGCTTACCTTGCAGAGGTGTGTAAAATTTATTCTTGTTACCACACTGGTTCTTTTACTTAACCTGATTTTTTTTCTTCATAGGCATGTATTACTTTCCCAAAGCCCAACAGAAAAGTAACAATGATAAAACTACGTGTTTTTAAACCTGCTTTCTAGTCCAGAGCAATTTCTAATAAGACTCTGCAAAAATAGTTTTAATTCCATGTAAATAAAAAAATGGGTTTATTGATGTGCCAAGGACTTCATGCAAAGTGTTATACTTTCAAATGAGATGCAGAATAAGAGACCAAATACATGAATATGCCCAAAAGCTCCTGTTGGCACACAGAGCTTTAGAGAGTGGTGGGCTCACCCTTGTGCAGGAAACAGTCTCTGCCTGAGAATAAATTAGAGCCTCCATTCTGCTTTCTTAGACTTAGTTCCTTGAAAACTTCTTTATTGGTGGCTTCCCAGGCAGCTGTCTGCTGATTCAGAGTAAATGCAGTAAATTCTACATTCTCTAGCTTCAGTCTAAGCAAACTCCACTGACCAGAACAACTGATGAGCAGTGTCATTCCTATGAAGAAAAAAAATCAGATTAAGTGAGCATGAAATGCCAGAATTGCCTTGGCAGATGGTGGAGGAGGACGTAAAAGACTCAGAGAAGTGGGCATGATAGAGTAAATGTACTATATAAGGCCTAGATGACTGTGCTCCTTGGAAGGGTCCAGAGTGTACACGATTCTCCAAAGCAATAGGAATGTGCTGGTGAGAGGGGCACCAAAAGCTCCAGGATTTCAGTGGTAGTTCCTCTATTTAGACCAGAGATGAATTTCTGTTTTTGTAGAACTAGGCTCACTGACGGCAATGAGATTAACTGTGCCCTTCCCCTCTACCCCCACCCCCCACAGAGGCCAGGTGGTAGCGCTTAACCATCAGAAGGCAGGTGGATGCAATTATTGTGATGAATGGTGGAGCTGGAGTGGCAGCCAAGTGGCCTGACCTACATAAAGTTATGGGGATGGTTAATAAACGTAGTGTTCCTAGGGACAACTACATGAAAAGTCAAAACACGTACTACTTAACTGTACAAACGAGAGAAATCAAGAGTGGAGGGTGAAGGCAATTATCCTAATGAAAAGTCAGAATGCCTTGCCCATTTTCCTGAACCGAGCCAGTTTTGGGACCCAAAACCCATCACCTGAAAGAGGCTAGGTGCCCAGGAAGGCACAAGGATTCACAGTAATGTTTTCCTGGACCTTCCCCAAAGGGAATGGCCAAGGGATCCCATGGCCATTTACTTGGGTAATTCTACACTGGGGAAAAGGGAAGGTCTAACCATTACAAGGACTGTTGGACACTGGTCCAGGTTGACATTAATACCCAGACCCGTGAAACATTGTCATGGAACCGTGTGAGAGTGCCGGGCAGGAGAGATTGTTGACCAATAGACTTCACTTAGGCTGTAGGGTGATCTGTCCAGGACAATTCACTAAATCTGTATAGCAATAGATCTTTTTTCTTTTTGCCACTCCTCTGGTTGCCTATCTGGAAAAATACATACCTGAATGCCAGTGCTCTTAGACCCGTGTTAAGCAAAGAGCTAGATAGAACAGCACGTATTTTATTAGATTTTTATGTAATACCCACCTTCAGTATGGAAACTCATCCTCAGTTATGCCAAGTGGGGTCTCCCACACTCAGCTTGTCCAAAGAAGGAAGCTCTAGTAGAGGGGATATGGAGGTGCTAGTCTATCTCTTATACAGATCTTCAGCCAATCCTGTCTGCTGCCTGTGCCTCTAGTCCTGTTGGGGTTCTCTGGCCAGAATAAGCCTGCTTCTGGACTGTCCCTAGAGGTATTTCTAGATTTCTCATTCCCTTAATCAGTGGTTTTCAACCAGGGGCAATTTTGCCCCCAGGAGACATTGACAATAATTGGAGATATTTTTGGTTGTCACAACTGGGGAGGGGGCACTACTGGCATATAGTGAGTAGCGGACAGGGATGCTGCTAAACATCCTATAATGCACAGGACAGCCCCTATACTACGAAAAGTTATTTGGCTTAAAATGTCAATAGTACCGAGGTTGAGAAACCCTGCCCTAAATCATGTAGCCACAATGCCTCCAGCTTCCAGTTTTTTGATGCTACCTCATTTTTCTTCTAGTCACTTTGTTTTTGTGCCTCTGTGTCCTTTACTGTCATTTAAGAATTATTTCCAGCAGGAACGATAGTAAACTAATTTAATTGGCACATTTAACAAGAACTCACATAGTGGCATTTGAATTTATATTTGTTGAAAGTATTTTAATTCCTGTCCCAAATGCTGGCATGAATGAATGTTTAGTGTTAGCAAGAATGTGTGAACCAAAGAGTGAAACAGAATGCCTGTGGAATCAGCTAGGAATGGACTTTGGGTCTTATGGAACATTCCATCCATTTGTTCTGAAGGTAAGCAATGTTTTTTTTTCTTTTCCAAATTAAAGAAAATGAATAAATAAAAGCTGCAGACAATAATAGCTGCAGATTATTAGTTGAAATGTATAAATACTTTTTAATCTTCACAGGACTTGACCAGAATTTTTGTGAAAGACATTTAGCACTCCTTGCCACACCACACATCATTATTAACAGTTAGAGTGCTTTGCTAGGAGTTATTGACAAAAAGCAACATAGATCATTGCTTTTCCCTTGCCGTCTGCTTAGGGCCCTGTGAACAGCATGCTTGCACCATCTCCTGGGGTCCTCCAGAATGTTAAATCCTGCATTCCAGGACAGTGCTCCCAAAACACACTTCAACTGTCCTTTTAGTTACCATTTTCCCCATCTTGCTCAAATGCCTGATACAATGCCGGTGGCTTTGCTCCCACCAGTGAAAGTTTCACGACTGCACTGTTACCTTTGCTGTCTGTGCTCCCCCTTCCACCAACCATGGGATTCTGCCAACCCGATGGCAGGTGATACAGCTCCAAACTTTCATCTTAGCATCTGCTTTCTCAGACCATTTTGGTATTCGCTGTCACAGGTTGGATTCCTCAGTAAGAGACTTGAAGACAGAGCTCGGCAGGTCGGAGGTTTATTGAGAGTACTCTTGGGATCAATACCTGTGGGAGGGGTGAAAAGCAAGGAAGCAGGATTGGGCAGAGGGAGAATTTGGCTGTGACAAAGGCCTTAGCTGACCCCACAGGGAGCTCTACAGCTGGACTGGCCCTTGAGAATTGTCCCTAGTTGCAACGAGGCCTTTTAACTCCATGTTGAGCAGTCATTGCATAACAGCTGTTCTGAGAAGGGGTCTTGACCATGGGTGAGGCAACTCTCAGAAGCTGAATTAGGTCCAAAGCAGGCTGATAGCAGAGAGAGGTCTTCCAGCAGCTGGGGGAGAAAGTCTTCTGTACTGAAGAGGGAGCTGGGTGGCTCATCACAGCATCCACTCTACCTTACTTGTAATAATGTAAACACTAAATTTTGATCTAAGCAAAAATTATGCTATAATTGAGAGAAGAAATGTGTGTGTTTTTGTGTATGTGTGTATGAGGCTGAAGAGTATGAAAAGAAAAATCCTTTATATGATAGGAAACCAATACATTAGATCTCAAATTTTGTTTAAAAAATGAAAAAAAAAATAAATCTACAATAAAATAGGCTGGACAGATGGTACAATTTACTCAGTTATTCCTGTCTTCCCCTTATTAAGGATGCTGCTTTGTCCACCCACCTGAATAATGCTCTATTTCAAAAATAAAAAATAAAAAAATAATTTCCCAATAATTTTGTAATGATAAAGGCATTTTGCATCTAGGTTTAAAATTTTTATTTTGCTGGACACAAAGCCAAACCACCATTTCAGTGCTGGACTCTTGGCAATTTTAGTGCCAGTGAAGACAGAAAAAATTAAACAAATCTGATATATTTAGAAGAAATTGATGACCTCTTTCTTAACAAGGAATGATAATGGTGGATTTAAAATTCTTTGACATATTTCAAATCACTTTCACATCTTCCGTTCTCACAGCAATCCTCCAGTATTAGTAGGACAGATATTATTATCCCCAATTCAATGGATGAGCAAATTGAGGCTCAGAGGGGCTGTGTTTTGCCAGTGAAATCTGTATACAAATACTGGATAATACATTTAATTATAAAAAGATTTATTTTATGCTTCAATTGGTTGTGTCGAATTTTAAAACCACAGCTGATAAAATAAATTGTTAAATGTTAAATTGTGTTACATGGCAGATTTTTTTTCTACCTAGGAGTTTTCTAGGGTAGTCTTTGACAGAAAAACTTGTTCTAGAATAATTTCTTCAGCCTTCAAGAACATCGTGTTAATACCCAGAAAGACTCTGCCTTTTAAAAGATCTAAATTGTCTGAGCTGTCAAATAGCAAATGGTGTAATTAGATAAGTCCATTCCTATTGGCCAATGAGGTATAATTTGTGTAGGAAATTGTTGGGTGTAGTTTAGAAACTATGAAGCAAGGCCCAGTGCTTAGGTAGGCAGTGGGCGCTCCCAAGCTGTAACAGGTTCTTAACGGTGGTGGTTGCATATAGTGACATATATGCTAGAGTACTGGGGAGAGCATTGGAGAAGATTTAGTTCCACTCTATGAAGTGCTCTTCTATTTAGAATTCTTAGAACTCATTCCTCTTCCCATCACCATTTATATTTTTACACTGTGGAATAGTGACTACAGACTACATTGGTTTGGCCCTTCATTTTTGCTATATTCCAAAGTACCACCTTGCTAAAGAGTCTTCTTAAATAATATAAAATTCCATCTGAACAAGTACCTACTAAGTGCACTGCTATTGGGTCCTCCTTGCTTACTAAACACTCATTAAGCAGGTTGCCAAATCTTAACCTTCTAGAAAAGAGTTTACCTCATTGCAGCCTGAAATGACTGCTCATAGACCTTCTGCAGCTCTTATATAAGAAATTAAAATAAACTTGGGATGGGGTGGGAGGTGGGGGAGATGCAATCTCTTTCTAAATTTTAGGTTTTGGTTTTTACAAAAAATTATTTATTTTAAATATAGTTAATTCATACATATTGTGCAACATTCAATGGTACAAAAGTCATTGGTAAAAACAGTCTCTTCTTACCCTTGTTCCAGAGCTACTAGTTCTCCTCTCCAGAGGAAACGGATTTCTTGTTCCCCCTTCCAGAAATACTTTCTACATTCACAAGCATATATATATATATATATATATATATATATATATATATATATATATATATATATATATTCTACACAAACGGCAGCTTACTAGTACGTACTTCTTCCTACACATATACTCCTTCTAAGTCCATATGAGAACATAATAGAACTACAAATTGTCTTTTCCAGTGGCTAAATAGTATTAAATTGAATGGATATGCCATGATGTTTTTAATCATTAAAGAGCGTTTAGGTTGTTTCCAATCTTTTGCTATTATAAGCAATGATATAATATAGTTTTCTGTTATGTTTATGTCTTTGCTATAACTTAGAATTTATTTTGGAATAAGGAGTGAAATAGAGGTACAAATTTTTTTTCTAGATGGCTATGACGTCCTAACATGATTAAGTGAATAATTTGTCTTTACCACTGATTTGAAGTGCCTCCTTTATTACATGTAAAACTTTTATAGGTGTTGGAATACATTTCTGGAATTTCTATTCTTGTTTTATTTATATCTGTCTATTCAAACATTTTAATTATTATAGCCTTGTACTATATTTTAATATCTTTAAGGGCCGTTCACCTTATTTTTATTCTTTTCCAGGATTTATTTTAGTACCCAGCCACCTTACTCAATTCTTCTATTATTTAGAATTTTTCAGTTGATTCTCTTGGGTTTTCCAACCATGTAAATATATAATCTGATAGTGATAATTTTACCTCTTTTCCTTCCAATTAATATAACTTCTATTTATTTTTGTGTTTTAGTTTTATGGAAACAATGGTACATTGATAACTTCATGATATTAATTAATTAATTCAACAAACATTGTATCCTAAATATTAGACCTTGGAGGATACAAAATAATTAAGACACATCTATTGCCTTCAAGAATTTGTAGTATGTAGATAAGACAGATAAATATAATATAGTATAATAAAACCCATAATAGAAATATGCAAGAGTTTTGAAAGGCTAATGGCATAAAAATGCCTTGAGTAGTGGTGTGTGTGTGTGCGTGTATGTGTGTGTTTAGGCAGTGGCAGACTTTTGGAAAGTGGATGATTGGGGCAAGTAATAAAGAATGAGTTTGAATTAATCAGATGAAAGGTGGAAGAGAAGATAAGAATTTCAGACTAAGAAGATAGTAACTTATCAATAAAACCAATATTTTAGTATTATTTTTCTTTTTGACTTACTAAAAATGTTTACTCTTTAGATATGATCAAATATTTATACAATATATAGATCAGGCATATTTTGAAACTACACTTATGTTTAGAAAGTGTGAGGGTTTTCATAAAAATAATGCATGATAAAAACAAGTGTTATTTTCAACAAATGTTTAAATTACCTGCCTATAATGGTGGCAGTACAATTTAGCTGATAGACTATTTCCAACATTAATTTTATAGTAGTCCTGGTTTCTTTGTTAGTAATTATTTCATACTATCAATTCATTAAGACTCAAAATGCATAATCCTTTCCTACTGGATGTGCTCTTATACCAGGAGATTTTATGTTCTATATAGAGCCAAAGCAATAAACTTAAATTTCCTTTGAAACTGTTAGCTAAATTGTTTCTTTTAGAAATATTGAAATTCTAATTTTTCATCATCAATCAAAAAAAATAATGTGTATTGAAACTCTTTGACATAATGCAACTCCTTTCTCTTTCCCTAACATTATCTGAGTTATGATTATAAAAGCTTCAGTATTATAAAAGCTCTAGGTCAAGACAGCAATTTCCCAAATGATCAATTTATCAAATTATATATACACCCACTTTGTTTATATTAATTGCTCATAGTTTATAACAATTTATAGTTTGCTGAGGCCTCAATGTTCAGTGTATTTGGAGACTGGACACAACATGAATGTCAAGAGTTTTGTAAATGTCCACGAAATAGAAATATAGAAGAACATGGAATAGATTAAAAATGGTAAATATGTATCAAATGTGATGAATTAATTTCACATTTATTTATAGTGATCTTTCTGGGCTGTGTTGAAGGTATTGCCATATACTGAAAATTGGGGGGGGGGGGTTCTCTGTAAATTATTAGCTATCCAATGTAAATACATACATGTTTCTTGTACTTTTTATGGAAATGTTAAATTCCCAGGCATTTTACTTTTTTAACACTGGAGCACTTCTGGAACACTCAACTTCTACCTACACATGGTGGGCTTACCCTAGAATGTAGTTTAAGTTGTTATGCCTATGAGAAGAGTGAATGAAGACATAAGTGTGAATTCATTTCAGACCCCATTTCTCATGCTATACCTGAAACCCTTCCTTTGGCTTTGATTCAGGAAACCAGTGAATTAAGAGTAGGACAGTGACTGGTATGTTCGGTGGGGACAAGCTATTATACTTCATTAACTTTCTACTCAAAAATTTCAATCCCTTAAAACAAGGAAAGGTTTTTTGAAGTTCTGTTTCTTGCTCATGTTACCATCCACTGGGTTGACAGAGGAGCTCTGTTATCCTTAGTCACTTAGGGACTCAGGCTGATGGAGCAGCTACTCAGAGAACACCAGCACAGCAAACTCTGGCCCAGGCACAGGACACTTCCACTCACAGTGCGTTGGCTGGAACTAAACACATGATCACACCTGACCACATGGGGGTCTCAGCGTGGAGAGAACTGGAAATATTTGACAAACAACACTATTGATTACCATGATTGTATTGAAAATGTGTTGAAAGAACAGTTTGGGCAAGAGCAGAGATGACTTGAACAGAAATGGAAACAATGTGAACTGTGCTGGATCACAACGTTGGCTATTCCGTGATTGTTCACTCTTTTCCTCCTGAAAATGGTTTTCCAATTCAATTCAGTCCAATCCAATCCAATCCTCATTTAATAAATGCCTTAGAGTACAAGATACTTGGTTATACCTGGGCAGAAGCCAAACCATAGGTAACACTATTTCTTTGGAATGCTACACTCAGGCTACTTCTTAAGAAAAACTGACAAAGCTTTGACAATGAACCAAAGTCAGACCTAACTCTATGTATGTTATTTAGACTATAATAATGGTGTGGACAGGTACTAAGTTAAGTAGTATTTTTTAAAGTTAGATCCCTTCTTCATACCATTTACTAAAATATATTACAGACACATTTGACATATGACAACAAAGGCAAAATTCAGAAAAGCAAAAATAGATAAATTAGACTTCATCAAAATTAAAAACGTTACTGCTTCTAAGAAAACAATTAAGAAAGTGAAAAAACAACTCACAGAATTGGCAAAAATATTTACAAATCATATATCTGATAAGGGACTTGTATCCAAAATGTATTTTTTTAAAATCTCTTAAATGCAACAATAAAAAGACAATCCAATTTAAAAATGAGCAAAGAGTTGATAGATATTTCTCTATGAAATATATATATATATATATATATATATATATATATATATATATATATGTATATATGTGCAGTAAGCACATAGATACTCAATATTATTAGTCATTAGAGAAATGCAAATCAAAATCACAGTGAGATATCACTTCACACTCACTAGGATGGTTGTAATAAAAAAGGCAGACAATAATGAGTGTTAGGAAGGATGTGGAACAATTGGGACCCTCATTCATTGCTGGCAGGAATGTAAAATGGTGCAGCTACTTTGGAAAATGGCTTGGCAGTTCCTCAAAAAGTTAAACACAGAGTTACCATGTGACCCATCTATTCCACACCTAGGTATATATTCAAGCACAATGAAAACACATTCATATAAACACTTGTACATGAGGGTTCATAGCAGCATTATTTATTCCAAAAAGTGGAAACAATGCAAATGTCCATCAAATAATAAATAAAGAAAATGTGATATATCTGTACATTGGAATATTATTCAGCCATAAAAATCAATGAGATTTTTTTTTTTTTAGGGGAATAGGACTTTATTGGGGAACAGTGTGTACTTCCGGGACTTTTCCAAGTCAAGTTGCTGTCCTTTCAATCTTAGTTGTGCAGGGTGCAGCTTAGCTCCAGGTCCAGTTGCTGTTGCTAGTTTCAGGGGGCACAGCCCACCATCCCTTGCGGGAGTCAAGGAATCGAACCGGCAACCTCGTGGTTGAGAGCCCACTGGCCCATGTGGGAATCAAACTGGCAGCTTTGAGCACGGAGCTCCAACCGCCTGAGCCACCGGGCTGGCCCCAAAACAATGAGATATTGATACATGCTTCTTTAACAGGATTGACCCTTGAAAACATTATGCTAAGTGAAAGAAGCCAGCCACAAAAGGTCACATACTATGTGATTCCATTTATATGAAATGTCCAGAAGAGGCAAGTCCATAGAGAAAGTAAATTAGTGGTTGCCAGGGACTGGGAGGAGAGCAGAATGGGGAGCCACTGCTAATGGGTGTGGGGTTTCTTTGTGGAATGAAAAAGTTCTGGAATCTAGTAGTGATGGTTTCACAACTGTGTGAAGTATGACACTAATTTTATTAATAAAATACATATATAGCATATGTATATACATATGCGTATATCTAGATGGTGAAACAATAAGTGATCTGTGCGTGTTTACGTGCACACGCATGTGCGCAATATGGCTCTTCTGTTGTTTACTGCTCCCCCATCCCGAGAACTTGCATTCTTTGTAACTTGAAAAATAAAACCTCTTAAAATTAAATCAAATCAAATCCAAAAGCTGATATCTTGCATTTCTCTAATAATCTTTTAAGTGACCGAATACAGATTACATTAATTTGAAATTCTAGAATAAGCAAAACTAAATTGTATTGGGGAGAAAAATCAGAAGAACGGTTGCATCTAGAGGGGTGGGAGCAGGAATTGACTAGGAAAGGGCACGAGGGAATTATCTGGGGAGACAGAAATTATAGAATGGTCTATATGTTGTAGCAGTTTGGATTGCACAGCTGTATTTATTTGTCAAAACTCAGGGAATGTACAATTAAGGTTTGTGCATTTCATTATATAATTTTTACATTAAAAATATATAAACAAATATTGAACTCAAGTTAATGATAAGTATGCTTGTGTATTCAGAGTAAAATGCACTTTGAGAGATATATTTTAAAAATAGAGTGGATTAATGGATGAATAGAAATACTAGGATAGATATGTGATATAGTAAAATGTCAATGCTAGAATATAGATGGTTGGTATGTGGGTGTTCACTGCTTTATATTTGAAAATTTTCATAATACAACATGGGGGAAGAACGGACCCATATGAAGACTTCACTATTTTCTGACTCCCCAAACTCCATCTTCCCTACTTGTCTCTTTTCCCACTACCTGTTAGGTATTTCCACTTGATTGTGTAATTTGTCTTCAGCCCCTTCACATCATTCTTGCTTTCCTTGTTTTTATCAGGGGTAACATCATTCTTCTAATTGTGAACAATACTCAGGATAAAAATCACATTTCCTTCCTTTATCCCATACCCTCTAATTCAATTGAATTCTTCTAATTTTCACTTTATCTCCCTTCTTTTCCCTTTAACACAACCTTAATTCTGCACCAATTACGTGCGTCCTAGTAGCTATTTCCATGGAGAAATAAACTGGTATAGCTAAGAAAATAATTTGCATGTAATTTGATGCTCTATGTCTTTTTACATGCTTGCTATATTAGAATGGTTTCTGATAGAAGATTGTATTAGAATTTACTTGGTTATTGTAAGTCTTAAAACTGTGAATTCCAGCCTCTCTTCCTTTTAACTTATATGTTAATGACTTGAAACAGGTTTTGGTGATTTAGATGCATACACCCCATCACAGAAAATGGGTAAAAATTCTATACTATGATTGGCCTGTATAGACAACTGGTTCTGCTAAGTGAACTATGCCACAATTGTCAATTAGCATGTTGGCAGCTATCTGATGTCAATTCCATCTATTATTCTGCAGGTCCATTTTGCAATTAATTCATCTTAGAAGATTCACCAAGGAATGAAATTGTTGATCATTAGATGCCCCAGGGGTGGGTACTTCATTCACTTTTCTTTTTCCTGATGGCTATACTGGCTGGCTACTGGTAACATCAACCTTAAAATTTTCCCATGTTAAATTAATTGCAGCTAAGATGTAGAATTTCAGGGCCTCAATTATCTATAGGTTGAAGTGGAACTTAGTTTCATGAGGAAGAACTTGTCCCAGTCAAAAGCATTTTCCCCACAGAAATGTGGGTTAGGCATATTTTGGGAGGCTTCATTCTTAAAAGAACGTCTTAATCCTACTCCTCATTTGGTTGGCAGAAGACAGGGTCCTTTGGAAGACTTCCAGGTCTTTGAGCCCTCTGTTAGCCAGTTCATCAAGTTCATGGAAAGGGCTTAAAAAATATGCAATCCATGACATGTTAAACTTTATCCTCAGAGGAAGCCAGGTTACCAGGGAGCTAGCTATGTAACTTGTTTCTAGGTTTCAGTAAATTGCAGTTTGGCCATATGCCTTTAGTTTATCATGTATTTATAAGAAAATTACTTTGAATTCATGATTGGATGCATTTATTTATAGCTACAGATTATTGAGTGCTTATTCTGTCAAGCATCATGCTAGGTGCTGTCAGTGCATCATTTAAATTTAATCCTCCCATCCATCCCTTGAAGTGAATATCTTTATTTTACAGGTAAGAATACTGACACTCAGGTCACACAGCTCAGAAATGGCAGTAAGAGGATTCAAACCCAGGTTTATCTGATTTTTAAATCTGGTGGCCTTACCCACTAGGAAAGCTACTGGGAAACTTCTCGTATCACACTATAGAGCCTTAAGTATCTGTATAAAAATCTTGACAAGCATTTTTATTTTTAATCTTATTCCTGGTTTTATCATTTCTCCCTACTTTTATCACTTCACTGATTTTCCTGAACTTTTTATTTTTATACCATTGTAATAATGTTTTTAATAAATTGCCTAAAATCCTTTTGGATTTATATCCCATTAAGATATAAAGAAATAAAAAAAACCCTCTGAAATCCTGTAGTAATTACTTTGATTAATGTCGGCTGGGTTTTCCTCGTATTATTTGCCTTTATTACATTGTCTGGTTTATGTTCTAGTGTATACACTGCTTAAGTTATGAAATAACTGAGGAAAGCCTTGAATTTTAAACTGTCCTCTGGTGCTTCTCAATACAGTGCATAGTTTACCCTAGGCTTGGAGTGAACACACATTTAACCTTGGTATAGACAATCAGATGTTTGAGGAAAGGATAAAAAGTAGTTAATGAGTGAAAGTTCATAATAGAAGCTATTGTGAAAATTCCATTAGTTTGCTCTCCTGCTTTGAGCGCAACAGGGTGTGGCACAGTTTACAGAACCCCCAAGAATCTTATTTGTGCCCTGTAACTATTAGGTTGGTGCAAAAGTAATTGTGGTTTAAAAGGTTAAAAATAATTGCAAAAACCACAATTAGTTTTGCATCAACCTAATAGCTCTTTTCACTGTCCTTAAGATTCTGCTCTAAAATCTTAAAGATATTTATTTTATACATTAGAAAGTACAAGTGATTTCCTAATAGGAGTCACCATTCTTTGTTATTTTCAGAAGCTCCTCTTCTGTACCACGCTGTCTTCTCTAGATGGCCCAAGGTCCTGTGTTCCGGACAAGCTGGTGTCAACTAACATTCAAAGAGAACATTCTGCCTCTCTGGTTTCAAGTGATTTTCTTGGTAAGGCTAAGTGTGGGCCAAGTTTGTGATCTCATCACATTTTTTCACTCTAGCAATACTTTTGTTGTTGAATCTAACGTTTGCTGTTTTGCTGAGTCTTACCAAGGAACTCATCTCACACTTGTAGCCACCTTCACCTTTCAGAAGTGCTCTGCTCTAGCCCCTCTGCAGCTAACAATTTCAGGGTTTAGCTGAGACACAGAAAACAATTCCCATTTAAATTCCCAGAGAGCGATTTGGCAAAATGAGATCTACTAGATTTAGGGTAAAGATGGAGAAAGAAAAACAGATTAGGTGTCATTTCATGCTAGTTATGTGAGAACAATGTTTCACTTCCCTATTTCCAGATTCAAATCATTAGTGTAGCTTAAATAGAAATACAGGAATGAGAGATACTACATTAGTAAGAGAAATTACATAAATGTTCTTTGAAATTCTTTTATCTCAAATTATACAAACATAAAAGAGGACTGGGGCAAAGATTTGTTTATTTGCTTACTTTTTACATCATACCAACTCCTTCAACAAGGTGATTTTCTCTTGTTATAAGTGATGCAATTCTCTCATGTATTTCTTTCTCCTTCAGAGATTCAGTCAAAATGTGTAAGGGCCTGCAGAGAAAGATTTTATATGAAGTATACTGATTGAGTATTTGGGAATAAGAGGATCCCAGTGAAGAGGGAAAACTATTAATGGAAGATAATAGGCAGGTTAAATTTCTACCATGCAACATTCCACTGGTTTTACCTTTTATATTTTTCCCTCATGTACTCCGTATTTAGAAAAGATTTTTTCTTACTAAACAAAGTAAATTTATTAAATAATTCAGCTTCCTACTTATACTTATCAACAACATACAGAGGGTGCCAAAGAAACGTATACACATTTTAAGAAAGGAAAAAACTGTATTAAAATTGTAATACTCAATATATACTGATAATGAAAGATGAATGTAAATCATTTGTGTTTTTTTGGCACTCCCGGTATAACTGCCAAATTAGATCAACATGTGATGGCAATGGTGTTTTGGCAAAGACAAAAAAGTCCAATGATGAAACTTTATGGTGGGTAAAGGTATGATTTTCATTAGATTTTTTTTCCCCCAAAGTTTGAATACAGATTCCCATTAATAGCTCTTTGGGCTGAAGGAGCCCAAAAAGAGAGCACTAGCACAGAAAGTCAAGAGGGAAAAGAAACCATTAAGGAACAGATTCTGGGGAAAGGGAGGAGCCACGGGCCTCCTCTCTTTGGCACCCTCACCAAATTATCTACAAGTTTTTCATATGGGATATTACTTGTGTATAGTAGTCCTCCTTCACCTGAGGTTTCACTTTCCATCATTTCAGTTACCAAATATTAAATGGAAAATTCTAGAACAATTCGTAAGTTTTACATTGTGTGCAATTCTGAGTAGCATGATGAAATCTCGAGGCGACCAGCCCAGGACATGAATCCCTTTGTGCAGCATATTCACACTGTATGTGCCACTTGTCCGTTAGCTACTAGCCCTCTTGGTCATCAGGTTGACTGTTATGGTGTCACAGTGCTTGTGTTCAATACCCTTCTTTTACTTAATAATACCACATTCACATAACTTTTTTTTTTTACAGTATACTGTTATCCTTGTTCTATTTATTAGTTATAGTTCTTAATTTCTTATTGTGCTTAATTTATAAATTAAACTTTATCATAGGTGTGTATGTATAGGAAAAAAACACAATATATATGGGTTTGGTACTGTCGGCACAGTAGTATGGGTTTCAGGCATCCACTGGGGTCTTAGAATGTATTCCACTCAGATAAGGGGGGGGGATAACTGTATCTTGAAACTTTCTCACTATAACTATTTCTACCAAGAAACTACCACGTTTCAAGTTGGTCTGTTAGGTTACAATCAATGTTTGTATGACATCAATGAGCTTATCCGGGATTGGTTCATAGGAGAATGAACTCAGTCTAACATGGAGTTGTTTTGGTACCTTGGCGTGGGGCTCTGGAATAGCAGATGTAAAATTTTAACCTTTAGCATGCAAGTTAGAAAGTTCTCTGCCAATGCAGGTCTATTTTTAGAGAAATAAAAGGAGTGCCTGCACCTGGGGCTCCTCTCCAATGAAGCATACCCCAAATCTTATTTGACTCGGCCCCAGTGGGTTGCACTTCCTCCTGTGATCAGAGCTCCTCTTACACCTGCTTTGCTCAGCACTCAGAGGGAAACACTCGCATTTTGTTGTTTGTGTGCATTTGTAACATCGCTTGAGGCAGCCTCACCACATGCTGACGGGCTGGTCTGCTTGGCTGTCCAGATTCTCTCTGGAGGTACCAATGACTCTTTTCGTTAGTGCTTTGGTTACAAAGATGTGTAAGTTTTGAGAGGTTGAACCCTAAACTTATTTTTACTGTGAGCTGTTCCTGTTTTCCTTTTTTTAAAATTAAAATATAGTTTATATACAATATTATATTATTTTCAGGTATACAACATAGTTATTCAACATTAACATACCTCATGAAGTGAATAAGCTGTTCTTTTTAATGAACATTTCTGCAAAAATGCATCATTTTTCAGGAACGTGTGTCTTGTATTATACTAGAAATCCTGTACTTTGCACTTAGCAGATGCTTAATAAATGCTGACAGATTATTTATAATTAACTGTATCACAAGAATTTTAAAAAGTGATTCCAAGGAATGATTATGTCGACAATGAATCAAATTATAAGAACTTAGCAAGATCACTCGACTTTTCTAGAATAGAAAATCTTTAAAAATCATTTTAATTTGCACAGTATGTTCATCACTACTGTTTTAGAGAAACAGAAGTTAACTTTTCATTTTCGAAGGTTGATGAACAATCATCCGTTAATTCCTGAAGTTGGATAACAGGAAATTGGACTTGTTTTTCAAACCATTTGGCAATTGCGAGAAGTTGCTGGTCACAAAACGCACGTCCAATAAACTGTAGTCCAATTGGCAGGCCGTGGTTTGAGAGGGCCATAGGGACACTCACTGCCGGCAATCCTGAGTAAAACAAAGAAACCCATTAGTTGGTTAATTCTCCCTCCTAAGACGCAGAAGCTTTTTCTACTTGCCAGTGCTAGTAGGTCCATGACAGGATAAAGTTTAAAAAGGAACAAAAATTATATGATATCCATGCTTTTGTACCTTCCTTTGTTCACTTAACAACGTATCTTGAAAATCACTATACGTATATCAGTTCACAGAGAACTTCTTCATTCCTTTTATAGTTGCATACTATTCCATTATGTGGGTTCACCATAATTTAACCAACCATTCTTCTGTGGTTAGGCATTTAGGCTGTTTACAGTAGTTAGCTATTTTACACCATGCCCCAGTGAATTTCCTTGTTTACATGCTTTTTGGTATTCTTGAAAGTTGTTCAGATGAAGAGGGATTGCTTCATCAAAGGATAAATGAATATGTAGTTAGATAATGCCAAATTTCCTCCAAAAAAGTTGTACCAGTTTGAACTCCTATCAGCAAAATGAGTGTTTTTTTCCCACAGCCTTGCTAGTAAAATATATTGTTGAACTTTTGAAGTTTTGCCAATGTGTTAGGTGGGAAACAGTAGCTCAGGGTAGTTTTAATTCCAGGTTTGGGGCAGAGATAGTACAAGATCTTGGGACATCTTGTCATGTCATAAAAGGAAGTTTTCAAAAATAAATGGGGACTGGTCTAAACGATACATGCAATTTGAAGCGGCCTCTGTTGGCTAAATTTGGAGCAATTTGAGCATCAAAAACAGTAATGACAGTAATTGTTTATAATATATCAAATTTTTTAAAAAAGGATTCTTTAGAGAAGACTGTTAACTAATACAAGTAGAAGGAATGATAGAATTAGAAGTCAGTATTTTATAATTCTTTAGGTAATAATTCAGGCAACGGATCATCAGTAGATGCTAAAACTCAGTTCAAGATTATGGGGGTATGGGATATTCACATGGTCTCAAAGTATCACTTTACCATTTCACCAATTGCTTATAACTGATAAAAGGAAAAACATTTAATTACAAGGAAAACATCTGGCAGTTACTTCCTTAACCAAGGGTTCAACCTAATTTCTAAAAATGGAACAAACTAATATTAACTATTTCCTGACATGAAGGGTATGCAGTGGTTCTGCCAAAAGTGTTTAGCTGAACCCAGTCATGAAGAAGGAATCTGACAAATCCAGATTATGGATGGGACATGCTACAGGACAAGTGGACTAGACTCTTCAAAAAACTCAATGTCACATAAAACAAAAAAATTTAAAGGTGGAGGATTTCTTATCAGAAACTAAGCAGGCCAGAAGAAAGTAGCACAACATTTTTTTAAGTGCTAAAGAAAAGAACTGTAGAAACAGAATCAGCAAAAAATAACCTTTAAAAAATAAAAGGAAAATCAAGACATTCTCAGAAACAAAGTGAAGAGAATTAGTTGCCAGCAGACCGACCCTAAAGGTAGGAATGGCTAAAGGAATTTCTCTAAAGAGAAAGGATATGATAAAACAAGGAATCTTGATACATCAGGGAGAAATGAACACAGTAAGCAAAAGTACAGGTAAATACAATAGACTTTCTGTCTCCTCTTGAGTGTTCTACATTGTGCTTGATGATTGAAACAAAAATTATAACACAGTCTTAAAAAACCCAGAAAACTGAGGGGGGCTGTTCTGGATTTTAAAAAGACATCATAAACAAATGTAATATATCAGGGGGAAAAACAACTTATAAAAGACATTTTTGGTACCAATTGATAATTTAATTAATTTAGAAAATTTAATTATTTAACTTGAAAATGAGAAAATTTAAATATGGACTATACTTGGAGTATGACTGTACTTACGTTAGTTTTCTTAGGTGTGATAATGGGACTGTGGTTATGTAAGAGAATGTCTTTATTCCTAGAAGATTCATGCTAAAGTATTTAGGGGTAAAGTGGCATGATGTCAAAATTTTCAAATTATTCAGCTAAAAACAAAGTGTGTGTGTATGTGAGAAAGAGAGGGAGAGGGAGAGAGGTGGGGGGGAGAGAGAGAGAGAGAGAAAGCAAATGAGGCAAAATATTCATAAGGATGACTCTAGGCAAATGGCATATGGGCATTCATTATACTATTTTCTCAACTTTTCTGTAAGTTTGAAAATTTTAAAAATATAACTTAAAAATATGCTATTAAGTGGATTGACTCTAAATGTGTGTATGTGGTTAAGTATGTGTGTGCATACATGTTTCTGTCTCTCTCTCTCTCTCTCTCTCCTAATTCCAGAAGGACAAGTTACTGCCTTTAGAAAACAATCTAGCTAGAACCTAAGTTGAAGACCAGGGTGCCTGCCTGAAAATTAAATTAAAGAACATTCTGGAGGGGCCCTCACCCGCCATATTTACGGCCTGTGTGAAAATGTCACCCTGGGCACTTCGCGTTCTGTTGTCTTCTTTGATGAACTCCAGGTATGGCACTGCCTCACTCAAGGTGGTGGGTGTTAGCAAGGCATCCACTCCAGAGTTAAAAACATTCACAAAATCATTAGCAATGAGTCGTCTCACTTTCTGTGCTTTCACAAAATAATTCTCATAGTTTCTGTGGAAAAAACAGACATTTGAAGGGTGTCTTGTTACTTCTTTGAATCAATTCTCACACATAAGGCCTGATTGTTGGCCTTTATGAGCAGGTACAACTAAGATTCTTCACAATACATAAAAATAAATTTTGTTCATTTGTGCTGTCATTCAAAAAGTTTGTACATCTGGAATTTAATCAATCAGAATTCAGTACGAGATGCAATTCTGCACATATAATCACAAGATAGTAACACTTCCAGGGACATCATTATATCAGAACATTCATTTTCATGTGAGGAAAATCAAGTATAACAATTAAATGAGTTTCCAAAGGTTACAAAGGTAGAAGGGCTAGAACTATGTCTCTGGAGGTTCATTCCAATCCTCGATTATAATGTCTTATTTCATCTATAGTATAATGACTACTAATTATTATAAGGACTCTGAAGTTTTGCAAAATTCTAACATGCTATCAGAATTAGACACTCGGAAATAGGCGCTGGAAAGAGAAATTGTGGAAAATATGCAGTATTTGCAATTTTGTATTTTATGGATAGGCACAGCCCAGGAATGGCAATGTGAAATTCAAGAAAAGATGCTTTACTGAAAAGATTAAGGAATTAACCAGACACAGGAGTGACTCTATGTCAATGATGCAAAAAAAGGGAAAAAGAAAACGCTCTTTAGATCCTCCTGAAGATGCTAACGAAGACTGATGAAAGTACTAACCTTCCAACTTCAGTTTCCTCACCTGTAAATATGGATGTAACGACGCCAGTCTTATTGCAGACCACATACAATCAGATAATAATGTGACATCTTTTTTACCCTAAAATAATGCTATAGCAATATCAGATGTCCTTACTATCATTTGATCATAGGGTCTATAGAAATGAATGCAGGCATCACCTATAATTTATGCAACAATGCAGGTGATGGACTAAATAATGTGTGGAGGAAAAAGGGGCCACATATTAAACCTGACAAGCTCAGGGGAGGCCTGCATGGCAGGCTCTACAAACTCAGAGACTGAAATTAACCACATAGGATGGTCTGAACATAAAACAAAAATTCCTAACTGAAAGCAGGACAAGGCCAGTAGTGACATCCTCGGCCTGTAGCTTCCTTGACAAAGGTCAACCTACCTGAAGTGAGCCTGTCTATCATCTTTTTGCATCTAAGATAACATACGCTTGGAATGTCAGAGTAATCCCTTTTTCTGGACCCCTCAGGGCACAACCCATCTCGCCAGAGACCACAGAACCCCTCATTGTTGTCTTGTTCCCCAAATACCATCTCTATGTGCTGTAACTGTTGCTAGCTATCCTGTGCCCACCGACATAAAAGTATGTTCTCTCCGTTTTACCTTTTATCCAATCCTAGAAATTTCCCTGCTTTGCTTTCTCCCACCTACTTAGTCTACCACCAATGGACTTCATGGAACCCTCTCACATCTCCTCCTTTGATTCTACTGTATAAAATAAGCTGCAAAACTGCCATTCTCCAGAGCATTTTCTATATCCATTGCAGTTTTGCTTCCCAGCAATTGTCAGTTTGGCTCAAATAAACTCAGTAGTTCTCTACAGCTTTGAATGTTTCTTATGTCAACAAATGTATTAACATCATTCCTCAAACCTGAATATTATAAAAGAACAAATACTTCCATTTTCCATGAAATTTCTTCCTACTTTAAATATGGTTCAAAAGCAGAACTTCTGCTCCTATCAGTGATGCAGTAATAGGGATGGGACTTACCCTGCCATCTTAAACAACTAGAAAACAAGACAAAATGAAACCACCATTTTCAGACCTCAGACAACAGGCAGGCATTCAGGAGAGGGTGTCAAGAGAGAAGTGAAGCCCTTTGATTTCCCCAGAATAAGGCCTGGAGGCAGTTTCCAGGCCAGGCCCAGAGAGGGGGAACCTACATGGAGTTTAGGAGTGGAGGGAGGGGATTCTCAGTAAGTTAAGGAGACCAAGATTGGAAGTTCAGGGAGGCAAAGACAGCCAGAATTTGCCAGAGCAGAGTACTGGGTGGGAGAAAGTAGCACACAGAGGGAGCTCAAAGGATTGCTTGAGTGGTGAGAATATTTAAAATCTGCGCCCTTAGCAACTTCCAAGTATATAATACTAACTATAGTCGCCATGCTGCACAGTGATCCCCAGGACCTGTTCATGTCATCACTGGAAAGTTGTACCCTCTCATCAACACCTGTCTCCCCATTTCCCCGGCCCCTAAACCCTGGCAACCACCATTCTATTCTCTGTTTCTATGAGTTTGGCTGTTTAAAAAGATTCACATGTAAGTGGTCATACTCTCTTTGTCTTTCTCTGACCTATTTCACTTAGGATAATGCCTTCACAAGATGGTTAGTAAACTTATATTGAAGACAGTCTAAGAGGGAGTCACAATAATTTGGAATTATTTCTTGAAGCAAGCATACACAATGGAAGGGAAAACTAAGTTGATTCACCAAATTTGTCAAGAGACCAACGTAACTGCCTGCTTAAGGCTCTAAAAGCAATAAGCCATTGTGGCAACCATAGTCCGGCACATGTAATGAGGCCAAAATGCTTTGAGGCTTCCTATACTTAGTTTGTACTAATCATTTAGCTAGTGCATCAATGTTTTTAAATAACCCGGAACCAAAAGTACCATAAATAGACCTTTAATTTTGATTTTTAATTCAAATCATAAAGATTTTGCTTTAGCAAATATCTCAACTTATGAGACCTGATAGACATAGTACTTTACTCAAGTTTCAAGAATGCGGAAAATTCCTAAACGAATTAGCTTACTCTTTTAATAAGAAAAAGTTTCCTGAGAGAATTCTTCCTCTCACCACATCATTAAACCCTTCTCGTCTGGTTGCAGCATACATGGCTTCAGTAGACACATCAATGTCACATCTGTGACCTGAAAACAAGAAAGAGATACACATTACTTGAAAAGGAAGTAAAGTTTTGGCTGAAAAGCAGACCTAGATACACATTTGTGACCAACAGTAAAATTTCAGGAGATTGCCCTTAATGGTTCCTCTTCTTTATCTGCCTTGTGACTGACTGACCAATCAGGAATCAAGGAGAGAAGGAAATAACCAAGAGGGAAACCTCCCTTGTTCACTTTCTCATTCGTTCATTCAAATGTTTATTGAGCTACTATCCTGTGCTATGCACTATATTAGATGGACTGAGAATACAAAGATAAGGTGAACTGTACATACAGAGATATCTATGATAAATAGTGTAAGTATAATGCTAAAATAACAAAGGTAAAAGGATTCACTGATTTACTTCCCTAAATCGTTAACATTATCTTAGGCAATAAGTTTTTTTTCCATTAATAAGTGAAACTTTCCAATGTTTGAGACAACTACCTTAAAAATTTCAAACAAAGCCATCTTACCATATTCTAGTCCGTCAAATCTTGCCATATTCGATGCCACTTCCGATGTACACAACACATGGTAGCAGACAATTGAATAACTGGTGTGGGGCAGGGACACTTCAATTACTTTGGCCCCCTCAGACTCAAAGAGATTCGCAGCTTTGGACCAAAGAGATTGCACTTCACTTGATAACTCTGGTACAAGATATTCCTTATTGGAAAAAATTAAGATACAAAATTACAACATTGATATAGATTATTTTACAAAAATTTGTACTCCAGGAGCTTTGGCAATACATTAGAAAGTCTTATTAAATTGCTAGTAGGTAGCTAGAAAGATTGAATTAATTTAAGAGTGTTTATGGTATGACAAGCATAGCACTAGATATTATGAGCTGGATACAACAATATTAAGGATTAGAGATCTGGTTGGAGAACTTTTATTTGTTAAATGTTCATTATATATCAGGTACTCTGCTAGATGCTTTTCAAAGGCTCTCTCAATTAATGCTTTCAACAACCCCATAAGGTATTATCATACTTAATTTTATTAAAAATATTGAAACTAGAGAAGTTAAGTAACTGTCCTAATGTTACATAGCAGGTAAAGAGAGGATCTAGTATTCCAAAGTACCATGTTTCCCCGAAAATAAGACAGGGTCTTATACTTATTTTTGCTCCAAAAGACACATTAGGGCTTATGTTCAGGGGATGTCATACTGAAAAATCATGCTAGGGCTTATTTTCCAGTTAGGTCTTACTTTCGGGTAAACACGGTAGGTCTGTTTTTACAACCTGTGCTCTTTATAAATCCTCAAAAGAAGGCAGAGCTATTACCTTTATTGACGATTTTAAAGAAAGTAGTATTTCTCTACAGCAGTAGTTTCAACTGGGGGCAATTTTATCCTCTTGCTCTCAACCAGGGGACATTTGGTAATGTCTGGAGACATTTTTGGCGTGGGGTTGTGGTGGTGGTGGTGGTAGGGTGCTACCTCTAAAGGTAGAGGCCAGTGATACCGCTAAACACCTTACAATGCATAGGACTGACTACCATAACAAAAATGACCGCTAAGCTTAACATTTAAAAAAATTTTAAAGGTCAGTAATTTAACATATTTACTTTCATGTATTAATTACTCGATTGCTACTGTAATAAATGCAGTAGTAATACTAATGATAGCAATAATGATACTACTTGAGCCTTGATATTGAGCCTTCACTATGCAACGTTTGGCTCTGGGCTACAACCTTACATCAGGGATTAGTAAACTATGGCCCATCAGGCGGATGGACTTGCCAGCTATTTTTGAAAATAAAGTTTATTAGAACATAGTCACACACTTTCACTTACATATGGCCTATGGCTGAGTAAGTAGTTATGATAAAGATTGTATGGCCCTCAAAGCCTAAAATATTTACTAATTGATGGTTTACAGAGAAAGTTTACAGATCCCTGATTAACACGATTATCTAATTATTTTTATTGAGGTATAATTGACGTACCACATTATATTAGTGTCAGGTGTACAACATAATGACTCAATATTTGTATGTATTAAGAAATAATCACCACAATAGTTCTAGTTAACATCTGTCACCATACACAGTTACAGAGGTCTTTTTTTCTTTTGATGAGAATTTTTAAGATCTACTCTATTAGCAACTTTCAAATATGCAATGCAGGATTCTTAACTACAGTCGCCATGCTATACATTACATCCCCATGATTCAAACCTCACCACTCTCTGAGATCAAGATTATTATTTTACAGATAGGGAAATTGAGCTTAGAGAGATTAAGCCATGTGCTCAGTTCACATAGCTAATAAAAGTGGCAGAGAAAGGATTCAAAACCAACCAGTCTATTTCCCAGGTTGGTGCTCTGTACTTGACTCGACACTATTTCTGTAAAGTAATGAAAGGAAGAGTTACCTTCGGAATTCCTATACATAGTTTGCTCACGTCTGTCAAATTCGGAAGCATAAATGGTTTAACAGGATCTTGCATTGTGGTAGAATCTTTGCAGTCATGCCCAGCCAGTACACCTGTAAGGAAAAGTACTTGTGAGTGACAGACATTGTTTTCCAGTGAAACTGTAATGTTTTGAAGCTATGTGGAATCATATAAATACCCAACACAATTGCTGCATCATCCACACATCTGGTTAGGATTCCCGGCACATCCATTGAATTCACCAGGGGAATGAGACCATGACGAGAAACTAAGCCATAGCTTGGTTTTAAACCAACAACCCCACAGTGGGCAGCTGGATTCCTGGTCGATCCTCCTGTGTCTGATCCTAAAGCCCTGGAATTTAAATGGATTCTCGTTAGAAGAATGACATATCTCTAATTATATTTGGACTCTACCTTTGTAAGTGTGTATTTTTAAATTGTATTACACAAAAGTAAAACATGCTCGTCTCAAAGAATTCTTAAAATATAGATAGAAAAGGGAAAGAGGTAACAAAATATTCCACCATCCTGAGGCAAACACTGTTAACATTTGGCATATTAACTTCAAGTTTTTCTTAAAATGCATTTTCTTTCATAGTTCAGGTCATTCTGTAACCATAGTTCCCATCTCCTTTTTTGCTTATCATGAGCCCTTTACTATGTCATTAAAATTACTGAAAATGTAAAATATGTATGCTATTCTATTGTATCAATTGGCAATTTCCAGTACTTTAAAGTCCATTTTCTCATCAACATACATACAAATCTTACACCTTTCTTTAATGGCAATTTTACAGCATGCTTTTACCAACTAATCACACCCCTCCCAGAAATTCAGATACAGCCTTTCTGCTACCCCATTTAGAATCATGGATAGAAATGTACTTCAATTTATTTAAACATTTATGTTGTTGCCAACTAGGATAACTGCATAATAAATTACTTTGTAATAAACACCTTTAAACATAAATCTTTGCCCATATATCTGATTTTTTTTTAGGCTGCCTTCTAAGAAGTAGAGTTGATAGACCAAAGGGTCTGCCTATTATTATCAGTTCTTAATATATATTGTCAAATTACTCATCAGAAAGGTTATGCCAATTTATATTCCCAATCACAGTGAATCAGATTACATTCAATATTTCATTATCATCACTGAATACTAGCAGTTCTAAAAATATGGTTAATTTGATAACCAAAAAGCTTTGTTAGTGTGCATTTTTAAATAACTTTTCACATTTATTTGTATTTGCATTACCCAGCTATGAAGTGTCTGTTCATTTCTTTGTCCAGTTACTTATAGAGTATATGTTTTTCTTACTAAAAAAAAAAAATAACTTTGAGGACATTAAGATAAGTGAAATAAGTCAGTCACAAAAGCAAAAATACTGCATAATTTCACTTACATGAGGTACCTAGAGTAGGCAAATTCATAGAAATAGAAAGTAGACTAGTGGTTGCCAGGGGTTGGAGGGACAGACAAATGCAAAGTTGTTTTTGAATGAGTTCAGAGTTTCAGTTTTGCAAATGAAACAAGTTCTTCTGGCTGCACAACAATGTGAATGTATTTAACACTACTAAACTGTACACTTAAAAATGGTTAAGATGGTAAATTTTGTTATGTATATTTTACCACAATTAAAAATTTAAACAAATTTTCAAAAATAGTTAAAAAAGGTTTTTCTGATTAGAAAAGTGTACATGCCTACTGCATTTAATTATATAAAATATTACATAACTATATAATATAAAGTGAAATTTGTTATAATTACTGCCCCCATAAAAATCCAGTTATCAATTCTGCTATATATTCATCCAGGCACTTCCATGCAACTAACATATATACATACATAATCATTACTGTTCATAAAAAGTCATGCTATACGTACTGCTTTGCAACTTGTTTTCCACTTAACAGTGGTTTTTGGATATCTTTCTATGTCACTAGTGCTCTAGCTCATTCTTTTTAGTGGTGTACAGCATTCCAAAAATCTTCCCAGTTTTAAAACTATTAGAAAAGAAATGAATCAAAAGGGGATGAAACAAAGCAGAACACAATCTGGAGTAACTCTGGGTCTGTGCTTCTCATGATTACACCCAGAGTGAAGCTCTGGACAGAACGCCTTTTTCTACCCATCACATGGCCCTTATGGTTTACAGAAAATGCAAATTAGATTGCCTTTCTTACCAGGTCCATCTGAACCACTAAAATCGAACTCTTGTTGTTTTCACAATTTCTAAAAGAATACACTTTCTTATTAGGATTTACTGACGGTTGTTTAAAAGTAAAACTTACATTTCCATAGGAATTATGTGTCAAAATGCCATCTTCTCAAAGCACCTTCAGGAAGATGAATACTAAGTAGGGTGATGAAGAAAGAAAAAAAGCACCTAATCTTGCAGTCCTAACTTGTCAGAACTCTCATTAATATTAATGTGGTGCTATAAAATTTCACAGGGATAAAATGAAATAGTTTTACTTGTTAACAAGATTTCA
Source organism: Rhinolophus sinicus (assembly GCF_057876585.1). Lineage (NCBI taxonomy): Eukaryota > Metazoa > Chordata > Mammalia > Chiroptera > Rhinolophidae > Rhinolophus > Rhinolophus sinicus. The sequence continues at coordinate 48,106,603 of NC_142502.1, forward strand.
GGGAAACTAAAAAAAAAAAATCGGTAGAATCTAAATCTAAATCTCCATAGCTCTAAAAAATATAAATAATTTATTGCTTGCAGTGCCTGTGAAGGAGCTTAGTTTCAGTGGATAATTAAGGAGATAAATGTAATAACAGCAATATTTATTTACTCTCCTTTAGGTGGTTAAGAAATGCTTTATAAATGGGGCTTAAGACATAAAGCATGATTGATGCTTTCCAAATACAAAATATGACAGTTGAACAAATCAGCTCCCTTGGTAAACCTTTACCTGATAAACATTTTTAGTTGTGGGTTGATGGAAGCACTATTTTAAATACCCTATTGATACATATTAGAAGCATTTTTTTTTCTTGGCAAAAATCAGATTTCGCTGAAGGATAAACCATAGCTAACAATTTCGCTCAGCAGCACTCAGCTAAAGCCATGGTATGTTGGTCCCTAAATATTTGTACAATCAGTAAGCTGACACTCAAATAAATTATTTAAAAAATGAAATTCAATGAAGTCCATTTATGCTAACTGGTTTATTCTGCAAGATACATAAAGTCATGTTTTTAAGAGAACCAGATACTATACAGAAAGGAAAGTTTAAATGTTACTTTAAAGTTAAATGTATAAAATATACATAAGTGTACTGTACAGTTGAGTGTATTGATAACACAATTTTGATACACCATTGAGCACAATAACTCACTGACAAGAAATAGAAATACCAAGGTATGAAGTTCCCTATTGTTGGATTTTGCCTGTGGTTTACGACCATTTGTATTGAGTTGGGTTTTAAAGTACAGAAGGAAAAAAGCATCTTACGCAAAGCATGTGAAGGCTGATACGGCCGCTGCACTCCCTCCTGAGCTTCCGCCAGTTATAAGCCAATCTGAATCCTCTTTGTCACCATGGGGCTTCTGCTTCCTCTTTTCTCTATATTGTTTTGAAAAACTCCAGGGGTTTTTAACTGGTCCGAATATACCATCTGTGCTTCCACATCTGAGGTGAAGAAGTGAAGCAAGCTACTTAATAAAACTTTCATTTTATGTGAAATTTTCATCTCCTGATTATTTGCTTCTGACACTGTGTAATCCACTTAAGTTGAACTGAAAAAGATAGGTAACTTTCTTTAATTAAATGGTCGAGGAGGTGGAGGATAGGAAGAGCATTTGTGGTAGAAAGTAGAGAAAACTAGTCTGCTAAGAAATGAGGATTTTTTTTATCCCATTTGATCATCTAATTCAGCTTAAGACAGTTTCCCTTGTAAATTAAGGTCTTCCAGTTGAAGAGTGCTACAAACATTCAGTTAACAAGAAGTTTTTCCAAGGAATCCTTCTTTTAATTAGAAGTTTTAAGAAAAGCATTATAAATGTAATGCTAATAATTTATTTTTAAAATTTTGAAATAATTTCAAGCTTACAGATAAATTACAAAGATAAAAATAGTATAAAAAGAACTTTATACCCTTTACCCAGATCCACCTATTGTTAACATTTTACCTCATTTGTTTTATCATTTGTGTGTTGCGTGTCTGAACATTTTTTTTTATTCTGAACCATGTAAGGGTAATTATATTGTCATGGCCCTTTACCCCTAAGTACTTTATTTAGTATGTATTCAGTATTTATTTCCTAAGACTAAGGGTATTCTCTTATACAGTGATAGTACAATTATCAATCTCAGTAAATTTAACATCGAAGCAATACTTTTATCTAACGTACCGTAAGTAATCCAATTTTTGTCAGCTGATTCAATAATGTCCTTCATAGCATTTTATGCCTTCCCAGTACAGGATCAAGTCTAGAGTCAGGTATTATATTTAGTTATCATTGTCTCTTTAACTTCTTTTTTCTTTTTTTTTTCCACTTTTTAAATTATTCACCAGTCAGTGGACACTGACTTATTTTCAGTTTTTGGCAATCTGAATAAAGTCACAATAAATATTGTACTGAAAGGCCCTAGCCAGTGCTCTGCTATAAACCCAAGTCTTCCTCTCTTGGGTAAATACCCAGGACTGAGATTGCTGGGTCACACGGTAAGTGTATGTTCAACTTTATAAGAAACTGCCAAACTATTTTCCAAAATGGCTATGCCATTTCCCTACCAGCATTGTATGAGAGATCCAATTGCTCTCCATTCTTGTCAGCACTTCATATTGTCACTTTTAAAGCCATTCTAATAGGTGTAAGTATCTCATTGTAGTTTTCATACGTATTTCCCTAACAACTAATTATGTTAAGCATTTTTATGTGTTTATATGCCAACTGTTTTATCTTCTTTAAAGAAATGTCTCCTTCTTTTATCCATTTTTTTCTAATTGAGTAGTTTTCTTATTATTAAGTTGGGAAAGGTTCTATATATACTGGATACTACTAGCTCTTTCTCAAGATATATGTTTTGCAAATATTTTTCTCCCAATCTACAGTTTGTTTTCTCGTTTTTTAACAGTGTATTTCAAAGTATAGAAATTCTTAATTTTAATGAAGTCCAATCAATTTTTTGTTTTATGGAGTGTACTTTATGTGTCCTAAGAAATCTTTGCCAAACTCAAGGTCACAAAGATTTTCCCCTTTGTTCTCCTCTGTAAGTTTCAGGTTTTACGTTCTTTAGCCTCTTTTAACCTGGAACATTTTCACAGCCATTGTTTTCTGATGTTGACATTTTAATACAACGTTTCTCATTTCAGATTTGTCTTTTGTTTCCTTGTTATTAGCTTCGGGTTATACATTCTCAGCTGGAATACTGCATAGGTGACGCTGTATTCCTCCCAGGGAATCACATCTGGAGGTACACAATGTCCTCCTCCCCCTCACTGGTGATACTCATTTTGATCAGCTGTTTCAGGTGATGTCCTAATAACCTATGTTCGAGTTTACTCCCATGGATAAATCCATTCAACATAAATTTACTAAGTGCCAAAAGAATGACAAGACAGGCCAGAGCCTTGGAGAAAATATTTGCAAATCACCCCTATGATAATGGACTTGAATCTAGAATACTCACTTGTATGTGAAACAACTCTTACAACACAATAAGAAGACAAACAACCCACTAAAGAAAAAGGGTAGAGGGCAAAAGATTTTGAATAGATGCTTCACCAAAGAAGATATATGGGTGGCAAAACAAACATACAAATGTTTAACATTGTTAGTCATCAGGGAAATGGAAACTAAACCAAAATGAGATATGACAATATACCTATTAGACAGCAGAACATAATCTCACAGAAGGACTGAGAAACTGGCATTAGAGTCCTGAAATTACTGGACTGGTATTAGAGTAGTGATTACCTCACTACTTTTAGGTACCTATATTTAATGAAATTAAAGACACAGATGGAAGAAATACAAGAGAAGGAAGTTTCTATTTTACTTACCCCATAGCAAACTCATCTAAGTTTGTTTTTCCCATTAGAAGAGCTCCCTGATCCAATAATTTCTGAACAACTGTAGCATTAAAAGGTGGTACATAACCTGAAAAAAAAAAATCAGTTATTTTTATTATAGGAGAGAAAACAGTGAACATATAAATCATATTTTCAAGAAACAAGATTTTAAGCTGCAATTAAACAATTTGTATTGACATATGTTCATTATTCCCAATTTGATTAATAGGTACTTTCTTCCAAAAGTTAATTTTTTTCAATTGCTATATGTTTTCCAAAGACAGTCTACATATTGATTTTAATAGTACTTCAAAATACTGAATGATAGAGATGTACCCAAATCATTTGAAACTAATCACAAATCATATTTTTGCTTATTGTGCTTGACTTTTTCTTCTCAGATGATGCTATATCACAGTAATTTTGATCCATTCCGAAGTCAGAAATAGATTTTTATTGTCAGTTAAAATTTTCTCTATCTAGTATATATTACAAAACAATTAACAACAGTCTACCTATCAGAGGAAACTGGGGGCACACACCTCAGAATATTTCTTTTAATGTGTAGTACTCTGAATAACCTTTTTCCATTTCATTTTCCTCCTAGGATCCAAACATCTTGATAAACATGATTCCTTTTTGACGTACTAAACTGTAAAGAATAAAACTAAGCATCACTATACTTAGATAAGTACAGTGAGGCAGAAGAGTCAGGAAATAAAAAATAACGGGACCATAGATGATTCCTCATACCGTCCTCAAGAGCGGATAATGACAGCCATTTCGTCCTTATCCCCATTATCAATGAGTGGGAGCTAGAGGTCGCTTAGTGTCTGTGGTGATCCATTACTGAGTCTTCCTGAATAGGACTGCTGAAACCCTAAATGAGATTCATCCATTAAGCTGGCCTACGTCTAAAGAACAATTCTGCATTCTGAAAGAGCAGATAGTAAAAAGGAAATATTCCATCCCAAGCATTTCCTTTACAGATATAATTAGTCTGAGAATACCTTGGTGCTTTAATATCTTTAATGTAAACTGAAAATGGTTATTATTATAAAACTATTAATACTCTGATCAGTTAAACTTTACCTTTCAGCATGTTTGATGCACACGTTGTCTCAATGCCAGACGTGCTAAAGTTGTCTTTTACTGCAACAGGAATTCCATCTAAATCCCCAAGTGAGTGACCTGTATTAAAACCCCAAAAGAATAGAAGATATATCTAGCACCCAATAGAGACACACATTAATTAATACAGTTATTATAATAACGGTTTGCTTTTGGTAAAGATACTTCTTCAGAAACCAAATTTGTCAGAAATTATTCCCATTGAACAGTACAATGCACCACATATCCAATCACCTCATTTTCGTTGTACCTCAGGGCAAGTTCTTTAAACACGGGAATGTTTTGTTAAGTCACTTGCCCAGTGGAGACTGCTACATCCACTTAAACTCTTTCTCTAGTGATATAACAATTAAGTATAATTCGAAGTCCTTTACCTTGCTTGTATCTTTTCTCTGATTCTTCAGCTTGCTTTAAGGCCACCTCTTCTGATACAGTAATGTAAGCATTTAGAAACTTGGTCTTCTTGATAAGAGAGAGACATTTCTGACAGAGCTCAGTTGGAGTGATTTGGCCTTGTTTCAGTGCCGCAGAAACCTATGTACAATTCAAAAACCCTTTGCTGAGTAGAAGTTGCAAAGATTATACTGACGCAGGCTGATAAAGTGGTTAAGTATAGTTTTGAAGTGCAGCATGGATTCAAAGCCAAGAGATCCGATCATGTCTGCACTTAGTGTAGTGAAGGACAGAACACACCATCAGCTTGAAGACAAGATGGAGGACAGCACATTCATAGCCCTGCCTAAGGAACTTTGTCTCTAAGTCCGTCTTCAATAAATGAGAGCAATGGTTTAGGTAAGCCATCCTGTCTAGAAATAGAGGCCCTCCATGGGTGAACATGGGTTAGGGTGGATTGTGTACAGAGAGTAGCTTAGCTGCAATACAGGCAGGCCATAGTGAGAAGAAATGAACTACACAAGGAATTACAGGCCTATATGGATCTCAGTAAATGGTCTTCGTTAAAATAGAGCTTTATATCTATTGTAGAATTCAAGCAAAAGCCATTACAAATTGAGAGATGCTTATAAAATACGGGTTCAAAAGCAAATTAAAAACCAACTTTTCTGAAATCTTGTCTTTGCTGCATTAGGAAGGCTAGTAAAGAGAGCATTAAATAACTGCACCACAAGTGACCAGAACCTGTATATTGATAAATGAAGCCTGAGGTAAAGTGATAACTATTAATATTTAATACTTCCTATGGGGAGTAATAACTACTTATCAGATAAAAGGAATGAACAACAAGAAGCCAAAGATAGTATCAAATCTTTGGAGACAATATGGAAAGAGTTGGGTAAGATGGGAGCTCAGAGATGAGAGGGGTGGGGAAGAATATTTGTCGAGTATTTACCAAGAGACAGGTACCGTTGTTGGCTACATGCATTATTACTTCATTAACCCTTAAAACCACCACAGTAGTGACACATTAACATCCTTTTAGAGGTGAAGAAACTGAAGCTCAGACAGGTAAAGTGATTTGTCCAAAGTCACACAAATAGTAAAGGGCAAGGTAACTTCTTAACACATGTTCCTTCACCGTTTCTCGCTGTACTAAGGGATGCTTACTTTGTCCTCTAAGTTGACTGTATTTTCACATAGCCTATACATCGAGCAACAGGAGTTCGCATGTAGAGGAAACTCTGCATATGATCTGCTCTCAGCTGTTGAATAAATCACCAAAGCAGTGGTACTCTTAGGGCTGAGGGTTTTAAATGAGGAAAGCTGTGGGAACAGGCCATCGAGAGGACCCGTACTGCTCCATGGACAAGGAGGAAAGGACTGCGTGGGGAGGCTGGGGGGGGGATTCAGGCCTGGGGAGAGGCAGCTGGGCTTCACTGAAAGGAGATAACCCTGTAACAAGAAGAGAGAGTTCTGTTCAGTGGTTTGGATGAAATGTAAACTCTTTAGAAGAAAGGAGCTGGAGAAAAAGAAAAGATAGCAGTGTATTCTAATATTGTAAATAGGGAGAGAGAAAAAAGGAGACAGTGGTAGGCTGAGGGTAAGAGAGTCAGAACAAGCAAACACCAGAAGCTAGAGACAGAGAGGTCTATAGGCAGGCCTATCCCACGGTAAAGTTGTAAAATGAAGAAACTGTGTCTGCCACTTTCTCTCCTTCTTCGCTGCACGTCCCCTAATGCCGACTATCTATCCCTCAAGCTGCTCTCTAACTTGCCACCTGGTATGAGAATAAGAGATAAGGAGTTTCGGTTGTGGTTACAAGGGCAAGAAAGATGATTGGAGCACTCATTTTAAATGGTGCTGATTTTTGTTAGGACCGTTTTTAGGAAATCCAGATTTGAGAAAAATCAGTAAGGGAATTGGAGAAGAGAAATGAAAGCAAAGATACTAATTAGCTGGAATGGACTGAGCATAAGGAGTGTAAGATATAAATAGTACAGCTCTCCTGGGACAAAACTAAAGGTGTCATATCTGAACATAAAATGAAATCAAATGTAAAAGTTTTTGTTAAAAACCAAATTCTCTCTCCGTGGCATTTCTTTTCTCTAATGGAAACTAGGCTTTACCCTGAGGCCATTGCTTCTCCTGCAGCTTTCTCAAGGGACAGCTGTTTTAGCGCCTACCTACCAAGTCCCACAGCGCCCAGTGGGGGAAGCGAGAATGTGCTGGCAGGCATCTCCTCATTCTCTCAAAAACCCCAGCTTACCTGAAGCACGGGCCTTGGAAGACATTATCTTACTCTCCCCATGTGTTCATCTAGTTTCCCTGGTGCTCCCTGTCACGCACTGAAGATTTTAGCAGCTAGCTCACGATAGCTTTCTTCGCTATGGCTCTTGTTGCTAATTTTGTTGCCTTCCATCTTCAAGTCCTGACACGGACACCTGGCCTCTCTCAGTTCCTGACCTCACCCCCATTTCCAAGTCTCACGGTCACAGCCCAGGGCTACATCGTTACCATTATCTGTCTCATCTCCCAAACCTCAATTCTAGTTGGTCCACATCTCCTGACCCCTAACATAGATGCTTTATATTTCATTTAATCTTTACAGCCACACTCTGGGCAGATACTATTTCCATTTTACAGATAAATTATGAAGTTTCTGCTTGAAATCACATGGCTAGGAAGTAGCAGAGCTGGGATTCAAACAAGGCCAGATCTTATTTCCAAAGCCCATGCTCTGGACCACTATACTACTTCTCTATGCAAGGTGTTACAACATGTACTACTGTGCAACAGAGTAAAAAACATTTTATTAACTTTACAGAGAGCATCAAAGGATCACTTAGGAAAAGAAATGTCTTTTAAAAAAGTTGTGCTAAATGCTGAAAGTACAGGAGAGCCCTTGAGGGTGCCGTGTCCAGTTGACTGATATCTTTAACACACTCATTTCACGTTCATGTTTCTGTCTCCCTTGTTTCAAGAAATAGCATGTAAAGATCACCAGCAACCTCCACGTTCCTAAATCCAACATCACCGCTCAGTCCAGCAGCATTCAACATAAGAGATCCGTCTCTCCTTGAAGCACTTCCTCACTTGTGTCTCAGGACAGCAAGCCCGCCTGGTTTTCCTCATGTCTTACTGGACATTCCTCCACGTCTCTTGCGGCTTTGCTTCCTATTGCTGACCTCTAACTGTTGGAAAGTTTTAGACCTTCCATTTTTACACTCAACTTCCGCAGGTGATCTCATCCGGCCCTACAGGTTAAATTATCTTCTACACTGTTGCCAATTTATAGCTTCATACCTCGTCTCTTTCTTGATCTCCACACTCCTACATCCACCTACTTAATTGACATCTTCACTTGCATATCTAGGAGGCATCTTAAAGTTACCACATCCAGAACAGAAATTGTGATAACCTTATCACCACAAACATGCTCGTGTTAGTCTTCCCATTTTGATAAATGTTACCATTTCCCCGACTGCCCAGGCCCAAACCCTAACCATCCTCCTTAATCCTCCTTTCCCTTAAACTCTTCCCTTAAACTATCCAATCCATCAGCAAGCTCTAACACCCACTTGGCATGACATCTACTCCCACCACTCTATCCAAGCTGCCAATACAACAGCCTTCTAAATGGTCTTCCTGCTTTCTCATTTGCCTTCCTGGACCGTACTCCTTATAAGTAGCCTGAAGGAGCTTTTTAAATTTTAAATCAGATCATGTCCACAGACTGACAACTTTTCAGAGGCTTCCCATTACGCTTAGAATAAAATCCACACTTCTTACTGTGGCCTAAAATGTTCTCCATGATCTGACTCCCGCTTATCTCTCTCACTTCATCTCCCACTATTCTCCTCCTCATTCACTTCTCGATGGGCATGCTGGTTTTCTTGCTATTCCTTGAACATGTCAAGCCTGCTCTTGATTCATTCTTTGCATTTACTATTCTCTCTGCCTGAAACACTCTCTTCCCAGATCTTCCCAGGGCTCACCCTGTATACCCTTCAGGTCTCTATTAAATATCACCCACCCAGTCAGGGAATCCTTCCCTGACCACTCTACCTAAAACCACCAGCTGCCCCAACTAATTCTCACACTACAGCCTGCTTAATCTTTCTTCATAGCACTTAACACTATGTGAAATTAAAAAACGTTTACTTAAAAAAAAAAAAAAAACGTATTTAATGCCTGCTTCCCCACAAAAAAATGTAGGTTTCATGAGGGCAGGAGCTTCCGTCTGTTTTCAATGCTAAACCCATGTCTGAATAGAGAAGTGCTCAATAAATGTTAGTTGAATGAATAAATAACAGCTGTTTAAACTGTGGAATCAATTTTCCTATGGAACAATAATGAAATGTTCTTAGGCTAGACCCCCAAGAAGTCTATTGGATATGTAATTAAACTTTAGGATTATATTAGCCTGGTGCCTGGCTCCTAGAAACACTGGGCTCGAGCCACAAAAAAGGAAGGTAAGACTCCTCCCCCTTCCTGAATATACCTGGGTAAATTTTACAAATAAGAGTTTTGCCTCCTATTTGGCACTTTACCTCCTTGTAGTACTTTCTCCCAGGGCTCCTGTGTTGCCCTAAGCCTCCACTTACCGTAGGTCTCCCAAATTGCCTCAAAACTCCATAGTTTCTTTCCCTTACCCTTATTTTATCCTCAGCAAATTTCCCCTTTCCTCAATTGATTATTGCAACTAGAGTGTGGTGAATGAGAGAAATTTGATTGAACTATTATAATTTACAACATGGATGAGTAAATCATTTAATCTTTGCAGGCACCTTTACATATTTAAAATAGAATGTGTACTAAATTTATTTCTAATTGTTAGAATTTGGGCCATTGTACAATGATGTGCAAAAAGTACAGCGTGGACAGTATAGTTTGGGTTGGGAAAATAACCCCCAAATAATGTTTTGCACATATTAGGTATCAATAAACATTTGTTAAAAGAGTGATTAAGTGAAAATAATCATGCCAAGGCAACCTCCTATCTACCTTGGGTCAATTCTCCTAAATTTTTTTTTTAACTCCTTGAGGTAAAAGTCATTTCTCCCAACGCCTCACTCAACAACATCAGGAAAGAGTGGCACAAAAAAGGTGGTGCTGAAGGGGAAAGGGCAAAAAAAGAAAACGCCCCATTTTTAAAGTTGTATTTCATTTTAAAATAAACTTTCGATTTTTGTTTTAAAGAACAAATAGAATTTTTCACTGGCAGTATAGGCCAGATGCAATTTAAGATGGTAAAACAATAATTATTTTGGGGAAGAACTAATTATTTAAAGCCTATGGACTTAAAAATGTTCTCATCACAATTCACAGTTTTCTAAAAGGCTATCAGCTGTTAAGAAAATAAAAGAACTTTCCAGGTGATGATAGAAGGCAGGGTAGGTCCTCAACCCCTACTTATCAAGCAGAATCATCTGGAGACCTGGTTAAACCTTATATGCTGGGCCTTACCACACAGATCTACTTCAGGAACACAGCGGTAGTTTTAACATGGGCGGGAGGTGATTCTGATAGCAGTGGGCATGAAGACGGTTATAATGGTTGAGAGATCTAGGCCAGGAAGCAAGGAGACCTGAATTAAAGCTCTATCAGCAAGGATATAGCAAGAGAACAGATTCCAGACATAATTTCAAGGCAGAATTAACAGAGGTTAGTGACTTATTGGATACGACAGATGAGGAAGACTCTAAGGGCAACTAGGATAACAGTTGTCCCATTAATAAGAGATTATTAAGAATTCAGAAATCAGATTTTGGTTAGTGTTTTAAGATGGAGGTTGAGAGGTTGTCCGGTTACAGTAATGAGGTCAACTTTGGTTAAATTGAGTTTGAGGTGCTCATGGGACGTTTGCAAGAGATGTCCAGAGCACATTTACAAGTATAGTCTAGAATTAAAAAATGTCCTGGAAACGCAGACAAGGGTAAAGGAATCACTGGTATCTTAGTGGTAGTTAAAGCCTAGAGAATGGATATTTTCAAGGGGGAAAAAAGCCGAAAATCATTAGTTTGGATTTTGCAAGGGACGGAGTTGCTGGGCTCCTTAGAACTGCATCAAGTGAGTGTTGGGGACAGACGAGAGACTAAACGGGACCAGCAAAAGCAAAATGCCTTTTATGTGGCAGAAGCCCACTTGGGAGACCACCGGGGCCTGACCCATCCTGAGCAGAGATCTAATGGAGAAGCCGGTGTACTCTTCCACCCCGCAGCTCCGCGGTGTTGAAGTCTCCCCTGCTGAGGTCCTAACTCCAGAGCCGGTCTGGACAGTACAGCCTAAGCACACACAGGTCCCAATCCTCCACCTAGTCCCAGGGAAGGAGTCGGCGAGGCTGACCGAGATGCGTGGTCAGGGCCGCGGACTCCATGTCAGGGACCCCGCCAATCTTCCCGACCCTGGGCCCTCAGCAGCCAGTTGCACTCACTTCTCGGAGGGTCCGGCCCAGCATGGTCCTCGTGCCCTGCCTGCCACCACAGGGCGCAAATGACAAGGAGGAAAAGGAAAGGTCAACAACAGCTACAGGTATTACATGGGCGCAGCCATCTTGCGTCGTCACTGAACCTTTCAACACCGAGTACTTAGATTGGTCGGATTGCAGCCCGAGGAAATGATCTTTGTATGCGATTGGTTGGTGTCCCCCCCCCCCCCCCCCCAGGCAAGTCCCGGGACGGAGGAGAGCGGGTGGCAAGGAGACTCCTGGCTAGGGTCGCGGTAGGAATCTGCAGGCATCTGATTGATTCTCTGTGGCGTAGGGATCTTGAGCCGAGTCAGCTGGTCCTGCCGAGTGCTCCCGGACCGGGGCCGAGTTCTAGGGGTTTTGTTTTTGTTTATAGGGGAAGGGAGTGTAAGGGGGGAGGAGAATGGGCAGAATACTGCCTGGAACGTTAATTGGAGCATTTCAGATGCGAACAGCCAAATAATTCCATATTGTTCTTCCTTCATTTGCTCCATTGGGCTAACTTCATTTTTGAATTTTCCGTTTTGAAATCGGCCAGTGTGTTTGGCAGAATCTGGCCGAGTTTCGGGGTGACAGTTATCCAAGTGCATTTTAATTAGGGCACGAAAGTCAACCACTTGTTTACGATGGAATTTCTGAAGACCTGTGTACTTAGAAGAAAGGCATGCACTACGGTTTGCTTCTGGAGAAGACAAACTATACAAAAGCCTTCAGTTAGAAATATTAGTACTAGCTCTCCAAGGAGCACTGTCATGCCCGCTTGGGTGATAGATAAATATGGGAAGAATGAAGTGCTTCGATTTACTCAGAACATGATGATGCCTGTCATACAGTATCCAAATGAAGTCATTATCAAAGTTCACGCTGCGAGTGTAAATCCTATAGATGTCAATATGAGAAGTAAGTTTTTAAAAGATTCCTTGTTCCTTTTTTTTTCCTTCTTTTTCCAGTTCTTCAGAGAATTTCACCAGGGATAAGTAGTTTTAAAAGATCAGTTCTTACTTGACTACACTTCTTTGGTTAACACAAAAGAATCGTTTAGGTTTTTGACAGTCTCTCAGCGGGTATTTCCAAAATTTTTGAAATTGCCACACCCAGGATATACTCTAATCTTTTACAAAATATAAGTTTGAATTGCTTCCATGCTTTCTTAAAATGTTAATTGGGACTTGAGAGCTGTGTCCACAGCTAACTTTCTGGTATGCTTTTCTGGGAACTGTGATATTGGAAGGTACATCAGAGGTTTTAGAGGTGTGGTTATGATTTCACATCAGTTCAGAATTTGCATTTATATAATAATTCTTTGCTCTCCCATTGTTCACAGCTTTCTTTATTGGTCCAGTGGACAAAGCAGCACAACAGGATGCCAGGATATGGACACAGTGCTTTTCTCATTTCTGCTATTGCATTCTGCCCTTGCAGTTAAAAGACACTTTTCCGTTATGCTTTATCCTAGGTGGGAATAATGTTATCGTCTTAGTTTCTTCTGGGATATATTGACACAGCTTGGAGAGCACTATATTCCTTACATATATACTATGCAATTATTATAGTGCAGAAAAGATTGATCACTATTTGTGAATTACTTTAACTTTGGAAAATAATGACAAAAATATTGCTTATGGGAACTCAATCCATGTCTTCAGAAAAAGTCAAAAAGCTTCTTCTGGGATGATTGGCCAGTTAACCTCTGTGTTCTAAGTAAACTGCCGTATGCATTTTAATTTAATCATGCATGTGTGTTTTGAAGGCCTTGTGTGTAGACCTTCAGTTCTCATCAGATTGCCTCAGTAACAAGTGTTTTATTTGAACTATGTGTGATGAATTAAGTTTCTTTGCTCATATACATGTATAATTACAAAATTAATGATAGAGTGAATCATTTTGTGGAATTTATAGAGAAATATGAAAGTGTTGATACTTTGACTTCTTTTAATTTTTTCCTCTTTGTTTCCAGGAGCTGTGTGATAAATTAGATAGCAATTCTCAAATTTTTTTGTCTTAAGATCTCTTTACATTCTTAATAATTATTAGGCTTTTGTTCATGTGAGTTATAGCTATGAATAGCTACCTTATTAGAAATTAGAACAGACATTTTAAAACAATTCATTTAAAAATACGGTAAACTCCTTTTGTGTTAACATTACAAAATTAAATCAGGATAAAAATATAATATGACATAAAAATAATGACTCAAAGACAACTATGTATGTGAGGAATTGAAACAGGTAGTATTTAATAGAGCATAGGATCTACCTTTAAAATGCTTACAGTGAAAAATAACTTTTCCAAAGTAAGCAAAAAAAAAAAAAAATTAGTGCTAAAAGTAGCGTTATTTATACTTTTACATATCTCTTTGCTTTTGGTTTAATAAGATAGAGGGAACTTCATATGTATTTCTGTATTTAATCACAATGTGTTATTTGAAGTAAGTGGAGAAAAGCCAGCCTCACATAGGTAGTTGGGAAAGAAAGGACTTCTGAGATGCCTCAAAAAGATCTTGAGGACATAAATCTTGGAGAATGACTGGATTAGGGAAATAACGTCTAGTTTCACTGTCCTTAGGTCTTTTGACTCCACTTTTTAATGCTGCTATTTTTAATATAGTGAATATATCTAGTAGCCACCAGCTGTCCCATACAGTAACCACTAGCCACAGGTGGCTGTTCAACAATTGAAATGTGGCTGGTTTGAATTGAGATGAACAGTTAGTGTAAAATACACACTGGATATCAACAACTGAGAAAAAAATGTAAAATGTCTCCATTTTATGCTGATTGCATAGTGATCTGATAGTATTTTGGATATATTCAGTAAAATATTAAAATTAATTTCACTTTTTGTTTTTTACTTTTTTAATGGCTACTAGAAAATTTTAAATTACATACGTGGCTTGCATTGTATTTCTTTTGGACAGTGCTGATCTAGACAATGCAAGGAATAACTATTACACATTTTTTTGTGGGAGAGGGGTTTGGGGAATGACTTGGAACTCTTAAAATGTATGTAGCTAGAAAGCTCTATTAAGAAAAAATTGAAATGATTTACTATGAATGCCTCATGAAATCAACATATATATGTACAGCTTGTCCTCAAATACCATTGTTTCATTCAACACTGGTTGATGAGATGCACAAGGAACTTAACTCTTGTTTATATCAAGTAGCCTATGGTTACAATTGGTTTTATTATACTCCATACATCATTACACTTAAAGTTGTAGAATGTATCCACGATATTAAGTGAGGACTCACTGTATTTATATTTTATTTTTTTATTTTTTCTATGAAGTAATAATTGCTACTACTAGTTGGGCATGTTGTTTTATTCCATTTACATTGGGCATGAAGATAATTTAGATTTTACAGGGTAAGTTAGTCTTTAAGTAGTTGGCTTATACCCAGTGATCAGTGTGTTTTTTCATCTCCTTTGAGGATAAACTCTTTGCAGGTAGATCCTATGCTCTGTCAACTACTACCTGTTTCAGTACTTAATATACTTGTAGTTGTCATGCAGTCATTATTTTATGTCATTTTACATTTTCATTCTAATTTAAGATTACAAACTAAAATTAGTGATATTTTATCCATGAATGGTTTTTACATTTTGTCTTCATTTAGATCTGTTAACTTTTTATTTCTTTGAATGCTGCTGTAATTTGTATTGTGTACATTTTAATTTCAGTAGAATGGCTGGATCTGGACTTTCTTTGCAGCTGTTTAATAATAAAATATTGTAGCACATTTTACTTTTATATATAGTACGTGTATTCTTGAGACATCTTAGTTTTTCATGACTTGACTGGGTAATAATATTTGTAAGTTATCCTCTTTATTTCCTTATCATGGATTCTTTTTGGAGAATGTGCGATTGTTGTTGCATATGATACATGAAATAGTAGCTTGAGGGAAAAAAATAATGAGTAGAAGATTGTAAACTGTAGGAAGCAGATATTTCCCCTGACAAGAAAGCAAGGACAGTATCTCTTTATTTTGAAAGATGAAGGTAGGCTGTTTTCGTGGAGATGGCCATTATTGTTGGACATAAAACCATAAATCATATAAATGGCTAAAGAAATTAATTAAAATATATATAGCCAACATTGTTATACCAACAGTTTGATTTCTTTAGATGGGATTAAAGTGTTTGAAACTGATGGCAAATTTATGATTTCCAAATCGTTCCAACACTGAATCAGTCACACTGGCTGCCTCTAACAATAGAATGAAGCTCCTAGGTGCTACTACCAGTTACTACCAGCTGCAGTCTGGATTTGGGGCTAGTTTAGCTCGTACCAGTGAGCCACGGCTACTCAGATGGTGCATTAGCACATCAGGGTGACCAAGAAAACTTGAAACAATCTTGCCCTGCAGGCGCTGCACCTCAGAGAGGACTGAAACCTTTTTGCAGCTCTGAAATAGCAGC
This sequence comes from Rhinolophus sinicus, assembly GCF_057876585.1. Classification (NCBI taxonomy): domain Eukaryota; kingdom Metazoa; phylum Chordata; class Mammalia; order Chiroptera; family Rhinolophidae; genus Rhinolophus; species Rhinolophus sinicus. The sequence goes on from NC_142502.1 coordinate 48,122,399, forward strand.
TAAAATGTGACATGGCTAATTGTCCACTTCTGTTGCTCAAACCATGTAAGAATTTCAGTGAATAATTGTTTAATTGTTTTAGTGGTGGCAAAGGAATGTAAGACAGGATAAGTAAAACATGACTTTTTCCCCTGATAGAGCGCACCCCTAACTAGCCAGATGGCAGATGTGTAATATTGGCATGATGGCCAACAGCTGAGATTTTCATGGGACTATCCCAACTTTCAAACACTTTCTCCCATGTCTCTTGATTTTTTATTAGAAAAACAACTTCTGCAAGCTACCCACCTGCCAGCATCTCTCCCTGTCTTCTACCTGTTCTCAGATGGATTAACTGTCGTTGTTCCCATCTCAGGCCACTCCTCCACTGTTCTAGATTCCATCCCCTCTCACCTACTCGGGAGCGTTGTTTCAGCAATTCTCTTCTGCATCTTTATTGTTTTCCTTTCTACTGGATCACTGCCATTAGCATACAGTCTTGCTGTTATTTCTTCTTTCTTAAAGAGGAAAAAAGAAATACTCCGCAGTAGACTTCCGTCTCAGTTGTTCGCCTCCAGCCACCGCTGCATGTCTCTCTTCCCCTTTATAGCAAAACTATTTGACAGAGTTGAATGTTCTCACAGTCTCCAATTTCTTCCCATTCTTTATTATTCTGCCACAGCAACTGATCCTGTCAGTCACCCACGACCTCTGTTTTTGGATCCAGTCTTTCGTTTGTGGGTGTTTTTGTTTGTTTGTTTAAAGCCTGTTGGCAGCTTTTGACCTTATTTGAAAAACTGTCTTCCCTGTGAGCAGCATTCCACTTCTTTAAATGAACCTCTCTGCTTGGCTTTCTGGACACCTCCTCACTGGCCAAGCCTCCTCAGGCTCCTTTGCTAGTTTCTCCTCATCCTCAAGCTGTAAAGTTGTACTGCCCCTGAAAGTGGCTGTGGGGGAAGGGGAGACTTACGGAGTGGTTCAGTGATTCTGGAGCATAAGTCGTACATGATACTGGAAAGGTAGGCAGGGTGCTTAGCTTGCAGAACCTCAAATAGCAGAAATGTTCTCTTCGGACAGATGTCAAGCAGAAGAGACAATTACAGATACTTTCGTGTCTTTGAAAAGCCATTTTATATGTTGAAATTGTAATAAACTACTTGGGATTATTGTAGATAGAGGAGCCAGTTTATCTGAGCCAAAAAACAATTGTGGGAAGAATGTTTTCAGCTTCACTTAGCTGATATTTAAATATTCTTAAAAATAAAAGGGTATGTATAATGAAGCAATCAACCTGACTTAACATATCAAAACAGATGTAGTCAAATGGTGTGTTTTTTTTTCCACTGGGGATTCTGCACTTAATCTAAAGATGGTCTAGAAACATTTTTTTGGGAGGTGGCGACCATTATTTATAGACAGTGTCAGTGTCAAGTGCTATCTCCAGGCCTTATTTTTTAACTTCAAACAACTTTAACATTTGTCTTCTTCACCAGACTGGGCACCAAATGACTTAGTTGTTTAAAAAGTTTCTGAATGAGTAAATTAATAAAGAAACTATCTTTAAAGAACAAAGTAAAACTTTTTTCCTAAGACAGAAAATAGTGAAAGGTCTGAAGACAGTTTCAAAATTGGAAATTAAACATTTGGAGCAACAGTAGCTTTAGTTTAACAAGTAATTATAATTTTCTAAGTAATTGTCTTTGAAAGGAACAATGCTCATTGTTTCTTTACTTTCCTGTGTGATGGTAAGAAAATTATAAGGTTTATTACTTTATAATGTACATCTTGAGGATGTAGACTTGTACCTGGCCTATCAGCTTTGACCCTGGAGTAGTTTTGCAATCGTTCCATTCCTTTGGAAGAAAGAGATGTATTGTATTTTATAGGTGGTTATGGAGCTGCAGCTTTAAATATGAAACGTGATCCTTTACACATTAAAACCAAAGGAGAAGAATTTCCCCTGACTCTGGGTCGGGATGTCTCTGGTGTGGTGATGGAGTGTGGACTTGATGTGAGGTACTTTAAGCCTGGAGATGAGGTGAGTTATGAAACGCTGCTATTCCTTTTCGAAATACGCAAATTTCATTCTGCTTCTTTTGGAAGTATATTCCATATCGTTGACCTTTTTTCTTCTTTCCAACAAATATACTAAGCTTTGGCTGGAACCCTCATTTTCTTGGTTCTGTTGTTCTTGGTTCTGTTCAATAGCTTGACTATACTCAAGCTTCCTAAATCTAGTGCTTAAGACTTGCAGTATTCTAAAATATGTATGATTGGGACTGTAATTTTTTTTTCTTGAAAGAGTCTTTAAATGACAATTTCTACTGTATGGGCTAGGTGGTTTTAAAATAGCTAAAGTTTGGTATAATTACCTGTCACTTGTCAGTTTGAATTTCCATATCAAGAAATGAAAGTGAGCTCATAATAATAGCTAACACTGTTCTGGTTGCTTTTCATAAAATAACTCATTTAACCCCTATGAAGTAAGTTCATTAGGCCCAGTTTATAGATGAGGAAGCTATAAAGAGGTCCCATAGCTAATAAGTGGCAGAGCCAGGATTCAAGCCCCCGAGACTGGTACTCTAAGTATGTAGTGTAAATAGAGCAGGATTTACTGGCTTCTGCTTCCAGTGTGGCTTGACTTGATAAATCCAGAATCATAGTAAGTAATATATTTATAGCATGTGAAAATAACCCTTTTGCTTGGCGTATTGCTTACTTGCGCTTTTTTCATAGGGTGGGGTATGTATTGGGGAATGCCTTCATGTTTAGCTTTGGATAAAAAAGATCTGTTTCTAATGAAGTTGTGTGTTTCAGGTCTGGGCTGCAGTTCCTCCCTGGAAACAAGGCACTCTCTCAGAGTTTGTTGTAGTCAGTGGGAATGAGGTAACTTACCAGTTCTGTGCTGAAATGCCATTAGAAAGTATGAACGAAGACTGACAAATATCTCTGAAATGATTAGTTGTTTTTAAGATTGGATTCATGTTTAATGGGTAGTTTTGAAAGAGCTAAGATAGGGAATAGGAATTTTTGAAAGATTAGAAAAGTATTTGATGTCATTTAATAACACCGCCTGCCAAAGTAGCATCTTTGTCTTGTGAAGCAGGAATTTGGAGTGAGATCTGGAAACCCTGCTGTGTTTCTTGGTTTTACACAGTGTAAATAGTGGAGACCAAATGTACCAAATGGAGCGTACCGATTAATTATAAACAGAAGCATGGAAGTATCAAGCTGTTTCAAATAACTTTAAAAACAGGAGTCTAATCAAATACAGTCAGGAGGCCTGACAATTTGAATAGAGAGAAAGGGGTTAACATTGAGGAAATTGGTTATAGAGGGAGGGCAGGAAGGGAAGGAGGGGTATTACTGAGATTAGAGAAAGTCTGGAAAGATTACCTTCCAGTGAATGGGAGTAAAGGAAACAGCTGACTTCAGAAACAAATTAGAATGTGTTTATAAGAGCTCGAGGTTTATTTGGATTTATTTCTGGGTATAGTCAGGACTAATGGGATTACTGAATGTGATCTTTTTATGAAGAATTAGCAGCTATGTCTGATAATGTGGCATATGTGCCATATCAGAGGTTTATAACATCATGAACCTCTGGCCCCAGGAACAGGTTGAGTCATTTGGAGAGTGTTCCATAGGGATAACCTTCAAGTAGGGTATATAAGACGTACTGAACTTGGCGTAATGTTACAGACTTATCTATGAAAATAGTTGGATTCGTATAAAGGTGAATGCAGTTAATTGTGTTCTTAGGTTTGCAAGTCATTGTTTCCTTCTGACTGTTGTCTTCAAATCTAGGTCTCTCACAAGCCCAAATCACTCACTCATACTCAAGCTGCCTCTTTGCCATATGTGGCTCTCACAGCCTGGTCTGCCATAAACAAGGTTGGCGGCCTGAATGATAAAAATTGCACAGGAAAACGGTAAGCATCAATGGTGGCACCTAAATCTCCCTTCTTTCCTTCTGTAAGGTCTGTGCTGTAGATTTTTCAGAAGCATTAAAACCAGGATCATTTACATGAGCAGAATTGTAGTAACATTTAAACATTTCCAGAGAACTCTGTTTGTGTCAGTTTGCACTTTCTTAACCTCATTCTGTTGATTCTTAGTCCAATCAAATAGGAGTTTAAAAATTGAAATGTGTAGATGGACTTTGGAAGTGTAAACCTTCTAAAATAAGGCAAAATTTTATAGTAAATCTCTGGGAAGAAGATCCATTGCTTTTATCAGATTCCTAAAAAGGTTAAGAATTGCCCCATCTAGTTTCTAAAGAATGATGTCAAGGTGCATGTGTTTTTCCCCGACCTCTCCTAGGAGTTGCTCTCATACTTGCAGATTTCTATGAAAATCAGACATTAAGGAACTGCAGAACACTGCAGAATATTCTTGAGTTCTCTTAGGCTCAATGCGTGGTATCCTTTCGGTCAGTTCTGGTGCTTCAAGGCCTTGAATGTATGCTCGGTTGAGTTGGAAACAACACTGAGTAGAAATGTCTTAGATGCTCTTGCATTCATACCGGGACTCTGCTGCTTTCTCAGTCACTTCTGTGAGTTTTGTTTTAAGGGTTAAATGAGATACAAGTAAAGCTCGGGGCACAGGCTGTGGCACATGGGGGGTGCTCAGTAAATGGAGACCACCATTATTAGCGATGAGATAATAAGTTGGCATCATAGGGAAAACTGATGATTTTATTTTTTGGTGAGAAAACTAGGTACTAAGAACCATTTCATGATTGTGATGGAGGAGAGAGCTATAGGTCAAATTTTAATAAATTAAAATAGCTTAGTTTTTTGATTGCTAAGGATTGTGCAGGTAAAAACTAAAGTCTGTGTCATTCCATACTCCTGCTGTAATGAAACATTGCACTTTACGTTTAATGTGTTGATTTACAGTGCATTGAATTTAATGAAAGCTTAATAGCTGTATTTCTGAAAGCAGTGTGAAGGCTATTCATCTAATGAGGCGCTACCCTTTAGCATAGAATTCAAGGCAAACATGTATTCTAAAGGTCAGCTCTGTTTATTTTTTGAACTTTGGGGCTTGTCTTTCTTGAGGTTGCCATTTTGGTCAAACACTGTTTTTAATTTAAACAATTTAATTTATTAGTTTGATCACATAGATTTTTCTAATGGTTTGTCTTAGTTAATAACTGCAAAACTCTTATTCAGGATTTTTAGACCTTTATTATTATTGTACATTCTACATTGACATTGATGCTTTGTTGTTTCGTTTTTCCTTAAAAACATTGGACTTTCTATGCCTGCGTGACTGTATGTGCACTATGGTTAGAGAGCTGTCGTTCCTTTTGCCAGTTCATGGTTCTCTAGGCATACTGTTTTTTTAGTACCCTGAAGAAAACAATTTAGAAACAGATCTAGCTGTCTCTTCTGAGCTACACAGATGTGTGCCCCCATTTTATTGTTGACGTTTTGGGTAATTCTTTGGGTAATTCTTTGGTATTGTGTTATCTTATGTTTGAGCAATGATGGCTTGGAACTGGGGTAGTACAGCCCTGTTTCTATTCTCCACTCTGCTACTAACTAATCAGGTGACTACATGCATGCTCTTTATGGTCTCTTTGTATAGTGTAGGTTGTTAGGAGAGCTTTGAGAAATGGAAAGTTTTATACCTTATAAGGTATATGTTATGTTGAGTTGGGTCTGTTATTGAGTTAGCCACATGTTAACCAAACTGGAGTGAAATCCATTGTAAAGAGCCTCACTAGTTCACTTCAGAGACTCCTGGCTCATTCCCACGTACCTGGTGACTGTAGGATGCCCTTGTTCCAAGTAGCAGTGAGAGCTTGGGCCTCTGCTGCTCTAGGAAGTGTCCTTTTACGAAATTACCACAGGGGTGGTGATAATGGCCTCCCTCTCCAACTCCTTATTTGTGAGGATCCCATGAGAGATGTACCTTTAAATACATTTTTAAGAGATGTACTGTAAAAATACTTTTACATGAAGAAATGACTATTATAGTAGGATTTTATTTTATATAAACTCAGAGCTTCCAGTGTCCAAAGTGGCTTTTTTTCAATTTGACTATTTAATGTGATTGGTGGAGCATATTTTGGCTTCTCTAAGCAGTAATTATTCGTTTTCTGTTAGCTATTGGCATTAAGGTATTCTTTAGTCTTCACAAAGCAGATCAGTGTTGTTATCAAGGACTAACAGTATGTTTTTCTAATCAGTTAATTAACAAAAAATGACAGAAACACCTATCAGCACCTTGGAAGATTTTATAGGATTTTTTAAATGACAAACAGCTTTTTGAAATTAAGACAAAGCTTTGTAAAGTTTCGATAGTGTTTACCTTTTCCTTTTTTGTTATATAATCATATTTCTGCAACAACTAAGCATCAGCGAACCAAGGGGATAATTTAATATTGATGTCATATAATGTGTCATTTTTGCCCATACTTGGGTATCACTACTAGGAAATGTGAGATGAAATGATGCCAGTCTTACCTGCCCAGCCATAGTTTCTTCATAATTTATTCAGTAGGAACATGTAGATAACTTAGGGCTCTCAAGATGAATAGAAATTTTTAAAAAAGTGGTTACACCAGATATTTTTACAACAGTCCGATCTGCTTTATTAGTAGTATAATGGTCCACCTTGACTATTTTGTGTTCTGCCTAAAATTCATCTCTTGCTGGGAAAGTTGTACTTTATTCTGTTACACAGAAATAATAGAAAGTGTTAGAAATTGAACCATTCCTCCTCCACAAAATAAATTTCACTTTTAAATTGAGTATATTTGAAAGTCAATGCAGTGAATTTAGGAATGCTTCATCATTTCTTTTTTGAGATTAGGCTTTATGACAGTAATATTTTGTCATGTAAGGGTAAATTCGGTGTCTGATTAATTCTGTTTATAGAAATAAGCTCAAATTGAAAAACCTTGGATTTAGCCCCGCTCCCCCTCTGTGCTTATGTTGGTCATTACAACAGCTTCCTTCTTTCAGACGCCATCACCTGCCTGTCCTTCACCCACGGCCCACCTGTTTCTCCTCTCACCCCCATCACCCCTGTGGCCTTTGGTTTTCATTTGCACTTGACTAGGTTGTATGGGGAAGGAGAAAGAAACCCCTGTAGTTTAACTTGCTTGAAGAAATTGTGGGGTCGGGAAGAGGAGAGGGTGGAGGGCCTGGCCTGGCTGCTGTGATGCATATGAGTGTGGTCTTCACTCCTGCACCGATTTTTCCTGGAGCTCCAGGAGGCACAGTTAAAGGAATTCGTAGGAAGCTCTTTCCTGGCAAATTGTGTCTCCCCACTTAGTTTGCTAGGTGACCAGGATAACTGTCTTGTGGACTTGAGAAGTCGTTTACTCTTCAGTGCCCTGTAATGAGCCTCCCGCCTTGCCGTTCAAGTGCAGCTGTTCTCACCCTGGTCATAGCTGACTAAGTTGCCAACCCTATGATACTTTTCAGTTCTTATAATTTGACCTCCCTGAAGTATCGAACACCACTGACCACTTCCTCAATACTCACTTTTTTCTATGGTTTCGGGGACACCAGACCCCTTTAGTTTTCTTCTTGCCTTTTTGACCAGTTTTTGTCATTTTTAAAGGCTCCTCTTCTTCCTATAGCCCTTTAGCTGTTGCTCTTTTCAGAGGCCATCATTCCTCTCTGCCTCCCAGGGTTATCTTCTCTGTTCCCAGCTTCTGTTTAGGTTTTGGTAACTTGCAGATTTATGATTCTAACTCCAAACCTCTCTACTGAGTTCCAGTTACATATACCCTTTGTATGTGAAATTCAGTTTGTGCAAAACAAGACTTACTGACTACCACTCTGACTCTTCCTCTGGATTTCCGATGTCAGTTAACTGTGATTCACCTTAAGTCAAAACCTGATAATTGTTACCAAACCCTGCTCCTTCCCGTTCCCCCGTATAACTCATTATTATTAATGTCATGTAAAATTTAGGATTGTTGTCAAATTTGGGAAAAATGTCTTAGAATTTCTTTACTTATATGAGCTATAAGATTGCAAGGCATTTGAAGTTTTCTAATGCAGTGAATGAGCCTAAAATAAAATACCTTTGCATTTCATTGACAACCCTCATTATTTAGTTTGTTATTGATGTCTTCCCTATAGTGGTGTCAGATAACCAAAATAACACAGTTTAGTAACCAATTTGATGTCCTGTATTTAAGGGAAAACAATCCCTGCATTTGGGGCCTACCAGCCGTGGTCCTGAGGGAGCTGTACAGAGTGTTAGAAGAGGCAACATGGAAAGAGGGCATGATTGGCCAGGAGGTTGGGGATTTCCTTACAAGGCTAGCGGGTCCTGCTTTCTCGGGTAAGGTAAGCTAGCCAAAGCCAAGTTGGAGGATTGTGATTGGTGTTAAGTTTCCTCGACAGTGAGGCATTTCCCATAAGTGCAGGCTGACTTAGGTTTAGATTTGTGATGTGGGCTGAATCACTGGGGCAGCATCCATTTTGTGGGTCCTGAAATACAAATTAACTTTATCAGTAGTTTATGGTAAGTTTTTAATCATGTCTTTTAACTGGAAGAATTTTCTACAGACTCACTTCAGGTTCTGTACATCTCAAACCTTGTTTAACCGTGTTTCTCCTTCATTACTCTCAGAATCCAGTGCCAGCTACTATGATGCTCAATCTTATCATAGTAATATTTCATGATGCCTTATTGTGTTGTCATTTGTTACAGGGGCCACAGCCAAGAACTTCAGCGTAGCAGAAAAAGATATTTTTCCTTCCCTGCAGAGTCAATGAAGCTTAAGCTTCAGACCCCTCATTTATACAAGGCCCTGAGAGGGGCCCCAGCAATATATTGGTGGGGTCATATTGGTGGGGACATATTGGTGGGGAGTAGAAATATTCCTGGAAGGCTTTGTGGGGGAGGAAGAAACTTTCCTCTACCCTTCTAGGTTCTTCTGGCTGATCTAATCATCAAATTGCCATGAGACAGATTAACATGAGAAAATAACTAAATTTAATTATTATACATATGAGAACCCCACATACATGAGAGGTTCAGAGACAGAAAGGGAAAATGAGGTATATATGAAGCCTGATAATTAAGTTCACAAACTTGTTGCAACGATGTTGCTAACTTTTTTGATATCAGAGGGATTATTCATTATGAATTTGTACCAACTGGACAAACAGTTAACCAAGTTTACTACTTGGAAGTGCTGAAAAGGCTGCGTGAAAAAGTTAGATGAAAACGACCTGCACTTTTCACCAACAATTCATGGCTCTTGCATCACGACAATGCACCAGCTCACACGACACTGTCTGTGAGGGGGTTTTTAGCCAGTAAACAAATAACTGTATTGTAACACTACTCGCCTGATATGGCCCCCGATGACTTTTTTCTTTACCCAAAGATAAAGGAAATATTGAAACGAAGACATTTTGATGACATTCAGGACATCCAGGGTAATATGACGACAGCTCTGATGGCCATTCCAGGAAGAGTTCCAAAATTGCTTTGAAGGGTAGACTCGGCGCTGGCATCAGTGCGTAGCTTCCCAAGGGGAGTACTTCGATATTCAGCAATGGGGTATGTAGCACTTTATCTAGGATGAGGTCGCAAACTTAATTGTCAGACCTCGCATGACATTCTGAACTAAGGGATGAGGTAAGGCACCTGGGGCTTCAGAGCGAAGCAAGGTCATTCACAGGATGATAAGAATAGCAAATGTTCAGTAATTAGAAGTTTGCCCTGCCCTACATATAGGTCATAAAAGTGATTTCTGGTGATAACTCATTTTGAGCGAATTCCCTAATTTAAATTCTTTAAAGGAGAGGTGAAAATTTCCGTGAGCCCACAGGATGTGGATCCCCTTCAGCTCAATCCACATGCTAACGTGGCACATCCTGGGGAGCCCTGTTCTGAACCTCTTCCACATTTTTAAACCAGGACAGCCTGTAATAATTGAACTCTATTCAGAAATTACTATGAACCACATCAGTATTTCCCACTAAACCCAAAGCAAATGTATCTTTAAATCTACTTTCTTTCAGCCATATCTAGTGTCACCTGACAAGAGGGGAGGTGTAATGGAGTGTAGGAGTGGAAAGAGACAGCAGTTTTAACTGCTTGTGGTTAGTAGGTAGGAAAAATAATTTTCCCTCTACGCTTCTGAGTTCTCTGCTGAGACCTCTAATAAAAGACATTAACAAGAGAAAAACAAATGGACGTTTATTAACGTATGTACCTTATGTATACATGAGAGGTACCTGGGGAAAAATGAGTAACTTGAAGTAGCTTAGAATTCAGACTAAAATACCAGCTTCAGCTAACAACACAAAAGAGAAAAACTCTTGGGGAAGTCCGGTTGTGGAGAGGTTACCAGGAAAAGCAAGAATAAATTTGTTATGCAGAATTACGTTGGTATCTTCTCTGTTAATAAGGGTCTAAAGTTATCTCCAGGGATTAAATTAAACTTTGTCCTTCCTAGTAGAGAGAGGAAGAGGTAAATTTACATCCTGCTTTTAGGGAAATTGGGGGAATGCAGAGAGCTTTCTTATATCTACTTCTTTTCAGTTACCTTCAGCTCAAAATAATCCTTATGCCAAAATGATATATTTTTGGGTGGCATAGCCTGCTACCCTTCATAGCATATTCTACTTTAAAAATTTTACAAAGACATATATCCACCCAAATATATTGCTGGGGCCCCTCCCTGGGCCTTGTATAAGGGAGGGGCCCGAAGCTTAAGCTTTATTGGCTGTGTAGGCTTTTGAAGAGTGGCTCCTCCACTCTTCAAAATTCTTGGCTCGTGCCCCTGTAACAAATGACAAGAAGAGAAAAGGACAGTGATTTCTTACAAGTTTTATGTGACATAGGAACCTTCATAGGAAATGAAGACCTGAAGAAGTAAACCTGTGTGTTTGTATGTGACATTTGATGAAGAGTGCCGAGTTGTGAAAAAATGTGATAGGACAAAGGGTATGAGCGAAGTGTAAGTAAACTGGGGAAACAAGGCCGCCTTGTTCTACTTCCTCTCTGTGACTTTCCATCTTGGAGGTAAGGACGCTTCCTCATAGGGAGGACACCTCTCACGTGAGGATTTTTTATGACTAGCTTCAGGGGAGAAGGTCAGAGTGTCCTCCATAGGCCATTTCTCAAACGCCTTCAGCTTAAAATATTCAATATGCCAAGGTGCCATATTTTGAGGTAGCATGTCCTGAACCGCATCAGCTCCATGGTAAATCCTTCTCTGACCACACAACTGCTCTCCCATCCATCCTATTATTACCATAATAAATGATCTGTCCCTCTTTCTTCCTTCCCTCTGTTCTATATCAGATTGAAGGAACCAGTGACTTGGGATGGTTCCCACTGCCTATCCCCATTTGGGGAGATGTGTTCCCAGTACCCGGGGTTGAAATTCTGAATACATTTCCCACAGAACCATTGCTATACTGTGTAGGAGGTTCTTCGTCCTTTATGGATTAACTAAACCTTTTTAAAAAGCTACCCTGGGCACCTTGCCAAGACGTATAAATAGCTTTGTTTTCATGGGAAAATGTGTTTAAAAGTTCTAAACAACTAATTCACACATGAACTCTTCTGTAAATTGGGGAATGTCTACATGAATTACTGAGGCTTAAAAGAAGGGGACACACAAATCCACGCTGTCTCGGTCATGTTTGGTTGATTTGTAGCTGTATTACACTTACTCAGATTAAGTTTCTCACTCACTTTAGGGAGTAAACTTAGCATATTGTGATACACTTTGCTATCTTTCATCCATTTCCCGCAACGATTTAAAAGTTGTGTGTGAAACTGAAGATTGAGATTATACATTTTCAGCATAATTTTTTTAAAAATTTAAGACCTTTATTAATAGGTGCTTGCAGTTTGTTGACTTTTTTGAAAAAAATCAAGTTGTAAACTTTTATTACAAATTAAAAATGAAGTTCTTAAAAATCTCAGCTTGACCAGATGTGAAACAATTTAAAAGCCTTTAAAGGTGTATTGAGGAAAAAAACAGGCTTTTTCTCTTTTTAAATTAAAAAACACATTTGTCATTACCAAAAAGAGACATCTTTAGGTAAAAATAATAAAAAACCCATGCTGCATAGATAATGCAGATAGTTCCAGTATCTGGTAAATGGGCAGAAAGCAAGCACTTAAGGTTTTTAGCTCCAATCTTTTGTTCATTTCTTATTGCTGGAATTTCATAGTCATTTCTTCTTGTTGGGTGACTACACTACATGATGGTAGAGATGGTAAGCGGGCATTTGCTCAGCCCCACCCTGCTCAGCTTCTGGAGCGGATTAATTCAGCTGATGGATCGCTGCTTTTGTCGCTGCCATCTTGCTGTTTAGGGTTTTCTGGGTGTCTGCATTGGTAGTTGAAGTTACGGTTGTACCAATGTTGAGGTGGCTGCTGACCTCGCCTCTCATTTCCTTGATTTTCCTTATCTCCATTGCCATCCTCTCTAGGCTGTCTTTGGTGAGGAAGGCCCCTGCAGAATCGTGATCTATACTCCCAATATATACAGAGGGTGCCAAAAAAATGTACTCACATTTTAAGAAAGGAAAAAACTATTAAAATTATAATACTCAATATATACTGATAACAAAAGATGAATATAAGTCATGTTTGTACACTTTTTTGGCCCTGGGTATTCCGTCTCACCGGTCTACCTTGTTCTCCTGCTTCCGGTTGTCAGCACCCGCCATCTCTTCGTGCACAGCAGGGTTGGAATACGGTGGTCCACGTCCATAGGGCCTCCGCGTGTAGTAAGGTGGGAACCGTGGCCTGCGGTAGGGCCCCGGCTGTTGGGCCTCGCCTTCGGGAGCGCTCTCCGACCCCTCATTCTTTCCCCCACTGTCACTATTCTGGTAATTGCGTGGAGGACTCTTGCGACGTGCATAGCGTCTGTCATGGTTTACTTCCTTGCGCTGGAACTCCACCAGGGCCTGTGCCATTTGCCGCCTCCGCACCCTTTTCTCCTTCCACAACATCAAACTCCACAGTCTCCATCTCCTACACTGCGAAGGCACTTCCTGGGGTTACTGTTTATGGCAGCCTGGTGTGCAAATCCATCTTCCTTGGTGTCATTCCTGTTGAAGGAACCATATCCGTTTCTTATTGAACCATTTTACTGCTCCCAAAACCTTCCTTGCAATGATCTTGTCCCCCCCTTGGCAGGTGCTGGTGACGTAAGGCTGCGCCCCCGCTGCTCCCTGCGCCACTGCAGGTGGTGCCGGGTTTGGTGTCTGTAGTGCTGCTGGGGTGGGGGTGGGGGGCAGGCTGGGTCTCATCCTCGTGGCTCCTGGTTACCCGGAGGGGGGGCGTGGTGGGGGGGGCAGCTGCGGCTCCTCCCGGGGTGTGATGGTAACTAGGCCGTCAGCAATGGGGCTGCTCAGAGCTCTTTGGGGTCTGGCTTCTCTTCCGGCCACTCATCAAACTCAGCATCATCCTTATTTTTTAAAGACCAGTTGTTTCCACTGGTGGAAGATTTAGCCATGTTTAAATCACCTTTGTTTCTGAGCCATTAGGACGTAAAAAAGGGCACTCTACCTGTGCTGTGGCTGTTCCCCCGCCCCCCCCCCCCCCAGTATGTGTTCTGGGGGGAATCATGAAGGCCATTTACTTCTGCGTGAGAAAGGTGTCGAGACTCAATGTAAGCTTAAATTAGACTGAAAATGCCAATTCTCTTTCATTGACTCCTAGAGTGTACCATCATGATCATCGTTTCATAGGTAATGAATTTGAGGCCTAGAGTCAGTTGGTGGGAGAGTTGGGCCTAGAGCCCAGGTGTCCACACCAGCCCTGGCATTCAGAGATTTCTGGGGCTAAGCCAGAATATAGAAATTTGAAAGATGATTCCCTACTCTGGATCGCTTCCTATTTTGTTGTGTTTCTTTCTTTTTTTTTTTTTTTTGGTAAGGTAATTATGGTGTTGATGCCTCATAAGATTGTAATATTGAAAAATAGGATTATAGAGGAGTTAGGTGCCCAAATGCTAAATAGAAAGTGACTCAGTCATAGAAAAGAAAGCCAACTTTGCTTTATACCTTATGTGTTTTAGGGAGAATTCAGAGATTGGGCAGAAATGACATAAACTTAAGAGTTTAGGGTTTAAGGATATATAAGCAGTGTAATAATTATACTTTCCCCCATATTTTATATATCTTCCACAGTGCAATTCTCACTGACTTCAAAAAAAGCTCTATATGTGGACTTAGGAAGTAAGAGAGGAATGCAATGAAAAATCTTGGCAATTTTCAATTATAGTGCTTTTTACAAATAGAGTATTTTTGCTCTGTATAAACAAATAAGCAACACAGCACACCTTTCTTTACTATAACAAATTGGCTTCTACTTCAGTGAGATTTGAATAGCAACTGGGTAGAAAGTATTCCCACTGTATAGCACAAAAGTAAAGGGCCGCTGGGGGTAAGCGCAGCAGTGTTTTCCCTTTGTACTGCAAGTGCTTTGAAGAGTACAACAAGTATAGTTAGTTCAACCACAGGACTTCAAACTGTAGAGGACCAACCGACTTAGTGCTGGCTTGAAAATTTATTTTGCCTGCTGTCCCTTTGTGGAACTTTCTTTGTTTGAAGAAAAGTACCGGGCCTGGTTGAACCTGCACAAAACATGGAATTTGCAGGACCAGGGAATGATGTGTCCCCAGGGCTTCTTTACAAGCTGACTGGTGGTATGTAGCTTTTGGCTGGGCTTGCTCGTTGCGTTTTTGCACTTGGGGGCGCCATCAAGTGGCAACATAAGGAACTGACGCTGCTAGTGCAGAACCACTCCCTCTTCTGCCAAGCGTTGCTGAGAAGCAATGCTGCTTTATTTGAAGGAATGAATTTTGCTTCTTTATTCGGAGGAAGGCGGCTGCTTTGGATCAAGAATTATGGGGAAGTGATGAACTGCCAGTAATGTGGTCGGAGATGTGTCCAGCCATTGGATCCTTAAGCAGCCATTATATTTGGCATCCTCTTAAATCCAGCATTCTCAGAATTAGAAATTAATTTCAGGCTTTTCGTTACTGGAAAAAACTTCAATGTAATCTTTCAAATAACCAGATCATTTCCTCGTTTGGGGTAATAGCAATTGTTGCCTCAACTGTAGGATATACATAATGCTGGCTTAGATGATTTTTAAAGTCAAGAAACACTGATGAGGTATCTGCTGAATTCAGGGTAATATGCCCAGTGCTGGGCGTAATCTGAGGTCTCTGTCCTCGAAGCCCTACAGAATAGCTTGGGAAACAAGCGTATGAATGAAAGGTAGCAATGTGCCAAATGCCAGATACGTGGCATGGGTATCAGGTTTGGGGCTATCTCAAGGGTATTGTGCACAAAAACTGGGACTTGAGCCTTCAAGGGAAGAGAAACCTTAGCAGGTCGTGAAGGTATTTGAGAGCCAGAGGAATGGGCCAGTATGCGTGGGACTTGGGGGTAAGAAGTGAAGGGGCCAGGGTGACTGAGGGTTTTATTCAGGAAATAGCGAGTGGGGTCAGAGTTGAGATAAAGTTAGATTGGGAAAAACTGAAATGAGAGTTTGACTATATAAGAACGAGCCAAAGTAAGAGGGTAAACTATTGCATGGATGAATTACTCTTTGGATGTATCTGTGAGGCAGTTTTAGTGCTTTCCCTCCCCTCTTTAGGAAGTAGTAAAGCTATTAAATGTGTGAGTTGAAGGATTTGGGAGGAGTTGATCTTTAAAGTTTCTTCTATTCACAATTTATAGTTCTGTGAAATTAAATGTAACTCTTCTAAAAGAAACACATGTACAAGGAATTACATTTAGTCGTATTAACTTCAGTGGAAACAGCTGGCTCAGAAATTATAGTAGTAACTTCTAAGATCTAAAGGGTAACAACCAGACTTCTGTGATTTGGGTAAGAGAGAAAAAAATAAAATGAAACGAGGGTTAAGACTGTAGACAGAATGCATATTCCAAGATCTGGTGTACTTGCTGGAGAGATAGGTGGCAAAATTCTCTGCACTTTCTAGCAGCCAAGTCAGAGGGAACCACAACCAGCAGTTGCACAATTTGCAGTGACAGATAAATAGAAGCACAGCTACTGCCACACCTTAATCTTCAGAAACATGTCTTTCTATGTGGACTCATAAAGAGAATTCTCATGAAGAATTCTCTCAACAATATCACCTTAGTTGATGTAGTATCAACTGTCAAATAGTCATTATAACGTCCCCCAGCCTCGATTGGTAGCATAACAGCAAAATGCAGTTCAATGCAAACAACTTTCTGGGGACCTGAAACTATGCAGTCCAAGCAAGGCCATTTGCTGGAGCTCTAATTTAAGTCAGGAATAAAATGTAAGAGTATGTAAAGCAGTGATTCTTGACTAGTGATTCTCTTTTGGGTCATACGTTTGTTTGGGAAATGGATGATAGGTTTGGATCCCTCTCCTCCCCAGTGCACATATTTTTTATGTTATTTAATCACACCACATTTTCCTGTTAGTCCACAATTTCAGAGGGTTCACACCCTCCTTCCTACCCACCCCATTCCTTCGTAAACTCCTGGCTGCACACCCTTGGTCTAGAGTGGCAGGAGGCCTGCAGTGATCAAACGTGGGAGAAACCTGGAGTCCAAGGCCGTTTGTGCTGATGGGACAGATTCATCTGCTTTTACAGGAAGCGAAATTGAAGCTAAGATTGCTTTCCATTTATGAAAGTCGATGAGCTTGATGGGACATGTCTCAACAAAAGACGTTTATTCCACTTTGACAGGAATGTGGTCAGGAATGTGATTTTTCTTAGAGAGCAACTGAATCAACGCTATACACTAAAAAGGATCCCAAAGCTCCCTCTTACAGGGAAAGCTATGGTAATTGTAGCTCAGAGAAATTCTAAGGCAGGTGTTAACCAACAACCATCTGCGCTGCTTTAAAAAATACAAAAATGTTGGTATTTTTGGTGTTTGGTATTCTTGGAAAAGAGCTCATAGAATGTCTAGCTTCAAGCATTTGTAGCTTCTTGGTGAATTTAAAAATCATTGTGTAATAGGATCTTGGGAAGCTGAATGACTTTATTTGCTTTGGGGATTGTTTATCTTTGAGCCAGTTGCATGTTGAAAACATCTTGTTTATTTATCCAGTTATATTGCCTTAGTATTTTCATTAACTGTAGTTTCTTTTGCATTGCAGTGTTTTAATCTTGGGTGCTTCAGGCGGAGTTGGTA
Source organism: Rhinolophus sinicus (assembly GCF_057876585.1). Taxonomy (NCBI): domain Eukaryota; kingdom Metazoa; phylum Chordata; class Mammalia; order Chiroptera; family Rhinolophidae; genus Rhinolophus; species Rhinolophus sinicus. The sequence goes on from NC_142502.1 coordinate 48,139,543, forward strand.
CTTTTGCTATACAGGTAAGACCATTTCTTTTTTTCTTTTTATTTTGAAACGTGATTTATACATCCTGTTCTGGGGCTTCATGTAATAGGAGTAGTAATACATAAACAACAGAAATAATAAGACATGATGATAATGATAGCTTAAGACTTATTTTGAGCCACATGCGAGCACTTCACAAACATTAGCTTATTTAACCCTACTAGGCTGTTTTTTTCTTTCTTTCTTTCTTTCTTTCTTTCTTTCTTTCTTTCTTTCTTTCTTTCTTTCTTTTTTTTGAGGCAACATTGGTTAATAATATAAGTTTCAAGTATACAGTATTATAATTCAATATCTGTATATACTAAAGCATGCTCACCACCAAAAGTTTGGTTTCCATCTGTCACCATATGTTTGACCCGCTTTCCCTATTTCATCGTCCACCATCCTTCCCCCTCTGGTAACTACCATTCTGTTGTCCATATTGGTGAGTTCATTGTTATTTTGTTTTGTTTGTTTGTTTCTTTTTTTTGTTTGTTTTATAGTCCACATGTGAATGCAATTACATAGTTTGTCCTTTTCCTTCTGACTTACTTCACTTAGCATAGTACTCTCGAAACTTATTCATGCTGTCTCAAATAGCAATATTTCATTTTTTTATGGCAAGTCATATTCCATTGTGTATATGTGTGTATATGTATATCTATCACATCTTTATCCATCAATGGACACTTAGATTGCTTTAATATCTTGGCTATTGTAAATATTGCTGCAGTGAACACAGGGGTACATATATATCTTTTCGAATTAGTGTTTTCATGTTCTTCAGATAAATACCCAGAAGAGGAATTGCTGGATCATACGGTATAATTCTTAATTTTTTGAGGAACCTCCCTACTGTTTTTCATAGTGGCTGCACCAATTTACAATCCGCCAACAGTGTACAAGGGTTTCCTTTTTTCCCACATCCTTTCCAACACTTGTTATTTCTTGTCTTTTTTTTATAATAGCCATTCTAACAGGTGTGAGGTGGTGTCTCATTGTGGTTTTGAGTTGCATTTCCCTGATGATCAGTGCTGTTAAACATCTTTTCATGTGCCTGATGACCTTTATGTGTTCCTTGGAAAAATGTCTATTCAGATCCTGTGCCCATTTTTGCATTGGGTTGTTTGGTTTTTGGTGTTGAGTTGTATGAGTTCTTTATATATTTTGGATATTAATCTCTTATCTGGAATATCATTTACAAATATCTTCTCCCATTCAGTTGGTTGCCTTTTTGTTTTGTTGATTTCCTTTGCTGTACAGAAGCTTTTTCATTTGATGTAGTCCCATTTGTTTATTTTTGTTCTTGTTTCCCTTGTCATTGGAGCCAAATCCACAAAAACATCACTAAGACCAATGTCCAAAGCTTTGCACCTGTTTTATTTTATGTATTTTATGGTTTCAAGTCTTACATTAAAGTCCTTAATCCATTTTGAGTTAATTTTTGTATGTGGTGTAAGAGAGTGATATAGTTTTATTCTTTTGCACATAGCTGTCCAATTTTCCCACACCATTTATTGAAGAGAATTTCCTTTCTTCACTGTATGTTCTTGGCTCCTTTGTGATAGATAAGTTGCTCATGTCTGTGTGGGTTTTTTCCTGGGTGCTCAGTTCTGTTCCATTGGTCTGTGTGTCTGTTTTTCTTCCAGTATCATACTGTTTTGATTATTGTAGCTTTGTCTTAGAAATCAGAGAGTGTGATACCTCCAACTTTGTTCTTTTTTCTCAGGATTGCTTTGGCTATTTGGGGTCCTTTGTGGTTCCAAACAAATTTTTGTTCTATTTCTGTGAAAAATGCCATTGGGATTTTAGTAAGGATTGCATTGAATGTAACAGATTGCTTTTGGTAATAATGGACATTTTAACAATGTTAATTCTTCTAATCCATGAGCATGGAACATCTCTCTATTTCTTTGGCCTTCTTAAATTTCCTCCAACAATGTAAGACAATTTTTCAAATCTTGTGAATAGGAAGATTGTTATTTTTATGAATTTATTAATTCACATACATTATTTTTTCTTAAAAGCTGAAGGAAAGCCAGATTTAGTAAATTCACTGTAATTTCAGCTTGATCTTCTAAGAAGGAAATTTTCTAAGTAGAAGGAAGCATTGATCTTTCCAGTGGTTTTATATGTGAGTTTGTTTGTAGATGTCCTCTATAAGAAATACAGGAAATTTTTTAAGGAGGAAGATCATGGTTGGTACACGTGGATGGAGGTTTGCAATTTGGTAGGAACTGATAAGCTGATTCTAAAATGTACATAGAGGTGCCATAGCAATACTCCCCCAAAGTGATTTACAGATTCAGTGCAATCCTATTAAAATGATAGCTATGCTTTTTTTGCATAAATTGTCATGCTGATCCTAAAATGCATATGGAATTGCAAGGGATCCCAAATTGCCAAACAATCCTGAAAAAAAGACAAATTGGAAGACTCGCTGGCTCAATATAAAATTTACTGCACAATTACATTAATCAAAACAATGTGGTACTGGCATAAGGATAGACAGACAGATTAATGGAATAGAATCGAACATCTGGAAATAAACCCATACATCGATGGGTAATTGATTTTTGACTAGGGTGGCAAGGTCATTAAATGGGGAAAAGAGTAGTCTTTTCAATCAGTGGTGCTGGAACACCTAGATATCCACTGCAAAAAAAAAGAAAAAAAGAAAAAAGAACTTGAACCCCTACCTCACATCATATATGAAAACTAACTCAAGCTGAGTCAAAGAGCTAAAACCATAAAACACTCAGAAGAGAACATAGAAATAAATCTTCATGATCTTGGATTTGGCAACAGATTCTTCGATATGACACTAAAAACACAAGCAACAGAAGACAGAAACAGATAAATTGAATTTCATAAATTAAAACCTTTGTGCATCAAAGAACACTATCAAGAAAGTGAAAAAACAACATACAAAATGGAACCCAATATTTGCAAATCATTTGTCTAAATAGGGTATAATATCCAGAATATGTAAAGAGCTCTTACAACTCAACAACAGAAAGACAAATAATTCAATTAAAAAATTGAAATTGAAAAAACTCAGAAAAAAAGTAAAACGAGAAAACCATTTATCAATAAAGGCTAAACTTCATAGTAATTATACCCTAGTAGAAATAGAATGTGTAAACAGGAAAAAATTTAAATTACAAAAGAAACAATGAGATAGAAACCGTCAAATATGAAGATAGGAAAGAAGATTTTAATATATGGATAATAGGAGTCTCTGAAGAGGAAAACCAAAACAAGGGACTAAAACAAATACTAAAATGTATTATTCAAGAAACTTCCCTACTTTCCTGAAATTAAATGATTTAAAACTACATATTAAATGACCATAGCACTTATCAAACTAAAAAGATGGACTCAGAACAAGCAATATCAAGGAAAACTCTACTACAATTATTGGCCTTTAAGAAAAAGAAAATAAAAAATCCTTAGGACATCTTAAAAGAAAGAGCATATATCTTAGAAAAGAAGTAAAATTAGATTATCAGACTTTTGACAACAATGCTTTAATGTCAGTGAAAAATAATATGGTAACGTATCTAAGACACTTGAGAAAGAGTACGCTAAGAATTTTATATTCAGCCAAACTGGTCTTCATGTATAAAGGATACACAGACTGTTAATAACATGTAAGAACTTGGGCCGTATATTCTTCTGATCCTTTTCTAAGAAATCTATTAGAGAATGAGTTTCTGACAACTAAAATTACTAGAGACGTCAAACTAAGGACTGGTGGTAAATGTTAAATGTAGTTATCTGTAGAACTAAAACTAAATGAAGGCTTAGAAAGAGAGAGTATAGTGTGTAACAGCCATATGCTCTGACAAGGTAAATAAATATAAAATTACTTTTTTAAAACGGGGAAAATAGAGCATATATTAAAAATATTTTAATGCTTCCATTAATCATACTGATAGTGATAATAGTATTATTCAGAGACTATTATGTGTGTAATATACAGTAAAACAAATGGGTATTTACGACATATCATCTACCCATTTATGACATTTAATTCTATCATCCCTTGTGTTTTGACAGCCAGGATTTTAGGTGTGGAAGAAAAGATACAGATATAACAGAAAAGAGGTTAAATAAAAGCTGTGTAGTCTTGAATTTGAATTGGAAGTATCAATATGAACTCAAGAGATATTTTATATGTGTAAAGCTATCTCTTTTTATATGTGTAAAGCTATCTCTTTGGATATATCACTGCTATCCAAAAGAGTACAGAGCTTCTTGGAGAAATGGTAGATTTCAGATTTAGGGCACAAAATATACAAGAAATGAGCCTGAAATATGTTAGATGGCAAGGAAACTATCAAAGATTAGTCGAGTCATACCAAAAACACTCAGGAGCCAACTTGAAGAAAACTCCCAAAGATATGACAATTTGAGCTTCAGTAATAATAATAATTACAATAAATTGATACCCTTCAAATATATTTAAATCCATGAGTTCATGATGAAATATATATTTATGAGGTTTAATGTATTGAGCCAGTGTAAAGTTTTACAATTTAGTAATTCTGGATTCCAAGTCATTTAACATAAAAATGTGAAGTTTACTTAAGAAAATTAATGTTCTTCTTGTGTTACATCTAAGTCCTTACCCTCACACTCTATCATCTTCTGCTTGTTGATCCTTTCTTAGTCACCAGTGGTTACCTGTCCTGTTACGGGTACACACTTAGTTGACCATGATCTCTGAAGAGGTGACTTTGAATTTGCTCTTACAATATCTAAATGAGATGAATAATCTGGTGGATACAGAGAATTTCAGAAAACCTCCAAATCTTCTTCATCAATCTTTTGTATATTTTGGTTGACAGCAGTGTAGACGTCTAACGCTTTGCCATGAAATAGCATTCGGTAGTGATCATTTCTGGGAATATAGCCTTTATGTCCTTTATTTTCTGCCTTTCAAAATTAGCATTATTTTCTCCCAGATGACGAGTTGTTCTGGTAGCATCCCTTGTAGTTCTGTAATTTGGTTTCTGCCTGTGAAATAATGTGTCGATCAGATGGGTTTCGCTGATGTGTTCTTTCTGAGTTAACTGTTTAGCTTCTTGATTCCTTGATGTTAATAACGTTCCTTTGAGATCATGTCGTTTCATTTTTACAGTGGTTCCCTAAGCTTTCAGTGGTTCAACGACTTTGGCTTCAAGTCTTTAAACCTCTGCTTGTCTATTATCCTGAAGTTTGGCAAACTCAACAGCAAAGTTTTTCAGACCCTGCTTTAAATTTGAGGGCTCTGTACAGGCATACACGTTGATTTCATTCACCAGTAGGTCTGCTTTTTCTTGCATTCTGGCAGTTTTCCACACATGAGCAGAGAAGATTTGGCACAGCTCACCAAAATGCTTCTCCATCTTTGTGACAGCGTCTTGCACTTGTCTGGTTTGAGCATCACGGTTTCCCAGGCGGCACCTCAGTATCATGCCTCACGCACTGCCGGGACCCTGGACTGGGGCCCAATGACAGAGCTCCGAGTCACCCAGACACGCCCTGAGGCAGGAGCTGCCGCTGGCGGCTGGGAGCCCATCCTGCCCATAATGATACATTTTTTTAGGTCACTTTTGGAAGATGACAGGGAACCAATTTATTTTATAAACCTATAAAGGAAAATAATTATTTGTCTTGCCTTTACTATATGAACTACACACCTGAGTGAACACAACAGCGTTTCTTTATAAAAGTATGCCAACTAAATAAAAAAAGAAGAGCTAGAATATAACCACCAATAGACAGCTGCTAAGATAACAAAAAAGAGCAACAATCAGACATGATGTGCCTGCTGTCATTTTGCCTGACGTTATCCATCGTCTTGCTAAAAGGATTGAAACAGAAAATACAGAGGACAGAGCAGCGTGACTGGCCCTTGAATGTACAATCAGAAATTCCAGACTGTGGGAAACTCTGCAGGGTAAATGGCCAGGATTCTTTCACAGATAAATTATAAGGAAATGAAAGTATAGAAAAGGAGCCTATAGCTTAAAAAGAGACTTAAAAGAAGACATCATATTTTTAAAATACATGAGACTAAACTATAGTGTCTAGGGAATGCATAATTGGGTGATAAAACAAAATTTTATTTTAAATACAAGGAGATGGTTACTATAAATATCAGGATAATGATGAGTTTTCAGGAGGGAGGAGCTTGTGTTGGGATGGGCCACATAGAAAAGCTTTGGGAATGGCCGCTGGCTTTCTGTCTCAGAGTTTTGTCTGCTTTACAGGCATTTTATAGTAATGTTTCATTTTACACACACACACACACACACACACACACACACACACACACACACATATATATTTAAAGATAAAGCTGTTTTTAAAACCTTTTTCGTGGCTTTCAAAGATACTACATAGTTCTAAGTGGGAGAGGAAAGACTAGAAATTTGGAAAAAAATTCATGGAACTGTTTCAACATGTGACAAATTCTTCCTGAGGATTTAATACTATTTAAAGAAAACGCATATTAATTGTAGGGGTTTAGAACATAATTTCCTGTTTTTTCAACAGTTTCTTTTTTTATATATAGATACTGGATATTCATTATGTTCTTCACATATTTGAATTTGGTTTGACACTTGCTGTTGAAAGCAATGTGTCATACCCAAGTGTCTCTGTTTGCCGCCCCTACCTATAAATCACAAATTGTATGTGATGTCTCTCCTAAATGTTTTAATTCCCCTTAGATTTCCAGGGCATATAAACCCTTGGTCAATATTGCTTTTAAAAGTGAGGAATTAGATAAGATTATGAATGGTTTTAAAATACTTTATTTTTGTATTTAACAGATACTGTATTAGCACCTATGTGTGCCATGGAGTGGGGGTTTAATAGTGAATAAAACAACCGTAGATCTCTTATATTCTAGTGAATAGCTTATATAAGGAAGCTCAGGAAACTGATACTCAGGACAGGATGAACAAAACAGTTGATCTCTTATGACCTATAACTATCAATACAAAAATTTCTCGGTGAACTTCAAGAAATGATTCTCAAATTAGGTTGAGAAGGGCCCCCTTTAATTCTACAAAATTGTCATTATAGAAAGGAATTATAGCAATTTTAGAACAGGGTGCTTTCTGGATACTTAATCCCGAATAACATTACAATTTAGTTTTTTTCCCTAAATATAAGTCTAGTTATTCCTTATTATTTTAAAATATAAGACATCTGCATTTTAAGTCTTGGAAACTATTTATTTAGGTCTTCTTACTCCAAAGGTAATCCATGTATAAAAATAAAATTCCCCTTCTTTTCTTCCACTTCTTTTTCAAAGCACCTTTTCATTTATTACCTTAATACTCATAGCTGTGTGCTTTGATACAGCTGACTGACTGAAGACTGTACTAATACTTATGAGATGAAAATGAAGAGATGCATTTTTATGTTCTGGACACGTGTAAAATTGTCACTTTCCAAAGACCTGTGCCTTTTTTTTTGGTTTTTGTTTTGGCTACTTACCTTTGTTATCATTGAAAACACTAAACTTGAGGTTATCAATTCCTGTCTTTTCTGATACTCATGAGGTACCCAGCCCTTCTCTAATTGGATTGGTTATAATTTCATGACAACAAGGAGACTGGCTGTCTGGTCCAGGGAAAATGAGATCTATTTCTTGGAATTGTCTTAGTGAAGAAAAGTTTAATCATTTTTACTAGTCTCTGACAGATGGCTTCCTGTAGTTCTTGTTAAGAGTTCTCTAGAGATTATAATGTACACATAATGCCAACTATTTTTTTTTTTTTTTTTTAAGGCAGTCAGTTTTCTACTTTTCCCCTTTTTCTTTTCTTTTTTTTTTGGCAGGTAGTGAAAGCATGGGATGCTCATGTGACAGCAGTTTGCTCTCAGGATGCCAGTGAACTTGTAAGGAAGCTTGGGGCAGATGATATAATTGATTACAAATCTGGAAATACGGAAGAGCAGTTGAAATCTTTAAAACCGTATGTATTAAGACAATATTCACATTGGGATGGTGGGAACAGGGCTAGTTGATAAGCAAGCCTGAGGTGGTTTGGTGACCTTACAGTCAGTTTGGAATCTTCGAGAAGAACCTGTGAAAACCCTCCTTGTCCTTAGAAGTCATTGAGGTTGGTTTCTGTTTTAATTCCAGGTGTTAATATAGCATAGTAACATAATGTGATATGGACTGAGGAAGATATTTTGCTTACATGGTCTTTTGCTAATTTTTAAGTTAACTTTTATTGCTGGTTTATAAGAGGTCTGAAGGCAAAATTGGAAGTGTGTTCCCTTCGGGCATCTGTCACCACAGGTGAACATAGAGCAGTGCTTGAAAATATATGCTTAGCACTAAACATGCCTTTAGTGTTTGGGCTTATTAATAAGGGCTTCAGAGAAACAAAGGCAGCATAACTATTGGTGATGGGAACACTAGAGTGTTCTTGGAGCATCTGAGCACCAGGCTGTGGTTTGGCCGAAACAGGAGCAGATCTGGGAGTTCTGTCAGGCCCTGTTGATCCTGACGGGCCCGGGCAGAAAGAGAGGGGGTGCTTATTTAATCTGGTCTTCATCTGGCCCAGACAAAGCCGAAGCTGAGAGGATACCTTCCTGCCTGTGTGTCAGTTCCAAAGGCTCTGTGGGCCTCCAAGATCTGTCTTCTAGATAGTGGTAGTTTCGGTTGATCTCATACTTTCTGCTGCTTCTAGGGAATAGCAGCATGAGACTGAGGCCAAGGCCAGCCCATTCCCCTCCCTCTGCCATAGGTTTTATTCATGTCTGGGATTTGTCGTCAGAGAACAGAGAACGTGACAGGTAGAAGACTGGAGCACACCCTGTCTAGCCTCCCGCACCTGTGCTACCATTTGCTCCCCGCATCTCTAGCTAGGGGTCTTGTCCCTTTTGCTTGCCCCTTTCCAGTAGGGGAACCTCACTGGGTTACAAGTGCAGGCCATTACTTTTTTCTGACAGCTTTAGTGAAAATTGATCTTTGTAACTTCTGCCTGGAGTTTGGCCTCTGAATCCACCTAGAATACATTTGTTCCTCCTTCCAACTTGCAGCTTTTTAGATTTGAATCTTAGAATTTTATAGCAGGAAAGGACTTTGAAATCTTCTGTCCAACTCTGTCATGTTATAGTTGAAAATATCAGGGGCCGAGGACTTAGGAGTTTCTGCATGCTCAAGTTCATGCTGCTTAATTATTGGTGGGAGAGATGGGTCGACAACCTGGTGTCCACACTTCTTTTTCAGGCAGTGCCTGTTCTGTAATACCAGGCTGCCCTTGAATTTTATTTAAAATAAGTGTCATTTTTGTTTATTTAAAATTTGGGAAGGAAGTAGAACTTAAAAGCAGAAACTTTAGAAACTTAAACTCATAAAAATAATGTTCTATTCTTTTTTAATGAGAACAATAGCCTTCTGGTAAGGTCTCTCTCCTGCACTCATATCTTTCAGTTGTTACTTGCTCATCTTTTAGTCCCAGGAAAGACTCAAGAGAAGATCCTCAGAGTTGGCCAACACTGGTTTTTAGAAGCTCTGATGTTTGACTTCATCCAGATGAATTTAGAAGGGAAGAGGGATTTACCAAAAAGGAATTTATCTATTAATTTGCTTAGTTTATAAGTATGCATTTTCTAAACAGATCTTTGTTTTCAAGTATTTAAAAGCTTCATTGGGTTTGATCTATCCCTTTTAAGTAGAATGTTGCGATTTATAGCAGTTTTTAATTCGATTTAAGGGGTTAAATATCTGTCAGTTCCTGTGGATTTTCTTGGCGTGTTAGAGGAGAATCAAAGACTGAGAGCAGGCTGTTGATATATACGTTGTCCTTATGCTGTGCATAAAACGAAAAACTAGAAAGTTCCAGAAGGTGAAGAGGATGCTTCTACAAGCAGTTCTGACTGTGGAAAGAATAAAAGCAAATCATTCTTGTGGGTGCAAACCGTATATACTTGTCTTTCAACTATTCTTGGGCACTAAACGTTGACTTATATTGGCTGGATAGCTTTGCAGTTTTCTATAGAGCTTGAGTCACGGTTCCTCAACCTTGGCAACCTTAGTTTTCAACTATTGACATTTTAGGCTGGATAATTTTTTTGTTGTGAGGGGCTCTTCTGTGCATTGTAGGATGTTTATCATCATCCCTGGACTATAGAGGCTAGTAGCCTCTTCTCACCACCTTCCGCAGTTATGACAACTAAAACTGTCTGTAGACATTGCCTAATATGTCCCGTGGGGGCTAAAATCACCTTTAGTTAAGAACCACTTGTTTAAGTCATTCTTTTTTATTATTAAATTTATTGGGGTGACATTGGTTAGTAAAATTATATAGGTTTCAAGTGTACATTTCTATAGTACCTCATCTATATATTGCATTGTGTGTTTACCACCCAGAGTCATTCTTAATGTATTAGAAAATAATACGATTTTATTCCAAAGGAAAAAAAATCAGTCACATTTGACTTACCTTGGAGAAAAGCCAGGGACTTGGTGAGTGGGTATGCCCTTTTCTCCTTTGCAAAGTACCACCCCTCTGTTGGATGGCACAGAGCAGCTTAGTTTGTGAGCTGTCCCTGAAATGTGATGAGACTGAAGGGGGATTGGAGCCCTGGGAAAAGACTCACAAGAATGTTTTTATTTGATTCTTTCTCTCCAGGTTTGATTTTATCCTTGATAATGTTGGTGGATCCACTGAAACCTGGGCTCTAAATTTACTCAAGAAATGGTCAGGAGCCACCTATGTGACTTTGGTGACCCCTTTCCTCCTGAACATGGACCGATTGGGCATAGCAGACGGCATGCTGCAGACAGGCGTCACCGTGGGTTCGAAGACATTAAAGGTAGGGAGGAGTCTCGGGTGGGGAGAGCAGGCAGGTGTCTCATGCTTCTGGAAATTGATTTCCACCTCGCCGGTTTCTTTTATCTTGGAGGCACCGTGACACATGGGCTCTGGAGTCGCACCCTTACAGGGTTCCAATTCTGGCCTCCACTTAGTAGCTGTGTGACCCTGTGCAAGTCACTTAATGTCTCTAAGCCCCAATGTCATCACCGGTAGAATGAAGCTGATAGGATATCTGCCTTACTGCATGTTGTGAGGATTAAATGAAATAATCCATGTGAAGAACTTGGCACAATGCTTAGTACATAGAAAGCGCTTGTTAAATGTGAGACTTTATTGTTAGTATCTGATTCACCCTCTGCCTTTTTCTTGCCTGTACCTGAAGGCGCTGTCTCTGTCTTCACCAGTCTTAACACATACAGTCTCCTGTACAGGAAGGTGGAAACTTTATTTAAAGACAGTGTGCAGCTCCCTGTTTTTGTGGTGGTAGGATTGGGACACGCCAGTGATTCCCAGCCCGGGGCTCTCAGACCTTCAGCCGTCCATGGGCATATTTTGAATTTCAAAAACCTGAAGGAAATTGTAGTCTTACTTCAGTCAGCCTGCAACGCCTCATAGAAGCATCATGCCTTTTCTTGAATGGTATCAACTTGTCCTAACAATGCACATCCCATGTGAATCCGAAACTAGCTATTGATGGCATTCTGAGAATTTCTGAGACTTGATTATTCAGCACGTCTGTTAATGAGGCTGCTTTTCCCAGTGCTGTAGGGAGTTTTATCACTGAACTGAACACATTCAGTGTGTGGTGGGCCTCGGAGACTAGACTAGATCAGCCTTAGTTATAGGATTGATGCAGAGCTGAGAGTCTGCTCTCTGCTTACCATGATAGCCTGATGTCATCACGGTGGTGACAGGGGCTCAGATAATTCTGTGTGATACACTGTGATAATTATAAATCATTAGTTTAGAATCTGAAATTAATGTTGACATGGAATAAGTGATACAAAAAAATGAAGATAAATTCTGTTTTTCTAATTAGACAAAATACTTCAGACTCAGGAAAAAAGCAGTAGGAGGTTCCTCTGTGGTAAAAATGTTGTGAGTCACTGTGTCAATCCAGCCACGCTGACCCGTATTTGTGAGATGACTGACTTGGTACTTAGCTATAGCTTCTTCTATGTTCTAGAAATTGGGACCTTTCCGGGAGTGAAATTTAGGGCTTTGGTCTCTCATATTCTATGTACTCACTGAATACTTAGAAGTCGTAAAGAAGAGCCATGATCGAGGAGACCACGACTCAATTCTTAGGAACTATGTATGGATAATAGAGATGAACAAACCAGCACTGTACTCCAGGTTCTTTATTTTCATTTGATTGAGACAGCAGCCAGAAACAGTGTCCACAGGGTGCTTTGTGGTAGAGAAAGGGATCGGGATCTTAACTGTCCCTTATCTCTTCTTTCCCTTTTCACAAATTCCAGGCTTTCCAAGTGCTTTAAAATATAAGTTTAAGTTTTCTATAAGATTTTACACTTTGTGCTCCAGTGAGACCTCTCACAAGTTAACCTTCAGCGTTGTTCTCAGAGAGTAAAACAGGCCCCGCTCTCGTCATGTTCCCTTTCCCCCTGCTTGAAAGATGATAGTGGTATTCTCATGTGAAAACCTTTTAAGTAGTTTCTGATGTCTTTCTGAGAATGTGCACAGTTAAAGCCTCATTGTAATGGCTCTCCTGCCTGCTTCGGTTTACTCTCTCCTGCAATGGCCTGGAAAAAATACAGACCCTTAGAGCAGAATATAAAAATTCTGCTGTTGCAGACCAAAAGTTTCACTTTACAGGGCAACCTGCTGTAAAGAATTATAGACGCGGCAGTTGTGACTATTGCTGTTCCTTCTTTAAAATCCTAAACATTACCAGCATGTTTTAATTGTAGTCTCTAAGGCCAGATCTTAGCGGGAAGAACATGAACAGGTCTTCTGTGATTATATGAACTGGGCTGCCTGTAAGCTCGGGACGATCTCAGTGCTTCTGGTATCTAGCTACACGAGACTTCAAACAGTATTTTTCCTTTTCTTTTGTAAGTGTTACCTAGACGAATGTTTCCCAACCTCTTTCATGCTCTGACACACATAGAAAATGATAGCATTTGAAGAGCATATTGAGGCTGCTCTGAGCCAAGAGCAAACTACCTGGAGACTCTGCCAGCCCAGGTTCTGCCTGGCTACCCCAAGGGCTGCCGGGAGTCCAGGTGTCATCGCACCTGTCCTAGGGTAAGCTTGGCGGTGTTTGCATCTATGGTCCTCGGATAATTATTAATGGTGCCTTCTTTAACTTGCACAATTGTCCCAGGTCAGACAATAAACTGTAGGGTCACTCAGCCAAACCAGTAAGCCAGTCCTGGTGCACCTGTTGCAATGCTCTGCCTAGACAACAGCATGGTTTTGACTTTCTACAGTCTTAACTCTGATTTGATATTGCCCCAGTCTTTCCTCAATAAGCTTTACTTTTTAGCACTAGATAAATATGTATTGAAAACTTGCGGTGTATCAGGCACTTTACATACGTTTTTCTTTAATCCTTCCAACAACCCTGTGCGCTGGGGATGGTATCACCACCTGCAGGCCAGGAAACAGGCTGAAAGAAGTAGCTCGACCTAAGTGACACAACTATTAGGTGCCCGAGCTAGAGTAGCAGGGCTGTTCCGTTGCACTTGCCAGCTTCATGCCATGGTAGTGGTTTCTGTCATGCTGAGCGGTTGTGAGACAGAGGTGAGCTCGGGCAAAAGACGTCTGAGCTCTCCCAGTAGTTGGTCGCAGGTGCGGGGAGGGAGGCAGTGGTGGTGGCTGGCCCCGTACTGCCTCTGGCTAGCTCACATCTGGTGTAGCGTAGTGGGGCAGGTCATTGGGGTGTCATGGAGAACCTCAGCTCACTTGTTATGTTGATCGTGACCTACCCTACCTCCCACATGAAGAACAACAATCAAAAGTGGGGCTGGCAGGAGAGTGGCCTCAGTGTGAGACTTTTGCTTATCTTCACCTGCTGTAGCTCTAGGGGGCGACCCAGCCATGATGAGTAAGAATCTTTACACTTTGTTTTACCTTAAAACCGTCTTATTATTCTCAGAGCCAGTAACGATTCTGTGATTGGATTTCTTATCTAAGATCATATTTTGGTGCCTTACTGCCCCCAAAGAATTCTTGAATTAGGTAAAAAAAACTCTTTTTACCTAATTTTTTTTGCTTTTAGGCTTTATTCAAACCTTAATAGGGAAAGCCTGATAGGGAATTGAGTGTGTAAGACTACTTAGACTATCATTTTAAGGAGGTTCCTGTGCTTACTTGCTTGTCAGTCACGGTTTAGTGAAGAAGCCTGAGTTCACGTGGATATTTCTTTGTTCACTCAGTGATTTATTAAACATTTATGGAGCCTCCACTATCTGTCAGTCATGTGCTCAGGTGCTGGGCATACAACTCATTGTGTCAGCGGAAAATGGCTAATCAGTTTGTCTTAGTCATCCAGAAAATACTTCTCCCTTAATTTGCATTTAATGAGATTTTGTTCTTTCCTGTATTTGACATGTCTTTTTTCTTTTTCCCCAGCATTTCTGGCAAGGAGTCCATTATCGCTGGGCCTTTTTCATGGCCAGTGGTCCAGATCTAGATGACATTGCAACACTGGTGGATGCAGGAAAGGTAAGTGCAGCCCATTGTATTATTGCTAAAGCGTTCCTTGTACTGTTGGTGACCTGCCCACCAAGCCTAGTCAGTGGGAACTGTCCAGAGGTCGTCTCAGCCAGCATACATGCTGCTTACACGGCCAAGTTTAAGTGCTGTGTTTTGGGTTCTGTCTCCATGGGAATCATAGGCATAGACTGCTGTATCTGAAAAAGAGCTCACACGTTCTAGTCCAATCCCGTTGGTTGATAGAAGAAGACACCGGCCCGGAGAGGTTATATGGTTTTCCCAAGGACACTAGTTGTTAGCAGAGCGGGGATCTATAGCTGGGCTGTTAATATTTTGGTGATGGTCGTGAAAAGAAGGCACCATGAAGGCAATATGTACAAAGTGGGGGCACACGTGTGAGTTTACAATAGACCTGCTTCTGGATCTTCTTCTGTCTGAGGGCGAGGCTGCTCTGAAGGTAAGTGGGTTTCCAGATGAGCGAGGAGAACAAACACTGTAGAACCTAACCCCCAATAGGAATGGACTAGAAGTCAGGTCTCTGGGTCTCCTGTTCTCAGGCTGGTGTAATAAAATTGAGGGCAAATAAATGGTATGCCTGAGAGAGTCAGTGAGCAGGACGTGGTGAGGATGGATGGAGATTGGAGGGGACAGCTGGTTGTTGTTTTCTGACTACTTGTGCCTGTCCTGCTGTGAGCTTGGTGGGGAAGGACCGCTGCTTATCATCTGGTCGTTTCTTTTTGGGTGTCAAAGCCTTTCGGGGAGGCTGGGGGTTGAAAGGTGCCTCAGTGACTGTCCGCTTGTTTGGGTTCTTACATGGCCTTAATGGCCCTGACATTCCACCTCTGGAGGAAGAACCCAGAAGGCAAACTCATGTTCTGGTGCTGAGACTCATGACTTCATTGAGAGATTATGGAATATAGGACGGAGAACCTTGTACAGCTCAAAGGGTTCCATGAGGGTGTAGATAAAAATGATTCTCATGTTACAGATGAGAAAACTGGCTCAAAGAGATAATGGGACATGCTCGCGTTTGCAGAAATGGGACCAGAACTACACGTCCTGGCTCTCAGTCCTGTGCTTTTCCCTCTCCACCATTCGGCGGCTTTCTTTGTGCTCGAGGCTGACGGAGGACTGCAGCTTAAGTTGTCTTATCCTTGTCATTTTACACTGGGCAGGGAAAGGAGTGGGAGCAGGGCCAGCATTACCGCCCCGTGAGCCATGCTGAGCCACTTGCAAAGAGCCCTCTGCGATGTGCTTGCTTCTGCTGGCACCTGCCCCCTGCTGGCCCATTATTTCATCTTTCCATTTCAGTTTTGGAATCGAATGTTTTTAGGAACTACTGAGTGCTTTTTGTGCATTCAGGTTTCTTTTTTAATTCGTTGACAGCAAAGGAACTATTATTAGGTTGGTGCAAAAGTAATTGCGGTTTTTGCACTTCTTTTTTTTTAAATTTTTTTTTTTCTATTGGGGAATCTTAGGGAACTGTGTGTTTTTTCAGGGCCCATCAGGTCCAAGTTGTTGTCCTTCAATCTAATTGTGGAGGGCACAGCTCAGCTCCCAGTCCAGTCGCCGTTTTCAATCTTGAGTTGCAGGGGGTGCAGCCCACCATTCCATGCGGGAATTGAACTGGCAACCTTGTTGTTGAAAGCTCGCGCTCTAACCTCCGGCAGCTCAGTGGCAGCTTGTTGCCTTCAATCTAGTTGTGGAGGGCGCAGCTTGCTGGCCCATGTGGGAATTGAACCAGCAAACCTTTTGTTCAGAGCTTGTCCTCTAACCCACCTGAGCCATCGGCCACCCCTGCACTTACTTTTAACCTTTTAAACCGCAGTTACTTTTGCACCAACCTAATATATGATAGAAAAGGCCTGCTACTCTTTCCCAGATTGTTTGGTTCCAGGTTTGTGTGCCTTTTCTCAGGTTTCTGAGTCTTGATGTGTCCTGGGTAGACGGGGCACAGCTTTACTGTGACTGTAAAAGTTCCTCTTTGTGGGGTTCTTCCCACATCCCACAGGATGCGTATTTTATTTCTAGGAAGAAAAAGTGAACTTTCGTCAGGTAACTGGGTCCGTAGTTCTGCACAGTGGTTCATGTGGTCAGAGGCTCCCTAGCCGGAGGTCGCTGTCCTCCGAAGTCCACCCTGTAACTGTGCTTGTGCTCATACCTGCTCTAGGCTGTCCCGTGCTTACCACTGCTGCTCTGCATTCAAAAGACTGTGACACATTCTCACTCTACTCTTTACGAAAAAGAAAACAGAGGTGACTTGTGTATATGTACGTATTAAATATGGCAGATAACCGACAGAATGGCTAAAGGAGGACATGATAGAAATAAAGATACCCTTGAAGTGTCCTTGAATGAGGGGGAGTGAGGAAATATTTCTTTGGCCTTTGATTCTCTCCTCTCTTGACCAGGATTACTTGAGCTCCGGACTAATTTCTGACAGCGAAGGGCTCAGGGACTGTGGGAGTTGATGCCATGATGAGGCCAGCCGTCCTGCTTCTTTGTGGGTGTGACAGGTCACTGACTGTCTACACTTGGAAATTGGAAAGGATTACGGGACAGATCTATTTACACATTGTGTGGTTAGGGAAGACTGTTCAATTGGACAAGGACTTTGAAATTCTTCCAAGCTTTGGCTGAGTGCTTAACGAATCTCATTAGCAGCTGTCTGATAGAGGAGCAGTGGTTGTTTTTTGACAGTGGGAAGCGTGAACCGAAAGAGCGTCCTACTCTTTTAAAATACTTTAAGTTTTTGAATAGAGATACATTTGCAAGGTTCAAAATTTAAAAGACAGGAAAAGTAATTCCATGAAATCTTCCTTTGACTCCTGTCCCTCCCTCGGTCACTGAGCGGCTCCCTGACAGAAACAACCAGTGTTACCAGTTTCTTGGGCATTCCAAAGACGTTGTATGTATCAGTGGGCCGATAGAATACAAAGAATGATTTATAATTAGCACACACAGTAGAATAGGCTGCTACTGAAATTGTTCCTAGTGCCTACAGTTTATTGGCATTTTCTCCTAAGCACAATAAACATTTTCTGTTTTTACACTATTTAGCAAACTTTTTTTTTTTATGGGAAGCAAAAATTATATTCAGGTCAAACATATGTCATTGATTAGCATACTCAGAGATTAGAAACAGGAAAACCTAACGTATATCTGGTTTACTGTCCTCACCTCCCCTCACTCCCCAGCCTATCATTGTGTCACATTTGGAAAGACAAAGGCCTGAGAGATTAAATGACATGTTCAAGGTCACACACCTAGGAAGGGCCCGGGTCCCCTCTAGGACAGTTTCTTCCACCACGCTTTGCTGCCTTTAAGATCGAAGAAATAATAGTTAAACAAACAAACAAACAAACAAACAAAATCCCTCATAGAACCTTCATTGTTTTCTGCTTGCGTAGTCATCCAAACAAACATTAGATAGGTGGAATTTGAATTCTGTCTACAAAATCCTCTTCTTGAATTTCTCAGTATCTTGCAGGCCTGAGAGGAGGTGGTGAGACAGTCTTTAGACCATAGTCAGCCACTGATAAGAATGACTGTGCTTTGAGAGAAAATATTTATACATACGTGCCTACCCTGTTTCCCTGAAAATAAGACCTAGCCAGACAATCAGCTCTAATGTGTTTTTTTGGAGCAAAAATTGATATAAGACCCAATCATATATTATAGTAAAATGAGACCAGGTCTTATATTAAATTTTGCTCCAAAAGAGTCATTAGAGCTGATTGTCCGGCTAGGTCTTATTTTCGGGGAAACACGGTATATATGCATGTATTAGTTTCCTTTTGCTGCTGTAGCAAATTACCATAAATGTTGTGGCTTAAAACAACACACACTTATCATCTTACATTTCTGGAGGTCAGAAGTCCGGAGTGGGTCAGCAGGGCTGTGTTACTCTAGAGGCAGCCTGCGGGGGGTGGGGGGGGTGTTTCCTTGCCTTCTCTAGCCCCGAGAGGCTCCTGTATTCTTGGCTCATGGCCTCGCATCACTTTGACCTCTTTCCATCATCACATGTCTTTCTGACGAACTCTCCTGCCTCCCTCTCATAAGGACCCTTGTGATTACATTGGGCCACACAGATAACCTCCACATCTCAGATCCTGAATGTAATCCCCTCGGCAAAGCCCCTTTTGCAGTGTAAGTTATCCGACTCACAGGTTTTGGGGATTGGGATGTGGGACATCTTTGGGGGATCAATTCTGACTACCACAAACATAAAATATCTCGAAAGATATGAAAGAAACTTGAAATATTGGTTGCCCCGAGGAGGCAAGCGAGATGGCTAGGATTGAGTATTGGCAGGGAGACTTTTTATTTGTACCCTTTCATCTTTGTGAGTATGTTTCTTTGCACACATATATCCTTCCTATAATTATTAAAGACCTTCAATGTTATGTACTTAACGTCCACAGGCCTATTCAAGATCCTATGTGACCAGTCAAGCTTCTTGGTTGAATTGATGATATAGATATCTCAGTTTATTTCTTTATTTTAGCCAGCATCAGAGTAGCTCTTATGTAATTTATCTGAATTTCATTTAAAACATTTACTGAGGGCCTGCTAACTCTCTGCTTTACCCAGTAGGGTGTGTGGAAAGATGCATTGGCAACGCTGAGTTACCTTCCAAGCAGCGTTGTCTGCTAGAACTTTCTGTAGTGATGGACATGTATTCTGCACAGTGCAGTATGGTAGCCTCTGGCCACGTGTGGCTACTGAGCACTTGAAATGAGGTTAGTGCAACTGAGGGTCTGAATTTTTTCATTTTACTTTTGATTAATTTAAATTAAAATAGCCACGTATGGTTAGAGGTTTCCATATTGGACAGTGTGGCTTAAGAGAAAAATATACTAAGTTCTGAGTCAGGCAATTTTTCATACCCCTGTTGGGATGGCCTGGCCCTAGTTTAAGCAACTAATTACATTCCAAAACTTTAAGCTCCTTATGTACAACTGGATATTTTCCTCCACAGAAAGACTGTAACGATTAGGGATCGAGTCCCCAGAACCCCTAGAAGAGGGTTATCTTGCGAGATATGGCAGCAACCTCATGGCTCTCACAGTCTTGATGCTACTGAAGTTTTCTGATGCTATTGGAGTTATTTCTGTGGGGAAACGGAGGCCAACTTTCTCCCTCCACCTTCTGTTAGGAGGAGGAATGCCTTTTTTCAGGGGGACCTAGGGACAAGTTCTGGATGCTTTCCAAAAATGGGCACATTTACTCCCTTGGAGAGCACCCCTACCCCATTCCCCATCCCCCATCTCACCACCTATCTTCCAGCTTTGAGTTTTCCATTTGGGGCAGGAAGTTCCAGAAATAGGAAATGCAAGCAAAGCTCACCTCTTCCTTTTGTCTTCTTTGTATCTCCTTAGTTTAAGAACGCTTCTTTCCCTTTACCCTGACCCTGGAAATATTGATCTTGTCACAGAGCTCAGGACTGTACCAGTTCAAGCGGTAGTGGTCCTGCCCCGCCTGTCCTGGGTCCCTAGTGTCTGCCCACAGCTGTGCACTTGGACTCATGCCAGGAGCCTTACGTCTCCCTTGGTGTCTGTCATTTGCTTGCCCTCCTCACACATTCCACTCTCTGAGAGGTCTGGCGTCTGTGCCATCGGAGGTCAAGGCCGAGGGTGTGTGGAAGAAGAGGGCCGGCTGGGACTCCGGCTTCCTCCCCACACGCACTCAGGCCTCGCAGTAAGGAAATCGCGAGTACTGGCCTCTGACTTGCAGTTCGCTTTCCTAATGTACCCAACAGGCTCGCTCACATATTTGGATCCCCTTTAAGCTCTACCGTTCTGTGATTCTCACTGGGAAAATGGGAATTGCGGGACACCTCTGCCTCCTGACACAGCTGCCTAGATGATGGCCTTGCTCCACCAGCTCTCGCGTGCTCTTGTGGGGAGAGGTTTTTCTTTCCTCTTCCCCTCCAGGAGCACAGAGGTTTCTTTCTCAGAGGCAAGGAGACTTGCCTCTCAGCTGGTAAGCGGCGGTATTGGAGGCCTCGGAGGGAGGTCTCTGTGTTCTCATCGAGGGGATGTCCGGCAACAAGTGCCAAACCCTGGGGACTGGCTTCCTACAGCCTTTGTTTAAGGAACGTACGGCACAGTCAGCAGACCCTGCATGGGGGTCCAAGCCTGGAATGAGTGCTGCTGCCCTGGCATCTCCTGGTCAGCTGCCAGCCCAGTGAGTAGCCAGAAGTGTTATAACAGGGCCATCGGCTTATAACAGGGCTCCCCTGTGCTGGGTGGACTGTAGCAGTGTCATCACATAACTGTCCACACATCACTGCGAGTCACCTTCCTTTCCCCTCTCTGGGTTTTTGCTCTGATCCTTTTGTCCATAACAAACAAGTATTGTCCGTCTGATGTGAGGCTGTAGGTCGACACTGCCTCATTATCCAGTTAATCTCCGCTGCTGTCACATATTCAGCCAACAGTGGCATTTGCCTGCTTATTAATGGAAAGCCTTTTTTTCATTGTCACTTATGGGAAGAGTTGAATGACTCATTATGCCACAGTCAGCCTTCTGGGGTCATTCCCTGCAGTGGCCTGACCAGCCCGATTAAAGTGCAGGCACTATGGGCTGCCTGTGTCATCAGGTCCGGATCTGCGTCTCCCGTCAGAGCTGTAAAGGAAGCATAGCTGCATGAGCCGCGGCAGTTCATTCTCCAGTTCAGCAGGTGGATTCACAGCTCCTTTGTGATCTCTGGTAACACTGCTGCTCTGTCGGTTTCATTACTAGTGTCCCCAAATGCTCAGTGATGAGTTATTATTGCCTCCGTTTTCTTGATTTGTCTCCCAGGTGCCTGTTTTGTGTACCTGCTCTGCCGAGCACTTAGAAGGCACGCAGTCAATCTCTGTGGCATGAATAAATGTGTGGGACCCTAAGAATATGGCAAAAGGCTGCTGCGATTCCCACGCTAGTGTGCAGAAAACTCCCCTGGGAAGCTTATTTAAAATGCAGTGTCTCCACTCCTAGAGATTCTGATTTAGTTGTTCTAATGGGAGGTCAAGGACTCTGCATTTTAAGCATACTTCAAGTGACTCCTTCTCAGGTAATCAGCATCCAGAAAACAATGTCCCAGGAGCTTTACAGAGAGTGGTGGGTTTTGGTGGTTTCATGAGGGACATGCAGGACGCAGCTTGAATGCATTCTAATCTCCTAGCAGAGAAGGCAGGTAGGTTTCGTGGAACACGCCGGCTCAGATCTGTGGATAGTGTCTGCGGTGTTGAGGAAGATTTTGAGGTTGTGCTCAGTGTGCTGGGGTTACTGATGGTTACTGATGGTTACTGATCAGTGATGTCCTCCATAGGTGCAGGTGGGAGTGGTGGCATACGTACCGCACATGTGTCAGCTTGGTGGCCTGGACACGGGGCTTAGAGACCAGATCCTCAGCTGACATGTTTCTTTAACATGAGGCAGGCTGACCAACATGTAGGCTGTGATAAATCATACTCCTTGGCTACCTTTCTCTTCCCTTCACATTTTAGGAGTAGACGTAGAAAGCAGCCAATGATATTTGAAGGTTCAGTGTATTGTGGTGAGAGCACAGACTCGGGTACCAGACTGAATCCGGCCTTATCACTTAGCAGTTGTATGATGTTGGGCAACTTACTTAACTCTGTGCCTTCATTTCTTCATCTGTGAAATGGGAATAATGAATATGATAGGTAGTACCTATCATAAGGTAGTTTGTAGGGATAAAGTGAGAAAAAATACGTAGAGCACTTAGAATAATGCCTGTCACAGTGAGGCCAGTATGTACTAGCTGTTACTTTGATTATGAGCTTATTGTGATCTGTGGGCACAAAGGAACTTTTAACTCTTTGGAGAAGGGAACTTTTGGAATCTGAGATGCTCTTCTAGTGACTAAGCTGTGAAATTGACACGAGAGAAAGTTACATCGGATGCACCTGAACGTCACAAGAACACTTCTTCCTCTTGTATGAAGCAAAGTGTAAATCATATGCATTGGCTTATGCTTTCTGACAGCGTCTCCTTGCCCGTGGAGGCATAGGAGGCAGTCCACTGAAATACCCAGTGGACAGTGGTTGATTTTGCTTGAAGTTTTTAGAAGGAAACGTTCAGCATGGTGAGAGAGGGTGCTAACTGGGAGCTAGTTTCAGGAGGAGGTTGCTGGTAATACTAATGAGTAGTGTGGTAAAAGAACCAGCAGTGTCCATCTTTTTGGAGCGGGCTGAGCTGGCTGTCCTGTCAATTCTAACCAGCTTCTCTGCTGTGTAGCAAAGTCTCCCAGGGCAGGTCCAGCCTGGGACAAGTGCTCCTGAAGCTCAGATTGCCCACATAAGACCCTTGCTTCCCAATTATCTCATTGGTTTTCACCTAACTGACATTTAAAAAAAATGTTTAATTAACCTTACCTTTTATTTTTCTGTATTCTTTTTACAAATACGTTTTACTTTTCAATTACAGTTGACGTATGATATTATATTAGTCAGGTATACAACATAACGATTAGACATTTATATAACTTACGAAGTGATCACTCCAGTAAGTCTAATACCCATCTGACACCATAGTTACTATATTATTGGCTGTATTCCCTGTGCCGTACTTCACGTCCCTGTGACTGTTTTAATAACTGCCCATTTGTACATCTTAATCCCTTCCCTTTTTTCACCCAGTCCCCCAAGCCCCCTCCCATCTGCGACCATCAGTTTGTTCTCTTTTTCTGTGAGTTTGTTTTGTTTTGTTTGTTCATTTGTTTTGTTTTTTAGATTCCGCATATAAGTGAAATCATACGGTATTTATCTTTCTCTGTATGACTTATTTCACTTAGCATAATACCCTCTAGGTCCATCCGTGTTGTTGCAGATGGCAAGATTTCATACTTTCTAATGGCTGAGTAATATTCCATTGTATATATGTAGTACCTCTTCTTTATCCGTCTATCAATGGAAAATTGGGTTGCTTCCTTCTTGGCTATTGTACATAACAGAGGGGTGCATATATCTTTTCAAATTAGTGTTTTGGATTTCTTTGGATAAATATCCAGAAGTGGAATTGGAATTGCTGGGTCATATGGTAGTTCTATATTTTTCATTTTTTGAGGAACCTTCATACTGTTTTTCATGGTGGCTGCACCAATTTGCAATCCCACCAACAGTGTACGTGGTTTCCCTTTTCTCCACGTCCTCACCAACACTTGTTGTTTATTGATTTATTGATGATAGCCATTCTGACAGGTATGTGGTGATATCTCACTGTGGTTTTTATTTGCATCTCTCTGATGATTAGTGATGTTGAGCATCTTTTCATATGTCTGTTGGCCATCTGTATGTCCACTTTGGAGAAATGTCTATTCAGGTCCTCTGCCCATTTTTAAATTGAATTGTTTGTTTCTTTGGTGTTGTATGAGTTCCTTATGTATTCTGAATATTAACTCCTTATCGGCGGTGTCATTGGCAAATATGTTCTCCCATTCAGTAGGATGGCTTTTTGTTTCGTTGATTTTCACTGTGCAAAATCTTTTTAGTTTGATTTAGTCCCATTCGTTTATTTTTTCTTTTGTTTCCCTTGCCCGAGAAGATATATCCAAAAAAGGATTGCTAAGAATGATGTCAAAGAGTTTATTGCCTGTGTTTTCTTCTAGAACTTTTATGGCTTTAGTTATGACATTTAAACCTTTAATCCATTTTGAGTTTATTCTTATATGTGGTATAAGAAAGTGGTCTTTCATTTTTTTCCATGTATCTGCCCAGTTTTCCCAGCACCACTTATTGAAGAGACTGTCTTTAGCCCAGTGTATATTCTTGTCTCCTTTGTCATAGATTATAAATGATATTTATTAAGCTCCTGCCACATGCCTAGCACTATGCTGGGTGTTGTGCGGGATACAAAGAGATGGTCTACATCACAGGCACACTAAGCTCTGGTTGGGTAGATATGGCAAACATTTAACAAATTAAAACAAAAAAATCTGTCCTCATTCTGTACACTGCCTGGGAGGGGGTCACAGGGATACAAACAGCAAGACCTTGGGACTCCCCCTTTGGTATTTACTATACACAGCAGGGTGACGTTGTCCTGTAACAAGCAGTCTGCGAAAAGGGCCGTGCGGGTCCCAATGCAATTCTACCAGAGAACACACTGCAAATGGGGAGGCAGCAAGGGTAGTGTGAATTCAGAGAGGCACAAACAACATGGTCAGACAGTTACAGGCTGACCATTTCGGTGAAGCGTGGAGTCCATGTGAGGGCTGAGGTTGGGACGGTGGTGGCCTTTGAATGCTGGGCATGGGAGCTATTGAATGGTTCTGAGTAGGAGAGTGACGTGACCAGCATAGAGCAGAAGGTAGACGGAGCAGTGTTTGGGGTTGGCTGCCTTAGAGAGGAGCAGCAGACAGGAGCAGAGGCAGCCATCATGGTGGTCATGGCCTGGGTAAGCTCCTGACCCAGATTCACAGGACAGAGGCGACGAACACTGGGTCTGTCTTAGTGACAACACTAATTACAGACATTATCTGCCTTGATCTATGTAGGTTATTTTATCCACCAGGCAACCTCTTCTTGTGTTTTACAGATTCAGCCAGTTATTGAGAAAACCTTTCCTTTTTCTAAAGTTCCAGAAGCCTTTCTGAAGGTAGAAAGAGGACATGCAAGAGGAAAGACTGTAATTAATGTCGTTTAAATAAATACTGTTTGATGATTATTGGCTCTTACTGGGTGAGTGCCTGTGGGCCCAACCTTTTTTCTAGCCATCCCTTTCCAGAGTAGACTGTAAGTGCTACAGTACAAGTTAAAACAAAAAAAACAACAACACCTTTTGCCAGTAATTTCCTGTCTTCTGAACCTCAGAGGCTGATCTGAGAGCTACACACCACCCTCTGTACATCACCCCGCCCTGCCCAGAGCGCTTGCTGGGGTAACCTGCCCTGACACATCCCCGCCTTCCTGTTTGCCGCGAGGTCGTGTCTTGCCAAGCACCAGGAATACACAAGTAAGACATGGTACGAAAATAGCCGCACTTGCACTTGTCTGTAGTCAGTGAAAAGTGTATATTGGTTTTTTTCAAGCTGTTCTTTCACACCAGATTTGCACATTGTGATTGCACCTTCTGTCCTAGTAGCTCAGACTTATTTTATTATCTTAATGTGTGTGAGACACTAAAACTTTGGGGGGGATGGATGGGTGGCAGCGTGACGAGCTTACTTACAGCTGGTTCCTTCTCAGATTCATCAGTGAGCACTTTCACTGGCCAACGTTTCCTTTGATGTTTAGTCCTCTCCTCTAATGCGGTCATAACAGCCCTCCGAGTTCTGACTCTCAGGGTCGTGTATAAAACTCTGGCTGGTGATTTGGCTGTTTACCTTCAGAAATTGAAAGGTGATG
Source organism: Rhinolophus sinicus (assembly GCF_057876585.1). Taxonomy (NCBI): domain Eukaryota; kingdom Metazoa; phylum Chordata; class Mammalia; order Chiroptera; family Rhinolophidae; genus Rhinolophus; species Rhinolophus sinicus. Next base: position 48,165,431 of record NC_142502.1, read on the forward strand.
CTAAAGGTTCTAACTTTTTAAAACCCTTACATTTTGCTTAAGGGCTGGGCCTCCTTCAACAAGTGAAACATGCTTCTCTGAGGACTTTTCCATGGAAATAACCAGCATTCCAATGGGCCCAATTCTCCGGTTTCTGACCTTAAATGCCTGCATGTAGGTATCTCACCAGTAAGCCCGTTGCAGCTTTTGAAGCTCTGTCTGTGCCCTTCATTCATTTAAGGGAGTGTTTATCTCCTGTTGTACTCATCTCATTACTGCACCTTGGACACTCATAGTTAGCATTTGATGTAGACCTGTTGGAGGAACTTCCTGCTTGGTTTATGAATTACTCATTTGGTAATGTGTTGGACGAGGACTTTTCTCTAGAATTGCTGGTCTCACCTCTACAAATTTATCTCAATGTTCTTTCAGTTGTAAATGGAGCCACGTTTGACTTAATGTCTGAACAGTCTCGGCTCTTTCCCCCTGAGGGCTCCCAGTGGGTAGTGAGTTAAGGTAGGACCTCACTGACCCTGTGTCCATTCAGAAAAGTGGAGTGCACGCTTTCACCACTGAACCTGGACAGGGGTAGTCAGCAAACCTTTGCCTGCCATAATTCCAGCACCCTGAAACTGGCCTTGTCCCTCGTCAGTCAGACGTTTGTTTCTAATCTGCCAGCTGACTCTCTTTGAAATGTTATGAAGGCTACTGAAAAGACTCTTACCAGATTTCATCAATACAGTTGACCAGAAACAACTTTATTGAAGAGATAAATCCAACACAGGCTACTGTAGAATGCCTTACCCCACCATACTTTAACGACTTGCTCAAAGGCCGAAAATCAGCTATCCACCTAACGTCAAGACAGATGTGGTGACTGCTGTAGGACAAACATTCTTTTAAAACTGAAGCTACTACTCTCCTCACCATAATCGCTTGCCACAGACTCCAGAGAGGATCGGCATTTTAGAATTGGAAACGCACTGGAACAGATGAGAAGGAAACAGGATTTGTTCTTCCTGGGACAAGAGCACCAGCATCCAGTGACAAGGACGACGGAATGAGGACAAAAAGAGGAAGCGTGTATTCAAGGACTGTCGAGCAGTGTTGTCTAAAACGACTTTGCACTGTGTGAACGGCACCATATGGCCCGTGTACTGTCAGCACTTAAAGCATTTTCAATTTTCATCGCGATGCTGGCTGCATTGAAGGGTTTCCAGAGTTCTAAGATTTAACCAGCAAGACTGCTCCAGGCTTCCTTTCCTTTGTTTTTGGGGAGAGAATCACTGAGCATCCTCTTGAAGCTTCCACACCTCTCGTTTTCTGCTACCAGACAGGAACCACAGGCGCCCTGAGACCCAAGGCTATCCCTGGGCGTGGCTGTGGGTTATGACAGGTAAGGCTGCCCCATGCAGTTTTCATGCCAGTGCAGCTGGGCAGGAGGGCAGGAAATTAGGCTAAACGATCTGGGTTTAGATGGGGTTGCATAACATGGCTTCTGAACTAGTTTTAGGTGAGGATGGGCTAATAAATTAGGTTTTGATAGTACTGATCCAGTAGCAGCTATAAGGAAAGCAGTAAACAACTCTCATTGGTGGCGTTCCAGGACAGCCCATGGGTGAGTTAAAGTAATCCAAATTCTGCTAATAAGTATAAGCAGACATGGACATGAAATCTTGTAAATTTACTAATTTTTAATATGAACAGAAAGTACTATTTTGTATATGCTTATTCAGTTCCTTAAAATAGTCTATCTAAGGCTTTCCCCACTTTGCTATGCAGCATAATTAACGACTCCAGGAGACAGAAGGCCAAGGACCAAAGCTATAGGCTTCATACATGATTTCTTCTCAGATGCTAAACAGTTTCTCCCTTACAGACTTAAGCTTTTATCCTTCCCTTGAACGTGTAAGGGATTTGTAGGTCCACAAAGTCCGTGAATGTATTCCTATTCTCCCCTCTCACCAGCTTTGGAAATAATTTAAAACGGACGTAGTGTTCAAGTTTTGATAAAACTTTTTCTAAAAACACCCCAGTGTTGCTTATGAGGCAACCTGTTCAAGCAGCCGCTGAAAGGAAATGAAGGCTAGAAATGAAAGAAGGACAAATTATTGGTTTAAAACTATTAGTCTCTTGAAAAGATGAGACAGTTGTCCTCGTCCCGGCAGTATGACTCAGTGAGTTTAGAGTTACTGAAGGAGTACCTCCATTTTCTTCTTGGCGCTTCCGTAGTGGTCTTTTTTTAATAAGGCAGCTGGAAGACCTTATTAAAAATAAGGAAATATTCCTCCTGCATTCTTTATTCAGGTTTAGAGGACCATGGCTTCCCACACTTGAGTGAACTTCTCTTTGCTGACAGTGTTGAGGATAATGTGATTTTGATCATACTGTGTACCCCCTGAAAAAAAGGAAAAGGGAAATAGTAAGAGGAAATGTGCCCAGTGACAGGGCTGTAACAGACACAGTTTACCACAACACCAGTGGACCAACGTAATACCCAAGGTGTAAAACTGCGTGCCTCAAGGAAACAAAGCAGGGGGAAACCCCAAGACGCCCCCGTGGGCTGGAGGGTCACGCTGTGGGTACCTGTGTTAAAATCCCATGAGGCAGGCGCCAGCAACTGCACATGGGGTGTCCTACTTCCTGGGGCTCAAGTTTTAAAACCTAGTCCACAGTCTGAAATTGGGGGGGGGGGGGGGGGGAACAGGGAAAAAAGTAGAGAAGGGAAAAGTAGCAAAGAGACTGTGAAATATATTCAGTGATGGGATCGTGGAGAACCAGTAATGAAAAACAGGCAGGCCTGATAGTGGGATGGTTGTTGGAGGAAATAGGTTTTGCATGAACAACGGAAAGTTGGGTCAAAGGGGAGGTTTGACTGACACCCAGAAGTATGGGCAGGACAGTGCTCCTGCTACTGGGAACTCACAGGCTGTGGTGGATAAAAATTTGTAGCATTTCCGAGGCTCAGTTCCATTGTACTGTAAACTCGTACGGGATCCATCAACTCCCTTTCACCAGGATGTTTGTAAGAATATTTTCCAAGGGTGCTTACTACGGTAGATATTTCAGATACTTTAGCATTAAAAACAGCTGCATGGCCTCATCTTTCAAGGGATAAGTATTAACAAAAGGGTCATCTGACTCCCCCCCCCACACACCAGTGAGGAATTAACGTCCTTTCAGATACCTTATCCTGTCCTAGTAGCATAAGCCTCTGCACCAAGGTTATATCACCAAGGCACCCATCAAAGTAAAAATCTGTTCATCTACATGCAGGGTAAGTGTGACTGGTATTGAAATCATACTGCAGCCTCAGGCTAAGAACAATTAAATGTTCTTATTCTCTTCTAAAGCCTTTACAAAATATCCAAAAGGTCTGATAACTTACACCACAGATCTTGGTAGTTGGGGAAGGAAATTATCGATTACATAGTACTCCTCTTGTAAGAAGCATTTTTTTTTTAATCATTGATAATTGAAAGCCTCTACACAGCTGGGTGTCGGACAGAATATAAGGGCAAAAGGCCCTGGATCTTTTCATGTGTAAGTTTGCAGTGGGAAAAAATTACTACCACGCGTAAACCCCTATCTCCATTAACACACTATATACGCCACTGAGATTTCAGGAAGTATTAAAGTCACAGTGTCTTATTTGTTTCATTCAAGATTATAGTATTTTAACATCCTTTTTGTGTATATTACAGCATAATTCTAATTAGAATCATGAAGATTAGAAAGTTCTTGAGAAATAATCTGATTCACTCTTCTGCCTTTGGGGAGAATGAAAATCATCCCCGACCTGATGTTTTGCAAGTGAGCATGAATCATCTCTCTTTGTTGTCATACTATATGGTCCAGAATACATGGATGTCTACCAAAACAACTCGCTCCCCAAACACCAGGAGAAAAGCATTTGTTCTAATAAACTTTTGGCAATTTCAGTAGGTAACAAACAGTTCCACAGTTGTAGCTAATACAAATCAGTCTTCTGTTAAGTGCACCAGAGATGTATTGGTATTTCCCTTGCACAGTATGTGTGATGGGTGAGTTACTTGCTATGACCACTAGATGGCACCATTCTCCCACATTCTGAGAGCTTGCAAGCCACTGAGTCACCATACTAGGAACACTGAGAGTTCACATATAGAACATTATCCTTACTCAAGACCCATTTACCTCATTTTTCTGCATTTTAGGAAGGAACTTTGGAACGTTAAAAGTCAAGCCCTAAGGAAGAACCTCCTCGAGTCCCACAGCTCCTGTCAAAGTCGAAACTAGAAGCCAGGTATCCTTACCCCATGACAACTGTTAATGTAGTAAGTAGGAAAACAATCCTATGCCTGGAGCTTCGAAACTGTAAACTCTCTGAAGCCCAGTATCCTTTCCCCCCCACTTTGCCTAGCACAGCCTTCCACATAATGGGTATCCAATAAATAAATACATGTTGAAAGAACAAAAGAAGAAATGCTCTAAGAAACTATCTCATCAGGATTACAGTGGCCTTAAGCCTGGACACAGGAAGCTGATCCCATTTGTAAGAAACCTGGGTCCATGCTTCCCCCACAAATCCATGTTTCCAATTTAGTCACATTTCTCTGGATTCTCTGGAGGTTTTAAAACTATTTTATATAGACTGAGGCAATCCAGTTCAACAAGTTGATGACAATAAGAATACAGAAAGGTCTCAGTCAGTGATTCTGAACCAGTTTCAAGCTCACGTTGATCCTCTGTAGAATGTCTACAAACGACAAATCTTATACCTAATATAATGTGAAGGAGGTACACTTACATTACCATTTATTTTCTGAATGTTGCATTTGTTGTATTATACTACGGGTCCTGCTGGCATTTCATGTAATGTATGATTTGGGGGCCCAGCCTGTTACATATATATAGTGCTGGGTTTGTGCTCCCTAAGTGTAGTGCTCTGCCTTTGCCTCATAAACTTAGTTTGCCTCTGAGCACCTTTCCAGCTTCTCAGGTGCTCTGTGAATTCCAATCCCCTTGTTAGGTGGGGTGGCCACTCCAGCCACCTGCAGCTCATACAAGTGACAGCCCCTTCTGTGCCCTATGCAGCCACCAAAGCCCCTAATGAAAATGCTCAGGCTTATTTTCCATCCTCTAAAAAAGTTATTTTAAAACCAGTCGCAGCTGTTTCTTTATCCCTAGATCAATTTTTAATGACAGCTTTGGCCGAGAGCCCTGAATAGAGTAAAATGGAGCCAACTTTAAAAATGGAGTATGTTATAGTATGGTTACATTATAACCATTTCCCTGAATTTATAAACACAATCATGCTGGCTTTCCTGAGAGGAAATAGAAAGCCTCCATTAATAATGTAAAACAAAATTGCCCTGTATGACATGAATAAAACACACTTCTTCATTTGCTTCTCAGTGGCAACAATAGTTCACTGAATTCCCATGTCTTTGTTAGAAAGTCAGTTTTGTTTTACGTTGTTTTTAAATTATCATAGTTCTAGCAGTAAGGGCAACACCTGAGAACTTGTTAAAAATGCAGATTCTCAGGCCCCACCCCAGATCTAGTGTATCAGGAACTCTGAGGGCGGGGCCCAGTAAGTCCTCGAGGCGATTCCGATGCAGACAAAGTTGGGGAACCACTGGTCTAAATTTATTTGTTTCTTCCCAAGCCCCATCAGCTCCCTCTGGATTAACTTCATTGAACAGATGTTCAATTGAAATCCTCTTGGCTGTGTTGTTTAATTCCTTTTAGATCTTAGATCTTTTCAATGAAAGGTGACATGCATATACATGAGACTCATCAACTATATTGAGATCACAGCCTTTTAACTTGTGGTTTTTAGTCTAACGCCGTTCATAAAACATATGGTTTGAAGACTGACCATGTCCAGATTCCACCTCAACACTTACGGGTGTGAGACTGGGGCCAAACTGATTAACGCCTCTGAGCCTCAGTTTTTTGGGCTGTAAAATGGAACAGAGGGAGGAGAAGGAAGGGACAACACAGGCCTCGTAAGGTTGCTGTGAAGATAACATGAGAATGTATGGAAAGTGTATCCCGGGGCTGCCCCCTGTGAGGTGGTGGTGCTGCCTCTGCTCACACAGCCTCTGGCTTATGAAGAGAAGTGGCAGCAGGACCGGAGCACAGAGCACTTACTGTGTGGGGAGGAATAGCTGCATAGCAAGAACACCTACTTCACAAAAGCCAGGACTTAAAAAAAAGTTAGAGGATAAGCTATGTCACAAAAAAGGATTCCTGGCAGGGCTGTGGGTCTGTAACAAGGTAGAGGGGAAGAGAGGGTGTTAAGAGGCCTTTTTGCTTGATTATTCGACATGAAGGTTGGGATGGGGAAAAGGCAGGAGGAGAGACTGAATGCACAGGAGAGAAGGTAACTACTGAGCAAGCTGTGGAGGAAGCTTTATCCAGTACTTTTTTTTTACTAACAAGTGTGAATATTCTATTTCTCTATAAAACTAAAATAAATTACTTCTAAGAAAAGACCCAACACCCAGCTAAGCCTATCTAATTCCCTGAAGTGGAAACAGGAAAACCCTTTAAGACGTTACTTCAATTGACATTAGTGTTGTTTTCTTTGCAAGATGCAGCCCCAGATGAAGCAGCCATGAATATGAGGGTAAAAACACCCAACACTCAGATCTGACGTTTATTCTTTGGTGTATCTATGATATAGAGCCTACTTAGAACTCACACTTGAGACTCTCAAGAAAAGTGCTTACTGTCCTTGTTTAAACATATCCTGTACACTGTGAATGTAAAGGGTTTGACGTAGTGGCTGACACATAGTAAGGGATCTCTTACTATTTCTAATAGTATATTCATCATTCCCAAAAGCAAAGAATGGATTTTTAGTTAACTCAAGAAAGACGCAACAAAGAAAATAAACGCCGCGATCCTCACCTTTGATATCTAAAACTAGATTGGGCTTCAACTTGCTGTAGATCCTGCCGTCCGACTTCATGCTCCAGAACTGACTCTCCACATTCTGGTCGAGGGCCAGGCCCAGTTTAGATCCGGAGGTTACTAGGCTCCCCACAATCGTCAGGCAGCAGTCTTCTGCTATCTGCTTAGTGCAAAGGACAAGACATCTTAGAGACGGCACATGCACGGAGTACTGTCATCAGTTCCCTGTTTAAATTGATTTTTCCAGTTATCTTAGCTTCGTGTACCCCAGATAAGGCATTTCAGCTTTTAGGCAGGGAAACTGGATCAAACAACAAATATTTATATCCTTTTGTTCAGATGACATGAGTAGCGGGAAGCTCTCCATTCTTGTCCATTGTATAAGAGACGTCTGCCCTTTGTGAGACTCTCTGTCTTACTGGTGAGGGAAGCCTTAGGACGTTAGAACTGCCAATCATGGTATTTCTCCTTCTCAGCAATGACCGTGATCTGAGGCTGCGTCTGTAGCTACATCGCCCCCCGACACAGCCACCTTTGCTTGGCAGGTCCCTTCTAGAATATGGCCGCATCTCTCATTTTGAAGGCTGTTGTCGCACTGAAATAGCTAAATGGGCATTTTATCATTTAAAAACTTGAACTTTCTTTTATTAATTTGTCTCGTCTTTCCTTCCTGAGAAATGTCTAAAATTTTCTAAAAAGGCCTGCTAGCCAACTATGAAAAGAGAAAGAAGAAATACACATGCAGTAAAGTATATTTTAATGCAAAAACCTTATGGGTCCTTCTCTGAAGTGAATCTACCCTTAATGTATAAACAATGTCTGGTACTCATATGTTCATGTGACATTAACACCTATTGCTCAAGAAAATGCTTGTGAAAAGTATACTATTTTATATTGAGATTAAAAGATTGAGATAATCTAGGACACTTTTCCCTCACTGACCTACTGAATTCTGAGTTGTTAAATAACACCATTGAAATGCTTGTTAGAAATAATTGATGAAAGGCACCATTTTCTTAACTTGTTCAAGATCATTCAGTGGCAGAAATTGGCTTTTTTATGCTTTTGTATTACAGCTCATGCTATTTCTTCTATGCATGCCTAAACAGTACTATTGTTTACTTGAAAGGCTGATTCTCCCTCAAGCACAACAGACCTAATTAACAAGCCTTTCGCAAGGCTGTATGACTTCTGCTGACTCATGGGGCACCAGTTTAAAAAACAACCGGAAGCAAACAGTCAAGCCCATAAAATCAAGGCGTTAAAAAGAATGTCTGCAATAGAAGCGTGAGCTTTCCTTATAAAAATCTTACTGCAGTCAGCTCTTATATGTGTATGCTGCAGGAGTGATCCGACAGGGAGATGGGGTATTTTCCATTTTACAAGGTGTGACAGTTAGGAAATGGATTGTGTTGTACATAGGGTCTTGCCTCCTCATCCTCTGCACCCTTCATCCTGGTCCGTGAGGTCCCCCCAAATGGCAACAAAGCAAGAATGATTTGTTTTAATAAGTTGGGGCTTATTGGTTTTGTCAATAACAAGTAGATTAAAGACAAAGAGGAGAGTAACACAGACAGTTCCTTTTCTATTCCTATATAAAAAAACAAGCCTAGATATAATAACTATCTTGGATCAGTGTTACAGTTACCTCCTGTTTTAAGTTCCTAGACTGGTCTATAAAAGCTAAGAAACAGTTTCATGAAAAATCTTCTAATTTATTGCTGAAAGTGCTCCAGGAATCATGAAATAGCATCTACTTGAAGAAAGGTGCTGCCATAGACCTTGTCTAATCCTAGAAGCTTACCCTGCATTTGATGCACCCTTCTTGGTAAATCCAAATCTGATCATCAGCACCGACGTCCTCCATGACCTGTATTCTAAGAAGCTTCAGATCCTCTAAGTTGCCATTGGTTGACATAAATAACCCTGTTGCTTTGTTTCGAAGTCTAAAATAAATTCGTTTCTAGAAAACAAAAACCCCAGCAATGTTATATATAAGTTATACTGTTAGAAGCACTGAGCAAACATCAATAGCAGGGGCAGAATCCAAAGTGAGGTTGCATCAGGGATAATTACTATACCCAAGAGTCAGAGGCTTTAGGATTTTCTCAATGAGAAGATTTTGACAAAATTGCAAAGAAGTGTCTGAGGCAGGGAGCCCGCCTGTGGACAGACAACCCAGGGCTTGGGACACGCCATGTTTTGATGTCAGGAGAGAGAACATTTCTGAAAGCAGTCGCAACCTCTTAGCACCAGAAACAAAGCCCAAATTTAGAAAGTTGGGGTCGGGCAGTGGAGACAGGCCAATTTCAAACTTGAAGTTGAAACTAAAAAGTTGAGTTACATTTCCAAAAAAAAAAAAAATCAGAGAAGAGTCTATTCAAAGCACGGAGAAGAAAAAAATACCTGAACAAAAGGTCGTAGAGAACCTATTTGTTGACAGCCACTGAATTCATACCAATTAGGTACTTCTGCTGGTGACAGTAGGAACTGTCGACCCCTGTAATTACCATATTCATAAGTAACCCATCTGGAAAAAGAAAGCAGATAACCACAAGTAAGCAGCAATATCCATATGATAATGGGCCTCAGTTATTTACAGAATGCTTCCAATTTTGAAACTGAGCTTTATACTTTAAATATACATGGGGGAAAGGAAACTACCTTATTTTCTAAAAACACTTAAAGCATCCATTTCTTAACAAATAGCAAATTTTTGGTACATGAGTATTTATGTCAAAAAGATAAAAAAAAGGTAAACTTTTTCTTCCAGTAAGACAACGAAATAGAGATGATAGTCTTAGCAGGACAGCCCAGTACTTCCTGTGAGCTTTTCATAAAACATTTTCAGTTGTAATATGGATCTTTTATTTAAAGAGCTAATATTTGTAAAGTTCTTAGTGTGTGACATATGGCAAGTACTATATAAAGAATAGTTAAATGAAAATAAATAACTCAATAAATTTTTGTTCAAAATGAGTAATCTTCCTTAATTCAGAAAACTGCTAAAGATACTCAGGGCTCCCAGAGACGCTGGCACCCCCACCTGAGGAAGTGTGGGTTCCAGCACACAATGGCATGCAAGCAACCCAGCAACCTTCCTCTCTGGCTGATGTGTTACATCAAGGAAGAATATTCTCAACTTTTAATCCCAGAACTCTAAAATGTTATCATCGTAGCTATTTTATCGTAAAAACAAAATATTAAAACCTGCTGGAAAAAATCACCCGTAATTCTAGCACCCCAATAATTGTTTTTTAAATAGCTATAGTTCCCACCAACATTTGACGTATACAGGGAGACTACCTGTTGTTTTTGTGAGTGAAAAAAAAACACTTTTTTAAAAACATTACATTAATAATTTTTACATCTTAATTTCACAGTTGTTCAAAGTGAAGAAAAATCTTGCCCTGCTGACCTTTAATCGTTGTGCACAGCGTCTGTAGTCACTCCTAGCTAAAGGAAAATCCCAACCCTTACTGCAACATCAAAGGACTTGCTCTTTTAAAGGGGAAAAAAGAAAAATTAGCTCTCTTTCTTACTTGCTAAAAGAGTGCTCAGTAAATTTACTTACTGAGCACTGCTTTCCAAAGCATTCCCTTAGGAACTTTCAGAGGTGTTGAGAGGTGTTACAGACAGTCCTTACCTTAAGTAAACTGAAAATCTGGTGGAAAAAATGAAAGATGCCCCACACATGGCTTTTCCCAATGGGAAAAGTATAGGCTGAAGCTGCACGATTGATTATTAAGCCTTACAGAAAATACGATGACAAGTCCATTTAAGGTAATGCAGGAGAGAAAGAAACAGGGTCACATTTGATTTTTCAAATCACTTCTTTTACTGAATAAACAAGTAGATGACTCACTTACATGCCACCAATCACCTGAACAGAGCGAATCTGTGTGTTGAATCCTAGGGACCGGAGGTTAACTATTTCTGCATTGAGTTCAATCTTTTTTCCTTTGAAGTCTTCTCTTTCAAAAAGAATAATTGTTGGTTCAGAAAATTCCTGTTTAAGAACAAAAATAATGTTCTGTTAACTAATCTTTGATAATAACTTGAACTTAGCTAAACTCATCTTGTTGCAAGGACAGAGCATAAGGTCTGGCCAGGCTTGGCCGTCATAAACTCCCTTTCCCAGGATGTCTGGGGTTTATATACTCCAAAGCTAAAGGAAGAAAGGAGGGAGGGGCAGGAAGTTTTCTTACTGCAGGGAAAGGCAGATAAACGTAAGTGTCATAAAGTGTGTGTGTGTGTGGGGGGGGGGGGGGGCGTGGGGATAGCCTAAGCATAAAGGAATGGGTGTATATGCCCGGAATATCAATACATCTAATGAATTTGCTTGCAGTCTTGCCATTTTCACTCTTTGATAAGGAGGGGCTGGAAAGCTATGGACATAAACGGCGAGGGGCAGACGGCTACTGCAGTCCTTCGGGTCTAGGGGTACAGAGGTAATTGCTAATCAAGGAACCTTCTTCTTGTGTGCATTTTCAGCTGACTTTTGCTGTTTTAATTGTCAATAGACAATGATTCTGTGCACGTGTGCTCCCAAACTTTCCTGTAGGAATAATTATTAGGAGGAGAGAAAAAAACAGGATGGAAGCCCCATGTTCACCGTCATTCATTTTCAAATGACAGACCCTTATGACCCTAGGCCAAGCTCTAAGGATAATAATCTTAAAATCTTAAATGATACATCAAAAATTCCCTACGTGCTTAAAGTTTTGTGACAAGGGTGTGGCACTTACCATTTCATTTATGTGAATGTGCCCTGACAAGTAGATTTTGTCGGCCAGTAAACAGCAGATTAATGTGTAGCGGTGGTTTGTGTGGTATCTGTAAGCTAATGAACCTATTCCATGTTTCATTCCATGTTTCACTGCTAGCAGTTTCACATCTCAAGAAAGGTCAGCATTTTAGTTATATGGAGAGGCAGGAAGGGAGGAGATAAAGCTGACTCACATGCTCTTTCTGCCTTTAAATCTAAAACCAACTACATGTATTTAAAGCTTTTTATGAGAGATCAGCAACCAAAAACAAATATTTCCAAAACTACAGACACACTCAGACTAACATGTGAACATTACCTTGCAGTTTTGTGCTATTGCGTACTGCTTTGACTACATCAAAATTAAAGACTTCAGAAATAAGCACTGTAATCTGGATTAGCATATATGTGATAAACTGGGAGAAGTCATTTCATTGCAAGTCTCTAAAACAACAGAGTAATAGATTTAAAAACTAAGGAATTTCTGCAAATCAATAACAAAAGATACAAGAAACTCAAGAGCTGGGCAAAGGGTATAAATAGGCAATTTACTGAACAGAAAATCCAAATGACTAATAAGTATATCAGATACCAATCTCACTAATAGTGAAACAAATTAACAATGAGATAATACTTTCTACTCAATTCCTTCAAATTGACAAAAGTTAGTCAGAATACTCAATAAATGGCAATGATATGGAAAACAGGAACCCACATGCACTGCCAGCAAGAATAGAAAGTGGTAGAATTTGGCAGTACTTAGTAAGACTGCAAATTCGTGCACATGAAATCCAGCAAATCCACTCTTTAATATATATGCCCAAGAGACTCCCACACTGGTCCATAAGGATACACGTATGAGGATTAAATAAGTAAAATATGGTGATGGAATACTGGTACCAATTAGAATCAATAAACTCGATGTACATACAGCATAATGGACAGCTCTTCAAATTTTTTAATAGTTATATTTATAACACAATGAGAACTAGAGCATAATGCTGTATATAAATCAAAAGCCTATGTATAGATTTTTTTGAAAGCATACATTTTATAAGAATGTCCAAGCTGTATCACCAACGAATTAGAACGGGTGCCTCTAAAGGGGAGAAGAATGGAAATGGGGATCAGGTATGAAATGGAGAAAAAAAAAGGAGGGGCCTTGAACTAACCCATGATGAATGTGTGCCATGACTGACTGAATACTGCACCTAAAGTCTAAGAAAAGAGCAAACAAAAAACAATTTATATGTGAAAGATCTAAAAAGAGACCAAAAAGTTACAGGATCTAAAGTTCTACTGTAACTGGTTTTGCTGCCTCGGACTTTAGAGTAGGTCCTATCTGCTGGTTTCTTGCTCTGACCATCCGCTATGTGAACAATACATCTCCATAACGCTGTATTCACAGTGACATACTTACAGCATCTATAAAGCGAAGAGACTTCACATTTGTTCCAGGCAGACATCCCATTGCAGAGAGACAAGGATAGTGACCTTCTTCCAACACGTACTGGTTACCAGAGAAATTTTCTCCATCATACGCAACCCAGCTACAGCAGGAAAAACCATACACACGTACAATATGTGATTTGACTATTCCTGTTCAAGTCTGATTTTTAGAGGTAGCATACTATAGAATAAACACAATGCTTGTGGCACATACTGCACTCAATCTTGTAGCAAATAATAGTCCATAAGTCAGTTGTTAGCTTTGCATTTGGGAAATAAAACGTTTTTCTCCAGGAAATTATTCATGTTTTTCACCTCTGCACCTTCCAGCATTCCTGGCTCCTCTCCTGGCCACCACCATTCTCCCGGCCACTATACTTTTTCCGAGCCCAGGAGTCATCTCTGAAAATCCCTCAATCTTCGCAGCTAGTCTGTCACCTGGTTTCCTCCCCCAATTCCTCTCACATTCCTTTATCCTCATTTCAACACCTCTGCACTGGGCCAGGAGTCAAAGTACTGCAGTGACTAAGTAACTCAGCCTGTCTGGGCCTCAGCATTACTGATGAAACGGTGAGTTACCAGGCTTCTCTAGAATAGCTGGGCTTGTTTCGTTCTTTTATCCAACAAACGCTTACCAAAAACTAATTGTGTGTCAGGTCATTTTCCATTGCTGGGGATAGAACAGAGGCCAAAAAAAAAAAAAAAAAAAAAAAGGTCCCTGCTATCTTTAAGTTTACACTCTAGTGAGCTGAGACAGAGCATAAATGAACAAAAAAATTACACGTCCGATGGTAACAAATGAAGCAGGGTAGGGAAATAAACAGGAACCTGCACAGAGGTGGAGGTATGTGCTAATAAACTGCGAGGCTTTACCGTCAATCAGCGTCTCAGTGCACAGCCCGTGCTCTTGCCACTTTGCAGTGCTGAGTGCTATGGCGGCGCTGCTCAGACCATACAGAGCTACGTGATTAAAGGCGGCGGCATCGCCATCCTTGATTCCTCGTCGCCTCTGGTACAGGTTGCGCCAAGGGTTTCCTGAGTCAATTTTCCCTAACCGTGGGCTCTCCCCTCTCTAAAGCTTTTGTCAAACTACCGTTTTCAGCACGACACTTTAAGCTCACTGCCCTTCCCATCGTGTGTTTCCTATGGCATCCATCTGAACACATATGCTGGGGTGCGGGGGGCGCCCTCAGGGGGATCCCAACCTTCCTGTCCCAACTTGCTTCCTGTCTCCCCAAGACAAAGACCTCCCAGTGAGAGAGGGTGGTGGTTGGCTCCCCCATCAGCACACACACCAACTCCACTGCAGCCAGGCACTCGCCTAGCAAGCAGAATGCCTATCCTATCTACCTGTGAAAAAATCTACCGTGGAAGGTGCCTTAGACATTTTGAGATGATCTAGAATCCGTTTACGGATGAGGGCGCAGGCCTGGAGTACAATGAGTACAATCCCTTCGCACAATGAGGTGGTGACCGGTGACGTCCCCAGTCCACACTGAACTCTGTCCTCTGGTGTCCAGCACCCACATGCTGCAAAGTACACTGCAGTTCTCCCAGGGCCTTGTGTTATTTGGTGGTTTCATAGAGCACCAAGCACCTAAAGATGTCACTAATTACTTGCTGATGTGTGAATTCTATTTCCCCCAGTGACTAGGCTCTGCAAGTCCACTATTTTGCTTACCTGCCTCCTAAAACCCTGCAAGACTTGGTAGAAAATGAATCATCAAGTTGACTTGTTGTTTCTTCAAAACTTTGTCTGCAACCTTGAAACTCTGGTTCCGAAAACAAGTGAATCTTTAAAAAAGTAAATGGAAACACATACAATTATTTTGCAAACACATTAACTCATTCAGCCTTTGAAATAATGACCCAAACACAACCTGTTAACTCATTACAGTCAGTAAACCGGTATGAATTTTTAAATCCTTCAATTTTCTACTTCTACATGAATTACCAATTAGAAATACTTTGGCTGCACCATTTATGACTGCTTAAGTCAGAGACATTAAAGGACAATCCAACAGTAGACACAGCTTTCTATAGAATACCCTGTCACAACAAGCTGTGAGGCATTTTAAAGCTTTAATGTGACCAAAAGGAATTGTTTATCAGTTCTAACATTTACAGGAAACTATATTTGGGAAATGTAGTATAGTTTTCCTCTCAGTGGAAGATACTTGCTGACTTACTAGAGTTTGTGTATGCCAATCAAGGAGGCGACAGTGGTGTTTGTGCCTCCACAATTATGGCTGTCTGAACACTTCCAATAAAAAACCTAAATAACCAGTGTAACACTTCAGTTGATGTAGACAGTCAGCATTCAAAGGCTGGAGTGAGAGACTATATAAAAGAGACCCCACAAAATGTCTGCCTAATGCAGACACAGCAAATAGGAAAATTCATTTTACTGTTTATCACAATAACTATATGTACTGTTTGAAATATTAATCTTAGTGTAGTATATTAATGTAAACCAATTCAATGTAATAACATAAAATTCAACTTTACATAAGAGCATTTTATTGGAAGTATTTAGATATGGGTCAATGCTATCAAGTATTAAAGTTTAATTTAAAAAAACAGTTATGCTTTCAGGCAAAAAAAATGAAAAAATAAAACTAACAAAATGTCCCAAATGTCTTGACATTTTACACGTAAATTAAGCTTTTCAATGGAAGGCCCCTAATTATTTAAAAAAAAAAGAATATTTTTTGTTACCTGATTTCGTCTCCTTGGACCAGTGAAAGAATCCTAAAAAGTTTTAAAAGAAAGAGAGAAGGAAATGAGTAGAGCAGAACATTTTGAAAAAGTTTTCTCTCCAGATTAGCAATTACTATTAAAAATAATCTCAGAATAGCTTCTATAGTGTTAAGTATTACAGGAACCAGAAGCACGTTCAGGAAATGCAGAATCCAGTTAAATATTCTCATACAAAAATATAACTCCTTACCAAACATATGGGTTGAACAGAAGAGATCTTACAATTTTTCCCTCCCCAGTCCTCGAAACTGGTATAAAGGCCTTTATCCAGTATATACTGTTCTCCTGTGAAGTCAGGATTTTCATAGGCTACCCACCTAAAGAAATAAAAACACTGATTTGTTATAGTTCATGGTTTACATATACAGTAAAACTATCACATGTATCATACAGAAATTGTCATTTGTTTTATTAACGAGTAATCTTAATTTTTCTGATTCTCCATTAATCTTTTAGTAGCAGATAGATTTGTCTGGATAACAAATCAAAGTGGCAAGTGACAGTATCTTTTTGTGAACCTTTTGGTGTTCTCGTTTATCATATCCTATACCTCGAGAAAGCTTCAGTGGGGATATTTGTCTATATTTTTTTCTAATTCTATTCTAAGGAAATTATTTGGACTTTTAAAAAGTACCTGTAAAAGTTCTTTTAGTAGCCAAGTAAGAATTCTTTTTGTTATCAACATTAAAATATTTTTCCAGAAAAATATTACAGGAAGCGGTCTCTGTTATACACATGGGGGAAAAAAAGTTGACAGAAAAAATGCTTAAAAAAAACAAAAACAGCTAAGTAACTAAAATTTTGTTACAAACAGGATTTCCAACATGACATGACTATGTAATAAGCAAAATTGAACAAACTGAGAAATACGAAAAACAAATCTCTTGGAATGTTTTCGTTTATCTTTTAAGTGATCTACACTCAGGAAAACCAACACCACCAGTATATTGGATGCTGTTTTTTAATTCTGTTATATTTAAGAGGTAACTCATTGTCTCCTCAATTAATTCATTGCCTGGCTGATCCTCTCACAGCTTAAAGGAGTAATACCTATATGCCTTTAAACATTCATATCTATTATCACATTTAATCTAGGGAGGTACTGGTTTTCCCATTTTACAGAAGGGAAAACCTAAAGACACAGAAAAATTCATTCATTCATTCATTCAACACATTGATTGGCCATTTATCATGTGCCAGAAACTAGATTGGCACTAGGAAAGCAAAGATGAAAAAGACAGAATCCTTGCCCTCAAAAGTCTACTGATGAGTAAGAAGCATCACATGGAATTAATTATTCATTGGTGTTTGTTCTGAATCTGAAGTGACTTGTCTTTCCAAGGTGACACAATCAGTGGCCAGGGATGATCGAACCTATGAGTCTCCCGAAGCTCCCCAACTGCCACTTGCCCTATAAAGTTTCCTCTCAGGCCATACTCAAAACGGTTCACACACTTCATTAGAACAGATTATGATTTCACTATCTAAAGTACTTAACAAAAACTCATGTACAGTCATTACTAGGAAATGAACAGCCATCAAGGAGGAAAACCTTGCCAGTCTCAAGTAGTAAGTTAGCTTATGACCACTGACATCTGCACATTCACTTCTGGCCATCTGAACAGAGAAACTGCCGTAAGCACCAGTCTGTCTATTTCAGAAAAGAATGTTCCTCCACTTCAGAACCTCTTTAGCAATTTAAAAACCTTTACCATTGTGAGGTGAGGAAAGAGGAGCCCTGGTTCTAGCTGTGGGCGTGACATTAACTTGCAGACAACTTTAAAGAGGTCACTTAACTTTTATGAAACTTTGTTATTTTCATTTGTAAGTAAGGGGGTTGGCCCCGACCCCGGGGCTGCCCCCTGTGAGGTGGTGGTGCTGCCTCTGCTCACACAGCCTCTGGCTTATGAAGAGAAGTGGCAGCAGGACCGGAGCACAGAGCACTTACTGTGTGGGGAGGAATAGCTGCATAGCAAGAACACCTACTTCACAAAAGCCAGGACTTAAAAAAAAAAGAAAAGTTAGAGGATAAGCTATGTCACAAAAAAGGATTCCTGGCAGGGCTGTGGGTCTGTAACAAGGTAGAGGGGAAGAGAGGGTGTTAAGAGGCCTTTTTGCTTGATCGTTTGACGTGAAGTTGGGATGGGGAAAAGGCAGGAGGAGAGACTGAATGCACAGGAGAGAAGGTAACTACTGAGCAAGCTGTGGAGGAAGCTTTATCCAGTACTTTTTTTTTACTAACAAGTGTGAATATTCTATTTCTCTATAAAACTAAAATAAATTACTTCTAAGAAAAGACCCAACACCCAGCTAAGCCTATCTAATTCCCTGAAGTGGAAACAGGAAAACCCTTTAAGACGTTACTTCAATTGACATTAGTGTTGTTTTCTTTGCAAGATGCAGCCCCAGGATGAATCATCCATGAACATGAGGGTAAAAACACCCTAACACTCAGTTCTGACGTTCATTCTTTGGTGTATCTATGACGTAGAGCCTACTTAGAACTCACGCTTGAGACTCTCAAGAAAATTCCTTACTGTCCTTGTTTAAACATATCCTGTACACTGTGAATCAACATTTCTCTGTTTACAAGGTGGGCGGGGGTTGTGGGGGGAGACAGGCCCAGTACAAGCACTCACAGGTCCCGCCTGGCGCAATCAGGGCTCAGAATTGAAGGACAGCAGGGCACACCGGCCCTTCTGTGGAGGGGAAGAGGAAAAGGAATTATAAAACAACAGGCCGTTTTATTTCTTTTAGCTGGACTTTAGGAATAGTTCCTTTTGCTCTTAGTTTGTAAACATTTGCCCAGTTTCTACCATTTGAGCAAGAGCGTGGCATAGAACTAGAAACTGATTAGCAGGGCCGTGTAAAGAAGTTGCCTGCGACATTCCAGTAAGAAACGGGAGGCAGTTCCTCAAACCTCAATTGCTGGATCATGAGTACCCTTCCCGAAGTCTGGTCTCTGTGTAGAGCTTGCGGTGAGGTCCCCGCCCAGGGCATTTATTACCCATGTGAGAGTGACCGTCCTGGGAGATGCTCTCACAGAAGAATCTCAGAAAAGTTTTTTCTGACTTTGATTTCCATACTAAGAAAGAAAGAACCAAACTAACACACCTACTTACCAATAAGAATAAAGTCTTTAAAATAGTTTTTCTTTGAAACTAATAAAAACAAATAGGTCTGGCTTCCTCCGCCAAACCTTGGCACAGGGTTACCTTTCTACCACACAGGGCCCAGCTCTAGTGCTCGCCCCTCCAAAGTCTGACCAGTGTGCAGACTGGAAAGTAATCTCTCTGCTGCAGATTCCTGAAGCACTTAATCCCTAATCTTTTGTAGCAATAATTATGTTTTATGTAAATACTGTAACTCCTTTGAGGACATAGTATTAATACTTTGCACATAATAGACCTTAATAAATATTTGTCAAACGACCAATCAAATATGAGGAAGCAGCTGGCCCTAGTAAATACAGAAGCCTTTCCACAACCACAGAATTTAAAAGGAAGTGGTGGAGTCAGTGTGTACACACACCTCCCTTCAACTTCCCCCCAATACCAAAACTCAACTGCTACAACCAGAAAAAAAGCTTAAGCCAGGAAATGCTACTAGAAATGAGCAAAAATAGAAATATATGAAAGCAACATTTTATAAAGGCAACTGATTTCAAATAAAAAAGGGTTGGGTGAGAAAGGAAGATTGGCTCGGGGTACAGTAATTCTACCTGTCCTTAATGGCATAATCTACATAAATGCCCAGCTTCCTCCTGCATGACTAGGCTCTGACTAATAGAACCAACACACCTGGTGAGTATCAAAACGTACAACTGTTTCCCCAGATTGACTTGGTCACTGTATTTTCCTTCCAAATAATTAACTTTAAAGGCGATCTAAAATCCTATAGGGCCACAGCAACATTCAGGTGACTTCTGCCATACCATACCTTCTATCTATAGCAGAGTCTAAAATGCTAGGGCTCAAGAACAGGACCCAGTAGAAGGTATTTCCTGTTAAGAATGGAAGTTCCAGAACTCCCTGATGTCCTTCTGCTAAGATGGCATCACAAGCAACAACCTACACAAGAATTTGTTGAATATGACTAAACAGTAAAAGCATATTACACTGTAGATACATCTCCAATATCTAGGGCTATTGTGGGAGGCCCCATAAAATACAACAGAGTTGAGGTTAGAATGGGTCAAATAGCCTATGTTACCACTCGTGACGTAAAGAAACCTAATATCAAACACTTTCAACAGAACCAATGTCTAATGATTTCATATAATCATTTAAGAGGATTCTTACTTATAACAAATTATAACTGATCAGCCTGGATCATAACTGTATAACTCCTTTTAATAAACATCCATTTCTGCCCATCCAGTATACCTGTCCCCATTCTTCCTGGTGTTTGTCGGGAACTATTTACCTCAATCATGTATAAGTGGTTCCTATGGAACTGAGCCTACATCTCAGCTCCAGAGATGGGCACAGAACACAGGCAGGGCCACCTCCTTGGCTATCGTGATCGATTCAAGCACTGTGCGTGACTCAAGCCTACGGAATCAAAGACCTGCAACTTGCGTGGGAAAGAGACTCTCGTTGCTCTAGAAGTAGTGAGAGGGAAGAACAAAAGCCAGATGATGCGGCCACAAGCCAGCAGATGGAAAGGGCCTGCGTAACATGAAGCCAACACAGAAAAAAGCCCAGTCAAGTGACACAGAGAGAGACCAAGTTCTCATGACAGTGTCTGAACCCCTGCATCCAGCTCTGACAGAAGCAAAATCTTCTCCAGGACTTTTCAGTTAGGGAGGCCAATAATTCCTTTTTTTAAATTTTTATTTATTCAAACATTCACCATACTGTTTGACCACACCTCTTATATATGTATCCCTTTGATGAGTTTTAAAGACAATTTTTTTAAAGCCAGACTTGATCTACGTTTTGTAATCTATTTTACAAGAGCTACATCCCACAGGTGAACAGTTCGGTCTCATAAGATGGTTCCCCATTTGCCAGTCACAAATCCCCTGCCAGCTATAAACCAGGGGTTCCCACAATCCCCTCCTCGGGTTCAATGACTTGCTAGAATGGCTCACACAACTCAGGAACACTATAAAGGATATAACTCAGGTACAATCAAATGGAAGAGATGCACAGGGCAAGGGATGGGGGAAGAGGGCACGCAGCCAAGCTTCCAAACCCCTCCAGGTGCACCATTCCCACACCTGGACGGATTCACCAACCTTCCAAAATCCCCTTTTTATCACGTCAATTTAGGTTGGCCTGTAGTCACTTGTATCCCAGAGTCTTGACTAATCATCTTTCAATAAAAACTTAATTTAGCAGAATAAACCATTCAAATGCTAACTCCAGGTACAGTAAAACAGTTATTTTTATGTCAAAATAATAAGAAATACAATGGAGCAGGTATAAGTCCACAGGAAAATGGAAAGGCACTTTGTCCCAACCTCAGGTTTCTAATGTTAGATCACTATTCATCAGATTCCCATCATAAGAAATTCATGAGATCTTTCCATGCAGAATGACAAAGGCAGTAGATTTGTAGATTTCTATCATGAAACCCAAAAGCCTAATCCAATGTTATATTACACATGAAAAAAGATTATATGTGAAGATTTTAAAAAGCAGTTATGAAAATACTGTGGCAGTAGGTATTAAATGATTTATTTAATGTTCAGCTGTTGAGCTATTCATTTCTCCAGTGCCTACTCTGTCAGAGAATCTATTAGTTTAACACAACCAAGGTGAAACCCATGTTTAAAATCCCAACTGGGTTATTTTACTTACACTCCACTCAGGACATTAATAGACTGTGTCTTCACTCCATATCCGGTCTCCTTCAAATTAGCAACAATTCCTAATACATCAATACTGGAACCTTTGGATCCAAAGTTTTTTTCACTGTACATTATCATGTGAGCATTTGAAAAATCCTATTGAGAAAAAAATCAAAATTAAAAGGCTAGCCATTTATTATCCAAAAAAGACCAAATATTAGCCATTGGCTTTTCTTTAACTTACACCTAATATAGGTCGTAAAGACTGAAGTTCTCCATTGTAACCTCCCCAATCTTTCCAGTCCTTGTATTCTCCTTCTTCAAGCAAATACTGATGACCTGTAAATCCAGACTTTTCATAAGCAACCCAACTGCAACAGAAAGAACATGAAGGAGTAGTTAATTGTCAGGAGTATTAAAATTTTTCTAATGTATATACCAGTTTCATTGACAAATACAAATAGTTATAAAGCTAGACATGAGCTCAATTGTTAGGACTATTGAAATTCTCTAAAACTTAAAGAGACAAACAGAATGGCCCCAAGGAAAAAAAGTTAAGAAATACACATCAATGTTCTGTAAAGGAGTAGAGGGAAGTCAGTGTGTGTGTGTGTGTGTGTGTGTGTGTGTGTGTGTGTGTACATGTATGTGTGTTTAATAAGAAATGACTCAAAAGAACATCAGCAAATAAAACTGGATAAACTGTCTTCAACTAGCTATTAAAATATTATGTATTTTTTGGCCATTTGCAACACCATTTTTAGTGTACACTTCCAAAGGAAATGTGTAAGATCTATAAAGTATAAAACATGATCATAAAAGCAGCAAACTATATAACAGTTGAATAGTTGGGAGCATAATATTAAAAACAAGATTGCAGATTTGATCAATCTGGATGGGCCAATTTATCAGCTTTGCTCAGCTGACTGATCCCAAACCAGGCCCTGAAACTGGTATCAAATCCAGGTCACAATTGGCTGAAGAGAACACGTTTGAAATTCACTCTACTACAATCTGGAATTTTTTATTTTTTATTTTTTTTGGTGGTGGGGCGGCATATTTATTACTTTATTAAAGAGAAAAAAAGAAATTCTTACAGGTTATGTCTAACTACTTACACGCCTCTTAGCACTTTCATAGATCCCACTGACGTCAATGGCAAATGTTCATCTCCAGTCGTTTCTTCTGTTTCACTTTCTTCCCCAATAAAACTATACATATCTGTTTCTAGTTCCATACATTTTCCTTCAAAGAAAGGCTTTTCATAAATCACTACCTGTAACAGAAATGACATATACCAGTAATTTTTAAGAAGTTAAATATCTCAATAGCTAAACATTAAATCAGTCATTTAATATCACCAAGTCCTAGAACACAAATTAAAATGTCCTATTTTTTAAAATTAACTAAATAACAGTATCTGATCATTTTAAACATCAGAATTTTTTTCCTGATGTGGGATAGCCCAAAGCCAAGGTCTAAAAGGCAATTTATAAATAATTGGTTTTTGTTCCAGTGTCTAGAACTGATATTTAGAATTTTGCTTAGGCCAAACTAAAGAACCAGAGGATTCAAAATTGCTTTAAAAATGAAATTGATTACAGATTAAACTATTTGATGTCCAAAGCAGAAAGAGCATTTTGGAGGAAGGAGAATTTGTCTTGAAAGAAAGTTTTTCTCTGGCTCACTGGCAAGCAATAATAGGTCCTGCAATTAGTAAACACAACTGCAAATTATCAACATAATACAACAATGAACCTTTTGAGCCACGGCTACACATGCTTCAGTGATAACTAGTGCCATTAGCATCTTTTTCCAGCTTGAAGGATGGCAAGTGTAAGGATGGTAACTTCCTTTGGCTGCAGTTACGTTTTATGGGGGTTGATAAGTAAAACCACACAAGTATCTTCTGAAAATGGAGTGGGAATCAGATTTAAAATATATATATATTTTTTTTACCTTTGGATCTGTAGGGAGCTCAACTTTACGGCCACCCTGAAAAGAAAATAACACAGAAAAGTGGTTTTTTACTGATACATTACCTTTTTACATTATACATGGCAGTTTATGGTAAGACATCGAACCTCACAAGGTTTGTTTTAATTTACGTTGAGACGGTTCTAAAATTACCAACAATGCAGATGAAAACACGAGGAAGACAGGCTAAAGCAGAATCTCACAGAGGTGGTCTATAAGCTGAATCTCCATGTTAGGTGTGGTTTTTTTTTGTTTTTTTTTCATTTATAGACTTTTATTTTAGCTTGGACATCATACTTGGTAGTTTTATACACATGCTAAATGGAGGCTACTTAGAAATGATAGAATTATATAATGATATATAGCAATAGCTGAAACAGTCTCTTATATTTCAAAATTTATTGCTTGGAAATTGTTTTCAAAATTATAATTAAGAATACTTTGAAGTACAAATACCAATATATCCTTTTTGCTCTGGGGACTTTCAGAAATCTCAAATCACTTCACGATTGGAGTAACTAAACAACAGAGGAGGAGATGAATGAGATCACCTCATAAGGTTAGAGTAGAATTCTAAGGGAATATTAACTGTGGTATCTATGCCGTGTTTGATTGCTTGACGCCCCAGGGCATAGACACAGGGAACCGAGGCCCAAATCTAGCAGTTCTCGTCATTTAAGAATCACAAGGTAACAAGAAAGGCAAAGTCAGCTGTGATATCCAAACTCTCAGGAGTTCACAATGCAGAGTAACAGTACTTACTAAATTTTAGTAAGCACGTGCCATGTTTTTAAAATTAAATTATAGTTATATATAATATTAGTTTCAGGTATACGATGTAGTTATTCAAAGTTTGTTTTGAATAACAAAGTGATCACTATAATGTCTAGTAACTGTATGACACTATACAAGGTTATGATATTATTGGTTATATTCCTTATGCTGTGCATTACATCCCTATGATTTATTTTATAACTGGAAATTTGTAAATTTTATTTCCTTTCACTTTTTTTGTCCTTTCCTCCAACCCCTTTCCATCTGGCAACCATCAGCTTGTTCTGGATGTTCGTGAGTCTATTTCTGTTTTATTTGTTCGTATGGTTGTTTTTTAGATTCCATATATGTGAAATCATACGGTATTTGTCCTTCTATAGTGTTTTTCTTTTTTTTCAGTGGATACTCAGAAGTGGAATTGTTGGGTTTTATAGTAGCTCTATTTTTAATTTTTTGAGGATCTTCCATACTGTTTTCCATAGTGGCTGTGCCTATTTACAATGCACACGCTGTATTTCTGACACTGTTAAGTGCTTCATGAAGTAATTCACTAAATTAACTGTATAACAATGCTATTAGGGAGATGGAATTTCTACCCCATTGGAGAGATGAAGGAATTGAAATACAGTTGACCCTTCAACAACCTGGGTTTGTCCATTTATATGCAGATATTTTTTTCAATAAATACAGTCAGCCCTTCATATCAGTGGGTTTCCCCCATCTTCAGATTTAACCAATCACGGATCACAACAGTTAGGTGTGTTTTTTGATCCAATAAGTTTTAGTGTTTTTTTTTGTTTTCGTTTTTAACTCAGTATATTTCTCAAAAAAAGAAAAAAGTATATTTCTCTCTTCTCTTAAAAAGCAGTGCTAAGATCTGACATCTCTGGACCCAAATTGTCCCCGGCAGCAACCTTCATCTTCTGCACGTACTAACCCGACACTGGGCTCATCCTCCAGCCAGGACACGGGGCTGTGGTTTGCCTGTCCCCACCCTCCCTTGGTTCAATTCCCAGCCGGCCTCACTCATGTCTTTTTGCTGCCTGGTCCCCGGAGGCATTTGATTGTGCAACCCCTGGCTTACAAACTTGGTAAAGTTCACAATACGATCTAGAGGACTCTTGAAACAATTAGATAAACTGTCAAGATCCCAAAGGATGGGTCTATGGGGGTTGTTATACTTTCATAATAAAACCTTTTTTTAAATCCCTAAAACCTCACTACATAAACCATAGAAATACTAAACAGGGTAAGAGTTAAAATCAGCAGTGGGAAAAGCAGAAGGATATTTTTCACCAATATATATATAACAACTTTAAAAAGTACAGCCAAAGGTGCTCAAATGCACCAAATGAACTATAATTATAAAGGAACGTGGCTGATTTTGTCAACAAACCCAAGTTTGTACAACCAAGCACCCTTTTCAAAAGTAATCTATTTCAAATGCCATAAACTTCACAGTTTTGTAAATGATTAAAAACTGCCTTCTAAACTGGGGGGGTGGGGGGGAGCAATTCTTTGATACCTTCACAAAACTAACAAACCTTTGTTCTTTGAAAGTGAATTTAACTTTAGAAAAAAGCCCCAAATCATGTGCATTAAGACCAGCAAAACATGCAGGTAAGTACACCACAAGCTTTGGCAGGAAGGATAAAATTAAGATGAAAAATGATCTTCCTCACTGTCTCATTTATTTCAAACCAACTCACAAGACAAACACAAAGTGGAATTTCAAAACCATGTGTGTAATGAGAGCCGCCCTCATGCCACAGGTATGTAGTGAGCACCTTCACAATATGGCACGTACTTTGCTCAAGTCCCAGGACAAGACAGAGCAGCCTGCATCTTCCCAAGGCTGAGTCCAGCACAAGCAAGAAAGAACAGGGCAAAACACAGGGGTAGGGCAGAGAAAGCACAGGCTCCTTTCTAAAGCGAATACTTGGGAATAATAAATACTCATTTAGACAGCCAGCCCCGGTGCCCCCAAAGCTACCACCCAGCCCAGCCTCCAACGGGGCTGGTCTGGAGCGTGCCCCGCCCTTTCCCAGGGCCACCCCGGCTCCTGCAGCGCATTCTCTGACATCTCCATTTAAAATCACCCTGCATAGTTTTTAAGACCCAACTTGATTCATCCTAAAGCTCTCCTAAGTATCCCCTTCACTGTCACATCACCCACAAGGTGCACTTTCGCCTGTTTTTCCACAAGTGTTCAATACTTCGCTTTCTTCACTTCTTATACCTGCCCTGGGCTGCGGCTCTGCGAGGGTGAGAGTGCCTGGAAGGAAAGGACTCGGGCTTCTCCACACTTTCTTCACCCGTAGCATCTAGCACATTATCCTTTCTTTTATTTCTATCTAGCACTAGGTCCTAGCTACTACATATTTGTGTTTTAAAAGCGCTGTATTGCTTCAAAGTCAGATCCTATGAATTGTCACACTGGCAAAGAATCACTGACTCCAAGAACACTTGGCCGGATTTCATTTTTACCATTTTCAGAGGCCGCATGGATCCAATGTACGCTACTTCTGTATTCCAGAAGGATAAGTCGGGGTATTCCCCAGGCTCCAGGATAAAAGGGACACCTTGAAATCCAGGTTCTTCATAAATCAGCCATCTAAACAGGCACCAAGGAAGGAAAGAAACAGACACAATTCATCATTTATTTGAGTGGCACATAGGACCCCATTGATGAGCAAGGAAGAGAACAGGAGAGGACTGAACTTGGACGATGTACGGTCATACTTAGTTATTAGAGCCACGTTAGCCTCAAGGAGGAATAAGTCATTATATGCATCTCTTCTTAAGAGTCTTCTGCTTGTCTTCTTGGCTGGCTCTGTCCACTGATTTTAACTTATATTATTAATTGCTTCAAAGTGTAAACGTCTCTTTTACTTCCAAGTAATAAAAGTACAGTTGACCCTTGAACAACATGGGTTCGAAGTCCACCTATAAGAGGACCCTGCAGTTCAAATCCATGTTAGTCAAGGGTCAACTGCAGTTATCTGTGTATTTAGAGGCCCTAGCGAGGAAATCGCAAGCTTTATTTTAAAAGGCAACTTCTCATTTGTAACCAAAGCATAGAATGTTCCACCTACTCAGAAATTAATAACAGGTAACATCCACCTAGAGCATAACAAGGAATGACAGCCAGAATTTCTTCCAACCCCCACAACAAGGCTATGCAGAAGGAACTATTGTCCCCACTTTACGGATGGGGTTAAGTAAATTGCCCGGGGCCACACAGCTGGAAGTACCAAATGTGGGGCTGATCCAAGCTGACTCCAGAGCCAGGCTCCTAATCACTTTTTGATGGCACTTTTTCTCCTTCCAGGGAGTACTCGTAAGTTACTCCTTCACAATGACTCAGGATCAGCACTGTGAGCACTGGCAAGGCACAGTGCTGTCCTGGGGGCTCCCATGGTCTGGGAGGCTGCCTGTTCCCAGGCCGCAGAGCTGAGTGCTTGGATCTGATTTTTATGGCTTTTCAATACCATCTCCCTTTATCAGGCTTGTCAGCTGTCTCTGCGGCTGCAGTCAGGGAATCAGCAGCCCCACCCTCCCCTAATGAGCCAGAAACCAGGAATCCTTAAAATCATGCCTGTTACAACTCTAAAGACTGTGCAAAGTCTTGTCAACTTCCTGGTTCCTGGGAGGATTCTGGGAAGGTGAGGCTGCTGGAGAAGTGACGCTTTAATAAAAGAGGTATTATATACCCTCTTCATAAACACACAGGATTCTCAGCGATCACTTGTACGCTCCAATTCTTTGTTGGTCTTGCTAGTGTCCTGGCTGAGGCACTCCACATGTTCCCCAGAGCATCCTACCAAAAAGGACGGCTGTAAATGACACCTCTTAGCAGTGAAAGAGGTCTGATTCTCCCTCTTTGCTTTTCTCTTGCTCGCCGTTTTAGCCCAAGGATACATTTTGGTGATAGTTTTTGTTAAAAAACTCCCCTGGATAAATCAGTGACTTCTTTAGATTCACTAATTATATAGGGATTTACAATCAAAATCCTATGAAAATCCATCAACTCACACACACAAATGTTGAGAGGCTGTGGGTGGCGTACATGTGAGGGATGAAAACAAATCTAGGTGTTAGAAGACGGGATAATAGTTATAGTGGGGGCAACGGGACGCCCAGGAGGAAGCATGAAAGAGGAAGGCTTCTGAGATCTGGTTATGCTCTAGTTCTTGATCTGGATAATGATTATACTTTGAAAATTCACTCAGCTTATACACTTATGATTTGTTGTGTATCTTTTTGTACAAATAATATATATATATATATATATATATATATACACACACACACACACACACACACACACACACACACACACACACACACACATATATATATTTCAATAAAAAATTAACTTAAGAAAAAAAGAGGCTTATCTTTTAAATACCACTGCCATGCTCCTAAACCACAAGAAAACAGAGGCTAAGTAAGCAGGGTCGTTTTAAACCTTCTTATGTTAAAGCTTGACAGTTCAGGGTGCATTACATAGTTTTTGAAGCTCAAAGGCACTCCACACATTTCATGCCCTGAGTAAATAATGGCAGTTCGTCATAAAGTGTGCTATTATGCTGACAAGCCAAGGGCCTCGACGTCTGACACTTCACAAGTGAATGCGCTGAATTTTTCATAAACACAATGGATGGCTCACAAATATGGGATTCTGAGATTTTAAAATGATGCTAACTGAAGTACCCGTTCATGAAATCATTCCTTTTAGAGGGGATTTATTCATCTGATACTAAACATTTCACTTTCTTGAAGCATGTAATTTAGTGACCTAACACTTATAGAAGCAAGGTCATTTTGGGTAAAGAGGGATTTGTTAAAAAACTGAACACAAACTGACACACCTGAAAAGGCCACTGTTCTGAGACTACTTCCTTGGTGAGTGAGTGCTAAGGGCCTGCTGGGGAACTCAGACTGACAGCTCTGAATGTTGGGTGGATCTTGGAATTTGCAAACTCATTTATAGAGCGTGATTCATTTTCCTAAATTCTATTCCAACCAGATAGTGATTCATTTTTCCTAAATTCTATTCCAACAAGATCTATTATTCATGAGGCCATCGGGAGAGAGGGAAATTCTCTTCAGGCAGTGTTTTTTCAGTTTCTAACGGCACTCTTTTATTTTACCACATACTTAGGCAATGTGCTTTTGCCTATATTATGAATTAACAGAATGACTATAAAGTATGAGCTTTTTAAAAAAACAAATGTATGCATATTAAAGAATACTGTTTAAGTAATAACAGTGCCCATCTATACATTTATTAAAAGCATTTGTATAATTTCTTTTAGAAATACCCTGAGTCACACAAGGAAAATTGGTTTTATCTTGTTAACTTGTTCTTAAATCAAAAACAGTATTTCCAGCTGGATCCTGTCTTATTCTCTAGATATGAGTACACATGAATGTTAACTATTCACAGAAACCAACTGGATACTCAAAAGACTAAATATAAATGTACCAACTTCGAGGTTCATCACAGCCTACCCAAAAGAGGGTAAGCTGTGATGAACCTCAAAGGGAAAAATGTACCTCTACAATGGAGAGGTGTGGGAGGCACCAATTTAACCAAGAGATCCAACTTGGTATCATTAATGGGAAGCTGGTTAGCACATGCCACCTTCTGTGATGCAACATGAATATGTGGCAATATCTACATGAAGTATCCTTTCTGAAACTGTTCAGTCTGCATCTGATCATACCTCTAGACCTAACCCCTAATATACAGAAAATTCAGGCAACAGAGGAACAAGTTAAATGGTATCATGAGGAAAAAGAGACAAATCCAGAATGTGGCATAATCTCTAAGATAGCTGACCTAAATTCTTCAAAAGTCAATGGCACGGGAAACAAAGATGGTGGTACTTTAGAGATCAAAAGATACAGAACAACCAAATATATACCAAGGATGCCAAATAAGCATATACGCATTTTAAGAGATGTTATCTATGTATTACTTTTTGAAGTTGAATTGAATTATGGTAGCACTGTGTAGTATGACATTCGCTCAAAAGATGGCGTTAATCAAATGAATGCCAGTGTCATTCATTGTGTTACAATTTTAATACTGTTTTTTCCTTTCTTAAAATGTGTATACATTTTTTTGGCACCCTCTGTATATATATTTAAAAGAATCTATGAAAGACATTCCTGAGACAATGGGGAAAATTTGGTTATGGGCTATAAATTAGATGTTATCATGGACATATTGTTAATTTTCTTATGTGTGATATAATGATAGTTATGCAAGAGAATGTCATTATAGAGGGATTTAGGCTAAGGTATATAGGAATGAAAGGTCATAATATCTGCAACTTACTTTCAAGTGCTCAGAAAAAAAGATAAAGCAAATGTGGCAAAATGTTAACAATTACAGACTCTAAGTGGAGGGTACGTGGATGTTCACCGAACCATTTCTACTTTTGTGTATATCTGAAAACTTTAATAATAAAAAGCTGGGCTCTGATATGGTATACACCCCAAGGAAATATACACAGTGGATGTTATATAGTAATAAAAAAGAGAAAAACTGATATATGGATCAATATGGGTAATCTTACTAACAATGTAGAGAAAAAGGAGCAAGCCACAGAATTTTGATAATATTTTTATAAAGTTCAAAAGCAAACAAAACTAAAACATTGTAGGGACACTATAGGGTAAAACTGCAAAATAAGGGTATAAGAAAAACACAAGATTCCAAAGAGAGGTTATGTGTGTGGAGAGGAATCAGGAGGCTGGGATCAGGGAGGGTACTTTACCCGCCCCCCCCAGGGTACACAGGGTGCTGCATTGTTGGTAATGGTGAGGGCTGAGTTGGGTGCTGGGTACATGCAGGTTTGTTTTATTATTAGGCTTCATAACATATATATATATATATATATATATATATATATATATATATATTTCTGTATGATCAATTATTTCATAATAAAATTGATCAAAGAATACTTGGCTATTAAAAACGAATGTCCTTTCCCATAAGCATTTCTCCCTGGACATTTCTCAGCCCCTCACAGCCCACATACAATGTGTTAGAGAATGTTGTAATTCTACCTTCAAAAATGTGTCCAGAATCTGCCACAATTTTTCACCAGCACTGTCACGCTGTCTAAGCCTCCCAAACTTCTTGCCTATATAACTGCCATTGCCACTAACTGTTTCTTTGCTTCCACCCTTGACTCTTTACCGTCTATTTTCTACGTAGCAGCTAGAGGGATCTAAAACACAAGTTAGGTCAAAATCTTCCAGTGATTACCTGTGTCACTTCAAGTGATCTAAATTCCCTTCTAATGCCTAACAGGCCTACCATGACAAGAGGCCTCTGCCATGAGCATCCCCTAGTTCACTCTACTCCAGCCCCCTTACCTCCTAGCTATTCCTCAAGCATGCCCAGCAGGGCTCTGCAAACGCGGTGCTTCCTGCCTAGGCCACTTCCCGTGCTCCTCCTCTCAGCTCTCCCAGGGCTGACTCTCTCACTTCCTCCAGGTGTCTGCTTAAAAGTCACCAGAGATCTTTCCTGACCACCACCCTATCTAAAACAGCACTACCTAATAAAAATTAACAATAAGTAAAAAATAAATAAAATAGTATTACCACTGTCTCTCTTTCTAATTTATGTTTCTTGTAGTATATTTACCATATGACACATTATATAGGTGTTGTCTTCTGCATATCCCATTAATAAAAACTTTGAGCATTCTCTGAATGCATGAGTGTTTGTAAATTATATATACCACTGAATATATTATGAATTTATTAGAAAACATACACAAAAACTAAAATCTTAAAAGGAGGAGATTTTAAATAAAGTATGAAAAAAAACCCCAAAAGATAAATGTAGTGTTCTTCCCTGTATCTTTCAGCGATGTCTCTCACATGCCCTGCGCTGTGCACTCCACTTTAGAGACCCGATTTTCAGTATTGCAGCCTACACCTTCTGTCCTAATTTCTCCTCTGAGACATTTCCATTTCCTTCAAAATACTCTTGCAGTTTCCTGTGATTTGTGAAACCCACATCTTAGGGGCTGTGGAAAGCATTGTGTGAAAATGGTAAAGGAAGTACCACTATCCAGCCTGAAATATCAGAGGCACATGCCCTGAATTACCAAGAAGGTAAAACCTCTTACTCAGCTTTGAATGAATCAGTTGCTCTGTGATAAGGAAATCCCTACATTAAAAATGCAGTTTTTTTTCTCCTGCACTTCCTCCAAGAAATCTTTGTTTGTAAGAGCTGAATCAGAGTGATATAGATATAAAAGAAGCAGAATTTTATGTGCCTTTTTAGTCAATAATTACTTAACAGGACAACAAATCAGAGAGGATCTACACTCACAAAGAAAGCTTCATTAAAATCGTATTTAAAATAAAGCACTTACGTGCCCCAATGGACTTGAATGGAACAAGTCTTCTGCAGTACACCAAACCCCTGCATTTCTTCAGTGTCGTCAAAGTAGGAGTTCAGGAGTCCTAACCCTTCTGGTTCAGTAAACAAGTCAATGTGACTAACTCTGTAATCCTGAAAAGCAAAACATACATATATACATGTATCACAATAATTATACCATGTATTGTAAGTCTACAGGAAGCTCACTATTCTTTATTTTCAAATGAGTAAAATAAGCTTTAAATATACACATACATTTCACAGAGCACCTGCCATTTTGCCCTTTTCCTGTTTTCATCTGTGATTTAATAATATGTGGTCTTTTTTGGCAGACACGTTGCTTGAGTCATATATCTGAGTGCTACAGTCAAGCAAAGATCACCAGCAGTGTATTTAATTAGAGTTTTGGACCACATGTATTTCTCTCATCCTCGCTGTAAAAACTGCTTGGCTGTCTTTGATGAATAGGAGTTTTCATTCCTTTGCTCTGATGTGACCACCCAAGTCCAGAGAATCTAGTCTATAGCGCGGTTGCCCCAGGAGTCTTTCCCCACTGCAGTTCTGTGCCCACAGCCCCTGTGGTAACACCTCTTGACTATGACTAATCTCTATGATGTCAGTTTGATCCAAGTTGTTAGTACAAAGGCACACATTTATGGTGATTCATAAATCTCTGTACTTTAGTCACTGTTCAATGCCCTGCATGTCCCTGCTCCATCAAACACTCTTGAAAAGGCCTCTCCTGGCCAAGCACTTAAGTGCTAATTGAATCTTTATTGATATTTGATTGCTGAGTTAGGTGAACTGAGGTATAGAACAATAATACTTGGGTTAGTGCAGGGGAGGCTCTTTCAAACATTACCAAAAAGAACAAAATTAATGAACTAAAAAGGTGACCCCCTTGAATACATGTTGGACTTATGTTTGTGTTTCAAGAAACCATAAAATGTGTAAAACAAAAACAAAAACAAAAAACAAAACATGATGTATCAGGAACCACAAGTGTTCCTACCCTTTCACATGACATGATTCAGAAAAATTCACCCCAAAGAAATAAATCAGAAATTTATAAATTATTAAGGGCACACAAATGTTCATGCAGCATTATTCAAAATAGTGAAAAACTAGAAACAACCTTAAGTTCCATGAAAGTAGAAAGGTAAAATAAATAATGATACATCAGTTCAGTGGAAACCCCAAAGCATGTAGTGACATGAAAAGCATTAACTGCATCAAATCTGCTACAATCGGGCAAAACAGGAAGCCTCTGTACCAACAGGCTTCATGTACCCCCCTTTTCTGAGTGCACTTAAGCTGCCACCCCACCAGAGTCTGATACCTGCCTCCAGCTACACATCACTGAGAGATGTTACCAACGTGAGTGTGAGCCTCAGGAAAATGGTATGCTGAGAAAAAAGGTTGAGAACCACAGTTTTAAGTGAAAAAAAGGAAAACAGCACTGTACCTATATTATGATAACAACTACAGAAAAATAGAGTAGAATGTGGCCAAGATAGAGAATTCAGAAACATGAAGAGAGGACACTTCGTGATGGTGGGATCTAGATATTAATTGTTGCTTTATTACCAATGTTATCTGACCAATAAATAAAAACTGCAGGTAAATTATTCCACTGTGACACTTACATGAGATTCCTCATGTCTGTCTTAAGGTTGATCACATCATGAACTTACATAAAAACTTATTCTTACTCAGTCTCATCTTAGAACATTCCTTTTCTCCCTAATATACCCCAATGTTGACCTCTATTACACAAACGAGGCTTTAATTTTCCACTTGGAAGACACCATTAATTACATTTTTAAAAGGTAAAGAGTTATCAAATCCCAACAGCCACAAAGAAAGACTGATGCAACTTTCTCATCAACAAATATCGAACCAAGGAAATTTTACCCAATCCAAAAAGTAGCCTCAAGTACGTATCTTTTTTTAAACCCACATGCAACCCCAGAGTTGAACTACCAGCTGAATTATTTTTGGATTATTTATATTTCCAAAACAGAGCTCCTATATGCCACTCAAGGTAATTAGAACTCACACAGCAACCAAAAAACTAAGTAAAAGAAAAATCTATTCATACAGAACTCATCAAAACCAGGTTATTATATAAAATTCATTTGGAGGAGGGTATGGGAGTCCAGGAATGAGAAATTAACCTTCAAGACTTATTGTGAAAAACTGACTAATCAATGAGAATGTTTCTTTTCTAATTCATTTAAAATGTACAAATACTTAAATTATGGAAAATATATCCATAAAGCACCAATCAAATATTTTTCTTAGTCATTTATTTTATAAAATGAACTTTTCTCTCAAAGTAAGAATCATCCCTGGCATTCAATAAATATTTGCTGAATGGATGAATGGATTCTGGGTTTCCCATAACCTACCTGGACCACAAGTCTGATGGAACCAATTACCACCGGCTTAGCAGATTCTGCCTCCACAGACTCTGCCTCTGCAGACTCTGCCTCCTCGTTTCTTTCCAAAACATCTTCTATACCCCAGAGATCAGTGAGTTCCAATTCTCCTTCTTCTAAAGGAATGGAGTGCCCTTCAAAATTTGGTTTCTCGTACAAAATCCAACTAAGAATAAAACACAGCAAAACTATTAGCCAACCTTAGTGAGAGAGAGGTTTAGATTACTCAAATATTCTGGCAAATAGCCACTCTCTCTATATATATAGCCAATTCTCTAACAATTAAGATGTATACACTTTCCATAAAGCTAAAATTGACTGGGTATAATTATGCCTCTGATAATTCAAGAAATATATCAGGATGTTAGAGAACTTTTCGCTTATCAATATGAATGTTTTAGGAATACTAAGGTTCTATAGAATTGCCATTTAGTGGAGACTTGTAAATGGTAACACATCGGATAAATGGACTTTTACTGCAATATTTTTTTCTTTACATGTATAGAAAATACTTCCCTTAGAGGGATTTAAAGTTACATTTTAGAGCCATATCAATGTGCTATGTTTCCCCGAAAATAAGACCTAGCCGGACCATCAGCTCTACTGCATCTTTTGGAGCAAAAATTAATATAAGATCCGGTCTTATTTTACTATAATATTTAATTAACATAATTTAATTAATATAAGACCGGGTCTTATATTAATTTTTGCTCCAAAAGACACATTAGAAATGATGGTCTGGCTAGGTCTTATTTTTGGGGAAACACGGTATATATTGATACAAAGGACTATATGCATGTTAATGGAAAGCATTTTTAAAATATCCTTCCCAACAACATCCAAACACTAAAGAAAAACCTCATGTCAATATATGACTGCACTGCTCTTAAATGTTTATGCAATCAAGAAGAGGAGCCAACAAAAGTTGCAAAAAAAGCACGATTCTATTAAAAACAATGTTACACAAAAATTTTAGTGTTATTTTCAGTCTTCAAACAAAAACTAATTGTATTTTCTAATGAATACGTTGAATATATCAAAAATACATTAAAATATCTCAAACCTAATAGGAAAGCTGCTGCATATTTAATCAAATGGAGACCAAAAGAAAAGCTTAACTAACTTTTTAGACCACAAATGCCCTATCTTCTTTATTTCAAATAAATTTATAAGTAGGTATCAATGTATTTATGCCACATAAGTGATTTTTTAAAAACTGCTTTTCTTAATTCAATTTCCTGTGTATTTTTTAGAAGCTGTTAAGCTAGTAAAATAATTTTTTCACTGATTTTTTTACTTAATCAAAACTGTCTGTTGTAGAAAAGTTGGAAAATAAAATTTAGGTTTGTCCTTCACTGATCTGTCATTAAAAAATTAGCAAAAATGTCTTTTCTTACAGAATTTAAAAAATTCTACCAACATAACTAAGTGCAATTCTTATCTACCTCACTGAAAACTCGCAAACCAAAAGTATATTACGGATTCTGATGTTCGTTAGCCCAAACCAATGTTATGTGGGGATATACGGGAAGAGAAACATACTCCTACATTTTTCTCAATTTTCTAGCATAAACATGTATCACCCCTATAATCAGAAACATTAAAAAAAAATTTCTTTGATATGAATTCCTTTTAATACTCACCATGACTAGTATTTTCTGCCCTTTACATTGCTAGAAGAGTAATTTTAAATAAAGACTGAGGCCCAAAAAAAGTAATTAAAAATGAAAAACATAAACCCTGTAAGTCAGGAAGTCAAAGTGCCATTCTTACCATCCCCTAACAACTTTTATGAGTATTATAGGAGACAGGCTCCACGAGCTGCAATCCTCAACGTCACTGAAAACTTCAATACACTCCTCAGAGACATCCGGTTCACTATAGATCACTACCTACAAGAAACAATGAGAGTGGTAGCACACGTTACTGCACTTTATCAGACCAAAATAAAATCTGCGCGAGAAAATAATCTAAATAGAAAATAATCTTACCTTTCCAGGTCGGGGATTGATTTTATTTTGGATACTTCCTCTAAGCATCTGTAATCAGATGAACAAAGTACAACAAATAACTATAAACTGCGTAACAGTCCTTTTTCCCCGCCTCCCATGATCCTTTCAGTAAGATCATATTCACCTCACAAGTTATCCATTTTAAAACAAGTCTCCCTTGATCTAAGCCAAAGCTGTATTAAACTCTCTTTGAGTCTACACTATTAAATCAAGAGCTTACCCTCCCACCCCAACCCCTACCTGAATTTGCCATTTCAATTTCTTCTCATTTAAATGCCTAGGCTAGTTCCACCAATCTAGAAAATTCAGAACTCAAGAGTCAAATTTACTAGGTTTTATGTGACTTTAGGGAATAAGAACTCAGCTAAGACATTATAATTCAAACAATCTCAGTATAATCTCAAATAAAGAAAAAGAAATCATAATATATTTCACAATGTACACTGCACATGGTACTCAATCACTCCCTTTTTAGAGACAAAATATGTTTTTATACGGCTACAAAACTAATCATTTTCAAAACCACGTGACAAGACCAGTAAAACCAGAAATGTATAAGATGATAAAAACAGTAATTATACATGTAAAAATATTATAAAACATGGACTACTTTCAGTGCTGACCAGGAAGCCTATTTTCAGGGCTGCCTTTGATCTGATCACGCTTGCATCATGCCAAAGTGGAATATGCCCAAAAAGACCATGGGAAGGCCTCAGTAGAGTAGTATTAGAAGTCAAAATGGCATTTACACACATATACACACATTAGAAGCAGATAAGCTGAAGAAAAAGCCTGAAATTTAAAACAAAATTCAGGTAAGACATGGAAGATAGAATAGTTGTATGGTCAACAAAGCCCAAAACCTAAAGAAAACAAACAAAAAATTTAATCCTAAAAAGACCTAGAGGAGATATAAAGCCCCTTGTCCTTTTTACTCCATTTGGGTTAGTTTTTCTTGGGATTCCACAGGGAAACTGTATATTCTGTTCTCAGACACTCCAAATTGCTGTCAAATAAGAGAAGTGATTCAAGAATGACTAAAAAGAGAGTGTAAGGCTGTAATGAATGGGAGGTAGAACAGTGGAAATTTTGTGCTTGAGGGAAATACTAAAAAACTTTATAATTTCTGAGAGCTATAGGCTGAGTTAGCTTTGTCTACAGTAGTGGTTCCCAAAGTGTGGTCCAGGGACCCCTGGAGGGTTCCCAAGATCCTTTCAGGGAGTCCATGAGGTCAAAACTATTTTCATAAGAAGAGGACATTTGTCTTTTTCACTCTCTTTATCTCAAAGCGTACAGTGGAATTTTCCAGAGCGTCCCTGATATACTATTACTATGATGGCTAACGGAACGTGTACTTGTGTGTTCTTGTGTTTTAAATTTTTCTCACTGTTAATTTCTAATAATAAATTCTGATAGGCATAACCCACATGAGCAAAAGCTCTTTGGGGTCCTCAATAATTTTTCAATATAAAAGCATCCTGAGATCAAAAGTTTAAAAACGTTTGAAAAGAGGGATCTGACCCTCTGCTGGAAACCCAACTATGCAGTTTGAAAGAGCCTCCAGAACTACATTCTATGATAGGCTTGTAGCAAAAGCCAATACAACAGATGGAAACATGTCTCAGCACCTTATACAAATGAGACGGGTGAAAGGTATTTTCTGCTTGGATATGCTGTTTTGGATGATGGTCTACAGTTGACAGACGGCGTGGCTCACAGATGGGCAACAGGAATATAGTGGTCCACTCATGTTTCTGGGCTAACAAAGCAAACCTATAAACCTTATATTCTGTTTTCCTCTTTCACTGTCGTTCCTCAACTTGAGTATCAAGCTTGGTAACAGAAAAGCACAAATTCACATCAAAAACTAAATAAAGAAAACAACTTCAGCAGTCAGAAAAAGATGGAGCAATTGCTGCTCAAAAGCACATTTTGCTGCCCTCTCTAAAATATTGAAGGAAAAAGCCAATGTAGACTGAAATTCTTTACTCCTCAAAGTCTTTGCAGGAAAAAATACTTCCCTGATAAAAACTGATCCCAAATAAAAAGAAAGTACTTTCTCAACAGGAGATACATTTTTTGCTACTTATGAGAAGAAAGAGGGAACCTCACAGGGCAAGAAAAGGAATTAGGAATAAGATTCCTTGGCAGAGGCTTTTCCAAACAAAGAAAGCTGCTTCACAAATCTTCAAAACTGAGCATTTTTATGCAGAACTAGGTAAGAAAAAACATCTTGCCTGTCTCTGAACTCTCAAGGTACGTTAGCTGTACCTTTCACAATACAACATATAAATTCACAAGTGCCTTAAAATATTGGTAGCTTATTTTCCCTGCTAGACTATGAACGAATATTTTGAGAACAGAATCTGAGTATCTCTTTCTTAGATCCTAGGGGTCCCTTGTACATAGTAGGTTTTCAAATATCTGATGAATAGAAAATAGTAGACAAGCCTAACCATTTCTAAAATAACAACATGAATTGCTCATCATCCTTCTGTCACTTTGCCCAAATAAATAGGTTGCTACTTACTGTTGTATCTGATAATGACATTCCAGAAAACGGCATGTTTGGGTCAAACCGGCTGGATTTGAAAAGACCCATGAAATCTGTGTCACTGTTTCCATAGTTCGGCAAGTTCGATTTAAGAACACTTTCAATATGATGAGCCTTTTCCACATCATCACCGTTCTTTAGTTTTGATAATTCAGAAAATTTAGTTTCTGGCAAGTGTAGGTTGCTTGGTGAATCCATATCTTTTTTGGTTTCCTCTTTTTGCAGGTACTTTTCCATGTAGCTTGGACTTCTCAAGCCTGATAGAGACGTATTTGATGAGTCGAAATTGAAGACCTTTAAAGAGTGGTTGGGAGGAAGATTTGGCTGATCTTTGTTTAAAGTGCAGGGTGGGGCACCCTCAACCACGGGCTGCAACACGGAAGAGCGTGAAAGAGAAGTGTTCTGTGAAGAGCCGAAAACTGTGGTCATAGTAGTGACTGACGTTACAGAGGGAGAAAAGACTTTGTCTTGTGGTAAAGACGCTAACATGCTTGAGAAAAGGGCACTTTTTTCTAGCCTAGATCTCTTCACTCCACCGTTTGTGACATCCCTGTTCTCTTTGTCATTTATTTCTGGAGTCGCCAGAGGTTCATCTTTCCCATTAGTGTGAGTGTGTAAGGACTTGAAGAGGATACTCTGTTCAGTGGACACACGTTTGGGCCTCAGTTTGGATTTGGTGTCAAAGTTCTGCATCAAATGTAAAGCTGGTGACATTTCTAGCTGGCTTTCCTTTTTCTTCCCCAAACCAATGGTAAACAAGTTGGGATCAAACACCTTTTCTAAATTGTCCTCGTGAATCGGAGGCATGACGAAGTGAGGGGCAGGAGAGTTTGGCACCCTGGCCTTCTTTTTCTTCTGAGGCACGCAAACTGTGCTGTCCATCTTTTTTATAATTTCAGTGAATTTTTCCATATCAGAAGAAGAATCAAATACGCTATCATCACTACCAGCAGAAATGTTCAAAAGACTGGCAGGGCTGTCCTGGCCATTCACAACGTTATGATCTGGCCTGCAAGGAGTTTCTAAATGATTTTTGCTACCAGGGGAGTGGGTGGGGCTGGATTCAACTGTCAGGGGTGTTGTGCTGCCCTGACTCTGAGCATAGATAGGCAGAGTTTCCTCTGATTCCAGCAGCGTGACTGGTGGGCCAGATTTTGCTACATGCTCTTCTTTGCAGTGAATGTGTTTGGGTGAGGTGCTCTTATTGACCAGTACTTCCTCTTTCTGGGGAGCACAACTTGCAACGGAAACCACTTCAAGTTCATTATTGTGACAACTTGGCAACTGCACTTCTCTAACTTCAGAGCTATCGGAGAGAAGCTGGGAGCTTACGTCCTGGGTGCTTTCCACGGGGAGCACGAAAGACCTGACCTGGACAAGAACCTTGGAAGGACACTCAGTTCTGTCAGCTTCTGGGCTGTGCTCTGTAGACAAAGGAGGGCTTGCTTCTCCTTCTTCTCCTCCTGCTGCAAATCTGGAGCTGGGCATTTTCTCATTAGTCTGATGAGACACAGGCAAAATACATCCATTATGGTTTTCTGACACTTTGAGATCAGTGCACGGAAAACTGCTTATGGGAGCTTCAGCACATGCATCTGGGGAAGCATCCGCAGGAATGGGTACGGGCAGTGAAAGAGGAGGCTGATTAGATGACTCGACTGGGGGCTGTGAGTCAGAAAATGTATCCTGTGGCTTGGGGATGGTTGTTGGAAGTGAATCTTTGGTATGAAGAACGGTGGGGATGTCTTGTGCTGTATCAGTCATATTTTCAAGTACAAGTCTTTTGCTGTCAGCAGTCTTTGAGTCATCCTCCCTGTCGAGCGTGTAGTCCTCGACAGGACTCAGAGTAGTAACCACTGGCTCAGGGCAGCCAGCATCTGTTTGTACATCTGCCTTATCACCTTGGTGACACTGAGAACCAAGAGCCGGATCCTCGGTAGGCTTGCCTTCCATTTCTCTTACACCGGGACTCCTGGTCGCTGGCAGAATCTCCTCTTCAGTGAGAATAACTTTGGTTTCTGCCGAGGTTTCCTGCACCACCACACCATTCTGCTGACTATTTGGCATTACTTCCTTTTCAGGTTGCTCCATGTCTTTGGCTTTTTTGGCTAAATTCAGCTTCGCTCTCCCGATATATGTTTTATTAGAGGCAGGGGTGTTCCTTGTGCTTCGAATCTCAGTGTGTCTTGGGCTACTATTTGCCCGTTTGTTCTCAAATAAAGAGATTTTGGTGGCAGTGTTTCCTTTATGAACTGGATGGCCAAATGGACTATGCTCATTTCCCAAACTGTCAAGATTCTTGGGGGTTTTAAGATTTAGCTCCACATGTTTGGGCTTGGCAGGGCTGCAAGAATAAAGCAGTATGGTAAAGTTATTGACCTAGTTTTAGAAAGTGAACATACCAATTTATTACCAAACTATCAAAAACCAACATCTTTCTGGTACGTAACATTTTTCTAATGAAACTATCTTTAAACAATCCTAAATACACTATCAACTATTTTTCATGGGTGTTTTGCTTCTGTATGAGGGATGAGAAAATTATATAATTGTGAAAGTCTAGAGGTGGGAGGTTAACAGGTTTATCGAATACCTAGTATGTACGCACAGTACTTGGCACTAGAGTTGGGAAACATCTTAGGGCCTGCCGAATATTAGAACAAATTTAAATTAATGCACTCCCCTACTTTAAATATGTAAATGATTTCCCTAAGCAGCAATTGTGTATTTTTTATTTTATAATAACTTTTTTTACATATCTCAAAAAGCTAGATTATAAAAAAAATTTATCTATCATTTACCTCTTTGGATATTTTATTCCCTGCATCTTTCCCCCATAAAATTTTTCTTTGATTATATAAGTATGTTCATTACAGAAAATATGGAGAGTATAAAAATGAAAAATCAGTCACATAATATCCCTGTTAACATTTTAGTATAAGTCCAGTCTTTTTATATGTACAGTTAAATATTTTAAATAGAATTAAGATTATTCTGATCATAGAGCTGGTATCTTGCCTTTTAAAAAAAGATGACTTAACCTTATAGTTAACATTTCAACATGTTTCAAGTTACTAAAAAGTTTGTTTGTACGGTGTTCTTAATGTCTGCATAAAAGTCTATCATAATTTACTTATCAATTACTCAGTGTGGTTTTGTCACCATTTCTTATGCAGAGAGTCTCCCCTCTCATTTGACTTTCTTGGATATAAGAAAGCACATACTTTTTTCTTTCTGAGAAACAAAATCTTCTCTGACATCAACTGGCTCTGGTCCTGCTCATGCAAATTATCTGTGTGAACTTGGTCAAGTTACTTTAACTCTCTAGACTCTACCTTCTCTATCTGTTAAAAAAACACACACAAAAAAACTAGATAGTTTAGAACAGAGTTGATTTCCCATCCCCCCACTCTCCCACCCACCAAGTTCTGGTTGAAGTAATCCTTGGAGTTCTCTTCAGGGGCTGCAGTTGGGGATAATAGCCACTGAGGGATTGGCTGTTGGCCAGCCATCCTCCTTTCAACCAGAGTCACTCCTACTTATCTGTTTTATATATCCCTTTTATATAAGCTTTCCTACAAGAATGGACTCCAAAGCTAAAAACAAAAATGTCTAAACCATTAGTCTAGTGGTTTATAAAATGGAAGAGATAATAACCGCTAACATTCACTGATTGCTAGGCACTTGAGAAACCCTCTGTATGGCTTGCCTAAAGTACAATTTTATACATTTTCTTTTAAGGTGATGAAGTTGAGGCTTAGAGAACATAAGTAATTTGCCTGAGGTCACACAGCTAGTAAATGACAGGGCCATGATTTGAAGTTAGGTGTTCTGGTTTCAGATGCCATTGTCCCGACCACTCTACTATTCTGCTTCCCCAGAAAGGGTCAGACTAGACTTGCCTCAATGACCTCCTCTGAGTCCATCCGGCTTTATGATTCAAGGGGTCAATGGTCTATCATGAGATCTCTAAGATAAAGTAATCATACTTTATGAGGCCACTGCGATAATGAGAACACAAAGTGAGAAGCATTGAATTCTCATTCCATCTCCCACATGGACTCATTGCCCTTCAAGAAGGTTGGGCCTGAGGAGTGTTTTGAAGGAACAGGTAGTATGACGTATCCTAGATAAAATGAGAAGACTTGAGAAGTCTTTCCAAATGCAGAATTAAACATTTAGATTTTCATTTACTAAAATTTTATTTAAATACTAAATTTGATATAGTATCTCCAATATCTCCGTAAGATGCCCCAATATCTCCGTAAGATATCTAGGCATCTACATTGTGGGCCCATATCTTAAATTTAAAAGTAAATTCACTTATAAGCACTTCCTGAAAAATAACCTTCTAAAACCAGTGGGATGATTAGAAATAGAAAGCTTACAAATGCTAT
Source organism: Rhinolophus sinicus (assembly GCF_057876585.1). NCBI lineage: Eukaryota > Metazoa > Chordata > Mammalia > Chiroptera > Rhinolophidae > Rhinolophus > Rhinolophus sinicus. Next base: position 48,209,658 of record NC_142502.1, read on the forward strand.
CAGTTAATGAGGGATATTCACATACCAGGGAATATACATTTTAAAAATTCTCACTAATCAGCTCAAAGAACAGTCAAACATCAAAGTGTATCTTATGAGGTAAATAAAAAACGCTACAGGTTAGCCAACAAGCTACCTTAAGGACAGGAAACACACATCTGCTCATTAAAGATTTATACCAAGATCAAAATACATTTTACAACCACAGTTTCTGTGCTATTAACTTTTGCTACCAAGAGTCACTACAATTAACCTAGCTCAAAGTGATTAAAAGGCTCCTATAATTCATGTTGTAATGCTTTCGTTATAATGTGAGGGGGAAAATAATGGAGTCTAAAAAGCTGTGGCTATAACACAAGAGGAAAATTCTCTTATTTTAAATATATTATTTAAAAAACAACAACAACAACAACAACAACCAAACAAACAGTACCACACACAAAAAAAGAATCTCAACTTTTGATACTTGATAGAGAACTAACAACAATTTTTCTAACACTGTCAAGAAACATGATGCTTCATAGTCATTATTTTTGAGGGAATATAAAATAGTTTTAACTCTAAAACTTCAGATTCAAATTGTTTTTAAAAGTAATCTGAGTAACATTCTTTTCCTGAAATACAACCAGGGGAAAAATCAAAGAGTCTGAAAAAACCCATCCATCAGTCAAACAAAAAAGGACTAGAAAGACTTATTAATTTTCCATTTCAATAGTTTGCCAATTCACTAAGTGTGAGGCCCTATGGAAAACTAAATTAAATAAACTGAGTGGCAAAGGAAAAGTTTCAGGTAAAAAGTAATCAGTACTGAGAAAAAGACATTTGGTTTAGTTCTATTGCAGACAACAGCAAATAAAGAGGAGTTTCATTGTAACATTGGCTCCCCCAGGTTTGTTTACCATACTCTAACAGTGTAACATTTCTGGTTTTTCCACTGGTGTATTCCTATTGGAAGGCCCCTAGGGGCTTCCTTAATCAGGGTACACAACAGTTTCTCTAAGACTCACACTTAGGAAGACTGAATGTTGGCACACTGGCTTTCTACAAATAATGGGCATCATCCAATCTGGTTATTTCTCCAACACTGTTGCTACAGAATAAATAGCTGACTCTATCAAAGGTCTCCAGGTTCGTAGCTGGTGAGGTAGCTCAAGTTATTCATTAAGCAGATTTTCCTCTCAAGTATTTACCAAACAGACCTCCTACTCTAAAGTTTACTTATCCAAGAATTCAACTAGTCATAATGGACTGGTTTAAGAAAAATAATGTTGTGAAAATACCAGCTCTCTTAATAAATGTGTGAACACAGAAAAAAACCTAAGCAGTTTAGATATACATTTTTACCTGTGTTGACTGGGAGAGGAAGAGAGTGTGGGAAGGGGGAGGATCTTAAGAGTTTCATAGTGCCCTCCCTATCCTGTCCAACTACACAACTCACATTTATCATCAAGGCACAACATGTCCCATCCCCTCCAAAAACACAACTGATTTTTCTTCCTCCTTTGCACATCCTCAGCCTTATAGGGATGGTCACCACCATCCATTGGCGCTTTAATCAGACATCACTTCATATTGTTATTTGATTTGTCAGCATCTTGTGTGCCAAACTGGCCCATAAACTTTTCAAGGACTAAATACTGAATCATAGTTGTGTTTTTTTCCCATAGTTCCTAGCACAATACCATGCACAGAGGATACTCAACAAATATTTGAAAAATTGATCAACTCAACCGCAAGTAGTCACACAGTCTGTTGTTGAGCTTGATTCTTCTAATGTGTCTTTTCATTTAGCGAATAGTCTCCCAGTAAGACTGACATTTCTTAATTTCAATAACTGAAAATTACTTTTCAAGGGGGGGGGGCAAAAATATCACCAAACTCCCTAATATTATAAAGGGGAAGAGTTTGTTTTGTTTTTTTAGGCTTTAGGTAAATAATGCACTAAGTTCCATAAAAGTTTCTGTGAATTCTCTTAAGCTCATACATGTCAAACCTACTGGGACATAATGAACATCTTAGTGTTTGCTCTGTGTTCTCAAATTCACTATATGAGTCAGAAGAATGTTCTATCCCAGAATGCCCGTGTACATTTTGAATGAAGAATAGAATTAGCTATGTCAAGCCATACAGCCTTCCATTGTTTATGTAAACACTGCGCCTCAAGACATATCTCATTTTTACATTCATTTAACTTAAATCTTATGTTACAACAGGAATTATCAACCCACTAGTCTCCTGAATGTGTCATTCTAAACCACAACTGTGTCAATTAGCTCTTCACTATCTTAATTTCAACATAGAGGAGAAATTTCAGTGCACTGATCATTCTTTCACAAATGCAAACACCCCGAGCTTCTCTGAGCGGCTGCCCAGCACGTCCGTCCGGGACACGGCATCTCTGCCCAGCCCAATTCCAGTTACTCACAGGGTCACTTTAGTGGTCACCGTCGACCTGCCCGCACCGAAATGGTTCCTGGGCTTCAAGCCGTCGGCGTCAGGACCTCCGGCCGATCTGCCCAGCTCTTTGGTTCGACTTCCTTCTCCTCCTCGGCCGTCGAAGTGGTTAGGCAGCGGCCCTCTCTTGTGCTCGGGTTTGATCTCCGGCAGCAGCGAGCTGCTCCTGACCGTGAGCTCCCTGGGGATGACGCGAGCTACCTCCTCCCCGTTCTCCCCCGCGGGGCCTTTGGCTGCGGGACCGGAGTCTGGCGCGGGCGCCCTCTTGGGTTGGGCCTCCTTGGCGGGAGCCCGCGGGCCTCCAGCGGGCGGGGTGGGCACAGCCTCGAGGACCCGGCTCTTGCCCCTCCTTTTGGTGGGAGACGAGGCCGGCAGAGGCTGTTTGCTCCGGTCCGACTCCCCTCGGAGCTGCCCTTTGGGACTAGGGCTGGACTTGGAGTCCGGGCTCGCAGCGGAGGCAACGCCCCCGTCCGGGGCCGCCGGCGGAGATTTCACTTTCTTTTCCGCGAAGTTCTCGGTGGCCGCGTTTGGCGCCACCTCGTAGTGGAACACCTTGTGGTCCCTCGCCGCGCTGTCGGGCAGCGCCGTGTCAGCTCCGGGAGAGTCCGAGGATTTCTGCGACTTCCTCCGCTTCCCGGACCTGCGGCCGCTCGACCTCCTTTCCATATCGTCTTGATCGCTGGAATCTTCTGCGGCGGGAGTAATCAAGACCGGCTCGTCCACCTGCTCCACCTCAGTCTTGCTCAAGTAGATGTCCAAAGTTAGCACTTTGGCAGGATGGGCGCGCTCGCCAGGCCGGCACTCCCGTCCTCGCGGCCCAGTTTTGCCGTTTGCTTGCGTGGAGCTGGCCCAGTTCTGTGCGCCCTCGGCAGGAGGGTCACCTGGCGGAGCAAATGCGTCTTCGGGGGGCTGGCTGTGCGCGTCTCGGGGCTCCAGAGAGCCTCCTTCGGCACCCACGCGGGGGGCTCTGTCAGCAGCTTTGCCTAGTTCTCCCGAGGGCGGCTCCTGGGTGAGCGACCCCGGCACACCCCCCGCACCCTGGGATGTCTCCTGTTCGCAGCTAGTGCAGGGCGAAGCGTCCTCCCCCGGACTGCGGGTGAGAGCCTCTGCGTTCTCTTGCCTGGGGGAATTCTCTAGTGAGGAATGCAGCTGCTTGGCAGCAGCGGTGGCATCTGGGAAGGACCCTCCCTCTGCCTCAAGAGGTTCTAATTGGGATGAATCACTGTCAAAGCACTGCTGCACAGCCGCCGCTGCATGGCTCCTAGAGCAAGGTGACAGCTTGGCATCAGAGGGGACTACCTGGACACAGGTCTCGGAGGGCTCGCCTTCGGGCTCCTGGGGCTTCTCCTGAGGGGAGCCCACCTCGCACGTTGCTGTTTGCTTTGAGTGGCTGCCCTGAGATTTCCTCTTCTCATTCTCTCTTTCAGGGAGTTGGGAAGAGGTTACATCTTTGGGAGAGACTGATTTGGCATTTGAGCTAGTGGGACTCTCTAACCCGTTTCTGGAACACCTTCTTCGTCCTGCCGTGAACAGATTGCCAAGTTTCCCCAAAACTGGCTTCCTTTTGTTCTCTTCTGCTGGTTGTGCTCTAGACTGAAAAATAAAAGGGAGTGGGGGAGAGAAAATATGAGAATCGTTTTTTTTCTCCCCTGTTAGTACATTACAGAACTACATGCCAGAATGATAATACACCAGCGTTTCTAATTGCAAATGATTTTTTGTTACATTTATTCCAACAAAATAAACTGATTTTACCTTTTAAATTTTTTTCTTAAACATCATCTATGTTTGGTGCCACTCAGAATAACATCTACTTTAACTGTAATTCTTGTTTTAAAGGAAAATTCGGAAGGTCCAAATAATCACTATACAAAATAAACAATTCCCAGGTCGCTCTAGCTTTTGCTTTTTACCTCCTTCCTCAGCAAAGATGCCATTTCAAAACAGCCAAGCGAGACTACAGGGCAGCAGTAAACCCACTAAAGTATCTCAAAGCAAAATTTTTTCTGAAACACCATCCTTTCTCTTTTGTAGAAGGTAAGGAAGACGAGGAAAAACCGTACTATTAGTCTTCTCATTTAGAACACTAAGAAGCCACACTAAGAAGCCACCTGGATTCAACATGATTGCAAATGAAAGCCTTAAGAAAACAGGATTCCAGCACCTGGGCCTCGCCTTGGTCCAACCAGCCGTTTACCGCGGGCCGGGCCTGCGCTCCTCCAATGGGAGTAGCACGCGGGCTTTCAAACGCCCGCTGTTTTCCATCCAACCTATCCGATCACTTCGGGGTTCACCCGAGAAGTTTTTTCCCGCGTGGAGTTCCTAAGAGTGTGAATACCGGGAGTACACCGGGGAAGGAGGGCGAAAGCCCTCTCATCCCCTCCGCTCGTGCCGCAGCGGCGTGGGGGGACAGGAGCGCGCGGGGCTCTGCCCACGCCGACCTAGCCCGGGGCCGAGTTCGCACCACACTGTAGGGCGCCGGGTGCGCACAGGCGGGAGCCGCACCGTGGGTCCGACCCACCCATGGGAGGGGGCCCGCACCTCCTGCGATGATCCGCAGCGGTCCCGGGAAGAGGAAAAACCTGCTTCCTTTATCTCGCTTAGAGCAAAACGGTTTGCACCTGGTGCCCGCGCTGGAAGCCAGAAGGGCGCGCAGAACAGATCAATAAAAGCAAACCAGCCAATGGGCGCAGCGGCGCGTCGAGGTTGCCTGGCGCGGACAGGGGTTGGTGGGTGAGGGGCCTGAGGCCGGCAGGAGGGGGAGGGAGGACGGGAGCACCAACGGCGGCGAGCCCAGCCCTGGCTCCTAGCCCAGCGTATTCCGGGTAACAACCCCACCGAAACCAAGCCCACACGTGTGGCTACAATAACTTAAGAATTACCAATTCCACTTCAAACCCAGGAGCTAACTTGAACTCCCGCCCCCTTTCCTGGAAGGTGAATACAGGGAGTTTTAACAATATTGACTGTTTAGAGGGAGATTCCTGAATCATTCTTTAAAACAGCTGCGTTTCATTTGAGTTATATGCAGCCAGTGGACTTTGGAAATGGTGGGAAGTAGGAAAGACTTTGTAAGATAAAAGATGGAATTAACAGGGTCGATAAGCATTGTTTGAGACGGTACTGCCACTGTAACACCACGGGATTCTGCGACAGCCTCGTGAGGTGCTGTTAGCCCACAGTAGACATGAGGAAAGCAAAGCTTAGACAGGGAAGAGACTTAAGGTGTGTGTTGTGGGGAGGGCAATGAAGTCTGGATTCAAACCCAAGTCCTCAGCTTCCAAACTGCTCCTTCCACTCCACCACAGGAACCCCTTTTGGAGGATCTGGAGGTGCACTGGGTCTCTGAGAAAGCTCAGCCTAATAGATGGCAGGCCACACGCCCTCAGGATTGGCTTCTGAGGCAGGGCTCATGAATCAGGTTTACTGACAAACTCCAGAGGTGACTCTTATAGTTGGAGAAGCACCTGGTGGGAGCTTTGGAACTAGACAGCTGCTGCTGCGTGAGATGGACCATTGTTGCAGCCACTGGGAGTTTTTGTGACTTAGCTGATAATGCTTCTAAAATCTAAGCAGATTTTGATCAGTAATTCAATTCTTCTATGGTGACATAAATAATATAGAAAGAATTTACCATGTAATTAAAAAATACATTAAAATATTCCAACTTCGTAAGGAATATATTTGGACTCTTTTACTATGAGTTAAAGGTGTTACATAATTTTTAAACATAATACTATAATTTATGCCTCCTGAGCACTCCTTATGCGCTAGACACTAGCTAAGTGATTTACATACATTCTCATCTAATCTTTCTAAAAGCCCTTAAGGTAGGCAGTCTTTTTAGGCTCATTTGCCAAGATTACTTATCCCTAGCCAAGGTCCCACAGCCAGTAGTTTTCCTAACTCTGGAGATGGAGTTCTTTGTCTCTGAGGCCTGGACAGACCTTCAAACGTATCCTGAAGAAGTAGCCAGGAACATAGTTTGCATCTATTGGCTCAATTCTGGCCCATGTCAAAAGAAAACAACCAAGTGCACGTCTTATTACGTCCTGCCAATGGTGTTGCAATCCGTTTTCCCATTTTCAGGGCTGCCTGATCAGCAGTCCTCTCTGCTCAGTACAGGCTTTTTTTTTTTCAATTTTGGCTATTGCTACTTTTGAAAAAATCAGTTGCTCTTCATAACTTAGCCTCATCAACTACCTGACTCCTGCCCGGCAGAGAAGCAGCCAGTCGATCACCGGTCCGGCTGCTCTGTCTATTGAACTTCCTGGAATTGCAGAATTTTGTTTGTTTATACATGAATGGGCACAGTAGCTTCATTCATAATAGCCAAAACTGGAAACAAATGTCCACTAACTGATAAATGGATAAATTGTGGTATTTCCATACAACAGAATACCACTCAGCAATAAAAAGGACAGAACTTCTGAAACACGTACCAACATGGATAAACCTCAAAAGCGTTATGCTGAGTAAAACAGGCCAGACTTAAAAGATTACAGACTGTATGGTTCCCTTTATATGCTGTCCTAGACAATGCAAATCCAATCTATCACCTTGGAAAATAGACCAGTGGTTACCTGAGGGCAGGGTGGGACTGGAAAGACGAACAAAGGGACTTTAGGGAGTGATCCCAGGGTTCTAGATCTTGATTGTGCTGATAGTTGCACACGTTTACATGTCTTTCCAAACTCATCAAACGGTACCCTGACAATGGGTACAATCTTTATACATAAATTGTATCTTAATAAAGTTGATTTTAAAATAAAACTTTTCCCTGGGGAATAAAGAGCAGAAACACAATCCATCTGGCTCAGGGGCACATTTCATAGTTCTTAGTCAATGGGGGCCTTCAGTCATTTCAAAGGCTAGGTCCTCGTTTATAGGGAAATGTAGGCGTCCCCTAAAGGGCCGGATCCCTGTGTATCTCCAGCATCGTATCTCTACGCAGATTCCTCTTAGCAGAGTTCAGAATGCCCCATTCCTCCAAAATAAAGTGTTCATGGAAGAAGAATGAGTATGGCAGATGGAGAACGAAACACTGGATGGCCTGGGAGTTGTCCAGAGAGGAGCAGTAGGAGCCTCTTAAGTAGGAGCCTTTGAGCTTCAAGTCCTAAACCCAGGATGGGAGGCTACAGATCCAGCACCTTCTCCCTCAACCTTGACCATAACCTGTTAGGAAGAAGAGTGTTTTCCAAAGAGGCCATAGGGCCCATCAGTCTTCTTTCTGCTTCCCCAGCCTCCTCCCGGTGCTCTCCTCTGGGCTTGGGCGGGGTCCTAAGGTTTCTCAGACTCCAGCAGAGCCAGTCAATCCCAGGACCCCCTCTGTAGTTAGCTTTTTTGTCATGCACTTTCTGCCCACCTTACTTAGGGCAGTCTGCCCATCTCACTGGGCAGACCTACACTTAGAATCCACCTCTCACCCATGTCCTACTGGCTGAGTGCAGCCCACAACAGGACTATTTTGGAAATGGTCGATGGGTTGTGTGCTGGGATCTGTTTTAGAGTGTTCTTTTTGGCTAATATTAAATGTAGTTCACTAGAGGCCGTGGATAAGCATTTCTGACACGACCATATTCCAGGCAGTGTGTAGCAGTCCAGGCACCACTGGCTGCAGTGCTGCTCTGTGATTTTCAAGCTTCTTGTTGTGGCAGCATCTGCTACCAGCGGCTGCCACTTACTAAAAGCTACCTTGTATCATTATATGTAATTTCAGAGATCTCTGCTATCTCCTCAACTAGTGGGGAGCAAAAGGTCAGGAAGTACAGGATAAATTGTTCATATGCTACCAAATTGTTACTGTACCAACAGATCTAGACATATAGGCAAACTACTGCGCTTACTGCATGTTTTTTTTCAGATTGCCTATTTCAGGGGAGTCATTGCTTTAAATGACTTTGTGAAATACTTCACATGAAATCATATTTAGAGGTTGAAGAAAAATATGTTGAGCACATTATTTGTAAATGTAAGTAACATACTTTAAAAATAAGTCTTTCATATGTTTCCCACCTTTTTGTTGCCCAGTGGACTATAACCCCTTTAAGAGAAGGCAAATTGTCCTGTCTGCATTCCCAGGACCTCAGCACAGGGACTTATAGCTAGAAGTGGACAGAATATCTGCTGCTACAAAAGAATTCGTGACATCCATCCTCTCTTCCAAAAGGGAGCTACCAACACTCCCAGAGGTAACTAAGCACGGTCACGGTTTGGTCTAAATCAAACAAAACAGAATGAATATCTTTTCTGCACAAGATGGAGTGTGCTCAAGAATTTGCAGCTCTATTTTGCCCATGTGAGGATTCTGTGTGGTGACACAGCTACTGGCACACAAACTTCAGATTCTTCCGGTTTATTGCTGGCTCCTAACCTGAATCTGAGTTGAGAAAGCAGATCGAGATCTTTCTACATGTACTCACCTGTGCATCCTGCTAAAATGTGGTCATTGATGTACAAAAGTAATTCTTAAAAAAAAGCAAACACAGAGGAGACCATGTGAGGGAGGGAGGCAGAGACAGGAGCCATGCAGCCATAAGTGAAGGAAGGCTGACAGCACCAGAAGTGGACAAGGAACGGATTCTCTCCTAGAACCTCCAGAGGAAGTGCGCCATGCTGACACCTTTATTTCAGCCCAGTGAAACTGATGTTGAACTGCTGGCCTCCAGAATAAATTTCTGTTGTTTTACGTCAAAAAACAAAACAAAAAGCAACAACAACAAAAATCCCAAAACGTGTGATCCTCTAAGAGCTCACTTTGTTGATTTCTGAAATGTATCTTAGCTCCTTAACTTCAGTTCAGCTCTGCTGAGGAAGGAATGAGTCCAATGAACATTACTGTAAATGATATGACTGGCCGTGTTACTCTGATAATACTTTAGGTTCACAACATATGTGTATGTGTGCTTGCATTGGTGAGGACATTTTTTTTCTGCATAGATTTTTTTAAAAATAGCTTTAGATGTGTGGTTTCAAAAAGATAGAGATTTGAGCTACTTCACTCTTCAACTTTTAAAAGTGAAAACAAGGGTTAAGAAATAGAAGAAAAATATGCTTTTGAACCATGTGATGACTAAAGAACAAAGGTGGGGTGTGGGGAAGGAGGGAAAAAAAAGACAGACATTGTTAAAACTGGATAGAAAATCTGCTGCAGAGTTAGGTTGAGAGGAAGAGAAGTTAAAAAAAAAAAAAAAGTAAGGAAGACTTTCATGAGGAGACTTCACTCTTTTCTTACAACTTCCAGGATATTCATGCTGAAGAGTTTTAGACTTAAAACTGAAAATCACATTTCCCCATGCTAAGTGTATAGCAAAATATCATCTCAGTCTCAGAAACCCTAGACAGATAAAGTTAAATTTAAAGGAGGATCCAGATAATGGATCCCTGATACTACATACTGAGATTTAGAATAGACATTTAAAGTTGTCTGTTCTCCTCCCACCTCTCCATTTTGTGTACTGCTTTTGCTGATATAGATGGTCCACTCTAAACACATACACACACATACACACAAACACAAAATGCAAAAGCTGAAATGTCCATATAAATACACCTCGACGTATTAAACACTGAAACTTTTTGTTTTAACTTTTTAAATAGATATTTTCCTCTTATATGTTAACAGTTCTCTCCCTCAGAGTATAGTAAATATAATTTAGCTACTTCTTAATGATTCTGGAGACAAAACTATGGATCTCCATTATTCCATTTGTACTATAATAGTGATTTCTTTTTATGTTTGTTTTTAATAATTTTTAAATTATTTGGTATAATAATTTTTTAAATTATGTTTAAATTACATGGTAATTTTTTAAATTACCATGTTATATTAGTTTCAGGTGTACAACATAGTGATTAGACATTTATATACCTTACAAAGTGGTCACCCTGATAAGTCCGATACCCATTTGACACCATACATAGTTAGTACAATATTATTGACTATATTCCCTTTACTGTACTTTGCATCCCTGCGATTTCTGCCAGAGCTGTTACAATGAGTGAAGACTAAGGCTTACACTATATGACCCACAGATTATAACACTGTTTAGTAGTGAGCAGGCCTCTCATAGAAAATATATGAAAATACTACATTCAACCATTTTTGATCTATAGTACAATTTCATATGGTGCAACCAATAACACTTTATATTAGACCTTCAGAGTCATCCTCCATTGTCACTGTTCCCTGATCTCTCAGGATAGAATGCTTTCACTTGTCCCTGTGCTGTTTCTAATATTTGTCAACATTCCATCTCTGCTGCTCATTATTGCTTTCCTTGTTTTTTATCTCTTCTCTGTCCTTTCAACTTCAGGTGACACATACTTCTCTACTTACAACCGCAATATATTTGTTTTTGTTTTTTTGATGCTACCACTACAAGCAAAATGACAATCACGTCCTGTTCCATAAAATCATAGTTATACATTGGGTGGAAAAAACAGTAACAGGTGTTTTTTTTTTGGTTTTGTTTTTAACTTTCAGGTTTAACAGTGTCCTGAAAGAGAGGCATTATTAAATATGAAAGCCATCATTTATTAAGTAGATAAATGTTCATTCTTCCAAAAGTATTTTCTGCTCTTCCAAAGGGTTTAATGAAGAAGTAAAGAGTTTCTTTTAAAAAGTCGATTCCTAGTTCCAGGTAAGAATTGGCTTTAGGTCACTTATTGTTTGACAGAAACAGCATAAAACCTAACTTGAAAGCCACCGACACGTGATCAATCAGAAAGGAAGAAAAAATCATAAAGTGTTTGAATCGTCGGATCATTTACTCATCCATTCCGCTAATCATCATTGAGAGTCTGCTTTGTGACAGAATTTTCTCCTTACCTTAAAGAGGCAAACCATGGCCCAAATTATTTTTCTAAGACACAAGTCAGCTCTGTTTCTACAAGTTAGCTCCCATTTGAAGTTATAATATATCATTAGAAAAATGAGATTTCATTTACTGGAATATATTTACATACCACTTTTATGAACATACTGACCACACAGTGTGTTACCCCGTGTGGCATGCTCATCTCTAGACCTCGCCATACACTAATGGATGTGACAGAGTAAACAGCATCGAAGCTCTCACTATGATGGAGTGCTGTCTTTAAAATGCGGCAACTCTGTAGACAGTGTGCGCTGGATATTTCTGTTGCCTGACCCTTCTCTGTGCCCCGGGCCCTTGACCATGATGAAATAGAGAACCTGACTCCCTTACTCTTTGGCTTTGGTTTGGTTTAGCCAGGGGAAGGCACTGACGGAATCGAAAGGAGAGACTGGAGTGAGGTGGTTTTTTGGGGGGAAGGGATAGTGTTGTTGATTTTTCCCACCTCTCCCTCTCCTTGTTAGGCTGTGAGTTGGGTGCAGCAGGGTCTGACCAGGATTCTGTCAGGCAGCCCTCCCCTGCCGGACACCTCTCTCTCCAGGTTCCAGTCATTGCTTCTTCCTCTTGCCCCTTCAGGCCTAGGTGGGAAAGGGTCTCTGCTCGTGCGGCCAGGGAGTTGCTTCACTATCCTTTGCTTGGGGTAGAAGCAGGTTTTGTGGGGCATGAAGCATATATAATTTGAAGAGCTTTCTTTGAAAAAAGAACCCAAAACATGGGATTGCAGACGTAGGGACAGAGCCTTGGAAGAGGCCGTGTGAGCAAAGAACCCTGAGGCTTAAGCTTCTTTCACCTCTCTCAGTGTCTTTAAAACCTTGTGTGTACTTGGTCAAGAGTCCCTCATTAACTTTCCTCCGTTACCCAAGTTGAGTGTGCTGTTTCCTGTGCTGGGATCCTAACATGTACTGCCTGCCTACTTACGAGTAAGAAATAACTCAGATGTTCCTCTACATGGAAATTGAAGTTTCCCAAACATTTTATTTTCCTCACAAAGATGACCATCATGCTGAATTAATTTGCTTTACAGTAGAGATGTACACTCCTACCTTGGTGAATATTTTTTTCTTATGCATAATGTGTAACTAAGAGGAGATGTAGGAATTTGAAGTGTATGTCAAAGTATTTCTTACTGCCTCCTATATTGTACACAATCTTGATGAGTATAATCAAATCACTGACTAGTTAGTTCCTAATTAAAGAAACTTAGCCAAGCTGGGAAATGGCAATGTGCTCATTGTGAAGGAGTCATATTAGTTCCTTTTTCATTGACGTGAGACCAAAAAAGTATGTTCGTTATGCAGTTTGAAAAGAGTGACTTGCACAATAACTCATGTCAAAGATCAAGAATACATACTTGACAACACTGAAAAAGCATCAGTGAGTCTCAGAATCTAAGTACTAAAATCCCAAAGAAGAACTTTCAGTTAGGTCATCTATATATAAAAATGATGTGATCGGGGAGAAGAGGGTGAAGTATCCCAGGCGGGGACTGACACAGCACGCCTGTCCCAACAGGTGCAGTCAAGTCTACTGTAAGGCAACCAAGACCATGACAAGAGAGGAACTTGGACTTGGCAGCTCTACAGAGAGTGAAGTCTCCAACACACCACTCTAGGCTGCCTCTGCCTTAAGGTTAGTTTAACCACATTTAAAAGTATGGCAGAAAATGGAACATGCTTTAGCTTTTCAATTAATATATACTTCCCAGAAATATCTCTGCTTTCTGTAGTTTTTGGTGAGAATTATTGACTTCCAGGCAATAATTTTCAAAGAAGCAGAATGCATGTTTTCATGAAGAGAACACATAATACTACTAAATAGAGATCAAATTATTTATCTGCTCAAAAATACCTCTTTCATAGGGTATTGAGAAATTCACATGAAATGATATATGTGAACACGCTTTGAAAATTGTAAAGCGCCCTAAGACAGTGATGGTTGGCATAATTAATAGCCTGGTATTTTGCTGATGTTTCATGGTACAAGTTTAAATTACAGAAACTAAGTAACTAATAAAATTAATTTATGATTCTCAGTTGGTGAGATGAAGATGAAAATAGCCGTACTGAATGCAGTTTCTAAAAGAATAAATGTGTTGGCAGAACTTGGCATATCATTCATTCCTTGAGCACTCATTCTTCAATGTGTCATGACTAGAATAAAGGAAACAAAGAGAAGCCTACCTTTTTAAAAAACTATTTCCCCCTAGATCATTATGTATAGAAGGTATACAGCAGGCTAGAGAGAACACCTTTGGAGCACACTATGTAAAATAGCACTTCACTTTCTATAAACTTATCCTCTTTTATTTTCCTTCATAGCACTTATCATTACCTGAACTGTACTTCACATTTATTACTATACTTTATTGGCTGTCTTTCCTTACAAAATGTTAGCTTCACGAGACCAAGAATGGAGTTTTGTTCACCACTGTGTCCCTAACCCTTCCCCAATGCATGGTACGGACAGGTACATCGATCATATTTTTCAGAAATCCCTTACTCTCCCACCCATCAACAAATGAGAGCCAGGTGACAGTGTGTAATGCAAGGGCCAAGGGTTTGGGGGCAGTGAATTATTCCTTTAGTCCTCAGTGAACAATTCTCAGACAAGAATAAAGGCCTGTTTCTAGCCTTCTCAAATGAATCTCCCAAAATCCAGTTTCTGAAATAATTCATCTTCTGGATTGTTTTGAGGATCAAATTAGATGTTTGTAAAACACTTAAGCACAGTATCTGGGGAACAAACAGAGAATGGAAAAAGAAACCTTAAAAAAAAATTAAAAGAAACACATATTCACATTTGAAACTCAGGATATATAAATGAGTATAATGAAAAAAATTTAAATTATTCTTTAGTTTTCCATCCCCAAACAGCATTATTACTAGTTTTTCTTTCTGACTGCTTTTAGGTCATTATATAATATTATTTTGTACATGCTGTTGGGTATATTGTTCTTTTACTGAATTCATGCCAATAAATATATTTCTATGATAATATTGTTCATGTTTGCATTGAATCCCATCATGTCAATGTCCCACAATCCTTTTTTTCAATGAACTGCAGGCAGCAGAAGACATATCTGTAGCTTATCTCTACACATATCTTTAATTATTTTCATAGAATATGTTCCTAGTTAGTAATCAAGGGAATGAAAAGGAAAACCACAATGAGATATCTTTACACTCTCACCAGGTTGGAAAATAATTTAAAAGAACAATAATTCCAAATAGTAGAGAGGCTGTGGAGCAGTAGAAACTGGCAGATGCTGGTGATTGAAATGTAAATTGTACCACTACTTTGGAAAATATTGTAGCGTTATCTAACAACTGAAAATACACAGATCCTATGAGCAAGCAATTCCTCTCCTCCATGTAATCCCTAAAGCAGCAGTTCTCAAAATTCTGGTTTCAGAACTCTGTGACACTCTTAAAAATTAAGGACCCCAAGAGCCTTTGCTTATGTAGGTTATATGTATCAACACATATCAGGATAGAAATTAAAACTGAGCAATTTCTAAAGTTCAACAACACTCAAGATACCTTCTATTAATCATCAAACAAGACATCATTGCATATCATGTTGCCTCTGGCTCTCCACTATACATTCACGAGAGCATGAAAGTGAAAGGCAAATAATATCTTAGCAGTATTATGAAAATTGTTCTGACATTATGGACACCCCTGAAGGGCTCTGGAACACCGAAGGGTCCCCAGACCTCACTTTGAGACTGCTGTTCTCAGGAAGCTCATAAACATTGTTCCAGAGCATATGTGCGTAGCAACGCTGCTTGTAATAGCCCCCAAGAAAAAACAGACCCAGATGCCATGACCACTAAAATAAATACGTTAACTGTGGTGCATTCATAAAATAGAATATAGAAATAGAAATGAGTGAACTTCAGTTGAACACAATCCACGAATGAATTTTCTTAAACATAAAGTTGATCAAAAGAATCCAGACACAAATGAGAACATACAATTCCATTTATATGAAATTCAAGAACAAGAAAATTAATTTGCATTGTCTTGGGATATATTCATAGGTGGTAAAACTATACAGAAAAGAAAGATATAATGACCATAACAGTTAGTTATGGTCAACAGTTAGTTAAGCACAACATCAAGATAGTGCTTATGTCTTGTGGTGCAGATCCTGTCTTTAAATTTTTTATATTTTGTTCACCATGGATTTTTTTCATTAAGTGTTATTTTAAAAATATTGCAATAAAATATTGATTATCTGTGTTACTGAGGTTTGGGGCACCCCCTTAATCTGTGCTCCTGAGGCAAGTGCCACACTCTCATCACCCTAGTACTGGCTCTGGCGATGAGGGAGGGGAAAAGGGTGTGATCAGAAAGAGACCCTCAGGGAACCCCAAAGGGACATAAGAGGTGACAGCAATATGCTATTTCTTGACCTGTGCCTCGTTTACACAGGTGATTGCTTCATAATTATTCATTATACCTTACATTTATATTTTATATACTTTTCTAAGGCATGCTGCATTTTACAATAAAGCTTTTCTTTGCTTTCTAATGGCACTGAATATCTTTTACATACTTATTTTTTTTCCCTCTTTTATTTTTCCTCTTTTGTATGTATTTTAGCTAACATTTCTTAAGAACCTACCATGTGCCAGGGACCTCATAATAGTCCTATAAGGTGGTAAATGCCATCCTCATTTTACATTTGATAAAACTGCAGTGTGAAAAGCGATTTGCCCAAGGTCATTCACAGGGACCAGAAGAGGCATAGTAATATTTGTGCCATTCTTCTTCCATTTCCTCTCTTCCTTTTGGCTGTATTTGACACCTCTCTCTCTCTCTCTCTCTCTCTCTCTCTCTCTCTCTCTCTCTCTCACACACACACACACACACACACACACACACACACACACACACAATCAGAGAAAAAGGAAGTAGGTTACCTCAGACACAGAAAGAGTCTAGAAGCAAACAGTGCTGCAAAGGAAGGTGGGAAGAGGAGAAGCAAATGCAAGGACTGGAAATGGACGGTGGAGACCAAGAAGTAGGGGCTGGGAGGGGCAGCTCCAAGAAAGCCCAGAGAACAGCATCAGAACTAAAAGCTGGGGAGAAATTCACACTTCAACTCACAGGGGCACATAAAATTATGGGTTCTCATTCAGTGTCTAATTTCTTTTTCCAATCCCTGGGAAAAAGAACTCACTTCCTTCCTGCCCTCAGAAAGATCCATTTGATTTCCCTTCCCACGGAATTGGGTCTTATTTTTCCCTCCTCCACTAGACTGTCCTGGGGGGATTGGGACCCTGTATGTGCTGGAGATGGGGAGTCTGTGAGAAAGTGGCTGCTCCTTCACTTTTGCAAAGTAAACCATTTCATCACTTCTCACCACTCTTCCTGGCAGGCAGCATGAGCCTCAGACGCTTTCTCTCTGCCTCGGCATGCACGTTTGGATTGCATTTTGCAAACACTGTTCCTGTACAGGCTTGAGGTGGACAAGTCTGTGCATCCAGGATGAGTGCTGCCCTAGTTACGATTGTGCCTGGAGACACAGGCAGCAGGTTCCTGCCCATTTCAACATTTGAATTAAAATGAAAATGCCGTCTCACTAGCCACTACACTATTAGTACCTGCAGCGCCTTCCATGCACCTTTACCTCACATTGCAGGGAAAAGCAAGGGAGAAACAACCTTCAAAATCATCGGCCTCGCCAATATACTCCCTCTGCAACTCTCCCCACCCTATTCCAATCTTACTTACCAATGCACATAGGCTATAGTTAAATTAACCTAAATAGTACATTTTTCAGATATTTACAATGAAGCCTTAATAAAATGGTTGACCAAAATATCAGTAATTTCACTTATTAAATGTACAATGCTTTTTGAAGGTTCATGGTCATGATGCTCTTAAACCTAAATGTTTCCTTTCTTTTTTTAATTTGGCAAATCGTTTTAAAAAGGCATTTCGTGTAAAAACACAAGGTACTAATTCTGTTAAGATTTCTAAGGGAAGATTGGGAGCTCATATCTTCGTGTAAAGACTATTTGTCAGTGTAGTTATTAAGCCATTGCGTCTAAAATATCAAAGAGTGGGGGAAAGTGTTAAGTATGAACAAAGAAAACAATGGCAATAATACCCAACATTTACTCGGGCTTTATATTTATGCCTCCATGATCAAACTAGTGAGCAAAGTTTAATAGACCTTATAAACTTCTTTTTCTTAAAAGTTTACAAGATTGCTTTTTTCTCATAAATTATTTTAAACCATAGCACCTTTCCAATGGTAGGGTTGTAAGAAGCTGAATCTCTCCCATAAATTTCTGTGTCCTAATAAAATCTCGTTTGTGGAAAGTATGTGCAATAGATAATAACTTGTTATGGGGACAACGCCCACTGGAGAACCCATTTGAAAGATAACCTACATTTTAAAAGAATGTGTAATAAAGCTCTACCTTCTCTTGACCATGAAGAAAAATAAAGATCATTCGTTACTCTCAACACAGTATTTCCCAACTAGTTTCCTCCATGGGGTTAGCATCCGTTTGCCCTTGACATTTGGAAAAGGGGTGGGGAGAAAAGATTTTGTTTTTTTAACTCAAGGGAAAAAAACGGATTAACTAAGTTCTTTATAGCACACTCAACAAGAAATCTAAAGAACTGATATTGTAAGAAAGGCAGCTGGAACTAACTCAAATATATTTAACAAGAGTAGCTTGTCGAGGGTTACATGCATATTTTAAACATCACACACTAGGCATTTTCATTTCTACGTTATGCCAAAGTCTCCCAGGGTAATCAGCTTCCCATTATATCCCTTCTACATACAATCACTTACAATTTTTAAGCACAGAGAATATTCCAGCGCTAGACAATAAACACACTGTGAAGTTAATGGATGTCATTAATAATAATACCAGATAAGTTCAAAACAGTGTTACTTAATAAAGAGATGACAAAACTCCAGTTAGTTTCTTACCATAATGTTGCTTTCCGTTTGCTTTCTAGAGAAACACCAAGTGAATATGAGGAGTAAAGTGTAGCTCTGTAGGCATTACCAATATCAGTCTTCTTACTTCTCAAAATAGCCCCAGCCAGTCCTCCTCCTTCCAGCCTATCCTGTTTAACTCTGAGCAGCTCACCTTCTGGCACCGCTGCTCTCTCCCAGGCTGAGCTGAATGACAGATACTGACTGTTTACGGGAAAAGCACATTTAATAAGGGTGTGTTTGATTCAAGAGTTGAAAGGGTTAAAGAGGTGCACCCTTCTTTGGGTGTGACACTGAACCACTGTCTTGCTAAAAAGACAACAGAGGAAGGTGGGGAAAGTTACCCTGCATGCATTAAGTTATACGGGAAACCTGAATATAGGAGATAGGAAGTAGAGCAAGAAGGGTAGTTTAGCTTTAATTTTCTTTTTCTCGTTAACAAGGTCAATTTTTTTAATGCTGAGTTTTTGGTATGTCTTGTTTTAATTCCAGCTTTTATTGACTAATGCTTTTATTTTTATTTTATTTTTATTTGTTGGGGTGACAATTGTTAGTAAAATTACATAGATTTCAGGTGTACAATTCTGTATTACATCATCTATAAATCCCATTGTGTGTTCACCACCCAGAGTCAGTTCTCCTTCCATCACCATAGACTAATGCTTTTTTATAAAGATATAAAGTATATCCCATAAGCCACATACCATGTAACATTACAAAAAAATGTAAGTGTGCAACATAATAATTAAAAAAGCAAAAATTATGTCCATTTCATTAAACCCAAATACTTGATACCTGTATTCATTAATAACTATAATTCAGTAACTACTATAACAGTTGCTCCAGTAGATTCTAGTTGTATCAGTCTTATCAGAAGTTTTCAGTATTTGATAACAAGTTTCATTCTTTAACAAAATAGTCACCAATCAATTACCTATGTCTTTATTATTAGGTGACATAAATCAGAAAAACAAACAAACATGCTCTCCTAGTTTTTTCATCGAGACCATCAGTATTAGAAACATTTATTAAGCATCTGCTGGCTCCTGTGTAAGCCTGTACTGACGACGGTGAGGGCATGTGTGAGGTGCTATTCTCTTTTATATTTTTATTTTTAGTTTAAATTATGGTAAAAAGCATATGACACAAAATGTATCATCTTATCCATTGTTAAGTGGACAGGTCAGTAGTGTTAACTATATTCATGTTTTTGTGCTGCAGATCTAACTTTTTCATCTTGCAAAACTGAAACTATACCTATTGAACAACAGCTCCCCATTTCCCCCTCTTTAGCTCCTGAAAACCACCATTCTCTTTTCTGTCTCTATGAATGGGACTACTTTAGGTACCTCATGTAAATGGAAACATATAACATTTGTCTTTTTGTGATTAGAATAGTTCACTAAGCATAATGTCCTCAAGATTTGTCCATGTTGTAGCATAAGACGAGATTTCCTCCTTTTTAAAGGTTGTGTAATATTCCATTGTACGTATATACCACATTTTCTGTATCTATGCATCTGTTCGTGTACGTTTGAGTTGTTTCCACTTCTTGGCGATTGTGAATAATGCTGCAATGAACATGGGTATGCAAAGATCTCTTCAAAATCTTGCCTTTAATGCTTTTGGATATATACTCAGAAGTGGAACTGCTGAATCAAATAGTAGTTATATCTTTAATTTTTTGAGGAATCTTCATGCTGTTTTCCATAGTAGCTGTACCATTTTGCATTCTCATCAATAGTGCACAAAGGTTCCAATTTTTCCACTTCTTCACTAACACTTGTTATATTTAGTTTTTTGATAGTGCATCTTAATGGGTGTGAGGTAGTATCTCGTTGTGGTTTTGATTTGATTTCTCTAATGACTGGTGATGTTGAGCATGTTTTCATACTTTTGTTGGCCATTTGTATATTTTCTTTGGAAAAATGTCTATTTAGGCCCTATGCCCATTTTTAAAAATCAGATTACTGGTTTCTTTTGTTGTTGAGTAAGAGTGCTATTCGTAAGAAAAGTTATAAGAAGTAGATGGCTATACCTATTTTAAAAATATATGAAAAATTTTTCTAGGCTTGGCAAGAAACAATTCACTTTCTCCTGGTCTCAACTCAGCTGTAATTTCCTCTGTGATTCTCTATGTAAAAAGGTACATTGTGAATAGATTGAGAGTTAAAATCTCCTAAAAAACAAAACCAAAAACAAATACAAAAAACCCTATTTATCTTAAATCGTCACTTAAAAATATAAAAAGGTTTATTTATGATAAGACTCAATGGTCATTTGCCAATCATAAGTGTCCTTCCAGAATGTCACACTCCTGACTACACGAGGGCTCCATCATTCATTCATTAAACAAGAATTTATTGATTGCCAGCTCAATGTCAGTTTCTGTAGATTCAGGGATTAAAAGACAGTCTGTGCCATCAGGGAACTCACAGTTTGGGATAAAAGGGAAGGAAAGAGGACAGATGTGTGAAGACAGTGCAAGGTGATGTTATTGTTTAGAGACACGCATAGGGTGCAGCAGGCATGTGATGGTATCTACCATTTACAGATGGCCCACATAGAAAAAGCAGTGCTTTATTGAAGCGGTGGCATTTTAATTACTACGTAAAAGGCATGTATCCTAGCTCTGGGATTTTTTGTTCTTTGTTTCTTTCTTCCTAAAGAAGTATTATGGCTGGGAGCAGATACAACCCTTATAATCTAACATTAATCAGTTCTGTGGCAATCACTTAAATTAAAAACATTTATTACTTGATAACATAATCTGGAAATAAGAATTCTTCTACTGACCCTACCTGAACAGAAAAAAACCATGAAACAATATCTTCTATGTATTCACTATGTGAGGGATACAGAATATAAGGATTAGTTTGACTTCTAGAAGCTTATAGACTTGTCTATAAAACAACCAATGTGCAGGCAGGCATATAATTAAATGCTAAAATCTGTAGAAGAGATAGTTGTAATGCTTTAAGAGTTCAAAGAAGAAGAGATCAGCGAGGGTGTGCCAGAAGACTGCAGGAAAGCCATAGGACAAGAGAGATTTAATGAGACAAGAGTTAAGGAATGGTATTTCAGGTGAGGGGATCGGCATGAAGGAAGGTAATACAGCGACAACAGGCACCAGGGGCTCACTGCAGTGATGGACATGATGAAGGTCAGTGGAATAAGTAAGTGGGAGGTTAAATAAATAAGATGAATCTAGTTTGGGGAGGGCCCTGCAAGGCAAGTCAAGAAGCCCAGGTGTGATGTCATGGGAAACGTGAGATCCTTACAGGTTTCTGAGCAGGGAAGCGACGTGATTCAAAGCAGTGATGGAGGGAGACAAGCAAGGCAGCCTTGGGGGGACCCAAATGGATGGGAGCCTGAAATCAGCAATTCAGATGTGAAGGGCTAACGGGCCTGAAGTGACCACCGATTGTGGAAATAGAAGAAAAGAAAGGACTGAGGAAAAGCAGACATGACTTTGAGAATGCTGAATCCAAAGACCTCCACGATTCAGTCTCAAACCCTCGCAGAACACTGGGGAGCGCCATCGGAGGGTCAGAAGTCTGGCTTGGATCATGTTGAACTTGGGGGACAGTTAATACCTCCAAATGGAAATGTCCACAAAGCCTGCAGTGTGGACCTAGAACTCATTTTCATTCTCAAAGCTATACGTCTATACTTTATCTGAACTCTAAACCAGTCACATATTAGATCACAATTTGGTAGGAAAAATATAAGTGACCATTTATAACTGGCATCGTTGGCTCTATTATAGGGCATGAAGTGCTATGATTCCCTGTAAAACAGACAAAAGACACATTTATCTTAATCAGCCTCCATCAGCATTTTCCAGATTTTGATCAGGAGTCAGTCCTTTCATTTGCAGCCTCTCCACAGGTGGTTCATGCTCAGCCACCTTTGTGGTGACAAGTTCATTACTAAGCATATGTAATAACTATTCTGACATGACCTATGGGTATTACTCATTTTGTTTAAATAAAGTGTTTAAAAAAAAAAGGTTACACTTTGTGATTATCATAATAAATAAAATAAAAATAGCAAGCCTGTAGTTTTGTTTTTAAACAAACCAATGAAATCCTCTTGAAAGAGGAGACTTCATTAAATTAACATCAGACAGAAGTGAGAGGAAGAGCTGCCAGTTTCATTTATTTCCAGACTCACTCAAGGTATTGTACTATTTCATTAGGACACAATTTTTTTTAAAATTAAATTTATTGGGGTGACAATTGTTAGTAAAATTACATAGATTTCAGGTGTACAATTCTGTATTACATCATCTATAAATCCCATTGTGTGTTCACCACCCAGAGTCAGTTCTCCTTCCATCACCATATATTTGATCCCCCTTACCCTCATCTACCACCCCCACCCCCCACCCCCCTTACCCTCTGGTAACCACTAAACTATTGTCTGCGGACACAATTTTTTAAAGTACAAATTGGAAAATGGTCATGTGCTCTGCTCACCACTAGCAACAGGGTTTTCACAGGGTGTGGGGAAAGGCACGAGAATGTGGCGCACGCTCTCCTTCCCACTGCCTCAGCCAAGTTCCCCCAGGGTCATTCCAGTTGCCGGAACTTTCATCACACACTCATTCTTTCTCTACCTGTGTGAATGCATACTCTGGAGCAGGAAGGCAGGGACGCCATGACAAATTCCTGCCCCTGACTCTGTGGCTGGGGCTCTGCAGAGCACAGAGGTGGGGCTAGCTGCAAAAGAAAGCAGAATTGCCAACACCTGACTTTCCTCCCACATTCGTCGGCCCTGCCCTTCCATATCACATTGGAAAAAATTCATATAAACATATTTCAGCTACTAGTCACTGACAAGGTGCATATAAATAAATGTGGAGCATGTGTTCACAGCACCCGACACATCTTCCCAGTGCAAATATTCACTGTTTGAACTTTAAAATTTCCAAAAGAAATCGTCTTTAAATTGCCATTCTTTGTTTTTTTTAATGTACTCACCCTGTTCTTACGTTAGGTTTCAACTAGTTCCTCTTTTATAAACTCCCACTCCACCCCCACCCTGTGAGATGTTCCCCTCATAAATTAAACTGTAGAATTTTCTTTCTGCCCTTATTCCTTTAGCAATCCTCAGTCCAGGCACCAATCTGGTTTAAAGATGGTTCTGTCATAGCTGATGTTCCCCCAAAGCTCACGCTCTTATAGGGGAGACAGCCTCCATTCACACCAGGGTGAGCTAGGGATTCTCCTGGCTGTTTTGAGAAACTGATAGTATTACATTGCACCACACCCACTTTATGGATATATTTGAATAAAAGGCTGGGTGGAATTCTGAGAGGGAAATGACAACTATAATCTGAGCTCATTAGATTAAGGACTCCCTGTGACTGGCTTTTCATGGCCTGCTGGAGGCATTAGTCTCTCCACAGAAGATAAAATCTTCCCATAGTTCTTTACATGTTCCTCAGTCTATGCACTGTTTAGACAGTTAGCCTGTTTCCCCAGCTATTAATTAGCAAACTCAACTGTGTCACTTACATAGGGTAATTCTGTGTTCTTGTTTCTAGCCTGAATAAAATGAACTGAAACCAACTCTAAACAACATCAACTGCAACAAACTAAAATATTTACAAATAATTATTGTTTTCAATCTAAAAGAAAAAAGAGAGGGAATTATATAGTCTTTCATAGATATTATTTAAAGCTTTTTTTTAAAGCTTTTTATATTTAAAACAATAAATAATTTGAAGTTTTTCCCTATGGTTTTGAAGCAATTTGCAGTCTTGTGACACAGTCAAATAAAAAAGCATGCTATTAAGATCATTCTGCCCAAAATATTTGTGGTAGGAAGAATTCTAAGGTGGCTCCCCAAAATTCCTGCCCCTTGGTGTACCAGCGCTGTGTATCCACTCTCTTTGAGTGTGGGCATGACCTGTGAATATGATGATATCACTACCATGATTAGGTACATTACAAGGCAACGGTGAAGAGACTTTTGCAGATGTAATTAGTTCCCTAATGAGCTGATTCTGAGTTATCAAGAAGGAGAGTATATCCTAGGTAGACCTGACGCAATCAGGTGAGCACTTTAAAAGAGGTCAGAGACTTGAGGCATCAAACAGTGTTTCTCATGGAGGTCTTAAAGAAGCAAGTTGCCATGAATTCTACAGCTGCAAGGAAATGGATTCTTCCAAAACCACATGAACTTGGAAGAGAACCTGAGCCTTAGATGAAACTATAGTCCTAGTCGACGTCTTGATTGCAGGTTGTGAGACCCTAAGCAGAGAACCCAGCAGAGTGGCGCCCTACTCCGGGGCGACAGACAGGTGGTCTGAAGGGCAAGGAGGGAGCAGATACGAAGACAGCAGATGGAAGGAAAGGGCTGTGCTGAGAGGACATGGTCAGGCTGCAGCAACCCGACAGGGACGGATCCCGGAGAACCAATGCCTGCCTCAGCTCTCTTCCTCTCTCTGATCTACTTCGAGGACTCCCTTTTGATCGGTCCATCAGGAAGCCGGAGGCCAAAGCAAGACACAGAGCAGGGTGGAGAAGGGTAGAGAGTGACTCAGGACCAAAAGGAGGGTCTCCAGCAGAGAAGGCAAAGGATCTGTAGGGGCCACAGTAAGCTGGGCCTCTGCCTCTTGCTATTTCTGAAGGAGATGCAGATGAGGTTAGAGAAAGGAAGGGTTGGAGGCTTCATCACCATAAAGATCAGCAGGGAGTATTGCAGACATATGAGTCACGATTTAATTCGACTGTCTGGTAAGTAGGATTATCAGCTGGAGAGATTTTGTAATTATTCTCTTCATAAATTCAGTTTGTCAGGGGGACAGATTTCTAGGCTAAACTTTCACCTCTGTGGTAGCAGTCAAATTTCTTTTAATATCCAAATCCTCTTGATAACTCCAGAAGGCAGTGAGCAATCCTAGTGTGGCCACAGGGTCAGCCAGGCCCTCCCACGGCCTGCACTACCTTTAGCTGCCATACTTCGCCTAATCAGAACCACCAGACTGCAGGCCTGATGAGCTTTATACGTCTCTTAGGTCCTGGCAATCAGTTCTGCAATTATGTCTTCCCGGACATCATGCCACTGGGAAAACAGACTGTATTTCATTTCTAGCAAAAAAAAAAAAAAAAAAAAAAAAAAAAAGTGATGACTCCTACCTTACTCTGTATACAAAAAATAACTCAAATGGATCAAAGACCAAAATGTTAAGTGTAAGATCTAAGACTGTAAAACTCTTACTAAGAGAAAGCATAGGAGAAAATCTTTGTGACTGAATTTGGCAATGGTTTCTTATAACACGTAAAGTACAAGGAACTCCCCCTCCCCAAAAAGAGATAAATTTGACTTCATCAAAAGTAACAACTTTTGTGCTTCTAAGAACACTATCAAGAAAGTGAAAAGACAACCCATAGATTGCAAGAAAATATTTGCAAATCAGGTATCTGATGTGGGTCTAGTGTCCAGAGCTCTTACAATTCAACAATAAAATTACAAACAACCCAATATAAAAATGGGCAAAGGACTTAAATAAACATTTCCCCAAAGAAGATATATAAATGGCCAGTAAGCACATGAAAAGATGCTCAACATCATTAGTCATTAGGGAAATGCAAACCAAACCACAGTGAGATACCACTTCAGACTCACTAGAATGGCTATACTCAAAACGATGTCAATAAATGTTGGCAAGGATATGGATAAATTAGAACCCTTATACATTGCTGGTGAGATTGTAAAAAGTGCAGCCACTTTGGAAAACAGTTTGGTAGTTCCTCAAAAGGTTAAACATAGAGTTACCACATGACTCAGCAATTGTACTCTTAGGTATATATCCAAGAGAATAGGAAACATATGTCCACACAAAAGCTTGTACACGAATGTCACAGCAACATTATTCTAATAGCCAAAAAGTGGAAACAGCCCAATATTCATTGACTGATGAATAGACAAACTAAATGTGGCATATCCACACAGCAGAGTATTATTTGGCAATAAAAAGGAATGAAGTACTGATACATGCTACAGCATGGAAGAACCTTGAGAACATTATGTAAAGTGAAATAAGTCAGTAACAAAAGACCACATACTGCGTGATTCCATTTAGAGCATTATATCCAGAATGGACAAATCCATAGAGACAAGAAGCAGATTCATGGTTGCCAGGGACTGACTGGGGAAAAGAGGGAATGGGGAGTTCCTATGGGGTTTCTTTTAGCAGTAATGAAAATGCTCTGGAATTAGATAGTGGTGATGACTGTAAAACCTTGGAAATATACTAAAAAAACACAGAACCAGTGCAGACTTTAAGAGAGTGAATTTTATGGTGTGGGGATGATTTCTTCATTTTTAAAAATGGATGATGGATAATAATAAAGTGAGACTATGTCTGGTCTCCTTATTGCACCAGCTCTAGGAAGCTAATGAAAGTAAAAAAAAATCTGAACTTGTGAAAAAAGTTATGGGGCCCTGGAACAATACTACGGCCAAATCTATTAAAGCACCATGTGAGTCTTTTTCAGTTGTTCTAGGGCAATTGTAGACAGGGAACTGGAAAGAAGGGAGGGTGGGAATTAAGGTCCAGGAGTATGTCCTATGAACTAGGAGCTTTAGCAGAGTCTGAGGTCTCTAACAGGGGCTGGGGGGAGAGCATTCAGCCCAAGCCTCACATTCCTGAGGGGCCTCAGATACAAACTTGGACAGTATTTCTAAATGCCGTTTAAGACCCAGGTACACTGAGACAATTACAGGAATTTTTGTTCCTTGTAAAACTACATCTCATGAAATATAAACTACCATTTTTAGTATAAAGAACACTAATTTGTTAAAACATTTAGAATGTGTCATTCTTTCTATAACACTATTTTGGCATTTGGTCATTGTTTTTGTTCTAATATAGTAGAACTTGCTAAAATGGAAGTGATCTAGGCCTCTTTTAATTTCAAAGAAGACCTGATTATATTTAATCCCCAAAACTGCCCTCAGAGGTAAATATTATCGTCCCATTTTATAAATGAGAAGAGTAAAGATCAAGTCATTAACCTGTTTTACAAAGTTATTAAGTGAGACAACTGGGGTTTGAATCCAGGTCTATTTAATACCAAACTCATGGTGCTACTTTTACATGCTAACTAAAGAAAAAGAAGGTGGCCATGTAGGTGTCTCTCCATTTACAAGCACCACAGCACCCTCTATGCCCAGGTCCTAGGTACCACATGGTGGCCTTACAGCCAGGCCGCTGGAACACTTCCAAAGCTCTGCTGCTCATGCAAAATGTGTCAGGACTACTTTGAAGAGGAATATACAACTGAAAAACTTAATCAAGGCCTGCATTTGCCAGGAAATATAGAAATATCTTTGCAGACCTTCCCTATCTCCTTTAGAGAGAGGACCACCCACTAAATAGAGAAGAAAGGCCACCTCAGTTTGCTTGCTAAGCTAGAGCATAGCTTAATATCTTCATGCTGGATGGATCTTCCAGGATCCGGAGTACCTGAAGTAAAGAGACTTTGGCTAGCGTCGTGGAGGAAAGAAAGTAACGAAGGAATAGAAAGGGCCAAATCTGCCTGGATGCATGACACAAGAATGCAAAAGCCCAAATGCATGATCCTCATTTTCCAGAGGAAGAAACTAGAGGTAAGTAAGAGTAAGTTTTCCAAAGCTACATGGCAAGTAGAACTGGCAAGAATTCATCCCAGGTCTGCCTGACTCCCGAGGGGATGGAGGGGATGCCCCTCCCCCATCATAGCACGTGAGGCAACATCATGCAGTGGTCAGGAGCACACGTGTAGCTTAGCTACACAGGTTCAAGTCCCAACTCTGACACTTAGTTGTGAGTCACCTTGAGCAAACTGAGAGATGTCTAATCCATAGCGTTCTCATCTGGAAAAATAGCAGTAATAATTTTGTCTACCTCCCAGAGTTGTTATAAGGCTTGAACACTCCTTCTGGTGAACAT
Source organism: Rhinolophus sinicus (assembly GCF_057876585.1). Classification (NCBI taxonomy): domain Eukaryota; kingdom Metazoa; phylum Chordata; class Mammalia; order Chiroptera; family Rhinolophidae; genus Rhinolophus; species Rhinolophus sinicus. The sequence continues at coordinate 48,237,903 of NC_142502.1, forward strand.
GTGGAGATGCTAGGAGAATAGCAGGCTTGGAGAGGGCATGAAAGCTCCTCGTCCCTTTCCCCACACCTTGCCCTATGGCTGTTCTTGAATTATAACTGTTTATAACAAACTGGTAATCTAATTGATCCTGAATTGGGAAAAAAATGAAATGCTTTCTGCTCAGTTTCAGCTAAGCCTGAAAATCTGAGAATAAACCGATAGGTACCAAGTACCTGCACATTCCAAAGTGAGGTGCTGGACCACCACCTATGCTAGGACTTCCAAAGGCGATGTCTCAAAGCCAGTATAAGAAAATTTGAAGTAAAAGAAGCTGTGAAAGAGAGATCATTTGGAGAAGGCTGCTGGCGGGTGGGATTTTTCTTCCCCAGTCTCACTTCCTCCCATGAAAGAGAGAACACAGGGCTTCCCCTCTTCTCAAGCCTAGTGAGAGGCATTTAGGGGGACTATGGAGAGCTTCACGTGTGTCCCTTGGAAGTTGGGGGACATAGAGGACAATGTTGGATTCACGCTTGATCTAAAGCAAGGGACTGAGATTATTAGGTTGAGGCAAAGAGAAAGAGGAAGGTACTTCAATCGGGGCAAAGAATGTGAGAGAGTTTTCCATGGAACAGATGTGGACCCTGCTGGAGAAAGCCAATCTGGAGCAGTCTTGAAGGAGACTCTGGCGAAGGGGGACATTATAGAGGAGGGACAGTGGGACTCTAATAGGGCCTGTGTGAGGTGAACTCAATTGCCTGAGAGCTAAGGGTAAAGTTATGAACTGTTAGCCCAAGGCATTGGCCATCCCTGAAATTACAATGAGTTAAATGTCCAACAAAGGAGCCTTAGAGAAAAACACAAAAGCCTCCGCAGAGAAGCAGCTATAAATATCCACTTAATTCAGAGAACAGCTTCAACATAAGTACGTGCCCTGTTGTTCCCTGAGGCCCCACTCCTTCTGGGCCTAACCCACAAAAAGTGAGTAGTGTGAGCTGGGACTGAAGGATGAAAGAACGAAATTGGGAAGAGGGAGCAAAAGAACAGATGCCAAGTATCCCCCTCCCTCACTGCAGGCTGCCCATCTAAAACCCACCCAAATTGGGCAATGTCCACTTGAATGAAATTTAGAGTTTTAACTACTACATTCAGCTAGACATTTTAATCACTGACATAAAGCTTTTTACTTTCTAAGAGTGACTGATAACTCCAGGGATGGAAAAGAAACAGCCCATAGAATGTGTTTGAAGGAACAATGATGACAAAGAATAAGGTTATTTTCTGCTTTCAAGCATTGAATTCCACCCTTTCAAACTCATGTCACTCCTTAAAATACAGAAAGTGGGGCTGAGTTGGGGTTCAGCTTGAGGGGATCACTTGGACATGAGAAATGCACCAATGACAAAATAATTAGCTTCTAGATTACAAGGGGAGGAAGTATGAGATCCATATAGAAAAAAGTGAAATCTATACGACATGTTATTGTTAGGCTGCCTCCTTGCTTTTTTTTTTTTTTAAGTAGCTCCTCTGTACATTTTATTCTCCTACCTGCCCTCCCCCTTTTAAAAACTTTTATTTATTATTTAAGTGTGTTTTTCCAGGACCCATCAGCTCCAAGTCATGTAGTTGTTTCAATCTAGTTGTGGAGGGTGCAGCTCACAGTGGCCCATGTGGGGATTGAACTGGTGACCTTGTTTTTAAAGCACTGCGCTCTAACCCACTGAGCTAACCGGCCACCCTCCCCTTGCTTTTTGAAAATAGGAAGAAGAGGGTGACCATACAATCATAGAATATGTATAAAAAATCATGAAGGCTACCTATGTTTAAGTGGTGGAAATGATTTTTGATTAAAGTATATGCTCTATCCAGAGAGCCCATGAGACTTGTGTTCATTCATTCATTCAAACATTTATTGAGCATCAACTATTATCTAGGCAAGGTTTCTCTTGGCATGCATTTATATCTAATTAGAGGTCATACTAATCAGAAAAAGCCTCTCTTAACAGTAAGCTGGAAAAGGCATGGTTCAAAAGTAAAGCTGTGGTTGGTATTCTAAGTAGGAGGCTTACACATGATCTATGTTTGGGTACAAGAATGGTATGTTTGGGTGGAAAATACATCTGACGTGGGCACACTTTCCATTGGTTTGTGCTCTGCCAAATGTCAAATTGTCCTTAGCAGATGTGTGAAAAGCACAACCCAAACCTTCAGGCATCGCCGCACATGGCACGTACTTTCAGCACAGGATTTCAGAATTCTGCATGTGTATTAGTTTCTAGATTGTAGCTGTCACCAGTCTCAGCCCAAACCATAGTTTAACTGGCTTGTGTGGTTATAAACGTAATTGGACTGAAGATTTAGAAGGAGAGATGGGATAGCTCCATTCTTCCTGACAGGAAAGAAAACACATTCACACTCATTATTTTCTTTTTCATTTTTGTGTACCGTTATTATTGAGGGGCTCTTCCATGGTGCACAGATCAAATCTAAGAGGGCAGCATGTGAAGGGTTATCCTGCAATCTAAACCTGAGGGAGAAGTAGAAACCATCGAGATCCCTCCACAGTGTGGCTCACACGGTAGACAGCTACATCCCAGCTCAGGGGCACAGTCCTGGCACGTGTGCTGATGTCAGGCTCTCTGCCAGGGAGAACAGCCATGCCCTCCTCTTTTGTACAGGAACAGGAACCTCTGCTAAGTTTCCCTTGCCCTGAGGGGAAGGAACTGGTTCCTTGGCGCACCCCTTCTAAACAGTCTTGTGTCCTACTCTGGATCAACTGAAGACAGCATGAAAGGAGCTTTTCATGGTTTGAGATCCTTCACACAGGAAGAAAACCCTCACGCCTGCTTCTGATGAGCCCCATAATAAAAAGGTTCCTTCTCAGCTGAGGAACAGAGAGAGACTTCAGGAAAGTCTTGACAGAAAATTGCTCACCAGTACGGCAAGAGTCTGAAGGAAGGGGTGGGAACACAAAAAGACCCATTGTCCACGTCCCTTCCTCTTTTTTACTTTTCTGGTTATTTGGTCACAGCTCAGATCACCAGGGATGACTGAGAGTGAGATGCTTTGCTAGTTTTGTAAAACAAATAAATGAAGCTTAATTTGAGATAATCTGAGGTAATTCATTAACTAGGAGTTGAAGACTAACCTTAATTTGTTACCTAATATGAAGTCGCGTGAATAGAACTAGTCTTAGAAACTGACTCACTGCTTCAGCTGAGCTTGAAATCTTAGTTCCTTGAGCCACAGAACTTTCCCCAGTAAACGCCTTTTAAATGACTATTCACTATATACTGAAAGTACAAAGTGAACATAAGATCCACTTCCTTCATTCACTTTTGCCTCTAAACCTCCTCTTCTTGTAATTCAATTTACTGTAGAACAATTCCTCCTTGAAAGGAAGCATGAGCCCCAGACAGACAAAATATATTTATCTTTTGTAAAATGCAAATAGGATAAAACAATGATCAAAACTATGTCATTTTTGTGGCTTTAGAATTATAAGTATTGCAAAAATGGTTGAACTGACCTTAAAGAAAAAATATTGGTCTACATAATTATGCCTACTGCTCTACCTGCCTAAATATCTAACTAAATGTCATTTTTCTTGCCTTGTCTAAAAGCACTGCGCTCTAACCAACTAATAATAATAATAATAATACTTTACCAAATCTAATAAGAATACTCACTGAATTTACTTGTGGGGTGTGGTGTTCTAAGTGCTTTACATGTAATAAATTCCCTCAATCCCCACAACCCAATAAGGCAGACGAGTAAACTAAAGCACAGGAACATTTATTAATTAGCCCAAGGTCATACAGCTGTCAAGTAGCAGAACTCGAATTTGACCCTGAGTTGATGTGACTCCAGAATGTATGCTTTTAACCAATTCACCAAACTGTCAGTCAGCCTTGTGGTTCTACATAAGAAACTGGTCTCACTTCAAGTCCCTCATGGGACGTCCCTAAAAAATTCACAGAAGGAATATCGTCCATTGAATCACATCTACAAGCTGACCCATTTTTAATGGTGATTCATGGGGAACGCGAAATGTAATTTCACATACTGAATAACATAATAACCTTAATTCACAATCAATATTTAAAAAGAAAAAACGCCTCATGAAGTTTCCCACTCATTAGTCATAGATAAATCCATCGCTGCATCACTCTTTGGCGTCACCACCACCCGGAAACAGTCAGAGTCTGACTCAAAGTGTATTCAAAATCCATTTTATCAAATGCTCTTTTGGTGTTAGATCTAACTGACATAATTATGAACGTCAGAGCTGAAATGGACCTTGGAGTTTATAGAATTGAATTTCCTTAAGTGAGGCTGTCCAAGAAGAACAAATGAGCTGCCCCAGGTCCTAGAACCATTAAGTGGAAGGAGCATCATGAGAACAAGGTGACAGACTTCCCAGGGTCCAGGGCTTTCCTCCACTTTCCTATGCTACCTGCCCATCCCATGTGACATTTTTATATAAAGAAGTAGTGTCCTCATTATCTGGGGCTAAAGACACTTTCCTATGCTCTGCAGAGACAAGGTTAATATAATGATATTCCACTGGTTGAATTTTGGAAATGTACTTGATCTATTTATTAATAGGTTAAGAAGATTAAGAAAACAGGAACAGATGAGTTAGGTGGTGCTTATCTTTTCTTCATTTAGAGAAGCAGACAGGTACACATCATAAAGTGCTAGGAGCCCATGAAATATGAGTGTGGCAAGTGAAAACTGTATATTACTTTTTATCTTACTTACATGGATACTCATTGTCTATTGTTCTATCGTATTTCATCCCTAATCGTTTGTTCTCAGTGGAAACTGGTCATATCCCTGAAAACCATTAGAAAATGTTGTAAGTTCTGTGAAAGAGAAAACATGTTTCTTTTCAGAATATTAGATCCTTGGCCTCAGGTCCGGTCCATGAGCTCAGGACCTTTGTGGTCTGCCTGCCTCTCAGCTCTCTCTGCCCATCCATCTGAACATATCTGTTTGTTCATTCCTTCCAAATCACAGATTTTATCCTATTTGTATCTTGAAAACCTTCAGCAATGATCCACTGTCTTCATGACAAAGCCCAAACTTTCAACCCCTAAACAGACCGCACTGTAAATCTTACAAGCCCATTTGCCTTTGTGGACCTACACAAACTGTCTGCTCTAACCAAATTAGTATGACCCCAGTTCCCCAAACACACACAGTGTTTACCTTTACCTTGGCCCATGTGGCTTTTCCCTGCCAGGATATCACCTCATCTGTCTGTGCCAATCCAACTCTGACACACGTCAAAGCCCAGCCTGGAGGTCTCCCGGATAACCCAAGCTTACCGAAATCCTTCTCTAAAAACATGTATTACTGGTAACACTGATTTCATATTTGGTGTTCTATTTAAATTTTTCCATGTACATTTCTCTCACCTTCTCATCCATTTCATAAGCTCCTTTAGAGCAGGGAACATTTTTTTTTACCCTAAGAATATTTCCTCTGTGACTTAAACACATAAAGAACTAAGCAAGTGTCAATAGCTAATAATTTAATTGCTTTTCCATTTTTTCCCCCTTTGTCAATATTCTCCTTGAAGAACTGGCATTTAAAACATTTGGGGTGATTTTATTTTAAGAATCTAAAAGCTTATGGAATGTATCTTTATGTAGAGCCTTTTAGTTGTAATTCATGGTTCAATTCAAAGATAACCTGATAAAGCATTTATTAATAAGGTTAAGAGAATAAAGGAAACAAGAACAGATGAGCTCAAACTTTTTTGTTTTGTTTTAAAAATCTACCTAAATTTGCCCCAACAGTGGTGGCTAAAGGGGAACAAGAATATAAATGGAGGCTCACATATCACATGTTTAAATATTTCACAGTTATAAATCAAGCTAACAAACTATTAAAGTATGTTCTAATTTCTTGCCTTTAAAAATACACCTTCAAAATGACCTCCAGCCCAGCTTTTCACCATTCTCTTCTTCTCCTGTCTCCACTCTACACTACAAGTGGCCTCCCATGTCTGCAAGTTGGCCTCCAAGCTTGCACGTCCAAGTTTAGAAAACACTCCCTGCGATCTCTCAAGCTGGGGGGTAGCCACCATGGGAGCAGGGCCTGCCCTCTGACGGATGGCAAAGAGAAGCTCCTTTTAAAAGTGGAGTCACTCTTGCCCAGGTCTAGGGGAAGATACTGAATCTATACTTTTTTACTTCTTACATAAATTCACTCAGAATTTTTAGCTGCATTCAAAATACCAAATGAAAAGTAAAACATTTATGACTTTCAAAAATCAGTTATATTGTTAAAAGAACTTTCACCTTCTTAAATATAAAAGTACATGAAAAGAGAAACATATAGTACAATTATTAAAATTAGCTGGTTACTATACACTGTAACTATTCCTAGTAATCTATCAATATTTTAACAGCAAGACAGTTTATATTAAAAACACATTGGCAAAGGTGTAACAGTCACAACTGACAACATCTAAATGTATACTTTTTAAAACATGACCACAGATATACTACTTACATTACTTAATGAAGAGCAATACAGTTTCTTTTGTCTTTCTTTTTTGCCCCCAAATTTTCAGTCCTTCTCCATGTTTGCTTCTGAGTCATGTTTAGTTTGGCAAATGTAATAATACTCTCCATCTTTTCTAAGCCTGCAGTGCTCTTATATAGATATAATCATATATAAACTCCTCCTAAATTGGATTTCTCAGTGAATAAGTAAATACAGGTTTATCCCAGTTTATGTAGGAGAAGCCTATATCCTGGTTGGTGCAGAAGATGACAACAGACCAACATGTGTTTTGAAATTTCATGTCCAGAAAATTATCTTATGTACTACAGAAGTAAAAGAAAAAAGTCAAGAAAGAGGACTCAGTCTTATTCTGGTAATTTTTAGTTAGCAGTCAGAGTAAATAAGGAATCCAAGAAAGGGATGGCAAAACAGAGATTGTCTAGGTCAGCAATTAACATTATTGGTCCACAGGATACTGTTAATAACAATCTCTGTCTCTCTGTCTCTCTGTCTCTCTGTCTCTCTGTCTCTCTCTCTCTCTCTCCCTCTCTCTCTCTCCCTTTTTTCCTGTTTTCCCCTCTTTTTAAAAATTCTCTTCTGCTGTATCCATCACCTGGTTCTGTCCTCCTTTCAGCCATCTTTCTTCTCTCTTGCTTGTGCTTAAATCTGCCAGTGATGGTCACTTTTGCTGGAAATGTAATCCTCTTCCTGCTACTCCCCTCTTCTGGAATTGACTTTCTTAACAATATTATAATTTACATTTTTAAAGATAAAACATCCACTGGTGTGGTTTAAGCCTAATACATCCTTGTTTTTCAGTTTTAATTTTAATTTAGCATAATTTTTACATAGTTGCAATCACTGCACAGACAATAAATATGAAAGTAGCTGGCCACACTTCACTTGGAAGTTTCTAAAGTAACAAATCATTATTCTGAAAGTGGTAAATAAAGGGAAGGGGGGAATCAGCATTTATCCTACCTTTCTTATGAACTATTTTTCAGAGGAACAAAATAGCTGATGTGGGAAAGTTCTTCTAATAGAAAAATGCCAGCCAATAAATGAAATAAGTTAATGGATCTAGGCAATAGTGATCAATAGCTACTAAAACAGGTAAAAGGCATTATAAAGATAGGTTAGGATGATAATATAAGTCTTTACATAAAAAAGAGATATGCTGCAATAGTGTAACGTATAAAGCAAATATATATAAAACACCTCCTGTGAAATGTTCTTGCCAAAAATAATCTAATGAAGATCTAATCAGTTTATATTTACCAGGAAGTACTAGGAATGGAGGAAAGTGTTAAGGGATACCATGAGGATAAACCAATCAAATCCTGAATGTGGAAAATGCTATAGAAAAATAACCTAGTTTCTTCAACAAACAAATGGCAAAGGACAAAAAAGAGGGAAGATTTAAAAAGGCTCATGAGACATACTAACCAAATGCAATGTGCAGATTTCATTTTGATCCCAATTCAAACGAACCAATTGTAAAAATGCATTTGAGATAATCAGAGAAATTAGAACACTAGATATTTGATAATATTAAGAAATTATCAATTATTTCTTTAGCGTGATAATGATATTGTGGTTATAGTTTTTATTTTCTAGTTTATTAGCAATACATACTGATGTTTCTATGGAAGAAATGATAAGTCTGGGATTGGCTTTTTGTAGTTTAAATTTATATTAGACTTTACATTTTCAAAAAGTTTTAGATTTACAGAAAAACTGAGATGATAGTAAGATTTTTCCATATTTGTTATGCTCAATTTTACTTATTATTAACATCTTACATTAGTATGGTACTTTCATTACAATTAATGAATCAATATTGATATATTATCATAGTTAAAGTGCACATTTTATTCAGCTTCAGATTACTTAATGCTCTTTCTCTGTTCTGGGCTCCCTCCAGGACACCACATTACATTTAATTGTCATGCCTCCTTAGAGTCCTCTTAGCTGTGAGCATTTCTTAGACTTTCATTGGTGTTGATGACCTTGACAGTTTTGAGGAGTACAGTCGGATATTTTGTAGACTGACCCTATGTTGGAATTTTTTTCCTGTTCTCATGATTAGACTGGGGTTATGGGTTTTGGGGAAGAAGACCACAGAGGCCAATATGATTTTCATCACATTATATCACATACTATCAACATGATTTATGGCTGTTGTTGTTGACCTTGGTAGTGTTTATCAAATAGATCCACTGTAAAGTTATTCTTTTTATCCCCTTTCCATACTGTACTCATCAGGAGGAAATCACTATGTGGAGCTCACACTTAAGGAATTGGGGGTGTTCTGCTCCCCAACCTTAAGGGAGCATAAGTATCTATAGAAATTATTTGAAATTCTTCTGTATAGGAGATTTTTTCTGTCTATCTGTCTGTCTGTCTATCTGTCTGTCTGTCTATCTATCTGCCTATCTATCTATCAATTCAATCATTTATTTCTATCAGTATGGATTCAAGGATATTTATTTTACATATTGAGTTATAATACAATGCTTCTTTGTTTTTGTAGCTCAAATTGTTCCAGTTCAGGCTCATCTTGTATATTTTGTATCCAGTCTTAAAATTAGCTATTTTTCCAACGAGCCCTGGTTCATTTCATTGGAGAATGACATTAGAAGCCAAGATCTCGGTTCTAGGTATGCTCGTTGCTGCTAAGGTGGCCTTGCTTCTAAGTGCTCTCAGCTGACAAAGAAATAAAACTACTGGAATATACACAAATATATCTAAATATTTCCATATGTGCCCATCTGTATCTATATTAAGCTAAACATGAGTTCGTATTGATTTGGGGATTATCTTTTAATTCAGTCGCAAGGTGAGTGAGCAGTGGAGTTATAGAGGAAACAAGATTGCCCAGAAGTTGGCAATTGTTGAAACTGGGTGATGTGTAAGTGCACTCGGAATGGTACAGGGGCCCATTACTCTACTCTCTCTCCTTTTGTGTATGTTTTTCCATTTTTATAATAAAACTTTTTAAAAGTAAGAATATTTTGGATTAGAGGGTACTTTTGGCCTAATTTCAAGCCCATTTACTCTTCCTTTATACAACATTCGAATGAGCATTTTTAGCTAATTTCCAAACACATAACTAATTGAAATATTTTATACATTTTAAAATCTTTTTTTAAAGTACCCAGTAACAAAACTAACAAATAACAGGTAATGAGAAGGAAACTTTTAGAAAAAACTATTAAGAATAATATGGAAATGATAATTTACTGCAACAGCAGATAGAACATATACTTCAATAAGCTCTCAGAACATTACTGTAAAAAAGCTATTATCCATAATAATCATGCTTCATCAAGAAGCTAAATTATGTTGAGCATGTTCTACTTTAAAAAACAGGAAAATGAGAGCCGGCCCAGTGGCTCAGGCGGTTAGAGCTCCGAGCTCCTAACTCCGAAGTCTGCCAGTTCGATTCCCACATGGGCTAGTGGGCTCTCAACCACAAGGTTGCCAGTTCGCTATTTCGAGTCCTGCAAGGGATGGTGGGCAGCGCCCCCTGCAACTAAGATTGAACATGGCACCTTGAGCTGAGCTGCCTCCCGGATGGCTCAGTTGGTTGGAGCGTGTCCTCTCAACCACAAGGTTGCCGGTTCGGCTCCCACAAGGGATGGTACTGTGCCCCCTGCAACTAGTAATGGCAACTGGACCTGGAGCTGAGCTGCGCCCTCCACAACTAAGACTGAAAGGGCAACAACTTGAAGCTGAACGTGCACGCTCCACAACTAAGATTGAAAGGACAACAACTTGACTTGGAAAAAAAGTCCTGGAAGTACACACTGTTCCCCAATAAAGTCCTTCCCCAATACAATCTTAAAAAAAAAAAACAGGAAAATGAGTAAACATATGTTTGGATAGTTTTTATTCAAAGCAGTAAAAATTTCTAACCTACAAGATAGACACCAAGTCATCTATAAAACTCAACCATCTAGAACAACTCACTTTCCAAAATTCCAGACAGCTAAGTCTTGCAATTCAGCAATAGACATCCAGTTTTCCAAAATATTTAAATAATTTATATTGCCACAGAAACATACCTTTAGTGTTAATGAGAATCTCCGATTCAACTTAAAAAGAAAATAATTCAACAAAATCAATTCCTATTCTAATAACTCTAGGAAGGAAAATACTTGAAAGATTTTTTTCAAATTCTATTTGTGATTAAAGATGTAAAGCAGGTATCAGCTTACAGTTGCAAAATTTTTCATAGAATACTATGATCTTTTTCTTTCCCTGCAAAAGAAAAGCTAGAGCCATACTGACATGCGCAGTGTTCAAAGAGTAAATATGTTTTGCTTAAAAATATCCTGAATCAGTGAACTTTTTATTGAAAGAAATCTGGTGAAAGAAATGTTTTGAGAGTTACTATTAAACTTCTCCTTAAATCAGACCAAAGATAAAGAGACAAGGGGCAAAAGTCTATCTTTTTTGTCTACTCTAGTATCTATTTTTGCTTATTCTATCCTTTTTGTCTGTGACATGTAAATAAAGAGGAGTCTTTTTCTTTTTTGAGTGCCTGGCATTAAAAGTACTTAATAGGGCTCCAAAACTCGCTTTGGGAAGGGGAGAGGCTTGGAGAATTGTAATAGCCCAAAGCCTGCCCCCTCACTTCCAGGCTGACCCACCCACACTGTCAGTTGGCTATTGGTACACAGACTCCTTGGGAGAGTAACTTGCATTCAAGAGATTGTGCCAAGCACTCTCCTAAGAGGACTCTTTTTGGGGTGTGATGTTCCAGAAATAACCCCCTAGGTACTGCTTTACCCACATGGTGCAGAAAGGCTTTTGGGTTTATCTGAATAATTTACAGAGAAGATCCTGTAAAAATGTGAATAGCAAAACCAAGTCAGCACTACCTCTCAGTGGATCAGGCAGGTATGTATGACACGCCTGCAAAGAAGACCGGCACATTGATACACATGTGTTCTCTCTGTTTTTCATAGTTCTTGTTCTGCCATTCCTGGTACTAAGATACTTCCTTTAAGGGCAGGATTTGTGTGCATTTTGCTTATGGGATTTACCAGACACGTTCTGGAAAGGGAGGCCAAGTTGCATGTTCAGACCTGTTTCCTGGAGACCAACATAATCCTTCAGATTTAAGAGACATCCTCAAAAAGCTAAGTTCAGGTAACTTCTCTCTAAAGACCAGAAATCACATGATACCTTTCCCTTCCATTTCACCATGCTATACAACCCCCTTCTCTCTAGTCCCTCTCGTCCAGCCTCCAACCATGCCAAGCAGAGAGCGGTCTCCTTTCATGTAGAAAACCACGAGGGTGGGACTGAAATACTGGAAGAACAACATGTATTTGAGTCACCTCCATTTGGCTGTCTTCAATAACATAATATATTGATTCAACAGTGCAGGAAACCCAAGTTCAGGCTGAGAGGAATTCCAGGCTTCTTTATTGAGCTCAGCGCCACACTGCTTGGAGTCTGGGCACCAATACCCTTGCTTTGCTTTGTTTGCCTTGTTTGCAAAACAAAGATAATGATACCAACTCAGGGGCTTGTGTTTGAGCTAATTAATGATTGCATAATGCTGAATAAAAAGAGGCTTCGTGGTATAGGCAAGTAATATGTTCCTTTAGGAGTGACACATATTAATTACACTGTGAGAGCCCAGCAAAGCTGTCAATCATTCTGAGGAAGGTGGTCTCAATAGACCTGTCCTATTTCATTTTTATGATTATATACTTGCGTTTTGGTTTCGCCATCTAGATTCATCTTTTGAGTCATGCAGAATTATTTTATTTATATATTTTTACTCTTTATCTATGGTTGCCTTTCACTCAGTTCAGTTTCTCTGGGTATGTGTGATAGGGCACTGTGGTTACCAGGCTGTTGTTGGACAGCTTGGAGAGGAGCAACTACACCTCGGGGACCAAGGGAAGCACCCCTCCCTGAGGAAAAGTCCAGGGCTGGGCCCGGCAGCCTGAGGACCTTCCCCAAACAGCAGTGTCAGCTTCTATCTCCACATGGGAGGCTCTGTGGGCCTTGAGGCAGAGTTACCTAAGCTGTTACAAAACTGGTTCCTAACCCAAAATATTGACTTTCTGTTATGTAAGATTTTTTTTTCTTTTAATGACATTAAGTGGGACAGTGTATGGGAAGGTTGTGTGTGGCACAAGGGAACAAGCAGGTTTTGGAGTCGACTGCTTAGGAAACATTGCAGGGATAGTTAATCCCAACAGTTACCAAACTGTAGAAAAGGGAAGCAATGTTCTGTACTCATTGTGTCAAACTGAAATTAATAAATCAAACCAAATTAAGAAAATTGAACAAACTACTGCATACCTAAGTATTAAGTAGTCATTGAGAAATAAAATAGTCAAGAAAATTAAATGGCAAGTAAAAGGTACAGGACAATATTTATTTGTTCATTCAACAAATATTTATTGAGCACCTCGTATGTGGCAGACATTGTACTAGGAATAGGGATACAGCAGTGAACAAGAGACAAAAATCTCTGCTTCCTGGAGTTTACATTGTAGGGGAGAAAGACAAACAATAAACAAGCACAGAAAGAAGCAGGGACACATAGAATAATATGTACTGTGCAAATAATTCATGTAGGTGAAGTGATCATGACTGAGTGGCCTTTCTGAAGAGGTGACATTTAAGCTAAGATGTGAAAGACACGAAGGAATCAGTCCCGTGAGGACTGGGGAAGTGCATTCCAGGCCAGCAAACAGGCAGTGCCAAATACTCACAGCAAGAAAGAGTTGGCTGTTCTAACAACTGCTCCAGTGTGGCTGGGGCAGGGCAGGGGGCAGGTGGTGAGTTAGGTAGGGGCAGGGGCCGGTTCACGAAGGGCCTGTAAACTCGTGTAAAGACAGGAGATTTCTCTTCTAAGAGTGATGAGAAGCCACTGGAGAGTGACAGGCAGAGAAGTAGTAGGATCTGATGTATGCCTTGGAAAGATGACTCTCCTGCTCCATGCGAAAGAAGTGTAGAGGGTAAGAGTACAACAGAGGCAGGGCAGGGAGACAATTAGGAGCCTATTGCAATGTGGCAGTCTGTCTGGGATAACTACTTGATGATTATTGGGAAAAGTACTGGCAAATGATCATAGTGCATCATTTCATGTGCCACATCTACATATCTGCTGGGAGAGTGAACAGATATCCCATTTTAGTGTATGGGGAAATTTTAGATTGCATTGACTAACAAGAGAGTTGTGGCCAAAAAGGACTTTGTGCACATCTGGACTGTACATTTATGGTGTTTAACTCATTCTGTCCTTTTCAACAGCCATCAGGTTGCTCTTGACTTCCCTACCATACTTTCGTCAGTGGTTACTCCAAAACCACACTCTTCTCAACCATCACTTCTCCTCCAGATCCATTTTTGGGGAGTAGTAACGTTACTTCTTTCTCTACAAAGAAAAGTGAAACTCCTGTGTCAACTTCCCATTCTGATACTTCCTCTTAGTGTGAGAACCTGTGTCTCTCCTCCTCTCCCACGCTGTGGTCCACATGTGTTCAAGGTCTGCCTCTCAACCAGTTTGACTCCCAAATGATGCCCTCATTCTGCAGCACATTTAATATTGTCCTTTCGCCTGTCTCTTTTCTGCTTCTACAACTGCCTAGTGTGAGCTGTTGTAAGGAGTAGCCCTTCCCTCTGCCAAAGAGGTAGCGGCCTCTAACCTTCCCCTTCCAGTCTTCGTCTCTCTTCCATCCTCTAAATAAACCCCAGGCTCCTTCTCCGGTTCCCAGTACCCATTTTCCTCCAGTCCCATAAACTTCAAGAACGGTATGAATTCAATCAACCATATCCTTCTTTTTGTCAAATCCACTCTCCTTGTCAACTTAATTATTCCTCGAATTCCCTCTTTGATTTTGTACTTTCTACTTCAGTGAATTATTATGTCTCTTTTCAAGTTTATTCGCTCATTATAAGTCTCTTATTGTGTATTCAGCACTTACAGATGACTTCCTATTGTGTATGATTCTGTAAGGTGTGACTGGCATTCTTTCTCTAAACTTTCTACAGGGCCACAATCCCTTAGGAAAGTCCTTTGGAGCCCAAAGTATTTTAGTAGGTCAATTACAGGATAAAAGTAAGAATCTTCAGATTTTGGAAAGGTAATACGTGTATATACCATACTACAGTAATATTTCTGCAGCAAAAATGTATGATATTTCCCTCTAAGTGGGATAAAGAGAGTAAATTGCTTTGTAAGAGTTCAGGTGAGATTTTGCTGGCAAATGAAAAGAAAAAAATTTGAAAATTTTCAGCTTCAAATTTGCTCTGATGCTATCCCAAATCTATTTCTCTATACTGTTCTCCCTGTTATTCTAACATTTTCTTCCTAGTTTTCAAGTTACTACTTCAAATTCAACCTTTCCTAAAAAGGAAAAAAATCAATCTTTCCTTGCAAGCAGTCTCTCTTTCTGAAGAATTTCATTTGTCACCAGGAACACCATTTTTCTAGCCTCCTAAACGAAAAACCTTAAAATCTTTTCATTCTATCCACTTTTGCTCGTGTGTAATCTATCATTAGATTTCTTGACTTCAGCATATCCAACAGCCTCTATTTTAATACAAACCCATACAGCTTCAATAGCCTTTTCGGCAGTTTCTGAGACTCTAGTCCCCATCTATATTCAGAGCTTTATATTTTACTATACCCCGCCCTCCCATCACACCAGGAATCTCAATGCCACTACCTCTGAGATATCTCCTTCATCCTGAATACTTCTTTGCTCAAGACCTTACAATATCTCTGTCTATATTTAAAGATTGAATCTCACCCCACACTTATTCCTGAAAATAATTCTACCTCCTAAGGCTTCTTTCTGTGCCATTCTCTCTAACAAAACACATTCTACTTTGGTTAATTTATAACATCTTCTCATGTGTTCAACTATCACCTTGATTCTGATACCTTTCTTAATTATAAGCTAGCACAACATAATATCAAATGTAACTGATACACTGTATCTTATACTTTAGTCTTAAATAAAATTAGTTTATCATTTCTCTTAAATTTGTTTTGGGGTAAGTTGGTACTTTGTGTGAATGAGTTAGTCAGTGTACCTCCAACAATTCCCTTTTCATTCCCTTCTATTTTTGCTGAAAGGAGAAACTCCCAAGGTACCTCATTAGCAAACATGAAATTAATAAATAAACAAAACATAAGGAACAAAGGATACGCCACTGGCAGAATGTTAGCATTAAAATTGCAGAAGCACAAGGGATTTTTAGTGAACTCTGAATGAATGTTGAGCACATGGGTATCTGAATCCCTTCCTCTATTTTGTGTACTTTGACCTTCTAGTACTTCTTTCCTTTTATCCTATAACCTATCTACTTATTCCTTCATTACTGCTTATGCTGTGAAATATGTCATGCTCCATTTATTACTTCCGATGAGAGTCAATAAATATTTACTCACAACCTTGAAAATATTTGCTATTTCATTTACTGTTTTTAAAAAATATGGTAGAAAAGACAACTTAATGTAAGATAAGCTAATAATACAGGAAGGTCAGAATATCAACTTATTCAACTATTCCCTCCAATAATTCCAACGTGAATTTCATTCTACTCAGTGACCTTATAAATGACCAGAAAGAAGTAATCAAGAATATCCTCGTTAGGTGTAGAGATGAAACTACATATTAGAGGTTGCTAATGCTCAGAAAAATATTAATACAAACCAAAACAATGCATTAAATTGAAGAGTAATTCTACAAAAAATTTTACAAAAAAAAAAGAAAGAAAAGAAAATTCAATAGGGACAAGCAGTTTATTCAGGTTTAAAGAGTAACTACAAGATGTAATAGACAGGTTGACTAGGAAAAAATCTGTATTGTGGTGTGGAAGGGGCATATAAATAATGCGTTAATGAGAGTGATGTGACAGAGTTTCTTTTAAAAGGCAAGATGATAATGAGATGAATTAATAAAAGTGTTATTAGAGATGGAAGAACATTATATGGAATTTAGTCCAGTTGTTTTCATGAATTTTTTCAGCAGTAAAACATTTTCTTTTTCAAATTAAGAATAGAAGTATCATATGACCCAGCAACACCTCTTCTGGGTATCCCACTCAAAAAATCTGAAAACATTTATCTGTAAAGATATATGTATCCCTATGTTCAATGCAGTATTATTCATTGTGGCCAAGACATGGAAACAACTAACGTGTCAGACAGATGACTGGATAAAGAAGATGTGGTTCATATATTATATAATGGAATACGACTCTGCCATAAGAAAAAATGAAATACTGCCATTTGCGACAACGTGGATGGATCTTGAGATTATTATGCTAAGTGAAATAAGTCAGACAGAAAAGGTTGAGAACCAGATGATTCCACTTATATATGGGATATAAAGTTAAAAGGAACAAATGAAGAAAACAAACAAAAACTTATAGACACAGACAACAGTTTAGTGCCTACCATAGAGTAGAGGGGGGTGTTATAGAGGGTAAAGGGGGTCAAATATATGGTGATAGAAGGTGAACACACAATGTAGTATATAGATGAAGTATTGTAGAAATGTAGACTTAAAACCTATATAATTTTATTAACCAGTTACCCCAATAAATTTAATTTTTAAAAATATTTAAATGTTATCTCAAATATAAACTTTTATTGTAAATAAAAAACCTTACTCTATTTAAAAAAATTTAAAAACCCCTCTTTTTTCCAAAAGAATTTGTACACAGATTCAGCCATAAGTAGAAAACAGAAACAAGTATTCTTCTCCGAGTGAAGACATGGCATGAAACTTGCAAGCTTGAGTTCCTCTCTCATCCAGCTTTCCATTCATCCCTTTTTTCCTGTTGCAGCCGAGGCACCACAGAGGATCCCTACAGCTCCACACAGCACTATATAATTCAACTCCAATCCCCTAATTTACAAATATAAAACTGAAGCCCAGGAAAGATAAATAACTTACCCAAGACCACCCAGGTGGTCTAAAGAAGACCTGAAGTCAGAGCTCTGGTCTCTTGGCTACATTCAGTGCTTTATAATTCATGTTTCTATCATTGCAATTACATGTATTGAGTGTCCCCTATATGCCTGCATTAGGTATAAATAAAATGTAATACCCTGCCCTAGGGAAGTCTAGTGGAAAAGAGATATAATTTCTGAATGAAAACACAAAAAATTACTTGGGACGCTATAAAATTCCACAAGAACATGAGAGAAGTTGGACAATACCAACTGGGAATCCAGGGAAACTTCACAAATAAGATAATATTTCATCAAAGTTTTAAAGACAAATAGATGTTGATCAGGCTTAATTTTTTTTTCATTCAAAAGATACTTACGAGTATTACTATAGCCAGTTTGGATTATTGCAGTTTTAGAATAAAATAGAAAACCAAAGAGGAGTTTTTAAATGTATATTTCAAAACTGAAAGTAATGTATATTGTCATTTTTGAAAATACCTGCAAAAAATTCAATATTTTGATTCAACATATACATTGTGGTTGAACATACTTAATTGCGAAACACACAGAAGTTAATTCTTAGATGTGTTTTGATATTCTGCTTACTTATTTTAGGCAAAGATTATAGGATAAATAAAGGCAAAGAATCTGCACTGGTTTGAATGATACCATCACCAACAGGGAGATGCTTTAAAGCAGGACTTTTAGCATCAACGTCAAAAACGTCCCTACTTCCCTCATTTTCTAAGTTGGTAACTCTTCATTTTAGATTCTAATAAAACAAAATCAAATAGGGTAAAAGTTCCTCATTAGTTAGGCCTCTCACTTGGATCATCTTGGTGAACAGCATGTTAATGAATAATGTTCAGGTTTCTAAGATTTTCCTTCAAAGTCAAAAGGGCATTAGGTTAGAGAGGTCCAGTGTCTACTGAGGTGACCCAGGTTACCCTGGAGATGTAAATTCAGTCTGCATTCATCAAAATCACAGCCATCTCCCATTACCATTCATCGCCTGAAGGCTCTAAGCCTTTAAGTTTAGTGAGATCTGTTTGTCCTCCAGTCACAAATTTCAGTTTTCCCCCATGTGCTTGGGGACATTTTCTTTCTTGTTGCTGGTTGGAAGTCATTAAATATATCCCTTGGTAGCGGTAATTAACCAATAATTAGCAAAGGACACAAATGTACACATAGTGAGTTCTTGACTGCTCTATAGATGGTGTTTGACTAAAGCTTCCGAAAGAGAAAATCATTAGCAATCATGGCAAAGAGAAATCAAAGCTCTGCTAAGAAGAAATGACAGTAAAATCAATAGTCATAGGAATAAACACAGAATTAACATGTGTTTACATCCCTTCCCTCCAGTCCAGAAACAGCTAAGAGGGTTTATCTGACTGATATGGTCAGCAAACTGCCAACTTCAAACGTTTTATTCCACCTTCAACTGTCACTTCAGCATTTAGATTCAAAAGTGTGTGCGTATAACATACACACATGCGCGCACCCACACACACATATACAGATATACAAACACACACGCATACATATATTTAACTCTATTTCCTATTTCATTAAATTATGGGTTACACTCTAATCAGTACCCTGAGATAAAACAACAGATCAGAAGGACATAGACCATGCCTTTCCCAAACCACACAACAAAACTCGTCTGACATATACATTTTACACATTCTAATAGCTCCAAAGCTATCATGTGCAAAATAAAACAAATGTATAATATTACCGGTGGGGAAGAGAGAAATAAATAAGCATCAGAGGGAGCTTAGGCTCGTGCTGATGGCTACCCCACATTTTACAAAGTAGCACAGAAGATTTAATACTAAAACAACACACTTCCTTTTGCAAACAAGGACAGGGGATAGTGAATAACCATTGAGCTTAAGACCTTGATTCACCTGTCAATTTAAAGACAACATCTCTGTCAAATCAAAATGCAATTCTGAGCTATCAATTTGGAATCTTAAACTAATCATTCCACTTCTCAATGCACCTTTACGTGATTTACTAACATCTGATTCAAATAAGAACTTGGTATGCTGCACATGAGCCTAGTCCAAAGAAAGTGGCGTTTGAGACAACATGAAGTACATAGCTTGGTTCTTTTCCAGCATTAGAAGTTCTGAAAAGCCTAGAGAAGTGAGGACTAAGTCTCAGCGGACAGTACCCAGCAGGAACTACCTGCACTGGCATTTAATTTGTTAGTTAAATTCTAACCACTTGTAACCTCACATACCTCCTCCCAAAACAAACAAACAAACAAAAAAACCTGTTTAACACTCAGGAAAAAAGGTATCTAAGTGAGTATATTCATAAATAGTGCCCAGAATACTTTCAAATATATGAGACTAGAATGGCATTAGCCTTGCTTACTAGTAATAGATACTGACTCACAATCCTGTGCCTCAAACTTAAACGTTATTAAAGAGACATCGGACAAATCAATGACTCAGAAGGATTCCCCTAGCAAGGACTTACCTCAAGATCCCGGTCATAGTACCTGTTTCTGGAATTTCCATATCTATTCCGGGAGTCAGGACACCGATTCCGAGAGTCAACACTCCTGCTGCGATTGTTGGCACAGCCATGACATCTGCCACAGCCACACCTGCAGCAGGTTTGACCCCCCATCGAGGTTCTGGGTTGGAAAATCTTCAGATTTTCCTTAAGAGAGAATAATAAGTATCGCAGAAGAAGTGGGGTGTCCAGAGCTACATATGCAGCCGGATACGATTCCAATTGGCTCAAATGTCATCAGAGGCCTTTGTTCTTGGCAAAAGAAGGGCTCCCAAGTGAGGGATTTCACCAAAACCAATATTCTGTTATGATTAGGAAAAACCCTTCATTGATTCAAAAGGAGACAAGACCCCAATTTTTCATCTCTCCACCAGCCAAAGTGATACGATCCTCTCTTGACGTCCTCAGGAAAACAAATGAGCATCACAGTCCAGTGACTCCTCTTTATTATGGGGATGATGTCACAGAGCTTTAATTTTCCCCCTGTACTGCATTAGCTCCTAGGAATTTGGCTTGAAGTTTAAGGATGTCAGAGAACAATCACAATAATTACTACTTATATAGAGCTTTGTAGATGCTCCGAGCTTGGCAATCCTAAGTGGCCCCTTACAGCACAATGGGCATGCTGGGCAAAACGATCACCACCCAGGTGTTCCTGAAGGAAATGGATCTGTGTTGACTAGAGCTGGAAACAGAATCCCAAAGGACGTCATTTAAATGGTTCCATCCTTGATGTTTTGAGTCTAAGACTGTTTAAATATTATTAAGAGTAAGTGCAAGAAATTCATTTGAACAAAGGGACTGAAAGACATACAGGAAAAGAACTGTGGTGAGAAGGAGGAGCATTTCAGTTACTCTTGTGACACTTTCATTTAATTCCATTGCATGAGTGACCAAAAAAGATTATTTTAAAAGTCCTACTCCTGCTCCCCATCCCCTCGGATACCCCTGTCTTGTGAGGGCAGAGAAGCATTTTGTGTGGGAGAAGCTCCTCCCACACAAAACTCCCACCCCACAAACACACAACAAATTTAAACCCTACTGGGATAACCGAACACTGAAGTGATTTAAAAAGAAAAAGAATACAAAGAAGATAAAAATGTCCCATAGCAAAACACAATTTTTATCAATCCTGAATACCAATGATTATCACTTTTTCACAATATTTTCAACAAGATAAAACAACCCAACACAAAAATGAGCAAAGACCATTAAAAGATAATTCTCCACCCAGAAATACAAATGGTCAATAAAGATAAAAAAAAAAAAAGAGCTCAACTTCACTCTTAATTGAAGAACTGCAAATTTAAACAACGAGATACCAATGCATTGTCAAAATAAAAAAGACTGATTACATACACTATTCATAAAGTGGTAGGAAAATAGGCACATTCATTCAGTTTGGTTGGGAGCTTAGGTTGATGAAACATTTTTATGGGCAATTTGATAGTATCTATAACACTTAAATATAAGTGTGCTTTTGATTCCATAATTCTATTTTGGGGAATTTATTCCACAGAAGTACTGACAAAACCCCATAAAGACAGCGTTGTTTATAAAAGAAAAAAGTGGAAACAAATGTCCATAAAGCTTGGTAAACTACATGAGTGTAATGGTGCACTCATCATATTATACATTTGAAACACTATGTGGTAAATCAAAAGAGGCATATTTATCGATACTGACTTGGAAAGATGATCACAACGATTGCTTAGTAAAAAAACAAGGTAGAGAATTATATGCAGAGGATGATCCCTTCAGTAGCACAAATTAATTCTGTTTATATAAGTGCATAAGACAAAAGTCTGACAGGCAGGCCACACACCAAACTGGTTACATTTAAAGGTGAAGAGAGAATTTAAGTCCTTATTTTGTGTTTCAGTACTGTTGAAATTATTTTGCAGCAAGCAAATATGATATTTGGAAGAAAAGTTAATAAATATATTACTACACTCTAAAAAAAACATCTCAAAACCCTACTACAGACAAAGCCTTCTAGTTTGGGTTAATAAAGGAAATAGACTGACGGACATATATTTACATGTTTATTTATACATATGTAAATAAACAGCACTCACAGTCACTACCTCAAAGAAAGGCAGCACATGCACTTGGGGCGGAAAGAAAAACAAATCACCTGTTGATTTCCTGCTACATCCTGGTGATAATGATACCTTCAAATGCAAAGTATCACAGATAGTACAGATAACCTGGATTTTTCCAAAGCTGGCTATACATAGGCAATCAATCTTTTTCTTATAAGGCTGGACACTTAACTTTTATGAGAAAAACAACTCATAAAAGGATATACAAAGGATGAACAGGATACACAATATCCTTTTGTTTGTAATGCCATACTTAGGATATTAAAGCAACATTCTCCAGCCTATAGACTGTCCAACTTGTGAAAATGTATATGTAAGAAAGGCAGCTCTTGCTGCATCCAATAATAGTAGGCTTTTTTGGAAACAAAGAACTGTTTGTTCCCTAGGCCCTCAGGCTACCTTGATCTTTGCAACTCCACAGCACAAGTGCTGGAGAAGGGTGGAGTCGTCCTCTAGAAACCCCCATATTCTCCATCTGCGGCCTACACATGGCTTATTTATGTGTATATGTATGTGGTGAGCTTTTCTGCTCTACCTTCCTAAACAAACATTAAATTAATACTAGAGCTGAAATGCTACACATTTGCAACAGCGTTGTTTTCTACCATTTTTTTTACTGCAAATATACAGCATTTCATTCATGCAAAATTTATAATGTTCTGGACATCCAAGTGCAGTCTGAGTGCTAGGATCTCCTAGTCGAATCAGGAAGGAGACTCGTAAATTAATATGGCAAGTGCTGAGTTCAGGGTACATTCAAAGTAAGTGGCAGCACAAATCGGAAAAGGAATAACTTTTCTGGGGCAGGGATCACAAAGAAAGAGCTGATTGAGCAGGATCCTGAAGGGTGATTAGAAGTTTGCAGGTGGACAAATAGGGAAAGACTTTCTAGACATGGGAGAGGACATGCATGTAGAATAGCGTGTTAAGGAAACTTGGGAATAATAGCAGCCCCCTCAGGCAATGCAATCAGGACTGGTATAATTTATAGCAAATCAGAGAATCATAAAATAATCATACATGCATAACTAAACCATTTCAATTTAACTTTAATCACAATATACCTTAAATCGTATCTACGCATTCCTTCACCTGCAACATTTTTTCAATAGATAATACCTTCACCTAGCTCAAAACTCAAAATGTGAAAAAGTACATGGTAAAAAGTCTCTCTCCCACGCGTGTCCCCTATCGGCTCACTTCCCCCGGCCCCCTCACAGGTAATGATTGTTAGTTTTCCATGTATCCCTCCATAGATTCTTACAAAGCTATATATTCCACTCCTCTACTTTTACACAAAGTGTGACATGCCACACAGTCTCTATCTTGAATTTTCCCCCTAACAGTATGTTTAGTCTTTTAGATCAGCACTGACAGGGCATAGAGAGACTCCGGCTATGCAGATAGTCTAGAAAGGGCTGAGAGACTGAAGCTGGGCAATAGACCTACCTGTGTAGATGGGACAGGTGGTGGGGGGAGGGGGAGTGAGTGCGTGTGTGTGTGCGTGTGTGTGTGTGTGGTGTGTTGTGTGTGTGTGTGTAATGATGGCAAAATCTGATTGATGATGAAAGCAGAGATTTGCAACAAGGTAGGTCCACGGGCTCAGCCGTCTCTAATCACACCAGATGGCACAGACAATTTAAAATGAAGTACCAATAGGAAGGTGGAATGTGATGTTGGAATGGATGGATGCTACTCTTAAGTCCTTTAAGGAAGTCACTATTGGGAAGGTGACCTTAGTTAGTAAATGACTCAGTCTCAGGGCTAGGGTTGGGGGTCAGACTTCAGGTTTTGGAAGGTCCTATGATGATTTTGGAACTGTCCTTTGTGAGATTAGCAGCCTGAGTGACTTGAGACAAAAAGCGCGAGCTCAGCAATCAATGTTCATGTACTGTGTCCTAGGCCAGTCCAACAGTGGAGAAGATACGACACTGTGCCCCAAGGTGTGGGCAGGGGTGAGTGGGGGCGAGCAAGTCTGAGGCCGCTTAAGTACTTCATATTTTGAACCTGTTCTGGTCTAAGAAATGGGGTAAGGCTGAGAATTGGGCATTCCGAGAAAATCAGTGGACCCATGTGGAGCAGGAACTAGAGAGAGAGAGAGAGAAAAGATAAACAATGGGGGTGGGAAGGGAGATGGGACATCACCTCTCAAACTGGCCAACCACCTGGGAAACATGGAAAATGAAAGCATTAGAAAATGTTTTTTCCTCTTTGCTCCCTCAGCAAAGGCTTATAAGAGTGAATCGTTTTTACTTATTGACTAAACTAGAATAACCAGGCAGAAAACGAAAACGCTCCACCTCGACAATTATAAGATTAACAGGGCAATGAAAAAAACTGTCAAAAGTGATTGTGCTAGAAACATCTCTGAGATGGTTGAAACCAAAGCAGATACCTGTCTGTTTTGGATGATTTGGGAGCATTCCGATCTCAAGAGGGAACTTGGAGATTCACCGACGTGTCCTGAATGATAGGGCAGAGGAGCTTTAACAAGAATCAAAATCTGTACACCTGACTTCTGAAGCTGCAACACTGATTTGGCAAGATTTCTTCTCATCTATAGAATATTGTTACTTGTGTTTTTTGGGGGGGAGAGGGGCTTATTTTTCCTCTTAAAAAGTACACACACACACACACTTATACGCATGTACATGTACACACACTTACAATGGGAAATAGAGGCTCCAGCCAGCTCATCGAGAATGAAAGAATCCAAATGGTCAAAGCAAAATGGTTTTTTGCTTGAATTAATCAAATACTTGCTGTCCCTGTTTATTCCATTTTACTTGTTTGAACTTGGCTCCAGAATGATTGAAAATATGACAGTTTCACGTATGATCACTATAGTCACATATAATTTTGTAGACCAAAATAAGTGATGAGAATTGAAGTGGGATTTTTATACTAGGAATCATTGAAATTCTCATTAAGGTAATATCCTCTTTGAAGACGCTAATTTTAATTAGTAACACATCACTCAGTATTCTTGTTCTAGTTCTTTTTTAAAGAAATGCTTTAATTAATAAAGGGTGTTCCTTCATGTCCTGGAAATACCTCCATGGAGTGGAATTAAGACATTTTCATTTAGGAAATGAATTAAGCAGAAAATATAACATAAATATAAGTACATATATGAAAATAAATATAGCAAAACATAATAATAATCTACAATGTTAATTCCCCCTTATATGCAAAGAAATAATTATTCAACATATTTGTCACAGATGATACATGACATACATATGTTTCATTTAATAATACCGCTTCTTTACGCATTTCTGTCATGAAAAACTAGTCTGTTAGAAATAAAGATTTTACGTAAACATGTCTTCTACTCTAAAACTGACTAAAGACTTTATGTAGCCATTTAAAGGAAAATTTTTTTGTATAAATAAATATAAAATCCCTTGTAATTTTTTGCATCTAAGATTTAAATTCTGGTAATATTCTGTTTCAGTGTGTAGTTACACTTTTTTCCTAGTTGATGTATATATGCATTTGAGCGGCAATAACTATCATTATAATTATAAATCCATATTTCCGTTTACACAAGCAGGTATATATCTTATTTTAATTGAAGGATTCGATATAGTATTGTCAGCTTTCAGGAATGCCTAAGGAATTTTAACAGCATGGTAAACAAACAAATATAATTAGAAATGTAATAACGTAGTATGTACAGCACTAATGTTGAGAGGGAATAAATTCTGGTTGTTGGGGGAAAGGCAAATTGCTTAACTTTAATGCAAATAAAAAATTTAGGAAGGAGAACTGACTCTGGGTGATGAACACACAATGGGATTTATAGGTGATGCAATACAGAATTGTACACCTGAAATCTATGTAATTTTACTAACAATTGTCACCCCAATAAATTTAATTAAAAAAATTAAACATTCATTTGAATAAATAGATATAACTGAGAGGGCTAGATCAACTCAGGGATCTTAAGAATTTATGGCCCTCTGCCGTTGAAAGAGTGTTCTTGACACGACTGTCTAGTAAATCTGTGAATCTCGTAGGAAATGACAAGGCTCACTGTGGAGAGTGGACTAAGAGAAGGGTACTTTAGAAGGTATGGGGGGGCTCTGGCACCCTGGCACTCACAGTAGGTACAAACTGCCCAAAATCTAAGTGGAGTTAACCATTACTGGTCAGGCGGTGCTGTGGGGCGTCTTGTGATTTTGAGAACAGTTCAGTTACTTCTCTCAGCCATGATCTCAAGAGACATAAAGTTGAGAACACATCAGTAGGGAAGAGAAAGTCTGTTCCACTGCCTCTTCCTTTCTTCCAGACCAAGTGGAATATACACATGGAAAGATCAAGAGAGTCAGAGGCAGGAGAGCAAGAGTAAGAAAGAGGGGTGAGGGAGGAGGAGAGAGGGGAGAGAGAGAGAGAGAGGCAGCAGGCAGATCCAGAAGTGGACCCCGGAGCCAGTTCTTCCTGTTGTGGATATCTGACCATCTCTGAGGAGGGGGGAGGTCGTGGTACAGGTAGAGAGTACAGGAGTGCCTGGCTGACCCCATTTCAGGTGACACTTGGAGACAGTGTAGCCAGAATGACACTCTGTCTCTGTTTGCTCCCTTCTCGAAGTTTCTGCCCTTCTATCTACTCCATCCTACACTGGGTTCCCAGGTCATTTGTTTCTGACTCCAAGCCTCTCCCTTTCCCAGGGGTACCGACTAGCCTCCTTCTCCCTGCCAGTCATTGGAGTACTGGCTCTCTGGCTTGGCTTTGGGGCCTCTCCTGTGGGCTGCCCAGCGCCCAGGGCCCCTAGATTGCAGCCTAGAAGCATGAGCCAGAGTCAAGAGACCATATCTAGGCAGGATATTTTTCATTGAGGTAAAATATGCACAACATATAATTTGCTATATTAACCATTTTAAGTGTATAGTTCAGTAAAGCACAGTCACATTATTGTGCATCCAATCTCCAAAACTTTTCATCTTGCGCTAAGTAATTTTTCACTTTTCATACAGCAAATTTCTAAAGCAAATTTCTTTGTGTATGTGTGTGGGGGGATTTCTTTCATGACAAAATATCTTTCATTTCTAACCCTCAGGATCTTATAATACGTTGTAACAAGAAATGTATTGTACAACCTTCAAGGCCTGGCAGCTAAATTAGCTCTCCCCCTGTGACTAAGGACGTTATTCTACGTTCCTACCTGCAGACAAGTGGAAGAGTAAGGTCTTTTCATGAGTGAATGCATGCAGTTAACATGTGTACACTTCTTTATCTCCCACCTTGGGGAAAACCTTTCTCTTAAAGCAATGTAAGTAATTCAGAACTTTCTGTACAAACATCTAGATATTAAAAAGCAATTATTGGTATAATAATAACAACTCTAAATGCCACACAGTAGGAAGGAGTAAAAATGCTTTTCATGGGAAAGAACCACTGATTCCAACTATTGATATCATCTCACTTTGTATACTTGCGATGTAAAGCACAGCCTGTGAGAAAGGAAAAAGGGCATGCAAAAGGCTCCATGAAAATGACGATGAACACCTGAAGGCAGCAAAGAGCAAATATTCAGCAAAGAGCAATATTCCCTGATTTATTATCATGGTGCTTTGATATACAATGCCTTTTGTGCCATCTACATTCTTTTTAAGTATGTGTTTGTTAATCAGACAGGGGTTATTTTACAGTGTTTTAATTCATGAAAGTGTTTATTTCGGAAAGCCAAATATTGGAAATGAAGCATTACCTTTTTACACATTCCAGACTCCCCAGGAAAAGGACTAGGCACTTCATCGGTGGTGTGAAAGAACTGGGATTCCCCGCAGTGCAGTGTAAATTCCTGGCACTCTCCATGTCCTTCATCCACTACATCCAAAGCTCTGTAAAGAGTGGAAACACAGTTACGTCAACAACCTGTCAAGAACACTAGAAACTCAAGAAACGCAAAGGCACATTTCTTCATGTGTGTAGTGGACCCTTGAACAACATGGGTTTGAACCGTGCAGGTCCACTTAGATGCAGACTTTCTTCAATAAATACAGTCGGCCTCTGTATCTGTGGGTTTCACATCCACGGATTCAACCAATCGTGAATCAAAAACTGTAATTTTGATCAGCAGTTGGAAGTGCATGGATATGGAGGGCCAACTGTATGCATTGTTCTCTGTCATTTTAGGTAAGAGACTTGAACACCCTAGATTTGGTATCCAAGCGGGGATCCAGGAACCAATCCCCTGCAAATACTTAGAGCCAACTGTAGTGAAGTTTTTGGGGAATTGAAAAATATAAGCAGATTTTGGACTACATCGGGGTGAGTGCCCCTAACCCCTGCATTGTTCAAGGGTGAACTGTATTTCCAATCAGCCAAAATAATGAATCATTCTTCAAAACCTGCACAGGATTGTAGATAATTTGGAACTCTCATAACACGTATATAAATAAACTTTGATGACTTCACCATGTGGCTAATAGAATTCTTTCAAACCCTATACAGAAAAAAAAAATACAGATAGGTAGGTAAATAATTAGATGGGCAGACAGATTTTGGCAGGAAAGCAATCCAATTTAATTTGATGATTTCTTGGTTGTTCTACTGTCATTTCTCTTTTTTTATTACTAGCTTCAGGTGGACAAACAATGATTAGATATTTACACCCCTCACAAAGTGATAACCCCAATAAGTCTACTACCCATCTGACACCGTACATAACTATTACAATACCATTGACTATATTCCCTATGCTGTACTTTACATCCCATGACTCTATATATACATATTTTTAAAAAATTATAGTTGCTATTCAGTATATTAGTTTCAGGTGTACAGTGCAGTGGTTAGACATTTACATAATTTATGAAGTGATCCCCCAGATAAGTCTAGTACCCATCTGACACCACACATAATTTTTTCAACATTATTGATTATATTTCCCATACTGTATTTCACATCCCCATGACTATTTTGTGACTACCAACTTGAAATTCCACAAAATTTCATTGCATTGTTCAAGGGTGAACTGTATTTCCAATCAGCCAAAATAATGAATCATTCTAATCCCTTCTGTCATTGCTCTTAAGAAAAAATCTGTAAGTTTCCTGAACATTGGAAATGAAATGGAAACTGAATCCCAGTTAGGGAGGGATCTGGGCTATGCCAGGAAAAGAGAATTGTTCCTAGGATTATAATTTTATTAGACTTACAAGGAATGGAAACCAATGAAGGCAGAAAGAGAGTTCTAGCACACTGGTGGTTGCTTACCCCAAACCCATTTTCTCTATCCAAACCCCCAGCCTTGCCTCCACCCCCTGACATTTTCTTTGCTAATAACCTTGATTTTGTTTAGCTGTCCATCCTCCATGTATGTGTCTCATACATACACATACAAGAGGAAGCTGCTTTGGCCCAGTAGTCAATCGTGATTGAGCTAATCCTGGCGTCCAGCGATTGATTTAGACATATGCCCACACATGTTTCTCTTGCTGACATCACCACATTGATTTAGGTCTCCCTGACCCTCTAAAGTGTTTGTACTTTGCCCTATTTATCTGGTCAAATTTTTGCCAATGAGATGTGACTAAGTCTGCTGAAAGAATCAGTGGAAGGGCTTTCTTTTAGAAGGTTTACAAAAAGAAATAGTGCATTGCCAGTTCTTCCCAGCAGGCCAGTGTCAAGCCTACATGTGATAAATGTGACAGCCATCTTGGGACCATGAGTGGCATTAGCCTAAGGAGAATATATGAAGGAGAAAGCAGGGCAGAAATATGAGAGCAATTTGAGTCTTTAAACATACTGTTGAGCAGCTGAATTAACCAATCCTAGATCTGCCCTAGCTCTAAACTTCTTGTTATGTTACATAACAAATGCCCTATTCTTTAAGCCATTTTGACTTAGGTGTTCTGTTATCTGCAATTGAGCATCCTAACTGATACAAGATTTGATATATTTTTTATGTGTATAATTAAGGCTGGGGATAAAGATACTGAAGCAGGAGAAGAGCTTTGAATGGAGAGGAAAGGAACTGAAAATCCAGGGCTTTAATATTTATAGAAGATACAGAAGCGGAATTTCTACAATGTGCCAAGGATAAAAAGATAACTAGGGTAAAGCATTAACACTTTAGAGCAGGGGTGTCAAAACTGCGGCCAACTGCAGTCCGCAATCCATTGTTAATTGGCCCGCAGCAAATTCCAAAAATTTATTTAGTTTACTTAAATAAACCAGGTGAGGCGATGTGTACTTCACCTCGAGTGAGTGGCCTGGCTGTTTGTGTATTTTACCGCATATGGCCCTTGGTAAAAACGTTGAAAAAAGTTTGGACACCCCTGCTTTAAAGGGACAGGGCGATATAAATCAATGTGGTGATGTCAGCTGGAGAGATATGTATGGACATAATTTGGAGAAATCCATCGTGTACATCTTTGTTTTGGAAAACATTCCCTGTGTCATAGAAAATGTGAAGATATACTAGCAGCAATAATTCCTTTTTGTCTTTTCCCAACCTTATACCATAAAAGTATTATTTGTATCTACTAAAGATAATTCAATCAGTATCAAAGGGAACTAAAATAAAAAATAATTTCTTTAGACCCATCATAGTTTCATTTTGGGGCCAGGCTGGTGGCTCAGGCGGTTAGAGCTCCATGCTCCTAACTCCAAAGGCTGCCGGTTCGATTCCCACATGGGCCAGTGGGCTCTTAACCACAAAGTTGCCCGTTCAATTCCTCGAGTCCCGCAAGGGATGGTGGGCTCCACCCCCTGAAACTAAGATTGAACATGGCACCTTGAGCTGAGCTGCCGCTGAGCTCCCGGATGGCTCAGTTGGTTGGAGTGTGTCCTCTCAACCACAAGGTTGCCAGTTCGACTCCCGCAAGGGATGGTGGGCTGTGCCCCCTGCAACTAGTAATGGCAACTGAACCTGGAGCTGAGATGTGCCCTCCACAACTAAGATTGAAAGAACAACAACTTGAAGCTGAATGGCACCATCCACAACTAAGATTGAAACTTGACTTGGAAAAAAGTCCTGGAAGTACACACTGTTCCCCAATAAAG
Source organism: Rhinolophus sinicus (assembly GCF_057876585.1). Classification (NCBI taxonomy): domain Eukaryota; kingdom Metazoa; phylum Chordata; class Mammalia; order Chiroptera; family Rhinolophidae; genus Rhinolophus; species Rhinolophus sinicus. The sequence continues at coordinate 48,268,992 of NC_142502.1, forward strand.
TCCTGTTCCCCTTCCCCAATACAATTAAAAGGGTGAATTAAAAAAAAAAAAATTTCATTTTGCACAAGCAACCATGCAGAACGGTTTATTTCCTGCAACATTTCATGCCATATGTAAGCACTTAAGTTCTTTCTTCTGAAAGAACGTGTTGAAGATAACCTTTGAGGCAAATCTCTCCTCAGAAATTAGAGTCCATATGTGTGAAGGGAGAGAGAAACAAGTGTAGCTCAGGAGACTTTAGATCTTTAACAACCAGGAAGTACGTTAAAGCTGAGCAGCTGTTACAGTCTTATCATGGATGTGCACCAAGACCTGTTTTTACTACAGTCGTTATTCCACTGACCCTGAACCGCAGTGCTCACCTGTCTTTCTGCTCACAAATAAGCCCAGAGGAACGGGAAGCAAGAGAAAAGACCACTAGAACTTGAAAATTGATTCCAACCATTTGTGGTCTTACAAACTGTAAAAGTAAACCAGAAATGTATAGGAAGTCTGCCACTTTTAATATTCTCCCTTCCTGGAGAAAAATATATGTGCCCACTGAATGAATGAATCTAGAGAGTGCCGAGATAAACGCAATCTTCGCTTGCTTCCCACGTCTTGTGTTGTTGGAGATGGGCACCCAACACAGAGTTCACGCTTCCTGCTAGGTACTTACGCACTGTGTGATTAAAAGCCTGCAAGGGTGCACTTTCTATATATTTTGCTTGTGATCCAATCCCTGCCTATAGGGTAGGATCCTTTTGCCTGCAAGTAACATTAAGTCCAACTCACAGAAGCCTAATCAAAAATGAAATTTATTATCACATATCAAACAAGAGGGGTGCCTTTAAGTTGGTTTAATCGGTGTCTGTTTTCAGTGGCTGCTACAGTTCTGGTCATCATGTACAGATATAGTAGTTTCAGAGGATAAAAAAACCATCTCATCCTGTGTATCTCTCTTAGAAGTAAGGCAGTCTCCCTAGAAGCCACCTAGCTGACTTCTCTTCATGTCTCATCCTGTACCAAACCAATCGCTGGACCAACCCCTGGCAGCTGGGACCGAAGGGCCTCACTGTGCAGAGTGGGCACCTGAGCAAACTGGGGTTCTACTAGGAACAAACGAGCAGGGCAGGGAATGAAAATGATGTTGGCATGTGTTACATCACCTCCCTAACTTTGTCTGGAAACATTTTCCCCACACTTAGTACATACATTATTGGTAGAGGGAGAGTTGATACATGTCATGACTCAATTTGAATCTTCAAAAGAGAAACTTTCACGATTTTGACCTCTTAGCATGTTGAATCCAGGGAGCCTGCTTGCTCTCCTGATTTGAGGATAAACTAGTAAGACTTAGCATGCTCTCCAAGAGTTTATTCTATATGCTTGGGGTCATGACATCCCAGATGAAAGGTAGCTTTCATTTCTCAATGGCCAGAAGAAGAGGAGGACTATTACAGATAGTCCAGGGAAGGTCCTTGCTTCACCCATGATCCTGAAACCTGAAATGCTGAGTGTTATGGTACAGCCAATAACCTCCCTTTGAGGGGGGGAGGAGGATGAAGGGTTGGCTGACATCCCTTTCCTCCTGACCCAGATCCAAGCAGCGCGGCCGTACACTTGGTCACAAGGGCCATTATTTCAAAGTTGGCTCCAGGACTTGGTAGGGAGGTAAAGAAAGGCCAAAGGACGTGTGGGCCTAGAGGGCTTCACAAGCAGAGCTCAACTTCAGGCCAGATTCTCACCAACCCCACACGCTCAGGCCATTCCAGGGGCATTTTCCCGTTCCCCCCTAGCGTCAGATGCAGATCTTCTCCTCAGAGCAAATGTATCGCACAAGTTTGCCTCCTGAAGCACAACCTGCACAATATATTATGTAGAAATAATAGGCCTAGAATCATGCTGGAGGGTCTCTAGCCCTTAAGTTAACTTTTTAAACAATATTTAGCATTCATTCTTTCAGAAAACATTTTTAGATCTTCTACTCTGTGTCGTATATCAAAGCACACAAAGGTGAGCAAACCCACTCCCTGCCCTCAAGGATATTAAGGTCTTGTAGGCATGACTCATCAGGTGGGCAGCAATATATTAATTCTGAATAATAGTTACATGTGGAGTTAGACATAGATAAGTCTCCCTAACCTAAAAGCCAACCTTAATAAGTATTCGCTACAAGAAAGGCCAATTGGAAATTTTGTTAATTTTTCTTTTCCAAAGAGTAAATTTTAGTTTCACTCCAGATAAGAAAGCTATAGGTGGTCATAAGAAAGCCTGAGCTTGGCTCCCTGGTGAGAAATTTAAGATTTATGAATGGAAATACTGTTTCCTTTGTGAACTGTCACTACTGGTTCTTATTAAAGACAAGATCTCTTGGGTTAAAAAAACAAGACAAACTAAAATAAAATTCCCCAAATGCTACATACAGGTGTGGTGTTTTAGCAGAGGATCACTTATTAATTTGCTAATTATAATCTGGACTTTTCTTTTTTTCTTTTTCTTTTTCTTTTTAGCACAGATGCTATGCTGCCAGAAGTGAAAGCCTTCCAATGTTACCAGTATTTTATTTTACTCAGACTCATAAATAATTGGAATATCTGCCAGCTCATTCAATTATTCTCTATGTTTCCTTTTTATTTGGCTTGCTTTTAAACACCAGTCTGACCTTCTCCCTGAAGATTAAGTTGTTGGAAAATTAATAATGGCAAAATTGTTTACTCTTTCCTAAGTTAAAAGGGCCACATGGCTATTTCTAGACAAATCCAAACTTTGTGAGGCTTAAAGCTTACATAATTTGGGTGGCCCTCTTTACGAAAAAGAAAACCAAATATCTTGCTTTTTCAAAATTTTTAATACTGGGGCTTCTCTTAAGGCCTTGGGAGTGGCCCTTGAAGCTTAAGCTTCATTTGCTGCCTGTAAATCCACCTCAGGTTCTCCTATTTTGGTCTGCTCCATCAAATTGTTTCTCTAGCATTTAATATGTATAGCCCAATATTAAGCAAGTCAGATGAGTGTTTTTTATCTAATCATTCTTGCTTCAAAGATAATGAACATGTAAAATAAAAAAATACGACACTAAAGTAAAGGTTTAGGGTTAACTGTAAGGTATAAATTGAAGCAGTACTGCCATCTATTGTCTACCCAGAGTTATTAGTGTGTTCCAATGATTGGAGTTGGAGTTCCGATTTGAAAGTTACCAAAAGATGCCTTCATCTGCATTGAGTTATTTCCTCAAGACAGCTTCAAACACCGGATATTAGAGTCACTCTTCTGAATTAGGCAGTGCTTGTAAGTAAGCCTACAGAAGTTTCCTGGCCACAAAGAAAGGGAGAAAACTTCTAATTCACAACAAACAGCACTAATAGTACATGTAGTATTTCTTTGTTGCAACTGCTGAAAGGTAGAGAGCTACCATTTACTGAGCAACTTCTATCCTGCTAACATTAGACCTTATATCAAATTACGGACACACACCATGAGATCATTCTAGACCTGAAAAGACCCTTAGTGATTACCTGGTGCAGTCCCCTCAATGCAGATTTGAAGAGACATTGGCTCTAAGAAACCATGAGACTGACTGAGTTGTTCCACCCATGTGTGTGGAACCGGAAGCCAGGCTCTTATGCCCAGGCTCACAAAGAAGCATCTAATGACAGTGTGACAATAGAGCCATGTAAATCTGTCCTGTCTCCAAGGGGGAAAAATTTCATAAATCTGTTTCCCTTGGAAAAATCAAGGGTTTCCAATTTATAGCATAGATTTTTCTTTCAGAAGCAATTTGTATTCAAATTTATATTTTTCTCAGCTGAATAAGAGACAGAATATGGCAATGGGTATACACAGAGATTTCAGAGTTATACCAGCCTGGCCATCAGCTATCTGATCTGGGCTAGATCCTTAACTTCCCTAAGCCTCAGTTTCCTCATCTGCAAAATGGGGATTACAATTAGATTGTCATGGGAATTAAATCTGGTAATATTCATAAAATGCTTAGCCTAGTACTGGCACATAGTAGGTGCTCAATAAGTATCAGCTATTTTAATTATATATATGGATGTCAGCTGACATTTCCTGGATAATATTTCCTAGGGATCATGTGGATGGTACTTTGAATAGCAAGTTTATCAGGCTCAACTATGAAATTATATTGAAATGAGAATGTCTGAGTTGGAAGGTACCTTAGAGATGCTCTAGAGACCCAGCCATCTCATTTTTCAGATGAGCTCACTGAGGCCCAGGACATTCACTGTTCAAAGTCACAGGCCAATTAATGGAAGAGTTGGGGGTAGACAACCCACCTGATTTCCCAGTTCAGAGACTAACTTTAAATTCTCTGCTGATGAGTTTCATGATCACAAAATCCCCAGTTGGATAGAGAAATGAATAAAATTTTCTATGCTCATACAAGTTTAAAAAATCCCAAACATCCTCATGGTTTTAGCTGTATACGGAACACTATATCATCAATGCAAGTACTTAGCGTCAGCAAACGGTCGTCAGTTTTTAATGCAGAAACTCTGCCATCTAGTGGTTGCACAGGAGCAACGATCCTTTTTAGGAGTATTTTTGTAAAAACTTGCACACACTGGTGCTGTTGGGCTCTACTCTTCCCCATGGCCTCCGTCTCCCGAGCCCCTTGATTTCTTTTTTTTTTTTAAAGCAAGAAAGATATTTGTCATGCACCGCTAAGCAGATTGGCAGATGCCACTAACAAATGGTAAAAGAAAAAGAAAAACTTTTATGGCTCATTATTTCCATTAAAAAAAAACCAAACTATTTTTCAGTTACCATTTCTGAAATAGAGTATAAGCCCAACTATAAATAAAACAATACAGTTGCCGTCAAACCCCAGTGCAGTGTGCATCTCTAACCTTGGTGCTTCAAATGGTGGCTGGAAGGCTGGGGGCCGTCTCCCTCCGTGCTGTGTAGGACAGAAATGTCCAAATTCCCCTCAGTTCTGACCAGTGGAATGCAGGTCATCCTCTCTCCAACAAAGACTGGGGACCTTTGCTATAATAATTCCATTTTGTGAAATCTAGGCTTTGAGTGCTACAGGGTCTGTGAAATTTAGCCAAGCTATCTCAGGACTAATAATGTGTCAAGTTTCGTCAGCAGTCACTCCATATGACTAACCAAACATGAAGCTCACCCAGAACCAGGCTGGGCTCAACAGGTTTGGCTTTATTAGTGTGCTGGTTGCAGAGGAAAGAAGGATTCATTCTGAACAAAAGCAGAGGACTGGGGAACAAAATAACCTGGGGAATCATCGCCCAAAACCCCAGGAGTGTTGGGGAAATGAGGTCTGTGTCTCAAGGAAGGGCCCAGGTTTATTGGGAGTCTCATGTTTCATGCCTGATTGCACATGCTCTCCCTTAGAGGAACTGCAGATCATGGCCTTTTTTTTCAGTGTCTCTTTATAACATTCAAATTGGACAAGTTTAGTTCTCAGTTGTCAAAATGTAAAAGAAGTTTTCTTGATTGTTGGTATTTTGTTTTTAAGGCTGCCCCAATTCCTATCACCCAACGGCAGAGAACAGAGAATGTAACTTGTCTTTTGGTGGCATATATAATCCCCAAAGAAAGACGAAGAAATATTGACTGACTTTACTAAGCTCCTAAATAACACATTAATCATGCAAGAGAGTCTTTTAAATTGCTATCCTTTGCAACACAAATACAGCTAGTGGTGATTATCTCCCCACGGAGCTGGCAAGGAGCAGGAAGCCACGCAGACTAGAGGGTAGAGCACCACTGCTAAATCACCAGGGTGATTCTGGGGAGGAATCCCTGAGCCCTTCTGCGCCCACCACCCCACTTCTGATCACTGGTCAAGGGGCCCTTGTCCTCAGACCTAAGCCGCTTTGTGTAAGAACTCTGTGTTGGCTATATGACAGGGAAGCCAAGAAGGGTGTTACCAGCTCTTAATATAGACAGTCCCCGATTTACAATGATTCGATTTATAATTTTTTGACTTTGCGAAGGTGCAAAAGCAATAAGCATTCAGTAGGAACCATACTTCGAATTTTGAATTTTGATCTTTTCCTGGGCTAGCGACATGAGGTAAAAGCCGCAGCTCCCAGTCAGCCCCGAGATTACGAAGGTAAACAACTAGTACGCTACAGTGTGTTCATTGTTTTAGATGATTTTGCCCAACTGTAGGCTAATGGAAGTGTTCTGAGCACATTTAAGGTAGGCTAGGCTAAGCTATGATGTTCGGTAGGTCAGGTGTATTGAACACATTTTCAACTTCAAATATTTTCAATTTATGATGAGTTGATGTGGATGTAACCCCATTGTTAAGTCAAGGAGCATCTGTATTCCATCGGGACTAAAAGGAGAAATTTCTCTCATTCTTACGTGCTAAAAAAGCGTTCTTTTCCTTATCTGTTGTCTTTAGACGATGTGGACTGTATACCTGATCATGAATCAATTTTAGTTCTATATAGAACTTTATAGAACTTTATGAATGTGTGTTTCTGTAAAGTGTTGTCTACTCTGGCCTTACCACACTATTATTCCTTTGGCTTTCTGATCTTTACCTATTTGCACTGATAATTGGATACAAATGACTGTGAATCCTTTGGAGGACGAAGGAATGGGTATCGGTTATAAATGCATGAAACATGTTGCTTCCACCTCATCAGTATAATGTCCTGGTTATATCTGTCCATTCCAACTACCGCTATCTGAGTTCCAAACTTAATTATCTCTTCAGTTTAGAGTTTTCCAGCTGTTCTCGGCTATCTTGTCTCTCATGCATCCTCTAACCCATTCTAACGTTACAAATAGATTGATCGTCTTCATGTTCTCTTGTTTGGAAGCCATTAGATGGTTCAGCACTGCCTACAGAACAAAGTCCTAACTTCATAGTCTAGTATTGAAGCTCTTCCACCGCAGTCTAACTTTTCAAACATAGCTTCCTTATGTGCCCCATATTGCAGGCAATTTTGCTATGTTTTAGCTTCGTTATAGTCCTTGATGGCTTTCTCTCATCTCAGAGAATGAGTTCCTTAAGGGGCTCCTGTATATGATTCCCTCCGTTTCAGTCACCACATATAACCACATCTGTCACATCATAGATGTTCAGGAGGGGTTTACTGGGTGACAATACAAAGCTCTTTCGGCAAAGATGGTCTGACTCATGACTACAGCAGCTGCTTGCAGGCCTGTTGCTGTTTATGACTGTTTCAAATAATAGAAAGCTTTCATTCAAAGCACCTCTTCCTAATCATGACAGTTGCATGCTAGGCTGGTCTGTCTGTTGTTATTTTCCAGAAGTCTATGGTGATGTCACATGCTTTGAAGTTGACTTTATAGCAGCTTTAATATGCATCATCTGCTTCCCTTGTTTACCTCTGCTCCACCTTAGCTCACTGGTCCAAAATGACTATAGTGCCAACAACAATTTTAAAAAGTCTGTGAGCCTCTGGGGTCCCTAAAGAACCCGCCATCAGACTTGTCTGCCTTAGTGAGTCCTTCCAGGCACTCAAAGAATTATCTTCATCATTCCTGAGCTTTGATAATCCTTGCATTGTTGCAAATATTATTACGTACTTCATAGCATTTCTGGACACAATAAAGTTTCAAGTGACATTTTGTAATTGTTCCTTGTATGAAAAATTTTTATCATTTACCGTTATTTGCTTAACTCACAAATACCTACTTTTTCTTACAAATCACATACTCTCAAATTTCTCACAGCTATAATTCAGAGATGTAAAGGCTCTACTCAATATAGTCTTACTATATGGTGGTATGTAAATCTTATAAACCTAGAAGTGAGAAATGAGTCCTTAAATGTTACTTGTAAGACATCTAAAACATTCCCACACATAATATGGTCCTTATAATAAACGTCCTTTGATGATAATACAAACCTGAAGAAATTATTTTCAAATAGCAGAGTGAGTCTCTTTCTCTTTTTTTTCACTTTTTCAAGATGGTAATTCTTATGGAGGTTAGTTTTTATGGTAATTTTCATAACTGTCAATTTCATCATGTTTGACTGCTTAATTTCCAAATACCTGGCAGTTGTTCAATAATTAATGTAAAATGCTCAATAATTAGTACATAATTGCCTGAATCACATCTTTGGCTTCCCCCATCCACCTGCATCAGATGGGAAAACTCCACAAGGGACCAGAGTTGCTTAAGAGCCTCTGAGATACATTCTTTTGTAGTGACTAGAATTATCATCATTTACTTAATGAATGAGTTCAATTAGTGTCTATAACTGGTGCTAGTGTTACAAAAGAAAACTCTAATTAAATATCATTTCTAACAAGAAGTAATAATGCAAAACATATTACGGACACATCAGGAATACAGATTTACTGACTGAAGACAATGAAAAGGTTATGAAGCTGAAATCTGAGAACAGGCTGATATTTATCATCTCACCTCTTACAAACTGAAATCCTCTAAGGGGTGTGAGGCAAGAAGAGATTATCACTGAATCCCTACTCTCCATCTAGCTTACTAAAGTTGTCCTTACATAGATGTTAGTAACATGTACCAAATGTCAGCTTCAAATTCCCCACCCTGGGGGGTACTATAATACCACTCTAACCTCATTCTCCTCTCTCTCCAAACTCAGCTTTTCAGTTGTGGTCAGGAAGATTTGTTTGCTCTCCCCTTATGTACAATTTGCTTCATTATTTATATGTCTTTGCTTGGGTTTCCTATGAATTTTTTCCCCTTTCCTCTTTGCAATCTTGGCTATCAAATTCCATCCTCAAATTCCAAAACTCACTCCCTCTGGGACTTCACTGATTGTAATGAATCTTGTGTTTCCTTACCCCTTAGCGATCCAGTTTATACTAAAGGAAATCCCAACTTACAAAAAGGTCGTATTCCAAACCCCCCTTCCCTTTTTTTTTGAGGCAGAAAGAAAAGAAAAAAATGTTAATGTGAATCACAGAATTGTTCCAATAAGAAAGTTTAAAAAAATAAGAAAGCAATAAAATAGTCTGAGTCTCAAGTGCAGATTATTCTCATTTTGGAACAAGTATTATTGAGAAAAAGTGGATTCAGTTAGAAAGAGATGATTAGAGAATTTTTCAGAGATTATAAAGTGGCTTTATCGGGCTTCTGTTGTTAGCAGATCTAGATTACTATTTCTAATTTCACATCAGAACTCATGGTTTCCCCTTTCCTTCATACAAACATATCACTAGCTTACTCTCGGGCTGTTCAGCCATCAATTGCATGATCGTGAGCCACAGTGGAATGAAAGGAGACACAAACATTGGAAAGAAAAGAAGAGGAAGGTGAGAGAGGAGGGAAAGAGGAGAGAGTTTCCTTGGCCAAGACTAGAAAGAAAGAGGAAGAGAGGAAAGTATTCAAAATAAGGTGAGGATGTGCTTAGAAGGAAAGAAAATTCCCACATGTAGAAATCATATAGCTGAGGAAGGAGGGTAGAGACAGAAGAAAAGAGGCAGCACAGCATGTGCACAATTCTCTAAGGGAAAAACCATAGGCCCTGGTTACCCATGCTGAATGCCAAGGTACGATGAGGCTCAGGACAGGCATTTGTGCCCAATAGCTCTTTACGCCTAAAGGACTATAGGGTGTGCAAAATTCAGGTGAATGACAGTAACTGGTCTTGAATTTTTAGGTTGAGTGTTATGAAGGACCATATTTGTAAGTCAAAACCAGTCAAATATGACTATTTCACGTGGTTCGTACAGTATTATTCATTAAGGGTTCATATTATTATTTCCTGTGAACGTAGATCATTTCTCAATTCAATTATGGATTTTTGCAGTGTCAATAACGATGTCATCTATCCTTACAACTTGAACTCAGTAGGTATAAAATAAATGGTTTTACTTGCTCAGGGATGATATAAAGAAGTTTTTTCTTGTGGCACTGACTGATTGAGAAGCCAGGCTTTCGACACTGAGAGTTGAGTCACTAACCACAACATATTCTGCCCCAAGAAAATATTTATTTTGTTTAACAGGATTTTAAATTAGGGAGTGTTATCTCATCAGATAGGCTGAGGATTTGCACGTCAACAAGCTCTGTGTACACAGGAGATCTTTATTTCTGCACAAGATGAAGGTAGAGACTTTCACAATGTTTGACTGTGAAAGTCAGGGACAAGATAACAAAGAAAAAAATGACCGTATTCGTATCTTTCACTGAAAAACATCTTCATACTGCTTTTATAATAAAAACGTTTAAATATTGCCAATACTTCAAAAAATAAATAAGCTTGTTTCTCATAAATCAGATAATAGGACATATCAAAATGCTTCTAAAAAATGAGCAATTGATAATATCAAATAGTAACATACAAAGTTATTAAAATTTTTCATTTGCCATATTGTATAAAATGAAAGAAAAAAGCTATTGGCATTTCCCCAGCTTTAGCAATTGCTTTTTACTTAAAAAAATCAAAATAATATTATGAGTAAAATTAATTTCCCAATCTGTCATGTTTCTTCCCTTTAAAATGATAGAATCTTAGGAAATGGTCGAAATGAAGCTTTTCTCTCTTGTTACCAAATTTAACAATTATAACTCATGTCGCCAGACTTCAAATATGAGGAAATCATGTGATTGTAATTACTATTAATTTATATACTTTTTGAAAACAGAAAAGGTTTGACATGAGAGCATGACATGAATTATTCCAATGGGTTAGTCATTTTATCCTTTCGCTTCCCCACCAAATAGTTTGTGTCACTGATGGAAAAGGGAGATATTGATTAACCTAACTAATCACTTGGATGCCCCACTTAAAATGCAAGCAAGTTACTGAGAAGGCAAAGCACACAAGGATTTACTGTTTATCTGGTTATAGGCCAGCCAGGACAAAGGGATGGAATCTGCCTTTGGTCCCTTCGTCCTCCCCTTGGCTCTCTGCATTTTCTCCCTTTGCCTCCTCACTGCAGATACCCAGGATTTTCTTGTGGTTCCATATCAACTGCTAAGCAGAAAGGTGACCTAATAAAACTAAATAATATGAAAGAACGATTCACTGGCTCTGTAGACTGAGATGAACAGTGTCCTTCCAAAATTCATCTTCCCCTGGAACCTCAGAACGTGACCTTATTTGAAACAGAGTCTTTGCAGATATAATTTGTTGAATTAAGATGTCGTACTGGGTTCAGGTGGGGTCTAATCCAATGATTGATGTCCTTACAAGAAGAGAGAAATCTGGACACGGAGACACAGACACACACAGATACGGAGGGAAGGAGGCCCTCCGTGATGCTGGAGGCAGTGGGAGTGACGCAGCTGCGAGCCAAGGAACACCCAGGACCGATGCAACGACCAAAAGCCGGTAATAGGCACGGAAGGGTCTTCTCAGGAGGGGGACGGATGGCCCTGCAGACACCCTGGTTTTGATCTGGCCTCCAAAACTGTGAGAGAATAAATTCCTATTGTTTTAAGCCACCACATTTGTGGCACTTGGTTAGGAAAGTAATACATGGTGCTACTCTGCTAAGGTGAATGTGCATTGAAAAAAAGACGTAGGAGAGGGCCATGTTTAACGCAAAGAAAAGAAATAACAGGTATATTTGGCATCAATAAAAACCCAAAGGAGAAGAAATTTTTAGGAAAGTGGGCCTTCTGAGTACCTTTTCAATGCAACTGGGCATGTACCAGCCTCCTCCCTGGAGGTGTGGGCCTGGGCTGGTCTGAGTGGAGCACTTTTGGAGGGAAGACAGGGAAATGAAAAGAATGCATGCACTTTGCCATCCAAGCACTCCAAAGACACCAAAATTCCTAAGATGAAAAATGCTGCCTCAGGAAATAGTAAACCCTGATGCAAAGCCAAGAACAAGAGGAGCACAAAGAGGGAATCTCTGAGTTAAAGAGAACATGGTATATCTCTATACCATGCATCGTTTTAAACCCAGTCAAAATTACACCATATGTCAACGTTAATTCCAGGTGGCTGAAAGAATTAAATGTAAAAACATCAAATCACGAAGACGTTTAGAAGGCATAATATGGCATGTTAGGAGATAATCAGTATGTGAAACAACTTCCTAAGATTAAAAGCAATGGATAAAATTCAAAAGAAAAATACTGGTAATTTCACTAGGCAAAAATTTAAATTTCTCATACTTTTTTTTTTTAATGAAAGGCTATCACAAGCCAAGAAAATATTTTCAGCAAAAGTATCCAACAATTGGCTAAAAGCCATACTGGGTAAAGAAACCATACAAGCATATAAGGAAAATATCAAACCCAGTAAAATGGATAAGAAAGATAAATAAATTTCAAAGGAAGAAAAGAAGGGTTAATGAAGATATTTTCCCAACCTCACTAGTAATCAAAATATGCAAATTAAAGTAACAATAGATACAATTTAGAAATTAATAATGCTCAATGCTTTTACATAGTATTGGGCAATATATTGTTACAGTCTTTTAGTAAGCAATTCATTAATACTTATCAGGGGGCTTAAGAATGTTAATATACCTATACTCTGGATTCTACTTATAGGAAGTGTTTATCAGGAAATAATCAAAGAAGCATTGAAAGATTTATTTACCAAGATGTTTATGGCTGTGCTATTTATGATAATAAAATTTATAAAAAACTCAATCAATTCAGGTAATGATTAAGTAAATTATGGAATATCCATGTTATGGAATTCTATTTATCTTTTAAGTTATAGGGGTCAAGCCTGTAATATAATGGCAAGTTGAAAAGTGGAATAAAAAATTGTGCATCAGCTATGTTAAATATCCAAGAATATACAGAAAGAACATACGCTAAATTTTAACAGTAGTCATCTCTGGCTAATTGGAGTAATTTATGTGTAATTTATGTTCTCTTCTGTATTTTCCATAATTGTTATACATTCTCTTATAATAAGAAAAATATTTAAGAAAATAAGTTTAAAAACTCCTAATAGGCTCCTCAGGGAAGTCTAAATTAGGATTTTGAGTGGCAGTAGCAGAAGGTAAAACCCAAATGACAGAACAGACCTTTTTACATAATCTAATAAAAAATTAATGCACAGATTCTACCTGCCCATCTCAATGTTTTCTCCCCAATTCCGCAGGCCAATACCCCCAGGTTATTGTTAATTATCTCATGAGAGTCACACATTTTTTCTTGGATAGTTTCCAAGACACAATTTGTTTTTAAAATTTGCACGGAAAAAAATACTTGCAGGGAACTTCACCCTGTTTAAGGCAATCAACATCTATATTGATGTTTGTCCGAGAATTAAAAAGTAATTATTGAAAGGTAATTTTGCAGCCTGATTGAGAGCACAGAAATTGACGAGAATAATTTTGTTTTGTTTCTTACTGTGCATAATTTCAAAATCATTTATTCTACTTCAACAGGGGACAGAGTACAAATAACCAAAGGGTATCCTGAGTCCATTCCTTGTGTCAGTTTTCAGTGCTCTATATCTTTTCATTCCTCCTGTAGCTCCCTTTTGTCATCTACATATATTTCATAGAACAAATCAATAAATTCATAAAATGAAACTGGTAAAGATTTCCAAGTAACGTTTTTTTATTTTTCACAGTGATTCTGGATAAAATCTTCTGATTTAGTATTTTATAGCTCTCTTTTAAATCAGGGGTTGGCAAGCCGTGGTCTACAGGCCAAACCTGGCCCACCGCCTGTTTCTATAAATAAAGTTATACAGTAACAACCACACAGTAGCTGTACTACAGAAGTGTCCATGGCTGCTTTTGTGCTATAATGGCAGAACTGAGCGGCTGCAACAGAGACTGGATTGTCGACAGTGCCCCAAATATTTACTATCTGGCCCTTTACAGACAAAATTTGCTGACCCCTGTTTTAGATCATAAACTCCTGCCCGCTTCCGTGGCAGAGGATCTTCTTTTTTGCACTGTTATAACCTTCATTGAAGAGGAATTAACACTCCTAAAACTCGAATCAATATTAACGTGTAATTATAATACAACGTAAGCTCAAGTTTACCCAAGTCTGGATAAATTCAAAGACAGGAAAAATTCTCCCACAACCCTAGATGTAGGTCCAAATCTGAATAATTCTTTGATTTACTTAATTTTCTTGACTACTGTTGCATTTTCCCCTCAAAGATGCTCTCCATGACCCTCTCCTCCAGGTATTTATGCCTCTGTGTAGTTCCCTCTCTCAGACAAGTGATGATTTCTTACTTCCAAGACTCGGTCACAACGTTGTGGCTTCTGTCTCATTACTTGCTCTGGGGGAGGCCAGCTTCTGTGTCATTCTGTGGAGAGGCCCGCATGGCAAGGACCTGGGACCTCCAGCCAATAACCAGGGAAGAACTAAGGCCCCCTGAGAAGAGCCACATGAGTAAGCTTGGAAATGAATCTTCCAGCCCCAGTTTGCGTTTTGTAGGACTGCAGTACTGGTCGACAGCTTGATGGCCACCTAAGAGAGACCCTGAGCTGCAACCACCCAGCTAAGTTGCTTCTGAATTCTTGACCTGCTCAAACGGCGAGATAAATGTTTATTGTTTCAAGTTCCTAAATGTTGGTGTCTTTTGTTACACCAGTAGAAAACACATACACTGATCTCTGCTACCACTCCCATACCCCGGTTTCTAGCTATTAAAAGCCATCTGCACGAGACTGTCAGGCATAAGATATGGTCCTTGAAATGGACCATGAATTTGATACAGCTCAGGTCACAAGAGAAATATCATGGGCTTCCAACAAATCGGAGAGTTTCCTCTATACTATAAAAACTCCAGGTTTATGCCAGCCATTAAGGCAGTTCTTGATTATTCCACTCTGGCTATAGCGACACTAGTCAAAGATTGAAATAACTGAGATAATGGGTGGGACCGGGGAACAACACAATGTACACCCCAGAAGGACTGAAAACCCACCAGAACATGTCATTAACCAAACTCCCACAGCGCTGGGAGAACTAAACTGCGACTTCTCAGACAAGTTTAGGCTTCCAAAGAGCTTTCAGTCTCTTTTCTACTTGTTCCAGAAGAGGCGAATGACATCAACAACACTTATTTTTGTGCAGCGCTTTGTAATTTGAAAAGTAGTACATTTATGTATATTATATCTTTAATCCGCACAGCAACCCTGACTTGTAGGTTTGAAGTAAGAGTCATCTTATTTTTTTGTAAACAGAGAAAGAATATTAGTATAACAATAGAAAATAGCATCTAATGATTTCTGTGCAGTATTAGGATGTTTTGCAGAGAAAGTGTGAAACCCAGAAGTTTAACGGAGGGGACTCAGAGGCCAATTCAGGGGTCCAGCGAAGACAGGCACCTGGTGGGCCCCATCGTCAGGATGCTACCAGAGAACTCCATGTTTTTCCACTGGTTCAGCACCCAGAGTATACTCACCAGGATAACCTCTGTTTGGATGGGAGTATGACACCCCTGACCTTAATTGTTCAAGCCCCCCTGATTCTCCTGAGAACATGCTTAACTTCCTGGAGGGTACGTGTTTGATGTCCTTCATCTTTGTATCCCCAACAGCTTGTAAGACAGTGATTTCACATAGAAGGCACTCAATAGATAGATGTCTGAGGAAGGAAAGGAGGGAGGAAAAGAAGAGGGGGATAAAGAAGGGGTTTGAAGTACAATATGGTTTTGTTCAAACCACAAACCCTATTGTGTTATAAAGTATATTAAACAAAGTTGGGTAATTTCTCTTGAGGGACCTCCTTGTATTTAAATTTTCCGAAGTGGACAAGATCAGGCAGAAAACATTAATGGAAGTACAAAGTTGGGAAGAACAGCTCCTATTTGAATTAATGGTGACTCATCTCCTAAGGAATCTAGGTTAGGAGGCACAATTAAGCGACTATGTTTACTGGGCTGTTTCACTCTCAAAGAGCTTCAAGAGACAAGAGGCATCTAGCAAACAGCATTGAATTTGCTATGCTGGAATTAATATTCCAGTCCATGAAGAACATAATTGGTATTTATAGTGATGTTACCTATAAAACAGGGCCCCGCCCACAAGCACGGGTAATGTAATTGATGCCTAAACAAACAATGTAAAGAAACCCCTCCATGGCAACACAACCTGTGGGTGGCAAAGTCATCATGTCACTGGCACCCACTGATAACATCAGCTCCTTGAGTCCAGAGTGGACCCACACTAGCTCTTGGCCTTGAGAGAATTCCTAGGGAGCCAGCCAAGCCTTAGTGCAGAGGACACTGCAGGGTACAGACCCATTCCAAGTGAGTGGGCACCTTCACAGCACAAGCCCCGTGACAAACCATTTAAAGTGCTCAAAACAAAGCTACAACCACCCATAGAGCAATGTGACTATTTCCACATATGTCTTCCCCCTTCCTGATGTCATCTTCCCACCTACAGGTAGAAAGATTAAGTCAATAAAATAGAACCCAATGCCATGTTTCAGGTTGGTGTATTTGTTTAACTAGAACAGGCAATTTGTTTGACCATCTGGGTCTATAATCCCCTCTTTTTAGAGTCCACCTCAGATGTAATTCCCAAGATGGCTTGGCACCTGTTTGAGTTTAGAAAGACTGTGTGAAGAAAGTATCGAATAGAATGAAAGTGTCTACCTAAGAATATATTCATATATCGCTTAGAAAGGTTGTAGACTATTTAGAGAGAGGTTTATTCCAAAGTAGGGATTAGGAGACTGACAGGCAGAAGGCCAGATGTACACATTTTTAGGAGGCCGTGGGAACTAGTCTCCAAAGGTGGCTCCGAAAACTCCCCCCCATCTCAGTACTGCAGGCTGCTCCTCACTTTGAGGGGTGAAGCTATTTTCCCCTTTTGAGCTGCCTTGTAAGACACGTTAGCTGCCCTGGGGGAGAGGCCACGTTTAGAGGGGATGTGGGGGAAACCCTTGGAACCTGACCAACGGCAAGAATTGATGTCCTGGACATATATGGCCCCAGTGGAACTGTTCCCACTAGCTCCCAGCTGTTTTAGCTGAGTTGTCAGGCTTGTGACTAAAGGAGCCATCTTACAAGTCCCAGCCTCAGCAGACGTCACACAGAGCAGAGACAAGCTGATCCCATGTGCTGGGCTCAAATTCCAATCACTAGAAGTGATAAAATCATTGTTATTTCAGGTCACCAAACTTGGGGATAGGTGTTATACAGCAATAGGTAACCCAAACAGGCTAAAGTCACGTAGCCTTCTGCTAAAATCTCTTTTTTAAAAAAATGCCACAGTTGATCATTTTTCACAGAAATCATCCACAGAAAACCCAGTTGTTCTAAGAGTTTATTAGGTAGAACCTGGAGTCTTTAGAAGAAAGACTTTAGAAAGAACAGAAAGATTCATATTTCTATGACATTGTATATATTTCATAAGTTTGATCTTATTTTAGATTAATAGATCAGTCGGGGAGACAAATAGAGAATCAGCTCAGCACTACTAAGCACTTAGAATAATTGTAGTTTAATAGTTATAACTACCTTTCATTGGGCAATCACTACATCCCAAACACTGTGCTAAGTGCTCTGCATTCATTATCTCATTTAATCCTTACAACAAACCTGTAAAATAGATGTTATTACCTGCATTTTACACAGGTGAGGAAACTGAGTCTCCAAAAAATTAAGCAATTCGCCTCAAGTCACATGGTTAGGAAGGTGTGGAGCTGGGATTTGCACCCTGTCAGACTGACTCAAAAGCCATTTAGCTAACGAATGTACTGTATGCAGCTTCCACCTGTAATAATAAAATAGCTTCATTATCCAGATACCTTTAGGTTCAGAGAGGAATGTGTCCTGCTGTAATAATAGCTAAACTAAAAGCCACTTTTTGCTCTTAAATAAGTGACTCAAAGTATCTTGCATGCAATTTGGCATTGTTTCTTATCACAACTACGGTATTTGGTCAGATGCATGCTATATAATTCTGGCAGGAGATAGGAAAGTTTCTCATATACAGTATGGACATCTGTCCTTGTGTTAGATTATCTTACATTTCCTAAAAGACTGTTTGTTATATGAAAGGGAAACCTGAGGCACAACTGTCTGATTCCAATGATTTACCAAGGTCAGCCCTCCTGTGAACTTTAGCACTTAATTTGCCCTCTACTTTAGCTGGCCCCACCCATCACACCCATTTTTTCCCTTCTTTCAAAAGCACACAGTCTTTCCTACACAAATACATGCCATCTTTTGATTACTCAGAGAGGGCCCATACTAAATAACCCCATTTAACAAGACTATAGATGGCAATATATACCACACAGAGCCAGAAAATGGAAGGAAATGAACATATTTTTGTCAAAGGGTAAACTTTCTAGGTTATCAACTCTGCCAGCCCTACAAAACACAAACTGTCCCCAAAAAGAGTTGTTCTAAAGCCAAGTGAATGGCTAGTTTTGGTTGCTTTGAGAACTTTAATGAGCAACTTACTTTCACAAAAGATCAAGGGAAAGGATCTCTTGTTTATCTGATAAAAAGTTGGAGGAGAAGCCACCACACCTCAGAACACCTGATCTGTTCCTTCCACAAAGAACCTTCACAGACTCTCAGGTTTGCGAAATTGCACTAGAATTTAGGATGATGCTTTGATTTGTGGAAAGGACAATGAACTGAAGGATTAATGTGCTTGCTGCGTGCCAAACATTTGTGTGTCATTGCATCCTTAGAGTAAAAGAAGAATGTGATTTGGTATCAGATGTAGCCATCTCTGCTACGTCTAATATGGGCAAGACACTTAATCTGTCTGATTTTCAGATTCTTTACCCGTAAAATAGGTATGATGATACAACATACACAGAGTTGTCAAAAGATTTAAATGAGCTGGTCCTTGTGGAAGCACTTTCCACACTCCCAGCCCCACCATGATGCCCCTCAAGTTGCAGAGGATACAGCAAAAGAATTTGGGGAGAGTTCAGATAGTATGGAGAGAAAATTCCAATGACAAAAAGTGACCAGAGAAGCGAGACTTCTGGTGATGACAGAAACAGACAACCATGTAGGGTCTGACAGGGTTAGTCCTGCTGGTCTCTTTCGGGAGGTGAATAATCAGTTCTCACTATAGCCTTTTCTGCGCACTGGTCATCTAGGCCCTGTGTTCTAGGGGTGGGGGAGGAGAGATGGGCGCTATGAATGGTGGCCTTACCAGGAGGACAGGGAGCTCTTTGGACTTCTGCATGCTCATTTAATATGTGCTCAGTGAGGGAATGAATAGAAATAATTCTGGCTTTTCACTGGAGTGAAATGGTCATGTGAGTCTGTATCATCATTAGATGTTTATTAAAATGTACATGTGAACTTCTGTATTTTTATTTGGAAGTTCAGGAAAAGCCAGCTGACTAATTATCCTTCAAAGAGGGTACCGAATAGGACAAAAAAACACATTTTATTGTGCTTGTACTCTATGTTCCTAGAAAAGTTGCTTGGACATGGAATTTTATAAACCAAATATTATTTATAGCTTGCTTGTTAAAGGAAGTTATTTTGCCAGTTGCAGAGTCCTTTGCAATATAAATGGTCCTAGGTTGCCTTGTTTCCGTAGTTTTGCTTTTGATATGTTAGGTTATCTTAAGTGATAACATATGAGCGAATGAGGTGGAAGAAGGAGAGAAAGGAGAAAGAGAAGGAAGTGAGAAGAAAGTTAATCTGCCAGAATTTTAAAAACCAGTACCCCCATAGTTCAATTGGAAAAGTACACTAGAGCCAAACTTAGATCATTTTAGTGCTTCACTGCATCTCTTGTTAAACAAATACACCAACAAATAAATAGCCACGTGTTATGTTTATATCTATATTTATAACAGAAATAAAAATGTTTCTGCTGCGGAGAGTTTTACATGAAAACCGCTCTATAGATAAAAAAAATTTTCCTGTAAAATTAATCCAAAAAAGCTAAAGAAAGAAGTTAAATGACTGAACTGTGGCTGGGAGATTTAACAAAATGTGTTTGTTACAAAAATGTCTTGTTCACAAAAGCAATCAACTCCAGCATTTACTTCCATGAGTCAAACTCCTTTTAGTCGGCAGGTGATATCAAGACCCTCTACTATTTCAACCCAGATTATGATTTTCTAAGATCACTTCATGATTTTCCACAGATGAAGGAGTCATTATAATGTCAAAGCATTTTTCCGCACATCAAAAATTACATTAAGGCAGCAAATTACCAAATGGTGGCCTGGTAGCCTACAAGAGTTGGTTGAACTTGTGTATAGGAACTACTCACTTCTAGAGTATGCTAATCACCGTTCCCCTCTGAAGGTCTTAAAAACGTACCTGCTCTTCACCTGTTTTACCACTGCAACATCACTGTTCTAAAGTGAAGCTCCTGAAGAGGGGGATCGTGTGGTCACATTTGTTTTAGGCACCCAATCTCCAGGCTTGTTAACGGCATTTTCACATCCTTATCCACCCGTTGAATCAGTCCCATTACTTGAAAAGAACCACTCAAGGGCAGGGACCATCTTTCATTATCTCCAGTAGTCCACATAATAAACATTATGGAAGAAACAGTAAATGAAGGTGCATATGAAATGTCCCAAGTTAGAGTGGCAGAAGAAGGACTGAAATATGTGCTTTTATTCCTGAAAAAACCAAAAAACAAAAATCTATTTCCTGGATTCTTGACAATGCTGCTACCCAAAGAATTGTATTTACCAGTGTTGCCCAAATAATATGTAGCATACCTTTTAAACAAGGAAATGGGAATTCTAAGCATTTGTGTTATTGAAAAAAAAAAGGAGTCTAGGATGAAGGAGAAATGGAATAGACCAGAATAGCAAGAAAAAAGAAGAACGATTATCTGGGAAAAGAAGAATTATTTTTAAAAGGCTACTACAATTTTGAATTCATAAAATACAGTTTGAAACACTAATAAGAGTAATGTTGACAGAACAGCTAATTAAGGGCCAAACCACAAAGTTATTTATACAAAATCTACTTCTTCTTAAAATATTAAATATGAGATATCAACTTTCTTAAGGCATGCAAACAGTGATACTACACTTATAAATAGAAGAAATGGGTATCGTACTGAAATAAGAAAAATCCTACAGTTTTTTAAATTTAGTTATTGTCGTGTTTCCCCAAAAATAAGACCTAACCGAACCATCAGCTCTAATGAGTCTTTTGAAACAAAAATTAATATAAAACCAGGTCTTATTTTACTATATTATAAGACAGGGTCTTTAAAATATAATATGATACAATATAATATAATATAATACCAGGTCTTATATTAATTTTTGCTCCAAAAGACTCATTAGAGCTGATGGTCCGGCTGGGTCTCATTTTTGGGGAAACACAGTATACTTCATAGTCTAGAAGTAGACACAATTTACTCATTTAACTAGAGATAGTATTCAAAATATTTAAAACTAGTTAGACACCAAGTAATTAAAAAAGACACCTAATTAATCCAAATGGAAACTGGCCAGTATATTTTATTGGTGGGTATCTGCCATGTTATCAGTTCTGCATACAATGAAATTATTTGCAGCCATTAACCTTTTTTTAAAAATTTTTTGAGAAATAATTAATCACATGGAAAATTCTCATCATACCTTTTAAGTGAAAAATAAAGGGCATTTTAATATATATATTTACTTACAAACATATATACACACATATACATAGAACAATTGTAATTTTTTTCAAAAATATGAAACACAATATGCATATGGCAAAAAAGCTAGAAAAAATACCTACCAAAATGTTGAAAAGAATTCAATGATTATTTCTGAAAAATGGGATTTCTTTTCATTTCACCTTTCTGCATTTATATAATTAAAAAATAAGTACGTTATTTTTAATAGAAAAATATAACAAAAAAATAATAGAAATAAAAAATGTGTCAGTCATCAAGGCTTCCTATACACCTCTACCCCAAACAGGAGCTATCCATTACATCCCAAAATCATCCTTGTTTTCTTTTCATTTCCACACTGGTAAAATGCATTATTTCTACTTACTGCCTACATTTCTTCAGCATCTATTCATACCTTAACTCCTTACTAGCCAGCCTCTGGCCCTGTCATTTTACCAAAACATAACTCTCAAGTGTTTCCAATGATCTATTCATCATTAAATTCAAGTCTTTGCTCAGTCCTCATTCTTCTTGAATTCACTGCCCTTTTTTGACTTCATTCTCAAAATTCTTTCCTCCCATGCCCCCCCACAATGCTGGGGGTCCTGGCTCCCCCCTCTTGTGCTAATAAGCTCTGATTTTCAGGTTCTCGCCCTACTACCACTTCCCATCTCCAAACTGGGCTCCTCAAAGCTCTCTGGCCTGTTCTTCATCCTCCATTCCTTGATGTGTTTAGACCAGTCTCTGTCCTGTCTCACCCTGCAAGACCCCCTCTGAGAAATGGGTACGGACAGATGAACAGTGAACATGGAAATAGGGTATGTACTTAAATCGGATGCCATTCAGCCATTCTGTCATTGATCAAACATCTATTGAGATCCCCTGGTGCCAGGAAATATACTGGGCACTAGAGATTCAAGAATATGGTTCCTGCCCTCAGGTGTTTACCAACTGCTAAAGGAGACAAACATGTAAAGACTAAGTACAAATGGCTGTATGCAATGTCAGACGGGTAAGTAGATATCACACAGTGATATAAATGATACCAATGTGTGAGGGATATAAATGATAAATGTCTAACTATAAAAAATAAATTTAAAAAATGATACAAGGGGAAAAATATTATGTTGATGGCAACCACTTTGAGCACCTCTTGTAATTGCAGAAGTCAAACGTGACTTGTATTCATCTTTTGCTGTCAGTATATATTGAGCATTACAATTTTAATACAGTTTTTTCCTTTCTTAAAAAAAACACACTAAGTACAAAAGAGTTCTGGGCAATATAAGAAATATGTGTATAGGCTGCAGTGGAGTACAAGAAGGAGTCACCAATTCTAATGAGCAGAGGTCAGAAAAAACCCATAAACGGACATCCAAGCCCAGAACACTGAAAGAAAGCTGAATTTGGGGTGACAAGGTGAGTGCAGGAACCTGAAACCAAGGGAATTTTGAGACCTTAGTGCACAGACTAATAGGATAAGACATTGAGTTACATCTGAGGTAGGGTTCAAATGACTTCCTATGCCCTCTACTTTGGAGGGCCTCTTATGAAGGCTAGAGGCTCTATTCTCTCAGGCTTAGCTCCAGTGATCTCAAAGGCAATGGGGACCCAAACTCCCAAGAAACAGGAGATCCATAGGTATGAGTCTCTATCATCTTGAACTTGTCACATACAAAACCAAAGGGTTTTCATCACCCATCTCCCCCATTGACAAAAATGATTTTACATCAAGTTCCATTAAGGATATGACAGGTGTAACTACATTTCCCAAACCTGAAACCCTGAAATCATTTTCTACTCCTGGATGCTCCCATTACCCATATCATCACCTGCTAACTTGTCATGATGCTCCCTCCATTATTATGCTGATGCATGACTCTTATTTTCCATTGCCACTGCAGCCTCCCAAATCCAGGATCTTATACCCTGAGGCCTGAATAGTGACAATCATCTCTCCTGCTCACTTTCCCTGGCCTCCTGTTCACTTCCATTACTCCTCTCTTGGGTGTGTTGACTCCCTCAATTTTCCCAAGTAGCATGGCTTCCTGTCTCCATTCCAGCACAGACCCACTCCCTCATGAAGCCTTCCCACGATGTGAGGAAGCCTCCTTAGAGAGCTCTCCTTTCTGCACCTGTCCATGGTTCTCACTCTCCTCACTGCTCTGTCAGCACATCGACTCTTGCCCTCACCCCTCTGGTCTTTGGCATTATCAGCAAATGGGGCTTCCCTCATAAGTGAATGCACCAGAAAATGGAACCTTACCAAAATGTAACTTTACAAAAGACATAAACATTTTGACAGCAATTTTTGCCAAGTGAAGTATGTGCTTCTTTGCCCTCAAAGTATGCCGAATGTAGTTCACCTTTTCCTTTAATAGTTTGAATCAGATTAAAATGTACAAAATGACTACACTGTACAGTCTGAACTGGCGGGATAACTTCTGTCTGATCTCATCTGTTGCTGTAAGTCGATGTTAAAGGTTTCTGATCTGTTAGACTTAGGAAAAACTACAGAGTAAATCAGAGGGCAAAGTTTGTTAGATCGGCACTTGTACAGATGCAACTCTAGTATATATGGTCTGGCCTTAGGGATGGCTTCAGCTTTCTGTACAGAAAGGAACGGAGACTTCAAAAGAGCTATATTTTCTGCTCAGAAGACTTTTTTCCCTGTCTTATTTTAAATTCTAAATTTAATTGTATAATTAAATTTTATACATTTCTAGAGGCTGTATTTTAAGTCAGTGGAGTAACATTTCTGTGCTTAACTTTCCAATGTGACCATCTTGTCATTTTAAAACTTGGAAGGAACATGATGTTAATTATATTTCTTTATCTTTCTCATGATACTATGCTTATTGTATACATGTAATCAATGTCTACTGAATCCAAAATTATGAACCCAAGTCATTGCCCAGCTCTTGTCATTATGGCTATTAACAGGATGGAAAATAGCTGTTAGTGGATGGTGAGGTTGTTCACGCCGAAACAAAAGTGGAGTTTGGAAAAGGAATTTAGAATTAAATTTGAGGTGTTAACGGTAAAGAACTGATAAGATATGCGCTCCAGCCCTGCACCAATGATGGAAGAGAAAGCAGCAGAGAGAGTCTAAGAGCCTTTGATTATCTTTACAGAAATTGGACTTTGGGACACACATGCTTAGGTTGGTAGGCAGAGGGACACACAAAGCAACACTTTCCATTTTGCTCTTTTGGGTTTCTTTCAAACACACAGGGCTAGCACTAGGGTGAGGCAGAGAGGCATGACCCTGAGAGCAAGCGGCTCCCTACGGTTCACACCCTAGGTGCCTCTCCTGACTCACCCTCGTCTCAGCTCTGCTGCCACATTCTCTTCCTCACTTTTCGACATCTCAGTTGCCAGTTTGTAGGCCTCCTTTTAAAATATTTTTAAAATTTCTTAAAACATAAAAAAAATCTAGTTTAAAAAATGTAAATTCCACTATTGCTTTTTTCTCTGTCAAAAGAAAACATGCTCAATGTAAAACAATTCAAGAATCACAGTATATGTAGAATCTTAAAAAAAAAAAAAAAAAACTCATAGAAAAAGAGGTCAGATTTGCATTTGCCAGAAGTGGGGTCGGGGGAGGAGGAATTGGATGAAGGAGATTAAAAGGTACAAACTTCCAGTTATAAGATAAATAAGTCCTTGGCTGTAATGTTCAACATGATGACGGTAGTTAACACTGCTCTATGGGATATTTGAAAGTTGCTAAGAAAGGAAGTTCTAAAAGTTCTCATCACAGGGGGGAAAATTTTTTTTTCTTTTTAGTACCTATATGAGATGATGCATGTTAATTAAACTTCCTGTGGTAATCATTTCACAATATACGTAAGTCAAATCATTACACTGTATATGTAAACGATATGTCAATAAAACTGAAAGGCAAAAAGAAACACAGAAATAAGTTGGAAATTAAAATCCTTATAATGCCACCCCTAGGGATAACCATTATAAAGATTTTTTTCAGTGCACACACACATACACACATTTTTCAACATAATGAGATTAAACTATACACACTATTCTTATTTACTTAACAGTATATTATGAGTACTTTCTATGCCCATAAACACATAATATGTTTAGAGAATACCATAATTTGTTTAGAATATCCTCGATTGAGGGACTTTTAGGTGTCAGTTTTTTGCTTTTATAAATTACTCTGAGATAAATAGCCATTTATTCAACTATTTATAACTCTCCTCCTTTTCTCAAAATTTCAGCTAAAGTCCCATATTTAAGAACTATGGGCAACATGTTCTAAAGAAAGATATCAGAAAAACCTGTACAAGACTTACTAAAATACAGTAGAACCAGTCTAGCAACTATCTGCCCCCGTCTTTTACCTCAGGCTTATATAAAACAAGATTAGAAATCTGAGAGGAGACTGAAGGACACCATCAAAGTACAGCCTATGTTTGGGTGTTTTTTTCCCTTCCCCAAGGGGAGAAGAGAGACTGCTACCTAACCATTGCTGCAAACCAAGTGACGGAAGCCCCAAGAAAACCAAAAATAAAAATTAGGAATGCCTGCAAGAAGGAAAGACAGTACTTACTCCCCTGATGTTTACTGTGCTATAATATTTGGGCCCTGGAGCTGCTATGGGTCCACGGTGGAAGCATTCTCGGGAGAGTCTGGGCAGCAGGGCCTGGAGTTTGGGGACATTCATAGACACAGGGGGCAGTGCTGGCTTCTTGCCAGAGGAAGTGGAGTCACTCTCAACAGTGAGGCCAAGAAAGGGAGCAGCAGAGGGGACAGTCTCCGGTCGATTTGCAGTTTTCCTAGAACAGGGGGGTGCTGCAAAGTTGCCAGGCCTGCGTTTGTCTTGATTGTGCCCCACAAGAGACCTTCCTGCTCTGACAACAGGAACTCGGAAATAAGAGGCTGTGGGGTTGCCTGTGGGCAGAGCCCAGGGAAGCGATGCTAAGAGGAGCATTATTGCTCACATCAGGGAAAGCCGTAGCATAGAAACACCTGTCGGGTGTTTCCAAGGAACCCACAAAAGCACCCCAGGAGCAAAACAGCCAGCATTTGAATGTCTGCCACATAGGGAGGCTAACAGAGGGCAGTCAAATCGTACCAGCTAAGCAGTACAATTTGCTCCTCTTCTGTCAACTCCACTTCCCCTGCCCAACCTTGAGGGCAGAGCTGGAGAAAGAGTTGGACATTACTTTTATAAAAATAGATTTTTTTAAAGCATTTTTAAACAAAGAATTATGTTATCCATTATTTTTTATGCAAAAAAGTAGTGGCTATTTCCTGAAAACAATTAAATACATCCAAAATGTATAAACATCTTAATGGGATCTTGATGGTATTTAACCAGAATAAGAAGTGAAAATCATGAGATGGTCTTTGACATTCTATTAATTTTGATTTTGCATATCAATGGAAACCACAGCTGAAAACTTGGACACATAAAGGTTGTAGGAATGGATAGAAGCAGAGCTTTTCTTGTATGTCAATGATATAATAAAACTGGAAAGAAAAAAAAGAGCTCTCGTCTTTCAATTTGCCAGATTAAAGGCAAATTTACATTTTAAAAAATCAGGATTTCTTCAAAATTCTGCCAGTTGAATGCATTTGCATTTTTTCTTTTCTTCTCGAGTCCATAAGGTCATCTTTGACCAGGTCTATGTAGTTGATTTTGCTTCTATCAGAAAGGAAGGGATGATAAATCCACTTTCAAATTTTAAGTCACGTGGGTTGAGAAGAGCTCAACGTGTTTCCAGGTGATCTCTACCTACAGAGAAAGTGATGAAAGACTGCCGTAACTCTGCCTCCAGTCCTGGAAAGTCCATGTAGGTGTTTGTGTGCCTCCAATTTCTTCTCCCAGAGAGGCAGTTTGGACTTGTAGCTCATCTCACCATGTTCACCTCTGCTCCACTAGCAGCATCCTTCACATTGCCTGCAGGGCTTTGAATAATGAGGTTCACATGACTGATAAAGCCAAAACTATACACCAAGTGAAGCCCAGTCAAACATTTACTGCTCCCAGTCAATGTGCTCTGAGAGTGGGCTTTCCTTTTCTCTCTCTCTCAAAAGAAAGTGAAATTTTTGAAGCAAGTCAAGTAAGCACTTTAAACTCGTCTTCCAGAACGAGTGGTCCTCTGGGTAGTAGAGAAAGACTTGATATCCTTCTCCCTGTTCTTGGCCAATACTTCTCCACGAGGAGCTAATTCCAGTCTCTGGCTCTGGAGTTGTAGACAGCAGTAGACAAACCTTTCTTTGGCGAGGTCCGCGGTGGCAATCTATTCCAATGCAGAAATCAGCGAGCCATCATGTTTGTAGAATGTCTTCCTCACCAGAGGAGCACACCAGATATATTGCTAAGCATTGAAAGAGTTCCTTCCACAGGTGCACAGAAGGTCAAGATTCACTTCCATTTGAAGTGTTGTTTAGAGAAATAACATTTCATTATTTCAAAGATAACGGAGGTCTTTGAAGTATCCAAAAGAGGCTCACAAAATAGAAATTCTTATCAGGTGAAAAAGCCTACACAGGATGGAGGAAAACCAGGAGCTGGTGGTACTAAGTCATTTCATCAATTTCATTTGGTTCAATGCTAAAGGAAATGAGATAATTGCCAATCACTCCAAAATCTGCTTTAAACAGAAGAAATATCAGCAATTCCGCAGTTAGTATAATATGACAGAGATTCTGGTCAAATTTTCTTTCTCTACAACAAGCCCCAAACTAGGCTGTAAATCTTACAATCACACAGCTTTCCCATGGCCTCTCTGATTGAGTGTGGCTTCTTTTACCCACCAATACAATATAAACTTTCACAATGTTTAAAGACAGGACTTTTGTGATGGAGTGAATCTAAATTTTGATTAAGTTAAATCCTTTTAAAATTCCTTCTCTTTTCATATAAGACCCACTCTGTCTGTAGTGGGCATCTGTTCATTTTTGCTGGCCCACATCTTCATTAGCTTTTCTTCCAGTTGTAGCACATTGATTACTCTTGGGAGACTCACCCCTACCCCATTCTGACTGTGTAGCTCTTCTGGGACTGACCCAATGCTCAGCCCCGGGGCTGGGCACAACTGCTATAGCTAGGGGGATGGAATATACTGACTTCACAAGCACGGACATGTAACCCAAACCAGGCCAATGAGACACAACACTAAATCTTTGGTTGGAACAAGTGGGAACAACTTGTTCTTTTTTGCTGGGAGGGGATATAAGCCTACAGCTGAGTGGGGCCACTTTGTGGCAGGGGGATGGGAGCATGGTTACCTGGGAATGTTGCCCTCACAGAGGAAAATGGCCAGAAGAAAATGACATGGCTTTAGCCTCTGGACCCAGCCATTCCTACAGCCAGGACCACCTGGGATTTTTCAGGTGTATGCGCCAATCAAGTCCTTTGCTACTTTTGAGAATTTGAGTTGGACTTCTGTACTTGCACTGAAAAAGGCATGAATGACACAGAGAGTCTGATTCACTCTTAGATGGACAAGTACAGACACTCCTCCAGTTTCACTGGCCACATGTGTCCTCTGGTAAGAACTTGGCCACACATATGAAGAACTAAAATTTGAAGCCTCAACTGGTTCAGAGTTGAAGGTGACAATAAGGTGTAATAATCTTTGTCTTATTTTTTTTTCTTTAACATTTCCCAACTTATATTAGGCCATGGTAAACAAAGACAGATGTCCCTAATCATAAGAGCAGGGCATGAGTTCTTTATTCCTGTCAGTAGCAATCATACAATGACCTCCACACCCTACACGTGTGGGGGATAAAACAATAATGTTTAGCATACGTTTTTCTAAAAGAGTCAAATTTTAAAGTAACAGAAAGGACTTTAGTTGAGGTGATGAAATAAAAACAATTCAAGAAGTCACTCTCCTCCCACTCCAACTACACAGAAAATCTGGATCAATTATACAAAAATATTTAAAATACTTAATTACATTCAAAGCAGGAAAGAGAATTTTAAGGTGCCAAAAAAAGAAGAGAAAACTCAGCACACAAAAGAGAAAAGCTATCAGCACAGTGTGAAGCTGCCTGGCATGAGGGGAGGGGAGTATTCACTCCTTAGAGGCGGGTCTTTAATGCTAGTAGAGGATGGGCACGGCCGCCTCCAGCCTGACAGTGAGTAAAGTGGAACTGGCTTTCCCATGTAAGTATGAGTGCTGAAAAAGCTGTCCTATCTGTGAATAAGGACTAGAAGAATTTCACTTGCGGGGTTGGAGACAAGATGCAAAGAGAACTATGATTGAAAAAAATCACTGGAAAACAATTTAAACTCCAAGACCCTAAGACTGTGTAGATACAAATATGTGGTGGCAGAAGCTCTGAGCTAAGTCAGACACTAAACTAACATCAAAGTTGTCCAGTCCTGAAGAGACCAGTAGGCAAATGCTAAGCTGCCTCCTGGGTGTACCTCCGCAGGCCAGGGCCACGGAAATCAATCCCTACCTACAGACAAGCTCGTTACAGAAACATTTTCCCGTCAAAAGTAGGTCAATATTAGTTGAACATCTTGTTATGGCTCAAAGTGGCCCATGATAGTTCAAAAAGCCAATTTCCTTTAGAAACTCAGCAGCTTTTGGTAGAAAAAATATATTTCAAACTGATTTTATCTCATGTCAACATACACAAATGCTTTCTTATTTATATACATTACTTATTAACCACATTTTATCTTTCATCTTTTTACTCAGTTCTCAAAGATTAAAATCAATCTCCCAGGGGTTTTCTACAATTAGCATTTTTATGATAAATACATTTCTTGATTTACCCTCCTACTCTTTCAGCCAAGATATAAATGAAGACATTATGTGACTGAGATTTGGATGTTCAGATATATTTGTTCTTTTCATGAAATAGATGAACTATTATGTTCCTAGATTTCCGAAGAAGCAGTTTGTATACCTCAATTTTAATTTTTAATACCAAACTGATGAAATGGTATTAGCTGTGGAACTCATAGTTCTAACACTGGAATGTATACCTGTCAAAGTGCTGCATTGTTACTTTATAATCTCGATTCTTTTTTCATGCATATGTATGAAACAGTGCCGTACAATGGAAAGATTGCCAGAGCAGTGATAAGGGGGCCCGAATACAGCCCTGCATTGTCCTTTTAGTAGGCATCTAACCTTGAAGGAAGTCATGTAACCTCCTTAAGCTCCGATTTCCAGACTTATAAGATGGTGATAATATCACCAAACTTCCAAGCCTCACAGCTTGTTGTGAAAAGCACTGACAAGAGAGACTGATGGGAATCTCGGAAAGATCACAGACGTGGGAGGAATCTGGGCACCAGTCTGTCAGTACTCTCATGTGCCCTTAAGCAAGTTTACTCTACTTTGATAATTTCCATCTGGATTTGGTAACTCCTAAAATCCCTCCCACATTAAACATTCTGTTAAGTTCCTTTGGAACTAGCATCCCTCCCGATTTCTGTTTTGTATATTGTTTTTAAGCTAGCCTCTCTCTTTCTTAGATCACCTTCATGTTCTTGGTTTCTATAATTTTATACACATAGCCTCCATTATTAGAGTATCCAGTCCCCACAGGAGTATTTTTCAAACTGTACTTATGACCCATGAGACATACTAGTTTTGACCAACACTTTTAAAAAATACAAATACAACATAAAAAATGGAGCACATCACATTTAGTTAAGCTAAACGCTACTCATAAAAAATTATTTCAGTTATGTGTGTGTGTATGTGTTTTACTAGGTTGTAAAATAAAATGTGTTTCTTACTATTGGTCATGATCAAAAAGTTGGAAAGCATTGCTCGACATGATAGAGCAAACCTAACTATGCTATCCCTTTGCTTAAAATCCTTTAATGGTGTCCCACTGTGAGGACAAAGCCCCTTATATTTAAGGTGAGCTACAGGGCCTTGTGTGGCCCTGCTTTCTCTCAGAATCACTTTACTCTACACAACCCCTTGAGCTCTGTGCCCCAGCCACAATGGGCCCTATTCAATTCTTTCTTCAACAAACATTTCTTGGTTAAGAACCTACCACGCGTCTGACAATGTTCTAGATTCATGAGCTAGCTCTGTGAACAAACCAGACCAGTTTCTTGCCCTCATAGAGGCTATGTTCCAGTCTTTGAAAGCAGTGTGCTGCTTGCCAATCGTGGCTGTGTTTGTCACACTGCCTACACTCTTCTCCCCCTCCTTCTTCTCCCACCCCCATTCCACACACTCTTGAGCTAATGATATAGTGATTTCTCCTTCTTCAGGCTACACATCAACCATTCAGGTGTCAATTCTTCAGAGTCACCTTCTCTGACATGTCCCCACCATTCATTGAACAATCCTGAGTAAGTCTCAAAGATGCATTCAGAATATAAGAGAATAACGGTATCACAAGTGATAGAAAATATAACTGAAACATTCTCAGAACCTACTTTTCTATTACAGGGAAGCAAAACGGAGATTAAACTCTCTATAGTCGATAGCATATACAAAATACAAGTAACATCCAAAACATTCACCAGTTCTTACTTAAGAGTCACTTGTTATAAATGAATCCAGCTCAATTATTTGCTCTGCAGGTTGTAATGAGGTTAAGAAGACCTTCACAATTTTAGATTTAATATCACGAAAAAAAATGATTCTCCTCTCTGCACTTCTTTTCACCCGAAAACTTGATTATGATCAGAAGGTCATTAGATGATCTAGGAGCTCAGAGGAGGAAAGGTAGTGACTGCCGGCCACAGTCAGAGCACAGCGCTAGGCCACTGACCAGCATCAACTAGTTAACAAGAAAGATGGCTCCCCCAAAACACCCCTTCATAACTCTGTCAAGTTGCTTTCTTTACCTAAAGTGATCTTCTCCTCACCCTCCTCTATGTGGCAAAATCCTGCTCTTACTTTAAGATTTAGCTCCCATGTCTCCTTTGTGAAACTTTTGACTTCCTCTCAAAGAACTGATCATTCTCCTCTATGCCCTCATAAACACCATGGGTGTCATAATTTTCACATGGCGTTATAGATAGTTGGTCAGTATTTGTCTGTCCCACTGGATCAGAGTTCAGAAATTGTATTGTAGGCAAACATTGTATTGTATTCATTTTTTGACTTCTACTTCTGGTTCTTTCCATAGTGCTTGGTTTATTTTTTGTTCTATATTATTTATTGAACATTAAAAGGCTCTGCTACTAAGTCTTTCATTTTCTTCCAAAACCTAGGAAAATCCTTTCATGACTACTTAAAAATTCTGCCCTTCCGTGTGATCAGGTTTCTCCTCCTGTTGCACTTGTTTCTATTCCTACCCTTTTGGAATATTTTTTCCAACCATTACTAGGATCCAGTAAAGTAAAATAAGAGATGGAGAAAACATAAGCACAATTACACTAATGTAAAAAATGAAAGAAACATGGCGTTGCCTCAAGTAAGATTTGACAACGTCTGTTACATGTGCAGGTGAATGTGTTTAATTGTGTCTGAAAGGACAGATCTGAAAAACCTAAACTGAAGTAATTACACAGAAAAATTCTTTCCAAACCATAAGACAATAAAGACTCTCCTAGGTCTACATGGTCTTTAAAGATTTTACCATGTCTGTATTACATGTCCAAAAGTTGATGAAATGGAGGGTCTCAGAAAGTACAAAACTACATAACGTAGACATGAACTTAATTTTTTAAGTTCTTGATATTTAATGATTGAGATGCAACAAGAACATCAAATAAGTTGTAAGGTAGTAGTGACTTATTTTTTGGTCTAGAAAGTTGGAAAGACAAACCAAAGGGTGTAACAAATTACAACCTAGAAAATCAAAGATGAAAAACAAATCCCTTTTAAGCAGATTGCGAAAACTGGCTACAATGTTTGATCTATTGACTCATGTCAGGATTTTCTAAATAGAAAATTATCAAAGTGATGACAAAAATGTTTTTCTGAGGTGAGAGGTTTTGACGGGAAGTGGTAAGGTGATTCATCAGGCTTCTTCAGCTATTTTTTAAATGCATGAACTCCAGTTGGAATTAAATTGGGCAATTTTAAGTATTCGTATATTTTTGGATGCTTCTGTTATGCAAAATAAACTGGCGCTTTGGGCTAACTTCCTCACTGAGAAGGTTTAATGGAAAGGTGAACTTAATAGAACTGAGGTTAAAAAAAAATTAGACTAGTCCTTATTCTTCATTTATTCACTCAATCAGTCTTTATGGGATTTGTACTATGTGCCACAGATCATTCTGAGCACTAGGAAAAACGAAGGCACTAGACTTTAAGAAACGTATGGTCTGGTAGAGAGAAACAGGCAGGTAAACAAACAAACGCAAGAAAGCATTATTGGAGTTATGATAGACGGATTTAGAAGATATGACAAAAAAGAAGGGAGGGGGTCAATTTTGCTTGGAGGAAACCAAAAAGATTTCATAGAAAAGGTAACACTCTGAAATGATAACATTGAATCATGTGAGAAGTAGGGTAAGAAAATGAAAGAACAAGAGTTCAGGATGGTTTTAGAGGTTAGAATAAAAGATCACCCAACAGAAGTCTTTGAATATTTAGAGATATTTTCTTGTTCAAAATAATGTACTCCCTGTGTGTTTTATAGGAAATAAATTTTTGCCATCAATAACCAAAATCCTTCTGAATTCACTGGTTGTTGGTTTGTTGTATTTTTGTTGTTATTCTATTATCTCAGCTCAGTATGCCCATGTCTACTAGGCCTGAGAACCTTTAAAAGCAGGGAAGATGAGCAAGGGTTCAATCAATATATTGTACTTCCTGATTTAAAAACAAAACCAAACTATTGGGTATAATAGCTAAATGAAACAGTATTTTGGAGCTTATGGTAAACTACAAGATTAGTACCTCTCATGATGACCCTCTTATTACCAGGGAATGTGGAGCCATATAAATTTGATATAGAGACAGTCAATACCCAAAGGCTCCATTGACACAGATACAGCGTTCAAATTCCCACATTTATATCAGCAAAGGACAGAAACATAACATTTCCTGGAATTATACAGGAAGTAGGTGACTATTACAATTTATCTCTAGTTAATCCTTTGTTAGAAATGTTCCAAATGTAGAGATTATCACTCAGTGGTCAGGGAGTTAGTAGTGACATACTCCACTGATATCACAGAGGCAGGTAGGGCAGTAGCCTTCCACTGACCCCAACTCAGTCTGGGAATAATGCTCTGACTCCTGTACTCTGTGTTCCTTGATCACACCCTCTTTTTTTTATCAGAGATTAGGAACCTAAAGCTGAGGATTATAGAAGGATTCTGTTGCAGGCTGTGAACTGAATCGAGTGTATTAAAAGTACCTAACTCTTCTAGCTTCTAAACTCTGACATGATGTTTGTCTTATTTGAGACAGTTTCTGAAACAATGATTCCAAGTCCTCTTGGAATCTATAGTCATATGCATGTTAAAATGAATCAAGATAAAAGCCATTTGGAAAAATGTAGCTGTTATATAGTATGACTTTATGTAATACCACAACTTATTTGGGATATCTTTGCATACCATGATGTACTCAGTCAAAAATGTCAATGTTCAAATAATGGGTGTTGCCCTGAGGTCTTGTTTTTCTGGAAGAACAGGGTATAAGTAAGTCCTCAGTCTGCACATTTGGTCAAGAAGCAATACCACTACATTTGACTTTTCCATTTACCCGTACTAAGAGTAGCATGCCAGAAATTTTAAGTGCTGGTTTTTCTGACTCTGGTTCTAAAGTTGTCAAAGAGAATAAATGCTCTAGTTGAAATGCTAGAAATCAAATTACATATTCTGACAAAAGTTGTATAGTTCTCCTTTGCTAGAGGTTGTTGAAGTCATACACATAGATGATAATACTATAATTGCTTGATGTTAAATATGGAAGAATTGTGACATGTTGTTTACTTTCCACTGAATTTATGAGTTTATTCAGTGTTCAGACTGAAACAGGGTCAAAATTCTGTTGGGAAAAAACTGAGAGGCAAATCAAAGGTTGACACCCTTTCACTACAAATACATAAAAATGTGAGATAAAATTTAACAGATTAAAATTCAAAAGAGTTCAAAAAAAGACAAAGAAATACCCTAACATCAGAATTAAAGAAAGAGCTCAAAGCAAAAGTATTAAGTGCACAGGCTGACACCTTGGCATTCTAGCAGGGAAAGCAAATCCAGAAATAAGCTCTAATATCTCAGGACTGCTTCTTTAATGACACTGAGGAGATAAGAGACATAGCCCTGGGATCACCCAAGGCATAGAGCTGGAAATAAGAGACCTTCATATAAAGCTGTATCCATGGATGGTATACCTTCTCCATGAAAATGGAAGCAGAAACAGTCTTCGGTGGCCCAGGAAAAAATAAGGAAGCTTTCTATGTACCCAGGGCTCGGGTTAGGGAAAAAGTCTGCCATTGAAAACAAAATGCCAAAGCCTGTGATCCATACAGATGTGGGGTCTGAATTTATAGTGCCTTTGTAATGCAATAATCACAAACTGAAGAATTAATATAAAAACTAGTCTTGAATAGATGAGACTCCTGGGGGAGGGCAAAAGCAAACCCATCACTTAAAGAAAACAAACAAAAAATACTATGTCTTTGAAATTTTATAATCTCACTTCTAAATTTTTCATGGATCCAGGGAGAACTCATAACTGAAACTGTAAAACAGAATTGAACAATGAAAATGCTATATAACAAATTAAAGATACACAACTAAAGCTGTATTTCAAAGACAATTTATAGCCATGTGTGTGTGTGTTTGTGTATATATATATATATATATATATATATATATATATATTTAAATATATATACGAAAAAAATGAAAGACCAAAAATTAATGAATTAAGCATTCAACCTAGAAGCTAGAGAAAGCATAGCATAGAGAATGAGATGAATATAAAGATAACATCAGAAATTAATAAAATTGAAAACAAAGAAATAATTGAGAGGAAAAGGAAAAATGAACATAAAGAATAAAGACAGAACTTTAACTACAGAAACAGAAATAGTTTTTAAATCATGAAAATATTACACCAATATATTTGAAAATTAAAAATTTGAAAATAAATAAATGATCAAAACTGACTCAAGATGAAACACTGATTAAAGTCCAACTAAATTAAAGAAATTGAAACAGTATTCCAAAATTACTCAGAAACCACTAGGCCCCGATATTTTTACAGGAAATAATCTTTACCAAAATTTCAGGTAATCTTCATCTTTTCATCCCTCTTATATAAACTGTTCCAAAGAGCAGAGAAAGAAGAAAAGCTTACCAATTAATTATATAAGGCTCATATATACTTGATATCCAAAACAGACATGGGTTATAAAGTGAAGAAAAACTGTGGTCCAGTATCAATTACAGGCATAGCCATAAAAATGCTAAATAAAATATTAGCAAAATGAATTGATCAATATATAAAAAATACAATATATCTTCACCAACAAGAATTTTTATCCCAGAAATTATAGCCAGTTTTAACATCAAACAATTCATGTTACAATTAATATAACACAGAACAGTAACCAATTAAAAGAGAAAAACAATATGCTTTTATAAACATATACAGAAAAATCTCGTAATAAAATTCAATAGCTATTCATGTCAAAATCTTCTAGCAAACTAAAGATAAGGAAATTCGTACTGAGAGAGAGTCTGCCATGAGTTCCAAACATGTCCCTTCTGAGTATGCCAAACCTCAAGGCCTTAGCCAACCTGTCCTTGAGCCATTTCGGTAGCTAGTCACATTGGCAATCATGTGACAGTCAGTCACATAGGTCAGGGCAATCATAACATGACTGACTGCAGTACAACCACTTGCCCTGCAGGAGAGACTGGCTTGTTTATTGCTTGATATAAAAGGTGGTGGGCCCTTAACCTTGGGTTCCCCAGCTGTGGCACGTTGAGCCCATCACATCACAGCATGGGACTTGGAGTCAGGAGAACTAGTGTTGCCATGCTGATGCTTATGCTGTTAGCGCTGCTCTGAATAATAAACTGTCTTGCTCTGATCCTTTGAGTCTCATTATCTACTTTCAGTATCTATGGAGTTATGCAAAACAAACTGCTCACTTGCATCTCTTTTGGAGTCTGGTTACTTTTTGTAATTCTCAACGAGGTTGGAGTTTTTTCGCCGAAAAAGAGTATCTACAAAAAGTATATAATGAGCATTATACAATAGTAAAATGTTAGAAACAGTCTGTTTAAAGCCTAGACTAAGAAAATGATGCCTTCCATCACCATATCTATTCATCACTGAACTGGAATTTCTAGCCAGTGCAAAAGATAGGAAAAATTAATGTAGTATAAAAATTAGAATGAAGAAACAACATTGTAATTACTCATAGATTAAATGATTATCTATGCAAATCCAAGGTAATGTACAAATTACCAGAAATAATTAAGAGAGTTTACCAAGATTGTTAGATTTAAAATAAATGTATAAGCCAGTAGTGTTTCTATATACGAAAATCTATAATTAGAGAATGCAAAAAACTTTTAAATCCTATTGCAGCATTATTTACAATAATCAAGTTATGGAAGCAACCTAAGTGCCCATCAATAGATGGTTGGATAAAGATGTGGTACATTTATACAATGGACTATTATTACTCAGCCATAAAAAAGAATGAAATCTTACCATTTGCAATAACATTGGTAGACCTAGAGGGTATTATGCTAAGTGAAAGAAGTCAGACAGAGAAAGACAAATACCAGTTGATTGTACTTGTATGTGGCATATAAAGAACAAAATAAATGAACAAACAAAACAGGAACAGATTCATAGATACAGAGAACAAACTGATGGTTGCAAGATGAGAAGGGGGTTGGGGGACAGGATGAAAAGGTGAAGGGATTAAGAAGTACAAATTGGTAGTTACAAAATAGTCACGGAGATGTAAAGTATAACATAGGTAATGTAGTCAATAATATGGTAATAACTATGATGCAGGTGGATACTAGACTTACTGGGGGATCTCTTTATAAATTATATAAATGTCTAACCTCTATGCTGTACACCTGAAACTAATAGAGTATTGTAATCGGAAAAAATAAATAGATAAAGATGCAGATAGGTTTCCTCTTAAAAAAACAAACAAACATACAAAAAAACCAGATGGCCAAGGACTTCAAAAATAAAATTATAATCTTTCCTAAAGGATGTGAATAAAGATCTAAATAAATGATGAGATATAATTATGAATGAGAATAATTCACACATAAAGATGTCAGTTTTCCTCCAAATTATTCTGTGAGTCCACTGCTTTTCTAATAAAGATAGCATTAGATCTTTTCAACAAACTTACCAAACCGATCCTAAATTTATAATAGAGAGCAAAAGGCCAAAAATAGCCAAGGCAATTTTGAGGAAGACTAAAAAGAAATCTTACATGAAAATATTGATAAATATTATTACATTGAAAGATTTAAACTTTCATATTACCCAAGGAATCATTAAACAATAACAACATAAATGCCACCGGCTGAGAGGAGCTGTTTACAACACATATAACAAGCAAAATATTACTATTCAGAATATAGAAAAAACAATAAGGATAACTCAGTAAAAAAATGGGCAAAGAATATACATAATTAATTCACAGAAGAGAAAATTTAAATAACAAATACACATATAAAAAGATTTTAACAGGAAAATGTAGATTAAACTACATTAAAACTCAAAGTGATGAATATTTTATTAGAACATGAGGACAATATTCTTCAAAACAAAGAATGCCTGAGAAACTAATCCAGGTTAAAGGAGACTAAAGACTGGTGACAATCAAATGCTATATATGATCTGGACTAGATCCTGGACTGGGGAGAAAAATGCTATAAAGGACATTACTAGTCAATAGACAAAATTATGGTTCGCAGATTGGATAAAAGTATTGCATGTTATGTTAATTTTACTGAAGTTGATCATTACATGGGGATAACATAAAAGGTGTTTTTATTCTTAGGAATACACATTGAAATATTAGGTGTAAGGGGCATAATATACACAGCTTAATCCTAAGTGATTCAGAAAAATATGCATATAGGTAGAAAATGATAAATCAAATGAGGCTAAATGTTAACAATTTATGAATCTGGCTAAAGGGTATATGAGAGTTCTTTGTACTCTTTTTCCAACTTTTCTGTAAGTTTGAAAATATTTCCAAATTAAAAACCCAACAACTACATTCAGATACCATTTCACACCTATCAGAGTGGCAAAAATGTAAGACAGAATAGTACCAATGTTGGTGAGCATGTGGGAAATGGGAACTCATCCATTTTGATAAATCCATATTGGAGAAGAATTTCAAATACTTCTTAATGAAGGTTTAAAATGCACATATCCTATTACCCAGCAAGCCTCCTTCTAGGTAAAAACTGTAAAGAAACTTTTATATGTGGGCCATAATGAGAAATAGACAAAGGTGTTCTCTGCCACATCATTTGCATATTTGGTCAAGAGGCAAGACCATTGAAGTTGACCTTCCACTGACCCATGCTAAGATGGCATACTCGAGATTTGAGATGCTGGTTTTTCTGACTTTGGTACTAAAGTTGCCAAAGATGATAAATAGGTCCTTCTTGAAATCGTGCTAGAAATAAAATGACATATTCTGGCAAAAGTTGTAGAATTCTCCTTTACTAGAAGTTGGTAAAATAACATACATAGGTGCTAATGCTAAAATTATTTGATGTTTAAATATGGAAGAATTATGATGTACTCTTTGCTTCCCACTGAACTTATGAGTCATTCAGCATTCACACTCAAATAAAGTGGTGTTTCTACACAGTGAAAAATTAGAAAAATCAGAAAAACCTAAATGTCCACCAATGGGAGACTGGATAAATAAATTATGTCATTACAAAAAAATGTAAAGCTCTATAGCATTTAAATTAACCAGATATACTTATAACACTATAAATATATTTGAAAAAATACAATATTGAGTATTTTCAAAAGGAGGTTATAAAAGGATAGATGAAAGTAATATGGTATTATTTATGTAAACTTAAAATACTTAAAACAATAATATATATCACTTATGGGCACATACACATATGACAAAAGTATTAAAACATAAGCAGGAAGGATATACACAAAATTTCAGTTTTATAGTAATAACTAGAGAAAGAGGGAGGGTAATGAAATATATGGAGCCAACTGTAAAATACATCTGCAATCATTTTTTCTTAAAAATAAAAAAGGAGACATATGGCAAATTGTTAACAATTGTTAACAATTGTTTATCTGTAAAAAAGAGACAATATTTTTGTGTGAAATGCATATTAAATAATTTAAAACAAAAAAATTTTAAAGAAAGACATAGTTGTGCATTAGCACTCTTTGGAACTGCATAATTTCAAAGGAGACGCCCTATTTAAAGCAGTTTTAAAACTATGACAATAATAATGTAATATTTTTAATATCTGCAACAAGAATAACTTAAGGAAATAGACTTTTTAGGTTTACCTTTTTAGGAGTTGATGTAGGTGATTCCTTTTTCTTTGAATTGTGTTTCACAAATCATCGGGTATATACTGAACTATATTTAAAGTCTAATAAGATCTCAAGTGCTTCCACACTTTTCCTTTGAAGTTTAAGTATTTTCAGAAAGAACACTTCAAAATGTGATTAATATCAATTCCTGCTGTATGCATTTAACACACTACTGCTGTAACCTCTTAAGGCATTGCACTACTAAAGAATAAATATTCTTTTTCTCTTCTTTAAAGATTAAGCCTGTCAAGTTTCTTTTCAACAATGTTTGCTGTTAACTTAACATCCATAAGCAGAAATTACGTGGTTCATTGAACTTGTATGTACTATTATGAAACAAACTTAACTTACTTGTCTAGAAACTGCTTTACTTTCCAAAACAAGCTTATATCCTAAAAAAACAACTTAAAATCACTTTATGTCTTTTTTACTAGGTGGGGGACTTAATACTAGGAATAAAAATTAAGGTGTCCTGATATCCAGTTTTCCCAGAATTCAGCTTCTAAAACAATCCCTTGATAACAACTTTAAGATAATCTTACAAGAACATAAGAAGAGCTTGCAGGTTTGAAAGAAAAAAATGTTTATTGATACAACCTCAATTATCTGTGATAAATGGACATGCACATGACACAGAACACATAGATATTTAGTAAACAATGAGTAACAAACACCCATGGGAGTAAGATGCTGTTTTGTACATGAAGAAAGGGAGTAAAAAAGGAACCTTCAGAAAACTTGAGAGTAAAGAGGACAAAAGGAAGGATAAATAATGTTAAAGACACTTACTAACAAGCTGTGCTCAGAGATGTCAAAGAAATAAGGTATTGGAAAGCTGAATCCAGTGTAGGTGCGCGTAAGGAGATATTACACAGCCTTATGAATCCACAAATGGAATAAGTGGTCAACAGTGAACAGTAACCCTTCAGAGTTGAGAACAGTGGGGATCGTCAAAATAGGGAGCACAGGTAGGGCCTGAGCACCATGTAATCACTGTGGTTGCCGGGCTCAGGCACTGGAGGTCCCCCTGCAGTGCCGAGTAAGGGAAGGTCAGGAGAGTGTGGGCAGCCAGGGTGCAGAAGGAACACCCAGAAGACTCTGAGCAACATCTGCTTGCTCCCTGGTGTACTAGTGTTATAATACTTGAACATCGGTGAGACTAGACAGGTGCACACAGGTGAGTGCTACCTGCCCTGATTTAAAAGGCTTCAGAGAGTCCTTCAGCCATTCCTCCTACAGTCTCCATGAGCATCATGTCAGCAGGCCTTGCCTTCTAGACAGACATACCACAGCTCTGCTGTGGTCTGTCTCAGAATATGGAGGAGCTGGGCCAACGTCTACAATTTAGAAACCATCAGCATATTCTAGAATTAAAATAATACCTGTGAATAAACAAGATTCTAGTATAGATATTTTGCTGTTTTGAAATCTAAAAATTGTAGATGTAGTTTAAACAAAAAATTCAATCATCAGAGTATGGACCAGCACTATAGAAGTACCAGCAGTAAGCATAAACAGCGAGCCAATGACAAAGAGATGATAAATAAAGTCAATGATAAAGAGAAAAATCTACTGTCCACTAGAATTCAGCATGTAAAAGAATGATGATTATAATATTTGTTTTGCATAAATACTACGAAAGCCTCAGTTAGTCAGTTTCCAGGGCTAGAATTATTCTGCATAGCTATTTTTTTAAAACAGATTTTTTTTTTAAAAGCAGGCTTTTAGAAAAAGCTCTGTAAGTGTTAAGATATTTCACAATGTAAATATTTTAAAAGAAAATGTGTTCCAAGTGTTCTGTAAAATTTTCTCACCTTCTCAAAAAGGATAATTTAATATTTTCTCAGTAATTCAGGATAACTATAGTGAATGTGAGTATAATAACTCTCTTCAGTCAGTATAACGAACAACAATAAAACTATAGAAACAAAACATGTTACAAATACAGTTTGAACATTCCCAACTCTATGAAATCCTTCATACCAACAAAATCCTTTTTGTTCTCTCTTATATAAAATACCACCTGTAAGCTACATAAGAATTGATATAATAAGAATCCCAAGAGTGATGACACAGATTGTTACACAATTACTCCAGTCACTAAATGTACAATATAAATATGCATGTGTCAGTTATATTAATTTTGCATAGCTAAAGAGACATTCAGATGTCATTCAAATGATGCCCTTATGCTGAAAGGTAAAGAGACATTCCTGGTGGGCAAAAACAAAAATAAAACAAACTTCACTGAATTTCTCTTTCAAATAACCAAAAATTCTAACGGCTCTTAGCAAGGCTGCCTTTTGCACAAGGGTGACATTTATTTGTGGAAGTTCTCGCTGTCATAATCCCTTTGTCCTCATCTTTCTATTTTATTTTACGGGGGGGGGGGTGGGGGGGTGAATTTAGTCTTACATAAATGCATTGTGCTTGAAGTGATTTTCAAAATTTCAAGATACGATTCCCCCCATCTGGTCTCCCTTTCTTTCCTGCGTCCTCCCTCCTCCTCTTTCTTCTGTCCTGGGCTGGTGATTCCCATTGCCTTCCCTGGGCCTTCCTCAAGCCTACTTCTGTTCTCCTTCCTCTTCCCTCTGATTCTTTGCCTCCTATTTTCTGTCTTGAGATGAGAGAGATGATGTGAGATTAGACAATGAAAAATACTGTATCAAGGGAAATATTGTAGATTCCCATTTTTGTGGTGTTGCTTTTCAAGAGGATGGGGTAGGTGTCCTCTGTTGCTATTTTGTGTATGTGAAGGGGGAGCAGCAGGCTTAAGGAGTAAAGGGAAGTGCTGTACACCAAACACACAGAATAAGGGTTGGGGTGAGGGATCAGGTGCATTCCACTTCCTCAGCATTTCCTATTCCCCATCATAACTTCTACAGCCACACGATTTCCTGGACTAAGTCCCATCCCATCAAGACTCTTCTTTGAGTTTTCTATGGTGGTAATCAGCTAATATGATGAACCAATCTGAATGCGCACAGCTGCTCATGCTTTCCTGAAGGAAGGTTAGCTCCCTTGCTTTCCTTCTCTTCCCAGGACACGCGTGCATACACACACACACACACACACACACACACACACACACACACGCATGTTTTATCAATGAACTTCTAAAAACAGCCCCACCTTTGTGGTCTAGTCAGTGGGAATGCCTCTGATTCTGGCAATTGGAAGTGAAAGAACGAAGCAAGGACAGTGTCCTGACAGTTGAGGTGAGTTCAGTCCCTTGGCTTCAGCATAGTTTATATAAGGAATCAAAACCACTGTGTATGTGTCTCTCCTAGGCCTGGGGCCAGCCAGGCCGTGCTCACTCTCCCTTCACTTCATGTGGCCAAATGGCAGTCACTTTTATATAATCATGAAATGGAATTTTAGAATTACATTGATCTTTTGTAACAGCTTTATTGAGATACAAGTCACATATCATACACTTCACCTTAAGTGTATAATTCAATGGTTTTTGTATACTCACAGTTGTGCAACCATCACCACAATTCCAGAACATTTTCATTACTCCCAAAAGAAACCCCATACACATTA
The DNA here is from genome assembly GCF_057876585.1 of Rhinolophus sinicus. Taxonomy (NCBI): domain Eukaryota; kingdom Metazoa; phylum Chordata; class Mammalia; order Chiroptera; family Rhinolophidae; genus Rhinolophus; species Rhinolophus sinicus. The sequence continues at coordinate 48,313,456 of NC_142502.1, forward strand.
GCAGCTACTCCCATTCCCCTTTGCCCTCGCCCGTAAACAACCACTAATCTACTTTCTATCTCTATAGATTAGCCTATTCTGGACAGTTCATAGAAATGGAATCATACAACTTGTGGTCTTTTATGACTGGCTTCTTTCAAGGTTCAGCCTGTTGTAGCATGTGTCAGTACTTCATTCCTTCTTATGGTGGAGTAATACTCCATTGTGTTGCCACCTTTTATTTATCCACTCAGCAGTGGACGGACATTTGATTTTGTTCTACATTTTGGCAATTGTAAGTAATGCTGTTATGAGTATTTGTGTACACATTTTCTGGGTGGGGATTAAACTGATTCTAGAATGAAATCTTATTTTAAAATGAGGCGGGACTCCCTTCCTTTCTAGTTCCAACGCTGCAGAGAGGGAAACTGTCCTTCACTTCCTCCTTGAATTTTCCAAAGCAGGAGTGAAGAGAGCCATATTGCCTCCACAGCTTGGAGGAGGCTGGCATGTTGCCTATGAGTGGCAGTGTGTGGAAGCTCACCCCGGTCTCATTCCTGCCATTAAAATCTGTGTCTCAGAATCCGTATTCACAGTCAAGTTTGGGGAATACCAATTCACAAGTAAGCAAATCACATTCTGGAAAAACTTCCAGGAAAAGCAGACTATTAGGAAGTGGGAGGGAGAAAAGTGACTCATCTATGTATAATTGTAACTACCAATTCTACCAACTTATGCCATGAAAATATGTGCCAATATAAATTACTTGGGATACGGTTCTGATTCAGCAGGACTGGGAGAGGCCTGAGATCCTGCATTTTTAGACAGATGTCCACACTGCTGACCTGCAGACCACATTCTGAGTAGCATAACTCTATGGACAACTCTGTCCTCAATTTTCACCTGAGAAATATACTCCAGACATAGCCTAACTGTGCTGCGTCATTTTGCTATTTACATACCAATGCAGCCTAAAAGATTTTTGGCATGGCGATTTCTCTTCTATCCTCTGAGGCTCTGATAATTCATAAATATAAATGGATATCTTCCAGAATAATTAGGTACAGAGTGTAGAAAATTCATATTCAAACATTTTTCTTTTTCAGGACGTGGATTTTCTGGGAGAGTCTTTTTCCCCCAGTAAAAACTCTATTGATTGTTCACTGAATGAAATAGTATACAATGGTGTTTATTGTGTTTTGTTTCTGAGGAAGGTGATGTAAAAACATTTGAGAAGAAGATAGAGACAAAAGGTGAACATAACAGCCTAAGGGTTTTTAATTGGGGTGAGGAGTCTTTATTATTTTCTAAAATTTGGGACAAACCATCCAATTTCTTTCCCATTATTCAAAGTTTATCATACATTAGAAACAGGGCATTAGAGAAAACAGAATCTCCTGAATGGAATATTTGTTTTATCTGAAGATAGAAAAAAGAAAGTGAGTGGAGGCTGAACACAAGGAAAGGTGGTGAAGGAAGAAAACTACCGTTAACTGCACCCCCTCTTGAAAGGTACTGCGGTAGAAACTTTTACACACACTGCCTTGTGGAACCTTCGCTTCAATGCTCATCTCACATATGAGGAAAAGGAAGCACACACAAGCTCAGTAATTTGACCACAGTCACAGAGACAGTCAGCATTTGAATCTTAATCAGTCTCAGCCAGGATCCAGTGCTCCCAAGTCAGCACACGGTCTCCCATGCAAAAGTATCCTTTTAATTTTTGCTTACTTTATAATATTAAGAAGCATATCATACATGCAAAAAGCCATGTTACGTCTATATGCAATTTATAATATAATAAAACCAATACCTGTGTACCCACCTATCTTGATGGAATTTTACCCAAATATTGGAAGCTCCCTTTGTCCCATCCCCGATTTTGTCCCCCTCCCTCCCTCCATCCCCAGAGGTACTGAATTTTTTGTTAATTATTCTCTTATTTTCCTTTACATTTTACCACACACCACTGGAAGGACCCTTTTTAATTCTCAGGTATCAGGCCCCCTGGGTGAAATTGGAATGACAAAAGCAATAGGTAAAGGTCTGTTTTTAAATAGAAAGGAAAACAAGATCAGAACATAAAGGTTTTTGTTTTGTATTGTCCTTAAAAAAAAAAAAAAAATGTTAGGAGACTAGTGAAAAAGTCAAGAGTACCCAGTGGCACACGTACGCAGAAATTTAGAGGGGCCAAACATGAAGTTTTAGACAAATGAGAGGGTGGCTTTGGCAAATGCTCTTCCCTCACCTATTTTCCCACCTCCCTCCCTCGCTCCCTCCTCTTTGAGGTCCATACTGAGCCCTTCCTATGGGCTGGATACAGGAAGGGTGGCCACGCATCCCAGTTTGCCTGAGAATATTAATTTATGCCTGTTGTCGTGTAACTGTAAAAACATTCCTTTACTGTCGAAACTGGGCTGACTTAGATGATGTCACCCTCAGCACTGGCAATCAATCAGCGAATAAGACAGGTTCTTTTCTCTCCTGGAGCTTAGCACCTAGTTCCCCTAATTCTCGTTATTTCTTTTCGTTGGCTCTCCTAGACCACAAGCTGGGATATCGATACTCGCGGCTCATCTGACCATGAGGGTCTTTATTTCACTTTCTCTAATATAATGTGTGGGAAAACTCTCTTATCCTTGATATTTTAGCAAAGATAGGCTCTAAATCCCCAGTTAAGCTGCTTCAGAAAAGCAGAGAAGAAAGATGACATCTACCCAAGACATCTAAGTATGGAGTGCTTACACAGTGGAGGGCACTGACTGCTCAGTCAGGAGCCAGGAAGACACCAGTGATTCATCACCAGTGGAGAAAGAAACACTTGCTCTTATTCAGCTGCAGATTAGCATACAGAACCCCACCCAAACTTGTTAGCTGTCCTCAACAGGTGTTTTCCAACCTTCTGAGGAAGGCAAGAGGCATTCCCATACAGCAGTGGCACGGAGTTTGAGGGAAATGGCAATCAAGAAGATTGGAGAGCAGATATGAATAATACAGACACAAATGACTACAAACAGAAATGAATGGCTCTGAAATGAATTTAAAAAGAAAACAATTTAGAAAAGTCCATTTTCTAAAGTGGATAAAATATTTGAACAGTCACTTCACCAAAAAAGGATATCTAATGGTTAATAAGTTTATGAAAAGGTATCCAATATCATTAGCCATTAGGGAAAGATAAATCAAAACCTCAGTGAGATACACTATCAACCACCAGTGCATACCAGAATGGTTAAAATTAAGAGGACTGCCAAGCAACCGGAACTCTACACTGCTGGTGGGAGTGTAAATTGGTACAATCACTTTGGAAAATAGTTTGGAAGTATTTACTAAGCTAAGCATATGTTTGCCCTGTGTCCAAGCAATTCAAATTCTGAGTATACTCAACAGAAATGAGTACACATTTATGTTCACCAAAAGACACATATAAGAATGTTCATAGGACCTTTCTTCATAATATCGAAAAACTGGAAACAACGGAAATGTCCAGTGATAATAGAATAGATAAAATAAACTATGACACAGTTGTGTCATAGTTTATATTTAACATCAATACTACTGGTATGAAAAATATGGATGACTCTCGTAGACATAATATTGAGTGAAAGGAGCCAGACACATACCGCATGATTCCAATGATATGAAAATAAAAAACAGTAAAATTAATTCATGGTGAATAGAGGTCAGAATAGCCGTTGTTTTCATGATGGGTGAGGGGATGGGGTGGTGCACAAGAAATGGGTGATAGCAAAGTTCCATATTTTTATCTGGATGGTGGTTACATGAGTGTACACATATGTAAAAAAAAATTGAGTTACACACTTAATAGTTTTATTCTCTGCTCTGTGTAAGCCACAGCACAATTAGAAAGAAAAGGAAGGGAGAGAAGAAAGGAAAGGAAGAGAGAGAAGGGAAAGAAGGGGAAGAGAGAAGAAGACCAGAGCTAGTATATTATGCCACTGCTGTAGAAACTATTATTTAAGATGGAAGCACCAAAGAACCCATGGTAATTTCTATAATAATATTTTCTGCTTTGTTACCAAGTCCCTAAAACCCAGCATTGCCAAACATTAGAACATTTCTTCTTTATTAGGTCTGATCATAACATAGTTTTCTTCATAGGTGCATCTCACAAATGATTCCTCTTAATGCTATTTGTACTTGAACAATAACAGACTTCATGGATAAAATTAATCAACTGTTTATCTAGAGCTAGGGATTATTTTTAATTAAAATCAATTACAGACATAAGAAAATAACAATTTATTCAAAGGTTTACTAAAAAAAATGTATGTTCTGCCCTAAGAGTGAACACTTAAATTTTCTTCATAGCTATTATGAAATAAAGTAAATTTTAATATTAATGACAAGTTATAGCACCTGAAAAAAGCCGAAATATCACAGAAACTTCTCATTATAGGAGTCAGACTAGGAAATTATGCAAAAATATAAAAAGTGATAAAAATATGCTTTAATATATATATTCATAAAAGTAAATATTAAAAAAGGCTCAAACATCTCACACACAAAAATATCCAGCTAACATATGTTGCATAATTTATTTCAAATTCTTGCTCAAGAAAGAAAATTCACACTTCAAGTCTGAAACAGAAGTAAATAATTACTATTTTTCTAAAATATGATTTAAGGAAACAAACTGAAAAATATAGATCACTAGTTTTACCAGAATGACATGAATTTTGAAGCAATTGATTGGTTTATTTCACAGTGTATTTTTGAAAGAATAAATTAATTTTAGCAAAATGTGGAACACTACTGTGGTTGGTAAAAAAATGTTAAATTGGACATAGAGAATTGAATTTTGTGGAAAAAAAAAGAAGTTCCACTCACCATAAATAAAAAGTTTACTACCAATAAATGCTCTCTGCCTGCTTTAATTTGACTCCTGAGCTCTTACAAATCACTAAAAAACTCACACACGACAATATTGAAAAGGACATAGGACATTCCACAAAAGAAAAAATACAAATAAATAGCCAGTAAGCATATGAGGCAATTTCTACTTCCCTAGTAATCAAACAAACACAAATCACACAGCAAAAGCAATTTTTAACCTAAAATATTGGGAGAAATTTAAAAAATTATAACAATTACAGATGAAACTATGAAGGAAGATTTAGAGAAAGGAATTTTAATTCCAAGTGCAACTTCAGTACTCAGCTGAGGATAAATAAGTACACAGAAATGCAAACTAAACTCTCACAATTTAGAAATTGGTGAAATTGATACCAACTTTATGCCAGTATTTATTTCTTTGCTTAGGTATTGTCTTTTTAAAAGTTAAATACTAAATATATTCAGCTATCATAATGAAGAATTCAATTTTTAAATAATGAATAAAACTTTAAAAAGTACTGATTTTTCTCTTACATAGTCTCTTTTATGGTATAAAACTAGTATTTTTACAGGATAGCTATAACCCAAATATTATTTTTTATATGGTGGCATCTTACTCTAATTGCCAGGAGAGTGCATAAAAAGAAATGACCTGAGAAATAAACTTGCCAATCTGAACCTATAAAGTGAAAAGTGTAATTCAGAAAGCCATATATCAGGTGGTATCTTTCTCTGCACCCTGATGGTTCGTTCCAGAAATTACTCTTCTACTCTAGAATTAAAATACATTTTCCCCTTTTAAGAGGCTTCTGCTTTAAATGATGCTATTTCATACACATAAAACATATTCAAGATATTTTTAAACCATAAAAACCTTTGCTCTTAAATTGCAAATAATAGAGCTAGAAGAAAGCAATTCAATTAAATATTTGCCAACAATTCATGAAGAATGATTAGGTCCTCGCTGGGGATGGAGGGAAAGATCAGGATGGAAACGTGGATCAAATCTCCCCTCCCTCCCTCACACTTAAGTGCAATGCATACATTCTGTGCTCTTGCATTAGCCCCAAGATAGTTCAGGACCCAGATATATTTGGAGGCACAAAGATGGAGAGAGTGAGAATATCCATAAAGTGTTTTTCAGACTTCTGAGGAAGTTTTTCAGCACACATAGAAAACATCCACGTGATTTTCTCCTCTACCAATGTGACAGCAGGGGCTTCAATTTAGAAAAAGCAGTCGTAGTGAAGTCAGGCTCATGGTGGGACGACTTTATAACTTATCATTCAGACAAGGATCTTTTCAGAGTGAAAATGGGTGCTAGTAATAATTATGCTGGGACAATAGGCATAAGTTGAAACACATGGCCCTCCCACTGGTGCCCAGTCAGTGCATGACACTCCAACACCTCAATAAACATTTCAAGAGTGTCAGAGGAGGGAGGGTGCTTGTAGGGTCAGATGTGAGTATAAAGGAAGGTACAGTCAGTCACCCAGCCCCCTCTTTCAGGGAAGTGGAACCTCTTTCAAGTCTCCTGCACATGAAAGGCAGGTTTATCTTCCTCAGCCTCTTTTTTCTTCCTCCCTTCTCCTTGTATTTATATCAAAATGTTTCTTTCCATTTAGAGTTCAAAGCATTTTGCAATTGCAATGATCATTATTAATCTCACTGTTTGTGAATAGCTTTACATGTTTTTTAAATCCCTACAACTTCATGTTGCCATTTTATTAATTTGTACATCAATTCCTAGATTGCATTGTATTGGTCCCCTGCGGGATTGCCTTAAGTAAATTATGTTCCAAGTCAATATTATGGGCTATAAGACCCATCCTCAAGAAAATTGTTGTTTAGTCTACATTAAGAAATTGTCAATAACACTGTTCCTGAACTCACAGAGTTCAATCTTTATAAGGATGCCCCAGAGAGAATTCTGATTTTAATACAAAGAAGTGTTGTAATTCTCCTGATGGGTCTGTGTTTATCTTAGGGATGGAACTGTGTAATTTAGACCAATTTTTTGTTTTACAGAGAGTGTTAGAAAACTTTGCACCAAATTTGAGACGCTGTCGTACTAGTGGTTAGGTCATTATGATCAGCAGCTTTGCCCTTATTTCTTATTAAGTTGGGTCCAACTTTTATTTCTTAGTAACTTGGGTCCCACCTTTGTTTTTTCTTTGTTTTGTTTTCTTTTTACTTTATTTGTAAATCATGTTACTTTGTCATATTTTATGTTTCCTGGTATGTCCTCTGAAATCCTTACTCTATTAAGATACAATTATAAGAATAGGAAGAAAACGAAAGAGAGGAAGACAAAGTAGAGGTATTGTCTCCACATTCTATTTTTACTTTAATCAATGTCAAAATCAACCCTGTCTCAACTCTGTCTCCTCTAAAGAAGAGGGCTCACGGTCCTGCAAGAGACTTCTAGAGGGCCAGTGGGTCACAGAGGAATCTCTGCAGCCTTGTTTCGGGTCAGAGTTTAAACTCATGCTACCTCCCATTCTAAAAATGTTGACACTAACTACCAACCATCAGCAGGAAGTGCCCTGCAAGTTGCCTCCTCCTAGAGGTGCTGTGCTGAGCTGAGCTGAGCTACACCCTTGCTCTCACCTGGTGTCCCCATGGCCATCATTGCACATGTTCAGGAAGACTTGCCTTGTTAGAAATGTAGCTTATGAACAAGGAAGCATTTTTTTTTTCTTTGTGCAAGGCTGACTGGCCACACATAGGGATGAAAACCACAATCACGGCCTCCCTAACCCCATGTACTAATCACACAAACTCACCAGCCCAGACAGTCATCAACTATCCGGCTCTAAGCAGTGTATTCGCTGGTTGGAACACGTAGGAGATTGAATATGAAAAACTGCAGGAGGAAGTTATCTGTAGCAAACTTGCCAAATATGAACAATAGATGTGGAAATAAAGAAGTGATCAGAGGAAAAATATGTGTGGCAAACCATATAATACATTCATATCAGAGCCTTGTTAGAAATCCATTCATGCTAGAACTTTACATTTGTTGTATTTTGTGGTTTTTTTTTAGGATATAAAGCCCAGCCTTCCAAAATTATTCTTATTATTCCAGTCTGCATAAATTTCATTTACATATTTACATATATAAAAGGATCAACACTTTATACATCTGCTATATTTGATTCTGTAGTAAATGATTACTTACGCAAAGAGTAAGTTTGGGACATAAGTTAAAATATAAAAATTATATACATAAAATAAAGAAATGACATTTAAACTCAAAGAACCTAGGCTTGACCCCGGTTCTGCCAATGGCAACTAGCTGAATGCCCTTGGTAAGAGCCTTTTGAGATTTCTGTATCCTAATCCCTATTGGGCTAGATCCGTGGTTCTCAAACTTTAATGACTTTAATAAGAGGTTGATTAAAATGTGGACTCCTAGGCCCTAATCCAAACCTACCAAATTTGAATTTCTGGAGGTGGGGGACAGGAACCTGATTTTTCTTTTCCAGGTGATTTTGATATGGATATTTAAGCAACATATTTTGTGAAATACTAGACTACACTTCTTCACATACTTAAAAACCCATAAAATTCTGGTTCCATGATTATGTCAAATTGAATTTTCAACATCCTTTCCCACAAAAGCTACCTAAATAGTCCAACTGCCCTCTTGATTTCTTTCGGCCTTTCATGGACATGAGATGGTGATGTAAGAAAATGATTGCAGGATTTCCTATTAGCCCTACCTGGATATCAATAATTCTGTATTAAGCAGATTACCTAATAGCAATATAGTTATGATGCCTTAATTATAATTTTCTTTTGCAATTTGGCTAACTCAAGGACAGTAATTCACTAGGTCATATTATTGTTAATAATACCTTTTTTATAATTACAAGTACACAGATTATCAAAGGTCTTCTGCTGGCTTCAGCATACCAGTAATATGGAAACCATTTTTAAATATTTAGCTTTGCATTCTGACATAAATATTAAAAATAAAATCCAAATTATTACAAAAATAGGACACAAAGTTACATTTCTAACAGAAATACACTTATATTTCTAACACATTTTTTCACAGTATAAATAGTAATACATAGGAAGATTGACTTCTTAAAAGCCCACTTTACCTAGAAAGCAATAGAGTAGTCACAAAATTTGGGGGATACTGAAGGAACAAAAATTTAATGCTTATGCCAAAAATTCTACTTCAAATCCCAGATGTTTCAAAACCAGTCAAGGATGCTACTGATAGCTGGTTTGATTCTCCACAGAACCCGATAGAAAATTCTGCATCTCCTAACATGCTTTCATAACACATCAGAGAATTTGCGTCCTTTACCAAAAGAAGACAAAATAAAATCATGTTCCCCATGGAGTTTCACCCTTTGCATCACAAACACAAAGTCCTCAAGGATGCTACTCCGTGTCAAATACTATGTCCTAGGTGTGGCCAGCAATTAGGCCCTGCAATTTTGATGACACTGACTGCACATGTACTGTCAACATGCCTTTTTGCAACGACCATGGCTTACCTCCCCAGTCTAAGGCTAATAGGCACTCAGGAGCTTGCCCCACCCTGGCGGCTACACGTCATTATGTTTAGAGCTAGACAGGAAATCACTGCAGCCAAAGAGGACTGCTCATTGCTTTCTGGTGGATGGCTTCCGTGTCCCTCAGTGATGTTTCCTTCTAAAAATGAATGCACACCTACCTTCAGCTGGTGCCTCACAGTACAGTAGTTAAAAGCACTGCTTTGGCTGTACTGCTGTAACCGGATTATGGAGGCACTGTAACCACCCACACCCTCTCAGGATATTGCAGTCTGGGACCACTACACTTCCAACCACCTGGGGGATTTCTGGCCCACAGGAGCCCACACTGCCAGAGGCAGGAAGTGCCAGAGAAACAGTGCCCAGCAGCAGCAGCACTCAACCAGTGCCTGGCAGAACTTGGAGTTCTAATACCCCAATTACCTCTCCCCCAGGGATGATATAGCTCTGACTTCTACAGTAACCTTTGGAATTTCCCAAGGGGATTAACCTCCGTTTACCAACAGTGGAGCTGAACATGGTAATTCCCCCTTTATTGGCTGGCTTCCCTTTCCCACTCACTACATCACCCCCTTCATCACTCATGTATTTCCTGAATTCTAGCTGTACTTGAATACTTGTCATAGAGTCTGCTTCTGGGAGAACCCATTCTAAGAGCCCATTGCCTAAGGAATCTTCCCTCAGTAACACTACCTTTCGCTGAATATGGTTTTTAACATTTAGGATTGGCTGGCATGTAAATGTTGGGGGTAACATTTGTCTTTCAATTTTTTTCAATCCCCTCAATAGCAAGTTGGAATCTCTACACAAATAGAATATAAAATCTGGAAAGAGATCAATAAGGATCACTTCATCCTTCCACTGGTTTATTTTTCATATTTAAGGGAACTGAAGTCCAAAGAGATGAAATGATTTACCTAAAGTAATCCAACCAGCCAATGGCCGAACCAGGAGCAGAATTTAGGTATTTTGGCCACAAGCTCAGGATTGGAGACACTATGCCTCAAACCTGTAAAGACAGTAGTACGCTATTTTACTAAGTCAAAATATACATTATGAATACATAGACGCCAAACCTAGAAATTTTCTAAATGTTTGTTTTTTCCTGAATTTTTGTCATTAGTAAGGTCTTCTAGGCTACAAATAGGAATGTCTTCAAACATCTGTGTTTTAGTTTTATGATCCTATGCTGAATTAGTAAAAAGATGATTAAGCATAAAGTCACAGATGTATGCATTTAAAGAGAGTCCTCAAAACAGCACTTATATGATTTACTCTTCGTGTTATATGTCTAAATTAAATGCATAACTCTTGCAGTTTTCTTATTTTCCCTATTGCAATTGTTCAAGATGTACAAGGTTTATATTCAGAGGGATTTAGAAACTCTACCTTTGCCAATCTACTTTGTGACTTTGATGGCTCTCTACTTTTCACCAAGGGACACACCCACTGAAAAGGGTGGACATAACTACTTATCATTAGAACCAATTCAATTTATGTATTAGACATTATTGTACTTACACCTTGACCAACTTTCCTGGAAAAATGATAAACTCTAGTATGTGATTCAGAGAACTTAGTCAAGAACAAATCTTATGAAAGAAGACCAAGTTCACTCCTACTATAAATGTGGAATCTAAGCCCCAGCAAAGTCAAGTTTTACCGAATTAACATAGCTAATGAAGTTTACTGAATTAACATAGCTAATGAGTAGACATCCAAGTCTTCAGATTTCTGGCTTAGTTCTTTCTCCAAATTGTTACTAATCTTCTTTTTTGAATTCATCTAAATGATTGGTACAAACATCCCAAAAGTTGTGATAGAAACAGCTACATCACTTGATCACTCTCCATTGTGCTAATAAACCATCAGACACACTTAAGGGGCTCTGATCCACCAACAAGCTTTGATGCCTCAGGGAACTTGCACGCAGCCACTCTGGGTGCCTGTCCCAGGCCCACGTCCTGGCTTTGGGGTCCAGAAACACTTAAGAGTTCAATAACAGATCTTCTCAAATCACAAGTTCCCAAAGGAAATCATTCTATGAATATTTTAAATTGTTCAATATTTGAATATCCTAAATACATTGTGTTTAATGCTACTTAAAAACAAAACATGAAAATAAAACCTGAAGTTGCGTGTTAGGACCTGAACATGAGCAGCTCTTATAGGAAACATGTTTGGTGGGGTAACAATTTCTGGGGTTTTGCTCCTTTGAAGTTGTACAAGTCAGGACAGTGTCTTTGGTTATCAAACTCGAACCACTGAAATGCCCTAGAGACAACTGTCTTTCAAAAGAGCATTAAAGTAGGCAAGAGTCAAGCTTCAGGACTCAACAGCCGGCCATTTGTTACCAACAAAATTCCATCATTTCTACATATAGAATTTTCTTAGAAGTGTTATGTTAAAAATTTTAATATGTATAACAATGTCATCTTTAACTAGAATGTGAAGATCAATATCTCACTCAACTAATCAAATACTTTACAATTTCCTCTTCTACTTCAATATTTTACTCCATGAATTGTACCCATGTTAAATTTAAAAAAGGGAAAGAAGAAAGGACATTGCATAAACTAGTAAAGCTACAAAACATGTTTGCTCTCTTTCTAGCTACTCCACTGGGATATTTGTGGTACAAGAGTGGAAGGAGCATTGGCTAAAATTCTGGAGTACTGGGATAGAGTCCTGACTCTCATTAAACAACGTCATGCCTCCATGGCTTACTCTGCAGAATAGAGACAACCAAACTAAACTACCTCTCCCTCCCCTGAGGAGGAAATATGGACATGTCCAATCAGCTGAAGCAATCCCCACAGGCATTTAGGTGGCGGAAGATGGAGATGAGTGCGGAAGAACTCAGACAAGGAGGAGACCATACAGGGTAGCAGCAACAGGAGCCACAGAACCCTCCACTTGGACCCCCTCGCTTTGCACAGAGACATGGATGGGAGTGCTCCATAGTAGCTTCTGACCAGAATTCCAGAGATGGGGAGCAACTGACAGAGCAGAGATTAGGATGGAGAAAAGACAGGGGAAAGTGAATACCGCCACATATCCACTCACTTCCAAAAAGACCATAGGAAAAGAGAAAAGAATTTACGAGGCTTCCAGAAAAGAGGTGCTGAGAGCCAAGGGATGAATCCAGGGGAGATGGCGCTTACTCTGTCTAAGGCCTCACAGTTCTCACCACACTTTCACACATTGTTTCAAAGGAGCCTCTCAACTGCCTGGTTGGGCACCAGCCAGATTGGTCTCATCCCCATTTTATTGATAAATAAATACCCTGAGGCGCGAAGAGCTTAGATGATTTGGCCAACGTCACCTAACAACTGAGAAATCTACAATTAAAACCCAAACCTTCCTTCTTATTTCTACATCAGTGGGGTTTTGTTTTGTTTTGTTTTGTTTTTTTCTTTTCCACCATCACGGGTCACTGGTAAATGGTGAGAATTTTATACATTGAATTTTAAGTGAAATATCCTTATTTTATACATATAGTAGAATATACTCACAGTAATTCACATTTCTAAGAGCATGACATATAATCTAAATATCAGATCAACAGACACTTCTTAAAAGATAAAATTTATTTTAAAAAACCAGCAATAAGGACTAGGACTTTTGAGCAACCCAGTGTGTTTTTGGATGAGCCTCAATGCTCTTTGTCAGTCAGGGATCCTGTCAGTGATGACCCACTGACCACAGAAGACATTGTCTTTCAATTTTAAAGATCTGTAAAGTATTAACAGCCCCTAGTAAATTTGCTGACTGCTTTGGCATTTATTCTGAAAAAATTATAGACTTTTGGGATTTAGAACTGAAGCAAAAGTGATGAAGTTAACTGTTTGCCACATGCTTTGCTTTTCATTTAAAGACTAAGAAAGTTATCTCTCACATACGGAGGAATGTCAAAAACATGGAATCCACTCAGCTCACAAAATCTTGAGTGTGCTTTTTATTAGGAAGAGATCACAAGCAACCATGTGGATGAAGAAGGACTATATAAATGGATACAGAGGACTATATATGTCAATATACCAAGAACAGGAGAAAATATATAAGGGGTGAGCCACTAAAATCCCAGAATGAAAAGAGAAATGAAACAATTGAACCAATAATATCCAAATGCAATTAGAGAACTGGAAACATTTGGCAGCAAATTTATCCTCCTTATCTTTTAAGTACAAGTGTTTAACACAGTGCATAGAAGAATTTATTGCTCCTTCTTTCTGTTTCAATAGCAATTTGCTTATATCTCTATGAGAGTACTTTAACTCAATCTATCTCCATTTTTCACTAACACTAGCTCAGACCTGACCTAATTCAACTCCCCTACACAATTCTGAGTGGTCTTTTACCCTTCTGCAGTACAAAGACTCAAACATAAAATATAATGAAAAGAGCATCCCCTTAGATTTAGATGTTGTCAGCCAGAATCACCAACAGGAAACAGATGGCATATACCAGAGTGTTTAAGGAACCGACTACTGTTTACAAGATGTGGGCAAATGAGGGAAAATCAATAAAGAATGGTAGTAGAGCAGCCTAGGGCCCCCACCAGCAGAAAACCATTACTACCCTGGACGGAGAGGCAAGGAGAGTGAGTACGTGCTGGAACTGGCAAAATCTGAGCTGTAGAAGAGGTTCACGCATCAGAGTCTGGCTTTCAATGGAGTAACAAAACCACTACCACACTTTAGCATTATCTCCTGCTCCTGCCCTCTCCTCTAATGCCTCCATTGGCTGAACCTAATTAGAAGCCAGAGGGCAAGAGAGCGGGGTTCTTGCATTCTGTAAACAGAGCTCCCACAGCAAAAAAAGGGTGGAGAGTGGATCTAGAAGGGCAAAAGAGAATATTCAGAGACTGAGGCTTAACACAGAGATGTTCACTGCAGCATTATTTATAATAATGGAAAATGAGGAAGAACCTAAATGTCCAGCAATGAGTAAGAAAATTATTTTATATATCTTAATTGAAATGAGAAAATGTTTATGGTATAATATTAAGTGAAACAGGAAACAAAGGGCATCTAAATTGCTGCCTTTGTAATTTCATCTTTAGTGCTAAGTTACATGAAAACATACACAGAATGTTAATGGTGTCACCCATAGATGGTGAGATTATTTATTAATATAACTATATGGCAAATCTGCCAAAGTAGCCAAGGGGAATGTAAACCACATCAATAAATAAAATTAGAGCCTCAGAGTCACTCAGTTTTCCTGGGTCTCTCCCATATATACAGGATGGTTACATGCTATTAAACTTTAATTCATTTTTCTCTGTTAAAAAAAAAATATTAGAGCCTCAATCATAAAAGAACAGTCCCCTGCAAGGTTCATTGCTCTGATCACTTCCATAGAACTGGACATGACATTTAAAAAGTGGTATCAACCAATCAAACTTCTTCAAAGAAGATAAAGTGATACTTTGGGGCCTAGAATACAACTCAGGCAAAGAACATGAGAATAAACTGGGTTCATTTCTCTATTACTTTCCATAGTTCACGTTATACTTTCTCATTTCCCTCCAGCAGGTCTTTAAACACGGTATATATATATATATATATATATCTGTATTATGACCCTTCTAACCACTAAAGAGATTATGCCTCCCTCATCCTAACTGGTCATTAAAAATAAAAACAATTCTAAACCCTAAAACAAAATTTTACTATCTTGAAATAACATAAAACTTCCAGGCTTATTCCGGAATTTTTTCTCTCCCTCATTCCTGCTTTGCTGAAATTGTAAACGCATGTTTAATTTACCAAGTAGGTAATCTAGCACTAGTATGTAGATAAGTGTAAAGTACTTAGTGCTAGAATGTATGTCTGTGTATATATGTACATATCTATAGAAACAGATATATGTAAATATAACCATCAATTTAGAGACTTTATATACACATAACTGGATCACAGGCATACACACACACACACACACACACACACACACACACACACACTGTCAAGTGTTCTTTGGAATTCTTTTTCCAGTAAGTGTTGAAAGCTGTCAAGAATTATCAATCCTCTGTGCCCTGTGAGGTTTAACTTCCTGTATCTCTCAGCCTCTGTCTTGGACACATTTGAATATTTTCTCTTCTTCCTTGGTATAACAGTAAGGATGGAAACTTCATTATTTTAACAGTGAATAGTGCAGCTCCTACAGAAAACAGGCTAGTGAGACTCAGTTTCCCAGCAATAGAGCTTGAACTGGTTTGCCAGCCCATACCGCAAGGCCTCACATATAGCAGGTATCCATAAAAAAGTTTAACAAATGAATTAAACTAGAGCAGTTTCATGCTCATATTTACTTATCTTCCAGAGTGTGATAGACAGTCACTGAAGAGTCACATATCAAGACTGCTTTTGAGAGGTAACATTTGCTCAGTTACTTGAGTCAAAAATGAAAGAAGCAAACCTCATGCTTCAATTACCATTATTCTCAATAATTTTTTTAAAATTAGAGAAAGTCTATAATAAGCAGAACTGAGCAGAGTGTGGTTTAAGATAAAGTAGCAAATTTCTAGTTGTACTCTGGAAATTGAGCAGCACTGATGACTATAATAATGTATACTTTAAAATAACTACAGTAAGTCTAAATACCAGAGCATATACATTTTTAGGTTAGTATAATGGCAGCAGAAATTAAGTCTCTTCTATGATGTACTGTGAGTTCGTTCTGTGTATATAAATACTCATAGAAATTAATGAGCATTCTTAAATGTAATATTTAAATCCCTCAAACACATAAAAGTCTAAATAAAATACAATTTTGAGAGATATGGGCACTAAAGACAAACTTACTAGCTCCCATAAAGACAAAGATTATTTAAAGAATTTTCATAATCCTTTTACATCTAACTCTCTAGATCAGGGGTGTCCAAACTTTTTTCAACGTTTTTTACCAAGGGCCATATGCGGTAAAATACACAAACAGCTGGGCCACTCACTCGAGGTGAAGTACGTATTGCCTCACCTGGTTTATTTAAATAAACTAAATATATTTTTGGAATTTGCTGCGGGCCAATTAACAATGGATTGCGGGCCGCAGTTGGCCCGCGGGCCGCAGTTTGGACACCCTGCTCTAGATCCATGTCTTTCAAACCAACAGTATCTCCTATAAATTTGGAGTTTTGGTCACCAGCACTTTCTTTCCTGTTTTAGGGCTGTGATTAATCTTTACGCAGAGTGAAAAACCCTACGCATTTTTCTCCTTAGATTCCTTTACATATTCTGTGAATCATCCCAGTAGCAGGTCGTATGTCTGTGGCTTTTAGAGTACATTGGAAATCAGCTCTGACACGTTTAGTTAACACTTCATGGACTGAGTCATTGATTCTCAGCAGAAATATCTCAAGTCAAGGGTTCCCAGGAAAGCAAGGTGCCCCATGGACTTCCCAATGCACATGAATTCTTTATTCTTATATGTTCTCCTTCTCTACAATGGGACAAAGTAGGGTGCAGATAATCAAAAGGAGTAATGCTTCCTTCCTGGCTCTGGAAAGGGTTATGGCTCTGAGAGTAAATGGATACTACATTTATTGGATGTGTCTATTCTTTAGCTAGCTAACTCCCATTCACATACACACACCCTCTACCAACATTCAATGAGCTTCAGTTTTCTCATGGTGCAGTGAAAATATTATGAGCCTTGGAGTCAGAAAGACCTGGGTTCAAATACTTCTCTGTCATTTACTAAGAATAAATGAGGCACACCGAATATGAAAGCAACTGTCACACATTAGGTATTTGATAATTGTGCCCTTTGTCCTATTTATTCTTGACAAAAGTTTCTTATGTTTACTTAAGTTATAAGAGAGGTTGGGGATTATATGGCTGAAAAGAATTCTCCTCCTCCATTACCCTATGCCATGCCCATTTTCCTCAGAAAACATGCCCAAACCCAACTAACTGGCTGTCACTTTTGCTGTTTGTTGATCAGTTATTGAGTGGCATAAAGATAAAAATTGGTGCCCCTCTTTGTTTAACAACTGCTGGCTTTGTAAATGTGTGGAATCATAACCAGGGTGTGATTACACACACGCAGAAGCAGCCAGGAATCCTGTAGCGAGCAAGGAAGTTGATGCAAAAATTCCCAAGGAGCTTCTTTGTAGGAAGAAAGTAGGTGATGATGGAGACGAAGACTCCCTACATCTTCAATAGTTATCACCTAGACCTAGCACTGGTTGTTCCCTTATGGGTGTAAAAAAGCTGTTGATAAAAGTGAACTCAACAGGGAAGGGTACTATTAAATGCCAACAAAAAACTGGTTACAGAGACTTCTTGGTCAAATGACTTGACACTTCTTACAGGGTGAGATTAGGACAATCACAAAGTACAAACTGGTAAAAAGAAAGTCAAAATTTTGAGCAAATGCCAGACATTCAGTAGTACTTACTTTGCTTTTCTCTTGAAGAAAATCCAAAACCTAGTTTTAGACTAGCTTGTTTAAACATGTCTACTGACTCATTCGGGGAATATCAAGGCTCTTGTTTCAATCCAAAGTATGCTCCAATGAAGAACTCCTGATCGATAATCGAGTCTATTCCAGACAAAATTGTTTTGGGTAGCCAATACTGAAAGAGAATAGTTTTATAATCCCACCTTGGAGCAACTATACTTTCTTGTTTTGTAGATAATAAGCACCGCTGAGTTCATGGGAGCTAACCAGTGGAGAAGCAAGCCAACTTTTGCAAGGCAGTAGAGCCAAGAATGGCTGGCAAGGCCTGGGGGAACCTCCACTGCTCAGGCTTGAAAAGGGCCGGTTCTTAGATTTGCACATGGCACTCGTGATAAAAGGAGACATTGTATTTCAACATGAATGTCAACAGTTTGCTTTGACTGTCATATCTTTCTCAAATACCAGATGTAAAAACAATCAAGCTGTGCTTTCATTGGATATTTATGAATCCATTAGTATTATCAAAACATTTAAATCATAAATAAAACTTATTACATATCAAATCACCAGCATTATTTCAAGCCCCATAAAGGGAGTTCTCGCATGGCTGCAATACGATAGACTCTATAATTATAAATGACATTTTGTTGCTATAAAATATGGCTTCTATAAGCTTTAAATTTTTTTGAAAACATGAATTAAGTTATTTTAAGGTTTGGGAAGCTGGGTTTTAGTTAGTAAGTGAAGTACTAATCATAGCAGAAACTCTGAAAGTATTCAGTATGTCATAACCAGACCGCTAGAGTATTCACCAGCTGAATAGCTAGCAACTCAATTGAGAAATCAGACAGTCTCATAGTTGTTGGTTTATGAAACTAGGGGAAGATTTCCAGGAGAAGAGTCATCAGGAAGTTCGGTGAGTCAGTTGGGCTCCTGTCAAAAGTGGATATAGGCCAAGAAAGGAGAGGTACAGTCTACAATCCATGAGAACCCAAAAGAACAGCTGACCAGAAACTAGAAAACCTAAGGTTTGGTCCTGCTTCCTCCATCTGCATTGGCTTCTCTGAACCTCATCTGTGAAATGAGGGTGTGGGCTGACTGCATGGAGCCATTATGAGCCTCACGTGGGAAGCAACATCAGCAATGGTTTATAATCCTTGAAGAGTAAGGTCAACATAAGGTGAAATGTGTATTTGTTGCCAGGGAATTGTCAATGATAAATCAGGTAGTAAATGCGAAAAATTCAAGCAGCAGGACTTCTAGAGACCTAACGTTAGAGCGGCTACAAGCGGGTCTGCTTGAGAAATTCTGATACCCCCACTTAACCCGAGCAGCAGCTATAAATTTTGAGGGCTACCCATCTGGCCACTTATCTCTGACCTTGCATTCTGCTGCCAGTGCCAAGACTGCAGGGCAGGAAGGAGGATGTACAAACGAGGCCCACCTCTTGGTTACGCTGCTTTCTGACAAAGCTTAAGCAGGAGCCCAGAACGCGGGATCTAGACCCAATACTTCTGCATATAACATACACTTTAGAATTTCTGATTTAAAATTGATTTTTCTTCAAGATTTTAATGTACTTACATTTCTATGAATTTACATGTTTTCTCTCCACTACTTAACAGAGAAATTGTCTAGTACCAAAAATATACTCGTTGTGGGAATATAAAGAAGGCAACATTAATCACAGTGATTGATGTCAATTTGCAGTGATTAATCGCAGGACTCAAGACCACCAGGTGGGTAATTCCAGCCCCAGCCATTATGAGCTCTGTGATGTTGGTTAAATTACCATACACCTCTCATTTTCCTCAAAAAGGGGATAACAATAGTACCTCTCAGGGATGCTATGAATTAATTGTACTGAGTTAATATTTGTAAAGCACTTCGAACAGTGTCTGATACACACAGTATATGTAAATAAACTGCATCTTTCCATCAAGTATTAATGGAAAACAATATTTTCACAGATATGGTGTGAGGTAATTATTATAAACCAAATGCTTCCTCTATTTTCTTATCTTATTCATAGCACATATTATTTTGCCTTTTGACTCCAATTACAAGATAAATAACTATCCAACTAGAAAGTCCAAAGAACTATCTGGAGCTTATGCTACTGCTTGTTAACTACTTTGAGAAAAAGAAGTGTATCACGCATGGTGTCTTTATGTAACTGTTGGCCAAATCTCTTATTCGAGCTGTTGATATTACCCTCACGATGCCATAACCCTAACTTCTTCTTCTTCTTCTTTTTTTAATTTTGAGGGTCAGATGCTTTTATTTATTTTGTTTTTTAAAATTTGGGGGGAATATTGGGGAACAGTGTGTTTCTCCAGGGCCCATCAACTCCAAGTCATTGTCTTTCAATCTAGTTGTGCAGGGCGCAGCTCAGCTCCAAGTCCAGTCGCCATTTTCAATCTTTAGTTGCAGGGGGTGCAGCCCACCATCCCATGCGGGAATTGAACCGGCAGCCTTGTTGTTGAGAGCTCACGTTCTAGCCAACTGAACCATCCGGCCACCCCTATAACCTTAACTTCTAATAAATGAGACACCTAGGTTCATTGGTTTGAAATGGCATACAGCAAGAATAAATACGGCCAGCAGCCAACTCTTTTCACCACAGAATATTAAGCCAAGCTTAACAGCAACCTACTTTTACTCATTTAATTTCCATCTATGGGAAACTAAAAACAAAAGGCACTTGTTAATTCCGTGTTAGCTCCGGGTTCAATCTGTACTGATGTATAACTTGTTGATGAGAGAAGCTGGAGACACTGTGAATGGATTTTGAATTCTGTCTCACTTGTGTGTTCTGGGATCTCCCAGTACTTTCTTGAAATGATTGCTTGTTATAAAGGGTCTCTATCATTGCTTCATTTCTAATGAACAGGCCAACCCAAGAGACACACAGTCTTGTAAAGACAGTACTAAGCAAGTGCTCATTCTGTAAAATGAAGACTTCTCATAAATCTGAATACACGCAGGTATTTTGATGAGGCATGTGGGTTAGCCCAATGCAACTGGGTTAAGGGAGCTATAAATGAGCTAATGAGACTCATAAACAATTAACTGGTCTTTCTGGCCAAACTCCTCACAAGTGTCAAACATTCTTACATATTTTATCTTGAAAACTCAATTTAGGACAAGATATTAAATTCACATTTCCATCCTCTCTTGGGCAAAAGGCCCAGAACTCATTTTTCTAAAGTGAATATATG
Organism: Rhinolophus sinicus; assembly: GCF_057876585.1. Classification (NCBI taxonomy): domain Eukaryota; kingdom Metazoa; phylum Chordata; class Mammalia; order Chiroptera; family Rhinolophidae; genus Rhinolophus; species Rhinolophus sinicus. The sequence continues at coordinate 48,334,457 of NC_142502.1, forward strand.
GAAAGATACCTATTGGATGTGCCAGGCAATTTGGTATGAAAATGAAGATAGTATATTTTTAAGGAAGAACACCTTGCTTGGAGAACATAGGCAATGCTGGATTCTCCTTGACAGACTCCAAAACTATTTTGACAAAGATTGAGTAGACACCAAGTTAGCCATGTATCCTAAACAGCAATCCTCTTTGGATCTTTAAATCTAAAAAACTGTCAAGAACCAGTCATTTTTAGCCTATTTTAGAGTATCAGCATCATGTTTACCTATAATTTCAGCAAAGGTTTTCAAATCAGTGTGTCACATTCCCAGACCAATCTTCCTAGGTGCCAAAACATGACAGAAGACCTTAAGTAATATAATCTCAGGCTCTGGATATTTTAAGGAACTGGAGAAAATGATGTATGCATAACCCTGAGTACACGATTCTTTTTCTTTGTTTTAAATGCCACTGTGAAAATAAAAGTTTCCATGATGTTCCTTTTGGTTCAGTATCAGATATAGTTTAAGATGATCATAACCTCAAGAAGATTTGGAGCCTCTGATGATCTCCATATCAGAGAATAAAATTTCTCATTAATTATTCAACATGAGTAAAACTTCTTCATGAGAGAAATAATTTTCGATTAAATCATCTATTTCTGCACTTAATGCATCATATGCTACTTTATTCATCTTCATCCATATGCCCCATCCTCCACTAGGCTGGAAGTTTCTTAGGATCACCTCTAATTTCATTGTTCTATTCCATAGTGACTAATACAGAATTAGTGCTCAGTGTTTGTTTGTTAAACACAAGAAACTTCTCTTTGAAATTTAGTTGGTAATAATTTCAATAAGAAGATACAGAAAGGAATTTGTGCCATAGAATAATCTATCGCTAATCCTAGAAAAATGACTCTGTAGATCCGATTGCACTGCTTTTCATGAACAGGATCTCTGGGTCTTCTATACAATAAATACAGCATAAAATGGAGATTAAGCAATTATTTGATAAAGTTTTCAAGGTAAACAGAAATACACACAACTCAAGAGTCAAATGATCTCTCCAGAAACAATTTTTAAAATAAATAAGTCACTTTTTCTGCATGAACATTCCTAAAACACAACTGATCCCTTAGGTGAACTCAAACTTTAAGACAGATCCTTCCTTATATAGCCAATTAATCTATGACAAAGGAGGCAAGAATATACAATGAAATAAAGAGAGTCTCTTCAATAAGTGGTGTTGGGGAAAATGGGCAGATACACGCAAAAACAAATGAACTACTTTCTTACACCATATAACAAAATAAACTCAAAATGGATTAAAGATGTAAATGTAAGACATGAAACTATAAAACTCCCTGAAAAAAACATCGGCTGTAAACTCTTTGACATTGTTCTTAGCAATATCTTTTTGAATATATCTCCTCTGGCAAGAGTAACAAAAGGAAAAACTAAACAAGTGGGATTACATCAAACTAAAAAGTTTTTGCAGAGCAAAGGAAACCATCAACAAAACGAAAAGACAACCTACTGAGTGGGAGAAGATATTTGTAAATGATACATCAAGTAGTGGTTAATATTCAAAATATATAAGAAACTCAAAAAGCTTAACACCAGAAAAACACAAACAACCCAATTAAAGAGAGGGCAGAGGACCTAAATAGACATTTCTCCAAAGAGGACATACAGATGGCCAACAGACGTAGAAAAAGATGCTTAGTGTCACTAATCATCAGAGAAATGAAAACTAAAACCAAAATGAGGTACCACCTCACACCTGTCAGAGTGGTTATCTTCAAAAAATCAACAAATGACAAGTGCTTGAAAGGATGTGGAGAAAATAGAACCCTTATACATTGTTGATGGGATTGTAAATTGGTGCAGCCCCTGTGGAAAACAGTATGAAAGTTCCTCAAAAAATTAAAAATAGAACTAACATATGACCAAGCAATTAATTCCATTTTGGGGTATTTATCTGAAGAAATCCAAAACACTAATTAAAAAAGATATATGCACCCTTATGTTCACTGCAGCATTATTTACAATAGCCAAGCTATGGAAGCAACACAAGTGCCCATCAACAGACAGATGGATAAAGAAGAAGTGGTACATATATAAAATGGAATATTACTCAGCCATGAAAAAGAATGAAATCTTACCATTTGTGACAATAAAGATAGACCTAGAGGGTGTTATGCTAAGTGAAATAAGTCAGAGAAAGATAAATACTGTGTTATTTCACTTATATGTGGAGTCTAAAAACAAAATAAAACAAATGGAAAAAAAAAAGACATACATTACATGTCACTTGCTAAGGGAAGCCTTAAAAAACAATAACTGTAAGACAGATATGTGGCTTTTTAAAAAAGATTTTTATTAGAATATAGCTAATATACAATATTATATTCATTTCAGGTGTACACCATAGTTATTCAACAATACCCACCTGACACTATACATAGTTATTATTATATTACTCAGTATATTCCCTCACAGATATGTGTTTTTTAATGTTCATAGTAAATGGGCATTTTGAATGAATATTAGGAGTTATAAAATAAGTTTCAATACTACTATCTTTGCTACATTGTTTAATCATGGATAACTAGTAAAGCAGATTCACTGTCTCATCCTTGCAAACAAGATTTATAATTAAAAGCTAAAGAAGAAAAAAAGAAGTGAACTCAAGCCCAGAAGTTCTAAAGGTTCCCAAAAACATTTAAGTTACTTATACCTGGACTAAGAAGTTTATGACTGAGGGCGGCCAAATGGCTCAGTTGGTTAGAGCGCGGGCTCTTAGCAACAAGGTTGCCGGTTCAATTCTTGCATGGTATGGTGGGCTGCGCCCCCTGCAACTAGATTGAAAACGGCAACTGGACTTGGAGCTGAGCTGAGCCCTCCACAACTAGATTGAAGGACAACTTGGAGCTGATGGGCCCTGAGAAACGCACTACTCCCCAATATTCCCCAATTTAAAAAAATTTTTTTTTTAAAGATTATGACTGAAAGTGTAGAAATAGAGGGTAGATAGAGTGATACAATGACAGAGATAAGTGGCAAAGAATTATCCTGTACCACACTTAGACTCCAAAATCACTCCAGGAGAAACTCCTCTAACTCCAAGGGCTTCCTAAGGCAGATGTATTCAGACTTTTCAGTCTTGGAATGCACAAAGGGCCACCCTTTAGAGACTAACATGCCCATCCAGATACTCAAAGATACTTCAAGGCTGGACAGACCCAATGACAACTTCTTCTGGACTTCTGAAGTTGACTGCACTTACAAAAAAAGTATTTATCAATGCCACCACCATTACTATGAAGACAACGGCAATTACAACTATCACTGCCCCTAACACTCCTGCTTCCAGCACTTTTCACCTGTCAAGCACCTGCTTTGGGCGAGGCTCTGTGCCAGGTGTTTTACGTTGTAATATTGAATCCTCATAGAGTCCCAGCCAGGAAGTGGGATTATTTCCATTTCACAGGTGAGGAAGCTAAGCTAACGACTGAGGCTTATCAAAACTTACCAAATAGCCGAGGCAGATTTGAAACTGAGTGTCCAGCACCACAGTCTATGTTTTTTTTCACTGCAGCGTGCTTTCAGAGCTACTATTCACTGAGCATCTGTTATCTTCCAGGCACTGTGGTAGTCATTTAAAACATACAGAAAAATATAGAAACCTCAAAAACAATGCTAAGAGGTAGGTCACAGATCATGAAACTGAAGTTTGAGCAGTAAAGAAACTTCCCCAGGAGCTGACAGCTAGTGAGTGATGGAGCTATAAAATTTAAATTCTTGGTTTAGCAGTGGTGAAACAAAATACACCTAAAATGTCAAACTCTTGCTTCTTTAGCTTTGGCATGAGCTAAATAAGAGGAATAACCCAGTATTAACCAATTTAAATGCAGCATTAGATTAAAAAAAGAAGAAGAAATAATTAAACCTGTTAAGAATTCTAAACACTAAAGCAGCCATAAAAGACTGAAAACTAAAATCAATTTTAAGTCATACTCTATAGTTCCAGAATGCTTACAAATAACATTTTAAATGATTGTTCTTTTTCTGAAGGAATTAAACAACAGTTTATCCTCACAACACTCCAATGATATAAACAAGTAGCAAGTTGTCTTCCTTTTATAAAAGGGAAAGGTCCACTCAAGTACAGAAAAACTGAAAACTAAGGGACTGCTTACAATCCCAGAGCTTGCACACCCTGAGCTTGCACACCCTGACATGGAGGTAGGTCTCTGCCCACCCAGTGAGGATGCTCTGCCCTCTGGCACTGGCTGCATTTTGTCTCCAAGGGAAAGTAGGTCTGCTGATTTCCAGAGGATGACGAGGACCTCCCACCACTTGAGTGTGGCTCTCATGCAGAGTGTACTAATGCTTGCTTCTAAGTTTGGGGTTCAATTCACTTCCAGGGTGATTTGTTTTAATTCACTGCATTGACCTTTAGCTAAGCACCCATTTCTAATCAAAATAACACTGGGTGCCTTAATTGGGGAAAATAAAAAGGAAGTACCATTTCCATCATAGAGCAGGAAATACACACATAAAATTGCTGCTCAAAAGGAGGTAGATGCAAGATACTAGCAAGAAAGAAAGAGAAACGTCCCCCTTTTATTGAGTGCTTACAGTATCCCAGTCACTTTTCTGAGCACTTGATGTGTATTAACCTGTTAATTTTTATAACAACTTATTACAGCCTTTTGTGGATTAGAAAACCGAGGCAGAAAAAGGTTCATAACTTGCCCAGGGTGACATGGCTAAGTGTCACAGTAAGTAGAACAGGGACATTGTTCCTGAAGAGCCCATACTCTGAATAAATTGTCTATAAAATAGAGTAAAATTCAAAACATAGTAAATGATAGTGTCACTAATGGCTGCTAAGGAAAGTTTGCCCATAGCTCACCATGCCCTCTCCACACACACCGGGGCCCTCTGATCTCAAGAGACTAATGGTAGACAGGAGGTGTGGCTGGCCCAGCAGGGTAACAGCTCTATTTCTATGAAAAATAACATTAACATGTTTACTGAAACCAAGGTGAAGAAAACCTTTAAGGGTGTATTTTAGGAAGACAGGCAGCCATGTTCAAATCCGTTTATGTAAAGAAAGAAAGTAACCATCATTAATTTTCAGAACATCAACACTCAAGGCCACAAATATTTGCAGAATACAGAAATCTTTCAAACATCATTGGAATGGTAAGCTCTTCTAGGAAGAAAAGCATTTTCCCCCCATCTAACCCTGTTTTTTTTCCCCATTTCTTCCATTAAACCTTGCATTAATAATGAGGATGATGATGATTGTTTTTACATTTACTGAGTTTCTACTTTTTGCCCAGAAGTGTGATAAAAGTTTTACATTTTATAACATAAACACTCATTTGATATTCACGACAGCCCTGCAGAGTCAGTATTACTATTTCCTCCATTTTCCAAATGAAGAAACGGAGACTCAGAAAGGTAAAGAAACTTGTCAAAGGTCACATAGCCATTTCATTTTTTTAAAACCTAAAAGCTCATAATATTAACCGTATATGCCCAGCAAATGCATGTAGCCACCTGACTGTCCCACTCTTATGTAGAGACAAAGGCCACAGTGAGTGCTGCACATTCTGCCCGAGTTCTACCACTTCCAAGTCCTGGACAGGGTCAGATGGCTCAAGAGAGCCACACTGGCCAAAGACTGACCAATCTGAGTGCACTTTGACCACTCTCTTTAGACTAGAAACAGGTATACTCTCTCAGAAGTAGATAAAATATTTTAAAAGACAATCTAACTAGAAAAACATCACAAAGACAGACCAGTATGTTTAGTTTTCAGAACATTTGTCAGTACAAAGTTCATCATAGTTCTGAAGGGAAGCATAGAGGGCTCCAAGACTGAACTAAAATACAAGAGGCTAAAGGAGAGAAGCAAAAGTTCCTGTTTTAAATTTTAGTTTAAAATGTATTTGCATTTGAATAAATGATCCATAGGTATGAATGATTACATCTGGATAGACAGCAAATGATAGGGCTACATCAGATAAGAACAACCACTGTGGAAATATTTAAACTATTTACTGAGGGAATAGGAAAACTAGTATGAAGTAACATTTGGTTAGAAATTTCAATTCGTAATGAAGCACAGCATGCCTTTGAAGAGATAAAAATATGTTCTACTACAACCAATTACTGTGGATAATAAAGTGAGAAAAAAATAAAACGCCTTCTCTCTTAGTACTTCTCTCCCTACCCCCTCACACATACTCAGATCACGCTGAACCACTTGCGCTTCTGAGGAAGTACCATGCTCTTCCGAGTATTGGTGATAACTTCCAGTACCACTTCTGCCTGGAAGTCGATGCTCCTCCCGGATCTGACTAAGCCACTTCAGCTATCCTCCTCCACGACGCCTCCCTGGATCCCCTCCTCTGCGCTAACATCTATCATAGCATTTATCCCACTGTTTATTTTTTGGTCTCCACAAGAGGTTAAGAATTCTTTGATGACATAGACCCCTCTCATTGTTTTTTTACAGCCCAGCATTTAGTTAAGATGTTCAATAAAATTTTTACTAAATGATTGAAAACATATTGCAAAATTCAGACTTTTTTAAATCTGAAAGGAAAAATGTATCTAAAATGCAAATCTTGTACAATTTTACTCTGGCCCTCATTTTTCTTGAGAGTGTATTTTAAAACACACACACAGAAGGAATTACTGGACATTGCCCACTGTCCTTCATTAAAAACATTTTACACCTCCAAACCACATAAATATACTGTTACTTCAAACTGATTATTATGCAATAAATGTAACAATTCAGATAATGCAATTGAATAATTACACATATAGAAGAAAATCACCACAAAATCATGATAAAGATTTAAAAAGGACAATGACAATTATACTTTGAATAACTCGGTGCTGCCTCGTTCTGCCAGGTATTCTAATGGGGACAAGCCATTTCACCCTTTAACCTCAGGTTCTCCACCCATAAAATGGGGGTAACCACCCCTGCCACTTCCTTCTCCGTTCCGATATTGCCAGGAGAATGGAGATATAATAGCTGTAAGAGTGGGGATCTTCACAATGAAGGCACCATTAGCCAACGTATTGTGTAATCCCAAGGTAGAGTTGCTATCATCATTCATTACGACCCTTCACTCTCCTGCTCTTGTTAGCAAGTTGACAGTGTAGACTTGCACAAATTCTTTGCCAGTCAAAATCAAGGCCACCTGGGTGGGCCCAAGTTCCCCTCGCTGGTGCTTGGTCTGAGCGAGAGGCAGCAACGAGCCTGAGCACCCCGCCGCCCCCCACACAGAGGCCACGACTGCGCCCGTCTGGACCCCGTTACCCTCCTGCCGGGTGAAGCAGACCCTGGGCTTGTGCCCTTCTCTAAATGGGTTAGAGCGAGGCTACCGGTGGAGAGGACCCAAGCGTCCGCGTAGCTGGAGAACTTCGGAAGGAAGAGGAGGTGCGATGGAGGGCTCGGGCGAGGAACTCACCTGGCCTCGCCGAGGGCCGCCGGGGGCGGGTGCGGAACGAACACCCCACAGTCAGACGGCGAAGGCTGCTGCTTCTTCTTGGAGCGCCAGATATGGAAAGGGGTGTGCTTCTTGGAGGTTCTGGAGGGGCTGGACTCCCCGGGGTCGCCCTGAGAGGGCAGCGACAGGGGCATCTTCTTGTCTGCCTCCTCCTCCACCCGCTGCTTGGATGCTGCTCTCTCCGCCGCCCGGCTCTTGTGAAAGAACATACCTGGGCGCCGGCTCGCCCGCCTTTCCCAGCGCGCTCTCGGACCCCACCCCCTCGGCAGGGAGTTAGAGGACGAGGATACAGCCCAGCAAGAACAGCACAACCGTGCGTGCTTTCCCCGCGGAGACCGCCCAGGCGTGGCACAGTGCCCCCGCGCGGCGAAGGCGGCGCTGAGCGCCAGCCCAGGTGAGGCGGGCGCGCCGAGAGCTCCAGGTAAGGCCAGCACAGTCCGGGTCTCCGGCTCCCGGGGCACGGCGGCTGGGGGCGGGGGCCCGCCACCTACTGGAATCCCTGGGAACTGCGTCTCCAGACTGCATCCCCTCCTCTGGGCTGGGGACCAGAGCTAGGTCTGATTTTGATAGCATCTCCAGGGCATGTGCCGTCGGTCGCCTGCAGAGTTGGCCGCTTGCGGCCTGTGCCAGTCTGGCAAGATGAGTGGCTTTGCCATGAGCCCCGCCTGAAGAAGGATGGGAGAGGCTCATCCCTTGGCCGGCCCACCCGACAATTAGGACTATTCCTATCTGGCCCTTGGGTGGCTTGGGCAATATACTCGGATGCTGGGTGGCTTCGGTTCCTGTATGTAAACACGGGTGCCAACTTTTCTCCTCTCCCTTTGAGAGTCAAATAATTAATTTGTACTTCCATCTCATAAAGCGCAAAAGGCTAAAAAACAGAAGGTAATTAGGCATATTGCCCCGTTCCCAAAGGGCTTAGTAGATCCCTCACTGCGAATTAAATGCCAGTCCCACAAGGCTCTAGTCTTCTGCTTTACTACTAATGATTTTCTTTTCTTAACCTCACAATCGTGGTTAAATAGTAAAGACAACTAATATTTAAGCAAAGGAAGTACATGAACAATTGTTTTGGGCATTACTAGAGTACAAAGAGCTCAAGATCTAAGTACTGCTAAAAAATTCAGTGCAGTACAAAGTCCTTCTTAAACTGTAATACCTTCTTTCTTTTCTCTTGAAAGACCCAGCTCATTCACTCACTCACTCATTCAAGGAACATTTATTTGATTATTTTTATATTTATGTTTTTATCAAGGTATAACCTACGTACAGTAGAAAATACACAGATTATTAGTAAATAACTCAAATTTGTGGTTGGGGGTGTAAAATGGTTTTAATGAAGGACAGTTGATATTGTCCCAGGAAATCCTTCAGTATGTGGCTGTTAAATAAACCATTAGAAAAATATACAGCATTTCAAAAACTTCAGAATCTCTCTCCTGTCCCCTTCCAGTGTCTTCCTCCTTCCTCCTATAAAAGTAAACAATTATTCCAACCTCTATCATCATAAATTAATTTTGCCTCTTCTGGAAGTTCATTTAAGTAGAATCACCATATGTACTTTTTTGTGTCTGGTTTCTTTTGCTCAATATTAGTCTATGAGAATCATCCATATTGTTACATATAGCTTTTCATTTTTAAGAAAATTTATTATGCACTATTCCATGATATGAATATACCTCAATTCATGTATCCATTCTGTGGGTGGACATTTACATTGTTTCCAGCTTGGGGTTATTACGAATAAAGCTGATGATGAAACTTCTCAGACAGAAGCATTCATTTCTTTTGGATATATACCTAAGAGTTCAATCTCTGGGTAGTAGAATATGCATATGTTCAGTTTTAGTAAATTTTGTCAAACAAATTTCCCAAATGGTTGTAACAATTTATACTCCTTTCAGCAATGTTTGAAATGTCCAGTTTTTCTGCATCTTCATCAACACAATATTGCCAATCCTTATTATTTTGGTCCTTCTGATGGGGGTGTAGTGGTATCTCATTGCAATTTTAATTTATGTTCCCTCAAGAAATATTCGTTGAATTTATTGAGTACTGACTACGTGCCAGGCCTTGACTTGGGAGAGGGGCCTGACTGACAGATACATCAGAGGGTAAGAGAATAAGTAGAGGTATGTACCAGGCATTACGTGAGTTTGAAAACATTACTAACCCCTCCTGGGTGTTTAGGAAGGAGGAAGAGGAGTGATCTGTAAGGATTTATTATTAATATAAAAGTGGCCCTTGAATTGGACCTTAAAGGGCAAAAGGAACAGCAAGAAAAGGGGAAGAGAGGGAAGAGGGAAGAAGAGAAAAGAGAAGCAAAGGGGGGAAAGGGAAGAGGGAAAAAGGCAGCCTTCTTGTTCACACTTGCTGAAATAGTTACAAGTTCAGTAATTTAGTCTTTCATTCCTGACTCCTCCAAGCAGAATTCTTTATGCCACCCCTCCTTTGTGCCACCAGTGAATCTGGAACATACTTTAGTTATCACACTATTCACATTACGTGGACATTATTTATTTACATATCTGTGTCTCTTATTAGCCTGAGAGAAACTTAAGGACATTTCTCACTGACTTTTATATTTTCAGGACATGAATCCCATTAAGTGAAATAATTAATCAAATGAATTGGTATACTAACCTAATTGGATACCTAAAATGTTTCAGGCACACATCTTGTATACTGTACACTTTATAAGAGCAAAGATCACAATGTGTCTGTTTTCACTATTACATCCACAATGAGTAGCATATTGCATGGCACAAAATAGGCACTCAATACATATTTTATATGAATCATAGAATATATTGGAACTATGCATAAAAGCATAAGATACAGTACTTGTGATTAATCTAGTAAGTGAAATAAACACTTAAATACAATACAACTTGGTATAATAAAACTTGATATGTTCTAACCAAACCGTTTCACTATTTGTCAGTCATTGCAAAAGCAGATCCACTCAAGCTTGTTTAAGCAATAAATTAATTTATCACAGCATATTAAGTGGCTTATAGAGTACCCCACAGAGCCAAAGAGCCAGACTCTGAAGCCCAAACATGCCCTGCCACCCCATAAAGCTAATCTAACAAACACCACTCTCACCACCTCTCAGCACTAGGGGCTACGCACCAGCAGCCCTGCTACTGCTACCCCAAGAATCAAAGTCCTATTCTGACCACCCTTGGCAGATCAGCTCCCCACCTTATCCTCCTGACATACATGTTGCTCACTTCTGGGGAGGAAAAAAAAAGTTCCATGCTGGTATATCTGATTGGGGAACCTGGGCCATTTAACAGCTTTTTAGCTACAAGGGAAATTTAAATTTTCTGGTTTCTACTTCAGAGAGATGGAATTCATGCAGCTAAAACATAGCACAGGTATTCAAAAGAGTCTAGGCGGCCAAAAGCATGAAAATGGTCACTGCTGAAGGAAAGGGCAAAAGGCTATGGGAACATAGAAGTGACAGCTCTAGATGGCACAGGGAAGTCATTAGCAGGGATGTGACAGGTTCATGAGCTGGGCTGATGAATTACCAGATGGAGATGAAAGGGCTGGCAATTTAGGAAGAGTAAACAAGATGAGCGGAGGCCCAGGATTGTGAACGGGTGTTTGTTGTTGGTGGGGAATAGTGAGAAACTCAGTGAGGTTGGAGAAAAGGGGGATGGGTGGGGCAGAGTGAAAAGAGATGACATTGGTAAAAATCAGGTGGGCCAGATTGCTAAGCACTCGCTAAGCAATGCTTTTAAGGAATTGAGACTTGACTTTGTAGGCAATAGGACTCAGCTTACATTTTTTAGTAGAAGAGTGACATGATTAAACTTGGGTTTTATAAGGTGTACCCTGAATGGAGTGGAGTCAGGAGAAACTAGTAAGGTGAAACTATTTGAGGGAGATCCGTTAAGGGGTCGCTGCAAGAAGTCAGGTGAGAGGTGTTGGGAGCTCACACTAAGGCAGTGGGGTGGGAATGGAGAGGAGGGTAAGAATACAAACTACATGTAGGAGATGGAATCACCAGGAATTGTAGTGAACGAGAGAAAAACAATCTAGGATAACTAGGAGGTTAATTTTCCAGCTCAGGTAAATGGATGGAGGTGGAACCATTAACTAAAAACAGGAAAATGGGAGAAACATCAAGGTCTCTGGGCATAAAAATAAATTTGGTTTTGAACATATTGAGGTTGAAGTGTTTGGAGGCTGTCTTGGCAGAGATATTTAATTCACTGAAAAAATATGGTTCTGAAGGTCACAAGCCAGGACCACATAGGTAGATTTAGACATCATCACTAAATAGGTGGGAGTCGATACCATGAAATTAGATGAGATTATCCAGAGAAAATGTGTAGAAAAAGGAAAAAAGAAGAGCAAGGACAAAACCCTAACATTAACACTAACATTTACGTATTTTGCCAGTAAGGGAGAGGCTACGTACAACAGAGGCCAGACATAGCTGCTGAAGAGGTAGGAGGATATCTGGGGCAGAGCGTAGCCCCTTGACAAGGTCATGCGATTTCTATTGTCAAGATTTTACTAGATAGATAGAGGTAGGGTCCTCTATCTTATAATGCCCTGTGCACTCCTCTCCCTCTGTCCAGCAATCTGAAGTGCATTTCAAATCTCCACTCATCCTCCCTTCAACCTACGCTGATTTTTTTTTCTCTCTCTCTAACATTCTGTTACACTTTCTATCTGAACTTAAATTGACATTATGGTAGATTATAAAAATACCCACAATTTTTCACTCTTCCCATAAAGAAGCAGAGTCTATTTTCTCACTGCCTAAATGTGGTTTGGCCATGGGACTTGCTTTGGCAAATGAAACGTTAGCACATGTGAGGCAAAGCAGTACTTGAAAAGAGCTTTTACATTGGGCTTACCTCCTTGCTTCTCTTGGAGTCTTGCGACTACTAGATGAACATGCCTAGGCTAGCCTGGTGGATGATGAGAGATGCATGGCTAAGTCATCTGCACCACCGCCAGCCAATAGGCAGCCAACCATTACAAATATGAGTGAGACCATCTGGGACCACCCCCAGTTAAGCCACCAAAGGGTCCCCCGACACAAAGGATATACCTGAAGCACCAGGCTCTTATGACCAAGGAGACGGCACCACTGGGTCCCACGGGACATCCACTACATAAGGCCACTCACTAAGACCAGTAGGCCTCACTACCTAATACACAGAAACAAACACAGAGAAGTAGCCAAAATGGGGAGACAAAGAAACAATGTCCCAAATAAAAGAGCACAACAAATCTCCAGTAAAAGAATTAAACAAAATGGAGACAAGCAATCTACCAGACACAGAGTTCCAAACACTGGTTATAAGGATGCTCAATGATCTCAGGGAGAACTTCAACATGGAGATAGGAGACATAAAAATGGGAGATAGAAAACATAAAATAGAAGCAGTCATAAATAAACAATACAATAGCTGAAATGAAGAATACCTTAGAGGGAATCAACAGTAAATTAGATGATGCAGAGGATCAAATCACTGATTTAGAGAATATGGTAGCAGAAAACACCCAACCAGAACAGCAAAAAGAAAAAAGAATCCAAAAAATAAATAAAAATGAGGATAATTTAAGAGGCCTCTGGTACAACATCAAGCATACAAACATTCGCATCACAGGGGTCCCAAAAGGAGAAGAGAGAGAGCAAGGAATTGAAAACCTATTTGAAGAAATAGTGACATAAAACTTCCCTAACCTGGTAAAGGAAACAGACATAGAAGTCCAGGAAGCACAGAGAGTCTCAAACAAAATGAACCAAAGAGACCCACACCAAGACACATCATAATTAAAATGCCAAAGATTAAAGACAAAGAGAAAATCTTTAAAGCAGCAAGAGAAAAGCAGTTAGTTACTGACAAGGGAGCTCCCATAAGAAATGTCAGCTGATTTCTCAATAGAAACTTTGCAGGCCAGAAGGGATTGGCAGGAAATATTCAAAGTGATGAAAAGCAAGGACCCAGCAAAGCTATCATTTAGAATCAAAGGACAAATAAAGAGTTTCCCAGACAATAAAAAGCTAACAAAGTTCATCACCACCAAATCATTATTACAAGGAATATTGGAGGGACTTATTTAACATGAAAAAAAAGACCAAAATTATGAATAATAAAATGGCAATAAGTACATATCTATCAACAACAATCAAAGACATTGGGTGGCTGAATAGATAAGAAAAAAAGACCCATACATACGCTGTCTACAAGAGACTCACTTTATCAAAAGACACACACAGAATGAAAATAAAGGGATGAAAAAAGTTATTTCACAAAAATGGAAACAACAACCACAAAAAAAGCTGAAGTAGCAATACTTATACCAGAGAAAATAGATTTTACAACAAAGGCTATAACAAGAGACAGAGAAGGATCCAGTAATCCCACTTCTGGGTATTTATCTGAAGAAACCCAAAATGCAACTTCGAGGGGATGTGTTCATCCAGACATTCATTGCAGCACTGTTGACAATAGCCAAGATATGAAGACAACCTGGGGGTCCCTGAATAGATGAATAGATAAAGAAGAGGTGGTACATATACACAATGAAATATTACTCAGCCACTAAAAAGAATAAAATCTTGTCATCTGCGACAGCATGGATGGACCTGAGTGTAGAAAGTCAGACAACGAAAGACAAATGTCATATGATTTCACTTACAAGTGGAATCTAAAGAATAAAATAAACAAATGAAACAGAAACAAATCCATAGATACAGAGAACATTTTGATGGTTGCCAGATGGGAGAGGGGAAGGGGTGGGTGAAAAAGAGGAGGGGATTAAGAAGTACAAATTGGTTGTTACATGGTAGTCATGGGGATGTAGGGTATAGCATAAGGAATATAGTCAATAATATTGTAATAACAGTTTATGGTGTCAGATGGATACTGGATTTGTTGGGCTGATAGATGGAAGGGGATTTGGGGGCAGGGTAAAAAAGGTGAAGGGATTAAGAAATACAAATTGGAAGTTACAAAATAGTCAATGGGATGTAAAGTACAGCCTAGGGAATATAGTCAATAATATGGTAATAACTGTACAGTGCCAGGTGGGTACTAGACTAGTTAGGGGGATCATTTCTTAAATTATGAATGTCTAACCACTATTTTGTACATCTGATGTAACATACAGCATAAGGAATGTAGTCAATAATATTGTGATAGCATACTGTGGTATCAGATGGTTGCTGGACTTACCATGGGTATCACTTTTTCAGGTTTATAAATGTTGAATAACTATGGTGTACACCTGAAACTAATATAATGTTGTATGTTTGCTATGTTTTAATACAAATCTTTTTTTTTTTTAAAAGAGTTCCTGACTTGAAAGACCTTATCCACCTGTTGTATCCTATTTATCCTCTAAGATTTCTTTTATACATTGCTACTAGTTGTTTTTTTTAATTCTTTTTCAATTATAGTTTATATTCAATATTATATTAGTTTCAGGTGTACAGCATAGTGGCTAGACATTTATACTTATGATGTGATCCCCTGATAAGTCTAGTACCCAACTGGCACCATACATAGTTATTACAATATTATTGACTATATTCCCTATGCTGTCTTTACATCCCCATGACTATTTTGTAACTGCCAATTTGTACTTCTTAATCTATTCACCTTTCCCCCCCAGCCCCCTAAACCCCCTCCCATCTGGCAACCATCAGTTGGTTCTCTGCTAGTTGTCCTTGAAGCTAGGTTCCCATGACAATTGTACATGGTTCTAGGACAACCTGTTAGGGACTGTTGCAGTCATTTGTTTACTTATTGGTTCTCTGCCACATTGGAATGTGAGTTCCTTGAGGGAAGAAATTATATCTAATGCATCTTAGTATCTTGAGTACCTTGCACGTCCTTGCACATAAAAGCCTATTTAGTGAGTGAACACACTGTTCTGTGAGAACACTAATCATTTTATAGGTTTCTGGGAAAGCGTGGAGAAGAGGGAGGAAATGATACTTTATTGTAGCTGTCTTTCAGGAATGCAGAAATTTCATGTTATGGTTAGTGGATGGCAAGAATGTTAGAAAACCGGCCTAGAATAAGGCAGTGAATAAAATAAAGGTGCCTAAATGATGAATAGTAATGGGTAGCTGGCAGAACAGGAAAGATTCCTGTTTAATTTTGCCCTTTGTGTTAGTGACAATACAACCAAGATGAACTGTTTTTCTGTGGAGAAGATTAGATCGTGGGCCAGAAGCAGTCTTGGAACCTGAGGGAGGTGAAGAGTCGGACTGCCTGAAGGTCACTTCTTAACTTTAGTCTCTTAGTGATTAGAAACAGGTGGGTTTATTGTGAAGCTAAACTTTCAGGGCACTTCACTGCCATGGGACCTTTCTAAGGTTACCTAATTTTGTATTTGTAAGTTATTTGTGAGTATGTGTGCTTTCTAAAAAGGACCTCCCAAATTATGTAAGCATTGAGACTCTGGTTAGGATATTAGAAAAATGTTATAGCATTGTGCCTAGCAAATGGTATGTTGTGCATGTGTTAACTAAATAAATTGTATACATATGATGAGCTTTCTAACCTCTTAATATTTGCAGAAAAAAATCTTATGTTTGCAGAAAATAAATACACTCACAGCATCCCAGCATGAACATGAGTGTTTGGTCCTTGCTTTTGGTAATTCTTTTTGACTTTCCTAAAATATCTATATCTTTCCCTTATCTCTCAGCCTCTGAAATCAGGCCGATCCTTTAAAACGCAAGGTAATGAATGGATCTTAGGAACACAGTGATAGTTATAGAGTGGTTCACTTGTAGTGTTTAGGAAAACATGAAAACTAAACCATGGCATGTGTGTGGCAGTGACAGCACTGAAAGAAAAAGATAAAGGAGCCAGACTTGGGCTGGCTGTGCCATCAGATCTGGGAAGTGAATGCAAAAGCATAATGATTATAAAATGGGCTTTTCAAAAATTCAGCAGTTATTCCATGACAGACTTTATTAGATAAACTGAATAGCTTAAGTTTAAAAAAAAAAATTAGGAGTTTTAAACCATGCCACTTGTTCCTAAAATTCAGAGAGCCTTTAGGAACATATCATCTCTGGGATGGCAATTCTGATAATTAATGTATGTGGGCAAATTATCCCACAGAAAGGTCCCCGACACAAAAGTAGTTGATAGAAGTCTGTATTAAATTTCAATTAGTACATTTTAAAGTAAAAAAGAGAAATCATGTAAATATTGGGCTCTGTGTAATTGAATGTGATTTTCATTTAAAGTTTAAAAATGTTATTTAAAAAAGCATTGCTCCCTGAAAGACATGGTGGACACTTAAATGCATGTTATTAAATGAAGCCAATCTGCAAAGGTTACATACTTTATGATTTCAACTATATGATTCTGGAAAAGGCAAAGCCATGGAGACATAAAAGAATCCGTGATGGCCAGGGATTTGGAGGAAGAGAGAGATGAATAAGTGGAGCACAGAGGATTTTTCAGGGCGGTGTAACTACTCTGTATGATACTGTGATGGTGGATACATGTCATTATACATTTGGCTAAACCTGTGGAATGTGAACCCTAATCTAAACTATGGACTTTAGGTGATTAGGATGTGTCAGTGTTTCATCAATTGTAACAAACATACCAGTGTAGCGCAGGATATGATAGGAAGGGATTGTGTGTGTGTGGGAACGGGGTATATGGTAACGCTCAGATTTTCTGCTCAATTTTGCTGTGAATCTAAAACTGCTCTGAAAAATAAAGTTAATTTAAATATATATATATATTATAATATATATATATATATATATATATATATATATATCCCCATCTTTTAAGTTCAGCATATAGTAACTTAAAGATATGAATTTTCTTTTTGAAAAAGAATTCATGGTTCTTTCCAACTTGGGCCCAGCAGAATGGCTCCTTCAAAGAAGGGTGGAGAGAAGAAGAAGGGCCGTTCTGCCATCAACTAGCTAGTGACCAGAGATACACTATCAATGTTCATAAGGATATCCTTGGAGTGGGTTGCAAGCATGCCCCTGAGGCACTCAAAGAGATCTGGAAACTTGCCATGAAGGATATGGGAACTCCCAACGTGCGCGTTGACACCAGACTCAACAAAGCTGTCTGGTTCAAAGGAATGAGCAACGTTTCATACTGTATCGGGTGCGGAGGTCCAGAAAACAGAATGAGGATGCAGATTCACCAAAGAAGCTCTACACGTTAGTTACCTATGTACCTGTCACCACTTTCAAAAATTTCTAGTGAGTGTGGGTGAGAACTAACTTTTGATTGTTGAATAAAGTTTGTGAAACTGCAACAACAACAACAAAATCCATGAAGCTATGGGTTTTGACATATATAACATATGGTCTATGCATAATATAGCAACTATTAAGAAACTGAAATGAAATGCTTAAAAAAGTGCCCTTTCAGTCATAACTTCTACTTCTTCTGAACTTTTATGACAATCTTTTCTTTGACCAATCTTTTCATCGTGTCTTGCATTGTTGCTATATCTCTGTGTAATGTTCTGTTTCCCAGTGTAGATTATAAGCAACTCTTACAGTGTAGATTGTAAGGCAGAACTGTGACTTTGATCCCTGTGTTTTCCCTACAGCCCTGGGGAGAGGGCATTTCCAGCAGAAGGAACAGGGTAAGCAAAGGCACAGGGTATGAGGCAGAGGTCAGAGAGAGACCAGGAAGCCACATAGGTGACAGGTGACTGGTGATGAAGCTGGAAAATTGGATTTGGTTTACACCAAGAAATCTGGATTTTATTCTGTAGGCAATGAGGATTGGTTTTTGTAAAACCAGGTCAGGGACATAATTAGAACTATGTTAAAGTTAAGATTGCTCTGGCAGCAGATTGTAAAATGGGTTGATGAGGGGGAGGAGAGGAGTCTGATAAAAGACAAAAACAACAGCTTTCATTTATTGAGAGCTTACTATGTGCCAAGCACTGTGATGAATGTTTTATGAGCATCATCCCACATAATCTTCATGAGAAATCTTTGAAGCAGGTGCTATCATTATCCTCATTTTACCGCAAGGAAAATGGAGAAATGGAGACTTGGGAAAGTTACATAAAGAGCCAAGTTCTTGGGCGAGTGACCTGTTCAATTGTACAGCACTTGTTTTAACACTCTGCTGTCGCCATCTTGAAATTCTTTTTAACAAAGGGTCCTCATTTTCGTTTTGCACTGATCATGGTGAATTACATTACAAAACCAGTCTTGGTTGAATACGTTTGCCTGTGGCCACACAGGTAGTAGATATCAGGTATGGCACTGAAGAGCCCCTATCCTCAGCTATGTGCTATACTGCACTATCTTATGAATGAAGAATAGGATGTGAAGGAGAAGAAAATGGATTTTAAAGAGATATTGTCAGTTAGTATAGACAAGGTTTACGAAGTGGGTTTCGTTTTGTTTGCAATTAAAATAATTTGGTTTTGAGAAATTTTTAAGGCTTTCACAAGATCTCTTGAGGTAACCAGAGGTTTCCTATTGGGAAATACATCATTGAGGGTGATGTTGACAGGCCTTGCTGGTTGGGGTGCACTGAGCTTTCCATCAGGTCATTTGTGACATCTGGTGACAACAACATGTTATTGCAAGGATTTATTTTGCTGTTTCAATAATCAGCTGTTCAGATTTTTTAAAAGAGACTTCCCCTTAAGTTTTACACTTCCCAAGCTATTTTTCTTTTGTACTTTTTGAAAAAAAAGACAGATTGAAAACTGCCTGATTATCCCACTTGTTAATGAGTTTTGTTATAGAAAAATATTCATATAGGAATAGTCAAAAAATATAATTCAAAAATTTTTAGAATATTAATTTATGGGATCAAATATTGAAACAAATGCATAAGAATTATGAGTATATATATATATTTCTAAAGTATATTTGGCATATTGCTTAATTCATTCCTACAGAATCCATCTCTATAGACAAGTAGGTAAAGAGTTCTGAGTAATTATAATCATAGTCTTATAATACAATATTTTCAATAGAGGCCCACATTTTATCTGTAGCAGTGATAGAATCACATATAGTGCATGACATGGTAGTCATTGGAAAACTGTTCCAAATTGTGATTTTTAAAAATATATTTACATTTTGGGGGTTTCTTTGTTGTTGTTTAAGAGCTATTTTCACTTTACCAAACACGTAATAATTTGAACTCAAGAAATGTTTAAATGACTGAATGAAGACTTGACAAGGTGAATTAAAGGCTGTCATTAAAGCTAAAAGAATCTCTCCATCCAGCTCCTGTATTTATTTTAGAATGCCAGTTAAATAGATACAAATGGAATTACTATCCTTGTTGAGCAGTGAAAGTCTCAAAATAATATTGGGATCCTCCAAATGTTCTCTGACCTCACAGGAGAAACCACTAATAATGATACGGTATATGATACTTTCCCAACTTTCAAGCATGTGTCTTAGAATTACTTAAAAGTAAAATCTTGGAACCATAAACATGACCACCATCACAATCAAATGTGTGTTAAATTCTTCAGTGTAATGCGTTCTGGACTGGTTGTTTTGGTCTTTTGTTCCGCCTTAACATCTATGTGCAAAGAGCAGAGGTAGGCAGTGCGTTAGAAATATGAAGAGCTATACAGGAGTGTCAGGGTTCAATACCTGTAGTGTCCAGATAGGTAATTTAATGTCCAAATAAATGATAGTGTGGGGAGAGTAGTAAACTGGGGAGGGTGTGTCCAACATAAAAGGGGGGGGCAGCTGGCTCCACTCCAGCACGTGGTAATCATGGGGAAATGTGAGCCCAGACTGTCAGGTGCCAAGGTAAACTAGAAATCCAAATTTTGTGAAACATGTTACCATTACAATTTTTTTGTTCATTTGTTTTAAGAACATTTTAAGGGACAAAGAGTGCAGTTGACCCTTGAACAAACCAGTTTTGAATTGTGGCGGTCTACTTATACAGGGATTGTTTTCCAATAAATACTGTAAATATATTTTTCTCTTCCCTATGATTTTCTTAATAACGTTTTCTTTTTTCTATCTTACTTTACTATAAGAATACAGTATTTAATATATATTATATACAAAATATGCATTAATCAACTGTTTATGTTATCGGTAAGGCTTCCAGTCAACAGTAGGCTATTATAGTTAAGTTTTGGGGGGAGTCAAAAGTTATACTCAGATTTTCAATGGCACAGCGAGTCAACACACCAAATCCCCACGTTGTTCAAGAGTAAACTGTATATCTGCCATTCTTGCTAACTGACCAAGACTAATTTGATCATCTATAACTCTTAGGTTATTTTCCATAGATAGGTATGACCACCAAAGAATTTGACGTGAATGAGGATTAATTACTTCCACATAATCTGGATATGAGATTATAAAGGAAGCCAGTCTTGGACCAATTTCTGATGCACACACAGATATTTATTAAACAAAACAGTTCATACAACCTGCTTTATAAGCTTGATGATACCTCAAATCACTATCCTTTTAGGTGTGCTCACTATCTCCCTGCAAGAAAGTTTCTCTTAAGGCAGATGTAACACCATTCCTGAGGCTGAGTTCTGTAACCTGTATAGAAGATAAAAGAAAATTTAGGGATCCAGCTGCAGGCTTCATATATCCCTATACTCTGTTCATGCAAGGGTGGCAAGAATCTCCATTCCAGAAATGTTTTAGTCAAGCCACATGTCTTAAATACTGCTAATTTCATAAATGAGATCCCATTTCTAACATTTATCATACTTTTGAGCCAGTCAAAAATAGAAACTCATCTCTGACATTCTCTATGATAATTAGCAAACCATGTGGTGTACATCAAGATAGTGGTAGTAGATGTCCTTGTGATAGCTGCTTCTGGAGTGTGGTCTTTTTGATGTTGGTACCTGATCAACTCAGGAGCATGGAATTCTCAGTTTAGGCAACTAGAATTGAAGCTTAAATTAGCACGGGCATAATATGACAGTGTGTGTTCCAAAGTAGGTTTGAGTACATTACAATATCATACTAGTGATCCAGTTCTAGCCTGTGAAAGCCCAGTTAGCAGTCTTTCATACATAGGAACTCAACCCTGCATTCTAGGAGTTTCCATTCTAGCATCATCTGGGAGGAGTCTTTTGAATAAGGATAAAAGGATTGAAGAGCAGAAATGTTGTTGTATTCTGGGAATACACTGCAGAGTGCATAGCCAGGTGGAAGAAGCAACGATGCCTCCCATGCAGATCACAAAACTGGCTCTGAAACAGAATCAAGTAGTGGTGGAGGCCCTTGACAGCCAGGCGACTGCAGGACACTGCTAATGGCAGTGTACCTCACTTTCAACTTTCCTTGCTGATAATTTTGAAATTGGTGAAGTAATAAAGGAAGCCACTACTCTAAGCTTTGAGGAAGAATTTAGTTCCTAAGGTGAAAATCATGGGACTCATGGAAGAAAGCTCATGTCCAGCTTAGTTTATTGCTTTTATTGAATGCCAGGCATTATGCTGGCATTAAGGATTCAAAAAGTGATTGAGGAAACTATGAAGAGCAACTAACACAAACTGGGTGGATCAGGGAAAGCTTTCTAACACCCTGAACTGAGTCTTGGAGAACAAGCGGTGTATACCAAGTGGGGAAGAAGGTGCGTATAGCATTTTGGGCAGCAGGGGCAGCAGGAACAACAGCATACATGCATGACATAGCCTGAGTGCACAGAACTACAAAACATTTGATTCTACTGGAGTTTGAAGTGCAAGGCAGGGAGTAGCGGGAAATGAGGCTTTAGACGGAAAGAAGGAACCAGTTGATCATGCTAAGAAACTAGGAATTTGCCCAGAAGGAATCACTAAAAGGTCTTAAGTATCAGAATGGAATGGTTAGAGTGCATTTTAGATAATCCACTCTGATTGAAATTTTTAAAGTCAAATATAGATGGTCCCTGGGGCAAGTGGAGCAAGATTAGAGTAGGAAGACCAGTTAGGAGGCTATCCTAATAATTTAGGTAAGAAGTGATGAAGGATTTTAATAAAATGGGATTACATTTGAGCCTGTCTATAGGCCGAAGGAAGAAACCAGGAGTGAGGGAAAATGAGGAGACAGGTTAATTGGTTGGAGTGCAGTCAGAGGAGCTAGAGCTGAAGCAGAAGAATTAAACTAGCTTAACTCATCCTCTGAAACTCTAGCAGGTTGGAGAGAAAAGAGAGTAGGGGGGACCTGGGCGTCAGGAAGCAATGGCATGTCAGAGTTCATGGGAGTAATAGAGACATCTTAGAATTTAGGAAAGCAGATTTAAGTAAATATAGAGCAATGAAAGTTATGATCCTATGGCTTTGAGTCTTACAAGTTGTGAGGCATGCAAAAATAAAAGCCAGACCTTACAACTGCAAACTATTACAGTGAGAAGAAAAGAAAGCCTATTATTAACAGAGGCTTTTCTGGAGTCTCTCCTTTGAACCCAGAATTTTAGAAGATGTATTTGACGTTTGGTGAAAGGAGGACTTTATAAGCCAGTTCACATATGTCAAATAGCTGCCTGAGAGTCACGCAGAATGAGTTGAGGCTTGGGGGAAATGGTAAGGCCAATCAAAAGGAGTTCTTCAAAAGTTCTTGTCATAGAAAAATAAATTAAAAGATGCAGTGCCACTGCTTGAGAGAGAAAACATAATGTTAACAATTGGAAATGACAGAGAACAAATACAGAATTCTTATTTCCCAATTTTTGCCCAAGGAGCATAATCATGAGAAGGGAAAGAGCACAGCTATTTAATAGGGACACTGATAACTAGACCATATCCAAAGGAGAGATATGTCATGTGAAGAATGGTTGAAAAAACTTATCCCTGAGTGGATGATGGGGCACAAGAGCTATTTTTTCATACCTGAAGTACTACCTATTAAAACAGGGGTTAAATATTTCTACTGTAGGTTGTAGCCTCTCCAGATAGGAGAGGAGCAAGGGGGAAAACAAAAAAAGGGGTCAATTCTTAAAAGTTACGAGAAGCTGGATTTTAGCTCAATATAATCACTTTCTTCCTATTAGGTTCTCCATACATAGTTTCCCTCCCAATATTTTATTAGAAAAATTTTAAAACATACAGTAAATTAGAAAAAATTTTAAAGTGAGTGCCCATTTACTCACCAACTAGATTCTACCATTAACATGTTACTGTACTTGCATGATCACATTTATCCATCTATCCATCCCTCTATCCATCCATCTAATTTTAGGGATACATTTTAGAGTAAATTCCATATAGTTTTGGCTACCTTTGGGAAGGTGGGGCATCTTAACACCAAGAGATTTTCCTTAAAGAGGCTAATAGCTATCTGTTGGGGATGCTGTAAGAGGAGATTTCTGCATTGAGTAGGTGGAGTGAACCAGACTGTGACTTCCAAACTTTTTTGACTGCTGCCCAAACCCAGAAATGTATTTCACATTCCAATCCAGTGTATACACACCGAAGTGATAATTTCAGGAAACAATATTTACCCTGAACATGTGTGAAGCATGACAATATTTCCTATTTTATTTCCTTTAAAAAGTACTAGTCATGACCTAACTTGATTTGATGACCATCTAATGACCCACCGTTAGATTGTGATTCACCATTTGAAAACCATTGGATTAGTCAACCTCCAAGGAGCGTCTTCTTTTTAAAAGAACCTATTTTGAGTGTCAAGATAGTATTTACTTAGCTATAGCATCATGTTGTATGGTAAGCATAATTAAGAGAAAAACGTTAAATGCCTGGAAAGGGCTCTGGAGAGATCAATTAGAACACTCTTTTGGAGTAAATTTATTAATTGCTTGCTATTTTCACAAATTAAAAGGTATAGATATGCACTATTGGATGGGTTGCAGGACTCCAGGATTTTGTATTTCAGTCTTGTGTTAAACGCAGCTTTTAATCTCTGCTGTGGCTCTGACAAAGTTGAGAAGATCAAACGAGAAAATAGATATAAAAACACTTTGAAAATCAATGTCTTATTAATATTATTTATGAAGGTAGGAGAGGGATGCAGCAATCAAGATCCTGAAGCAGTGTCTCAGTATTTTTAAAACTCTCTGCTCTTATATAACTGTTACGTTAACCTTCCCAAACACCAGTGACTATGCCGAAGGTGCGAGACTGTGTTAAAAGGGTACAAATTGTGAATTTGCCAGGAGTCTGACCCCACATTCAAGCGTTTCCCCTCCCTCTGCGCATGCTCAAAGCACGCCTCCGGCCTCCTCGCGGGGTTGGGCCAAACTCGGAGGGCGGAGTGCGGGCCACGTGGGGTCCCGTGACGTCATCTCCGGGCGCCGGGGTGACTGGACTTGGGGTGGGCTTCTAGGGTTCCACTGCGCTGCGGGTTGTGTTGGCTGGATAACGGAGGGCGGAAGTGCAGCAGGGCTCGGCTCCGACCACCGCGCCGGTGCCTTCTGCGGCTGCGCCGGCTCTGGGGACTACTGGCTCGCGCGCCTCTGCGGGACTGTGTGTCAAGCAAACACCCTGCGCCGACGCCTCGCCAGAGCCCGGGACCGTATCTTCTTTGCCGGTGCTGGAAGCCGGAGGAGGAGCCGGCGCTTCTGGTAGGGGGCGGGTGGGGTGTGCGTGCGTGCGTGTGTGTGTGTGTGTGTGTGTGTCCCCAGAGTGAAGAAATGCCCGAAGGTGGAGGGCTGGGGAGATGCCAGGTAGGTGTGGTAAGAAGGAGGGGCGAGCGGCTGGCTGGAGGAGCGCTCCCCCGGGCGGCAGTGGCGGGTGAAGAGGTTCCTCCGGGGGAGGTGGGGCTGGCCAGACGTCGCCCCCGGAGCCCTTCGGCCGGTCGCCGGGTTTATGTAGCCTTTGCGTTCTCTCGGGGACCCCGTCTATTCCTTACCGAGGTAGGAAGCCCACGTCTTATCGCAGGGTCTAGAGTTCAGTTCAGAACCTGCATTTTCCGTGCAACAGTTATTTAAATCATAATTATTTCACAGGCAGTCCAGTTCTATCCGAGTTTGGTGGGGACTTCCTCCAATTTATCTCAACGGCATTAAGTCTCGTTTTAATAATAATAATATTTAATGCTAACAAAGCTATTTTCTGTTGGCAAAGCATTTTTCACATACTTTATACTTTGGATTATTTTCAGATCATACCTGAACTTGAGGAACCTAGGGAAACCGGATTGGTTCTTGATTTTTCTGAGGGGTGGGGAGGCACATCAGGGCTTCAAGAATCAATCCACCAGCGCTGAAGGCTCAAAACAGCACTGAACTTCCAAGGCCTTCCAGAATTCACTTGATAAATCTCAGAATTTGGGGGACTATGGGGGACTTTGATCTGAACTGAATTGTTTGTGATTTCCATAAAGGGACTTGTTGGTTGAATTTTGAATTTGAAAGTAAAAGTATGGAGCTGAGGGTAGTAGTTGAAGGGAATCTTAGAATTTTACACTAGAGTTAAGCATGTGCTTTGATCCTCAAAGGTATGTTGGTTAAAACTGGAGAAAGATGAACAGAATGGTACTTACTATATGGGTATAAGATTTTAGAATAATGTTTACACTTCAGGTGTAGATTAGCTTTATTAACAAATACTGAGTGCCTGTTATGTACCAGGCACGGAGCAAAAAGTAAACAAAACTGATCAAAACAATAAAAATCCCTGCCATCATGAAATTCACCGCGAGGGCAGGGTGGAAGACAGTATAAAAATTAACTAAGATATATATCAGGTGAGAAGTGCTACAGAGAAAAAAATAAAGCAGTGAAGGAGAATGGGGTATGTGGTGGCATGCATAGGACATTGCAGTAGTGGTCTTGGATGATATTTGAGCAGAGACCTAAAAGTGATAAAAAAAAAAAAAAGGGTGCCATGTGGATGTGATGGAAAAAGCATCAGAACAACCACCAAGTCCCTGAGTCGGGAGTATACAAGCTAGTTGGGTTGGAGTGAACAAGGAAGGAGGGAAGCAAAGAACCAGGTCAGAATGGGGCCAGGTCATATAGAGCCTTGTAGGACTTTGTAAGAACTTCAGGTTTTACTTTGAATGAGAGTAAACTGATCTGACTTGAGTTTAAAAGGATCTTTCTGATTGCTGTGTTGTCTGTGCAGCAAAGGCAGAAATGAGACCGACTTATCAGTAGTAGGCCATTGCATTTATCTAGGTTAAAGGTCATGGTGACTTGGATTAGTAGTAATAGTGAAGGTGGGGAGAAATGGCGGATTTTTTTATTTGTGTCTAAGCTAGAGCCATGAGGTATGAAGACGGATCAAGGATGACTCCAAGGTTTATGTCGTGATCCACAAAAGAACAGAGTTACCACTTAGTGACTAGGGGAATACCACAGAGTAATAGGGAGAGGAGGAAGGAAGGTCTGAAATCATTCAGTTTTGCAACATGCTAAATTTTACAATGAAATGTCAATACAGAGTAGTATATATGAAACTAGACTCAGAAGAGAAGTCTGGGCTGAAGATATAAATGTGGAAATTGTTAATGTATAAATGATATTTGAAGCCTGGAGATACGTCCAAAGGCACGGTTCAAGGACTGAGCCTTGGCGCACACAACATTTGGAGGTTGGTGGGATTTACAACTATCCCCCAGGGAAGGGATGGGGCTGTTTACTAAAATCCTTGTTGAGAACCACTTATTTAGGACTAGAAGGAAACAGAAAGCCAGGTACTTAGCTGAGAGTGAGTGAGGAAGGAAATGTGAAAATTTGAAGAGAGAAGGTATGAAATGGTGATTTAGGACAGTGGGAGAATAGAATAAATGGACTAGGGAAATGTAGGAACACTGGGCAGTATTCAGGGCCCACTTTTGAAGTTAGTGTTCAAGATTTTAAAGGGATACCAGCCAGCACAGATTATGATGTTTACAAGTTTCCTACTAGTAGGCATTTGATATTGAATAATTTCTAGGTAGTTGGGAATTTTGTCAGCAAAATAGCTTTGGGTAATAGGTTAGCCTTTCTCGGTTTGTAGTGTGAAAGGGACTGTTAATTGTGTATTCACTATGCTATTTGCTAAGTGTTGTTGGTTGGGCAGCTACTCTTCTAGGCTCTGGATTAGATGCAGAGAATACAGCAGTCAAGAAATAGCCTCTGCCCTCAAGAAGCTTCTAGGAGACTGCGTCATGGGTTGAGATTTCTGTGCTTGTAAAACAATGCCTTCAAATTGGATGTATGGTGTATGTATGAGAGGGAAAAATAGTTTTCTAAAATAATGAAATTTGCTGAATTTAAAATGTGATTGTACTGATTTGGAAAAGCATTTAGGTGGAAAAGTTTGTTAAATAGCTAGTACAGCTTTTGGATTTATATATTTTATATATTTATATATTTTTTCCAGTTGTTTAACAAGAATTCCAGAACCTGCTATGTGCTAATTATGCTAATATTGTGGACACAAAGGTAAATATGACTCAATTTTTGCTGTCAAGGAACTCAGTTCAGTGTGGGGAGGGGCAAGAGACAGATAAGATAAACATAACTGCAATGCATGGTTATAACACGCTATTATAGAAGTAATTAGACTGGAGGCTGCATAGTGGAAAGCTACCCAAGGAACTGATGTTAAGCTGACTCATAAAAGAGAATTAAGAGTTGGCCAAAAGAAGAGGGAAAGGGTGTTCAAACAGAGGGCTCATGGAAGCACCAAGAGACCTATATGTAATACGTATACCATTTATTGAGTGGTTTCCAGGTGCTAATCACTCAACAGCCTTGTGAAATTAGAATTACCTTTAACTGACAGATAGGAGGTTCAGAGATACCAGGTGTGTTGTCCAAGGACACACAGCTTATAGGTGGAAGTCAGGGTTTAAACCCATGTCAGTCTTGATTTTAAAACCCCTTAACTACCTACTCTGTTGCCTGCTGTCAGCATTTAAATCTTCCCTGTCCTTGTTCTTTATCCCTCAGCCAGTTTTTCACCGCCTTCTATTCATTCTTCCTTGGAAAGACCTCGTATCTGTCTCTCATTCCACTACCAGTCTAGGTCAGGCACTCATTAGATGCCTTAGTTGCTGAACTTGCTTCCTGGCTGTGTTCTCTCTGACTTGGGATCTCCGTTTGTGCACTGTGACCAGCTGGTTGTTTTTATTTCCCCATTGTAAAACCGTACAGGCTCTCTAGGCTTATTGGATGAAAGTGAGAACCCACAGTCTTCTCTTTGGTATGCCTCATGATCTTACATACAGATTGGACTTTAAAAGAATAATAGTTGCTTTTATTTGTCAGCACTTAACTGTGTGCAGTACCGTGTCAAACTCTTTACAGGGTTCCCCCCCACCCCCCGCCCAGAATAGCCTAGTGAATGTTACAGGTAAGGAAATTGAGATTTAGTGAAGTAAAGTGACTTACTAAGGATCTACATGTGATATTAAGACTTTTCACAATGTCAGCTCTTTCATTATCTATTTCTCCCAAGCCGCAGTTTCCTAAAATGTTGGCACACATATTGCTCCTGCTCACCTCCTGCCTTTGCCTATGCTATTTATTATATTTTGCCCTGTGTGGAATATCTGTATTTTTCTTTTTGCTTGTCCATATTCTACCCACTCTTCAATTTCTGTATCGTTTAAAATTCTTCCCTGTATACTATGGGATACATTAATATTTTACTTCTTCCCCTCCTCCCTCCTTCCTTGAGGTCTTTCAAAGTAACATTTCATTATACCCATGGACATTTTGGGGTTGGAAGGGACATTGACAATTGGCATGGTATGGTGGAAGGAATATGAGAATGGAAATCAGAGATAAAAAATCTTTACTACAAGCTTATAAGTGCTGTAGTAATAGAGGAAAATAAAGGTGCAGTGAGGAAACAGTTTCTGTCTGAGTCATGCATTGAAGAAAGGGTATTTGAGCTCGGTCCTGAAGGATGTCTCAGCTGGAAAGACACAGCAGAGAAGACTACGTTAGGGTGAGGAACCCCCAGCATGAGCAAAGCCATGGGAAGGACAGGAAGGTGCACGGTCTGTTTAGTAGATTTAGAGATACTACTTTCTGGGCAATGTAAGGTCGTAACCAAGTTGTTATCATCGTCATGACCATCTTGTATGCTCTCAGCCCCTGCCACAGGGTGAGCACATCAAATGATCAAATATTTATTGACTTTATATTGAAGGTTACTAGCAGCGTTCAATGCATAATGTTTTTTATTAAAATAAAAAATAAAATAAAGTTATTTTTCTTTACTTTTATAATTCCTGCCTACGTTATATAATGCTTTTGATTGTTCTTAGTACTTGAAGTCTTTTATGACTTTCAAACATTTTTTGAGACATGCTCTTGTTGGTTTTGTAAATGATAATGATTGATATACTTTATATTACTATATTATAGGTATTGTTCTAAGTGCTTTACATGTGTTAATTTAATTTTTGTATCTTATGTGGTAAATGCTGTTAGCCCCATTTTACAGATGAGAAAACTGAGACAGAGAAGTTAAGTGACTGACTTTAGGTTACAAATAAGTGGTGGAGCTAACTTTTAAATCCCGTCAGTCTGGCTCTATATTCTACATTTTGAATCTCCACATTGTAGTGCCTCTCAAGAGTTCATTTTTGTTTATGGATATATTTTAATAAAGGTTAAAACACTGTGGTGTGCTGGTAGAGCACTGGACTCAGTTCAAGTGACCAGAGTTCTTAGCCTGGTTTGACTGTTAATTAGTGCTGTTGCTACGCAGGCAGATTGTTTTCAACCTCCTTCAGTTTATTTACCTGTAGATGACATTGCACCCAGTTGACCACCAAGGTGCATTTAAGTATAGTGATACAAAATACAGAACTCTACTTGATTTTTTTCTCTCTTTGACTAATTTATGGTAGTCTTGATGTACTTGGCATTGGTCAGTGGAAGAGAAAAGAGAGAAAAGCTGCTTGAATAATTCAGTGTTAATTGATATTTGGCTAAACTAATATGGTTATTTAAAATGTTTCCACAGGATACATTACGATAAATTATGAATTAGCTAATCTATGAAAGATGGGATATATATATATATATATATATATATATATATACACACACACACACACACATATACACACACGGAGAGGGAGGGAGAGAGAGAGTGAGCAAGAGCGCATGCTATTGAATCTCAGTATTCAAGTATCAACAGTATTTATTTCAGCATTTTCTCATACTGTATACACTGGTGTTATCTAGTTGTAGAATATTAGTGCTAGAAGACACTTAGATATTACAGAGGTCAAAAGCATATCCAGAATATTTCAGTTTGCAGATTTAGTGCTATATTTGTGGTATAGGGGATATTCTGTGTTCAGAGTAGAACTTTTACTATTTTATTGGGTAAGGATTGTGAGCTAGGTTTGCAGAGTGCTTAGGATTTGAACAGGTGAGAGAAGAGCATACTAGTCAGAGCGGATGGTAAAACAGAGGGCACTGTGTTTAAGGGGCCAGTGTTGCTACAGGGTTTAAAAAGAAGGATGTAAATAAGACTGGAAATATTGGTGGTATCAGATCACGGGCAGGATGAAATTTAGAGTAGAAAGAGGTTTATACAAAGGTTTTTTTCCAAGGTGAGAGATTTTTTTTTTTTTCCAGGAAAATATGGGGCAGGGATAAGTGTGAGGACGATCTTTTGGAGTTGGGGATATAAGGCTCTGTAGGGCAGAAGCAAAGACTTCACTTTAGATGAGACTTGAGAGAATGATACAAGTATAATTTCACTTGGGCTGTGGTTCATTAGTTGCATACCTTAGCAATTTTGAATTGGTTACTTCTATGATCCCTTTAAATAAATAATAGCTCTGCATTTAGAATTTGTTGTACTGATTTTGGCATTCATTTTTTCCTGTAATCTTTCTTTGTTTTGGAGCAGGTTTATTCATCCGTGCAAGGATCTGATTAATGCTCTTCATTTTATTTTCAGTTTGGCTTTGGTTGAAAAAAGAATTTAGCCTATATGTACGGCTTTAACCATTGGAAGAATGACAGATGACAAAGATGTGCTTCGAGATGTGTGGTTTGGACGAATTCCAACTTGCTTCACCCTGTATCAGGATGAGATAACTGAACGGGAAGCGGAACCATATTATGTAAGTATGTTGATGGTGGCAAACGGGATATCTAACTTTGCTCATTTTTGTAAATACAGCTCTAAGAACCTGGAGGCTGTTATCCAACATTTTATGTACAAGTAATACATACTTATAGAAAACAGTGAGAAAACACAGATCAGCTAAAAGGAAATTGAAATCACCTCTGTTCTTACCACCCAGAGGGAAAAAAACCATTGTTGACATGTTGTTATGGGACCCTCTTGACTTTATTTTTTTTATGTGTATATCCGTAGTATATGATAATGGAATCATAAATTATGTGCTGTTTTTGAACAGGAAGCTATTTTGAAAATAATAGGTTCAAATTTGATTCTTTTGTATTAAGGTGGTTTAACAAATTATTATAGCTCAGTAAACATATGGACATATGTGTGTGTTTTCATATGTCGATGAGCTAATATATATTATAGAAAATATATTATTTAGTAGCATAAATTACTGTATATATATTTGTAGATTTGACTTAGTGTATTATCTATTCTAAAAAAGAGTATCAAATATCTTCTGAATTTAGGCAAATTTACGTCTGTCAATCAGAGATAATACTATTCTGCCTGTTGACTGAATAGCCCCGAGTAGGCAAAGACATTCTCAGTTGTCATTATTTGAGTTTTTCCATGTCTCATGTACACATATATCGCTTATCAAGGAGGCCCTGGATAAGTGGAAATGTGTTTGTGGTGCTGGACTGATTCTTGTTTCACCTTAGTAAAGCTTGCCCTTTGCTTTCTCCCTTGCGTGTCTGGGAAACAGCGTTGCTCCTCAGCCTGCTTCCGCTGTGGGAAGTCAAGACGCTGGAGGAAACTTCTTATTGAGCCCATTCACTAACTTTTTGGGTACAGGAACCATTTCATTATTCTCTGTGCATCCTCAGCATCTGACATCGGTTGTGCAAGGGGTAGATACCCAGTACATGAAAACCTCCCCACACTCATGTTAGGGTTCCTTGTAAGTTGTCCCTTTGAGTTTTCTTACTGAAAATGGTAATTTCAGAGCAATTGGGCAGTCTTTTGTTACTAGTACTCAGGTTATCATAACTGATTATGTACATAATATAAAGTTGAATCACTTTAACATTGGAAATCTCAACAGTTTCTGACTTTAGAAAAATTTCCATGGTTAAAAACAGAATGTGTCCATAGTTTGTTTTTAGAAGAATTTCATTTGTTAGGTGTATTTTTCCTCTTCTCCTTCTGTAATATGGGTTAGGATGTCATTTATGTTTTGTTTCCATGCTAGTTTTTTCTCTTTTAATTAATACTTTTAACTTTGTGTGGCTTTCTAATGAGTATCTAAACAAAGGAGTGTATGTGTCTACTTGGTGGAAGTGGCAGAAAAACTGAGAAACATAGAATTAAAACTGTTTACTTTTAAATCAGAATATGATGTTTGACACATTTCCCGCAGTTAAAATTATTCAAGTAAATAATACAATATTTTTTCTTCTTTATATATAAATCTGTTTAAGTATTACAAGATTGTTGTGAGAACTGGAGTGTAAGTTATCTAGCTATTTCTAATCAAATTGAAAGTGGCAAAAAATATTGGGGATAACTGTAGGAGGAAGAGGATTGTTTTATCTGATAGATAATTGTTTTTATCTTGAATTCTTCCTACTCTTAACCCAAAAGAAACTATATAGTCATTATTATGGGTGACAGGCATATAATAAATGTTAAACAAACACTAGGGTTTAACATCATGTAGCATGATCCAGATTCGGCTCTTTAAATACACAGATACTTAAGTATAAGTTAGTACATACAGGAGGAAAATACACAAAAACATTAGCAGTGGTTAGTCTTAGAAGTATAGGGGAGCGTTTTAGTGCCCATGTGGTTTTAGTTTACGTGTGTCTTGGTTATAAATTAAGTTTGAAAGTATTTTTTAATTGCTTTGCTTTATAATAATAATAATGTTTTAAAGATTCTTGGTGAGATGAGGTAAAAATATCGCCTAAGAGCCAGTGTACCTCTTTCCCAGCCGTTCTGAAAGCTCAGGGTTGTCACCATAGCCTGAAAAGTCCATTCGTGTTCAGGCCGAGGTGCAGTGATAGGTGATAGGTGAACGGGAGTGTAGTTTACTTTTTATAATGCATATAGCTTCTTTCTTAGAAGCTGGATTTAAAAATATCCACTCATACCAAATTTATAAATTAAATAATTATATATTTAAAGAGTCTTCTGGAATTTTCTATTTCCATTGGAAAAGCTTACTGATATTAAATATATCCCCGTTTATTTCTGATTTTGATTTGTTGCCTCCACATAAATCTTTCAGCCTGCATTCTGTATGTATATCATTGAGAATTATATCTTATTTTGCAGGAAATGTTAGGGAGGAAACTTGTTAGAAAGTAGGCAGCTTTTCAGTTTTTGTTGTTTTTGTTGTATTCATTTCAACTGTTGCTTTTTTATTTAGATTATCTAATATGAAAACACACTAACTTGCATTTGTATCTTGTGACTTGTTACCGGAGGAAATCACACAATCACACACATGGTCATCAATTGCCTTTTATGTTTCCGTAGTCAGGTGTCTGTTCTCCGTTATGATTGTCTCTCTGATCCCTGACCTCGCCTTTCGCTTGTAACCAGTGACCTCACTTCCGACTTCACAAAGAAAGTAGAAACCGTGTAATAGAACCTCCCTTAACTTTCTGCCACCAAGTCTGCAAAACCTATCTGCACTCACACATGTTTACTTCATCTGTTTTAATGGAAGAGGTATCCCTCCTCACAGGCAAGGCTCAAGCTTCCTTCTGTGTTATGGAACCCATCTCCTGCCTTCTCAGAAAGCTGGTGGTTTCTAACATTCTCCCATCCCCACCCCTGCCTTCTCTATTTATTTTACTTTCAATTTCTATTTACTGGCTCCTGTGCAACACTTTATTTACAAATCCTTCCGATACTAAAACAACCCTCTGTTTACCCATCCCTCTTTCAACCTCTTGCTTGCCCTTCACAGCCAGACTTACTGAAAAGGTCGTCTGTGTCTATTGTCTCCTCACCCGCTCCCCGTAACTTCACTGTGATCACATCTGCACACGACTCCAGCAGAACTAGTCTTGCCACTAATGACATCTTTTTTTGCCAAACCTAGAGTCTTTGAATTTTCATTTACTTGATCTCTCAGCAGTATTTTATATTGTTGGCTGTTTTTTCCATTTTGTGGCACTGTTTTTTCCTGCTCTGCAGTGCCTAACATTACTGCTTTTGCTTCTACCTTTCTGGCTCTTGTTTTGTGTTTTTGTGGTTTTCTTTGCCAGGTCTTCCTCCTTAGCATGTTCCTCAATGTTGACATTCTTTGGGGCTTTGCCTTTATTATTTTTCACTTCACTTTTCCGCCTTAGACCTCTCATCCATTTTTATGTCCTTCATGAACATTTTTGTCTCAACTCAACTCCCAAAATTTTCCTCCTGAGTTCCAGACCTTTATGTCCATCTGGTGGATGTCCTCACTTAGATATCTTGAAGGAAGTCAAACTAAATATGTTTGAAACTGGACTCATGATCTTTACCCCCAGACAGACTAGTCATCTGCCATACTTCCTTCCAATTTTGCCAAGTAGACCTGTCATCTGGCTAATTAACATGGACTCATCCTTTCATGCTTCTTTCTCCCCTGTCCCTGACATTCAGTCAATTACTTAGTCCATCTGATTTTAGATGTCAGATATTTCTCACACTTCTCCAGTTCCTTTCACACACTGCTGCGACCTACTTCAGACCATCATTTAAAAACTGATGGGTACTGCTTTCCCTGGTTTTAGTCTTGTGATCTTTCCATTTTCTAGTCTGCAGTTGGAGTAATCTTTTCAAAACACATGTCTGATTTTGTCACCCACCTGCTTAAAACCTTTAGTGGCTTTTCATCATTTTTAGGATCCTTAATGTGGTTTCCAAGGTTCTCTGTGATCTGGTCCCTTGCTGCTTCAGTACTCTTCTGTCTCAACTCTCTATGTACCTGTCATATTCATTTTCTTATAGTTCCTCACATGTGGCAATCTGTCTTTTTCTATTGACCTTATGTCTTCTCTCAGTTTCCTTTGTCTCAGTTTCCACTGTCTTCCACCTCTACTCATACCCAGACATCCACACCCACCCATATTTGGGTCACTCCTCTGTCTTTTGACTCTTGCTTCAAAAAATACTTCTTATCAGGGTCTTTCCTGAGCCCCTAGATTAGGTTAAATTCCTTTGCTACTTGTTCTGATAACAGTCTTTACTTTCTCCTTGAGTATACCACGTTTGTAATTTTGTTTTTACAGTCTGTCTTCCTTTCTAGCCTGTAAACTCCATAAGAGGAAGAATTTCTACGTCATTCAGGTTCCTCTCTTTATTGCCTGGTGTGATGTCTCACACATTGAAATGAAACAGAATTCTAGTATATTTTAATTCTGTTTTTGTTCTAGATAAGTAAATCTCTAATTTTATAATTGAAAATTATTGGACATAAGTAATCTATACAACTAGATGAAACATGCATTCCTTACAAGCACTATAGAAATAAGTAAATTACTTGTGTCCTACTCACTGAGTACTTGACAGTGCTCAGTGAGAAATAAGAGGACGTTAGATTCTATGTAGTTGACAGTGTCCGCAGAGGGGGTTAATCCTTTTCATATTAAGAGAACTTAAAGAACTGTGAAAACGTTAATGGAAGTGAAATAAGCCAGACACAAAAGGACAAATATTTTATGATTCCACTTATATGAGTTACCTAGAATAGTTTAACTCAAAAGACAGAAAGTAGAGAAGTGATAACCAAGGGCCAGGAGGAAGAGGAAAATGGGAGAGTTATTGTTTAGTAGGTATGGAATTTGTGATGAAAAATTCTGGATATGGATAGTGTTATGGTTGCACAACAGGGTGAATGTATTTAATGCCACTGAATGATACACTTAAACCAATGAGATACATCTAAGAAAAACAGTGAGTGGTACAGTCTGGATGTGAAGGGCAAGGTGTATTTTTGCTGTTATTTTCTTTTCATTTTTACCTGTTTATTTACTAGCTACTTTACCATATTTAAAATTTACTTGATAAATTGTATCTAGTATAGTCATTCTTAAATCTTAGAGCTACTATAGATATTTCTATCAGTTACCGATTTCTCCCATGAGCCCATTTGGAACAGAAGATTCTAACTACATTTCACTGTGGATTCTGTCTTAAGGATGGGCGTTCTTTATTAATTAACTTTTTTGGCCTTTTAACCTTTAACCTTTGGCATCTCTGATTTATTCATCAGACATTTATTGTGTGCCGACTGTATTGTAGACACTATTTTGGAGATTGGGAATGTAGCAGTGAACAAACAGACCAATATCCATGGCTTAATGGAGCTTACATTCTAATGTTCTTCATTCCTTATTGTAAAGGTTTTGTTTCATGAAAACCATTTGTGAATTTTTCAGCAACTTTGGTTGAACCCTAGGCATGTAGTACAACACTCTCCAAAATCAGGAGTTGATATCCAAACTCATTAGCCCTAATGTGTCTTCGTTCTTACAGTCTCCATAGGTTAATATCGGTCTCTACAGAACACATTATTAGGTAATGCCCAACAGACATTTTAAAGCTCTGGACTTACAGAACTTATTAGACTGATAGATTATATGTATTTTTTTAAAATGTCTAATTTACCACGCTGTTTTAATTTCATAGGGAGTGTCCATGTTACATCTGTATCTGATTCTGTCATTTCTGACTTGAATGAATATTTTCTTTGCCATTTATTTAACAGAATGATTTGGCAAGTTATTTAAGCTGCATGTAAGAGGGGTGATAATACTCCCCCTCAGACAATTAGTGCTTTTTCTTATATGTAGTATTAGTTTCCTTTTTCTTTTCTTCCCTAATCACATTCTCTTTGTTTATTTGCAAAAGAGGGCCTTATGTTCTGTCTAATCCACAATACTGTCCAACAACTTGTTTGTAGTGTTAGTACCTTCCATTCCATACTGGAGTATGCCAACTGCCTCCCATACTCTTGTACCCTCCAGCCCTAGGGTCGCTGTCATGTTCTCTTATCTACTTGGGTCCTATTATCTTGAGCTTTAGAGATTACATATCAGTTCCTTTAACCAGAATATTTCTCTTTGTGTTATATATATTCCCCATCCCTATAGTTCCACTTAGTTTACTGATCAGAAGCTTACAGCAGCATGAAATGCAGCATGAATAAGCAACATGAGACATGATTCAGGTTTAGACTCCCAAAAGCAGATGAAAGAGAGTACCAAGACAGTTTTATTAGCAACAGAAGACTGAAGCTTAGGAAAGTAAGCAACGGCTATAGTGACTACTGCAAAGGAGGAAAAGATGACTTCTTGCCAGTTTTTTCCTTTTATCTGCTTGTGAGTACTTTATATAAATCCTAGCCAGTTTTCCAAAAAGCTGTCTTATGTTTTCTTTCTGGGTGCTTTTCCTGAGGGAAAAACAATGCTGGCCTTGACCCTATTCCAGTTGAGGTGTCCTTAGCCCAACATTCCCTCCCAGGCTTCTCTCTCCAAGGTCAAGCAGGCCCAGCCTCTTGGGGTTGAGGCCAAGGTTGAGGATGTGATCAACCCCCATTCTACCTTAAGCTTGTGCTTTTATTGCACTTTAACGATTTAAAAAGCTCAAAAGTCAGTCATTGTTAACTTCTCTGTCCTTTGATTTCATTAGTAATCACCAAAATCTGTTCTGACTGATTTCCAGACCTTCTCCATTTTTCCATTCCCTTTATCCCCATCTCCTTGTGTAATATTTCCTTAATAGATTTCCTGTCTAATCTTATCTTCTATCAGTCTTTTATGTGCAACTACTAGAACATTCCTTAAATACTGTTTCTCATCATGCCATTCTTTTATTCATGGTATCGTAGTGGGCCCCGGTTGTTCATCAAATGAAAATTTCTGTTTGACCTTCAAAGACCTTTTTGTTGCTGCCATGAATAATATGTTTGTAAGTACTGATAAAAATGCTCATTTTTTTAATCCTATATTTTAGCCTCATATATAAGAGGACAGATTATGTCTTTGTCTTGATGTTGTTCTTCATTGCAGCTAATCTAATACGTAGATTATCAAAACGTGAAAGACCAGCTGAGAAGTCCTGATTGAGAAGTCAAGGTGTACATTAGGACTGAGTTGATTATCCTCAGAACAGTTTAGAAATAAGTATCCTGAATAGTATGACATCTGATTACATTGTTCTTTTATTTAGAGAAAATTATTATGGAAAGATTGTATATAGATTTGTATTGCTTATTCTAAGCATTTATGCTATAAGCTCTATTTAAAGTAATGACCTCATAAGAAATTTTAGAACATCTTAACCTTTAGCCTTTGATTTGTTATAAAAAGCAGTTGAGTTTGTGTGGAATATTCAAAAGAATGCAAAAGCATGGCTGTTTTTCCTTAAAATCAAAAAATCTATTGTATATTTTTAAATAGTAAGTAATTAGGGTTTTACAAATTTTCATTTCAGTTGCTTTTGCCAAGAGTAAGTTATTTGACGTTGGTAACTGACAAAGTGAAAAAGCACTTTCAGAAGGTTATGAGACAAGAAGACATTAGTGAGATATGGTTTGAATACGAAGGCACACCACTGAAATGGTGAGTGAATTTTTCTGCATTATTAAGCATTGAGTATATGCTAGCTTTAAGAAGGTATAGTCCCCTGAAGCAAATTTTTAAAAAAGTTCTATTAAAGAAATCACTGGTCTAACTTATATAATACAGTAAATTTTAAGCTATTGTTAGAATATTTTATTGAAAATATTTCTGCCTTATATTTGGAAGCCTGGGAGACTGGACAAATTTGTTTATTT
This sequence comes from Rhinolophus sinicus, assembly GCF_057876585.1. NCBI lineage: Eukaryota > Metazoa > Chordata > Mammalia > Chiroptera > Rhinolophidae > Rhinolophus > Rhinolophus sinicus. The sequence goes on from NC_142502.1 coordinate 48,373,802, forward strand.
TCAAAAGATTTTTTTTTGTGGCATAATAATAGTATATTTGGTTATGGAGTTTTTGTTTGTTTACTTGTTTTGCAGTTATATTTAAAACCCCTATATGAATAAGTCACTCTGTGTCATTATTCAATAGTATCTTTTTTTATATCCAAAATCTTTATAGATCTTTATATACTCATGGTTACCTACAGTAATCATCTTTTAAACTGATTATCACATTTACTTGGTAACTGTGCCGTAAGCATATCTGCTGTAGCCTTGGTTTAGTATTTAAAATATATTGATTTCCTTTTTATGTGGAAAGTAATTTTGGTATATTATTTATAAGGAATGGATTGAAAATAAATCCTAAATCTGGGTTTACCCATGTATAGATGATATGTTTTTGTACTTCCTATGTTATTGGGTGTTTGTTTATTGTGCCTCCAAAAATATGTAATGAAACTGGAGAAATTACAGAGAGAAGAATATAAAAAAATGGTTCAAGGTATGCTGGGATATGTGTTGGAATGCGGCCATATGAATGTAGTTGAATGAAAAAGATATCGACTGAGTCAAAATTTTAATGAAATAGCAAAAGTAGAAATAGTTTAAAAATGGACTTACTCTCTGAATCTTGGAATATTAAAATGAGTTTTTAAAAATGTAAAAGGAATCTAGTAGGTGTTTAATAAGTGCAGCTGAATCCAAGGATTACTTAGAAACGAGGGAACTTTTGGGACTCCCCTGTGCTGATGAAATCCCTGGAGTGAGTAAATTTTTTCAGAATGGTTTAGAAACATAAAAGATGATGTTTTGTATTGAGTACCCTTTTCAGGTGGTTCTGGGAAGAGATGACAAAATTCTTTTTAACTTTTTAAATCAAAACAGAATAGTGAGCTTCATTATCATATATTGTACTCATGACTCGAATAGTTCTAGACCTGAGGCAGCATAGCTAGGTCAATGTTTTCTATGTCTTTTTATTTCTCAGAAGATTTGGAGGTTTTGGAATGGGAAGGTGATTTAAAATAAGTTTAAGAGGAGCAAGGAGAATAGAGGGAAAGGAAGGAGGGGGAAAGATTGTGGGTGAGTAGCCATAGGATATATCCATGTTCTTGACAGATTTCTCTATATTATAGTTGGATATTGTAATTATATTGCTTTACGTGTATTAGTTATAGGTTATTGTAAGCATTTGTGCAACTGACACTAAGCTTTTCAATTTTACCATTGTAAAGCAGGGTTTCTCAACTAGGGCACTATTGACAATTCAACCTGGATAATTCTTTGTTGTGGGAGGGCTACCCGGTACATTGTAGGATAGTTTGCACCAGCCCTGGCCTCCATCCACTAGCACCAGTAAGCATTCGCTTCAGTCATGATGATAAGTGTTTTGTGTGGGGTGCAAAACTACCCCCAACTGAGAAACTCTTGAAAAGATAGAAAACCTCAATTTAGCTTTGATAGTAAATGATTGTTAAATTGTCATCCTTCAGCTGCTGTTTTAATCGATGCTGTGTGAAGGTTATTTTTGTATTTGATATGGTTCATATTCTATTGTAGTCTACATACGATATCAATTATAATGTTTGGACCCATTTCTCCCTGTTACTATAGAGTAATATTTTTGGCTTAAATATATCATGTTCTTACTTTGTCAGTATTTATCCCTCTGAAAGTCTTTTATGAAAGAGTAAAGTTATTTTTCCTTTTAGAGCGCTTATGTGAAAGTAATTCTGTTCATGTATCTTCCCTCATTTTAGTTTTGGGGGTCTTAACTTTTTATGCATGATATCACTTGCATAGGTATGTCTTGCTATAAGTTCATTGTATTTAATGGCTTTTGGTACAACTTTCCTTTAGTATTGTGGGGTACTTCATATATTTGAGGAGTGAATAACTTCCAGAGGTGTGAGTATAATCCAGGACCTTGGTACTAAGTCTTGATCTTTTCTCTCTTTACTCCCAATAACAGCAGTTTTCTCCTACTATGTTAAAATAATTATCTTCCTGGAAACAGGCTGTCAGTATCTACTTGGCATTTAATTAAGCAGCAGGCTTCATAAGATAGGATAATCATGGTACGGAGGCAGCTACCACTGAAGCTTTGTAGGACTTGGGCTTTTGAGACCATAAAAGTGTCTTAAAGAGTCGAGGAGCATTTATTTGAGTAGGCTAATACCATCTTTCTTACACTTGCTCCTTTGGAGTGTTAAATAAATTCAAGTGAGAAAGGAAATTGAACACCAGTTTAGATAATTCATAAAAGGAAGAAAGTGTAAATTGATATTCTTTCTCCTTCTGTAACTCTTCTGATTTGTATTTATTGTGATTATAATTGTTTAAACATCTGTGTGAGATGCTTGAGCAGGGGCTTTGTAGCTTAGCAGTAGTATTAAGAGGTGCTAAGTTAATGTTTGTTCAACAAATTAATGAATTTAAATCAGTCTCTTTTTATTGAGAAAACTGAGACTAAAATAAATAACTTGTTTAGATGAGCATGTAGGACCAGATTTTGAGTCTCAATTCAGGGCTCTTTCCACCACACCTGCTGATAACTGTTTTTGTCAGTTGTTATTGTTTTCTCCAATTCTATATTTTCTCTAATTGCTTGTGTTAATTTGTCCGTATTAAAATAGAAAAATATTTAAGAACTGTGGCATACACATAATGAATACTGAACATATTGTTGATTTGTAGAGAGATTTCAAGAAGGTTTTATCTTATTAGTGCTTTATCCTCTACAGTGTTTGTCTGTTTAACTTTAAAAAATTACGTGGGAAATGGAAAGGGCTGATCTCACCTAAATGTAAGGATTTTGTGTGTGTGTCTGTGTGTGATTTGAGTTGGTTAGTCAGTCAGCAGAGGGTGCTCTAACATTGCATTTTAAGGGGTGAAGTAATTCAAGTGTTCAAAATTTGTATTTGTTACTTTTATATTAGACTTATTTTCAGAGAACAATTCTTGGTTATTCTAAAGAATACTGTGTTAGTATACCATAATACTGGTTTAGATCTTCAGCCTTCAGGTACAAAACTTAGAAAAAGCTTCTCTTTTTGTGAACTATAAAACTAGTATCTCTAAGGGGATCTAATTTTGTGTAAATTGACTTATTTTTAGGACTGGTTGTTTAAAATAAGAAGCTGAAACTACCTTTTAAATGAAAAAGAAAGAAGCAAATAATTGATGTTGGTTTTAAAATATTTAAACAGACTTAAGAGAATGACCCAGATACTGTACCTATGTGATTCAAAAGTAAATTTTAATGAAATAACTTCAACATCTTAATCATAAATACTGTGCAAGTTCTTCTCTCTTATGTCTAATCATATTTCTAAGGCTGTGAATTTCTAGAATCTTATAAATTATTCTGTAAGCTAGATTTTTGAAGTGTGGTTTACCTAGCATTTACATGTAGTAGTCCCTTGGAAATTGGTTATTTTTGTACGTAAGAATAGGCTTAAAAAGCTGTGAAACACTGCTCGTTTGCAGTTGTTTGTACTATAGATAGAATAAGGCAAAATTGGTTGTAATCATTAAATTACTTCAGTTTACATTTGAGTTACACTCCTTTTTATTCAATGAAATGTAACCCTGTTTCCAGTGAATCACTAATGTAGCAAATATGAATCGGATGCATTTACCTCAGTGAGATGGAGTGAGACAATTGTTCTCTAGTATATGAGGAAGACTCCTTTCATTGCTGATCTTAGAATACTGGTTTGCTGTCTGACTGCAGGTGTTTAGACTAGAATAAGCACCCTTGGCTGACTTCAGGGCATATCCATTATTGCCATGCTGTGTGCCAATATGTGTATATGTATTTTAGCAGTAATGAAAGCGTAAAGAAGAAACAGGCTTATATAAAGAAAATGAAAATATTATTGATTTTGAGAATTGAATTTAGACAAGACTAGAGCAACTGAAGGAAGAGAAAGAAAACAAATAAAATGTAAAACTAGACCTAACACTAAATATTCTGGTGCAGTCAATTTTTTTTAGGGCAATAGATGGAACCTTTAGCTAGTTGAGTCCTCTTCTGGGATATATTCCAGGTTTAAATCCTCACCACTTCCTTGGCTGTTACATTTAGATTAGATTGGCAGGAGGAGCAACAGAACAGCCAAATGGCTACATTACGATTTACTTATAGTTATGGCTTATGTGGTTTCTGTGTTGTGGGTTAGGAGACTCCTGACAAAACTATACAAAATATCTGTTTAGAGGAGTTGTACAAGTTAGTACTTTGGAAATCCTTGACATAAATCAGATTATAGTGTTAGAGAAATTCAGTACTTTTAATTTTTGATGGTTCCGTTTTTTAGAGATTTTCTTGGATATTAACAGGTTCATTAGAAACAATCTTAGAACCAGTTAATTCAGATAGTGTATTAGTTTGGAGTTAGTGTCCTTGTATCAAAATCATTCTGACATACATATCTGCATTGAGCCACATAGGAACCATACATACACTTTGACAATTGAAATAAGTAAATAGTTATTTTACTCATCAGTTTTTATATTTTTAGAATGCTTTAATGTTAATTCGTTACGTATTTAAATATTAAGTTTTAGAAACCATAATAGTTACATTTCCATTCTAATCCTTAGTATATAAGGAAAAAAGAGTCATTTACCACTTGAGATCAATGAACTTTAAAAATATATATTTAAGTCATTTTATAAATAACTTAGAGAAGTAAGAATAAGGGAATAATGTATAACAACTTTAATTAGAAATGTTAATAAGCATTTAAATACAGCAAATTTATATTTTAACTTCATATTTTCCTGCTTTTGAAGGTATACAAGGTATGATCAAACAATATGGTGAATGTTTAAATAAAAAAAATGTATTACAGTAAAAGACACATTGCCATTAATCCCCCTCAAAACAGTCCCCCTCGCTTTGAATACACTTATCCCATCATTCTTGCCACTTTTTGAAGCAGTTCTGGAAGTCCTCTTTTGTAAGTATCTTTGGTTGCGCTGTTGTAGCGGCCTCCGTGTCCTGAATCAATTCAAGGACATGGTCAATTCATGGTCCTTTTGACTTTGGGGAAGAGCCAGAAGTCGCACAGTGCCAGGTCTGGTGAATAAGGTTGATGAGGACACACCATAATGTGTTTATTTGACAGAAATTGCCGTACCAGAAGCGATACCGTGTTTCCCCGAAAATAAGACCTAGCTGGACCGTCAACTGTAATGGTGTCTTTTGGAGCAAAAATTAATGTAAGACCCGGTATTATGTTATGTTATATTATTATATTTATTATATTATATTATATTATATTATATTATATTATATTTATTATATTATATTTATTATATTATATTTATTATATTATATTTATTATATTATATTATATTATATTATATTATATTATATTATATTATATTATATTATATTATATTATGGCCGATCTTATAATAAAATAAGACCGGGTCTTATATTAATTTTTGTTCCAAAAGACACATTAGAGCTGATTGTCCGGCTCGGTCTTATTTTCGGGGAAACACGGTATGTGACATGGAGCCTTCTGTTATGATCCAAAATACCGAGAATGTTGCTGCCGAGTGCCGTCCGACGGAAAGGCAGGTGTCTTCAATATGAGAAGCGGTGCATCGAACCTTAGTAACCATGTGTGACAAGTTTCAACTTGTTTGGTGCATCAGTCGGGTGTGAGCTGCCATTGAGAAAAGGTGTGTTTTAACCTTTTCACTCGTTAACGAATTTCAAATTTGTTCTCCAAAATGTGTCAAAGATAATTACAGTATTTATATTTTTAAGTAAATACAGTTAAGGTGCTACATTTTATTAAAATAAATGATTACTTTAAAATATAAAAATTTCCTATTATTCATTCTTGAAAAACACAAAAATATAAAAAAATGTACATCTGCTTTCGTAAACTTCCTTTCTGGAACACTGAGCTCATGGGGTAAAGTCGAATGCTGCAGTCAGCGGCATGGAAATATCATTCAACTATAGACGAATGTCTCAGCAAAAGGTGTGCCATAAATCATCCTCCATCATGACAATGCTCTTGGTGCATATCACTTCTGCTACAGCAATTTCTGTCAAATAAACACATCACCGTGTGTCCTCATCCACCTTATTCACCAGATCTGGCACTGTGTGACTTCTGGCTCTTCCACAAAGTCAAAATGAGCATGGAAGGTATACATTTTGAATCGATTCAGGACATGGAGGCAGCCATTACAGCGCTACCAAAGACACTCACGAAAAAGGACTTCTAGAACTGCTTCAGAAAGTGGCAAAAATGATCGGATAAACGTGTTTGAAACGAGGGGGAGTAGTTTGCAGGATATTAATGACAATGTGTCTTGTACTGTAATAAATTTTTTCTATTTAAAAATTCACCGTTATTTTTTGATCACACCTCATATATACCTGAAATGGGCAACGTCCTCTGAATGCATCTAACTGCTCATTAATTGTCATATATTCAGGTGGACCTCTGAGAGGTTCTAGCTTATCATTCCTTCTGGCTCTTCTTGTACCTAATAGCAATGCTAGAAGAAATTTTGAAAATCTTGGACAGATCATGATTTTGTTATAAAATATTTTCTTTTTTACATTAGTAAACACCAGTTAGAATGTTCAGTCCAACACTTTTTCATTTCTGCGTCATTTGATTCCTTCTAGTTTTCTTTGTGTACAAATCTGCCGTTGGCATTTGTCCACTTACTTATAAGCAAATTACAGTGCACAAATGACATAAAAGATGAAAGAATATCATTACACATCCTTTTAGCAAAATGGGATGGTCCAGGTTCTTGTCATAAAATATTGTATGATGAAATTCTTTCTGTTGAGTGACTAAATGGATAAGAATGCAACATGTCCTTAGAAATATATTGTTTATTCATTAGTTCTTAAGTTCTATAAAATTCATCTGGTATGTCATCATCTAAAGACTCATAGTCTGGGATTTCAATTAGTTTTACCATTGTCATTAAAGTCTAAAGTACTGCTGTCTCTCCAAAAATCTTCCGATTTATCTAATAATTGCGTAACATCTTCCTCAGTCAATTTTCTTTTTCCCATGATAGGTGGAAAATAAGACAATTTGAATTTTTAGCTGTATTAATGGTAGCTAAAAGCAGACTTCAAAAGTGAGGTCTGCATCTTTTTAAAAAAACTTTATTGAAATATGATGTAATATTTTAGGTGGCACAGTAAGAAAATGGAAGAAGGATGCATTATTATATCCTTCCAGGCATGCCATTATTCTTTCAAATTCTTACTATTTTCTTTTTTAATTACAGTTGGGACTAATTGGTGAGGAATGGTGAAGTAATTCCTAGAATGACTAAATAACGAAATATTTCAGGATAGAAGGAAAAAATACCATCACCAAGATCCCACAATATATCGTAGATTTATAAAAGGGTCCAATGGATCCATATGGAAATTACTAGGTAGAAAAAGTTTTCTTCTTTTTTTTTTTTTCTTTTAAGTGAGTTTTTCGGAAGACCTTTAAGAAAGAATAAACGTTATGAAGTATCAAACCTAAAATAGAGCTGCTAGGAAAAGAAATTCAGAACCTAAAATTAGGTCCATTGGATCTCCATGGTATACTGAGGGTTAGCTAGTCAGTGGCTCTTTGATTTATGCATTCACAGCTATTTATTATCTACTTTGTTCAAGATTCCGTGCTCTTACAGTCTGTTTTTTTTTTGACATATAAGGTTAAAAATAATTGATGATTATGAGTCTTATGTTTAACTTGGTTCTAACCCAAATATTTACTATTTATTTTAAAAATTGCGTTTCATTTTATGTGGCACAGATTGCTTTAAGATAACATTTGATTTAACTTTAGAATTTGCGTACAGTTCCATTGTGAACAGTAGAGAATGTGTACAACACTGAATTGGTAGCCATTGTATGGGATCACCGGTGAATTTATCCAATAGGTCAGAACTTAATTTGCAGAAGAGTTCTGTAACTGTATTAGCAGTACTGTGTAGAGTTTAGAAAGCAATATGCTGTTAGTTTAAATACCCACATTCATTCTTAGTTGTGGATACCTAAGAGGAACATTATAAAATAAAAAAGAATGGAGACTAAAGAAGGTCACTTTTGTAAAAGTACAAGGCAGACCTTTTACAATTTTAATAGTTCAGAGGGAAGGACCAGAATTGGATAGAATCTATAACTTGTCTATAGTGTAATATTTTTGTTTTTCAGATTATTTTTATTTTAGATTTTGATTGAGGCCAGAGTTTTTTCTGGTGTTAGAATTTCCTGAAGGAAAATCCTATTATTTAGGTAGTGCAAAATTTCCTTCAGTATTCATTTCTATTTATGAAAGATTCGTGGTAGGTGCTGACTTATGAATAGAGAGAAGTTTAAGGGTTATTATGAAGAGGTACAGCTCATATGACTAAAGCTACCCACTGTTTTATTTTACTAGCAGGATATTCATCCTAAATTCATTCTAAATATATATACGATCTCTAATTACGATGACTTTTCCACAATTATATTATGTAGACATAAGTAAGCATAAATAGTAGTAGCTAACATTTGAATCGTGGTCAGGTAATGTATTGGGTCACTCATTTTGAGGGAAATAAGATGTATTTTCATAATTTTCAGCTATTAAATCTAGGAGTAATTCACTAATATATGGGAAAGAACAGGACTGTACATAATGCCAAGCAGTGCTCTTTTTGCGTTTTTTCGGAGTGTTATTTAATTCTGAGTCACTAGTTAAACTACTTTAGATTCTTCATAGGGGTGATTTAAAAAATAAAGTTTGTCTATTGAAATCTGCAAGGTTTGTATTATTTTTGTTTATAGCTAAATAATTTGCTTCATTGTGAGTAATGGTTATATTAGGAAATGTTCTCCTATTTAGGAAGTCCAAAATGTATTTTTTTAAAAAGCAACAACTTTAGAATTAGGCTGCAGAAGAATATTCAGTGACTTTGGAAAATGTTACCATATTGTTATATGAAAAAAGCAGGTTATAGCAGTTTGTGAAGGAAAAGACTAATCTAAATTTAGATATGTATGCTTAAATAAAGGATTGGAAATTTATGTTATAATGTTGATATTAATAACCAAAAAATAGATGATTGTATGTTCTTCTAGATGCTCTTCTTAATTCTTAAAATTTCCTAAAATTTTAAATTGTTTTAAAAATCAAAAATATATTTAAATAAACTTTTTAAAACTGGATATTGGGATAATAATTAGATACTATGTTACTGTGACATAACTGTGCTCATGGATGATCACAGATGCCTTGGCACAATCCCATGTGTGCATTGAGGTTTCTCTGGGGAATGAAATGATTAGAAGAAAAACCACCTGATGCCTGAAAATTATACCACATTAGTCCAGGCAGGTAGTGGTATAAAATGTCACCTTCCTGTGATTTGTGGTTAAAGCCCCCTGATATTTGATGTTAAAACATGCTGGAAATTTATTTTGGCATTGTAGTTATAACTTTAAATATTTATTCTTTCTTAAAATATACTCTTTCATTTTTAGGCATTATCCAATTGGTTTGCTATTTGATCTTCTTGCATCAAGTTCAGCTCTTCCTTGGAACATCACAGTACATTTTAAGGTATAGTTTAAATAGCATTTCCCGTTTGTCCCACTTGTGGTACTTAGTAAGTAGGCTTAGAATAGAATTTTTTTAAAAAGTGAAGTTGTTTATTGCTTTTCCCAGGGCACTTTTTAATTGCTAAGCTGCCACTAGTGTTTATCTATAAAATACCTTTCAATTTCTTCCTAATTCTTGGCAGAACCATTTAAACATTTAATATATAAACACCTATTCTAGCCAAATATACTATGTTTAAAATTTATAGTATTTTTGGGATACTTATATTCATTAAAAAAATAAATCTCAATAGGAAGAACAAAGTCCTGAGTGTAGACGTGGGCATGGGAGTAGGAAGGACATAGCCTAACACTGGGTAACTCTAAGGCTATTTTGATTGAGTTGAGAGAAGTGTTAGGAGACAAAAGTGTAAAGAACTGACCTAATTCTGTTTTGAGAAATATTAATTCCTGTAGTTTTAAAGAGACAGGCTAGATTTATTGTAACCTAGTTTGTCTCAATATTTTATATAGTGCTGGTTCCTCTTTCCCCCTAACCACCTTGATTCTCCATCCCTACCCCCCCCCCCCCCCCAAGCAGTTCACAAACACCTCTGAAGGATTGGACAACCTCGGTTATTTGATCACTAGGCAGTGATTCTCTCATGGCGAAGGATGGAGGGAGGAATATGAAGAGTTTGAAAAGTCATTTAGTTTGATTTGCTTTCCCATAAGGGACACTCATTCAAAGTCACTGCCCAAAGTCACTCATTCTTCCTAAGATGCTTTCCTTCCTGTCTTACTGAAATTGAGTGTGTGAGTCATTGGAATTTATTTCCGTACTATTTGACTAATGTGCTTTGCACAATACCGTGTTACCACAGATTTTAGTTACCACGGAACCATACAGAGTGCGGACGTGACTCTGATGTACATGAGTTTCAGTTCCTGTGGTACCGTACAAAGAAAGTAAGGACTGCATATGTAATAATTCAAGTTTATACTGGTGTGAAGGTAAAACAACAAGCATAATAAGGGTAGAGGTCCTATATTTCCTAACAAGACTTTCCCATTATACTGAAAAATAATTCCAATAATTAGATTGTGTGTGTGTGTGTGTGTGTGTGTGTGTGTGTATGTATGTATGTATGTGTGACGCACACTAAAAGACTTTGAAATCTAGGTTAAAATATATCATGGCTACACATTTATTTATTCATTCAACAAATATTAAGAGCCTGCTGTGTGTCAGCCAGGCACTATTCTAAGAGCTTGGGATATATGTGTGATTGACACAAAGACACTCAAACACTCAGACACTTTGTGGTATCTACCTGGTGCTACATACTAAACCCTCCATAATGATTGAGTCAGTGGGTAATAATGATAGGAAAGACTTAGAATTGTTAGGATAGCTATAGTGTAACGATTCTTAAAGTGTATTGTGGACCCATGGGGGTTTCCAAAATCCTGTCAAGGGATTCATGAGGTCAAATCTATTTCCTTAATAATATTAAGATACTATTTGGGGGTGGCCAATTAGCTCAGTTGATTAGAGCACGGAGCTCTTAACAACAAGGTTGCTGATTCAGTCCCCACATGGGCCACTGTGAGTCGCACCCTCCACAACTAGATTGAAACAACTACTTGACTTGTAGCTGATGGGTCCTGGAAAAACACTTAAAATAAATAAAAGTTAAAAAAAAAAAAGAAGATGCTATTTGCCCTTTCCATTGTTTTTACATTTGTACTGATCTGCGAAAGTATTGGTGGGTAAAACTGTTGGCACCTTTGCACAAAATAAGGCAGTGCACCAGACTGTACTAGTAGTCGCTGTATTCTTCCCTGCCACACTCTGTTCTAGGTGAAGCAGTACAAATTATTAATTTTTATTAATCTGACTCTCAAGTACATGTCTTTTTAATCTCCTGTGTGATGAAATGGGAAGTACACATAAAACGCTTATGCTGTATGCCAAATAGCATGGTTGCCCTAAAAAAAAGCACTTGTGCCCTTGTTTGAGTTGGAAGCTGAACAAGCCACTTTTTTTCATGAAACACCATTATTTATTTGAAAGACTGACTGATAGATGAACTGTGGTTATTTAGACTTGGGTATTTGTCAGTTTCTTGAAAATAAAGTGAAACTCTCATTGCAAATGAAACAATTGACAGTATTTGTTGCCAATGACAAAATTTGAACTTTTAAGTGAAAATTAGAATTTTGGAAAGCATGTATCTGCTACCGTGAACTTGACAGATTTATTATTCTTGAAAATATTTTGATGAGGTTGGTTGTCATTTTAACATATCTAAGTTTTAAAGAAATGTTATATAGTGAAATGTGTGAACATTTAGAGAAGATCTGCATTAACTCACTAAACACATGTTTTCCAGATGACCAATGCATGATGCTCCCAAATCATGCAGGTGTAAAAGGTCCATTCAAAGTGCAAGGTTACAATCAGGGATTTTAACGTAACAGAGGTCAAAATGTTTATTGATATAGTTTCAGATTCCACATTAGTGTTATAATAAACTATACTTACTGAATTTAGTGTCAAAAACTAATATCCACAGATCTGAAAAGACTGTTAAAAGGTTACTCCTTTTTCCAACTACATGTTTTTATAAGCCTGTATATTTATATACTTTAACCAAAACAACATTGCAGAATATTGAATGTAGAAGCAAATAAGGTAATCCATCTATTTTTCTGTTAAGCCAGACATAGATATTTGCAAAACTGTAAAATAGTACCAGTCTTCTCCCTAGATTTTTGTTGTTGTTGTTCTGGAAAATATAGCTATTTCTTACAAAAATAGGATTTTTCTGTTAACATGTAATGGGCTTTTTCTTGGTATTTTTAAATGAATCTTTCTTTGGGGTTCTTAGTAGGTCATACTTTTTTTTTCCCAGATGGATAGTTTATTAGAAAAATGAAACAGAAAGTAGAATCTTAGAGCTAATAAGGAAATCATAGAGGATGTTACAAATTTTCTCAAACTATCAGTGTATTTCTCTCAGCTGCTCTTACTCTTTCTGACCAGGCCTATGTTGGAAGAAAATTGTTGCCCAGATTTCTTTCTGTATACTAAGTTGGCTTTATTTACGGTTGTAAGACTTAGCTTGTCTCAAAGATTGTCCTCAGATATTTAATTGATAGCTTATATTGATTGATGTAAGCCCACCTCTGTTGTACTGCCTTATGGCTTTCGACTGAATAAGTGTTACATTTGCAGGTAGAAAAGCAGTGCTTTTAGAGTGAGGAAACAGGTTTTAATTTTCTAGAAGATAGTTTATCATCAACAGATAGAATTTATCAAGTAACAACTTTGTCATTTGGTGTGTCAGTATTTGTTTTACCTTTTATGATGTTGTAGTATGTCAAATGATGTCTGTTTTTACCAGACTGCTTAGGATTTATTTCTTTTATATTTGCTTTCAAAGATATTAAATGATTTTGATTAGATTTTGTGCAGTACTGGTACTAAAGTCTCCAAGAGACCCTCCTGCCTCCACCCTACCTACACACGTGAGTCAGTTTGTATTTTAGACTGGATTGGGGGTGAGGGCGAGACTGTTAAAGAGTTTTCACACAGATGTATTTTCTCTGATTTTTAATTGACTTTGATGTTGTTATTTGAACAGATTTATGTTTATAGTAAATGAATTTTAATGTCTAGAGAATGCTTTTCAAACTTTAATGCACATGCAAATCACTTGTGTGTCTTGTTCAAGTGAGATTTTGAATCTGATTTTCTAAGTTTGGGTCCAGGAAGAAGTTCTGCATTTTTAACAAGTTCACAGGTAATGCAGTGCTGTTGGATCCCCAGACGGCATGTTGAGTAATAAAAGAGTTTAGAGAATAATGCACATTTAAAAGTTCATAATATTGTGTGCAGAACCAAAAGTTTGTAAGAAGGAGGCAGAAAATTAATGCTTTTGTAGGAATTTTTACATTACTTTTTGAATTCTGAGAGAGAAATATTACATAATTCTAAAGTGTTAACTGCTTTAAAACATATAGAGGTGGATGGATGTTCACTTTTATTTCTTCCTGTATTTATCAAAACAGTGAAAATTGTATTATCCTCAGGCTTTTCTAAGCTTCAAGGACATTTTTGATTCCTAAACTTGATTAGCCTACTGAAAAAATTATTTCTCTTTCCTCAATTTTTTACTTTGAAAAATTCAAACCTATATTAGAGAAGCTGAGAGTTATTCAATGAATAAACACATACTTTTCACTTGGATTTGCCAATTGTTAACATTTTGCTACCTTTGCTTTATTTCTCTGTGTTTTTCTTCTCTGATAGTTTCATTATTTCTATAGACATGTTGCTTGCAAAGCTGCATTATAATCAAAAGGTTTACAGTATGTGGAATTTTTAGAAGGGGAAGTTTAATAGTGTGATTAAAAATTTGGTAATATAAGGTGAAAATATCAGGAGCTCTTTAGAATGTTCAGTTCTGCATATCCGAAATAAAATGTAGTTGAATAAACAACGTTAATAATAACTTGGTGTTTTTCTCTCTTTCTTTCCTGGTAACATGGTGCTAAATTGTATTTTGGTATCGATAAGAGGAGAAATTTTAATTTTGAATTTTCACAGTGATTTTTAAGGCAAAATGGGTCAGCATTAAGGCAACCGCTTCTGTGTAGAACATTGTTGAATGACTGTGACCAGATGAAATTAGGGTTTTGGACCGAGGCGCTCTGTCTTACTGACAGTGCTTGGGAAGGCACTCCCACTGGTCCTGACTGGTACTTGTTCTTTAAGTATATGTGTATGATTCATCACACCCCTTTTCGGATGGACAGTTCTTTCTTGCTAGGCCAAGAGCCACTCTGTCTCTCTGAGGTAATTTATCGTATCCCGGCTTCTTCCACTGTATGTTGATAAGATAGGTCTGAGGTAGCTTTCCCTGCGTACACGTCAGAGTCTCTCTCATGCTTCTGATACCTGTACTTCCTGGCTCTAATATTGGTGGCTGTTTTGTAGTATGTATCAATAGTGTATGATGTTAGTTATTACTGCTGTGTGGCAGATCACCCAAATGTAGCAGCTTAAAACAACAGACATCTATTATCACACAGTTTTCTGTGAGTCAGGCTCACCTGGATCTTCTGCTTAGGGTCTCACAAGACTGCAGTCAGGGTGTTGGCTCCATTCTTGCCTGGAGACTGGAGACTTTGCTTCCAAGCTTACTCCGGTTGCTGGCAGAATTCATTTCCTTGTGATTATAGGACTGAGGGCCATACCTTCTTGTTGACTGTCCCCTAGAGGCCGCACTAAGCACCTAACGGCTGCTTGTTCAGTTCCTCGCCAAGTGGACTTTCCCAACACATCAGCTTACTTGACTGAATCAAAAAAATGAACTTCTAGAGCTAGTCTCTTAACAAGACCGCAGTTTTATATGATGTGACCTAATCACAGGAATAATATTACATAACCATTGCCTCATTCTTTTGGTTAAATGCAAATCACAGGTCCTGCCCACACTCCAGGGGAAGGGAATAAAGAAAGATGTAAGCACCAGGAGGTAGAGATCATAGAGGGTCACACATACTTAAAACTTTATGAAATATGGTTTTTTAATCATTAATTTATTCATCAAATATTTGTTGAGGTTAATATCTGCTTTCAGACATGACAGAGTAACTGGATTGTTTTCTCCAGCCAGAAACAGCTATAAAAGTAGACAAAATGAAGTAGAGTGTTTCAGGCACTGAACATTAGAGGGAAAGAGAACAAACAAGATGAACCCCATATTCAGCCCATCTGAGCTTCGGTACAATTTCCTGACTGTCATAGGGAGTCGAACTCAAGCAGAGCAAGAAAGTTCTCCTGAGCCGAGGATGGAACGATTTGAGTTCTGGGCTGCTGAAGCAGCGGGAATTTGCCAGGCAGGGTATCAGAGAAGAGGGAACAGATGTGTAAGTGTGATTTCCCCAAGAGTACTTGGCTAGGACGGGGCTGCACATACATAGGTGATATATCCCTCAAGGCCTGGTAGAAAGTGTATATTAGGGGGTTAAGAGTGGGACAGGTTCCATGATGCCTGGAGAGTTTGGATCCCAGCCCTTCCACAGTGGAGAGAGACTTAGTTAACATATGGTGCACTTATCTGAAACACCAGAAAGGCCATGCTTTCTGTAGGAGTAAGGATTATACTTTGGGCAGGGTTAGCAAATTGTGGCCTGTGTGCCAAATCCAGCCCACTGGCTGTTTTTGTATGGCCTATGATCTAAAGATGATTTTTATATTTTTTAGTGGCTGAAAAAAGTCAGTAGAAGAATGATATTGTGTGATACGTGAAAATTATGTGGCATATAAATTCTAGTGACCATAAATAAAGTTGTATTGAAATTCAGCCATCCATGCTCATTCATTTCCATACTGCTTTTGGACTACAGCAGAGTTGAGCACTTGTTATAGACATTGTATGGTCCACAAGTCTAATACATTTACCACCTAACCCTTTACAGAAAAAGTGTGCCAACTCCTATTACAGAGTAAGGATTTCTCACAATCTGCCCTAATATAGCCTAAAATTAAGCCTTTTTAGGATTATGGAGAGGCACTAGGCAGAGCAAAACTCGGCAACAAAGATAGCATAATCTAGATTCCTTATACCGTATTCACAATGTCCAGCATACAATCAGCTATTACTAGAAATGCAAATAAGCAGAAAAACTTGAACCATCTCAAGGGGAAGAAATGCTACTGATAGAAACTGACCCTGAGATAACCCACATTTGGAATTAGCAAAAAATGAATGAAAGCAACTATTAAAAACTCAGTGACTTAAAGTAAGATCACAAAATTGTAGAACAGAAAAGAACAATATCTGAAATGCAAAATTCACTGGGCTTAACAGTGAATTGGAAATGGCACAAGAAAGGTTCTGTGAACTTGAAGTCAGATCCATAGCAATTATCCAATGTGAAGAACTAAGAGAAGAAAATGGAGGTGGTGTGCGGGGGGAGCGGACAGAGTCCCAGTGACCTCTAGAATAATATCAAACAGTCTAACATACATGTAATTGGAGTGCTAGGAGGAGAGGAAAAGAGAATGGGCCAGAAAAATATTTTAAGAAATAATGGCTAGACTCACATGTCTTGGTGTCAAAACTACAGTAACCAAAACTGTGGTATTGGCATAAGGATAGACATACAGATTAATGTAGTAGAAGTGATAGTCCAGATATAAGCACACATTTATGGGTAGTTTATTTTCTGTATGGGTGCTAAGACAATTCACCAAGGGGAAGAATAGTTTTTCAACAGATGGTGTTGGGATAACTGAAGAGCCACATGCAAAAGAATGAAATTGACCCCTATGAAAAGTAGGAATGGATCAAAGACCCTAATGTAAGAGCTAAAGTTATAAAACTCTTAGAAAAAAAAAAGTAAATTTTGTGACCTTGGATAAGGCAGTGATTTCTTAGGTATAACACTTAAAGTACAAGCTATCCAAGGAAACAATAGATAAACTGAGCTTCATCAAAATGAAAAACTTTCGTCCCTCAAAGGAAGTAAAAAGACAGCCTACAGAATTGGAGAAAATATATGCAGAATATATATCTAATAAAGATCGAGTATCCAGATATATATATATATGTACACATATATATACACACACACACACATATATATATAAAACTTATAATTCAATTAAAAAAGTAAATAATCCAATTAAAAATGGGCAAAGAATTTGAATAGACATTTCTCCAAAGACGATATAAAATGGCCAACAGGCACATGAAAAGATGCTAAGCATAGTAATTAGTCATTAGGAAAATGCAAAGAAAGACCCCAATAAATTATTCCTTCACACCCACTAAGACAGCTACAATCAAAAAGTTGGACAATAACATGTAAAGAGAGTGGACTAATGGTACTGTCATATGTTGCATGTTACTACTGGGATTATAAAATGGTGCAGCTGCTTTGGAGAACAGTCTGACAGTTCCTCAACTGATTAAACATAGACTTGCTATATGACCCACTAATTACACTGTAGTTACATACCCAAGGGAATTGTAAACTTATGTCCAGCCAGAAACTTGTACATGATATTCATAGCAGCATTAGTCATAACAGCCAAAAAGTAGAAGCAACCCTAATACTCATAATGGATAAACAAAATGTATATCCATACAACAGAACATAATTTGACCATGAAAAGGAATGAAGTGCTGATGATGCAACAGCATAGATAACCTTGAAACATCATGCTGAGTGAAAGAAAACAGACAGAAAAGTCTGCGTATGACATATATGAAATGTTCAGAATATGCAAATCTACAGAAACAG
This sequence comes from Rhinolophus sinicus, assembly GCF_057876585.1. Lineage (NCBI taxonomy): Eukaryota > Metazoa > Chordata > Mammalia > Chiroptera > Rhinolophidae > Rhinolophus > Rhinolophus sinicus. The sequence continues at coordinate 48,391,686 of NC_142502.1, forward strand.
AAAGTATATTCGTGATTTTCAAGGGCTGGAAGCAGGGCAGAATGGGGAATGACTGCTTATAGATATGAAGTTTCTTTCTGGAGTAATGAAAATATGTAATTAGATACTAGTGATGGTTGCATAACCCTGTGAATATACTAAGAACCACTGAATTGTACTCTTTAAAATGGAGAATTTTAAGTGATTGTTTATGAATTATATCTCAATTTTAAAACAATGGTTACTAATTTCCCAAACTTGGGAGAAAGAAAATCAGTCTGTGTGTCAAAGAAGCTCAGCAAATCCCCAAGCAAGTAAATATATAGAAAACTATACCCAGGCACATCATACTTAAGCTGCTGAAAACCAGTTATAAATAGAAAATGTTGAAAGCAGCCACATAAAAAAGACACATGACATAAAAGAGAACAGTAAGGTGAATGATGGCTGGCTTCTCATCCAACAGTGGAGATCAAAAGACAGTGGAATGACACCTTAAAGGACTGAAAGAAGCTACCAGCAGAAATGAAAGAGCATTGGCAATGGTAAATAAATGATAAACATAAAAGATTACGACTTTTCACTTCTTTAAAGGAGAAATGATTGTTTAAAGCAAGAATAATATAATTTTAAGGATGGGCTTATAATGCCTGTATAAGTAAGATACATGACCACAATTGTCTAAAGCAGGGGTGTCCAAACTGCGGCCCGCGGGCCAAATGCGGCCTGCAATTCATTTTTTATTGGCCTGCAGCAAATTCCAAAAATATATTTAGTTTACTTAAATAAACCAGGTGAGGCAATACGTACTTCACCTCGAGTGAGTGGTCCGGCTATTTGTGTATTTTACCGCACATGGCCCTTGGTAAAAAACGTTGAAATAAGTTTGGACACCCCTGGTCTAAAGGATGGGGCCACTAAATCCTCAGTTAGCTATGGGTCAGAGAAGAAATCAGAAGAGAAATTTTAAAATATTTCAAACTAAATGATCATGGAAACACAACATACTAAAGTTTGTGGGATTTACCTAATGCAGTGCTTAGAGGGAATTTAAAACTTTCTCTTTCCAAAGTAGGAAAACAATTTACTGATAATCAGGAATGAAAAATGGGCTATTACTAAAGATTCTACAGCCATTTAAAGGGTAGTAGGAAGTATTATGAATAACTTTATGCCTTCAAATTTGACAAATTCCATGAAAATACAGTTTACCAAAACTGACCAAAGAAGTAGCAGATAGGAATAGCTTCTTAATATTGGATTTGTAATTAAAAACAACTTTCTCACAAAGTAAAATTTCTTGCCTAGTTTCTTTGGTGAATTCTAATATTTAAGGAATAAATAATATCAATGTTTACAAATTGACAGAAGGGAGGGGACTATTCCCAATTTGTTTTATAGGCCAGAATAACTCTGATGCCAAAATCTCTTAAAGATATTAAAAGAAAAAAAATTGCAGACCAATTTCTCTCATGAGCACAGATGCAAACACTCTATAGGAAATACTATAGAAAATACTAGCAAATTGAATCTAGCAATATATAAAAAGGACAATACACCATGACTGTTGAGACTGTCCCAGGAATACAAGGGTGGTTCGACTGACTTTTCAAATATCAATGAATCAGTGTAAGTCAGCATATTAACAGAAAATAGAAAAAGCATATGATCAGATAAATAGATGCAGAAACAGCCTTTGACAAAATTTAGTACTTATTTGTCATTGAAACTCTTAGCAAGCTTTTGAATAGAAGGGAGTTTCCTCAGTTTGACAGAGAGTACATATGAAAAGCCTACAACTAAAAATCATGCTAAATGGTGGTTTATTGAATGTTTCACTCTAAGATCAGGAGAAAGGCAAGGATGTCTGCTCCCACCATTTGTACAGGCTGTTTTGCTCTACTGCAAAACACATATTCCTAAAAAGGACTATGCTGGTAAAAATCACAGGCCCTACGGGGAAAGTGCGTTAGGGGCATAAAACCCAAAAACTTCATTAGTGACAAATGAAAAAGATAGGAACCTAATAAAAGCACAGTTTTACACGTTAAATGGTTAAGACCTGAAATCTGTGTAATTTTACTAACAATTGTCACCCCAATAAATAAATTAAAAAATCTTTAAAAAAGAAAAAACGTGGTTAAGAAAAATATAAACACTACAAAAATGGCTTGTTATGTTGAACAAGACTAGAAATTTGCTTGTAGAAATGAGCATCAGCATGGTTTGCAGCTTTTCAGTTTTTGTGAAGTAGTGGAAGGAAGGTTATCTGAAATCAGACGAAATTGTAACATCAGATATGGCTAGCTCATAAGGAGAATTGAGGTAGCAGGTCCATTTCTGAGGTGTGTGTGTTGCGTATTCCTATGGGGCTCGGTTTAGCTGGGTGCACTTTTCTGTGTTTACCTAGCATTTCTTGTGGACAATATTTACAAAAGTAAACATGAAACTTACATTCCTCTAATTGTTTCCTAATATTTCTTTCACTTTGGAACAGATCCGAAAGATTTGAATACATAATTCATATATATATGTTCTGATATACCTGTATACAGAGGGTGCCAAAAAATGGGTACACATTTTAAGAAAGTAAAAAACTATTAAAATTGTAATAAAACATACTGATAACAAAAGATAAACACAAGTTATGTGTATACATTTTTTTGGCATCCCTAGTATAGTAATACATATCTTCTGACCTTCTCACACTGCTGCGTGAGGTCAGATTTGCATTTTAGGAAGATCACCATGCCTCCAAATGTGAAAAATGAATTAAAGAGGATAAAACTTTGGGCATGCGACCCAGTTACAAGGTTTTCAGCAATGTCGTAGTTGTTTAGTTTGTAGTAGGAAAGGCACTGGGAATGTTTAAAGTGAATGGATTTAGATCTGCTTAGAATGTAGTCTCAATAGAACTTGAGTGGATGTGTGTGTGAATGGGGAGGAGGAGTCGTCAAGGGGGGAAATCATTTGTTTACTTTTGGATTTGTTGAGTTTTATACAGCTACTGACATAAGTCTACTAGATTAATAGATGCATGGGTTCTAGGGTCACGAGAACGATCTTGGCTGGAGACAGACATTGAGACTCATTAGTTCATACACGGTATGGAGGTAGGTAAGCTTATTCAAGGTGAGTATATGGAATGAAAAAAGCAAAGGGGTCCTAGGTCAGAAACTTGAAAAATACCAACATTTAACACGTTGCGTAGGGATCACGAGAATCTTCATGAGGGATTTAAACCCCGCCGTACACAACGTGTTAAGGAATGGCCTAGAAATAGGCGTTTGCAAATGAAAGAGGGAAAAAATACAGAAAATGAGAAGTGTGGTAACACAGATTTGAGGATGACTGCTTCATAGTCAAAGATATTAGATGTTTGATGAGGGCTTAAAACAGTTAAGGACTGAAAGGTATCCTTTACCATGAAAAGAGCAGTTTCAGTGGAGTGGTAAGCGTAGCAGACAGATTGCTTGGGTGATACGTTAAGAGCGAAATGCCTGCTGGGTGTTGAAAGATTGGCTCAGTGAAGTTGAGGGAAAGGTTTTGTTTTTTGCTTTGGGGGGGGTAGTTTTATTTTTAAGGACAACTAATGGGAAATGGTAATTACAGAGAAAATGGTTAAAGGGAATATTACAGGAAGTGGGGGAGATAATTAAATGAGCTGGGTTTCAAAGGTCCAAAAAATGGGATCTAGTAAACAGGATGGAATATACCTCTTAGATTGTACCAGGAAAGGAGATAATTGGTTGCAGGTAAGTTTGTAGATTGGATCTTGGTAAAATTAGAAAATTTTTAGAAAATCAAGAAAGTTTAACAAATTTTAGTGTTGATTTTAGCATTCATTCAGCTAACTTCTATTACCATCTCTTTTGTAGTATGTTATTCTTTTCTCATCCTGAAAATAAGAAAAACCCTCTCCCTTTCCATTTCCACATACACACGCACCAAAGTGATTTTGGAAATAACATTTTAGATTTTGCAAAAGTAAGCCTTTAAGCTATGACCTCATATTTTCCCTGTCAGAATGCTGAGTCTACTGTGTGAGGTGATTCAACAGTAAAATAAAATCACATTTCTATGTATATTCGTTTGCTTGACTGCCATAACAAAATACCACAGACTAGGTGGCTCAAATAACAAATTTGTTTTCTCATGGTTCAGGAGGCTGGAAAGTACAAGATCAAGTCAAGAGCCAGCAGAGTTTGGTTTCTAGTGAAGACTCTAGTCCTGGTGTCCATGTGGTTACCTTCTCACTGTGTCCTCACATGGCCTTTCCTCCTGGTGTGGGGGGAGAGAAATACTGAGCTCTCTGTTGTCATTTCTTATAAGGACACTAATCCTATTGGATCAGGGCCTCACCTTTATGACCTCATGTAACCTTAATTGTTTCCTTAGAGGCCTCATCTCCAAACACAGCCACACTTTAGGGTTTCAACATGGGAATATTGGGGGACACAAACAGTTCATAACACTATTATTAGCAACTTTTGTATTTTTAATGCAATGTTAGATCCTTTATTGATCAGATGGAAAAAAATTTTTTTTTTTCTTGCTCCATTGTCTTAATAGAGCTTGCAGTATTATTAATAGATTGAAAGGCTTTTTTTCTTCCCCTCTTACCTTGTAGGCAGTTTCAGTTTAGTGTTATTTGGTTATCTCTAATATGTCTGGACATATTCCAGACTGTCTGGATTAATATTTCAATTAAAGGGCACAGGTAATAATATCTAAGTGAATGAAGCCTTTTAGATCAATTCTATAAAATTAGGTTTAGTTTATTAGACATTCTGACATGGAAGATTAATGAAAGCAAGTAAAGCTGGTGTCAAACTCTCCTTTTTTTGCAAGAATTTGCTTGTAATGTAAAGATACATACTTATACACAGCGGCTAATATATATGTGAAGAAATTAGAAATGTAATGAACCAAGGGTCTGCTTAATTTTATTGTGAAGCTTTAGGGGGAAAAAAAAAAGATTTTCCCTCCATACTCCAACCTAACCATGGAATAGAGCATTTCATGAGTAGGAGCTGAGGGGACTTTGAGACATCTGTCACTTTATTCATTGCCACACTTAATTCAACTGCTGTGGCTGCCTAAACAGATACCTCCTTTTTCTGTTACTGCTCTCATGTTTTCCCTGAGTTCATTTCAAGAAAGAGTTCACCTCCTTCCTGGATAGAGGTAGAGCGTTCTCTGTTGAAGAGTAGGCATGCAAACCTTTGCACTTTCTTGTAAACCTCTCTCGTTTGCTAGAAAGACTAGTCATTTGTAGTTCTCTCACTTCAGCTGTCAATTATAGGTGTCAGCATTAAGTTTAGAAACGTGTAAAGCAATGGAAGTCTGGAAAAAGCAAAACTTTGGTACCTTCTCTGATTACAGGAGCCATTGAGGGGGCTTAGTAGCCTACTCTGAAGCAACACTAAAAACCGGTGCGATTTCCCCCCGACTTCTCAAAGCACTGTTTTGAGAGACCGTAACTCCTTTTTTCCTTAATCAGCTTGTATACAATTTTAACAAGTTCTCACAGTACTTCAAAAGGTAATAAATTTAAACTACATGAAAGTAATATTTTCTTTGGAATATGAACTTTCATATTTTCTGCCACCCATTCAACCAAAGTGGATAATTAGCAGTATAGAGAACTACAATAGCTGAAAAGGCCATTTTGCGTTTATACATCAAGAATAACAAAGTCAAATTTTTCTTAAATAAAAATAAATATCACAATGCTAATTCATTGACATAGAATGTAATTGATATGATACACATTTAATTCTTCATTTTGGTCAGGGAGCCAGGACAAATCCCCTTAAATCTAGCTAAATCAAAGCAAATACAGCTGATTGTAAAGTTGTTTAAGGCCAGGACGCTCTTTCTGCTGCCCATGTCCTCTCCTATCTTTTACTTTTGTCTTTCTTTCATGCTCTCCTTTTGCTTTTTCATTTTTATGAAACTTTACATTTTTTCATATTCTTTGCCTTTGTGTTCCTGTAAACATGTGTAAACATGCACCTGAGTTTTTTATGGACCTCTAGTGCAAGAGCACCATGAATCTGAAATACCTTTGTACCTAGAGAAACAATTTGATTGTCTCAGCAGTTTCCTTCTGCTCTTGGGCAACTATGACCAGGGGGTGGTTTATATAATGGCTCGCCTTTTACTCAGCGGAAACTGAGATCACACTCTAGAGAACACAAGGAGGTATAACTGTTTATTTGCACTTAAAGAATTTAGGAAATAGCTATAGGTAGTCAAGTGCCTTTTCTCTTGGTAGAAGGGCATCTACTGTCAGTTTTTTACTCATTCAGGAGCTTTTCATAACTTGAATAATTGAATGTTGTCTGTTAATACAGCAACATGAATAGGTCATGACTAAATAGTGTTTTCTACCATTTTTATTAAGGGACTTATAGAACAATGTATTTTTCTGTAAAATAATGTTATGATATAATCATTAGGTAGTAGGTGTCATGGAGGAAGTGGTATTGCATAGTGTTTAAGAACTGGGACTCAGAGACAGACTGATCCCAGCTCTACCACTTGCAAGCTGTATATCCACTCCCTGAGCTTTAATATTTTAAATAGCAATAAGAATAATGTTTACCTCAAGGGTTGTTATACAGATTAAATTATAATCATATAAAAAGTTTGGCACAATGTTTGTCACTAAGTATGCAATTAGTGTTAGCTCTTGCTTCTTTTCAGTGAAAAGTGCATTCGTCATCTCACTTATGTAACTCCTTATCTGACCAGTGATCATTGCCTCAACTGCCAAGAAGGTTCACTGAAGGTATAGGATATAAATTGAGCTATTTGACCTGAAAAGCTATATTTTAACAGCTTTATTAAGCTCCAGTTGACCTGTAGGAACTATACATATTAAAAGTGTATACTTTGATAAGTTAATACCACAATTTATGTATTCAGTTACTTTTTGACATTTAGGTTTCCTGTTTTTTGGCTATTAACAAATAAAGCTGCTGTGAACATTTATGTACAAGTCTTTGTGTAGATATATGCTTTTTTTCTCTTGAGTAAATACTTAGTTGTGGAGTAACTGGATCATCGTAGGTGTATGTTTACATTTTTAAAGAAACTACTAAACTATTTTCCAAAGTAGTTGTACCATTTTACATTCCAACCAACAGTGTATGAGAGCTCCGTTCCATGTTCTTGCCAACACTCGGTATGGTCAGTCGGAAAGCTATTCTTAAAATTATTCCTGTCATATCTTTTTTCATGTTGTTATAAACATACTATGTAAGGATTATTTGGAAAAAGTATGAGATATTTCAGATAACTGAAGATTTTTAAGTTAATTTTAAAAGTATTTGGAGTTGTACTGAAATCTCTTTATTGGGAAGGTAAGAGATTGTTTGCTAAAAGTACTGGGGGAGATACAGTCCTTTAAGAAGTTAATTTTATAATGTGTGTACCTGTTTTATATGTGTGTTTTTTTCCTTTGATAGGGTTTTCCAGAAAAGGACCTTCTGCACTGTCCATCTAAGGATGCAATTGAAGCTCATTTTATGTCTTGTGTGAAGGAAGCTGATGCTTTAAAGCACAAAAGTCAAATAATCAATGAAATGCAGAAAAAAGATCACAAGCAGCTCTGGATGGGATTACATAACGGTAAATATAGCAATGTTTAATTTCAGAATACTCCTTTATAAAGTACCTGTAATTCTAGGAGTAATGGGTGCATCGTAAGATTAGTAGTGCAAGTTTAGATTCTAATCTCTCCACACAAAATTTTATAAAGAAGCTACCTTTAGTCATCCCTTTCATTGTATCAACCAACCAAACCATACCAACCAAACCATAGAACGTTAACCAAACCAACAGCTCATATTTATCATTGACCAAAGCATGACTCAAAATGTCACATATGCAGACATTGGTATAACTTAATATATCAGACTTAGTCTAGTAACTGCCTTCATTGATACTTTTTGGAATAAAATTTCTTTTTTGCTGTTTTTGTCTTAGCTCATTCTTTCTTGGATATATGATCATTCTAAAGTTATCTTTATTAAGTTACATTGTATTCAATTACTTTTCAAATTGAGTTTCATTGAATTCAACTTAAAGTGGTATGCATGTGGTTAAAATATATTTTATTCCATTTTTATATTTAACTGTAAATTATTTTTGTAGCTATTATGTTTGGTTTTGTTTGCACTGGTAATTATTGAGCTTGCACACTCAAAATCTTGTATGTGGTATCCTGTGGATACTGGAGACATTGGTAGTTTATTTTCTACTTTTTAAAAATGGAAATATTCATTTAGGAAATTGTTACTTGGGTAAAGATGATAGAAAATGCATTTTGGGGTGAAAGGTTGAATGTTATCTACATGAAGGTAAATTGGTGAAAAGTGGGTGTGGTAGTTGATTTGTTCCTTCCGCCTGGACTACCCTTTCCCATCCCTTTTGTCTGTGTAATTCCTACCTAATGTTTTAATGCTCATCTCTTTTGTCTCTTTGTCACCTTCTGGGTGAAGCCTTCCCTCTTCTTTTAGCCAACAAATATTTATTGGACACCTAACGTGTACCTGACACTAGGTAGGAGTAGTACTCACCCCGCAGTGATGGAACACGGACCCCGAGCTTACAGCCAGGTGGAGGCAGAGCTGTAGTTTTCATACAGGGCTCTTACTCCATTTATATGCACTTTTGCTCTCATATTTTATCGCATCCTGGTATAGTTATAGTTTATGTATTCTGCTAGAATATAAATTTCTTCTAGTTAGAGTGGATTATATACATTTTTGTATCCCCAGCACCTAATCTAATCTTAGGCATAGAGTAGACAAAATAAATACTGACTGAATGACTCCTTTATTTTATTCCTCTCTAACATTATTAGGAAGTAATATTAACAGCTTTTTACAAATAATTTAATATTAGTATAAAGTAGAGGAAGTACCTTCTTTGAATTTATTTACCAGAATAGATTTTACGTTTAAGAATTTTACCATTCAAAAGAAAGTTCTATTAATTTGTGAAGTCAGAGATAGTTCACCTTTTGGTTAGTATAATTGTACATTGGTCAAAATTGAGACATAGCAGATCATAAATCTGTTTCATTCGGAACTGCACCTGTAGAGCATAACATCTAAACAACGATTTAAACAACTTTTGAATACTTTCAAATGCTAATTTTAATTTTTCAGATCTCTGTGAAGGAAATAAGAAAAGCTTTTGAAACCAAGAAAAGTCATTTAAGACATACTGTGCCTTGCAGTGTTTTTTATGGGTTTTCGTTTTAGATTTAAAAGTATTTAACTTCCCTGTGAAACAGAGTTAGTGACCACAAATAAAAGAAAAGAAAGTAGCATTTTTATTATTTATGAGGCAGTTGTCATGTCAGGCTATTTTCTATTAAATGTCAAGCTGTTTTTCTTGGAAATTAGAGACTTGAGGAAATCTTTAAAAAACATCTTTAGTATAATATATGAGTTAGTTTTCAGTCTTGATTTTCTGTATATACTAAAAAAATAAAAGATGGCATTAAATAAATTCCATAGACCTTCAAATAAATGCAATTTTGATTGCTAAATATGTTGAAAATATACATTGTTTCTAAAGTGTGGTTAATTTTTTTGAGCTAAGTAATTTTTTAGAGAAATCAGTTATTTGGTAGTGTACCATTTTTAAGTTAAAGCTCATATTTAAGAGGAAATAGTGATTAGCTAAAGGTGGTTTTTATAACAAATCGTAACATTTTGAAAGTACTTTTGTTTGGTTGGTGATATAAAAGATAAATACAATGGTTCTAGCTCTTTGGAGGCTTGTATGATAGGGACAGTTGGGTTGTAATTACATTGCTTTTTGTTTTTATCAGTAGCATATAGTAGATTAAGTATTTGAGAATGTTGCTCAGTGAAGGAGCATTGGACCTAATCTTTACTTTACCATCTCTTATTGGTTGTGTGGCCGTGGCAGATCACTTTCTGTCTAAGCTGGAACTGCTTTATGAATGTGAAGGTGGGAAAACCACACAAGACTGAAACTCAAGGACTGTAAAAGGGTAATCACATACACCTGAATTCTGATGATTAGACATTCTCAATTGTTTCCAGAAGGGCTTCTTGGAAAAATAATTATTATTTGTAATTTCTCTGCTTTTCCGTCTCGCTCCCTCTCTGCCTTCTCTCCCTCTCACTATCTTTCCTTCCCTGCCTCTCTCACCCCCTTCTTTCCCAGTCCCTTTTAAGTAGGACTTAGGTGGAAGGTAAGAGATAATGTTCCAGAAATGTTTAGTAGATAGACTACTAAAACAGAGAGACAAGAGACTTTTGGACTCAACTCTGTATTTTTAAGTTTAAATTTCTGTGATTTTGTTAAGAGTGTCAGATGCTGTTCTAGGTATAGGTGGTATGGAAGGAGATTCCTAAGTAGAATTGTCAGTAGAAAGCGTTAAGTACTGTTCTTGAACCTTTTGTCTCACTGAAAGGTTGATGTTTGGTAAGCTTCCTGTCTTCTTTAGAAAAATTCAGATTTCTACCAGTTGTGAGAATGCTGGAATCACATTGTAAAAATAAGAGCAGAGAAGGTAGCATAATAACCGCCATATACCTATCACCCTGTTACCAGTACGTGGCCAGTCTTGTTTTATCTGTGACTTCTCTCCCCTCCCCAACTTTCAGTTTTTAGAAATTTTTATTCTTTCATCCAGTGCTACCAATATTGCTCACAGATTTATATTCTTCACAGATTTTTATACTCTGATATTTAATCAAGTCTTGGAAACAATGTTCATTATAGGCGAGTCATACCCAGGTCCTGGTAGTGTGGATTAGTCAGTTACAATATCTGCCATGTGCTGGGCCTGTGCTGGGCACAGAGGACACTGGGGTGAACGTGACAGGTGTGGCTCCTTCCCTCAGTTTATAGTCTTGTAGGGGAGGCAAACATTAAACTGGTAGCTTCTACATAACTATTTCATTTATAACTGGAGTTGTAGAGGAAGGGATAGAGAGCACGGTGGTTGTGCCCCAAATGTTCCAGGCACAGGAAAGCCATCATCTGAATTAGGCTCAGAAGCAGCAAAGAGCTTAGTAAGTTCCGGGAGCTCAAAGAAGGCCACTCTGGTTGGAGCCTGGTGATCAAGACCGAGAGAGGCAAGTAGGTGACACTGCAGTTTAGGCAGAGACCCTGTCTGTTCAGGGCCTTACAGGCCCTTTTAATAATATGATCCACATCCACAGGTAATGAGGTGCGGCAAGTAGGGGACCATGGGAAGGTTTTAAGCAGGAATATAACAGGATCAGTTTATCTTTTAAAAATCATCTCTCTGGCTGCAGTATGGTTAACGAATTAAGAAAGGGAACGAAAATGGAATTAAAAGACCAAGTAGAAGTCCATTCCAGTGGTTAGGTGGCAGATTGTAATTGCTCAGACTACACATGGTAGCCTTGAGGATAGAGAGAAGTGGACAGTTTTGAGAAATATTTGAGGTATAGAATTGTTAGGACTTAGTGTTTGGCTGAATATGGTGGGTTATAGAACGGAACTGTCAAGGCTGATTCCCAGACAGTTCAGAAATGATTTGAGTATTTCTGTCTACTCTCTTCCAGCTTATACATATTATCCAGAAGTAGATCTTTGTTACATTGTTACATTTAGGATAAATCACTTTTTTGATACCCAGTCCCTTAATACTATCATAAAAATGAACACAGGTCACTTTGATGTCATACATATTTTTAAATTTATGTTGATTTCTGCGGATTACTGTCTTTCTGAATGCTCAAAAACATTCTATAACTTTTCTAGAAACTGATGTCAGGCTTACCAGTTGATAAAATCCATTCATTTTTTTTAGTTGAAACATTTGCCTGCCTCTGGACCTCAGGCACCTCGCATTTTCCATTGTGTAATAAGATGATTGGAATTGGTTTTGTAATCCTATGTTTAAGTTCTTTTAGTGTCCTCTGAAGTAATTTCCCTTTATCCAAAGACTTGCTTTGATTTAAAGCAGCATTCCTACCAGAACAGAGTTCCTACTATTATGTTTGAGCCTATTGAAGCATCATTTTTACTATATGGCTCACCTTGTGCTTGATACTGGCCTTCCTGCCACTGTTTTTACATGTTTCTTCTATTAGGGTTTTCCAGAGAAATAGAATAAATTAATAAAATGTCTGTGTGTGTGTGTGTGTGTGTGTGTGCGCGCGCGCGCGTATCTAAAAGGAGATTTATTATGAAGAATTGGCTCATGTAATTACCATGATCTGCCCTCTGCAAGCTGAAGACCCGGGAAAGCCAGGCCTGAGAACCAGGGAGCCAGTGGTATAAATCCCAGTCCAATGGCGGGAGAAGATGAGATAAGAGGTCCTACCTAGCTCAGGCAAAAAAGGGGCAAATTCCTCCTTTTGCTGCCTTTTGTCCTAGTCAGGTCCTTGACTGATTGGAGGCTGCCCACCCATCTGGGCAGTCTGCCACGTGCTCAAGTGCAGTCTCATCCCCAAACACCCTCCCAGGCATACCTGGGAAGGTTTAATCTGCACACCCTGTGGCCAGTCAAGTTGACCCATAAAATTAATTGTTACCTTCCTGCTACAATTTGGTTCATCTTTTATGGGTGTCATTTTAATATTCATTCTTTGAACAGGTAATTACTGAATTCATACTGGAGATAAAGCAATGAACAAAATACACCGAAATTCCTGCCCTTATGCAGCTTAAATTATAGTGGGGGAGACAGACAATAAGTAAAATGCGTTATGTGTTGTATGATGATGAGTGCTGTGTGAGAAAAATGACACGGAAAGGTGAGAAGGGACTGTGTTGGGAGAGGGCTTTGTTATTTTAAATCAAATTGTCACAGAAGGCCTCCCTCATTGGATGGCGTTCAATGGAGACCTGAAGCAGGACCCTGCGTTTATTGGGGGTTAGCCCCATCCTAAGGGAGAGAACAGCACGGACAGAGGCCCTGAGGTGGGGGAGGTGCTAGGTCCTTTCCCAGCGCATAGTCCTCTGTAGCTTTGTACAAGTAGTAGACAACATAGGTCTTTTCCCCTAGGGTACCTTTGTCCTCTAGTGTACCTGTCATATTTCCCCTCGACCTGTGACACCAATCTATAGTATAGTCTCACCATTTTTCAGAACATTCTGTGTAGCAAAAATGACAACTTATCTAGTTCTTATTCTGTGGGACACAAAACATCCTTTTGGCAGTTCATTTCACACCATTTTGAAAGCAATTAACAAAATGCTGAGAATAGAGACCCTTGGGGACTGAACCTGTTTACGTAAATGTGGTCAGGGAAGACCTCTTTCAGGAGATGATATTTAAGCTGGAATCGCAAGGATGAGAGGGAACCAGTCCCACCAGAGAATAGCATGTTTCAGGGACATGAGGCAAAAAAGAGTTTGGTACATTTAAGGAATTGAAAGACTAGTACGTCTTGGCTAGTGGTCAAGAAGGAAGATTGACGTGAGATGAGGTTGGAGAGATGTGAAAGAGCTAAAGGGTGTAGGGCCACTTAGGCCAAGGAAAAGAATTTAGGTGTTAAGTGCAGTGGGGAGCCACTGGAGGAGTTTTAGGCAGGAGAGTGATATAGAATGTGATGTAAGAACATTCTGGCTGCCGGATGGAGAACGGAATAGAGGGAGCCAAAAGTGGGAGTGGACAGGCTCTCATAGTACGTCCAGGAATAAGATGATGGCCTTTATGGTGACAATAGTAGAGACGGAGTAAAGTCAATAAATCGGGGGCTTTTTTTGGAGACAGAATTGACAGAGTCTCTTAGATTGGATGTAAGTTTAGAGTGAAAGAAAGTCAAGAATCATTCCTGGGTTTTGACTTGGGCAATGAGGTGGATAGTGGTACTTTATACTGCAGTGTGAAATAACTAGATAGAGAATAGGTTTGGAATGGGGAGCAAAGCCTAATTGAGAAGGTCAGCTTTGAGGTCAGAAGTTTGAAATGTCTCTGAGACATTCACGTGGAGATGGATTGAGTTAGAAGTATTGTGAGTATGTGTCAGTAGATGGAGAAGGCTTAATAGATTTGAATCAAATGCTGTAGCTTCTCATTTCTTACTCGTTTACTTTCACAGTAAGTGCCATCTTTATTATTTCGTCTCACAGATATGTCAGCTAATGTTCCCAGTGATACAAGGCAGTGAAATATGGGGCAATCCCATATATTTTGTACGTTGGGCAATTCTTTGTATCCACTAACCATCATGTGCTTTTCTTTCTGCATACATCTGAGTTAGTCATTTCCATTGTTGTTTTGTCTACAGTGCCGTAAGGTGAGTAAGTTCAGTCTGAAGCTGTATGTGTGTGGCAGTCAGGACTCTACAACTTTGTGAGAAATTTGCTTAAAGTCAATTTGTAACCTGCTTGAGCATTCAGTTAAGTTTTACTATGGAACAAATAAGCATTTTACTGTTATTACATTACATGTTTTAAATCTGTCTCTCATTATTCCACTTTCTATAATTAAAAATAATGATGGAAATCGAAAAAGTTTATGCATTGGCGTTTTAATGTAAAGCCGTAGAGATACTTTGCTAGACTTGTGGAGAAATACTGTTCTTGGAAATTGCATGATTTAAGTGAATAAATGTGGCAATAATTTGGATCATAACCTCTTACAGTGCTTTGGATATACTTGGCAGTGAACATCATGGATAATAAAACTTGGCGAAAACATTTAGACAGTTATTTATAATATACTACAAATTATACTAACATTAAGTTTATTGGAAAGAGTCCATTAATAACAATGAGTGGTCCTATATCCCAGAGTTTATCAGTGGTAGACAATACATTTTGTATATGAGATTCAGTTGATACACACACACACACACACACACACACACACACACACTAGATTAATGCTTCAGTCTTAACTCTGATTAGTAATTGAAAATATTTTTAGTGAACTCAGTGTTGCAGGAATACAAAAGTTTAGTTTGTAAGTTCCTTTTAAATAAAATTTTAAATCATCCATAGTAAAAAGACTACTTTATATCTTTTATTTATGTTTGGTCCAGTTAAAAATTTTTAAAAATTTATGTCTTCTAACAGACTGTCATTTTTAAATGTAAGTTTGAGAAGATTCAAGAAGCTAGGTTTTCCTTGTGAATGTTGGTACACTATATGGAGGAGATGCAAACAAACATCTATGTGATCAATGATTTCCACTCTTGGAGTTATGACTATCACTAGAGTTTGAATTTACAGCATGATTCCTCTTTTCCACTTCAAAAAAACCCACAAATGTACATATATGTGCAGATATAGTTTAACTTACATTTTTTGTTTTTTAATTAAAATTTTGTTTGATTTAAAAAAAATTAAGTATAATTGACATACAACATTAGATTAGTTTCAGATGTACAGCATAATGATTCAATATTTTTATATGTCGCAAAATGATCACAAGTCTAGTTAACATCCTTCACCTCATAGTTACAAAAATTTTTTTCTTGTAATGAGAAAAAAGATCTACTTAGCAACTTTCAAATATACAATACAGTGTCATTAACTATAGTCTCCATGTGGTATCTTACATTCCCTGGGACTTACTTTTTTATAACGGCAATATGTACCTTTTGACTCCCCTTCATCCATTTCTTTGATCTCCAACCCCCTGCCTCTCACAATCACCAGTCTGTTCTCTGTATCTGATCTTGGTTTTTGTGTGTTTGTGGTTTAGATTCCACATACAAGTGAGACACGCAGTATTTATGTTACTCTGTCTGACTCATTTCACTTAGCATAATGCCCCAAGGTCCATCCATGTTGCAAGGTCTCTTTTTTATGGTGGAAAAATCCATTGTATGTGTGTGTGAGATATGTATACACACATGAGTATATAATCACATTTTCTTATCCATTCATCCATCAGTGGACACTTAAGTTTTTTCCATATCTTGGCTATTGTAAATAATGCTGCAGTGAACATGGGGGTACAGATATCTATTCAAGTTAGTGTTTTCGTTTTCTTCAGATAAATACCCAGAAGTGAAATTGCTGAATCGTATGGCTGTTCTATTTTTAATTTTTTAAGGAACTTCCATACTGTTTTCAATTGTGGCTGCACCAATTTACATTCCCACCAACAGTACACAAGGGTTCCCTTTTTCCCACATCCTCTCCAACACTTTTTAACTTTTTGATGGCAGCCATTTTAACATGTGAGATGATAACTCATTGTGGTTTTGATTTGCATTTCCCTGGTGATTAGTGATGTTGAGCATCATTTCATGTACCTGTTATGTCTTCTTTGGGAAAATGTCTATTCATCAGATCTTCTGCCCATTTTAATGAGATTGGTTTCTCTTTTTTGTTTTGCTGTTGAGTTGTAGGAGTTCTTTATGTATTTTGGATATTAATCCCTTATCAAAAATATCATTGGAAAATATCTTCTACCATTTGGTTAGTTGCCTATTTGTTTTGTTGATGGTTTCCTTTGCCGTGCAGCAGCTTTTTCGTTTGATGTAGCCCCACGTGTTTACTTTTGCTTTTGTTGCTTTTGCTTTTGGTGTCAGATTCAAAAAGTCATTGCCAAGACATACATACGTCGATGTATATATGCATATATAGTTTAACTTACTTTGTTTTTAAATGAATGTTTTGTTTCAAAACTTAATTTCATGATTCTCCTTAAGAGAACAGAAAACCCAGGTGTATGTACTTTCCTAATATTTTTGTTTTGTTTTGTCAGTTAGCTTCTCATGCCTTTTCTCTAGAGCAGTGTCTCAAAGTGTAGGCAGTGGGCCCGAAGCATCAGCATTCCTGAGGGCCTGATTAGAAATGCACTCTAGACCAACGGAACCAAACTCCGGGGTAGGTCCCACAGCCCCTGGTGCAGCAGGCGCTTCAGGTGGTTGCGATGCTCTCAAGTTTGAGAACCGCTGCTCTGGGGCCAGATTTCTCAGCATTGATGCGCGTAGATATTTTGGACAGGATACTTGTGTGATGTTGGGGTAGTGGTAGGGAGGGGGCTGTCCTGTGCATTGCAGGGGGTTGGCAGCACGCCTCACCTCCACCTCCTCACTAGATGCCAGGCTCACAGCGCTCCCCGTTCTCAGTCATGATGGTAAAAAATGTCTCCAGACGTTGCTAAATAGCCCCTCAGCGGCGGGAGCACCCCGTTGAGAACCATTGCTCTGAAGAGAGGTGATAGAGTTAATGGATAAAACTGCTCCTTCCTTAGAGTAGCAGTGACCACTTATTGAATCCCCAGGTTCTGTTCTGAGCACTTTACGTGAAGTATCACTGTCATCACAAGATGTGTTTTAAAAGTGTAAAGCCTGGGCCCATCCATTTCTGAAGTTTCTCATCCGTTTCACCAACTCAACGCTTGAGAACTACTAGTAGGTTCAGTTTTTGCAATGACTCATTTAGACTGTATTTGAGACTATATTGTTTAAACAAGGAAATTTAGCATATAAACAAATTAAACAGTTATTTTAATCAGTTAACTCTTCTAATATGTAGACCTAACCATGTGAACTTATTGTAAATTCAGTCATAATTGTTTCTGGATTATGAAGATTATTTTACTTTTGCTCAGGTGACTGTTGAATGACAAATGAATCAATAGTATGCTGTCATTTCAGTAAGACTAATTGTGCTTACATTTTTGAAGTAACATGTGTCTTCTATATTTTTTCCTTTTCCTTTTTTTGCTTCTTTTCCGCTTCCTCTCTAGCTTTCCATGTGGCACTTGATCTGATTCTGCGTATGTTGATAATACTTCTTTCCTTAGCTCTAACGTCTCATTTAAATTTACCTAGTCTCTGACCTGTCTATTCTTTCATTATCTTTCTGGGGTCTCGAAGGCCAGACAAACATTTCTGCTCCGCTGTCTAATGCTGGTGAGTGTGTCCCCTATTCCCAGGTACCTATTTCTCACACTTTTACACAAAGACATGGAAATTACTTTATTGAGAGTTTCAGAACTTCAGGCCTCCCCTTTCCTACTCTCCCACGGACATTCTGTTTCCTCCATCTCTGCCTGTGCAGAGCAGTCCTGAGTTAGTTCTGGATGTCAGAATTCTCTATGTTAATGATGTCTTTTCCTGAACCAAAGAAGTAAATGCAGTTCTCTAACAGTGCTGATTTTTATTATTCATTGCATGTGTCTTTTTTGCTTTAGAAACTGTAGCAGATTCAGAAATCCTTTTATGAGAAAAATCACATTAAATATTAAAGTATGCCAGTGTTTTAATTAGCATTCAGAGAGTTGCAAGATTTTAACCCAAACACTAGAAAACTAGAAAAGAAACAGTCCATTAAAAAAATAAGTGCAAAATAAACAATTTTTTTCATCTAAGATGCAGCGTGTTCAGTCAAGTTCTGATTATTATCTTCAACGTGGCTTTCTACTTAAGCATTTCTTCCCACAGGGTCCGTTTAGGATTCAAGACTATCCTTGATATCTTGGCTTTTTTACATCTAACTTATTTCTATTAACAGTAGGAGGATATCAATAAAATATCTCAGTGTTTTTAATTGGAGTTAATTTCCATAAAAGATTTAAGCAATAATATTTCACTTGATTTCAAATTACCATAAGTCACACTCAAAATTAAACTTCAAAATAACTATGGCTGTTTTTCTTAAACTAGCTTCTTGTTTTTGTTAATATACTTCTTAAATTTTTTTCATAGGTTTATTGAGTTAAGGGAAAAGGTTTTACATTCAAGTTTTCCCACCAATATTTTTTCTCTCAAATTAATGATATTACACTCAAAAAATGTCCTACTCAAAAGAATACTGTGTGAGATTCAAATATTTGAGTTGTAAAGGAATAAGTTGAGAAATACTTGCAGAATGATTTCAAATTTTAATAACTAATCTCACTTTTACTCTTCGGATTCTTGGAAATCCTGATTACATTTTTGTGCCTTGTAGACTACATTATGTGAAGTAATAAAGTTTAGTTTATAAAATATTAGGTGGGCCCTATTTTTTGAGGTTTGTGTGTAATTGTAAAACTCAACTTTGTTTTGGGCATGAATGAGTTGTTAAATTAATTTTGTAGTAAATGCCACCTGAATAATCTTCGTGGCTAAAATTTCAGCTATGATTTTCAGTTTCACTCATCACTGCCCTTGTCTTTTAAGAGGTTGATCTTAACTGAGTGGTGTTTTCAATTGATGATCACAGTGCATTTCCCCTTGTTCTCACTGCAAAATTATGCCTTAATGAACATGTTGAAGCAAATAGTATTTATTTCTGCAGCAGTGACTGCTAACTATTCAGTTTTGTCATCTATAACTGCCAAAGGAGACAAGATTTGTTCAACTATTGTGGGGGCTACAAAAATTAATTTTCCTCCCACCTTCTAAGTTCTTCTAGCTGGGCTAGTAATCGAATTAGACAGAGATACACTGACAGGAGAAAAATGTAGAGTTTATTATAAAAATGCGCATGGGGGTGCCGTATAAAATGAGGCCCCAAATACATTGGGCAATTGACATTTATGTGCCGTTATGGAAAAGGAGAAAGGGGGCAGGGGCCTGAGATTTCAAAGGAATAGGCAATTTACAGGTAGCTGAGGAAGAGTAGAACGCAGGTGACAGGCAAATTTTTGCTGGGTGGCCCAGAAACAACAGGCCACTGCCTGGAGCTTTCCTATCTAATGGTAAAAGTGAATAAACTAAGTTTCCCTTCCTGGAGCAGGCCTTTCCATCTGAATCTTTTAGGCAGGAAAGGAGGAGGGCCCAAGATTCTTTCTGAATCTTTTATTTCTGAATAACCAGCTTAAAATCAATTTCACAAAAGGCAAAGTTTTGAGGTGGCAAAACTTTGGTCCCCTTCACTATTAAACCTGACATTACCATGAATTTTGTAGTACAGAACTGGAATTTCTGATAATATGAACATCCTGTTCATTAATGGTTTCTCACATTCTGGTTAATCATAGGTTATTGAATTGACTTACCTTAGAGTTTTACCAAGCAAGCAGTGTTTTTACTTATAGAAATGTAACTCCAAGTTTTCTGTGATATGGTAGCATTCCTGAGAGTCTACTGGCTCAGGGACCTCAGGCAAATCCTTTACCTGCGTTGAACCGATTTCCTCCTGTGTAGAACGAGGATAGCCACCTCTGTAAGATGCTGTGAAAACCAAACAACATAAAACCCATATTGGGTTTTATAAACAGCTAAACTCTGTTCAGGTATATCATTAATAAAAATTATCTCTGAGGTCTGCCTGTAATCAGACCCCACGACTTTCAATTCTGGCATCACTTTAGTGTTTTTATACCCCTTCTTTACCAGTTTAACCTCTTACTTAACCATCTGTCACTTGGTCATTGGCCTTTGAGGAGATGGGGGTGGGGTGGGGAGGGCTTGAACCACCAGGCTCTACTAATGCAGGATAAAGGGTCAGTCCTACTAAAAGTTGTCTGTGCGATTTTATGTACGTCAGCTTGGCTTCTCCAACTGCACGCGAGGTGAGTCTGTTGTATACTTGTTTCATTTTTTTATTTATTTATGTTTTTAATTCTCTAGAGCTCCCAGTACTCAATTAGGTACATAATAGGAGCAAATAAAGTTTGATAGATTTAACTCTATGCAGAGCCTACAAAGGAAAAACTTGTTTGAGCACACTTTTCCTTCTATCAACTATTTTATTCTATTTTCTTCCTGACCTAGAATTAAACTGGAGATTCATAATGTGAACTGTTTGCAAATTGGGAACTTCTTTTAAAGGGATATTTTTCATGTGGCCACCATAGGCACGTTACATGGATTTGAAATAGAACAGAATTTACCTGGAATTACACTACATTTACTAAATTCCTGTGATGTCCCAGGCCTGGATACTTTTACATGCATTATCTCAGTGATTCCTCACAAGAATTAGATCAACATCAGCTTTGAAAATGAGGAAATGAGCTCACAGAGCTACTTAGAGATGGGATCAGGATTTGAACCTAGGTCTCTGATTCTAAAGTAAGAGTATTTTTCATTACAGCTGGAGGTTGTTAACTCTGGACACATGTTGGAATCATCTGGGAGCTCCCCAAAAGTAAAATTGCCAGGGAATCTGAAATAATTGGTCTAGAGTGGGAGCCTGGCATTAGTATTTTTTAACGCTCCTCTGGTGATCCAAGTGAGCACCTAAAGCTGAGAAATGTTGCATTAGTTACTGTGTCTCCAGTGCCTGCTGGTGCCCCCTCCCACCCCATCCCCATTTTAAAGATTTTATTTGTCAGTGAGTTTTTAATAGGACTTTCTCATTTACATTTTCTCATCAGAAGCATGAGGGATTTGTATTAGAAAAGACAGACTATCCTGCCTGATAAACAGACAGTGACTATAATGGAGCATCTTTCTCTCTATTGGTCTTTCAGAAATTAAAATAGATTTTTGTTTTTGTCTTACGACTTTGGAGTCGTGTGAGTGACATGGAGTTGTATGACTGAATGAGTGAAAATGAGCTTGATTACTCCTTAAAATTGTTTCTGGCCCTCTGAGTTTAGGCAAGTGAGAAGCTGTAATTTAGCCTAAGAGGAAAAACATTTCCTCAATTTACAATAGTTTTGAAAGGTAATAATCCATTATTGGTTATATATCTATAGGTGATTTACAGAGGAATACATTTAGTTAATCAGTCTTGGCCCGCCACTGTGCTACAGCTCTGTAAATTTCCTTTTGGCAAGCAAGCTACTTTTTAAAAAGATTGTCTTTTGGAGTAAGTGAAGGCTGGAGTATAGATCATTCTTCCTTTTTTTATTTTTAACATGAGCACATAAAATAAGTTGGAGTTTTTTTACATTATGAGATTTTTGAGTTTTGAATTCCTTTTATGTTGATACTGGCCCAATTTCAAAATAAATTTGAAATAAACTTTTCTTAATTGGTTAGAATACAGTAATTGAATTCTATCTACTTAAAAATAAAGTCAATTACTGGGATTGACTGGTGGAATACGTTAAAGATGTTGTAACTTGCAGTTATGGTTTATTGGCTTGTGGTGTTGAAATTAAAATTTACAGCCTGCTTTTTTCAATACTCGGTGAGATTAGTTTTCCTTAAGTTTCCAGCAACATTTTTTAACTGTTTGAAAAGTAACTAGTTTTGACTGGCTCCATTTGTAGACTAATGCTGTAAAGGTGTAACAATTGTGAGCCTCTTCCCAGATTATTAAGAAATCTGATTTTTTTTTTTTCACTCTGCTATCCCCTAATATTTCCAGACATGTTAGGGGAGAGAGGGGTTGAGAAGGAATGGTTAGTAGACTTTAAAGGTGGTAGAGGTGGAGCTCAGACTAGCCTGCCAGGCCTGGAGGGCTCAGCAGAGGTTGGTCTGGATGTTCCTGGACCGCCGTTCCTGCCTCACCACTATTTCATGCTATGGCTGGAGATTAATGCAGTCGAAGTTGATGAAAGGTAAATGGCAACTAAATTGTTCCCACAGAGTGAGAAAGAGGGCCCTATGTGGCAGTAGAAAGGATTGGAGGAAGCAAAAAGGGACATGCAGGGAATTTGGTGTTGTGAAGTATTGCAGCTGGATTGTGTTGTAGCTCCTATTCTCCCCACCGTGGGTGGAAGAGGCCACACGACTCCAGGCGACAGTCCTGTAGGATTTTTTTTTTTTTTTTAATTTATTGGGGTGACAATTGTTAGTAAAATTACATAGATTTCAGGTGTACAATTCTGTATTACATCATCTATAAATCCCATTGTGTGTTCACCACCCAGAGTCAGTTCTCCTTCCATCACCATATATTCGATCCCCCTTACCCTCATCTCCCACCCCCCACCCCCCGCCCCCGTTACCCTCTGGCGTCCTGTAGGATTTGATGTGAGTGGCTCACACTCCCTGGCCTGGAGCCAGTTTGAAGACTCCAGCGATCTTGTGACGGTGGGGTTTTGGCAGGACCGCTTTCCCACACTGGCTGTGGCCTCTCGTGTACCTTGTTGCTGAATCTAGAAGCTCAGTGTCGTGTTGAATCTGAGGCAGCCTGAGGGACAGAACACTTATGTAGCACTTCCTTTGTGCCAGGTGCTGTTGGATGTATTTTGCATATATTTACTCATTTATTTCTTCCAGTGACTTTATGAATATATGCTGTTACTATTTTCATTTTACAGATGAGGAAATTGATGCAGAAAATGTAAAAGTATCTTACTTAAACTCCCCCACCTATTAATAATTGGCAAAGTTAGGAGGCAAACCCAGGCCGTGTGGCGCCAGTGCCTGCTGTTTGCACCGTGCTGTGCTACGTTTGGGATTCCTTCTTTTTGTCTTTCTCCATTTGCCCAAGCCAGTCATTCCTTTAGTTATTTAGTCATTTAACAGCCATTCACTGAGCATGAACTTTGTGCCAGGAACTTCATAGGGCTGAAGACAAATGCCTTGCCCTCATAGGACTTGTATGTTAGTTCAGGAGAGAGGCGGTAAATAATTAAACATATGAATAGAATAATTTCAAATAAAGTGTTTAGCAGAAAATAGAGTAATGCTTTAGCTAGAATTATGAGGGAAATCTCTGAGAAGGTGGCACTTCTTTTGAGACTTGAATGATGAGAAAGAAGCAGCTATGTGAAGATTAGAAAAGTGGAGATTCCAAGCTGCTAAACTGATCATGGGAACGAGCGTGGTGTTTTCTAGGGACAGAAAAAAAATGGCGTGACTTGGAGCTTAGTAAGTGAGCTGATTGGTAGGCAATGAGATCTCAGATGAATGCAGGAAACACTGCATTCTAAGAGGGTGACTGGCGGCTGAAAGGAGCCTGCTTCCTGGGAAGGAGGTATTTTACTATGGACATTGTGATTGCTCGCATGCAGAGTTTGGACAGGGAGCAGTCTGCCCCAATTGCAGACAGGAAGGCGGTGCAGTGGATTGTTTTTTAAAATAATGATTCCAGTACTTAACTTGAAATAACCATATTGTTAAAGTACATCATAAAGCATTATTCCTTATGACCCATTAGAAAAATGTTTGGAAATTTATTCATTCATGAAATGATAAGATTTATGTTTTAGAAGAGCATTCTGGGTGCTGTGTAGCAGGGATACAAGTGGAAGGGCAGAGACCAATTAGGAGCCTGTCACAGTGGTTCAGATGAGATTTGATAGTGGTTTAGATGAAAGTTGTATCAGTGAATACTGAGAGAAATAATTGCGCTCTTTCTCTCTCTCTCTCTCTCTCTCTGTCTCTCTCTCTCTCTCTCTCTCTGTCTCTCTCTCTCTCTCTGTCTCTCTGTCTCTCTCTCTCTCTCTCTATATATATATATATACTGATTACTCTCCTTGATGCCAATTTTCCAGACTGTAGGACTGCTTTTGTAAGGCAAAGAAGTAAGTAAATACCTTCTCTCAGTTTATTCTGAGACAGTGATAGTCCAAGTCAGAATTTTCCCAGGATTCAGGTTTTATTGCTCTTTTGATTCACTCAAGCACCCACCTCCCCCAGACTGGAGCCGACCTGCAGTCGCTGGGCAGTCAGCACCAAGTGGCCGGGCCTGCGGAGGGAGTGGGAGCTCTGTGGGAAACCACGGCAAGCCGCCCATGTGGGCCTCCTAGGAAATGAGGGTGTTGACAAGAGTAAGGGGCCTTCACTGTGCCTATACACAGGCAGGAACCCCTTTCTCCCGCTGTGTGCTTTCAGCACTCTGGACTGAGAAAGCTTAATGTGGTTGTCACAGGAGAGATGCCTAACAAAACGGTATCCATTATGGCAGTGTTGAAGGGTGACTTTGGAGTTGAAAGTCCTTAAATTGATAAAAGCCACCGTGTAATGTTCCTTTTCCCAGTTTTTGTTTTTGTTTTTGTTTTTTGTCATATAGGTATTTAAAAACGTTTTTACTAATTACCTATCTGTACTTTTTACTGTATGTTTACTGTATATTTGCTTCCCTTCCTTGAGCCCTTTTGACATTTTGGGTCAGATAATTCCTGGGGTGGAGGATGTCCTGTGCATGGTAGGGTGTTTTAGCAGCATCCCTGGTCTGTACCCACTAGATGCTAGTAACACACACATACAGTTGTGACAACCAAAAATGTCTCCAAGACCCACCCACCAGGGAGTGAGGTCTTCCCTGGTTAAGAACCATTGATTTAGCCCATGTTTTTTTTCCCCCCTGTGAGAAACAGTATAAATCTTTTATTTAATAAAGTTTTGTTTGTGGTTCTTAATAAATTCTACTTTAATAAAAGAGGGTGTGAAATAATTATAAAATTTTATTTTTAGAAGTCATTAGAAACTGTTTAATGCCTTCATTTCATCTCTAAGTGAATTAGGGTAAATTTTTCAATTGATTTGTTTCTTATCAGCTGCCTATTTAGTTGCAGATTTAGGATTAGAATCCCAGATTTTCAATGAAAAGTTATGTACAGAGTATTCTGTTACTTGTTGTTTGACTCAAGAGCATATGTTATACATGCGCTGTGGTAGGTGCTGGAGATTTAATGATGAGGCAGTGGCTAAAATTTCAGGTAGCATGAAGAATCGTTTAGCGTCTACCTGATACTTGATGGAAACAAGGTACTTTTAAAAAGCATTGAAAGAGTAATTAATTCGTATATGAAAGGACTGTGGTCAAAGGAGCTCCTTTGTGGTTGCAAAAAAGATGCAGTTTTGTGGTTGCAACTGTTGAAACGGTTGTGGACTTTGAATCAGACCAAGAGTCTGGTCTTGTCTCTGAGTTAAACTCAACAACCTGGGCTTAGTTGTCATTTGTGAAGTTGCACTGAACTGAATGGATTCTAAGTTCCCTATCCTACCAGTTTTAATGTAGTACGAGTCTTTCCCCAGATTGGAGTTGAGGATGAGAGTAGAGAAGACCTAGAGTAGAGCCTTTCTCAGTCTTCTAGGACAGGGGTATAGGAAGAGAGAACTAAACTTGATTCCTGTATATAATTATGATGGCCTAAACAGAATGAATAGATTGCCAGTAAATTGAATTGAGACAAATCTAGTAGTAGAGAATGGGCTTTAATACTAAACGGATCTGAAATTCTGAAGCTATTTACAGATGTTTGTTTTACAGGTATTTGATTCTGAGAGAAATTTCTGAGAAAAAAAAATATATTTTAAGGTAGAACGCGGGATGAGTTAAAAAGGAGTTAAAAAATTCCCAGAATGGGGAAAATGTTTGCATATCATTTGTCAGCTAAGGGACTTGTATCAGAATGCATAATGAACACTTACAATAAAAATACAACACAACAATAAAAAGACAACACAATTAAGAGGGACAAAGGATTTGATAGATACGTCTGTAAAGAAGATACATATATAAATGGTCAGTAAACAAATGAAAAGGTGCTCAGCATAATTAGTCCTTAAGGAAATGCAAATTAAAACTGTAAGAAGATAACACTTCACACCCACTATGATGACTGTAATAATAAAAGATGGATGATAACAAGTGTTGGCATGTGTGGACAAATTGAAATCTTTATACATTTCTGACAGGAATGTAAATTGGTGCCCACTCTTTGGAAAACAGTTTGCAAGTTCCTCAAAGCATAGTTACCATATGGATGTTGAACAGTTACTATGTAACTCAGCAATTGTACTGCTAAGTATATACACAGGAAAAGAAATGCATCCACACTACAACTTGTTCATGAATGGTCATAGTAGCATTGTTCATAATAGCCAAAAAGTGGAAACAACTCAACTGTCCATGAACTGATGAATGGGTAAACAAAATGTATATCTCCATACAATGAAATATTACAAGGCCATAAAAGCGAATGTTCTGATGCATGCTACAACATGAATGAACCTTGAAAACATAGTATACATATATATATATATTAAAAAGATGCAAAAGCCCACATGATTCCATTTATATGAAATTTTTGGAATAGAATAGAGATTGGTGATTTCCAGAAGAGGGGAGGGGAATAACTATTAATGGGTATGGGTTTCTTTTTGGAATGATGAAATTTTTCTGATATTAGATATTGGTAATAGTTTCTCAACTCTGAATGTACTGAAAAACAGTCAGTTGTACACTTTAAAAGGGTGAATTTTATGGTATGTGAATTACATCTCAGTAAAGTGGGGTTTTTAAAAATTGAGCCTGAAAAAATTTTAAAGGCGTTACTTAATCTGTCTGAGATTAAACGGCAGTTGACAGTTATTTCTTAAGTCTCAGTTTCACATTTCTTTCAAAGCCTTTTGTATAATTTTATCTTTTTATCTGTTTAATGTTTACTGTGTTTGGTATTTTTACTTTGTTTCTTTAAACAAAGTCTGGTTAAAATTTAGGCCATTTGAAGCTGTGCCTTTATAGTTTAGATGGTAGGAGTAGGACAAAGGGAATCAAGGCATTCATCCCTGCCTGATGCTTTTTGCCTTGATAACGAAAGTAATCATAATCTGTGAGGGGAAAAAAAGTCTATGCAAATATCTAGGAAGTGGAAGCAATAATGTACAAAAAGTTCATTTTGATATCTTGCTTTATGTTCAGTTATGGAAACATAAGCTTAAGAAAAAATAACTAGAAATGATGCCTTTTCAGAAACTTTAAAGAGGAAGTTTAACAACTTTCATCTCTTCATGTAAGGTGTTAAATTATAATGTTGTTCGTTTTTAATAAATAATTTGTCATTACAGACAGATTTGACCAGTTTTGGGCCATCAATCGGAAACTCATGGAATATCCTGCAGAAGAAAATGGATTTCGTTACATCCCTTTTAGAATATATCAGGTAGGAAGTAATATTTTTAACAATACCAATTTATGAAAGCCTCAGATATCTTACTTTTTGAAGCAGTCTAGTCCAAAACTCTTTAAGTTTGCATAGTAACAATAGTATTTATTAGGACTTTCCAGATCTCGCTCTCTCTTTTTTTTTTTGGTAGCAATCAGATGAGAGAGTGCATTGAAATATTTGACTCATGTACAATTGATCCTCGTTTGTAGATTCTGTATTTGCATATTTGCCTGCTTGCTAAAATTTATTTGTAACCCTGAAGTCAGCACTCAGCAGCACTATCCTGGATATGTACAGAGGCATGAAAAATTTGATTCGCCCAATGCACACATTCTCAGCAAAGCTTTCTTGTTTCTGCTCTCATACTGCAAACAAGTGACTTTTCCCAGTCAGTTTAGTGCCACATATTTCATATTTTTGTGCGTTTTGGTTGATGTTTTTATATTAAAAATGATTCCCAAGCATAGTGTTAAAGTTGCCTTTAAACAGAAACACACATAAAATGAGGTTATAAATTGATCAGTTGAACAACATGGGACCAGAGAGGCTCACAGTCACCTAATCCTGTATTTCCTCTAGGAGCAATGGTTCAGTATTGCTTATTCAATGTTTGTGGTAACCTTGTAGATAACTACCGGAAATAAAGAGAAGCAACTGTATTTGTTTTAGAGGGTGAGTCTTCATTGTTGTACAACAAAATAGATAGTAAGTGTTCCTTATAGCATACTTTCATGGGGTAAAGACACTCCATGTTTCTGTATTTTAAAACTCCGATGTGTTTTTGCATATAGCAAATGCTCAATAAATATTTGTTGAATGAATGGTATTCCAGAAATCAAGTTACCTACTATCATGAAGAAGCAGTTAAAAATAGGAATTGGAAACATAGTGTTAAAGACATAAAGACATAGACTAATCAAGCAGAACTTCCATTCAAGCTCAAAGAGGCTAGCCTAACTTCTCTTTGGACCCGTTTTCCGTATCCCACAGTCTTTACTCATAGTTACTTTGATAGTTATTTTGAAATGTGTTATGGAGCCATCATGCAACTGTGTGTTCAAAGAAGAAAACAAATTATCTAATTTTAAAACAAGTAAACAAAAAGCCCAATATACTCAAAGAATGAAAAGTTTTTCTGACTTAAAAAAAGTTACTTTTCACTGATTTCATTAAGGCAAATAGACTAGTTTTGAATCATGGATTCATATGTACAATAGGGATAAAAGGAGAAAAGTGCCCAGTGGAGTAAGACCAGATTATCTAATTAGCCACACTCCTCCTTCCTTTTTTTAATAGGAAAATAAAATGTTAATTCTACAAGTCTTTGTTAAGCACAGATTTATACCGTGGGGTTGAAAATACCATAGTTTATTTGTACTTTATCTTTATCATGAAGAATCTGAAGCAATTTACAAGAATCTATAATCACAAAATAGAAAAAAAATTTAAATTTAAAATCAAAGCCCCTGAAAACATAAACTCAGCATGAAATTAAATAAACTATGAATCAGTGAGACCCCCAGATTTCTTAAAATTGACCTGCAAATTGACCCTGAGCTTCTTTTATAACCAGAGCAAGGAGGGAAATGTGATCAGATTTGTTTACCCCCAATAAGATGAAAACCTACTGGGTCGTCAGGGAAAGCTAAACTTTTTGGACATTACATAGGAAAGAAAATTCATTGAGAGGGGGCAGGGCCATATCCTTTATACCCTACCCACAGTAAAAAAAAATAATTTTCATAAAGCTGCTTCCTAAAGTGTCACTCAATGATAGATAAAGGCAAATGTATCCGTGGCTTCATGGATCATCCACAGTATAATAAAGAATTGGTGAAGTAATAGGAAGGCTAAGGCAGAAAAGATTTTTAGGTTATTTTATGGAGGAATGTGTCTCTCATGTATCATAATTGATGGATCATGATAACCATGAGGATTGGGATTAACCAACAAAGGTTAATCCAATAGAGGAGCAGTTTGCAGAGAACTGTTAAGGAAAATGAGGGTGGAAATTGTTGCTGCCCATATGGGAAAGCCTCAGTCTTCCCCCTATAGCACAGAATGAAGCCATCTTGCTGAGAAGAAGAATCTAGCAGTTTTGGCAACTGTTCTGTTTGACAGTGGCCAAATAGACAGTTCCTATATTTGCGTTAAAAATGTGGGAAACAAAAAAAAGTTGTTTGTATTGAGAGAAGTCGTCTCTCACATCAAATGAATTGGTACTGACCACCTAGGTATTTCCTAAAAGAAACATTAGGAGTAATTTGCAGAGCTAGATTCAGTAGTGATAGGCTTTAGCTATTCCGCAGAGAAAAACCAAGTAGAGTCAGGTTTTATGGGCTAAATTTAATATTTATAGTAGGTAGGATTCTTCATGTAGTCTGTAAATCTCATCGTGAGAATCTGCTTCTTCTCCATCACTGACAGATATTGGCGATTAGTATATAAATTAAAAACAATAACAGGTTATTATAGAATTTTAGGGTAGTCCTTAAGTTTTCTGAGTGGATTTCCAGTTTTACCCACTTTGGTTATAAGCGTAGAAGGGGTGGGTGGATGGGGACAAGTGGGGTTGACTCGGGTGGCTTGACTCTCCTCCTGGGTCTAGTAGTTATATATAGTTATCAAATATTTATGGAAATTCTGAAGCACAGTTTGAAAATCAGCTCTCTGTCTAGGCCTAGATGGGTTCAGTGCTTTGCCCAAGTTAGGTAGTTCTTGATCTAGCTAGCACTCAGGAATCACTAATACCCTCAATATGCCAGTGATATCTTTAAAGACAAAGTCAGATTTTTTTTTTTTTTTTAATCTGTGTAGTAGGGTTTAGCACAGGGTTTCATACACTGTAAGGGGTTCATAAGTACGTATTTAATCGAATCTTGGGGTATTAAAAACATCAAAGATCACATAATTTTAAAACTGAAAAAAGACTTTATAGTTCAAATAATTCAAAACTGTAAAAGCGGATAGAGTTTCCTTGATTTTAGATGTATGGTGGTTTTAACAAGGGCAGTGCCATTGAAGAACACAAAACACTTTTAAAATGAATTAGAATGATGGGAGCAAGTGGAAAAGCACTGTGGGAAGGCTTGCGTTAAAAAACAATGCATGATCAAGATCACAATTTTGTCTTACTCAGTAGAAAATTCTTTTGACCTCTTTTTGCTTCAGTTTCCTAGTCTGACAGTTTGTGACTACATGTCAACCTCACTAAGCTCTGAAAGTTGTAAAACATTTGAGATGTAAAAGATAAAGCAGTTGGCCAGGAAAAAATCTTTGTTTCCTAGAAAGAACACTGAACTACTGTGTTTCCCTGAAAATAACACCGGGTCTTATATTAATTTTTGCTCCAAAAGATGCATTAGGGCTTATGTTCAGGAGATGTCATCCTGAAAAATCATGCTAGGGCTTATTTTCCGGTTAGGTCTTATTTTCAGGGAAGCACAGTAGAAGGGAGGCTTCTAAGGCTCTGTGGGAAGGAAGCCTGACAGTGGAGCTGTGTGGCCATAGAAGGTTACTCAGCCTGGCTAGGCCTCTGTTTGCTCATCCAAGGAACGGAAAGGGTGTGACTGAGCAAATCTGCATCTGGCTGCAGTTCTTTAAAGAAGCCATGTGACCAGTTTATATCATTGTGTCAGTAACGCTCTTCTTTTTTAAAATATTTTGGACTCCTGTCTTCAGAGCAGAGTTATCATGTTTACATCATACAGTCCTTTTAGGTTCTGGCATGTATATTTAATTATACTGTAATTTCTGTATTTTGAATACTTTAAGCTTCTGTCGGAAAAGTGTGATATTATTAGGCTGGTGCAAAAGTAATTGCGGTTTTTGCAGTTATTTTTAACCTTTTAAACTGCAATACTTTTGCACCAACCTAATACTTAACATAGGGAGTATTATTGTTAGAATAGTGTAGATGTGCAGAACGGAGGTCTTTTTTGCATTTATCATTCTGTTCTGGGGGAAATTATCCCTACCTCTTACTGTGGTATCATAACACAGGATTTTGAAAGAGAGAATGTAAGAGAGAATGAGAGAGAGAGAGAGAGGGAGAGGGGGAGAGAGAGAGAGAGAAAGAGAAAGAGAATGTGTATGTATGAGAGAGAGAATGGTTTTTATAAAGTTCTATAATTAGATAGAAAGTGGGAAGCTAGAGAATTCTCAAAATTTGCTTGACAAAACCTGGTTGCCAGGTGGGGCCTCTGTTAGGGCAGAGCTTGCTGCATGATCTTTCCTGAATCAAGACAATTGTCAGTTTTTCCAAAGAAGGTGAGACAGAGCCTGAGGTTCTCAATTGACCTGTGTAACCATCTTGTTGGCTTTACCTCTTTCCAATTTGTTTCTTACTTGAATTTGTTAAAAGTTTATAAGTGAGATCCTTAAGTGAATATAAAAATTTAGGAGCCTTAGTTTTTCCAATTGTTCATTTACTAGCTTTTTCCATTCCCTATTTTGTATTTTTGAATCTTCATTCATGCCTTAGCCAAAGAAAGATGGGCTCTGCTTTCCATTTTTCTAATTATACTACATGATCTAAAGGTAACACCAGGTTTCTGTTGCTGACTCCTTTGTAGCTGACTCGTTTGTATATTGGGATATTCCTTTGATTTACATAGCTTTTACTTATGTGGCATTTTGATTAGTCTGCACCTTATATTTCTTTACCATGCTAGGTACAAGTCTCTGTACTATTTGAGACCTTAAGTTAGTGAGTAAATGTAAATAAAACCTGAAAATCTAGGTTTATTAATAAGATAAATGAAGGGCATAATTTTGCTCAAATACTTGTTTTTCTTCGCAGAATCCTAATAGAATTCCTCTCTGTAGCAGAGGGTAAAAAAAAGGAAGGGCACTGAGGAAGCTTGAGCGAGGCCTATTTTATCAGTAGAAGCCTCAAAACCATCTTATGAGACAGGGATCACTGTCTGATTTTACATAGGAGGAAACTGAAGCTGAGGGATTTTAGGTCACTTGTTCACAGGCACACAAATGAAAAATGGAAGAGCTAGAATTCAGACCAAGGTGAGACTTAAAAATAAAGAGTGATGTTATTCATAAAAAGTAAGTTTACAGAGTTTTTAGGACGTAATTGTCACATAAAGTGAAGACTACCTTGACCAAATAAGTTGCTGGAAACCTAGAAAATCTCTAACTAGTGATATTATTTAAAAGCTGACTTTTGTACAGGTTGTTGGAAAACTTTAGTTCTTTTTCATTTGTAATTCGATTATTATGGGCTCAAAATGACTATTATCTAGTGACAGAATTTTAGTGGTAAAAGTAAAATAAGTCCGAAAATAGTCTAGAGATCCATTACAGACCAAAATGTGTCATTTCTGCCATTTACATAACAGTTTAGTTTGGTGTGTGTGTTTCAGGTCTGTGTTCCTGAAATCCAGGTGCTTCATATTAGCCAGTGTTCTAGAGATGAGGTTAATGGCAGGAAGTGTTTCAGAAATGAAACTAAAATGGTATTTAGAATAGCACATATAAACAGGTGGTGATTAATGAAGATATCTGTTAAAAAGATAGTAAAATGACTGTGAAGTCCTCGGGCATTGGTATTTAGGTTGTAAAGTGAATATTTGGCACATTATTTCTATTTTCCAAGGAGCAATGGATTCACAAAGGTTATCCTGCCAGTGTACTTAGTGTAAGAAAAATTGGTCTTATCCATTCATTAATTCAACAAGTTCATTTACTCACAAACATTTGCATGCCATGCCCTGTGCTGTGCACACCCCAGTGGTGATTAATTTCAGACATTACCCTTTATAGAGTTTATAGTCTAGAGGTGTAAAGAAACTAATCAAACATGTAGACAAATTAATGTAAAGTCAGAACTGTGATTGATGTTGTAAAGGAGGTACGCAGTGCAATAAAAACCTAATTCCTCTAAGGGGAATTTGATCTAGTTTGGGAGGGCAGACAGGGCTTCCCTGACGAAGTGTTACATCTCTTGAGATCTGACAAATGGGTGGAATTAAGGTAGGCACTGAGTGATGAGAAGACCTTTGTAGGCAGCGGGCAGGCACATTGTAAGTCTGAGGACAGCCTGTTGGTCTTGAGCACAGAGTTGAGGGATGGGAATAAGGCTGTAGAGGTAAGTGTCCATATTGAGTGTCCAAATATTTAGCCTATAAATATTTTTAATAATTTGAATATATATTCATATTTATGAGTATACAATGAGTATGTAATCACCTACTTTGTTCTATGTGTTATTCTAGAGATTATAAATAAATTCAAAAAATCCTTTTGGGAACAGTGTACCAATATTTCTAGTTTTACACAAAAACAAAGTTCACCAATTTAAATCTTAATCTCATCTGAAAAACACTTTCACAGAAACATCCAGAATAATGTTTGACCCAATATCTGGGTTCCATGGCTCAATCAAGTTGGGCCATCACCATAGGTATGTGAATATTTCTTTGAGACCCTGCTTTCAATTCTTTAGAGTGGAATTCTGGGTTATATGGCAGTTCTATTTTTACGTGTTTAAGGAATGCCATACTGTTCTCCATAGCGGCTGCACCATTTTATATTTCTGCCAAGAGTGCACAAAGGTTCCAGTTTCTCCACATCTTCACCAACGCTTGTTACTTAACTGTTTCTTTATTCTTCTAGTAGCCATCCTGATGGGTGGGAAGTATTAATAGTATCTCCTGATGGCTTTTATTTTCATTTCCTTACTTATTAGTGATGTTGAATATCTTTTTATGTGCTTTTTGGATGTTTGTATATCTTTCGAGAAATGTCTATTCAAGTCTTTCGCCCATTTTAAAAATAAGATTGGGCTTTTTTGTTGTTGAGTTGTGGGACCCAATGTATTGTTTTTAATTGCTACATTATATTCAATCTGTGGGTATACTATAATATGTTCAGTATTCCCTATTGATGAATTAATTTCCAGTTTTCTATTTGTTTCCAGGTTTTGTAGCACACAAGTGCTACAGTAAACAGCATTATATGTATTATACATGTATTCTTTTAGGTCTATGGAATAGAGCCCCAAGAGTGGACTTGTGAGTCAAAAGGCAGAGATTATATACGTTTTAAAAATAAATGTTGCTAGATTACTTTCCAAAAATGAATGAATTCAGATTTCTACCAAATAGATAATGAAAGTATGCTTCTCTCCGTATATCTCTGCCAGCAATAGGCATTATAACTCTTTGACATACAGTAGTATTATAGGAATAAAGGGGTAATCTCATTTTTATTTTAGTTAGTGTTTCTCTTACAGTTAGTGAATTTATGCATCCATTCACCTTTTTGGCCGTGTGGATTTTTTTTTTCTGTAAATTGCCTCATGTTTTAGACTGCACATTTTTCTTTTGGGTTATTGATCTTGTTTTATAAAAGATTATTTTTTATATATATTAACCACTTTTCTGTCAAACACTTTCTGTAAAACAATAATCACAACTATGAAATTTGTCTTGATTTTTGTGGTGTCTTTATATAAAATAAGTTTTTAACTCTATAGCCAATTATCTTTTTCTCAGTACTGTATGGATTTCTTTATTTGTTAGGAAGGCCCCTCCCCATATACCTGCAAGTTACACATAGTTTTCCTACCTAGCTGTTCTTGTAAGATTGATTTTTTTATATATATATGTAAGTCTTTAATTCATCTGGAACTCATTTTTAAATACTGAGTGAGATATAGGGGTACAGCTTTATTTTCTTCCAGGTGATAGGTTGTTGTAATAGGATCATTTATTATATAAACTAAAGGTTGGCAAACCTTTTCTTTAAAGAGCCAGATAGTAAATATTTTCAGCTTTGCAGGCCAGATGGTCTCTGTCATAACCGCATAACTCTGTAGTTTGAAAGCAGCTATAGACAATTTGCAGATGATGGGCATGGCTGTGTTCCAATAAAACTTGATTTACAAAAACAGGCCAAGGGCACAATTTGGCTTTCAGGCCGTAGTGTATTGACTCCTGATATAAACTATCCTTTTCCTATTGGATAAAAATGCCACCTCTGCTTTACGTTAAAGTAGTTTGACTACTGGCACTTATTTCTGGACTCTCTATTTTTTTCTTATACCAGTATTATTTTTATGTGATTTTAGTCTTCTGATATCTGCTGAGGCAGTTCACCCCTTTTTTTCATCCTTTTCGTGGTTCTTCTTCCTCTTTAATGTTTCCATGTCACTTTTTAAATCATATCCTTCAATTCCCCAGTGTCCTGTTCAATTATAAGTGGACTCAGTTTCTCTATTAATTTTGGTAGAATTAATCTTATGTTATTAAATCTTCCCACATCTTTCTAATTAGTCATATTTTGTTTTATGTTCTTATAGATTTTAAGGTTTTCTCAAATCAAATATGCAGAGGTTTGTCGCTCCCTTCATACAGGCCCACCAGCCTACTCACCCTTTAGCTCAGGAGAGCTGCTGTGTTGGGTGGGAGATAGAACTGTGGGTAGAGGGGAGAAGGGGAGGCATGTAGCTTCCACGCTCCCAGAATCCCCTCCAGGTAGAGTTGTTAATATGTTACTCTTTATGTGAAGAATTGTACAACAATAATCTTGGGGAAAGATGTCTAATTCTTAACTCACACCTTAGCTGTGGCAGTAGCATGATGCTAGGGTACATGTTGAGACATCTATGCTTAAAAATAGGATTTCTATCTCATGTGTAAAGAAAGACGAGAAAATATAGCATGGATGCTCAGTTATTAAAAAAAAAACTTCGCTTCTGATCCAAGTGAAGATAACAATTCTAAAATGATAAATAACTTGCAAGTTGAAGACATAGCATTCATTCTCATATTTTTGTGTAAATATTAATCTCTGGAAGTTAATTTCTTCCCAGTACAATAAATGTCTTTAAACATTTATTAAACAGCTAAGGAGAAATCTTATATAGTAAACCCAAAGAAGAAGCTGAGCCTCTGTGCTGCGCTTATGTCTTTGTGCTCCTCACAATGCTTTACACATAAGACGTGCTCAATAAATGCACAAACTATATGAACAAACTAAGGAAGTACTAATCACCCGTGAAAGCAGTGGTCATTCTGGGCTCATAATAAATTACACTGTTAACATTCATACCATACATTTTTACTGTAGAGTTCTGGGCTGGATTTTCTCTTAGGCAGTAACTGTCATTCTCTGCGATAGCTTTAAAGTTGTAGAATAAAGTGATATGGGATGTATAATAATAAAAAGTCATATTTGTGTATATAGCACTTTATATTTTGTACAATACTTTCACGCTATTTCATTTGATTTTCACAACATTCTTATATAGACGAGACAAATACTGTTTGTTATAAGGTGGGAATTAATGACCAGATAAAGGGCACACAGCTAGTGAACAGTGGAACAGGGGGAACTAGAGTGCAAATCTATCACAGAGTGGTATATGCGCTTGCACATATTATAAAAAAGTATCTTTTTTTGCAAGAAGAAAAATGTTTATTGAGGCTTCAGTAATTGTATGAAATTGATGCTTTATGGACATAAGTTGGTTCAATTAATGAAGACTTCATTGGCAGCATTGTGATTTGAACTTCTAAAAGGATGAAAAGAAATAGAGTCCAGCATTCTTTTTTATTTGGTTGTTTTGCTTTAATCTAAAATATGCTTTTTATGTACAGTCTTTCAGTGCTAATTAACTCAAATTATTTTCTGAAATTAGTTGGAATCTTAATTATTTAAAAAATTGAATTAATGAATTTCTAGAATAGACAAGATTAATCTGTAGCGACAAAAAGTAGTTGCCTGGGGCGCAGACCAAGCGGGGAGGGTAGAGTGGAGATGGACTAATAAGGGGCAACAGGCAATTTTGGAGAATGATGGAAATGTCCTATACCTTGTTAGGGCGATGGTCTCAAAACAGTCTGATCTATACACTTAAAATTTGCTCATTTTAGTGTATGTAATGTTGTACCTCAGTAGAGTTAAATTTTAAAATTAGATAATCAGATTGTGTACTGGGGAGAGTCCTGGGAATTTCTTACATGGTGATTGCAGCCAAACAGTAAACTAATCAGCGTAAGCCCCTCTTTGTTACATTTGGTTCTTGTGATATGCTTAGATTCTGGGTTGTTTTTCATTATTTTTGTTGTTTGTTTTTACCTTAACCTTAAAAAATTTTTTGCTGCCTGCTTTAATTCCGTATCCCTTTTCCTAGTGTAAATTGCAACTAATCTCCTTTTCTAATTTTACTTGATAAGATTTTATATCCTATTCGTATTGCAGTCATCAATTTGTGGTCATATCTTGACAATAATCAGAATAGTACAAGAACAGTTAAAGTGTTATATGTAGTTATCAGACAAACCTGTCTTAATTTTCTCGTATGCCTAACTATTAAATTATTTTCCACAGTGTAGATATGGAATCTCAAGCAACTTCAGAGCCACAAGTCACTGATCAGGAAATGAAGAGAAGTATTATAGATAGCAGTAAACAACCAGAATGACGTAGTGTAAGGTAGAGCTTAAAGATTTCTGGAGAAAATGAAAGTACTTGACACTAGAACAAAGAATTGCCATATAATCTTAAATATAAAAAGTTGTATGAAATTTACTCAGCTATTCGAACTTTTGAGGTAGAATCACATACGGTAAAATTCACCCCTTCACAGAGGTGTGTAACCATGACCACTATCTAATTTCAGAATATTTCATCACCTCAAAAAGAAACCCCATCTTCATTAGCAGTGACCCCTATTCCCTCCTCCCTCTGGCCCCTGGCAACTACTAATCTACTTTCTGTCTCTATGGATGTGCTATTAATAACATACCAATGTAATCATATCATCTGTGTCCTTCTGTGTCTGCTTTCTTTCATGTGGCATAATATTTTCAAGGTTCGCGCATCTTGCAGCATGTACCTGATTCTTTTTTATGACTGAGTAACGTTCCATTGTATGGCTATACCACATTTCGTTTATCAGTTCATTAATTGATGAACATTTGGGTGGTTTCTACTTTTGGGCTATTATGAATAATGCTTTTATGAAATTTTGTGTACAAGTTTTTGGGTAGACATATGTTTTCAGTTTTCCTGAGTATGTACTCGTGTATACTTAGAAGTGGAATGAGTGAGTCACATGGTAACTCTGTTTAACCTTCTGAGGAACTGCCAAACTGTTTTCAAATTGGCTACACCATTTTACATTCCCACTAACAATGTATGAGGTTTCAATTTCTCCAAATCCCTGCCGACACTTGTTAGTGTACATCTTTTTGATTAGAGTCATCCTACGTGAATATGAAGGGGTATTTTCATTGTGATTTTGATTTGCATTTCCCTAATGACTAATGATGTTGAACATCTTTTCATGTGCTTACTGGCCAGTTGTATATTTTCTTAGGAGAAATGACTCTTTCAAACCTTTGCTCATTTTTAAATTGGGTTGTCTTTTCATTGTTGAGTTGTAAGAGTTTTTTATCAAAAATATATTCTGGATACTAGACCATTCATTACTAGATATATGCTTTACAGATATTTTCTTCAGTTTTGTGAGCTGTCTTTTTTCTTGGTGGTGTCCTGTGAAACAGAGTTTTTAATTTTGATGAAGTCCAGTTCATTTTTTCTTTGGTTACTTATGCTTTTATGTTGTCATAGCTAAGAAACCATCGCTTAATACAGGTGATGGAGATTTCCTCCTGTGTTTTCTTCTAAAGTTTTATAGTTTTAGTTCTTTCATTTAGGTCTTTGATTCATTTTGTGTTAACTTTTATATATATATGGTGCAAAGTAGTTTGTCCAACTTCTTTTGTGTGTGGATATGCATTCCATTTCTCTCAGCATGATTTGAAAAAACTTCTCTTTCCTTCATTGGATTTTCTTGGTACTCTTGTTGGAAATGAATTGTCTGCAAATGTATGGGTTTATTCTAGACTCTCAGTTCTAGTTCCTTGATTATATGTCTATCCTATGCCATTACCACACTGTCTTGAATTCTCTAGCTTTATAGTAAGTTTTGAAATCGAGAATATGAGTCCTCCATCTTTGTTTTCTTTTTCAAGATTATTTTCACTCTTCTGGAACTTTTACATTTCCACATGAATTCTAGGATCAGCTTGTCAGTTTATGCAAAAAAAGGTAACTGGGATTTTGATAGGAATTTTGATAGGTATTATGTAGATCAATTTATGCAGTATCACTATCTTAACAATGTTAAAAGTCTTCCAGTCCATGAACACAGGGTTTCTTTCCATTTACTTAGCTCTTCAGTATGTTTTTGCTATGTTTCATTATATTTGGATTGTGCATTGCTAGTGTATATAAATAATATTGATTTTTGTATATTCTTGTATCCTGCAGCTTTATTGAACTTGTTTATTACATCTTAATAGGTTGTTTTGTTGGCTCCTTAGAATTTTCTATGTAGATCATGTCACTCACTACAATTAGAGATAGTTTTACTTCTTTCCAATGATTGTCTTTTCCATTTTTGAATGCCTTTTATTTCTTTTTCTTTTCTTATTTTCCTGACCAGAACCCCCAGTATACTGTTAAAATAGCAGTGGCAAAAGCAGACGTCCTTGTCTTGTTTTTTATCTTAGGGGAGAAAGTTTATAATGTTTCGCTATTGAATATGATGTTAGCTTGTAAGTTTCTCATAGATGCCCTTTGTAATATTGAGTCCCTACTGTTGCTATTTTGTTGAGTATTTTACCATTGAAGGGCGTTGGATTTTTGTCAAGTACTTTTCCTGTGTCTGTTCAGAAGACTATGTGCGCTTTTCCCTTTTATTCTATTAATATGTGTTGCACTGGTTTGAACCAGCCTCATATTTCTGAGATAGATCTCGTTTGGTCATAATATGTAACATACGGGTATGTAGCTGGATTTGGTTTGCTAGTTTTTTATTGAGGATTTTGTATGTATATTCATAAAGATTATTAGTCTAGTGTTCTTAATGATATCTTTGTCTGGTTTTCATAGCAGGGTAATACTGGCCTCATAGAATGCGTTGGGGTGTGTTTTTTCTAGTTTTTGAAAGAGTTTGTGAAGAATTGGTGTTAGATCTTTAAGTAATTGGTGGAATTCACGTATGAAAACCATGTGGTCCTAGGTGTTTCTTTGCGGGAAGTTTTTTAGATTACTAATTCAGTCTTTTATTTGTTTTTCTTTTATTTGTTGTTGATCTATTCAGATTTGGGGCAATTTTTGCCAGTATTCTCGTTGCTCTTACGGAGAAAAGGATATTTGAGGTCCTTACTCCACCATTACTGATGACATCACCACTTCTAATGATTTTTAACCTTCAAATTTAGATAGGTGAATTTTGTAGACATTTGGGGAAGAGAATAAAGACTAAGGAGTTTTCTAGGGTTTTAAGTGATGTGTTCTTTCTAATTATTTCTAAATATAAATATTTTAACTCACTGTATTGCTTAAGGATGTGAATATTAAATATTAAATGATAGATTATTACTTTTTGTGAAAGTCATACATTTTTTATTATTTTGGAATTATTTTCTACAGTGTCACTGATAAATTGGAAATTTGAAAATTTTTGAAAGAATTGAATCTGTAACACTCATGGGTATAGCAAATGGTTAAGATAGGGGTTTTCATTTAGTTTCTATCCCAGCCGTGTGATTAGGGGCGTTCACCTCGCATCTCTTGACCTCAATTTTATCATCTGTAAAACAGGGATAGTAATATTTCATGTGATTATGAAAATTAAATGTAATTGTTTTAGTACATTGTTGTACCTGGTACATAGTAAATAATTTGCAAAGTATTTGCTGTATTATTACTAGATGTTATTGACTTAAATCATTACAATTATGCTGTTTAATTGTTCTATCAGCAACAATGATGGCTTGCCGTGCCTCCTGTATTCTTTTATTTTTATGACTAGTGGAACATATCTGACACGTAGCTCCCTCCATTTATCAGTGTATTTCTGGTCTTAGTATAGTCTCTCTGTGAGGCTCTATCTAAGTCCCCCAAATCTGTTTCTTATAACTACCGTGTTTCCCTGAAAATAAAACCTAGCCAGACAATCAGCTCTAATGTATCTTTTGGAGCACAAATTAATGTAAGACCTGGTATTATATTATATTATACCCACTATTATAGTATACTATAGTATACCTGGTATTATATTATATCATATATCACATCACACATCACACCCGGCCTTATAGTAAAATAAGATCAAGTCTTATATTAATTTTTGCTTCAAAAGATGCATTAGTGCTGATTGGCTAGGTCTTATTTTCGGGGAAACACGGTACCAACTACTCACAAATCTATTCTTTTCTGTTTCAGTTCCCTGTTTCTGTACCACTTTCCTTCAAGTTCCTAGACGCAGTAAATACCTTGGAATCACTTTTGATCTGTTTCTTAGAATTGTACATTGTAGTTTACCAGAACCATTTGTATTTATCCCCTTCTTGCCATTTGTACTTGTAGTTCCTATTAGTTTGATTTTCTTAAACACAGCTAGACCCCAACCAAATAACATTATGCATTCCCCAAAACATGACTGATGTTTCATTTTCTTACAGTGTTCACTCCTTCTAGGAATAGCGTTTACTTCCAGAATGCTTCTAAACTTACCTCAAATGTCACCTCCCGTAAAAGTCTTTCTTGATTTCTCCATATGTGCTCCAACACTTCATACCACGTAGAAATTATTTCTTCTTTTTCTTAACTTTGTTTTAAAATATTTCCTGCTAGCTTTTATTATGGCAAATGTAATTATGGAGTATTAGAACTAGGGGAAGCCTGCAGGAATCATATAATTCAAAACTCCTAATTTTAGATGTAAGATAAGTTGCACAAAACTCTGACCCAATGTTCAGCTGGATATTTGTGGCAGAGACGGGAGTAGAACTTGGGTCTTGGATTTCCAGCCTAGTTCTTTTTCTGTATGCAGCATTGAAATATACTATAAACATTTCTTAAGTCACTTTGCAATATTTTACTGTGGATCTGTTGAAATCTGTGAAGTTTCTCTGTAAGCAGTAACATACAGATTTTTGGAGGTCAAGAAATTGTTTCATTTCTCTCTGTTTCTATATAGATGTTTCTCAAAGTCTATTTCCTGCTAGAATGAATGAATAAATGAACAAACGAATGAATAATACTTTGCTTAGTATTAGTATTCTTAATGTGAAACTCAAATGATACTCCCTACTTAAACACCTTTTAAAAGACATCGATGGGGCTGCCGGTTACCTCAGTTGGTTAGAGCACGGTGCTCTTAACAACAAGGTTGCCAGTTCGATCCCCACATGGGCCACTGTGAGCTGCGCCCTCCAAAACTAGAGTGAAACAACCACTTGACTTGGAGCTGATGGGTCCTGGAAAAACACATGTAAAATAAATAGAAGTTTAAAAAAAAAAAAAAAAGAGAGATTGGTAAATTGAGGCCAGTAGGGGGCAGCCCAACACAGCAAGTTTTGATTGCTCTTGCTAAATAAAAATAAGCTAGCTCCTATTCTCCTAGATGGTTTTAGACTTAAATTGCTTCCTGTGTGGGTTTTTGAAAAATGAAAGCAACTATTAATAATTAGGTTATTTGGCAGGTATATTTTAAAACTGTTGTCATATATAAGAATGGGAACTTTAATGCAAATTTACTGTTTAGTTTTAAAGTATTGGATGAGAGCAAATTATATTTATTACAACTTCTTAAAAATTTGCCTCGTTTATTAATTTCAAAATAACACAGATAATATGACGGCAGATGTTTACCCTCATTTATTTTCCCTCATTCAAAACAAAAATATAGAAAGTTATTATTATCCCTAACTGCTAAAGTTATTATTACATGAAGTCAACATTTTTCTCATTACTAATTGTGAAATCAAGGCCATTGTTTCATTTAATATTTCTGAGATTAAAAAATATCTCTGGTAATTATAGACAAATAACAATAATAACTAACATTTATTGAGTACTTTACCTAGTGCCAGATACTATTTTAAATATTTTACATCTACTCATTCATTTAATCCTCACTGTAGTCCTCTGGGATATGTGCTGGTACTGTCCCCATTTTATAAATGTGGTTATTGAAATAAAGATTGGTTATTGAAACTTGCCCAGGATCACTCAGCTTAGAAGTAGAAGAGCTTACATTTGAACACAGGCGGTACTGCTCTAGAGCCCATACTCTTAATCACTATTCGCTTTGATATGTGAAGTTCATTACTTTTATTTTCTTGCTCCTTTGTATCGTAACTTTCCATTTGAGACTGTGTTCCACATTTTACACATATCAGGCTTCTTATTACTCTTTTGGTTGCTTCTTGCCTTCAGTCCTTTTTTCTTCTAATAGAGAAAATGCATGGACAGAAAGTAAAAACATAATATCCTGCCTTTAGTATGAAGAAATTGAAACATATAGCTAAAATTACGTGGGTTTCTTTCTCTTTTATTTACAGAATATTT
Organism: Rhinolophus sinicus; assembly: GCF_057876585.1. Classification (NCBI taxonomy): domain Eukaryota; kingdom Metazoa; phylum Chordata; class Mammalia; order Chiroptera; family Rhinolophidae; genus Rhinolophus; species Rhinolophus sinicus. The sequence continues at coordinate 48,435,721 of NC_142502.1, forward strand.
ATTTTCTAATTATCAATTAAGCAATTTGTAATCACATTAAAACCTGAACTCTCAGACTTAGAAACAGAATGAACTTCACTCCCTATGCTTAAGCATGTAGCACTAGGGGGTAATTTTAGAAGCCAAAATATTAAGTACCTCATTTTGAGAGAGACAGATGGTGATAAGATGGTCTTAATTATTTCACTAAAAATGACTTTTTTTAGCTTCCTCCACAAAGAAATTCTTGATTGTAATAAAACACTTAATGTTTTATTATGAGTACTATTCTAACATATGTAAAAATTAATCTTACTGTCAGTTACTGGTAGGCATTTTTTTCTCATTCTCTGCTTTGGATAATTTCACCTCTTCCTAATACCTCTTTGAAAATATGAGTATCTACAGTAAAATTAAGTTCGACTCCAGTTGGTTAGTTTGAAATTTAACAAAAGCTCAGGTTAAATGTGAGATGGTTTAAAAAGTTTTAACTGTTGACTGAAATGAAAATAGAACTGTTCATACCTTAAGTATTCAACAATATTTGTATCACAAAATAAGATCGTAATGTATAACTCTTTTAAGAAAATATTTTTTAAGTTTACTCATTGGTTTATTATTATTATTCATTAAGATAACTCAGATTACAGTAAATGTTTGAGTTCCTTGGTAACATATGCCAGAGACAACCTGTACCGTAGGACAGTCAGCCACAGTCTTGCTGCTGCTTTAATGATTGACATACAGTCCTCCCATCTTTTCCTAACTTTCCCTAACATGGGTTTTAGCTTCTGGATTTACTGCTGGCCTAATAAGGTCTTGGCAGTTTCAAGCCTAAACTTAGTTCCCACACAAAGAATGTTCATTCCTTCAACCTGCTATTCAAAAAGATCTCTAAGACCCATGTTGGTTTCTTGGTGTCACTATCACATTTTCCTTTCAGTCCCTTTCCTTTCCATCTCAGAGAATGCCAACATCCAGAAATGCTGCCCCTTAGGGTGGTCATTTAGTCTATTGACAATTTCATGGTGTAAGAAAATTTGCTTAATCACTTATCTATTCCAATAGTGAAAACTACCTTCTGATTTTTTTTTCTGTTCTTCTCATAAATGATTTTCATATAACATGCCAGAACACACAACACCTGTCTGCTAAGAACAGAATTACTAGGCTTTGATTCTTAGTAGTGGTTCCTGCTTTTGGGTAAATATGAGAGTTGCTTTTGGTCTAATTACTCATACTTTTAAAATAACTACTTGCTAATAATTTCAAGTAGGTAATATAAAGGATGATTATTTAGGAATATTAGAAGGAAAAACCAATTTAAAAAATACAAAAGCCAATATCCTCTTCTTTATTTCTGACCTGATCCTGGAAAATTTTGTTTCACACTTCATATCCTGGTATCATACTCTTTGCTGAAGTATGTTATGTCTTAGTTGTTGGGTCATACTTGTTTTTTGTTTTGTTTTTAATTTTCAAGGTTTTGTGGGGGGTTTTATAATACTTTTGTGATCCATGCAGATTGTTTATAATAATAAGACAAATACTGAGGAGATGGTGTAAGTACAGCTATATGTATAGATATATTGGTGTATGTATGTATCAATTATATTGGTATTACATATAGATACAGATATTGATATATAAATGTTTGAAACTCCTCAAATCTTTAGGCAAGTTGTTTCTTTTGCAGATTGTAATATATTAAAATGTTAATTCTCAGTTAAGAAATATGGCACAGTTTAAACATTCAATTGTATTATCCTTACTTTGATGCCTTGGGAGCATTTTACAGAATACTGTATATCTTGTCTTAAACAGGATGTATCTCTCAAAGGTCTGCTTCAAAAAAGGCTATAAATTTAAAGGAAGGTCAGTGCTGGTTCAAAGAGCCACTGTTTGAGTGTATTGCTGAGGTGGTAAGGGTAGAGAGAGGTCTCTATCAATGGAATGATGAGTCTGATCATAATTAAGTTCAACAGGATTGTATCTACATTTGGAAACCATATTTGAGTAGATCATATGTCTACTTTGGATGTGATCTTCTCATGAAAGTCACCTGTCTGCGTGCATATGTTGTGAAACACTTATGTACAAAACATAAACTAATTAAAATTGTACTCGTGAAATTACATGAATTAGTAAGCTGAAAATTTCAAATGATTATTAAATTCACTGAATGGTTTATATATTAGATACGTGGCTGAGTTAATGTGCACAAAACTGAGAAATCAAACTAATGTATGTTACATATTATTGAACTCCATTTAACCATGTTTTACATCATATTTAACTTGTCTTCAAAACATCATTGTAAATGGAAATTATAATACATTTGAAATGTAGAAAATTAACATATATTTAAAAGAAATAGCATGTTTTCAAAGCTAAAGATTTAGAAATCCAGTGTAGTACTTATTAACATTTTGTCTGGCTCTCGCAAAGTGTAGATAAAAGGAACATTGATTATTTCATGTGAAAAAGAAAGAATTACCCCTGCTAGTTTAAAATTTCAAAGACTGTATTTTAGTCGGCCCTTCTATCCTTTCAGTCTTCCTTCCTTCCTCTTTTTTCTTTTCCTCCTTCCTTTTCTTCATCTTCCTGTCCCACCTTTCCTCCTTTACAGCGTCCTTCCTTTTCTCTGCCTCACTAATCTGAAAAGTGTTTCTACTATATAGTAAAACATTTCCTATTTTAATTAAAGTTTTGAAGTTTACTTTTAAAAGCAGAACTTTGCTAAAGGAAAAATACCTCTATTAGCTTACATTTAAAATCCTTTTCATCATGATGAGGGTAATTATCTGTTACTTCTAAGAAGTAAACCATAGCTAATTTCTGACTCTACGTATGTACATGTTTAAAGTAACTTAGAATCAGCTTGGGACAGTTCTGACGTCTGCTTATGTAATGTGGCATCCGTACTCTTCACTAAGGTGTTCATTTTAGCTACAGATGCTTCATATAAAACAGGGTAGAGTAGCTTTCAAAAGGATCTGCACATCAAAGTGTAACTTGAACTCTGGCTTTTACATTGCTTGAAGGATCCTTAATAGAGTAGAACTAACAAATTTGCTTTTCTCCCTACCACATTATCATCGTTTTAAAGTTTTAAAACTTCACTTCCATGCCTTCCTAAGCCGTATCACATATGAATAGTTCTATTACTTTGGAATGTTTTAACAACATTCACATTAAATAGTATTGCAATCATATTCCGTATAATAAGGTTTTATTTGTAAGTAATTCTGGGGAATAATGATGCTGTTTTTGGAACAGCAAATAAAGTTCCTTAAGTAAAGTATTATCTGTTAAGTTGGAATACCACACTCTTGCACTCGTTTTGTAGTTTGGCTGATAACTATTCACGAGGCCAAGTTTATCATCTTTTAAGACCTGGTTCCTGAGAGGGCTTTAAAATAAGTGCAGTGATTACAAGTTTTAGCCACAATGTATCTTCTTATGCTAGTGAATTCTTTGGAGCAGTTGTCTTTTGTTCAGCCCCTCACTGCAGTCTTCCATTTCTCAGATGATTAAATTGTCACTTAAATTACGCAAGAATTAATCTTTGATGTCTTCAATCCTCTTAAAACCCTATTTAAATATCACCACTTCAGTTTACTAAATAAAGTATTTATGCTATTTTAAAACTTTGATTATGGAAAAGAAACCTGTAATTTGACTTGCCGAATTGGTGATGTTGGATTATTATCTTCAAATAAAATGCTGTTGGGGTAGCTCACCCTGCTTTGAATTCTGTAGACAGCCCTCTCTTCATATACTGTGTTCCAAAAATTTGAATTTTTTATGGAGATAGGGACTTGTATTATAAATAATAAAATTCCTGGGATAGACTATGTAATTAATAATGAAATTGAACTGTGATATCAGTGCTGCAAATCCTAACTAACTGCGTTTATAGTATTGTTCCTTTGTCATTCCAGATTCTAATTCGAGAATCTGCAAGAGGAAGAGTTCCCTCTTTCTCAGAGTGCCTCCTCCCCGTGCAGGTCACAGCAGTGTGGGTGGGAATCTGAGGTTCCAAGCTAGTAAGGAAGGAAGTAGGACGCTGAGGCGTTCCTCTGCTACCTTGACTGGTGGAGAGGGTTCTGGGAAAACTCAGAAACAGGAGACATAATGAGCCTACAATCTGGGCAGCAGTTTATCAACAAGGACATTTTTTATGATCCAGGCACTATTTGGTAAGATAGATTACTTCTATTTCATATAACCCCTTATTATTAAATTCTGTATCTATTTTAGTAAACCTTCCCCCTCTCTTTTAAACTAGCATTTGTAATTTCAAAACTTTTTGGCTTCATTTTAAATGTCAGAACATGAATTTTAAATGTGTTTTGCTGAACAATTAAGGCAAAGTTATTTAAATTCCCACAGACAGACAACTTTAAAATTGCCATGATGCTGTACAACTTGATCTTGAATAAAAACCTGTAATTTTTCTGAAATGATGAGGGCAGGAATATTTCTCTGATCCTTATTGTTTGGGGACTCTTGATCTTCAAAAATTTTAAAAATAATTTTTGGGAATATAATTATTGTTTTTAAAAAAACTCATAAAACAAACATGTTTGGTGAATAGTTGTAAATTAAACTATGATGAATCTGGGCTCTCAACCCAGAAGGACTGCTTGTACCACCCACATGGGGACTTTTTACTTACATTTTCTTTTTAATAGCAACTTTCTTGAATTATAAGTTTGATATCATAAGTTCGATACCTTTTAAAGTGTAGTATTCATTTATTTTTAAAATTTTTTTTTAGCGTATTCACAGAGTTGATGTAACCATCACTACTATATACAGGAGTTCTCACTTAACTGTCAAAACCAGTTTTACCACAGGCTAATTGATATAAAGAAGAATTAAGTTCCTGCAGCATCTGATCAATGTTACAATGAAACAACATTATTTGAGGACCTGCTGTAATTCCAGAACATTTTTATCACCCCAAGAAGAAACCCCATACATACCCCATTAGCAGTCACTCCTCATCCCTGATTCCCCCTTCCTTCCAGCCCATGGCAACCGCTAATCTACTTTCTATCTTTATGGATTTGCCTATTCTGAACATTTTGTGTAAAAGGAATCTTATAGTATATGGCCTTTTATGTCTGGCTTCTTTCACTTGCATTACATTTCTGTGGTTTGTCAATGTTGTAGCATATTTCACTACATCCCTTTTCATGACCAAGTAATATTCCATTGTATGGAGACATCACATTTTATTTATCCATTTACCAAATGATGGAGATTTGGATGGTTTTCACCTTTTGGCTATTATGCATAAGTGCTGCAATGGACATTAATATACAGACTTTTTTGTGTGGACATATATTTCCAATTCTCATGGGTTGATACTTAGGAGTGGAATTGCTGGGTTCTGTGGTAATTCTTTGCTTAATCTTTAAGTCTGAGGAACTGCCACAGTGTTTTCCAAAGCTTCTGCACCAGTTTACATTCCCACCAGCAATGTATGAGGGTTCTAATTTGTCCACATTTTTGTTAACACTTGTTATTTTCTGTCATTTTAATTTTAACCATCTTAGTGGGTATGAAGGGGTATATCATTTTGGTTTTGTTTTGTACTTCCCTAATTACTAATGATGTTAAATATCTTTCCATGTGCTTACCATTTTTATATCATCATAGAAGTATCTTCAAATTCTATGTTCATTTTTTTAATCGTGGTCTCTTTTTTTATTGAGTTGTAAGAGTTCTTTATATATTCTGGGTACTAATCCAATATCAGATATACGATTTGCAAATATTTTCTCCCATACCGTGGGTTTTCTGCTTTTCTTGATGGTATTCTTTGAAGTAGAGATTTTTAATTTTGAAGAAGTCCAGCTTGTTGTTTGTTTTTTTTCAGAGAGGCATTGCTTGTGTTTTTGGGTTGTCATATCTGCCGAATCCAAATCCAATTGTTTGCATCAGAAACAAAATTATCAACATTCCTCTATTATAAACTTTATTTAGCATTCACTATAAAACCCATAGACCGTGCTCAGAGAGCTGAGGATCTTTATAGAGCTTTCTAGATCCTAGTCCAGGTTTAGAAACATTTTTCTAGTGGATAAGACACTTGACTGGGCATCAAGAGAACAGAATTTTAATTCTGAGTTCAGCACAACCTTTTCTTCAGATGTTTCTTCGTGCTACTTTGATTTCTTTATTTGTACAAATTGAAAGTGCTGCTTAATTATTTTATGTAAGTATACCATAAAGATAGAAATAGTCCATATATGAAAGTGTCCTTTGATTCTTCAGTGGAAAACAGTTTATTAATTACAATACTCTTGTATTAGCATACCTTTTTAGTGTGGCTTTGGAAAAATTAGCAAAGATATTTTAAAGCTCTTATAGATAACAAAATTTAAATTGATTCCCTTTGTATGGTTTTAAAATGTTTTTGGATAAACCTTAGAAGAAGTAAGATAATTATTACTAAAAATATCAATCTGGCATTTTTATAGGAAGCTTCTCATTTGGCCACTGTACTAATAATTTCATATAAAAAATTTAAGGCAATATAATCAATATAAAACAATAACTTATTTTATAAATTGGTTCATAAACAGCACCAAATTTATCTCAATCTTGACCAAAAGGAAAATGGTGCTTCCCTGTAGCACATTTTATTCACTGAAAGGATATAAGGAAGACACAAACTGTTGCCTGTATTTGAAGAAAATTTGCCTTAACTATTTATGTGACAAAATGTATTTGGCATTGTCTAGACAGAATTATAATAAATGTAACAATTTAAATAAGACAAAACATAAACTTCAAACCAGATGTGTGGATATAATTCTGATGGGTGCTTTCATTTAATCATAGTCTCAATTAAAACACTACTGCTTTGAGGATTAAGTGTCCCTGACTAAAATAATGACAGCTTTTCAAATGTTAATTATTATTTTTTAGAGTTGTCGGGAATATTAAAAGTGGACTTTAGACTCTGGTAGCGTAACTACAGAAAGTGCTTATTTTCAAGTCTCCTATTTCCCTATGTAAAGGATAAAAGTAGTCTGATTAAGTGGCACAGACTCCCCACCCCATCGTCCCCTCTGTTGCCTCACTTCCCACCACCAAAAGGACTGTTTACTGTAAAGGTCTAAAAGCATTCATTTGAAAATGGTCTGTTCTTTTTACTTAATGAAGTATTGTAATTGTGTATATTCTTAAGCTAATTTTAATATGAGGCTTCTTTGAAAAGCATGTGATGCAAAATTTGACATGCATGAATATATCTTAGGCCAAATATGCATGTGACAGTTTGAAGCACGTATAGTGTCATTGTTGGTAAAGTCTGGAAGCATATCCTGTGTAAACCCCTGTTTTTATTTGTGCTACATATTTATTCTAATTAACAAGACTTCAAAGAGAACTGATGGTTACACCAGTTACTGTTCATTCTCTGTTGTTGGTTCTCCAGAGACTAGTGTTACCTTTCTTTGGTTCCACACTTAACAGGAGTTTAAAAGGGAGGAATGAAAATAAGTAATGATTATGAAGCACCTGTAACGTGAGGTGTTTTATAATCTCACCTTATTCAATTGTCACAGCAATTATTTAAAGATATATATTATTTCCATTTTTCAAATTTGGAAGCAGACCTTCAAAGATTGATGTAGTTTGCTATAGATACACAGTCAGTTGTGTTGAGTTGGGATTCCAACCAAACCTTTCCTAATCCTACTACATTTGACATCACAGGGTCTGCATGCTAAGCTCTTAGACTGCTTTTCTTCCCTTACCATTAATTTCTCACAGATCCCATTGTATTCCAGCTGCCCTCTGCATTCTTTAGTAGAAGGGGGGCTTATGAAAGGGAAGGATTGGTGCTGAACTCTGCCTGAAATACCTTATCTCTTCCTCTGTTTTAAAAAAACATGTATCTATGTAATTTTACTAACAATTGTCACCCCAATACATTTAATAAAATAAAATTAAAAAAACAACAACATGTATTTCAAGTTGCAACCTTAAAGACATTCTGTATTCCTTCCTTTGTTTTCATCCTCTTTTAAACTCCCTACTGTTTTAATACCTGACATTCTATCATACTTAGCGTATTTTACTTTGTACCTACTGGGTAAATCTTCCTCTCTTAGAAAATGAAATTATGTAACTAGTTAGGGTTTTTTGGGTTTTATTTTTGTTTTTGCACTAGCTGCCAAAAAGTTCAGAATTAAATTTTGTGCTTGGGCTTCTAAATTTTCCCTCGTAGCACTTTATATGTATGTCTGTTATCACTTAACACTGTATTACAATTAGTTGTTTATGTGTGTATTATTCAATTTTGTGTCCCCTAACACAGTGATACCCTAGTAAGTACGCAATAAATGTTTAATGAATTAAGATTTATAATATAATTTACCTCTGCCCTCTAGTTACTAGTCCTTAGAGATCCTGGACCAGGGTCCTACTATTGGGATAATTTTTTTTTTAATGGCTGAACCCTGAGTGCCTGGGTCTAAGCTGTTTGGGGGGGAAAGGAGGCAGCCATATGGACTGTGCTTAGTTGCAAAGACCACAGGGCTTGGCTGAACTAGGCAATTTATCCAAAGCATATGAAATCATCTCTAACCCAGAATAGGAAGTAGGAAGTGAATCTAAGAAGTGAAGCCACAGATGAGAGCTGGAGTGCTGCCAAGAGAGTGGGGTGGAGCCATAGTCAAGAAAATAAGATGTGATCAGAAACTGGGCGTTTTGGGGACAGGCTAGGCAGCAGAATGTAAAAGGATGTGGGGTGAATGGTTCTGGATGGAGGCTGTGAACACTTAGGGAGTGGGACTAATTTTTAAATTGCTAGATTAAAGGAGCTACTTAGGGCTGGTCAGAGAGCTTTGTGAGGGCAGAAACTGCGGTACTCACTTTTTGCTGAGTACCTCTACCGAGTACTTGATGTAATAAAAGAAATGATTAAAGTACGATGAACAAATGAATCAGTGAAGCATATCTATTTTTAGATCACATAACTTATCCACATCCCTTATATCCATTCTCTCCGTTTTCTTTGCCACCATACAAGTTCATAGCCTCATTATTTCTGAAGCAAACCAAAGGGACTCACCAATTTTCCCATCTTCCCCCCAATTTCAATTCATAGTATAGACTGCAGAGTGATTTGTCCCTTTTTTTTTTTTAAAGTCAATTTATTGAACTAAAACAAAAACAGTTCACCCATCCCACCACCACCACCATTCTGTTGTCTGTGTCAATGAGCTTGGCTGTTTTTTGTTTTATTTTTGTTTTTATTTTTAGATTCCACATATAAGACACATGGGATAATTCTGTCCAACTATAGATGTGTTAATAGTTTTGGTTGTTATTATATGCATGCTTTTGTTATAAGCAATCTCAGATCTTTCCCTTGTTTCTCATAGCATAGGCAGAAAGTAAATAAAATACCCTTCATTACAATTTATTTATCTTTATATCCTAGTAATGCCTGTCACCACTATTAATGGAATATCGGCAACTATATGATTCTCAAAAGTAAAGTGTTTCATTGTGGTTTTGTTTTCTTTAAGGATCTATAAGAAAAGTTTTATTGATGTCACTGTCACCATTTTGATATTAATGAAGCTTTCACTACTTAGGTAAAGCTTTTCAAATATAATAAATTTAGTTCATTAATTTAAAACTATGTCAAGTGAAAATACACTGATTTTGATAGCCCTTATAATTATTGGTGAGGTTTTTAATATTGGAGGTAGCTTTTGTGCATGCACGGAATACTTAACAGTTATTTATTAGCTTCATTAGACTTGTATATTATAAAATCTAGTTTTTCTAATACCTTTCAGTTCAATTTACGCTAATTATAAATATAATAATTTTTGTATAACAATGAGAGCAATCTTTTTCACTTCTTGATATTCATATAATCCCTTCTCCAGATTTTTTTTTGACAATTCAGTATTATTTTATATTAATTTCAGGTGTACAGCATAGTGGTTAGACATTTGTATAAATTAAGACGTGATCCTCCTGACGTACCCACCTGGCACTACACATAGTTGTTGCTATGTTCCCTATGCTTTACTTTACATCCCCAGGATTCTTTTGTAACTACCAGTTTGGACTTAATGGCTTCACCTTTTTCACTCTGTCTCCAACCCCCCTCCCATCTATTACCCCAACAAATCTAGAACCCATCTGACACCATAAATAGTTATTACAATATTATTGACTATATTCCTTATGCTACACCCTACATCCCCATGACCACTATGTAACAATCCATTTGTACTTTTTAATCCCTTCCCCTTTTTTCACCCACACCCCTAACCCCTCTCCCATCTGGCAACCATCAAAATGTTCTCTGTATCTATGAGTTCATTTCTGTTTTGTTTGTTTATTTAATTTTTTAGATTCTACGTATAAGTTAAATCATACTGCATCTGTCCTTCTCTGTCTGACATACTGCATGCAGCACAGTACCTTCCAGGTCCATCCATGCCACCCCAGGTGTCAAGAACCCATGCCCGTCCATGGCTGAGTAATATTCCATTGTATTGTGTACCACCTCCTCTTTATCCATTCATCCATAGACAGACACGCAGGCTGCCTTCACATTTTGGCCATTGTAAACAGTGCTGCAGTGAACACATGTCCTCTCGAAGGAGCGTTTTGGGTTTCTTCTGATAAATACCCAGAAGTGGAATTATTGGGTTCTTCTTTGTCTCTGTGTTTTAAAGTCTAGTTTGTCTGGTCTAAGTATTGCTAACCCAGCTTTTTTTGTTTCCATTTACATGAAGTATCTTTTTCTATCTTTTCACTTTCCACCTGTTTGTGTCTTTCAATCTCAAATGAGTCAGTTGTAGGCAGCATATGTAAGGGTTTTGTTTTCTTACCCATTCAGCCCTCCTGTGCCTTTTGATTGGAACATTTAATCCATTTATATTGAAAGTAATTATTGATAGGTATGTAGCTATTGCCATTTTATTATTCATAATTTTGATGTTTTTTCCCCCTCCCCATCTTAAAGAAGTCCCTCTAAGATTCCTTGTAATACGGGTTTGGTGGAGATGAACTCCTGTAGCTTTTTCTTATCAGGGAAGCTCTATCAGCCCTTCAATTCTAAATGACAGCTCTGCTGCGTACTGTAATCTTGGTTGTAGGTCCTTGCTGTTCATCACATTGAATATTTTGTACCAATCCCTTCTGGCCTACAAAGCTTCTGTTGAGAAATCAGCTGGCAATCTTATGGGAAATTCCTTATAAGTTACTAGTTGCCTTTCTCTTGCTGCTTGTAGTACTCTCTCTTTGCCTTTAACCCTTGCCGTTTTAACTGTAATGTGTCTTGGTGTGGGCCTGTTTGGCTTTATCTTGTTTGGGACTCTCAGTGCTTAAATGTCTGTTTCCTTCATCAGACTAGGAAAATTTTCAGTCGTTATTTCTTCGAATAGGTTCTAAATCCTTTGCCTTCTCTCTTCTCTTTCTGGGACCCCTATGAGGTGAATGTTGTTACACTTGATGTTATCCCAGAGGTCTGTCTCTTCAGCGGTCCTCAATTTTTTAGATTCTTTTTTCTTTTTGCTGTTCTGTTTGGGTGTTTTCTGCTACCTCCTCTTCCATATTGCAGATTCAGTCCCCTGCTTCATCTAGTCTGCTGGTGATTCCCTCTAGTGCATTCTTCATTTTAGTAATCATATTCTGCACTCTGACTGGTTCTTTTTTAAGGTTTCTATGGCTTTATGCTTGCTGTCTCTGTTGAAGTTCTCACTAAGTTCCTTGAGCATCCTTATAGCCATTGTTTTGAACTCTGTATCTGATAGGTTGCTGGCTTCCATTTTATTTAGTTCTTTTTCTGGAGTTTTCTCCTGTTCTTTCATTTGGGACGTATTTCTATTTCATCATTTTCGCTGCCTCTCATTGTTTGTTTCTATGTATTAGGTAGGGCGGCTATGTCTCCCAATCTTGGCCGGGTGTCCTTATGTAGTAGGTGCCCTGTGGAGCCCTGGCAGAGTCTCCCTGGTCGCCTGCTCCGGGTGCTCTAGGAGTGTCCCTTGTGTGGGTTGTCTGTGCCCTTCTGTTATAGTTGAGCCTTGATTGCTATTGGCACGTTAGTGGGTGGGATTGACCCTCAGGCTGATTGGCTGTGGGATCTGGCCACATCCACAGCTTATGGGCTGCTGTGTAGGGGGCTTAGCTCACTGAGTGGCATTCGCCCCAGTGGGCTCTGGTGCCTGTTGAGACCGCCCTTTATGTATGCCGCTTGTGGGGCTACATAGGCGGTGCTCTGCATGGTCTGAAGCCAACCTCTAAGTATATTGCTTCTGGGGCCTCTTGGGAGCAGGCCCAGGTCACCCACTGCCTGTGACCAGCTGGGGACTACTTGGTAGGAGCTATGAAACAATCCGCCGTTGTTTGCTGCCTGTGCTAAACTGGGAGGCACATGGGAGAGGCCACACTGTGAACTGAGAATATCTGCCACCAGTACTGGGCCTGGGGTAGCTCTGCAAAAAGCCAGGACACCCCGAGGCCTGCTGCCACCTGGCGGCTCCCTTAAGGTTCAGCCACTGATAAAGCCTCATGTGTTACACAAGTTGGGTGAGGCAGGGTCTCAGGGAGTCACTATAGTAGGAAGAATTGTGGTCACCAGGTTAATATAGATTCTGGTTTGGTGTCAGTGCTGAGGCTGTAGCTACTCAGCACAAGTCTCAGAGCACACCGAGGCCAGTTGCCACCTGCCTGGGGCCCACAGACTCCAATGGTTTTCCAAAAAAGAGTGCAGTGTGTGAGTAGCTGGCTATTCGCCAAGAAAGTACCTCCAGCTTTGGAGGAGTTGGGTGGGGTGGGGTCCCAGCAGAGCTCACCAGACCAATTCAGATTCAGATTTGGCCCTGTTGAGGGGGTTATCAACACAGGAAAGACAGCTCCCGCCTGCCAGCTGCACGGAGGACCCCACACAGAGAAAATGGCAGTTGTCCTCCCGCCCTTGCACCAAACCCACACACCTCAGTCTGGCCCCTCCCCCCGCATGCCTGTGACACTTCTGAGCCATTGTCCCACTGCCTGAGCCCTGGGTGAGTGCTTGCGGGTGAGCGAGTCTGTACGCTGGCTATTTAAGAGGATGTTGGGTTTCCTGCAACCTTCTGTCCCACCTGCATGGTCGGAATCCCCACTGTGTTTCACAGGCAGTTGTTGTGGGGGCTCCTCTTCCCAGTTCTAGTACTCCATGCCGGGGAGCCTGGTGTGGGGCTGAGGTTCCTCCGCCTCCAGGGGCAACCCCCACAGCCAGGATATCTGTCCTGATTCTCAACTGCCACATGGAGATTTGGGCCTAGCCCGTTTCATGTCTCTGCACCTCCTACCTGTCTCAATGAGGCTTCTACTTTATATCCTTAGTTATAAAACTTCTGTTCAGCTAGACTTCAGATGGTTTTCCAGGTTGATTTTTCTATAATTTAATTGTAATTTTAATGTATTCACAGAAGGAAACAGGCACAGAGTTTATCTACTCCACCATCTTGGGACTTTCCCCTTCTCCAGATTTAAGTCTTCTAAAACACAGTACTAATGTAATGAAATAAATCTAATTATACTATTTATTGATCAATGAATAGACATTGATAATTCCAGTTATAGTTTAATATAGCTTTTTTTATGTTTATAGTTTTCTGTATTTCAATATAGCCGCTTTTTTAAAAACACCTATAAATCTAATAAGTAAAATCCTTTGCTATACTTAAGCAACTCTTGTAAATCAAATAATTTTTTTTTTTACTTATAAATGTAGTAAATCATCCTATTTCAGATATGAAAGCAAAGCATAACACAAAGTAGCTGATGATATCAAAACTTGTTGCTACGCTTGGAAAAACACATTATATATATAAAGTATTAATATAATATTTGTTTCTTCAGCCCAACCAGGGAGACTGAAATGCCCATCTCAGACTCCCAGGAGCAAGTTATATTATGGGTTCACTTTATAGTGATTTAGGTCATTGTTGGAGATCCTGAACCAGGGTACTACTGCTAGGATGATTCTGTTCAAGCTGTTTCAACAAACTGGGCCCCTTGTCGTTATCAGATTCTGCCCGCTGTGTCAGTAAGAGACACCACCACCACCACCACCACCACCCTTACACTCAGCTCGCCCCCACCTTTTAGTTAAGGCCATTTGTGAGTTTCACAACCTAGTGAATCGTCATGCATCTACCGGGCATCTTTTAGGTTATATTCTTTCTGAATTTTTGTGTTTTTCTCATAACTTTTAATCACTTTGTTTCAATAAGTAGAATCTCCCTTTACTATCTGATGTGATCCTCCTCCCCTTTATGGTCATTGACTCCATGGTCAGCAAGCCAGATACGTACCCTTCTAGTTGTAAATTGTCATTTTAAACAAAAACCACATTTCTAATTCATATTACATGTTGATAAAATGTATAAAACCAAAACAACAAAATTATCACTAATATTATGTAGTAACAGAGTGACTACAAGATTAATATATCTTCTTATAATCATCTATGTTTTATATTACAACTCAATATGAAATACATATTAGTATTTAATAAATTTCTATTGAGTGTGAAGTCGCATTTAATAAGAACACTAAGAACACTTACTGAGCGTTTACTGTGTGCTAGGCATTGTTCTAAATGCTTTCACGAATTAATGTATCATCTTCACATACAGTTATAACAAATAATACAGAAAAATCTATATATTCTTCACCAGTTTCCGCCATTGGTGACATGTTGTATAACAGTAGTACAATGTCAGAACCAGGAAATTGACATTTATACAATCCACAAATCTTACTCATATGTCATTAGTTTTGTTCCATCACAAAGGCTACCCTTTAATAGACACAGCCACCTACCTCACGTACCTTACTTGCCCCTCACCCTAACCTCTGAACCACTACTTGGCTCTCGATTTCTAAAATTTTATCATTTTACTAATGTTATATAAATGGAGTCATACAATATGTAACCTTTTGAGATTGGCTTTTTTTTATGCAATATAGTTCCCTTGAGGTCCATATAAGTTGCTGTATGTATTAATAGGTTCTTAGGGGCGGCCTGTTAGCTCGGTTGGAGCACAGTGCTCTTAACAACAAGGTTGCCTTTTCGATCCCCACATGGGCCACTGTGAGCTGCGCCCTCCACAGCTAGATTGAAACAACTACTTGACTTGGAGCTGATGGGTCCTGGAAAAACACACTTAAAATAAATAAAAGTTAAAAACAAATTTTAAAAAAAAAGTTCATACAGACAAGTGAACTTAGAAAAAATATATTGAAACTAAAGGGAAATAAAACTTGAATCTGCTAAATTGGGATAGTATTAAGTTAAAATATCAGTATTTTAAAACTGTTGATCATGGTTGTGGTCTGTGTTTTAGGATGTGTTTAGGTGGCTATGTGTACTATGATTTTGCTATACATATATTTTATCTCGAAAAAATCTGCAGTATAAGATATCTCCATTTACACTTAATGCCTATATGTGTGTACGTATACATACGTAATTTTTTCTGTTTTACTGTTGAGAAAACTGAGGTTCAGGAAAATTAGGTAATTGTGTCCATGGTCCTATAATAAATGACAGAACCTGCACTTGAAGCCAGTTCTTGCTGGCCAAAAAGCTCTTTAATAACTGTCATATTTTTTGTTGCAATATGTACCTTATGTAACTCAGCAGAATCAGACTTGTTCTCAGTGATGTGGTTGTACCTGTTATATAATATTAAAGTCCATCCATTGTCAGCTGTAGTAAGTCAGCATTGCTTGCTTTTTGAACTTTAATGTTAACCTATTTGGCTATATTGGAAATGCTTGTAGACACTTTCCCTGTATTTTATTTCTTAGATATAAAACTCATAATATCATGATTAGCCTACACTGATGTGTAGTCATAGCACACATCTATAAGGATTTAAGTGTCACTCTTGAACTGTCAGTTTAAGAAAATATGTAAGAGTCACTAAAATGTTACAAATTTAACCTAAAGTTTTTACAAATTTGGTTCTTCTGCTTCTGGTCATTGTATCTCCAAGGTAAATCAACAATGTAATAACTTCCTATTGGAAAAAGTTGCTGCCTTGGTGAGGGTGCACGACTAGAGGAGGGATGGGAACAGCCAGCCAGCAGCACCCCGATTTTATATTCCATTTGGTATACTTAAGAAGTGACTAACATGTATTTTAAAAAGTAACAAGGGCAGTTTCAGAGATGACTTGACCAAGTCATATTATTTCTCATGAGAGAAAAATACTGTTTCTTGGAAGTCACTGAAATAGTTTGCATATTTACAAATAAACAGCTAGATTAAGTAAGTATTGACTGCATTCCTGTTACAGTGGCCTTCTTGTCTGTCACACTGACTCAGGGTACCATGCTGTTGTGTGAGCGTCGTCTGGTTTCGTGCAGACCGAACCAAAGATGAAAGAATTCATGTTCATGGAGTTTTTTGTGTTTTTCAAAATTCTTGCTATATTCAAAAAGAAGGTAGTTTTAAAATACTTTCTAGCATAATTTAGTCTTCTTCTGAGCTCCAACTTAAATTTAATGAGATTTGTTAAGAAATTTGTGTGACTTTACCCTCCATTCTCCTAGCCCTTCAGGACCTCTTGTATAGTCCTTGAATGCACCATCTGTCTGTGGAGGGCTTTTGTTTTAAGGGTAATTCCTGAAATTGAGTATTTTCCATGTTTGGTGTGACTTACTCAGACACTTAATTGATCTTTTTTAGCATAATAAATTATTAAGAATAAGAATAAGTTTTGGGGGTAGGGAGGGAAAAAGAATATACCTTTTTAAAGGCGTGCTAATCAATATTAAACAAAATGTTCATTAGATTTTTGATTGAGGTATTTGGGTCTTCGTCTTTTCGAATAAGGTTTTTGTTATATGAGAAACAGCACTCTACTTGGATGAGAGTTTTCTTGGTTACCATTCACAGAATTTACTTAGATTAGGTTAATAGTGCTCTGGCTTCCCTGCTCCCCACAAGCAAATAGCATCATTATAAAGGTTGTCATACCTTTATTATAACTGCTCAGAATAGAAAAAGAAGTACAGAGAAATCACAGGCTATTTTTCTAGGAATGGGGGTAGAGGAGAATTTCTGGATTTTAATAATGTAGCTAAGACTAGTTGGCCTTTCCTGTTTAGCATATTGTTTTATCATATTATTATATATTATATGTTGTTGCTATAGCTAAGCCATCTCACAATTTTGTCCCTACGTAGGGAGCAATTGAATCTTGAAAAGATTTCTTTGACTTTGCCGAAAACTTGAGTATTTTCAGATGGAACTATGGATGATACCCTTGAACTTTTTTTTAACTGAGGGTACAGTCCTGCCCCTCCTTCTCCACTGGCCCAGTCCCAGTTTTCATCACATAGGCCTGCATTAGTCAGACAGCCTCTCACCAGTCATTCTGATGTTACCTCTTAACCAAGTCATTGCACACAGCGCTGCTTTCCATTAGGCTTCAGAAAAAGCCTCTTTCATCACGTCACTTCCTTTGCTAAAAAGTCTTAAAAGCCTCTTCATTACTTGGAAGATTGAAAGCCCAAAGTGGGTGGGGGCTATTTTAAATTATTACTTCATTCCCTTATTCATTTCTTTCTTCTCTGAAGTCCCCTAACCTTTATTATCTTCATATAGTTAATCCTTGATTGTGCATATCTTTCTCCGTTTCATTCTGTGTGAAAAGTATGAACTTCCTAAATTGAAGGGTATTATTCAGACTTTAAAAAAATAACTAGTTCAATTATTGAAGTGATTTGCATTATAGTCTATGCAAACTAATGATCAAGGTTTTAGTTTTCTATAGTTTTTTTCATACTTGCCACAGACACGCAACTGTATTATTGGAATACCATTTTTAACATTTGTTATATATCCACTGAATGCACAGTGTAAAGCTAGGAGAGATAGCGCTCACATGCTTGCACCATATCTTTTTTTTTTTCTTTCATTCTTCTGTACGTCCACACTTAAAACTAGATTGTGTTTTACCAAATCTGTAACAGTTCTATCGAAGAAGTTGAGGTATACCTCAGTGATAAAACAAGCGAACCAAAAAAATGTTGTTTTGAATAGCCAGATAGTTGAGATCATTTTCTTATAAGGTATTATTCAGTACTTGTAGGTTTTTATGAGTTTCACTGCAGGAAGCTTAAAATAAAAACCGTCTTAAAATAACAGTGAAAAAATTGGGGAAGAGTTTTTATTCTCTTGACCATTTCCTTACTTTGTGCTTGGAGCAGTTTCTTCAGTTATTTCCACAACAAACTTAAGAGATAGGGAATGTCCCAAATTTCCAAAGAAACAGAGTGCAGCATCATAGAGGTCATAAACGGTAGCGCTGTTCGTAGATTGGCTGATGCCAGAGCCTCGGCCTCTGTGTCGGGGCAAGGCTTCCACCATTGCTGACATGCTCCTCTAGACGTAGTTTAGGAAAATGAAACTTAATTCTAAAGTGGGTGAAGTGTTGAAATTATTAGCAATAAGCTATGACATAGTTGTCAGAAGAAATGCTGCATCAACAATTTTGAAAAATTTTGAACATACAGAAAAGTTAAAATAATAAAACAACTAAGACCCTATACGCTTCATCTCCATTCACAGTATTAACATTTTTTTCCACACTTGTCCTCTCCCTCTACTCCTCCCCTCTTCCCTCTCCTTCTCCCCTTTCCCCTCTTCTCCCCTCTCTCCTCCTTTTCTCCCCTCTCCCTCTCCTTCATCATTTGAAGGTAAGTTTCAGACATAATGGCACTTCATCTCTAAATACTTGAGTGTGAATTTCTTAACAATAAGGATATTGTCTCTATAACCATTGCCATGTTTCCTTGAAAATAAGACCTACCCCGAAAATAAGCCCCAGTTAAGATCGCCAGCCAGACGGACCATTTTAGTACATTATGGCGATGTTCCAGAAGAAGATGACATGACTGTATTTGAATAAATGTAGATTGTTGTACATGAAAAAATAAGATAGACCCTGAAAATACGCCCTAATATGTCTCTAGGAGCAAAAAATAATGTAAGACCTGGTCTTATTTTCAGGGAAACATGGTATCATACCTGAGAAATTTGACATTAATTCAATAATGTTATCTAACGTTCATTCCTCATTTCCCAAGTTATTCTAAAAATGTCTTATAGCTGATTTTTAAAATTTCCTTCTCCAATACAGTATTCAGTCACAGTCTATTTTTTGTATTTAGTTGTTATATCTCGTCAGTCTCTTTTAAACTTTTTGTATTGTTTTATTCTTTAAATGCCTTTGAAAATTGTTTTTGAAAAGTCCAGGCCAGTTGTCTTTAGAATGTCACCCATTCTGGATTTGTCTGATTATTTCCTCATTGTTAGATTTACTTGACTTTATGTTAAGCGTTTTGGGCAATAATACCACGTTTGTGATATATGCTTCATATTACGTTATATCAAAAGGCATCTAATGCCAACTTTAAATTTCTGATCTGTTAATTCGTAATTCATAGCAACAAAGACTTAATTGTTTGAATTCTTTATTCATTTTTCAAATAGACAACGACTGAACGGCCTTTCATTCAGAAGCTTTTTCGTCCTGTGTCTACAGATGGACAATTGCATACACTAGGAGATCTCCTCAAAGAAGTGTGTCCTTCTGCAGTTGCTCCTGAAGGTAATATAATCAGCAACCGTAAAATATTTCTTTCATTTCTCTTTATTACTGAGGTAACATAAACATTCTGTATTTATAAATCACATTTACTAGTTAGTACTTCAGGAAGATATTTTCATTATCTTATAGGGAAAAATCTTTTGAAGTAGAGTCACTTAATATTTAATGTTTGTTTGGGGGGACCATTTCAGTATTTTTTATTAAATGGTGACATTGGTTAGTAAAATTATATAGGTTTCAAGTGTACAATTCTATAATATGATACATCATCTGTATATCACATTGTTTGTTCTATACCCAAAGTCAGATCTCTTTCTGTCACCATATATTTGACCCCTTTCACCCTTTTCTACCTCCCTCCCACTTCCTTTTTCCTCCAATCATCATTATACTGTTGTCTGTGTCTATGAATTTTTGTTTGTCTTATTTGTTTGTTGCTTTCAGTGTTATATCCCGCATATGAGTAAAATCAAATGGTTCTTGATTTTTTCCATCTGACTTACTTCGCTTAGCATGATATCCTCAAGCTCCATCCATGTTGCCGCAAAGAGCACTATTTCATCTTTTTTTATGGCAGAGTAATATTGCATTGTGTATATGTACCATATCTTCTTTGTCCAATCATCTAGCAAAGGATATTTCAGTTGTTTCCATGTCTTGGCCACCGTGAATAGTGCTGCAGTGAACATACGGGTTACATGTATCTTTACGAATAAATGTTCTTAAATTGTCTTCTTATCACATCTTTGGTGCCGTGGGTCTTTTATTTGTGAATTCAATTCTGGTAAATATTATTTTTAATCTTGCATTGTGTTTCTTCATTGTAAAGGAATAAGATAATTTAAAAAAATTTTCATACCTTTTCTTTAATCAGATATGCTTGCCTTTCCTAGCATTCCTGTGTATCTAACACTTCTGCATTACATAAATGCCAGTGATGGGGAGAACCGGCAGAACCAATACCAGAAGAGATTGATTAAAAAAATAGATCATTGACAACAAGTCAAAATTACTGAAATTGAACAGGTTTCATTGGTTCAAGGGGTTATAAATGTATTTTATAAGGTTTTACTGTCATTTGTCATCACTGTACTCTATTATCTATTAGACCGTAGAGTCAAGGTTTTTGATGGTATCTTACACATCCTCGTATCTCTAATGCTAGGGTTAAGGGTTTACTCAGTATTTCAGTTACTGAATTCATTCTTTGTGTCGTTACCTGAAACATTATTTATGATCATTAAATCATAGCATAATCAGTATTAAGTTGATTATAATACTATCTTAGAATCCTAATCTATTTTTATTGCCATATAATTTTAGTTTTCAGTAAGATTTCAGTTAAATAAATTTGGGGGCGTTTTAATGATTTTTATTTTTAGTAAATTTATAGTGTTCAGTCATCACCGCAGTCTAGTTTTAGAGCATTCCCATCACCCCAAAAGTTCAGTTGTGCTTGTTTGCAACTAATCTCTTCTCCCACTACCAATTGTAAACAACTGCTGGGTCTGCTTTCTGTCTTTGTAATTTTCCTCGGGGATGTTTCACATAAATGGAATCATACAAAATTGCAACTTTTTTTTCTTTCCACTTAGCATATTATTTTGGGTTTTATCCAATTTGTAGCGTGATTGATTCAGTAGTTTGTTCCTTTTTATTGCCGAATAGTATTCCATTGGGTATATTTGTCATATTTTGTTTATTCGATAGGCATTTGGATTGTTTCCACCTTTTGATTTTTATGAATAATGCTGTTGTGAACATTCACGTACAGACTGTTGTATGGACATACGTTTTCATTTTTCTTGGGTATATTCCTAGGAATGGAATGGCTGGGTAGTATGCTAAGTTTTCTTTTAGTTTTTTAAGAAACTGCTAAACTTTTCCAAAGTGGTTGTACCATTGCACAGTGCTGCCAGCAGTGTATGGGGGTTCTAGTTTTTTCACATCATCTCCAAAGCATACTTTTTTGTCTTATAGCCATCTTAGCGGTTGTGTCAGGGTATCATATGGTGTTTTTAATTTATATTTCCTTAATGACTAATGACATTGAGAGTGTTTTCTTGTACTTGTTATTATTCATGGATATATTTGATGAAATGTCTATTCAAACCCTTTTCTCATTTTTTCATAGATTTTTTTGTCTTATTACTGAGTTTTCAGAGTTATCTATATATTCTGGATATAAGTCCTTTATCAGATACAATTTGTAGTTATTTTCTCCTAGTCTGGCACTTGTCTTCATTTTCTTTTGAAGAGTAAAAGTACTTAATTTTGATGAAGTCCATTTATCAAGGTTTTTTATGTGTTGTATTCAGTTAAGTAATTAAAAATTATTTTCTGATAGATAATACATTTATATAGTTCCTAAATCAAATAGTATATAAAGGAATATAGAGAAAAGTTTCTCTTCCAAGTTCTATCCACCAAACCGTAACCAAGTTCCTCTCTCCAGAGACAGTGTTGCCATTTTCCTGTATATCCTTACAGAGATAGTTGAGTAGACTTTAGTTTTGAAGTTAAGTCATAGAAATTTTGCCTGGGATACTCCCGATAATTTTTATTGATTCAAGAATACTTACCGTTCCAGTTTATTTTCTCCATTCTGTAAGGGTTTGTTTAAAAACAAAAACAAAAATTTTAATGTGTTTTGCTACATTCTTGAAGATTTTGGAATATAGACTAATTTTTCCATTTGAAGTATAATTAAGAAATTAGTCTTTTTTATTATTAACAAAAATGGGATCCATAAGCCTCATAACTGTCCCCACTGCAAGCATTGGCTTTCAGTTATTAATTTCTCCACTGTATTTTTTCCTCTGTTTTTGAATACTTGGTAGTATTTTAAAGAACATTGAAATAATGCCTTTGTCAATTAAGAGTAATTGAAATTTAAACAAAAGCTTAATTTTCAAATGGCTATCTTATTTTTCTTAGATATTTTTTGACAATCTTTCAAAAACAGTCATTTAATATACTTTATAGGATCCTTGAGTGAGAATATCACAGTGAAACTCAAAACCTTTGAAGAAAACTGTTCTACTGTAATGATCTATCTTTCCAACCAGCAGCACACTTTGTCAACAAATACACAAAACGAGAGAAAACTTCCTAGAGAAGAGCAGGAAGAAATTGGGTATTAATTTTGTATTTGAGGTCTTTAAGGAATAATATAACTGTAGAACCTTAGAGTTATTCATTCATTCTCGTTTTTAGATGATTTGCTAAAGATTTCTTAGTTACTTAATGCAGAACTAGGTTTAGAACTCAAGTCTTCATTTCCAGGGCCATTGGTTTTTCCACATTGCTATGCTACTATTTATTTTTGCCTTCACTTTTTCAACCTTTTAGCTTTTTTGTTTAGTTTAAAATAACATTCTGAAATGTTTGCTTTTTCCTAAATCTTTATTCTATGATTTGTGTTTAGTACCTAATCTCGCCTATGTGCTGTTCTCTCTTACAGTAGTTCCTGATATGGTCTTAGGAACCTGAATTTCTGCTATTTTTATTTTGTTATTTCAGAATTCCTGTATATAATTCTGACCACTCTTCTTGATGGATTTTTTTTTTCCAATTTATTGGGGTGGGATTTTTTTTTTTTTTTTAATGGTGGCTGTGACATTCAGGCATGTAAATTAAAAGTAGTCACGTGGCTTGAGCTGACAGACTATCAGAACACAACTTCGTGATCTCTTGCCATTCCTACACCCAGATCACAACAATAAATGCAAGATTAACAAGGCCCTACACAAGAATGACACACAAATTTTGTGAGGTTCTTTATTCTTTTAAAGATTCTCTATTTTCTTCTAAGTTTTTATCTTGCCCTACCTGTACATCTGTTCCTGAAGAATATACAATGTGACTTCCCTTGTATTTTTTTTTTTGAAGAGGGGGCAGTTAGGTAGCCACTCACAACTTAAATCCGTAATCCTTCCTCTTAGGTGATTTCAGGTGCTGTGACAGACTTCCCACCCAAATTGTCACATGCTTATATCGGGGAACACACACACTCATACACACACATCATTGAAATGATGTAAATAGCACCTATACTTTTGATTGTACCTTTCATACTAGGAGGAAGCCACATTTCTAACACCAATATCTTAAATAAAAACTTTTATTTACCTCTTCCTTTTGTCACCTCATATCGAAAATAAACTGTCATTTCAGGATCTGTGTAGAATATCCAAAACAAGTCACTATTTCAGTAAAGAACTGTTTACTGTCTGGTTCAGTACACCTGTGGCATTGTCAAATGTGAAGCATTTTGAAACACCTGCACCCAACTTAGGTTGAAAGCGAAAGACTTTAAGATTGGGTGTGTATGGATAACAACTGGCTGTCATCACGATAAAGAGAGAAAGTACTTCATAAAAGTTATGTGGCACCATTGTCTGCTACTCCTTACAACAAGTGATTCATACATGAAGGAATTTTGCCTTATTTCATCATATGACGGTACAATGTCCTAATAATTATGAAGACGTGCTTTAGGTCACTGTTCTTGTGGAGTAACTAATGATGCTTTGTGTGTTTCTTTTGTTGTTGTTGTTTTATAAGTGGCTAGAGGAGTTAGCCAAGTTAGAGGTAACAGGAAGTAACCAAAGGTGAGCTCAGGTAAATTTTTTCTGTGGTGTCAGCTTTCGTTAAAATGACTCTGGGCTAAGCTTCTGTACCAGACCTGAAGTGTGAAGTATTTTTTTCTTTGTTCATTAAAAACAACATACCAAAAAGAAAAAAAACAGAAGTTTAAAACCATAGCTTTTATTCTTTTACTTGGGAGAATACAAAACGCCTTTAAGCTTTGCCCAATCATATTTTATTTCCCAGTTTTCCAATGTAATGTATAAAAACCTAGTAGGTTATGCATATGAGAATTTAAATGTCTATTCTTGCTTTTATAGATTTATTTCAAAGTTCTAGTTGATCAGTCAGTCCTCTGTAACAGTTGGGCCGCTTTAATCCTAAACTTATATTGATACTGTACAATGAAGTGGATGTGTAATTTGCCATTCCATTCCATGGCAAATTAGTAAAAATTCCCTGCATCTTTGTTACCAACAAGTACAGTCCTGTAGTCCCATTTCCATTCCTGCCCTGCTCCCTGGAGATTTATTTTCCTTGAGACCTTTCCCAACTACTATTTTAACTTTCAGTTTCCATTTGATGTTATAGATTTCATTGTTTATCATTCTGTTTCTTTGCACCATACTGTCTTCTGGCACTGGGGGTATTAAGATGTGTAAGACATACTGTAGTCCCCGATTTTAAGTAACTTTGGTCCAGTTGGAGTGAACAGAAACATGGACAGATGTGGTGTGTACAGGAATGAAGATACGCAAAGAATATTAGGAAGCTCCTAGAATGGCTATCTTATCCATTCTGAAGTATAATAGGTAGTGAAGACTGAGCTAAGTCTTCAAAGATGAGCAGAAATTAGACAAATGAAAAGGAGGGACCAGGTCACATACCACATGACCACTATAGAAGCAGAATCCTTTACCAGCTCCCCAGCTGGTTGCCAAGGGGTAGTATCTGGTCGAAAATGTCCTTACTCTGTTTGCTGAAGGACTAGCCATATTTTTCTACTTCCTTCCTATAAATATGCAGAAAATTTTCAGTGAAGTCAGTAATGTGGGAAAAACACTGAGGAACCAAGTGACTTAAGATTGATCTATGTTTTGCTTAGTACATCGAAAGATTATTTTAACAACTGGAGGCTAGGGAGTCATAGTATCCTGTTTAGTAGTGTAACTGGAAATTTATATTACTCAATTTTTGATATGCTTTATAAGAAACCACAGAATAGTTTCACAAAAGGTAAGGAAAAATGGTGTATTCACATTTTTGTCTCCTTTGCTCTATGGCATGATTAGATTGTATTTATAAAGTGAATTAACTGTTTGGTGTTATAATTTTTTTTTTTCAGGCATAAAGCAATTAGAGAAAAGAAATACGTATCTAAATCTCATGTTATTTATCCAAGGTAGATCTTTTGATTTGAAGTTTGAACCAGCAATAGTTATTTTTGTCAGCATGATGGCACTACCCCCAAAGAGGTGGCATTGCAGTTTGCAAACTCATACCACAGAAACATAAAATCTACAACACACCCCCAAACTTGATCAGAATTAGAATTTAGGAGCAAGAATAATAATAATAATTAACGGTTTCACAATTTCAGTAATTCTCTTTTCACTCATTAAGAATTTGTTTTCATTCTAGTATCACTTTGTACCTTCCCACTTTGATTTGGAAGATCATTAGATCATTTAGTAAGTTTTGATTTTCTTTAATGGATGTAGGTTTCTTAGTCCATAAAATAAGAATGCTTCCTACTACCGGCCTCAAAGGATGGGATGGTTGTAGGGTTTAAATGAACAGTTTGTTTAAATGAGATTTCATAATCTCATATTACTCCAGGGTTTTACAATTGACATTTCTTTTTTGTTTTCTTATGGTTTTGTTAATATTTTTCACAAATAAATGTACTCATACAGCATTTATAGTTAGTAAGGAGTTGTGTTTTTTCCTGTTATGGCTTGTAGCTAAACCCACTCTGCAGAGACAAATACTTGTTGATGTTCAGTCTCTGCACAGCAGATGTAAATTATGGTGAATTCTAAATGTAAACTGATACTGTAACCACTTATACTTAGGTTATGGCGAAAGTTCCATGCCCCTGATTTTCACTTTTTTTAGAAATGAACTTCTGGATGTGATGCGAAATGCCAGAAGTGTGGCTCTTTTAAGAACAAAATAAGCTTATTTCACTAAAGCATCTCCACAGTTACTGTGGCCAGTTTGATTATCAGCTACTTGGTAAAGGCTACAGGTCTGAAGATGTTGCTGCTAGTGAAGTTTTTCATTGAAAACTAAGCAACAGAACGCACATTTATTTCAACTTTCTAGCTATTGAGTTACTGTGAGCCAGACATGTGGGACTGGTCACTGGACTCTAATAGAAGCCCCACCTTTTCAGTCTCATTCTAACTTTCTCTGCTCTTCATTGTTTTCTCTCCCTCGTTGGATGCACATTTTATGTTTTTTTTTAAAAAGTGTCATTCACAGTGGAAATTCAAAGAGTTCTTCAATTGTAGCCCTCATAAGCAAAGATCTTCTATACTCAAGTTTGGACAGAAGCAATTTGTTAGGCTCAGTTTTCACTTAGTAATTTTGTCTTCTTAAATTTAATATTACGCCACCAAATTCTCAACTAAAATGAGTCAAATTCTTTGCCTTGATTGTTTCACTATACCTCCATCTCTGTGCTCTGTCCCCACACATGGGTAGCTTGGACAAATCTTGGTGACACAAAATCTGTTAACAAGTTAATCCATTGACCTACCTTTTTTCTAAAAGCAAAGAAATAATAAACTGATTATTTTCATTATTCTCTGTTAATGAAGATGAGATTACTGGATCTGTCAGAAGATGCATCTTATTTCCCTCAATTATTGTTATCTAAATTTCAAGAAGTTAAATGAATTAACATGACTTTTTTAAAAGTGGGAACAGACGATTAAGATTTCATCGTTAGCACTTGAAAACAAAATTCCTTTAACAAAATAATAACACATGCAGGCGATTAAAAGCTACTCATTTCTTCATTAAAACAAGTCCTGTGCAGCCTCAGTCTGGCCATATATATAAACAGTGTAATTATCACCTATATTTTAAATGAAACAATTCTGAAGTATTCTGTAATTCATACTTGACAAGTATTAATGGGTTCTATTACGCCCTACTAGAATTACTGGCTCATTTTATGAAAGCAGATCAAACATTTGAACCTATATTTTTGAAGTTTTATTTTGGGGTGGGTTAAGTGAGCAAATTTTAATTTCTAACTTTTACCACATTTTTATCTTATCAGGAGGCTTTTAGTTTATTAAGACAGTCTTACAATCACTTAATACAGGGTTCTATTTATAATTACAACTAATTATATGTAATTTTTTTTTTAGTTTAAATTTTGGTTTATATTCTCCTCAGTAAGAAATGGAAAGATTATAAACAAAAGTCAATGAAAGAATTAACATGGACATGTTTTGAAAATCTTGTATGAAATGTTAAGAGTCAAGGCTCTGGGAATACTATGGGCAGAAATAATAAAAAATATAAAGTTTATGCATCGAAAGAAATATATATATTAACTGTGATATTATATGTTCATTAAGACCTGTACTGCTAAGTTAGTATAGATCCGGAAGGAGTTAATGTAAGTATTTTTAAATGGGTTTGATAAACAGCACTCTCCTTCTGTTTGTGATCACAGGATAAAAGCTCTGTAAGCTTGTATATGTTCATTTTTACTGCTACATCATGTAGTGTGCTCTTAAGATTGAGATCTCATTCCCCAGGAAGCATTTCTGTCTAAGATTAATTGCCCTTTTAAAATCAGCGTTTGATGTATTCCTTTGGCTATATCCTGGCTTGGTTTAACCCCCTTTGACCTCACCTCACTGACTATTACCGCCGAGGCTGAGTCAGAATCCTTCAACATGATGTATGCACTTCAAATTTCAGCCTGTGGTTTTTCATGTCGATGGATTCAATTAGTTGGCGTTTTACTAATGAACATATCAGAGGTTAAAGAATTTGTCAGAACAAAATTGTTCAAACTGGTGGTAATCAAAAAGCTCATCTCTTTATTTGTTTGAAACTTTTTCAGAAGTATTAAGTATATTTTTAGAAGTTTTACCTTCAGCATCACACATTCCAAAATAGCAAATGAAATAATTTTCTGCTGAATTATAAAATGTAAATGTGAAGCCACAAGATTAAACACAGTGGTTATAACACGTGGCCTTAAATTTCTATTATTTCCATATTCACAATTATGAACTTAAAAAAAAAATTATTTAAACCGAAATTTTCTGATTAAAAGCCTTTTCTCATGAAGATACACCAGCCATTTTTTTTAGCTTCCTTTAAATTCAGAGAGAGTTCACATATTTACTATACGTCTTAATAGTAAGAATGAAACTCATGCATCTCTCTAGAATGTCAAGTGACCTGTTTTTGAAGACATTTAGGTCATATTCCTTGTTGAAAATTGGCTAAAATATAAGGACTAAAATGCAGGTTGGGTTAGGGAAGGCTGTGAGCTATTGCTAACAGATATCTCTAAAAGACAGATTCATCACATACTATGAGTCCTCAATGATATTTTTAAATTGTATGACAACGATTTTGGAAATCCCCCCACACCTGAATGTTTTCATCTTTTTTAAAAAAATAAGAACCTTACCTAAGGCTTATTCAGCAACATAATCATAGTACAATAGAGCTCATTGACTTGGCATGATGTGCTCATCAAGTGCTGCTCGCTTAATCCAGAGGGTTTATAATGCTTAAGGAATATTTGAAAATGTCATTCATTTTGTTTGCATAATGATTGAGTCTTTGGATTTTTGTTTTCATCTTTTTTTTTTCCTTAACACATTCATAAAATTTATATGCCACACTGCATAATACTAGGGCTGAGTAATGCAGAGTGTATATTAACATGAGGCCAAATTCTTACAGCCCTTTGCATGCCAATCACATAATTGAATCTATGCTTTTTATGTATCTTTTGATATGTCTAGTACTAAGACAGTTAACTCATTTCCATAACTTTTTGTGCAGGAAGCGAATTTCAATGAGTGTTTGTTTTGTTACTAAACCGTGATCTTTTAAAAATTAATCTTCCGTCTTCACTTCGTAAGTAATATATTTGACACTGTTATTTTTTTAGGGAGTGAACAGAAGGGAGGAATGAGAAAGAGAGTCCCTCACTTTTTGAATGCCTGCTATGTCCAAACCCTAGGATATCCCATTTAATCCTCCATGCAACTTTGGAAATTAGAATTGTTTATCTACACTATAAGAGGTAGAAACAGACTCAGAAGGTTGAGTGATTTGCCTATTAATTCAAAACAGTGAATTATGCCGATTTTAACTCTAAAATATGTTGCTGTTTAGGCATAAAACACTCATGTACTAGAACTGGAAGCCATGTTAGTGTCCTCATTCTAGACCAGTGGTTTATAAACTGACCCACACAGTTGTATCAAAGTACCGTGGGCCGTATGTCAGTAAGCAGAGGATTGGCAGGCAGGGCCAGTCCCACAGCAACCAGAGCTGCCCCGCCTCACCTGTGTTATATGCATAAGGTTTCGTTTGAAGAAAAGTTCTACACACATAAGATTTATTCAAGGGGACATTTTAAAACACACTTTACCCCAGGGATTGATTCAGAAAGTATGGAGGGGGCCCAGCTTATGTATTTTTAAGAACCTTCCAAATTATTCTGATCATAAGCCTGATTTGCTAACCATGGATCTAGACAGACACCTTCATTTTGTAAAAAAAACACCCTAAAAGAGATAGGAGGCCTGCCCAAAGCCCTTCATTACCAGAATTGGAATTCAAATTTCCTACCTCCCAGTTCGTCTGTCTTTCAGTAGCACCGTATTAACTATCAGTGCATAGCTGGTCCTTTCTCCTTTATGTCTCATTTCTATTATTGTATATCATATTCTGTGTGTGTGTGTGTGTGTGTGTGTGTGTATAATATGTGTGTATGCATCATTTTTTATATGTACATAAGAAGTTAACCATTGTTTTGGGTTCATAATTTTCATTAATGACTTACGTGGCTAATGTGAATTTTCTTTCCTTTTTTGATTTTACATGTAATTCTTAAAAATTGCAATCATACAACCAAAATCTTTCTGAATATGTTTTCTTTAAAATGTCCCACAACTCTAAAAATACTCACTTTAAAGTAGATGCTAGTTCAGAACTGAATTCATTTTTTTTACTAGACTATTGGTGATAATAGAAAATTATACGATACATTTATATTTTATTTCATAATAATTGGACTTACAAGGAAGATAAATATAAGAAGTGAAATTTTGTTGTGATAGTCTCTGTGTTGATACATAATTTCTTTAAGTGAATTGAATTCCATTTCTACCTAAAGAAAATACATGTCTTTGACATTTGTTTCTATCCTTTTCCTTAAATCACAAACCCAAAGTATTTATGAATTACTATTTTTATATTTACAAGAGGGGTTAAAATAATTAGTTTTAAAATTTGCTGTGGAAATTCTACAAAATAATGACATGTACTCTTCAAAATTGTCAAGGTAATTGTCAAAGGCTTCAAACTGTCTATAGAGTATAGAGAAATGAGAATTAAGTGCAATGTATGATGCCTGGACTATATCCTACACTGGAGTAAAATAATTGGGATAGTTGATAAAATTTGAAATGATTCCATAATAGTATTATATTGTAGGGCCTAAAAAATACTTCTCCTCCCACCTTCTGAGTTCTTCTAGCTGGGTAGATAATTCAAAAGACACACAGCAGATTTAGGGGAAAATCAAAATTTAATACACATGCATGGAGAATTCACATAAGCATGAAAATTCCAAGATAATGAGGCAAATTTGGGTATATATGTCATTTTGGACAAAAGAGAAAAGCGGGGAACAGGGGTATTAGATTTTAAAAGTGAAAATGAGCGATTAACAAGTAGCAATACAGTGCCAAACAAATTCTTGCTGGGCAACTCAGAGAACAGTGGGACCATGGAGTGTGTGGGAAGGGTGTCCCTGATTGGGGGCTTCATATCTCGTGTTTAATTCACATTAGGCTAAGGTAAATATGCTAAGATTTTTATCCTGGAAGAGGTCTTTCCATCTGAATCTCTTTTGTTTCTTAATAACCAGCTTAAAATCAGTATTCCCAAAAGGCAGTTTTAGGGTGACAAAACTTTGGACCCCTTCAATATCAGTGTTCATTTTTTTTTTTATAACTATACTGTGGTTATATAAAAGAATATAGTACACACTAAAATATTTAAGGGTAAAGGGTTCAACATTTCTAATTTACTCTCAAATGATTCAGAAAAATTATGTATACACAGAATGATAAAAACAAATGGGGCAAAATGTAAACAATTGGTGAATCTGCGTGAACGGGAATTTCTTATACTATTCTTACAACTTTTCCATAAGTTTGAAATTATATCAAAATTAAATACCCCAAAAACCTGCCCTGTTTGAGAGAATTTCATATAGAACTAGTTCACTTGATTACTATCTCAAATGGTTGCCTACTTTAAAGCATCGAACTAACTTCTAAAAATTCTGAGTGGGTGAAGTGTGGAGTAACATTTTTCTCCTGAGTCATTTGCTTTGTAGTGACATTATTTCTTATTCCCAGTTATTAAATTCTAGATTCCCATTTTGAGACATAAAGACATATTTACCAAAAACATGATTTACTTTAGCAATATCATCAAGTGTTTCCTTTCTACTTAGTTAGTAGAAAAAGAAACCAGCTAATTTTTCACTGCTCCATTTTGTTCTGATATTGCCAGAATGCATAGTCGTGCTTTGTTGTTATTTAAGGTAGTGAACAGGGAACCAAAATTTTGCCCTCCTGAAGGTGCTTTTTAGGATATTGATTTTAAGCTGTTCATTAAGAAATAAGATCCAGAAAGAACTTTTGGCCCTCCCCTGTTTCCTGCTCAAGAGATTCAGACAGAAAAACCTGCCTTGGGAAGGGAGCCTGGGCTTACTCACCTTAAGAAACACTCCAAGCCTGTTAGCTAGATATCCCGTGTCCCGTTGTTTCTGAGCTGCCCAGCAAGAATTTTCCTGCCATGTATGTACCCCTCTTCCTCAGCTGTCTGTAAATCGCCCCCTGAAATCTAATATCCCACCCTCCTTTCTCTTTTGTCCAAAATTATATCTATACCCAATGTTTCCTCACTGTCTTTGGAATTTTCATGCTTGTCTGAATTCCCCGTGCGCATGTATTAAAATTGTGGTTTTCTCTGTTAATTTTTGTGTTAATCTGTCTCTGGTAATGTGATTATTAGCCTAGCTAGAAGAATTTAGAAGATGGGAGGAAAAAAGTATTAATTTTTTTTTTTCTTTTAGCTCCCACAGTACCATGAATTTAGGTGATAGCATATAAACTTCTTGGCTTATTTGGAAACATTTTGATTTTTTGCTTTTTTAATAGCCAAAACTGTCTTTATAGGTAGGGCTCTTCTACATAGTAGTACCAGCCATCAAAAGCCATTGTCAAAACATTTATTTTGGCAGTGACTTCTACCAGCAGCAAAATTACCAAGCTCTGAAAACATTTATTGACTAATTACTAAGTATCTGGCACTATGCTAGGAACTGGGGGACAGTGAGGAATAAGAGAAACTTAAGTTAATAGTTCCAAGGACACTGCTGCCCCATTCTAAGAATCCTTCTGGTGACAGTGTGTTGTTGGAGCAAGTCAGGAAATAAAAAAGATAAATATACACAAGTGAAATATTTGGACCAATGTAGGCAGTGACAAAATAATTAAAATCTGAAACTGTCGTATTGAAGGATATGACAGTCCCAGATCCACTTCCTTCGTTGTCTAAATTTAGTGACACTTTCACGTCGCAGGTTCAAAGTGGCCCCAATTTAAAGCACAGAATCAGTGCTGCCTATTCAGGTTTCTGATAATGTGCTTTATTGGGTTTGCTATACAGTGTTGGAATCGCTTGTGTTCTTCAACTTCTATTGTATAATTCTGTCCCTTTGTGTAACAGGGTTGGCCTTTTGCCTTTCAAACACACTGTGCATGAGTTTGCCATAATGTATTTGCTCCCACATTTAAATACCTCTTTAGGTATAGTATTTTGGATACTGAGTTGTGACTTGTTTCATCTAACCCAGTTTCAGAATATCCAAAAGGGTCTCTGGCTTAGGGAAAAACTTTACAGATAAGGAACTTTTACTCTTACACCACTGCTCTTTCATTTTTTGACTCAGTGCTAAGTAAGTAGGAGGAAGATTCTGAGAATATTAAAGTATTTCAAAGAAATATATAATAAGAATATAAAGAGAACTACACCGGAAATGTTTTCAAATATTCTAAGAAAGATTTAATACAGTAAAATTTGGCAGTGTAGAACTGATGAAGAATGAATCATGCCAGATAGCGGAGGGTTTATCCATTTGAATACCAACATTTCAGAGTCTTCTCAAAGTACTAATACCCCGTTTTCTATAATACTCTGTATAAAACTTAATCTTTTATTTATAGATGATACTCATTAGAAAAAAACCCTCGTTGTATTAACACTGTGATCACAACTGTAAAAAGCATGTATAGATGCACGATTGGCAGACAAAACATGAAAGCATTTTTCAGGTTAGTAGTATTATGGGGTGATACCTTTTTCTAAAATTGTTTTTAACTATGACAGTGATTGAGGGGTTTGTTTGGGACTTTTATTTGGCTCTCTCTGAGATTGATACTTTGTTAGGTTTTTATTTTTGGCATTTTTTTTTTTAGCAATTCTCTGTAATGTTTTTGTGTCCTCCTTATTGTCTGTCTGTGACTGTTACCTCCCAGGACTGTGCTGCTTCTAATGGGGAGTTTAAATATTTCTTAAAAGGGTCTCTTGTTTCAGGTTCCAACCAAGCCAGTATCAGCATACATCATCAGCCCATTTTGCCTAGACATTAGAGCACTAGAGATGCAAAAGTCATTTCAAACAGAGCAAAAAGGGGGGAAAGTAGGGTATTTCCCTCTCATATAATATAGTTCCATGAATTCTGTTTCCTTGTTGCCTTCTGTCTCCAGGAAGCTGAGAGGTTTAGACATTGTATTTTGAAGAGACTAAAAGAGACCAAGAATTGTGCTAATGGAGTGACACAAAGTTTCTTGAAGGTTCTTTTTTTGGTCCTTTCCAAAAGAGGAGTTTGATTTTGCTGTCTTTGTTTTCCTACAGCAACCAAGGGTACTTCTGTTTACTTTGAAGATTGTCAGTACATGACACCAAAATCTTAAAAGACACAAAACTAACTTGAAATTTAATTTGTGATACAATTTTGAATTTAAAAGAAAAGTGTGACTTATTATAGCACCCTTTTAATTAGGGAGTTGGTGTTAACAAAAATCTGTCAGGTTTCATGACTCTAAAGCAGAAATCCCTGAGTCAGACTCTTAGTTCTTTCTCATGAAAACTTTAACTCTTACTCTAATAGTGTCTAAAACTTTTTGATACACATTTGAACAGCTTTACTGAAAATTCACCTATAGCTCCCATCAGTTTTATTAAACATCTTCCTAAACACTGATCTTATGCTTGATGATTTCTACTCACCTTTCTATTTCTTATATTTTAAATATGTATTGACCTACTTCACATACCTGTCATTTTTAATTGCCGTATAGTACAGTTTTTAATGTTTAAAATAAATTTTGGTCAGTGGGTACGATGGGCTGTTTTCTCCACTATAGTTTCATTAACGTCAGTCTTAGGTAAGCACAGTAATTAAGAAAGAATGAATACTTTCACATATAGCAACAGCATTTTTATCAGAATTCATTGTAACCCTCAGGTTTCTGTTTTGGGTGATACATATTGCAACATTTGAACTTTCTCCATGTCCACATTTCCTGCTCAGGAAACAAACCAGGTTTAACCTGTTAAAGGTATAAAATCCATTTAATTCACTAAGGATTCTCCCAAGGCAGCAGATTATTTTTTCTTCAACTGTTTTGAGTCTTACTGATTATTATTGGATTTCTTTGTTGGAATAGATGGGGAAAAAAAGAATCAAGTGATGATTCATGGAATTGAGCCAATGTTGGAAACACCTCTGCAGTGGCTGAGTGAACATCTGAGCTACCCGGATAATTTTCTTCATATTAGTATCGTCCCACAACCAACAGATTGAAGGATCAACCATTTGCTTGAATGGAATCACCCTTAAACAGGATTTACCGGAGCATGTCACCCTTCTGCTTTAGTCAGGTTTGGTGGAGGTAACCTGACCAGAAACACTGCTGCAAGCCAAACAGGAAAAAGATTCCATGTCTGATAAGGCACTTGGGCTGGTCGTACTTTGCATCACCACTGCTTTCCTCCACTGCCGTCATTAAACCTCATCTGCAACATGAAAGACTTGACAGGACCACTGCAAGTCTTCTGTTTTCTTGTAAAATATAACGAAGCTGAAACCTTTGGCCTAAGAAGAAAATGGAAATATGTGCCACTCAATTTGTATTTCTGATTAACAAATAAACAGGGGTATTTCCTAAGGTGACCATGGTTGAACTTTAGCTTGAAGGAATGGAAACATTGGTTTAATTTTCAAGAGAATTAGACTTAAGAAAGTAAAAGAGAAATTCTGTTATCAATAACTTGCAGTAATTTTTTGTAAAAGATCAAATTACAGTAAACCCATCTTTCCTTAATGAAAATTTCCTATGTTTACAGTCTGTCTGTTGGTATGCAAACAATCTTGTAACTTTGATAATGAACAGTGAGAGATTTTTAAATAAAGCTTCAGAATATGTTTTGTCATTTAATAACATACAGTTTTGTCACTTTTCCAGTACTTTCTGACACACATACAGTAGATCACTGTTTTTCCTCTGTGTTACCGTTCAGACTGGTCATCGTCAGCATGGAATGAATGTAGAGCATAGGATAACTTGTCTCAGGAGCTACCATAGAATTTCTAGCTGCCAGTTTTTAAATCTGTGTTCTTCACACACTAAAGGTATAAATAATGTTATTCTCATTGCTCTTTGGCCCTTGTAAACCTGTCAGATCATAGTATGCTAAGCATCTGGATAGGATAATTTTGCATTTTTGGAAAAACCCATTCCTTCCCAAGCTACTGTTTTTCACTGGCTTCACATCTACTATTTCACTGTGGTCCCTGGCAGCCAGTCTTTGAAGTCTGAAGATTACCCATCTCTTGATTGCAGTAGCTTTTCCTTACTTTACCAAAAATATTCAGAGGTTACTGGATTCTTACTCAATCTAAGGAAAGTTTTGCTGCACTTGAGTCCCGCACTGCCGGGATTCTACCAGCTGAAAGTATTTGTGCATCGCACTTTGTTTCTTGTAAGCTAGCTTGCTGTCCATATTGAATGTCTACCCACTTGGGTATGCTAAAGACAGAGTATCATACAGAAATGGTTTTAGACTGAAGAATAAAAGGGAATAAAAATCACATTTCTGTGATTTTCACTGATTAATAGCAGATACTCACAGAATAAGATAAAGTTAGTCAAAGATCAGATATTCTGGAATGGAAAGTATAATGCTCAATCCAAAAAGAAAAGCAGGGTACTGATGTGATCCCAAAAAATAGGAACAAATAGCAAATCACTGGTCTAATGTCAATCAAATGAAAAGTGCCATTTTAGTACAGGCAGAAAAAATAATATTTGAGTTACTTACGGATAAAAACCCACTGACTTGTATTTTTACAAAAGAGGTTGATCTGAATATGATTGTTCACATTAAAAGTGTTTATTCATCTATTCAGTTTGGGGATTTTCCCCCTTGCTGTTTTGACAGACTGAAGTGAGCTTCAGTGAGCGAAAGGATCAAAATGCCAGGGAGTGCTGAGCTGTGAAGAAGAAAGTGTGGTAAGAATGGTAAGCCAGACCTTTCCACTGATAGACCCTTGTGAGGACTCTGCAGTGGGCTCACGTGAGCTACTGATGATCTTTACTTCCAGATTTGCAAGTAAATTTTGTCAAGCCATTGCCCATTTTTACTTATTATTATACCAGCATCGTAACTGTATTACTCTAATCCCAGGTAAGTCAAGCCTCCGATACGCAGAGGAAGAATGGAAACAGAAATTAGTACTGGCTTAAATATCTATTTTTGTTTCTTTTTATTTGAATATTTAAATTTTATGGTTTATTAAAAAATTAAATAAATTTTGTGTCTGTCTTTATTTTTAGAGGTCAGAATGAAATTTATATAAAGCAAGTTACCTATTGGAGAAGTCATTAAAATGTCCTTAGCCTTACACCAGTCATAAAAGTTTTTCTAAGAAATAAACACTATGAGGGATAAAGGGGAACATATGAAAGAAAATTGGGGAAGTCGTTAAATCTCTATATGCTTATTTAACTCATCCTTGGTAGTGACAACCCCCCCACTCCCCCAAGAAAATTAAAATATGTTTTAAAATTATTGGCGTTAACTAGGAAGGAATAAGTTCAGCTTAAATGAAGGAAATCATTGCTTGTTTGCCCTTCATAATGTTTTGCATTCAGATGATCTTAGTTCTAATCATAAATAGAATTCAGTTAATGAGCAGCTTACTCATATGTATCTAGACACCCAGAGTAGCCTGATCATAACTGAATAAAATTGACCTACCGTTCTTTACAGCATGGGGATGTGTAGACCGTATGATGTGTAGACCAGTCAGTCTGAAGCGAACCATGAATGGACTGGTCCAATTATGTTTACCCCCCTGCCCTCATTCACTGGCACCTAGGTAGGAATTGGTAAGAAAACAATATACGAGATTTGATATTGAGTGACAGTCATTTTTAATGGTTCTTTTTCTAGGGCATGTTTATTTTTATAGGCTACATAAGGTAACCTTTCCTTTAAATTTTCAGAAATTTGAGTTATGTGGGTCATGCCAGAGAATGACAGGCTCACTTTTTATTTATCGTACTGTTGATATTTAGATCTGAGGTAAGTCGGGTTTCCTGTTAGAAGTGCTAACATAGTTGAAGTAAAAGTGTGGAATCTTGGGGGATGGTGGGGGGAAGATCAAGTGTGACAATATTTATAGTGTGGGGGCTAAACAATAATACTTTTCCTCCCACCTTCTAAGTTCTAGCAGGGCTAATAATCAGATTAACAGAGACAGATTAACCAGAAAATAAAACTTTTAATACGTGTACACAGGGGATACCCATAAGCACAAAAATTCCAAAGATAGGGAAAATTGGGTGTGTGTGTCATTTGGACACAGAAGAACAGGGATTAAGGGGTCTGAAATTTTCAAGGAAGTAGTTTACAGTTGAGGAAGAGGAATATACTTGGCAGGGAAATTTTTGCTTGGCAACCCAGAAACAATGGAACTCGGCAGCTATTAAATGGACCTTGCTTGGATCCCTCCTATCCTAATGCTTAAGGTGATTATGCTAAGTTTCTCTGCCTGGAGCCTGCCTTTCCATCTGAATCTCTTAGGAAAGCGGGGAGAGTCAAAGTTTCTTTCTGAGCCTTTTGTTTCTTAATAACCAGCTTAAAATTTATATCCCAAAAGGCAGCTTTAGAGTGGCAAAACGTTGGTCTCCTTCAATAGTCAATTCCATTCATAGTCAATCACTAGGGTGGAATCAGTCAAAATACTTATCTCTTTTGAGTTCTATCAGCCTCTTACATGTTTTCTAATTATAGTCATCGGGTCTAAAATATTACAACTTACCCATGAGGATGCTGGGGAGGAGAGGAGAGAGGCACGCCTTTTTTCAGATAATTTGAGATTAAAAGATACTGTAATTATAAAATTTTATTTCCAAATAGCTTTATTTGACAAAAGAATCCTTTAAATTCTCTCAAACGTGAATTACAAATTTGATTCTCCACACTTATTAGCAAATGTGATACTGTGGAATGTAGTAGGCATGCTATAGTAACCACAGAGGAAAAGGGACTCAATTTTTAGGTCATTTAGGTGGTTCATTAAGTGTTTAGGTTTTCAAATACTAAGTTTTGTTAACTGATACTGTGCTAGACTGGCCAACATTGAGATAAAGACAAATCTGAAGATTTCTAAATGCCAGCATGCTTTGACATACGAGTTGCTTTCTTCTGAAAGTGATTAATTTGCATTCCCTCCGTAGTGAACCCACCCCCACATCACAAGGAGAAATAAAACACAACCAGGCTTTTTCCTCGTTATTTTTCCCCATTCTTTGTGGTACATCTAGCACATACTTGGTTCTTTGCAAATGTGCATAAAAAGAAGAAAAAGCTCAAGATTATTTGATGACACTTTGGAATCGTATTTTCCTGTTAAAAATACCAGCTATAAAAATAGGAAGAAGCTTGTCGTTTAGAAATTAATATACCCAGTGCAGTTGGTTCGAGGTTGCATTACTGATGAAGACTTGCTTACTCAAATCTGCTTTCAGTAGGAACCACTGTGGATCAGATCCTTGCGTCAGACCCCATTCATTTTGGTTGCAGCCTAGACCACAGTGCAGAGCTTCTGTTTCACCATCACTCTAATTTAAGCAGCCCCTAAAGCTGGAGCTATTCTCATCAGGCATCTGGAGGTATTTATTAATTCTGACCTTTTCATAAATGAGTGGTTTGTGTCTTGCTTTTGCCTCCAGTCTTTACTTCTGAAAATGTAATGCATTTTTAGCAAGGAAAATATCTTTGACATATGAGCAAGGTTATTCAAACTAAGAATTGTAGAAGCATGCTCACGAAAAGCTTTAAGAGAAATGTTTGGGTTCCAATCTTTTATATCGAGTGGAAGAGACATCTCCTTTGTGTTATTACTTAGAAAATGCTGGTGAACTTTTCCTTCATAATATTTACTGGGGTTTATAATAAGTATTTGTAAGGTATTTGTTTCTCACACTGAGCATAAGCTCCGTAAGAGCAGAGACCACGTCTGTTTAACTCAGTATTGTATTCCCATGACCTAGCACTGTGCCTGGAACATACTGGACTGTACTAAGTATTTGTTGAATAAAAGTTTAGAAAAAGCTGTGTAGTGTATCTGCCTTTTAGAGTCGAAAGCACATTGATATATCAAAGGCTTTGGAAAGTTCTAAGATTAAGATACCTGGCATTTCCCAAACTGTCGTGATTGTAGTAGTTTCCCCCTTAGTACCAAGTCATATTGAACTGTAGTTTGGGAAATGCTACATTGAATCATTAGATCCTAACGACCCAGAACTTACAGCATAAGGCTTAATCCCTCCGTTTCTGACAACTCTATTTGAGAGAAGCTCTCAAGCTTCTGACTCCAAGCAAAATATCTCTGGCCCGTTCATTCCGTCCTCCAGCTCTGTCCCATTTTGTCAGTGTCACTCTTGAAATGCGTTCACAAAGTGTA
This sequence comes from Rhinolophus sinicus, assembly GCF_057876585.1. Lineage (NCBI taxonomy): Eukaryota > Metazoa > Chordata > Mammalia > Chiroptera > Rhinolophidae > Rhinolophus > Rhinolophus sinicus. Next base: position 48,476,287 of record NC_142502.1, read on the forward strand.
TTGTGGGTACCCAATACAATGACAAACTTTGTGCAGGGGATATAATAATTGAGAACTCATGATGCCAGTATTGGGTGGATAGTCTGGCTACTCAGCCATGCTATAATTTGACAGGGCATATTCAGAGTCAAATTTAGTAAACGTACTGGGAACCATAAGTTCTCCTTACAAAACATCTACAAATACAAACACTAAGGCACGTGGGCACTAGATTGGAGAAAAGACCCTTCTTAGCCCTTAGGTATGAGAGAAAATAGGAATCAAAGATGAATAGTTATTCCCAGGGAGCCACCATAAAGCTAGCCAAAAGAGCCATGGAGTGGAAATGTGGTATTCTAGGAAAATCACCAGGAGCCCAAAAAGGCCAAGAGAGAGGCTGCCTTCACAGATGGGTGGTTTTATGTGGCACATGTGGCAGACATTTCTGATCTCTAGGCAGATACTGTACTTGTTTGGGATGTGACGACTTGGTGAAGTTGTCTCCAGCACATTTTCCAAATAACAAGTTATGTTTCTGAAAGCTGACGTCCGAAACTTGGATGTTGATATTCTTGTTACTCAGAACTCTTGTGTTTTAGCTTTCTTTTCCGGAGACAGTAACTGACCTATTAACTGTATCTGATTGGTTGTGTGCAGGCCTGGGGAAAGATGTCGTGCCCTGACTAGCCTTTTTCTGGGTATGGCATCTCAACCACACTTCCCTTAAGAATTTGGTCATTCCTATTGCCTATATTTCTATAGCTCCTTTTGTCATGGTTTTGAAATTAATTACCATGTAATATGAAATGTCAACATAGTCTGATGTCTCTGATGTGCCGTAATATTGTGTGACAGAGAAAGTTCCTGATAACCTCTGAAGTTATCAACTGGAGCCAACTTTAGATGAGAGATAGTCAAGTTGGGAAGAAATTTTATATAAAATACATATATACCGTGTTTCCCCCAAAATAAGACCTAGCCGGACAATCAGCTCTACTGCGTCTTTTGGAGCAATAATTAATATAAGACCCGGTCTTATTTTACTATAATGTAAGACCGGGTCTTACATAATATAAGACCGGGTCTTATATTAATTTTTGCTCCAAAAGACACATTAGAGCTGATTGGCTGGCTAGGTCTTATTTTCAGGAAAACGGTGTATATATATAGATAGATATATCTATATCTATCTATATATATGTATGCAATATATATGCATACATATATATGCAAATCAAGTAAAAGCTGTTACTTTTGAACTGCACCCTACATGAAACACTAGAGTGCAAACATAGAAATGCCAGGTAGGTTGTAGTTAGCAGTAGTCTAATAGATGCATGGTGAATGTCTTTCCTTCTAAGCAGAACAAAGCCCACAGATAAGTATTAAAGGAAAATGTTCAGGACATCTTAGTAAAACGCTCTAATTTCAGCTTCTCTGTTAGGTATATTCTCCTAGATTTTATAGCATTCCAAATAATTCATCTATTCATACGTTTATTGAGCAAATAGGGTAGTGTATGTCCTGGGAGAAACAAAACGTGTTCACTGACCTTAAGGATCCTCCATTAGAGGAGAGAAGACAAAAATAACTATACAACGTAATAGCTGAAAATTGCAATGAGAAAGGTACAAACAAAGCACTATGAGAAAAATAGAGCTGAGAACGATTTACTTTTAGCTAATAAATGGTACCTTGCTTGACCTCTCAGAAGCATTTGACAGTTGATCACACCTTCAGTCTTGAAACACTTTCTTCACTGGAGACCACACCCTCCTGGTTTTCCTCCTACTTCAGCCCCTCTCTCGGTTTCCATCAACGATTCTTCTCCACTCCTAAATGTTGAAATGTCCAATAGTATCTCCAATATTAATTTCTCTCCTGAGCTAGACTTCTACCCAGCCACCTACTTGCCATCCATCTCAGATGTCTAATAGTTTAAATTTTATTTGGTCAAAGCAGAACTTGACTTTTCAAATCTGTACCTCTCCCACTCTTTCCTATTTAATCAATTCTACCTAGCGTCAACGCCTACTATTTTTTATTTCTAGCCTAGTTATCTTTAATTCCTCTTTACTTTCCACAACCGTATGTAATCCATCAGCAAGTTCAAATGATTCTACCTTAAAATATACCCTGGGTATGTTCACTTCTTACCTCTTGCACTGTTACCACCTAAGTCTAAGCAACCATGACCTCACCTGGACTACTATAGTATCCTCTCACCTGGTCTCCCTGTTTCCATTCTTGTGCCCCAGTCTTCTCTTCAAGATATAGTGTCCTTAAAGCCTAAGTGGCCCCATGGCAGTCCTTTGATCAAAATGTTCCAGTGTCGCCATTCCACCCAAAACAGATCTAAGATCCTTCCCAATTTGTGCTTCATCTGGTCCCTACTTCTGATCGCATCACTCTCCACCTTTGTTACTCTATTATGTCTGTACCGGCCCATGTTGTCACTTGAATATGGGTAAGGTCATACTCCCCCACCCCCACCCCCGGGACTCCACACTCTGTCACTATATAATTGACAGTTATTGAATGTTTACAATGCCCCAGGCACAGTTCTAAGTGCTTTTCAAGTGTTAAGTTACTTAATTTCAGAACTATATGGGAGTTACTCATATTATCCCCATGGGGAAACTGAGGCACAGAAAAATTTACTAGCATCAGAACCAGGATTTAAACCCAGGCAGAATAAGCCCACCGTCCACACTCTTCCCCACTTCCTGCCGTTGCCTTGACTTAACTTTTGGTCTCCATAGAATATGAACTCCATGAGGGCAGAGACATTCTTCTCTTTATTCCCATATTTCTAACAGTGCCTGACACATCACAGGACCTTATTAAATATTTGTTGAATGTGTATGTTTCTGTAACTTCTGAGTAGGTTTGGAAAAGCTTCTTTGAAGAGGCTTTCTAACTGGGGCTTGAAGACATACTTCAAGAAGTTGGGAAAAGAGGGAAAGAAAGTGAATGACAGCCAGGGAGAGAGAGCCCTATGAGTTAAAGCTCGGAGAAAAGTTTGCCCGATGGAACTGGAACCTACATCACTGCAGGAGAGAAGGAAAGATAAGATAGGAGATACTCTGTTCTGACAAGATTGTAGAAAGCCTTGAGTACCAGGTTAAGTAGATGAGATTTTATATTTAGTGTGCAATCAGAGCCACTGACTATTTTTAATAGTTAAATCATATGTGTATGTTCAGAGCAACCTTTTCAGACGATGGCTCTGGTGGCAGCTAATAGGGCAGTTCAGAGAAAGCTGTCATGATCAAGTCACTAATATCTCTTGACTTATCACAGTAGCCTCAGAAACGGAGTTCCTACATCCATTCCTGCCCCTTCAATTCCTTTCTCCATCTGGCAGCCAGAAAGATCATTTAAAACTTCAGCGTAGGTCCTGTGATGTTGTGATTTATAATACGAAATATATATTTGGTCTTTACCCTGTTTCTGGCACAGAGCTCTTAAAACCCTTGGAATTTCCTAGTGATGAGAGCAGTCAAGGTGTCTGTTGCTATTTGAATGAGATGACTTTGGGAGAGCACCTAAGGATGGGGGGCTGGTTGCCAGGAGAACCAACTATGTGGTTAGAGGATTGGAACCTTCAGTGCCACCCCCTGACCTTTGGGGAGGAGTGAGGGGCTAGAGGTTCAATGAATTGCCGATGGCCAGTGATTTAGTCTGTCATGCCTTAATTGAATTCTCAATAAAACCCCAAAAGGATGGGGTTCAGAAAACTTCTGGGTGAGTGGATTCATGGAAACTGGGGAGAGTGGTGCCCCTTCCCACACACTTTGCCCTATGCCTCTCTTCCATCTGGCTGTTCCTGAGTTACATCCTTTTACAACAAACTGGTAATCTAGTAAGTAAAATGTTTTCCTGAGTTTTGTAAACTGCTCTAACAAATTAAGTGAGCCCAAGGAGGGGGGTTGTGGGAACTCCCAATCTGTAGCTGGTTGGTCAGAAGCACAGGCAACAATCGGGGCTTGCAATTGGCATCTGAAGTGAACTTGGTTGGGGGCAGTGTTGTGGGACTGAACTCTTAACCTCCAGAGAACTGCTCGGTAGTGGTGTGGGCAATCCCCACTCCACACTGAAATTGGTACCAGAATCATCTGAGGTCCATTTTGTCCTCTGCTTGAAATCTGTAAATGGCTTCCAGTTGTTTTTAGGGTACTTCAGATCCTTACCGTAATACAAGCTTTGCAAGATCTGGCTTCCCCCTACTATGTATTCCCCCGTACTCTGCCTTTCTCCATAACCCAACTGTGCTGTCTCTTTCAGATACCCCAAAGCGTGAAGTTCTCATAAACTCTCTCTGGAATGTCTCCCCTCTCCTACCACCCTCTTTTGCTTGCTAATTCCTACTCATCCTTTTTAATTCCTCAGGACTTTCCAACTGACCAATCCCTTTTTGGTAGGGTTGCCAGATGTAGTAGATAAAAATATAAGGCTCCTAGTTAAAGCTGAATTTCAGATGAATAAGACATCTTTTTTTTTTTTTTAGTATAAGTATATCCCATGCAATATTTGGGCATACTTACACTAGAAAGAATTTGTGGTATATCCGAAATTCAACTTTAACTGGATGTCTTATATTTTATCTGAAAACCCTACCTCCTGAACTAGATTTGGTTCTACCTTCCCCTAGATCACTCTGTACTTGTGCTCAGTATTTATCTCACTCGTGTTAATTGTTCCCTATGGATGTTACCTGACAGGCTGTAAGTTCCCCGAAGGCAGGGATGGGTCTGCTTTGTTCTCCAGTGTCTGGCACAGTGCACTAGCACATCAGAGGCTCTCAGTAAGATAGTAAACGAATGAAAACAAAATTGAACCGTTGTAGGTCCAGAGACTAGTGCAGAAGATACTGTCTGGGAAGTTTTCTGCGTGGAAATGAACTTTGAAGCAGGAGGAGGGTGGAGGGAGTGAGAGAACACATAGCAAACGTATAGAGCAGTGAAGGGGACCAAAGTTTTGCCACCCTGAAGCTGCCTTTTAGGATATTGATTTTTAAGCTGGTTATTAAGAAACGAAAAGACTCAGAAAGAACATTTGACTCTCCCCCCTTTCCTGTCCAAGAGATTCAGACGGAAAGGCCTACTCCAGGAAGGAAATCTTAGGATGTTGTCTTAAGCTAATTTAAATTAAGTGTGGTAAATAAAAGGGCTTCAGGCAGGGGCCTGTTAGCTAGATACCCCATGTCTCGTTGTTTCTGAGGTGCCCAGCAGAAATTCACCTGCCATGTATATTCAGTTCTTCCTCAGCCACCTGTTTCTCGCCCATTCTCACCTCTGAAATCTAATACCCCACCCCCGTAAGCTCTTCTCCTTTGTCCAAGATGACATGTATACCCAGTGTTGCCTCACTGTCTGGAGTTTTTATGTTTATGTGAATTTCCCATGTGCATGCAAAATCAAATTAAACATTTGATTTTCTCCTGTTAATCTGTCTCTGCCAATTTGATTATTAGCCCAGCTAGAAGAACTCAGAAAATGGGAGGAAAATTATTAAATTTTTTTTTTTTTTTAGCCCCCACAGTAGAAAGAGAAGACCTTGGGCTAAGCTGAGGGGAAAGCCCATGCTTAGGGAACAAGAAGAAGAAGAATGGCAGATGCCAGAGACAACAGTGCTAAAGAAAGAACTCATAAACTGCAGAGGAATATAGGGAAGTAGCAGAGACCAGGCCATTGGATTTGGCAGTTAAATACTTGGGACCTTCAAGAGAGCTGATTCTGGTCAATAGCTGTCAGATTGCATGCAGACTATTGAGAAAATTAGTGATGGAAGAAAAAAACAAATCACTGTAGTGGAGCTGTTAGCATGGTGGAGAGAAAGTGTGTGTGTGTGGGGGGGGGGGGTGTCTGTTTTACGCATAAGGGAGACCTCTGTGTGTTCATTGGTGAAGGGGAAGGAACCAGTGGAAAAAATCTGACCGTTTTGAGGGGAGGGGTAATAGATGATCTAGGAGGAATGGAGGGGATTTTTGTTTTGTTTTTTTTAAGGAGGGCGCAGCTCACAGTGGCCCATGTGGGGATCAAACTGGCAACCTTGGTGCCATCAGCACCACGCTCTAACCCACTGAGCTAACTGGCCACCCCATAGAAGGATGTTTCCCAAGTAAGAGGAGCAGGTGGGAGCAAGGATTATTATAGTCATTCCTGGTAAGTGTGACTGATTGTTTTCAAAAACAGTCACATAGTTTTTATTGCTAAAGATTATATACGGTGTTCACTAGAGTATACCCTGAATTTGAACATAATTAAGGTTTCTTAGCCCAGAGCTTCTCCAACTTTTAACAGGCGTAGGAATCACCGCCTGGGCTCTTGTTTAAATGCAGATAGTCATGAGTAGGTGGGACTGAGCCTGAAATGCTGCATTTCCAACACACATGTTGCTACTTTAGGTTTTAGGTCTTCCCATCCTTGTTTATGTGACAGCTGAATGTAAATGTTTTACATTTGGGTTCACCTTGCAGTGAAATCGATGCAAGAAAAATTGAAAATCTTTTCTCCCGCAGTTAGCTGAAATGTGACAGAATATATCTTCTAGCAAATTCATTCTAGTTTTAAGTAACACAAAAATCTTATGTGTTAACTTACATTCCCTGAGAACTAAAAAATTATCTTGAAACCATGTTGTTTTGGAACGTAAGAAAACAGAAAATTGCTTAAAAGCTGAATGTGATCTTGACGAAATATTTATAGTAAATTATGATCATTTATTTATTTGAGGTATCTATTGTGTGTTAATTCAAAGGGACTTGAGAAATCTTTTCTGCAAATGTTTTTAGGGTAGTAGTATGACTCATTATTAATCGTCTAGAGATGATTTCTATACGTTTACAGGGAACAAGATAACGCTTTTTAACAGAAAACCACAATGTAATACGAGTGTGCTATTTATAGAATGACTATAGGATTTATTTTTAAAATTAATTCCTAGTTTAGAACACATAAATTATGAAGAATACGTTTCTTCCTTTTTCAATCCCATCAGTGTATGCCTGTCACTTCATGTAAAGCCTCAACTGAAGATGTTAAAAACAAGATCCTAACAGGCAGAGCTGCCTACCTGTCTATCACCCAATATGTTAAAGATCCTGCAGAGAGCAAAACGCTCAAAGATGATCCAAGTCTAAATCGGAAAAAGCCAAAAATCAAGTTTTCCTTCCCCCGGAGTCATTTTTTAAAGTTTTTTTTTTTAAAGTTTCAAATACGTTGTATAAAAATCAAAAGGTTCCAAGAGTGTATAGTGAAAGTTTCCTCTCTCCTGTGCCTCTTTCACAGAACTCCCTCTGTTCACCAGTTTCTCGTGTGTATTTCAGAGAGCAGCTAGTATGTGTAATACCTGTGTGAGACACACCCCACATACAAGATAGTGACATATATACTCTGCTCTGTAATTCCCTTTTTCTTTTTATATATTTTGGAGACTATTTCATATTAATACACCTAGTTTTTATTAAATTTAGTGAAATGATATTGGTCAATAACATGTTTCAAGTGTACAATTGTTCATCATCTATGTATCACATCGTGTGCTCACCACCCAAAGTCTAGCCTCCCTCCGTCACCATATATTTGACCCCCTTTACCCTCTTCATCCTCCCCGCACCCCTTTTCTCCTCTGGTAACCTTCATAGTATTGTCTGTAATACACATATTAATACACAGTCTACCCTATTTTTGTTAATAGGTGCATAATTTGTATGATTTTCCCAAAGTTTGAATTTGTTTCATAAACAAGGTTATATGCAAGTGAATATATTGAGTATTTAGGACCAGTGAGGAGGAATGCCAGATGTCTGCAGGAAAATTCAATGCCCTCTACACTGTCTTCTTATGCTTCCCCAGATCATATCCAGACCCTAAGGAAAACTTGAAGCCCCTGCTGACTATCCATTCCCACAGTGCTGAACCCCTGCTGGGTTTAACAGGACACTAGAATAAAGCAGTAAATGCCATTCATTCTTGCTGATAAGCACACCTATCCTTTAATACCATCAAGAAATAATTCAGGGAACTAAGCTCATGTCCTATCACAGCAGGGCCCATGGATGAACATCAGGGCCATTCAAAACCGATGCTAACATCCGCACGTTTTCCAGAAGACCTCTGAGGATGCCAGCACTGTCATCACCATGTACAAAAATGAAAATCCAGTAGGCACCTGGGAGACCTAAATTTATTACGGCAGTTCTGGAATTCAGGTGAAGTTAGCAAGACCTCGTCCATTTAACAGCCACTCATCTATTCAACACACACTTTTGAACATTTACTACAGTGTTTTCCTGAAAATAAGACCTAGCCGGACAATCATCTAGCATGTCTTTTGGAGAAAAATTAATATAAGACCTGGTCTTATAGTATATTATATAAGACCCTGTATTATATTGTATTATATTATATTATATTATATTATATTATATTATATTATATTATATTATATTATTATATTTAAAACCCGATCTTATATAAGACTGGGTCTTATATTAATTTTTGCTCCAAAAGACGCATTAGCGCTGACTGTCCGGCGAGGTCTTGTTTTCCGAAAAACATGGTATCCCTATTATTCAGATTTCCTTCGGTTTCCCACTAATTTCCTTTTTCTGTTCCAGGGTTTCATCTAGGATACCACATTGCGTGTAGTTGTCATGTCTCCTCAATCCCTGTGGTCTTTGACAGTTTCTAGTCTGGGTTTTCATGAAGTTATCACAGATTTGAGCAATAGAGAGGTATTTTGTAAAATGTCCCTCTATTTGGGTTTGTCTAATGCTGGTTTTTATGCTTGCATCAGCGTTAAGGAAAGTCCACAGAGATGAAATACCCTTCTCATCACATCCTATCAGGAGGTACATGCTATGCACGTGACATAAGTGGTGAAATCAGTCAGTGGCCCAGGTACTGTTCACCAGCTTTCTCCAGAGTAAAGTTACTTTGTTCTCCATTTCCTATTCTGTTGTTTAGAAGCAAGCCACTCAGTGCAGCACCTCCCCCCCTCAAGGGGGTGGGGATGAAGTGGGGAGAAATAAGCTCTACCTCCTGGATGGTAGGGTAAATCAATTATATAAATTATTTGAAATTTTTCTGTAAGGATGATTTAATCTCTTCTCCCTCATGTGTTTTTTCAGTCAACCATTTATATCAGTATGAACTCTTGTGGATATTTATTTAATGCTTAGGGTTGTAATGTGACAGTAGGTTGTTTAATTTGTTGCTTAAATTGTTCCAGCTTTGGACATTGGGAGGTCTTTCAGGTTGGCTCCTGTGCCCCATCCTTTCATTTTTGGGCATTACTTTCTGGCATCGTATATTTCTTGCCTCAGCTCTGGAATCAGCCGTTTCTCCAGGGAGCACTGATTCCTTTCATGGGAGAGGCTTGCTTTAAAATCCAAACCTCAACAGTCAGTCAGTCAATGAATATGTGTATTCTAGTCTAATGCTAATCACTGAACCAAATGCTGGGCATACAATGGAGAACAAAGCAGACCAAGTCCCTGCCTTCAAAAGCTAGCAATGTTGTGTGCGAGACAATGAGCAAGTCTCATCGGAGAAAAATGTAATTATAACTCTGACACGTGCTGTGAAAGGGACGGGACAAGAGACTCAGATGAAAAGTAACCTAAATCAGGAACCTGGTTTAGATCAGGTGTCCGGAGAAACTCCCTGTGAGTGGCTAACATGTAGATAGACAGTTGAAGAAAGGTTCGGCCACTTAAAAAGCAGAGGGAGAAATGGTTTCAAACTGCAGGTTAGTGGGTCTTGACTAGTTTTTTTTTTTTTTTTTTTTTTTAAAGGCATAGAAAGTACCGGAAGTATGATCATATAAAACTAATGTTACCTTAATGTAGAGGTTGATGTACTTACCGGTTCATGATACAAAATGCATTTCTAACTGGGAATTGTTTAAAAAAAAATTGAAAGCCCCTGTTTTTGGAGGAAATAAGAGCCGATTGAAAGCTCTGAAGAGAGAAAAGGCCTTAATATACTTGAGGGAGTCTGCAAGGCTGGTGTGCCTGTGAGGAACAAACGAGATGTGAGAAGAGACCGACAATGTACGGAGGCACACAGCCGCCCTGCAGCCTAGGAGACCCTGGTGTTTTAATTGATAGGGAGACATTGGAGGCTTTTAAACAGGGCAGTACTGATATTTTTAAAAGACCCTTTAGGCTACTAAGGGGAGTCTGGAAGGGGAGGGCAAAAGAGGAAGCAGGGGGCAGTTAGTGAGAAAGCTCTCACAAGTGGCCTGAGCCAGAAGAATCACTAGAACGTGTGGTTCATGCTTCATTGTCAGCTGTGTTCTCCCAGCCGCTAGAGCAATGCCTGGAACACAGCAGGCCTTCAGTGTATGTGTGTCGAAGGAGTAACTTACACAATTGCAGTAAAGATGGAAAGGGATGAGGCAGTCAAGACATGGAAAATAGTAAACAGAAACATAAATAAATCCAATTTAAAAAAAAAAGACGTGGAAAATGGCAGGTCTTGCTGATAGATTGGGTGTGGGGGAAAGGGAGAGGGAGAGAGGGAGCCTTCCCCTTCACACATCCAAGCCTGCAAACACTTGCTTATGCTTTCTCTCTACGTAAGGTAGTTACAGGGTTCTTTTAGCTGTTTAGCCTGTGTTTCTACCTCTGTGCTTAGTCAGATTGGCCAGAAGTGGAAATAACAGAATTTTTCAAGAGAAACTGAGATTGAAAACCAGTTGTCATAGATTATCAGACCCATGGGAGTTTATAATTTTTTTATGCCAAATCTCTGAACCTCAGAGGAAAGATCCTCTGAGGGTTGCCAAAACCCCTTGGGATTCCGCATTCTGACAGGGAGCTGGTGAGATCATTATTTATATAACTAACTGTTTCAAAGAAACTTCTCACCTGATTTTCCACTATGTTAAAAATATGTAGTGGAAAAATCCTTTCTTGACATACTTTTCTTGACGGTGCCAATGCCAAGATGTGCACCTGGCTGCCCACTCCTCTCCTGGTTCCCTCAGCGGACCGCCACCATCGCTTGTCACTGTGGAGGGACTTGGAAGAGGGATGGGCCTAGCGGGAGCCCCTATGAAGCAGAAAACTGAAGAAGCCAGACCCTAGGAACAGAAAAACGTAAGCCCTCTCTAAAAAGTTGGGCACCAGAGATGGGCATGCGCTAGAAATGCTGATGAATTTTGAAGGATCGGTCATTTTGGTCAAATAGGTTTTATGCTATTGGCTGATAGGCCAGAGCAGCCATCAGATGATACAGGTAGGGATGCTGGTGGTGATTTGCGTTGATTAAGAATTCTCCTGTGACAGAATAGCGAATTCAAACTGGCTTAAGCAAACAAAGGGATTTCACTGGTTCATAGCATGAAAACTGCAGAGCACAATCTAGACTGTATACTTTCCTCATGATACAAACTTTCAAGTCTGTTTCGTTCATCGCACTGCCTCTTCTGTGTGCTGGCTTCATCCTCAGGCTGACACTTCTCTTGGTGACACAAAGGCTGAGGACATTTTGGACTTTGTATTCTCTAGTACACCCTCCAGGAAAAGAGAGATTACCCCCTCTGGTAACCCAACAGAGGACTGAGGAAGCTTTTTCCCAGAAACCCCAGCAAACATTTCCTCAAACCTCATTGGCCTGAATCGGACCTTATGCCACCCCTGAGCCAATCACCATGGCCAGGTGATGGGTACTCCGATTAGCTTAGGTTTAGCGGGGCACCCCTGGGAGCTGGATGTATATCTACCTGTTAGAGAAAGGGGAGGAAGCAAGGAGGGAGTGGTTCCCTCAAGGCAAAACATGGGTGGTGGCAGGAGAAGGGGAAAATGGAAACTTGGGAGGCAACCTATGTATGTTTACTACATCAACATCATTATTATTGTGATAAAGGCCATATTGGAGACAATGCAGATAGAGATAAAGAAAACCTTTCTTCAGAACCCCAATCAGCCTGCTTCTAGGTAAGTCACTTAACTCCTTTAAATCTCAATTTCTTTATCTGAAAATAGATAGATAGATGACAATATCTCAGGGAAGGTCAAATTCATGTATCTCAACATGTCATATATGTATAGCAAAATATATAAGGTTATGTCTTTGGAAAAAAAAATCAAATATAAGGCACGTTTGGTATTTTCTTCAAGTGCCAAGTGCAGTCAGTCCTGTCAAAGCCAAGGTTAAGCCGATGTTTTCCCAACTAGCAGGACAGCAGATGGAAGGAAGATTTCCCTGGCCACCACGAGTGCTGAGCAAGTCGGGGCTCATCACGTCTTCATTACAAGAAAGAAGTTTCACTGGTTCAGAACCAAACTTCAGCAGCAGGTGTTCAGGGCTCGGGTGTTGAAGTTTCAACTTTGATTTTTCTATGAAATTGTTCAGGTTATTAAAATGTTGGTCCTATTCTCTTGTATAAGAGCTGGTTTCATTTCTAATGACACAGCACCATCGTGCCATTTCTTGATTTAGTCACGAGAACTAAAACTAATGTGTGGCTAGTTTCATGTCATTTTTATAGCAGTTAGTACAGAGAACAACAGGCTCTTGTGGAAACAGATGTATTTGCTACCGATCTGTCTATATCTGCTACTTCTCAGACTCAAAACCTGTTTTCTGAGATGCTCGGTCCTCTCTGGGTTGGTCCTTGCGGGAAAGGCCCTGGGAAGAACAAGAAGCTGGCTATTCTTCTCAGTGGGGAAATGTTTGATAAAAAAGAAGAGTCCATTCCCCCAACATTGTAAGAATTGTAAAGGGATGTCAGAGAGACCTTTCTTCTCTTGGCATTATTATCTATTGTGAACACAAGGGAAGCTTCTCTCCTTGATGAGCCTCTGTAAATTTCTTAAAGGCTTTATGATATTGCATGAGAAAGTAAGCATGCACTTAGTATGTCTGGAAAAAAAACATTGCCTTGATAATGCCAATACTCTCATAAGGACAACACAGCCATTCTCTTCACAAAGGCTTTATCATCTACATGTCTCTATAAACAGGTTAAAGGTTAAAAAGCAAATGTTTACATATGAAGTAACAGAGACTGAATTTTCCATGCCTTTAGAGAGAGAGAGTGTTTTAGGAATTAATTAGAGTCCTGGGCTCACCTCTACTCTGAAATGGCTTGATCGCTGTGTCTGAGTTTCTTACTGTATGAAATGCGAATGGTAATAGTAATAAATACCAAATAGAGTGACAGTGAGGGTTATGTAAACTAATGTACGTAAAGTGCTTAGGACAGCACATAGCGCACAGTTTGCACTCAATAAATGTTAGTTGTTGTAATTATCATCACCTTCACTATTCATTTTTCTCAATTGCAAGTTGGATGCCCTTGCCTCTTTGACTCACATATGTACAACCAACCTCTTCCCCTACCTGGCCTCCCTCCAACCTCAGTTATTCATCTGATCTTTGATCTCAAATTGTCTTCCAGTATCTGTCTCCGACTAAGGCAAGTCTTGCTTCCATGCTAGCAAACTGGTCTTCTCTAGAGCCGTCTCACCAATCTTTCTTTGTTGTCTTTTAATGCTAAATATGACTCCTAGGGGGCACCAGTTTTTAAAAAATGTTTAATATTGATTTGACTATCACGTCGATATAGATCCAGCTCACAGGAAGTTTGGATTTGTAATCAAGCCCAGGTAACCTTCTTGGCCCAGGTTAAAATTTTTCATCCAATTCGACCAACATTGTTTAACTTAATTGCTGCTTTTTTATTTTTTTCCACAAGGGGACATTGTCCAGAAAACCTCTCTGTATTTCATTTCTTTGATTATTTATTCATTCTTTCTTTCAACCAGCATTCTCTTACTGTGTTCATCTGAGCAGTCCCAATAATATCACTGTTATTTATTGCTTGTGTACGCATATGTACATCTTGTCCCTTTTCCTAACTTTCTTGAGGCCAAAAACTATGGCTTCTATTTCTTTGTATCACCCACAAGACCATGAGCAGGTCGGCTTGAGGATTAATTCATAGAAGGGCTGTGACTACACATATGGATCTCCCTTTGATCATTTCCCTCTGCTTACATCTCCTTTTTCTCCTACTAAGTGTCTCACAGCTCTTTCTGCCTGAATGTACTTAGGCCTTGAACAAGCAGAGACATACATTTATCGTTAGGGGCTGATCTGTCCTATACTTGAGGCTTTGAAGGTGACTTACCCAGGGGTTTACTTGGCCATGGCTTCCCATACGGTGTGTTGGCAGGTTACCTGCCCTTTCCTCAAACAAATGATCATGTCTTCTCTTCATGTCTCATTGTTTTCCTAGTTGAATTCTGTTTCCTCCCACAGTCGCATTCTTCTGCCTTTCCCTAATTCTGTCCCATCCCATCCCTAGTCTCTGTTCAGAAGTTGGCTGTTACTGTTGCTTGATCCTACTACATGTCTCACTTTGGTTTCAGTTCCCCCTATTCTTTTTCTTTCACTTTCCCCCGCCCACCAGCCATTTTTAACAGTGTCATCATGGCTTGCAGTGTGAGAACATGGCCCTCACTGTCTCCCACATTACACAGCCGCCCCTGGCTTTCATGTAACCAACATTCCTTCCCTGAACCAGAGGGCAGGATGGAAGCTCCACTGCTGCCAGACGCCAAAGCCCAGCTCTCACGGTGAGTCCTGCTTCCTCTCCACCTCAGGAAGCAGGGCCAGGCCAGAAGATGGAGGCCCCAGACACGAGTACCCCAGACCTCTCTTCTCAGTGTCTGCTGGGCAGTGTGAGCTGGTTGTGACCCAAGACACCACTCAGAAAAGCTTTGCTCTGTGAAAGCATGAAACAGGGAGGTCTCTCTTAAAGGAATGGTATGGGCTGCGGGGAAAAGGTGGGGCAGCACATGTAACGGAGACCAGCATGGTTTCTAGTGCTGACATGACTTGGCCTCCTAATCCACAAAACTCAGCTGAAACACCCAAGCCAATGAATAACAGGGTCCCAGTCATAAGGAGAAAACACTCTTCCCTTTTTCTTCCCTCAGCCTCACACATGCTAGCTTGTGCAATCTGTTCTTATGCAAAGGTTTGCAAAATTGTCCAAGTGGCGGACAGGTCCGGTTACTTGGCCACACGTCCCCTCCTGGAGGATAAGTGGTCAGCCAGGAGAGCTGGCACCACCTGGACTGCCAGAGTGGGAGGGAAAGGGGTTGTCAAGCCTGCTGGAAATGGGGTCTTCTAGGACTCAGTTTCAGAGATCAAAAAATGGTCTTATCTCAAATGTGCAAACCAGATTCCGTGAAACACTCTCCCTGTGAGGCAACTGCCCTTTGAAGCGGTGGACCAGGGTGGAAATAAAGCTCCTGTCTGAGAAAGGATAGGTTTCTTTCTTACCCTTTCTGCCGCCTGATGTATTTCCTGCTGGTTTGCTACACTGACCCTCATGCAGCAGCATGGGGGGCGGGGGGCGGGGGGTGGCTGCAGCAGCCCTCGCAGCAGCAGCAGAGTGAAAGTGATTAGCAGCCTGAGCTCCACCTTCCGCCTGGGTCTCTGCAGGCTCATTTCGCCAACATGACCTCCCCTTGCTGTCTTTCTGCTGCTGCTGCTGTGTGAGCCAAACTCGAGAACCAGGTTGAACAAGCTAGTTGAGAAAAGGCGTGAGCCAGGTCTCTTGGCATCTTCTCAAGTCCCAGAAAAGAAATGCAGGCCTAATCCTGGTGCCCAATTTCCTTTTTGTCAGGTGCACGTGGTTAAAGCCCACCCACGGGTACATCTCACCCTGCTCAGGCAGGGACGCAAATATAGCTAAACTCAGGACGGGCATGTGTATTCAAAGATCTTTTGCATCCACCCACAATACCTAACATAGCGCTGAGAATGCATTTAATACTTATGGAAACTTGATATTTAAATAAGGCCAGGCCAAGGTAACGAAAAGGGAATTTTTCCAAACAGGATCAAAGATTGCAATGTTTTTGAAACTGTTTTTAAAGAACTATTTCTGTAGAAACTTATCTTTAGTTGGTATCAGCCAAAGTGTGTCAATCTCCTATTTCTGATTATCTTATTTTACAACTAAATGTATAGTGTTACCCATGTCAAGTATCTTGGATATCTTTGTCAATTTATTTTGAAAATTCACAGAGCTGGACTTCTAAGGCCTTCTCCTCTGGACCTGTGGAGTACGTGGTGATCACATGACATGCAAGAAGAAAATATTTATATCTATGTTTCAATCTACAAATGAAGAAAGCTATTAAGGTTTACTATTACTAATGGTAACAAATATGATTGATATTTAGTACACATACTCACAAGTATATGTGCATATAATTTACAAATAAATATAAATATCATGGGGA
Source organism: Rhinolophus sinicus (assembly GCF_057876585.1). Lineage (NCBI taxonomy): Eukaryota > Metazoa > Chordata > Mammalia > Chiroptera > Rhinolophidae > Rhinolophus > Rhinolophus sinicus. Next base: position 48,492,542 of record NC_142502.1, read on the forward strand.
CATTTTTTGACTGGATTATAGGATCCAAAATGTTTGGTGGGACTTTTGTTTCTGACCAATATGGAATAATAGAGATCAAATTTGCCCTCCAGTCTGAAACAGCCCCCACCAAAGGAAAAGACAAAATATATGAAAGAACAGTTTTCAAGACACCAGACGTCAGGCAATGAAGAGGTCTTGAGAGGCAGGGTAGTAATGAGGTGAGCCCCACAACTGCCTCAAAGTTTGGTGAGTTTTTACTGGACTATAAACTCTTTGAGGATGGTAGTCACATCTTGTTCATAGTCTATTGCCAGGACCTAGCACAGAAGTTGTCACGTGATAGCTGCTGAATAAACTGTGCTAAAGGAATAACTGAAGCTCTCCAGGGATACAGTGCCCCAGAATGGTTAGATCATAGATGATGGGATGTTAGCGCCCACATGTACCTTAGAGGCAATCTAGTCCAGTTTTCTCATTATCTAGATGAGAAAGTTGAGGTCCAAAGCAATACAGTGACTTGCCCAAAGTCACTCAGTCCCTTAGTGGTGGGGTTCCTGGGAATCTTTCTATAAACCAACCCTTGAGTTAAGCAAACTGCAGAAGGGCCTTTCTTTAAAAGGCTCCTTGCTGCTACTCACAGAGCAGGGGCATGATGGAGTTGTTGATGATAAAGGTAGTGTGTTCGGAAATAAAAGTAGGCACCAAGAATAACCACAGTGACTAAGCCAAACACTGCTCAATTCTAGAAAAATGTTGCAAGAAACTCCAGGTTATGCAGTGAGGCCATAGGAGCATCGTTTCTAACATGAGCTCTGGATGCCACCAGAGATTCCTTGAGACTCTTCAGGAGACCTTGGTCTTTGAATCAAGACAGACCTATCTACCTGGAAACTCCAGAAGATTCTGGACCTGCTCCAGCTACTCCAAGTGTGGTCACAGAGCTCAGTACTTCTAGGCCAGTCAGTACTTCCCAGGATAGCCCTGCAGACCCTGGGTCTGTCCTGGATGTGGGGCGAGAGGCAGCAGGTAGGCCCACAGAGAGCAGTCTCATGTTGGGACCTCACTCCCCAACTGCTTGGCCTAGTTGTGCTCTGGGACCCCACGTGGAGAAGACCCGGTCCTTAGGGGATGGCCATCAGTCAGTAGAGAACCTTCAGGTCCCAAAGTGTTCCATCACAGAGGGACCCTCCCTCCTGCTCAGGACTGAAGGAACCCCTGACACCATGTTCGCATCAAGTTGGAGCAAAACCCCACGGGTTGCTTTGGGCTGCTCTCTGAGGTTTGGTGCATTGTCAAGCAGTCTTGCTACATCCCTTCTCTGGCAGGGTGTGCCTTGAGTCCTGCTGGGAAGTGGGAGCTGTCATCAGACCTTTTCACTTCGGGGTTTCTCAGTTCAAATCATTACCCGCTCCTCAAAGTCCTTGAAAAGGCAGCCCAGATCTTTCTAAACACTAGTGGGTCTGGAAAATTCTAGGACATGTCAATGACTGCCTGATATTGTCTTGAGAGTTTTAAGACTTGATCTGAGCTCAGTGTAGGAACGCCAGACTAGTCTGTAGGGTATACCAGACGGAAGCTAATGCTCGGCTCTTGATTCAAAGATTTTATGTTAGCCTCATGGTCTCACACAGCTTTCAACAGTGACATTTGGGCTTTACTTGACAAAATGAATGACATGGTCTGAAAGTGAATGGTGATTTAAATGTGACTTATGGAGCCTTCTTCACCCTGGAAACCCCAGGAGAGTTCCTTTCGAAAGGATTCTAACAGGAGATTATCATATAGCTTCAAGGGAGTCTCCTGAACAAGAATTGCTATGTGATTTATACCCGATTTGGATGTGAATCTCCTAGGACCCAGGCCCTGAGAGGTCTCTGCATAAGCGCGCCCCAGGCAGGGGCGGTTGCAGGCCTAGCTGCACCTGTGCTGTGCTCCCCCTCAGCACTGAACCATTAACGCCAGTCACTAGCAGAAGCCATGATGCAGAGCCCTGGAATGGGAAAAGCCGTGGTCCGGGCACCCAGGGACAGCAAAGTGCTTTCTGTGCACTAATTAAGCCAAGCAGCAGCAGCAGGGTTGTTGATAATCTCCCTTTTATAGACCAGGAAACAAAAGCATTGAAAGGTCAAGTAAGGAGCCCACTGTCACAGAGCAAGGCAGCAGTACACTGGGTCCAAGACATAAATGATGCCTCCTGGGCCCACGTTCGTCTCAGGGAACATGTTTCCTGTTTTATCCATAGCAAGGATGATCTTTTTTGTGATACTCTTTTCGTGACTCTCGCCCTAACACCGTCTGTTCTCTGCCAGCCTGCCCGACAGCCAAAGGCCCTGCCTTCCTCAGCCTCCCTTCACATGGGCCCTTGGCCATCTCATGGGCTATCCAGCTCCAAATGCCTGTTGTAACTCGTCCCTCTTGCTCCAGCATGTCCACCAAAGTGGTCCTTTGTGCCCTCGGCCTTGGCCATGCCAGCAACTTCCCCACTGACTATGGATCAGAAACACAGGCCTGATCCAAGGCTCCCAGGTGTGTTTTCTTCCTCACTGCTTCTGCTGCCCACCCTGGTCTCTCCTGTTCCTCCAGGTTTGGCAGCTCCTTCATCCCTCCCTGTCCCCCCTTCCTCATCTGCATTCTCTGTCTGGGAATGACATGTCATGGGAATCTCCTTCCTATACCTTTCAGGATCTTTCAGGAATTCTAGGTCCCTCCCAACATTTCAAGAACTCTTAAGTTTTCCCTTCCCTACAGTGTCTTCTTCTACTCATTGAAGAAACATTGTGGTTTCTGCAGCCACCATTTGCCTACAAAATTGATTTGGCCTCAACTCTCTCACAATGGCTCAGATTGATACTTAAGGTGGCATGGTAGGCAGACTCCTAAAATGGACCCAAGATTTCCTGTTTACTATGTATTTCCTGAATACTATGTGTGGGGGTTCAGAACAAGCCACTCCAAAATGTGTCTCAGTGGTATGTGGATTATTTTGAGCTAAAGGCAACTGAGATCTTTGGCTCAAGAGAAACTTCTGTCCCCTGAGCCCTTAATTATCTAAAGGAATTTGAATTAGAAGCCTTGCCCATAATAAGACATTGTCAGAGATAAACTTTTTTTAAAAAAACTTTTTATTTATTTTACGTGTGTTTTTCCAGGACCCGTCAGCTCCAAGTCAAGCCGTTGTTTCAATGTAGTTGTGGAGGGCGCAGCTCACACTGGCCCATGTGGGGATCAAATGGGCAACCCTGGTGCTACGAGCATCGCACTCTAACCAACTGAGCTAACAGGCTGCCCAGAGGTAACCTTTTGTGACGTATCTATATGGCAGGGCAAACTAATTACTAAACCTGTGTGCTCTCCCTGCAATGACTTTCTCAAGCTCCAGCTGCCTTACCTCATCCTTAGCTCAGAATGTCACATATGCCCATTTTTCCTTTTTGTCTTTGAACCTCCCATGTATGCAGAGACCCTGACTCTTTCATGTATGTGGGGTTCCCGGGTGCACGAAATTCAATTTGATTTCCTCTTGTCAATTTGTCTCATTGATTTGATTATTCAACCACCCAAAAGAACCAGAGGAGGGAAAAGGGAAATGGATTCTCTGCAGATGGATTTTACTCCCATGATTACATATGACCTTAAGAAAGGGTGAGTACCCTGGTGGGCCTGACCTAATCATAACAGGACCTCAGTCCTACGTCCACAGGGAACTAAATTCTACCACCAACAAGAGCTTAAAGGACAATTTCCCAGAGCCCCCAGACAAGAACTCAGTAGGGCCAACAACTTGATTTCAACACTGTGTTACCCTGAGCAGAGAACCTAGACATGCTGACTGGACTTCTGATTTATAGAACTAGGAGTAAACGGGCATTGTTTTAAGCCACTAAATTGGCAGTGATTGTTATGCAGCAGTAGAAAACTAATATAGGTGAATAGTTGTGTTGGGGTTACAGAGTTTCCATGTTTATCTGGTACTTGTCAGCCTTAGGTTGCAGATGCCCAGCAGGAGGAGAGCCTGGCTCCCTCTGGATATAATTCAAGTGGGATTGCTGTGTCCCCAGTACTGTGCTGTCGATTCTGAGGCAAAGATGAACTTGGCTTTCCAGCCAGCTTCTAATCTAGTAATTTGACCAGCCCATAAAAAGTCTAATACAAAAGGAGGAGGAGACTTGGAGCAGAATGCTGGGTAAAGATCAAGAGAAGGGAAATCACATCCAGTAAGTGAAATAAAAAACTGCATTTGACCTAAGCCCCGAAGGCTGAGTGAGTTTTTTCTTAGGGATGGCGGTAGGAAATTAAGAGTGAATTCTTAGCAAAATGGTGTATTGGATATTTAACACATCTGGGGTCATATGAATTAGGATGGAAACAGTACTCTGGTTCCACAGTGTGAAGGCTCTCGAATCGTTGGGAGTAGTGTGTTTGGGTTATTTGGTGAGGAATGAGAGGTCATGGAAAGTTTAGAGGCTGGAGCAGGAGAGAATAGGGTGGATTCAAGTAGAGGCACTTAGGAGATGGCAATTATTTGCAGACCATGAGAACAGAACAGACAAAAACTAATCAGAGCCTGCATCGTGGCTCTAGCAGTAGGGACAGAAAGAAAGAGGAGAATGTCACAGTCACTGGGGAAGATACAACTTCTGCCATGGAGCCACAGAATGAACATAGCATGTAGCACAAGCTCCAGCCATCAGTTCCACCTTTCTGTGCTGTATGTCTTCTCTAGCCAGTAATCTGTACCAGTTGCTGCCAAAAAGAGAGAACACTACATTTGAGGAGATAAGAGTGACTGTAATACCAGGAGATAAATGGTAAGTCCTATAAAAGAAGCATGGCTTAAAGAATTACAGACAGGCTCAGGTAGAAAGATGGCACCCAACTGCGGCCACAGACTCTTTAAGAAAATGACAGGGTCATTGTTTTGCGTATAGATGGCAAATTTAAAAAGAAGAGGGGCCTGTGCATTTCTCTTCTCCACTACCAATAAATCTTTACCTTATGCCCGTATACACACTCACACACACACTCTCATATGCTCACACTCACTCAGCTGGAGCCTGCTGACTCATGCTTACATGACTTTCACAATGACAAACATGGAGAAACAGTTATTCCCGCAACCACTTAGCTGGGTTGTTCTAGAAGACAACCCATAAAATAGTCCTTTGGGCCATTCCTTCACCTCCCTCCCTGACTGACTGCCCGAACGATGGTTGTTATCATGATTTTATAGGGTAAGAGACAAACAACATCATTTTTGTTCAACCACCAGCCGACCAGTCAAGGGCAGACTAGGCCAACACGGCTCTTCCTCCTTCCCCCTCGGTTCTGGGTAAGCACACATCTTCCACCCTTACTTTAAAGGCAGACAATTTGTTTTTATCATTTGCCAACACAGCTGAGGATGATTATTAATTAATCAAAAACACGGACTTTTAACTTCCCACGCTCTCTCCAGAGATGCTCCAGCGACAGCTTGCATCTGGACTTCAGAACTGTTTAGCTAGAAGTGGGCATCGTGCTGCAGAGGCTTGTTTTCTTCTGGTTTATTCTTTTTAAAACACAACTCTAGCTTAATCCTATTTAGCTAGTAAACTTGATTTTAAGATGGTCTCATTTTGTGGGGTTTCTGTTGGTCTTTTTATATAGCTTCCTTTGAAACCAAAAATGCTGTGTCAGAATTTCACCAAAAGGAGAAGAAGTTCAGAGTACATTTTCTGTTCATCAAAAGCTAAAACCGAAGCATACCAGCAGCATGTTTCCATGAATAATGAAACGCCATTGTCTTCCTTTGCTTGCAGTCTTATGGTCTGGTACTACCTGCCAAATTCAAGGTCTCGGCAGTGAATACCTAACCGTTTCTGAGAGCAAGTTTGAAATGTTGTATTTGAAATATCACAACAAAGGATTATCTGATTCAGTTGGCTGAGGTTTAAGCAACTGAATCCACCCCCCCCCCTTTCTAAGATGGCGCTGCTGAGCAGTCATATCCCCTCTGTACTTCAGCTTTGTGGCTATACAGCGGTTTTTGAAGAAAAAAGAAAGGCGAGGCACAAGATAGCTTGCCTCAAATTACACATCAAAGCTGATGGCTGCCTCTAAAGTGAGATGGGGGTGTGGCCTGGCTTCACCACTTGGCAGAGGCTAGAATAAAAACTCCAGTGCCTTTAGGGGCTGCACAGACTGATAAAAGATTTTAAGCTAAACCAAATTTAGGAGGAAAGCCTGTTTCACTTCCATTTAGTGAGGGCCATGTCTTCAGGATACCTGGGACTGTGTTGTCTTGTAAATGCAGTGATCCAAAGTTGGGAAAGTGTTTTGTGAAACATGGAGCTAGATGCCCAGGCATGATCAGGCTTCAGGCCCCACCCCCACCCCCTTTCCCTTCCTCATCGTCAGTAGTAGGTGTTCCTGAAGCCCTCCAATGTTAAGACACTCCTGGGAGCTGGCTGGCTGGTTCTCCAACCATCCAGGTTTTTGTTTCTTCTCTTTATCCTCCTGCCACCTGTGTTTTTTCCCCCTGTCATTGTTCATTAGCATCTCCACTGGAGGTGTGTGAGGGAAATAAAAGCAGATAAAAACTCAGATGCTTACAGTCCATTTACTTCCTGTCAACACCTCTGGTAAAAAACAGAAGAGGAAGCTATTGGCCAAGAGTTTAGATAAGGTTTGGGGATTATCTGTAAAATTCATTTATTAATGGTTACCCTTCCAATCACCTGAGGATAATGGGCGCATCTTTATCATGCACCTTTTTTTAGGAAGTTAAGAGCAAAATTCTACAGTCATTTCTAAGAACTGGTCAAAATAACTCGAGATAAAACTAGTATAGCTACTTTATACCTTGGTGACATAAAGCTCGCATAGCAGCTAAAAATCCACTCCACTGTTTAACTCTCTGAAGCCAAATGCCTCTGGCAGTGGAGCATATCCTATCTCTAGGAGGGGAAAGAATTTAAATTATTCTTGGGTTAATAGGGGTCCCTGGATGGCTCTGCAATGCTTTTGAAAGGCTGGGAAGAAGCAAATTGAATAGATAAGTTAGCGTCTTTGATTGAAAGTTATAGAAAACAACTGAAACTAATTTAAGCCAAAAGGTCAATTTATTATAGAGACTCAGCAGGGTGATCTCATGGGACCCAAGGGCCGGTCCTCAGCAAAGGGCTGGCCCTGAGACCTGGAAGGCTTTAGGACTCTTGGCCCACCAACCACCCCCACGCCTTTTAAAAAGCCTATCCATCCTCTCAGTCCTCTCATTTATACTCTACGCCCATGCACCCTTTTCCCCTCCAGGCACATAGTAAGGAAAGCAGCTGAGCCAGGCCCCCAAGTTTCCACTTTCACAGGGCCAACCTCAAAGAAACAGACCACTCTCTTTTGACACTCATTTAAAATTCTTAAGAGAGCATCTGATTGGCCCAGTCTGAGTCAAGTATCTGCCCCTGGCCCAGTCAGCTTTGAAGGGAAGATGGGGTCATGAGTATAAATATGGCCGTTGGGTCAGAGAGAGCTAGTGTTCAGAAAAAAAGTGGGTGATGGCACAGGACCACTCAATGTTTACTAATCAAACAAAAGAAAAGGGACATTGTACCTGTCTTCGTACTCACAATCTGGAGACAAAACCTATACATGTAGGAAGACAGACATTTAAAATCATTTAGTGCCACTTACCATAAGGATACAAACCTGATTAGAATGAACTCTTAGGAAATAACCAAAGTAGCCTATCTTTAATAGACTAGATAAATACATGAAGGATGTGTATAAAATGGAACCCATAACACAGTGGTACAAATTAATGAGCTATAGCTATGCATTTCAGTATGGATGAGTCTCAAAAGTATAATGATGCATGAAAAAAGCAAGTCACAGAAAAATACATACCAGATGATTTTAGTTATGTGAGGTTCAAAAACATGCAAAATTGGACAATATGTAAGTCTGTATCTGTATATGGTAAACTAGAAAAAAACACACGACAGACTAAATTGTGAGGTGAAGAATGAAAATATGCTCAGCAAGAGAAATAGAGAACTTCAAATGGGTTGGTAAAGTTGTGTTTCTTAAGCTGAGTGATAGATTTAATGACAATATTATTATTCAATCTCTACTTATGTAGTCTTTGTTTATATGATATATTTTATAATTATAAAAATATATAAATGAATGCCATTAATCAAGAGTTTTGTCTAAGGAAGCCATTTCCCTGATGGCCTGGTCAGAGAATGGTAGTGAGTAATTCTTTTTGTCAAACGATTTTCTGGTTTCTATCCCTGCGACTTGACAACGAAAGTGTGTGGGGTGGCCTGTCAGCATGGCAGCCTGGAGAGCGCCTGAAGTACAGCCGTGCTCGTCTCAGGTCCTTTGGCCTGATGTCAAGTTGCAGCAATATTTCATCTCCAGTCCCAGCTCAAATATCCTAATCATCCCTACCCAAGGAAGCTACTTAACTGCTGAGCATTCCCATCAAAACACAATTACAAACTCTCGTGGTTTCTTAAAAGGCTAGAGATGGAAATACCATGTGGCCCATGTGGAGTACAGCATAGGGAATAGAGTCAATGGAATTGTAACAGCTATATACGATGTCAGAGGGCTAGTAGGTTGAGGGAGGGGGTTATCACTCTGCGAGAGGTGTAAATGTCTAGCTAGTACATTGTTTTTTGCACCTGAAATGAATAAAAAATTATTGCAATTAAAAAAAAAAAGAAATACCACGTGGCCCAACAATTCTACTAGTATATACCCAAGAGGATTGAAAGCAAGGACTCAGATACTTGAACATTAGTGTTCATAGCAGCATTCACAACAGCCAAAAGGTGGAAACAATGAAGTATCCATCAGCAGATGAATGGATAAACAACATATGACATATCCATTCAATGGAATATTCAGCCGTAAAGAGGAATGAAGTTCTAACACATGCTACACACGGATGAACCCAGAAAAATTATGCTTAGTGAGTGAAATAAGTCAGAAGGATAAATATCATATGATGCCACTTATATAAGCACCTAAAATAGGCAAATTCACATAGACAGAAGGTAGAATGGTGGTTACCAAGGGCTGGGAGAAGGGGGAATAAGGCATTAGTCTTTAATGGGTACAGAGTTTCTGATGGCGATGGTAAAGTTTTGGGTGTAGAAGTGTGGTAGTTACACAACACCGAGTATGTTTAATACCACTGAATTGTACACTAACAAATGGTTAAATTGATAAATATGTATATTTTACCACAGTTAAAAAGAAGCACAATTACAGAGCTCTGGGAAGGACATACATCTTGATGGAAGTAGATAAGTGCACAGCATCCTTTTTCCTTTCTAAGATTTCTTCCTAAGTTATCTTTGATAACTAATTCCCTGTAAAGTATCTAAAAAGTTCACTTCCAATCCAGTCCTGCAGTCTGGGACCAGCATTATTTTCAATGTGACAAAATGAAAACAAGTGATTGCCTCTTATATGGAGACTGTCCTCTGTGTAGACAGACAAAGGTCATCCCCACATCCACAGAATGGTGGCAGGAAAGAGTCATGACTGGGTGGGCAGGGGTTGGGCTGTAAGTAACAATGGACAGCTATGGCCGGCCTACGCCAGAAAGCCACCCCTCTAGGGAACCAGGCGTGGATGCACCCCAGCCTTAGGCAGGGGCCAGGGCCACGTTACTGGTCTTTGAGCACACTGGCCACTCTCACCATAATGTCAATATAAAAATTATTTTTAATATAACTTTAACTCAACATTTTTATCTCTTTTAGGCAAAACTTAATTGGTTTTTATGGATTCTAAATTTTTTTTCTGATGTGAAAACAGTTTCATAGGCCCCTGCAAGTGTTTCTGCCCTAGCACTGTGCCTGCTGTGTGTAACCTGAGGACTGGCACATGCCTTCTATTTTATTTTATTTTATTATTTTATTTTATTTTATATTTTATTGGGGAATAGTGTGTTTCTCCAGGGCCCATCAGCTCCAAGTCATTGTCCTTCAATCTAGTTCTGGAGGGCGCAGCTCAGCTCCAAGTCCAGTCACCGTTTTCAGTCTTTAGCTGCAGGGCAGGGCACAGCCCACCATCCCATGCGGGAATTGAACAGGCAACCTTGTTGTTGAGAGCTCGCGCTCTAACCAACTGAGCCATCCGGCCGCCCCAGCACATGCCTTCTTATACTTCTTCCTCTAGGGCTCTCTCTCCCGGGGTAGGAAGGGACGCTGAGCTCATCTGTGCCACATTCCATGAAGGCAGAAATCCCACCAGGCACACGTGACATAGAATCATGCTTCCAGCGCGGGATCCAAGCAGCCCCTCTATGTACAAGCAAGTCCTTGATATTGCGCTCTGAGCAAAACCTTGCATCCCTGTAACTCTCACCAACTGCTCCTAATTTGGCCCCGCTGGATCAACATGGAGCAAGTTTTAAGTCCTTTGAATATTTGAAGACAACTCCCAGGTGTCATCACTATCCCTCAACCCAAGTCCTCTGCTCCAGGTTAAGCACCCTGAGATCTTGTTGACAGGATTTGTACACCCCTTATCTGCCAAGTGCCCCTCTCCAGACAAGGGTCAAAGCCCCCAGACATGGTCTGATCTGACCACACCTGCTGCAGCATCACCCCTCTACCAGCGTCACTTGTCAGTAGATAGATCACATGGTTGGCGCACACGTTAGACCCCATCGTTCTCTGTGCCCCTCCCAAACTGAAGTTAAGCCCACATCTCCCAATCTTCACTCCAGCCACCGATCTTTCCAGCCTGGAGATATAGTGGGCTTTCTGTGTCTTGGTTCACACTAATCCTGTCAAGGTCCTTTCTCTGTCGCCGGGGATCCGGAGGCTGTCCTTTCCATGTCTGGCTATCTACAGATTTGACAAGCACACTTTCCTTGTCTTCATCCTAATGTGTCAGGGACCAAAAATTCTATCTTCAAATTTGCCAGCACTTTCTTCCTGTTGCTGAAGGTTGAGTCTGGACCCTGGCTGACATGGTTAAAAACCAGGAAATTTCCATTTTTGATTTGTGAGTAATGTTTGCATTCTAAGGAAGAAGGAAATTAGCTCTTGGAGTTAAACTGTCTTTTTGTACTAGAAGAAATCCTTTTGATCAGGGTTTTCATCTTTTTAAGTCGTCAGATGGAAGGCGAGATGTTACGGGCCAACCTTCCAGGAGAGAAATCTATCCTGGCCACCTGGTGGTGGCCTCGTGTTCGGTGAGAGGTAGCTGGGGAAAGAGAGGTGATGAGGGAGGCTTGTGGAGCAGGTGATATCTACCTAAAGTTTATTTTTCTGCTCTGTAATCCCCTTACATTATGCTGAGGCCTTGGGGGAAACCGGTAGCTTGTGTTGACCAAAAGGAACAGAAGCGAGAGACAATAAGAAACAAGCAGGATGGATTTAGAGAACAAAGACATACTCCCCGGGAGTCCCAGGAAAGCGAGAGGGGGAATGGGTGCACAGATGGACTACCTGACATGGCTTAGTCAGGAAAGGGTGCCTTGCGAGGGCTGGAGAACACGGCATATCCAGGTTACACGAAACGTTGCTCACCGGGGAAGGCGGGGATCCCGGAGCTCAGCCACAAGAGGACGTCTTTCAGACACTACCCATTTAACATTAGTTTTTTAGTAACATGCTTTAGGTGCGGATTCATACCTGGGCTATTCCAGCAGCCCAACATTCCTCCAGCTGTACTGTTATCAGCCTCCCCACTTGTCTACATTTTTATTGTCTGCGGATTTTTTTGGTTTCTTTTTAATTACAAGAGTAATCTGTGCTCCTCAGGATAATCTAAGTGAGGCAGAAGTATATTGGAAAATGTTTTGTCAGATGTTATGTTAAAATCAAGGCTTATGGTACTTGCCAGATCCCTTTGACAAGGAGGCCCTTGTTGCCTTGGCGTGCCATCTGCCCTCTTGCCTGACTCCCTCGCCCGGCTCCGGAATGTGGTCCTGGAAACCAGGACCCTACGCACCCTGAATAGCCGGGGACACTCAAACTAGTAGGAGAATCACATTTGCTTTTCAGTTCCTCAAGGCGGTGTTGTCACTTAGCAATAGTATTTGAGGGCCAAGCTACGTTTTTATGAGTGGCAATAGGAATAACAGTTAGGAAAATACTGTCAGTGTATATGGTAAAATGTTTACTTTTAAATTCCTACATGTAAGGTAGACATCTGCTCCTTTTACCTACCTTCCACCCTTTCCCTCTTTTTGCAAACAGCACCCCAATTTTCTTTTGGGGGACCACTGCTCCCCCATATTTGACCCCAGTGGTCTGTGAGGGGTGCCCCCATACCCTGATTTTATGGACAAGCATGTAATCTAGGCCTAGACAACAAGAGTGACACAGCCACCTGTCACAGTGACCTCAGAAAGGGACATGGGATCCAGTGCGCCAGCCAAGGTGAATCCCAGGGTTTTTGCCTATGCCATCAGTAAAGAAGGTCTTTGCCCCTGCAAGGCTGCTCCAGTGGGGGATGTCAGCCTGAACTCAAGTGGCTACTTCGCCCCCACACAGGACCCCTGACTGAGGATAAGACCAGGCAGAGAGAGAGAGGGAGACACGGCAGGGTCGATGACACAGTTTGCTCACGAGTCCATCTCTATCTGAAGCTGTTCCTGAAATTCTCCCTTGAAGCCAGTGTGAATATGGAATGCCTTTCACTGACAAGTAAGAGGCCAGAATAAGGTTCTCCTTTTAGCAACTGCCCTAAAAGTTAGCTGCCTAGAAAAAATTATCGGCTTGGTAGTCAATTTTCTTTATTCTGTGTTGACTTTATGAATTATTACTTATATGAACGTATGAAGGGGATAATTCTAATGAGTCTGTGAATAATTGATAGTACAAGCGATGTTTGAAATTTTTGAGTTAATGCACATTTTCTGATCCTTATGCTATAATTGGTCAAGGTAAACAGGAGTAAAGGTGATTTCCGTGGGGTGTCTACATCATCAGGAGAATATCTTTAGTTCTTTAGTGCATAACAAGTTAAGACACCTAACTAACCCTATCAACTCTTTAGACTAAACTACAAAAAGGAAGGCAGCAAAGACTGATGACACTTACATGAAACTGCAGTTGGTAGGAATGCTGTGTTTCCTTACATAAAGCGGACATGGCACTGCCAGTTCTCATCTGGGTTAGGGGCTGTCCACTAACAGTAGATGATGGATGGGCTTGCTCTGGACTGACAGGCCAACACCACACTTCTCCTGTCACTTTTCCCTGAACTGGAGAAATGCTTTTTCTGGGGTGTGTGTGCGTGTGTGTGTATGTGTTTGATGTTGTTATTAAGTCTTTGTTGATGGACAGGTGTGACCCACGCCTCAGACCAGGAGACAGGGAAGCCCAAGTTTTAATTTCAGGTGTGATTCTGAATCCTTGTGTGGCCTTATAAAAGCCACTTAACCTCCTTGCCTCAGTTTCCCCGTCTGCAAAATAAGGCTCATAATCCAAATTTAGATACCTCCCTGGGGCGGCCGTGTGCATTAATTATTGTTTATAGTGCAAGTGGAAGTTGAGCTGTGTTAATTATTATTATCATTTCTGGGTCTTCCAGCCAAGTTTAAGCCAAGCCCTTGCCTGGCTTTCAGTTCCTGAGATCTGACAAGCTCCAGCCCTAGGCGGTGAGGAGGGCCGTAAATCCAGGCTAATCAGCAGATTACGCATACCTCACTGCAAGGGACTGGCCCCGGGAGGCTCTGCTAGCCACAGGCCTTTGCTGCTCGGGTTCTGGGGCAGCCCAGGGACCCCACAGACTTTATTAGCACTTCATTCTAACAGCTGGAGCTATGAAGCTGCTGCCACACTCCTGTCCCCTGCCTCATTGTGTACCTGCCATTTAATTTACTAAGAAGTCTGGAGATCAATAAGAGAAGCTCACCCTGTCATTAGACAAGGCCCCAAATTGCAAGTTACAGGTGGAGAAGCTTCAGAAGTATTGTGATCACTCATGAAGAAAGATGACTAATCGCTTTCTTCTGGTCACTCATTTGGCTTATGACTTTGGTTTCTACTCTCTAAGTACAACAGTTATCAGATTTCCATGTAAGTTCGTATGTCAGCTTCATTGAAAACAGTTGTGGGTTCTGCCACTTCACCTAGTCCAAAGTGCTTAGTTGTATTTCCGCCACCATCACGCACAGTTCCGGAGAGGGGCGAGGGAGAGAAAGCTCCCCGCGCCCCTCGCCATCGCCATCAGCATCTCCATCAGCATCGCTGTTGCGTGTGCTGTGGACACCGTGTGTTTAACCCTTTGCAGGGAGGTTAATCTCCACGTAGCCAGTGCATGTTGAATAAACAGATCCAGCAGGTTTCAGGTTGGCCGTGCACAGAACCCTGGAGTTTAGGAAACAATGCCCAGATACGGGAACATTCTTAAGAGCAGGAAAATACATGTTTGGCAGAAAGTTTGAAGTGGACTGTCCAAGGCATAGAGGCAACTTATTTCCTGTATTAGCTCACCTGGCAGAGGCCAGAGCAATCTGATTTGGGGGAAATTCTAAGTGTCCTGTGAGACACCATCCTTACCCACCTAGGACTGGGGCCGGTTGTTCAAGGGCAGGTCACGTTCCCACCTGTAAGCCTCACACACTTGTCAAGGAATATACCCACATCTATTTGCACCTATTCATAACTGTCTCCTTCCAAATGTAGTCCTAGACGTTAATAACCCCCCCTCCCCCCAACACTCTCTCTCTCTGCCCCACATGTCCCTGCCCTCACTTTCCCCAGCTCTGTAATCCCCTGGCAAACAGGCAGGTCCTGCCTGGCTCTTTTGTCTGCTCAGCACAGCAGGCAGACGGCGGGGTGTTGGTGAGTGCTAGTTAACTAATTAATGATTGTAAAGCACTTTGAAAACATAAAGAACCAGATAAATGCCAAGTATTATTGTTATTAATGATGAGGAGGCTGTTTAGTCATCCTTTACCGTGAACTCGGCTCACTGCCCCCACTGTGGCCGCAGGCTGATCTGTGAACTAGGATGAGAACTTTCCTCCTCCCGGCAGGCGCTGTTTCACACTGAGTCAGTGACCAAGGTGAAGGCCAGGGGCCAGGAAACCTCTCCTCCTCTCCCACCTGCTCTCGAAGTACTGCCTGCTTTGTGGCTGTCATGCTAACATTTACCGAAAGCCAGGCTCTGAAACTGCCTCTCTGTTTCCCATTCACCTGGTTAGCTAAGTTCGATGATGTTTGAGTTCTTGATTAGGGTGTTTAGACGTCCTTATCTGAGCACAGGATGGAGCCCGCTGAAGCCCCACTTTCCATTTAGCGATGGACTTACACGAGATAGTTATCTCTTTTACTTGTGTTTAAGGCTTTTTTTCCTTCTAAATGCTTCTATTCACATTTGCTCATTTGATAGAGTAATTCGGTTGGCTAGGGAAGGCAGATGTATTTCCCCCATTTTATAGATGGGAATCCTGAGGCTTAGGGACATGAGAGGCCTTACTTAAGGCCCCCAGGAAATGTAGAAACTGGTGACAGGCCCACAGTTCACCCCAGCTCGCCTGAGCCCCAGGCTGAATGGTGCCCTCCAACACATGAATTGACCCCAGATACCTGGCAGGACGTGCGAGAAAATGTTAGGGGCTCTGTGATATATTCAAGCAAAGTAAATGCTCTCAAGAGCACCTGGTCTCCACACGGTCCTCTGGCCTGAAGCCCCAGCCACTGGCTAGCGCAGAGAAGTTCTCCATGTCCTGCCTGAGGCCTGCTGTCCTAGAATCTGATGTCCTATCAGAGCCAGAAGGAGCTCAGAATCCGTTCATGTGATGCCCGCCCTTCACAGATGATGAAACTTCGGTCCAGAGATGTCAAATTACTTGCCCAGACCACTGAGCCAGCTCAGGAATGAGGCTGGAGGCATGCTTTTCCCACCCTGCTGTACCGTTTCTTCCTCAGTCGCCACCCGTCCGTAACTCTGCACCAGGGGTCTCTAATTGGGTGGTGAAGCTTCCGGTGGTTTCATGTTCTTTGAACTTTTCTATGTTTTCTGAAATTTCTTCTGAAACAATGATAGAAGTAATCAGAAGACAAATGATTGTTATATATGCATAGAATGTGCCACTGTGGAGTACTGCAGTTCTCTTTCCAAAGGACATAACTTCCTTGTATTGATATTCTTTCACTGGAGGCTTACTTGAGAGTTCACCATTGCTGGTTGTCTTAGTTGTTCAAGCTGCTATTACAAAATACCACAGACTGGGTGGCTTATAAACAATAAAAATGTATCGCTCACAGTCCGGGAGGCTGGAAGTCCCAGATCAGGGTGCTGGCCTGGTTGGGTGAGGGCTCTCTTCCATTTGGCAGACTTCTCAGTATCCTCACGTAGCCGAAGGGGCTAAGGACTTCTGTGGGGTCTCTTTTATAAGACCACTTGTCCCATTCATGGGGACTCCATCCTCATGACCTAATCACGCCCCAGTACCCTCCTAACACCATCACATTGGGTATTAGCATTGCAACATGAATTTTAGGGGTGGGGAGGCACAGACATTCACTGGTTATCTTCTCCCATTTTAGTTCCTGAAAAGGAGGCACTTCAACAAACCTACCACTTGTTTCTAGGTCTAAGCCACCAAAGGTGGGGTTGTGGGGCTGTGGGGCCTGGGGGTGGGAGGAAGGATTGGTTAGAACCTGCAGCCTGGGCGAGCAGCCTCTCCTGGTGGGGCCACTGCTGCTGCGATGACAACATTCACAGCCTCGGAAACCATTTCAAGGGAACTTGAGTGACCATGAGTTCAGCTAACATCACATGCTGTGCACTCTTCTGACCAAGCTCTGGGGCCTAGCTCTGTGGCTAAGGTGCTGTGGGATTTCTTTTTTTTTAAGTAGTGGGTTTATTACGTAGCTACATTTCTAAAAGTTTCAGTTCAAAATACATCCAAGTTCAAGCATGCTTTAAGAATGCAGCCTGGAGTGGCGCTAGAAGGCAGAGCAGCAGTGGGTGCAGCTGTGGGTTCTGCCCTCTCTTACCCCCTTCTCAGCTCGGAGCAGCCCCTTGAGCTGCCACCACTGTTGCTACTCCCAGGGGACAGTAGAATGGTCACAGCTAGCAGCTTTGATCCTCTTCACGTACTTTTGAGCAGATACTTTATCCTGAAGCATTCTGGAATGTCTGGAGAGAGCAGAGGAGAAACTGTATTCAGGGGAGGAATCCCACCGATGACGTTGATCCAGTAACAGGTACCGGACCAACTGGTCAGGTGGAAAGTAAGGCATCATGTCTCAGAAAATTCAACACCCCCACCCCCCTCTGGGGTTTTCTGGCATGAGTACAGCATGATCCATGCGGCCAAGTGATAAAAAAGAAAATTAGTTTCTCTTAGTGAGAATCACCACCCATCACAGCCATCCTTCTCTTCCTTTCTCGGCATAGCTAACAAGGATTGAGCACTTATAGTTTGTCAGGCAGTATACATACAGTCTCTCATTTAAGCCTCATAGCCTAGGAGCTCAATTTTACAGATGAGAAAATTAAGGCACAGAGAGGGTAAGAGGCTTGCCCAAAGACACACGGCTAGTAGGTGGTACCGTGTTTCCCCGAAAATAGGACAGGGTCTTATAGTAAGTGGTGCTCCAAAAGAAGCATTGATGCTTATGTTCAGGGGCTGTCATCCTGAAAAATCATGCTAGGGCTTTTTGTCCGGTGAGGTCTTATTTTCGGAGAAACACGGTAGAAATGAGATTTGAATTATGTTGTCCTGTCTCCAAAGAACATGTTTTTCATCTTTTTGGTATTTAGACACCATGTAGTCTATCAAAATCTCTCTAATATAGCAGCCCTCACAGTCTGAGAGCCAAATGATGGTGGAAAATAGTCTGGGATCTCTTGTAATCCTGAAAAAATTGCCCAAGTGGTTAAAAAGGTAGAGGAGCTGGTTGAGTCACCTGATGGGGGATTTCTTACCAGGGATGTGGCTCTTGGTGAAAGAAGGAAGCCCACAGAGGAGTTTTGCTGCTAGAAGAGCAGGATCTCGCAGGGTGTCTGTGTGTAACTCCCATGTCCAGGAGAGAGAAAGCCAGGCTTTCTCAGAAGGTGGAGAAACTAGTATATAATGGCTTTAGCTGCCCATGATTTGAACACAGCATGATTTCCATTTCCATCAAAATCCACTTATGGACACTGAGTTAATCAGTCCAACTTCATAAGCATAAAGGCATAGCTACTGGGGGAAAAAGGATTTCTGAAACACTGCCCACATGTTTGAAAGCTTTTGTGTAGGCTATTGTGTTAACAACAGAAAACTGCAGCTCTATGTAACCTAATTCTAGCAACAGAAATTGCAGCTCTTCTGTAACCTATGTGAAGAATTTTGGACTCTGCCCTGAATATTGATTCTATTTCACATGTACTTTATCGGGGTGACCATGTTCCTCTCCCCTGATGAGTGACTTTGGTGGAGTGTGTCTAGTAGGGAAGCTGAGAGCCCCAGAGCAGAATCATGCTCATGCCAGCACTTCCCTTTAGAAAGCCTTTTATCTGATGATCTCAAGGCACCTGTGGACAGTAATTAATCCTCACCCCACCTGTGCTTGTTGTTGAGTGTGATGAGCTCTTTTTTTTTATAGATTGGGTCATGGAGGCACTGGTGCTATTCAATGACTTTCTTTAGGCAGCGCCTCCCCTGAAGAGTTGGGAGTGAATGATGGCTTGCAATCCTACCTCTGCAGTGGTGAAACAGCAGAGAGAGTGACTCTAGGCTCAGTGAACAGAAGTCAGGCCCTTGTCACCTGGCCACCTGCTGCTCCTCATTACACACTCTCCCCAGTATGCACTAAATGTGGCTGCTAGCAGGGAGGGGTATTAAGAAGATTCTCAAAGACTCAAGAAACCAAAGTGGTGGGGGAGGGTGGGGGGTGAAGAGTAGAAGAGAACGAGAATGAAAAGCAATAAATAGCGCAGAAGGAGGTTAGAGGTTCTCTCAGACTTCCTGTAAGTACAATCTTACCCGCCACATGTGAGGGAAACCAAATGTCATGCAAAGTAGTGAAATTGTCACCTTTAGGAGGTGGGCCTTGTAGGCAAAAGGTCAGAATAATCCCTTCTCAAGCAAAGCAGAAGTCCCAATGTTATTTTTAGAAACTCCTAGAATTTGCCACCTCAACACCGTCTGAGAAGAACCAGAGAATTACAGTTCATCACCCTGGAGTGCAGTGTCACGCTTCTCTCTACGTTGGCTCATGGGCTTCTGAGAAGTGTACAGGACAAATGTTGGTAAACTGAATCACACCTCGAATACACTGGGGTTCCTAATGCGTAAGGACTTGGGTGGAGAATCAAAGCAACAGTCATCACCCCACCTGTGCAGCTTAAGTGTTGCCTAGTGGTTAGAAGTGCTTTGAAATCCTACAGAGCCAAGCTCCAGTCCCAGCCCCACCTCCCGCCATAGCCAGGTTTCCTGGACAGGCCTCGGTTTCCTCATCTGTTAATTAGGGCTAGTCATTCCCTCCCTCCCGTGATGGTTTTAAGAGTTACATGAGAGAATACTAGTTCCTAATAAGCATTCAGTGAACAGCAGCTGTTATTATGTTCTTATTTACATATTGGTTTTTCTTTACTAAAACATATGTCTTCCAGTTGATGGGAGGGAGGACAGGAACACGCGGTTTCCTTAGGATTCTAAAACATGCCATTCTTCCAAGCTGATGTAGAATGCCCTCTGCATCTAAGTCTGTGAAACACGGCTGATTTTGCTTGGCCTAGAAAGTCCTTGTTTTTCTTTTCCCTCGTGAGGAACGCAGCCACTGCTGTCTCAGGGTTGATCCACTGAGCCACTACCATGATTTTTCAAGAGGACTAACATTATTTTTCTTGTAATAGAAGGTCTGAAGCAATGATTGAACCTTTTCCAATGCCCCCTTGAGAAGTTGATAAAAGTCATGGTCCTCTCCCTCTCAAAAAATGTACATGCATGCAAACTTTATACAGGCAATTCTCACTATTTACAGTGGCTGTGTTCTATAAGTCTCGGGGAACACTGAATTCACAAATACTGAACCATTGCCCCCAGGGAAAATACGGAATTAGGTTCCTGGGAGCCTCTGGTCATAACATTTGCATCCACTGAACGATACATAACTTTGTGTTCTGTGCCTTTCCATTTCAAGACACCTTATTTAATATATATATAGTTGATTCATTAACATTGAACGCACTGCCAACAGCACTGTAATTTACGCCTGAACAAATCTTATCTAAAGCATGCATTTTTCTCTGTGAGGCAACACAGCCTTCTTGCACTTAGGAACACTAGACAGCACTTCAGCAATACGCTTGGGGCCATTTTAAACAGTGGAATCACTAACAAAAAGTACAAAGAAGCGAATAACATGAAATTAAATAGACTGCGACAAGTCACTTGTTTACAGTATGAGAGCTGTAGAGCGTTGCCTCATTCAACCTCAGCTGGGAATGTGCATATGGGTGACTCAAATTTTTCACTGCTCTGCACATGTGCCTTTCCACAAATGACTACATCAGTGCCATGAGTATTGATTTGGGAATCACAAATACATTTTAGCATGTAGATGAATTTGCAAAGACGGAATCTACAAATAATGAGGATTGACTGTGCACAGTTTCTGGGCATTCAAAGCCCATGGAAGCCACTCCTGTGGGAATTAGGCAGAGTGAAGTGTTTTATCTTTTGCAACCCTTTGGATCTCATCTAAAACAGGAACAAGTGAAATGTTTTCTGTAAAGGTATGGGTATCCTTTACCAGGAATTTCCATTCTTTGATATTTTATACCTCTGGATTTTGCTCAAGGCCCAGAAATTTAAAACCTAGGCATTTGGAAAAAATGAGCATATTATTATAAAAACTCAGAATATTTGGTGCTTTCTTACGTTTATTATTATTGGCCTTAGTGGTAAAATGTTTATCTTTCTCAAATAAGTCTGATTTTAAAACTATTTGAGAGACTATGCATATGCGGGAAAATTGGAAGGAAACATGAAAAAAATGTTGGGGTAGCAGAATATGAAAATGTTATTCCTTTATAATGTGTTCTTCAATGTTGATGTTATGTGATCTCAGATATAAATAAACTGAAGAAAAAAATTCAATTAAAACAATATGTCTGGAAGTAGAAAAATGACCAATGAAAATACATTTAAACACAGGGGACTTAATAATCTTTCATCATTTCTCCTTTGGAAGTTTGCCTACATTGGCAAAAAAGATTGAGTGCTCCATCTTACCCATCATTTATGTTCTGCAGGATTCTCTGAGGGCCATATTATTTCTCTGTGGGTTGGATTTTAACATCCTAAGCCCTTTATATGCTTTCATTTCTGCAGACACGTGATGCTAAGACAGAAAATAGAAAACCATAATAGTCAAGGTATAAATGGCACAGGTAACTAGCACGTCATCAGGTGTCTCTGGGAACCAAGGAACTCAGCAACGTGTGATTTTGTGCAAACTACTGAGGAGAAGGTCCAGAGAGAAATCGCCAGCAGGAGTGCAGACAAAGTGGCCTATTATAAAATAGATTGGACACAGGTGGGACCTACAGCTTTTGAACACCAAATCAGATGCAATTCATGGGCCCTAATGACTTAGTAAGGTTCCACCTCAAGGTCATAGAAATCAGCCAATTCAGGTTTTATTGAGCACATTTTGATGCCAGGCTTGACTACATGTGGCAGGTGTCAAGAAAACTCAGACCCAATCCTTGGCCTCAAGTCATGGGCTGCTTGGGAAGATAGGATTCAGTCATCAGAGAAGTCTATGCTCTTGACGGGCACACAACACTGAGCTCCTGCTGATGCCCTGCCAGATCTAGGCTCTCGGGACTCACAGGAGGATAAGAGAAAGTCCCTGTCTTCAGGGGCTCATATGCTTGTGGGGGAGACAGGCAATACATTTGGAAGCAAATAAATAAACGGGGCATGTCAGACAGAGATGAAGTGTCATGAAGAAAACAAATGGCAATGGAATAAGGAGTGATTTACCTCCTCAGGGTGACAGCATTTGAGCACCAGGTGAGGAAGTAAACCAGCTGTGGCAATATCTGGGGGGAGATTTCCATTGGCAGAGGAACTATGATGTGTGTGGCAGATCAGGAAACCCTTCCAGAGAGAGAGAAAGACACCTGTAAGGAGGGAATCCTATAGGGGGATAGCGGAGGTGAAGTAATGCTGGACTTGATTTATGTAGGTCAGGAATACTGCTCCCATCTCTGCTCCCATAGCAGACATTACTAATCTAACCCAGCACTCTCTCTGGCCAGGCCCAGGGGCAACCTCTCAAGCAGATACTACCAATCAACTGGAATTGATGTGTGAGTTAACGACTGTTTGTCTCTTGTACTATAAACAACAGGGAGCATTTTAAAGCTTTTTAGCAAGACACTATCAAAATAAAAGGAGTGTTTTTAAAAAGATGAACCTAAACACAGTTTTAATACATAGAATAACTTTACAGCTGTATTCATTTCTCAACATCAAAAGGTAAGTGTTATCTCCTTTGAGCAGATAAAGAAACTGAGGCTCAAAGAAGGTAAGTCATTCAGTTCCAAAGCCCTTGCTCATTTCACTAATGGAACACTGATATTTTAAGTGTGAGGCAATAGGAATTTGGATAGAAAGACTGGACAGATGTGAAAAAAAAAAAAGGAAAAATTAGTGGGAGTTGATGACTAATTGGATATTAGAAGAAAGGCAAGGTTAGGGTCAAAGATAATAACCACAACAAAAGAAAATATGTCTTGGTTGAGGAAAAGTCTAGAATGATACATACCAAACTGTTAGAAGTGTTACTTCTGAGGAGCGGGATGGAGAGTGGGGAGGGGAAGCACACATTTTCACTTCTTATTTTATAGGCTTCTGCATTTTATTTCGCAATAAGCATTTAATTTTATAATGAAAAAATAAATTATTTAAAAATAATTCTAAGTTTTTTTCCTCCTGGGTGACTGAGAGATGCCACTGACAGAATTCAGCAGATGCTAAGTTTTGGCTTAGGGATAAAGATAATATGTATTGATGGACGTTGTTGAGCGAGGCACTGGTGGGAGAGCCACGTGGCAGTGGCTAACAGCATTTTTAGTTCCAATTCAGGACTCAGGCACATTGGTACTTCCAAGCTCTGACTCTTCATTTTGGGATGCAACCAGTCCGGACGATCATGTCTGCCACTAGACTGTTTATACTAGGTAGGCCACTCAAACCAAGAGCTCCAGGAACCCATGGCAAAACTCCAGTACCAGCATGGTCTAGTGCATTGGGACCAGGGCTGGATGCAGAAAGAGGTGGAGCTCACACTACTCTGGGTATATTGTCCTTCATTTGTTCACAGTTCTCAAGACTGGTCCTGGCAAGGTGGTCGGGGAGGGAGAGGGGAGCAACATTTCTGGCATCCCTGGCCCCTGGCAAAATGCTAGCACCCTTGTCTAGGAGATGAGCCTTTGCCAGAAGACACCTTTCAGGGGTGCCTGACCTCTCTGTGCTCTGAATGGCATCACCCCACTATTTACCTCAGAGCAATGGGTTTGTGAGCAATGGCTAATAAAAAGAGCTACTTGACAACTAGCAGTTTATGTAATCACAGCCATAACAAGAACAAAAATAATAACATGTCCAGGAAAAACAATAGTTCACTAAAAATTTGAGAGTAGATTCCTGAGGTGGGAGTGAGATGCCTCCATAATCATCACATTCAAGATGCTTTTTAATAGAAGGTAATAACCAGAAATGAAACCATCTCCATAATGCATGTCTCGTCATAAGAAATAATTATCAGCTCAGCCAGGCTCTCCGGAGCAAGACTTCCTCTGGCCTGCTTCTTCGCTGCCTGCTGCAGACTTCATTTTTCTTAGGAGTGACCTGTCCTCCAGGTGCCATCTTTCAGAATTAGAGTAGAGGGAGCCCACTAAGCCGATACATATTGTCCCAGCATCAGAGCAGTCGGGAAGCTTTGAACTCTGGGAGTCGGCTGCTTCCTCTGTGGGAGAGAAATGAGTGGGGCAGACCCAGGATGAACACATTTCGCTCCTGTTTGTTTACTATATGTGTGCCTTCCAAGCAATCTGGCCTGGAATGGGTATGTGGCTAAGAAGGCTGGGGTGGGCCCCCCAGTACTACAAGACTGCACAGTGAGTCTCCCTTGAGCTCTCAAGCAGTTGGTCACATGGTCATTTCCCAACCCCAAAGCCTAGAAATGTGTAATTTCTATAGAAAATGGCCTGAAAGCAAACACCTACCTAAATGTACCAGCTGTCCGAAAGTACTCATGGTCCTACTGGCACTGAGGGAACCAAATGAGTCATTCCCTGCCAGGCCTGTAACATGTGTCCTCTTGACACTTCATGGACTGATATTTGACCCAAAGTCTGTCCCCAGTGGTCAATGCCTTGTGACCCTGGAACTCTACTTTCATTTTACTTTTCATTCTAAAGTCTCACTTCATGCTTGTGGCCTTTGGCAGGGAAATTCCTCCCAAGCAGCAGAAGGCAAATCTTGTGGTTGTGGTGTGTGATGCAGCACTTTTACCTGCCTCAAGATCCCTGGCTGAACCTGTGAAATTTGGGAAAGATCCCAGTTCTCTTTAGGAAGTGGCAGCTCAAGTGCGGAGGCCCTGCCCTGCATTACTCAGAGTCTCGAAGCTGATTCATGTCAGTGATACAGAGACTGGGGGAATCCGGCAGCCACTCTCTGTTACACACCTCTGTTGCTTTTAATCACTTAGAATCATCTGACATCATTTGGATTATTTTATGATGTGCTGTTTCAAATTTATGAAAGTTAGAGAGGAGACTAGACCCGCCCCCCAGCCCCCGCCACCAATAAGGCCTTGCTGCTAGAAGAGGGCACTGGGCGATTTGGCCACTGGTTGCCTGGCTTCACTGGCACCTTTATGTTTAAGGAAGCCCCTGAGTCTTCTCTTCCCCTTGAGTTGTTGAGTGGCATTCCTTTCATCCCTCCAGTGAGTCTCTCCCTGGTGCGGTTGGTGGCTCCTTCCTTCCTTGGCAAGCTCCGTGAGCCCAAGGTAGACAGGATCACGTCTCAGGAGGGCTGAAGTCGATAATCCCCGCCCGCCAGATTCAGGTGTAGCAAATCCCCTCGCGCCTGCCTCATTTCCTCTTCCTCTCCTGGTTCTGCCTGGGCCTGTCATCCTCTTCTCTGACTGCCCAGACTCCTGACAGCATGGCTTCAATTCGCAAAATCTCTGAACCCATAAAGGGTTTTCACCTCTCTTCTTTCCTCTCTCTGCCGCAATGCTTTTATTCATTATTGACCCTTCTCTACTGGAAGAGCATTTATTCTGCTCAGCTGGCACCAGGAGGGGAAAGTGTGGGACATTTTTCCTTACTTTGCTTCCCAGTACTAAATTTTTGTGGTTAGGGCCAGAAAGGGGCATCCTGCAATGTTCCCAGCTGAGTGACACACCGGCCTCCTTCAAGAGGGGCTCAACCTGTGCTGTCCACTAATGGCAGCCAGTAGCCACACTTGCAGTGTGGCTGGTTCGAAGAGAAATGTGCAATACATGTAAAGTATATACCAGATTTCTAAGACATAGAACAGCACCAAAAGAATCTCACATATTTCATTAATCCTTTTCATAGTGATTATATGGTGAAAAAAATATATATATACATATTTTTTAATAAATTTTATTGGGGAACAGTATGCTTCTGCAGGGCCCATCAGCTCCAAGTTGTTGTCCTTCAATCTAGTTGTGGAGGGCGCAGCTCAGCTCCAAGTCCAGTCGCTGTTTTCAATCTTAGTTGCAGGGGGCACAGCCCACCATCCCATGTGGGAACTGAACCAGCAACCTTATTGTTAAGAGCTCGCGCTCTAACCAACTGAGCCATCCGGCCATTCCTGAAATGATATTTTGGATATATTAGGTTAAAGCATTAAAATTTCTTCACCTTTTCACTTTTTAAAAAATGTGGCTACTAGAAAATTTTAAATTACACATGTGGTTTGCATTATATTCCTATTGAACAGCACTGCTCTACAGTGAGACACTAGTCATTACTTCCCAGGGCCCCTGGGTCTACAATGCCACCCCTTCGCCTCTTTGAAATGGCTCGAAACAGGGCCTTAAGGCTGAGCCTTCAAGTGGTGATTTCTACCCACACAGTGAAGATGGCGTGAAAGGGGAAAAGTGAAAACAAAGAAACAAACAAAATTCTTTCTCATTACCTGGTTAGCTTATGTTATAAGTCCCTGGGGTTTTTTAATTGCTATCAGTGTGGTGGCCCCCAGGAAACATGTTTATTACTGTGGCTATTAGACCCAATATTAATAGAAGCCATAAGAATCATCTATTGAGCCAGAGTGAGTAAAATATGGCACGAGACTGAGAATGTGCACCAGGTAACTCAGGGCACTGGAGTGTGTGTTTGGAAAATTAGCTCCTCTACTAGGAACTACATGGTATCTTGAAGTCCTGAAAGAGTTAAAGGAGACAGAATGTACTGCCGGGCAATGGTGTCCTTGAACTCCAGGTGGATGTGCAGAGACACACATATATGGATCTTAAAATTGCTGTACATGTATCTACGCAACTTCCTCTGGAGTATCAAAAGCAGCTCTAGGAGTGTTATCCCTTCTAACGCGGAAGTGGCTGCAAACCCACCTGTATGGCTCCCAGCCCTGTGACAGTTCCTGGGGAGGCTCAGGCAGGAGTTCCAGGATGAGGCTTTCCTCCTGGAGCAGCCTCCCACTGGCTATTCTCTCTGCAGACCCTCCCTTCTTCCATCCCTCAGCCTCAGTGCACGTTAATCTTCCTGAAACGGGGAAGGTTCCATGTGACTCACTTGCTCAGAAACTTTCAATGAGTTTATGGTCTGAAGGCTAAATATCAAACTCCACAGGACTCAAGGCCATCAGCACTCTGGCCCCCGATTCTTTCTCTCACTTTCTTTCCCACCATTCCTACTCCTTGGAGTCTACTGTCTAATGAGGAAATAATAACACAAATAATTACTTTCTTGGAAACCTCTATGAAGGACAAGAGCAGGGGGCTGGAGAAGCATAACCTAGCTCTCCACCTGGAGTGGAAATGATGGCTCTTCCCTTTTGTGTGGCTCACACACCTCCTGGAAAGTGTCCTGATGGTGAGCGTATCACCAGGGGAGTGTGGTGGGGGATGCCCATCAAAGTCATGATGGTCTGCCCTCGGCTTGTCAGCTGAGGAGCACGTACAACAGGAATCAGTATGACACCGTCACCCATCGAGACACAGCATTACATCACCCACATCCACGAGGAGTTTCTGTGGAACCAGAATGAGTGAATTTCTTGCTAGCTGCTGTGAGATGTTTTGCGAATTGAAGTGAACATGATTTTATGAAATCATAACTGGCGTTTTCTTCTTAATGTGGATGCATCGGGCCACGCAGCAATTTTAGACACAGGCCCTCAGGCTACCTTCAGGCCAGAATCATCTGAGGATTTCTGTGCCTCACCTGAAATCTTCCAAACGAGGACTGGGGTGAGCCCCAGAAATGTGCACTCTACCTAAGCACCCCAAGAGACACTATGCAAACTCAGCCACATTTGAGAACTGCTGTTGAGTGGGACCAGCGCCGACTGGCCCTCAATCCCCACCTCTCATGGCCCTATCTGTCAGTCTTGCCTCCTGACCTGTCCCAGAGATGGCATTTTACGTTCCCTCCTCCCCAAAGCTTATTGTGTGCCACCAAAGCTGCCCACCCTACTGTCATCCCAAAATTTCTAGAGTTGTTAGAGTTGCTTATTGGTAACGAGTGCCCACTCCACTCAATGAGGGTTCACCTCTGGTGTGGACCTGGAGAGAGAGGGGAGAAGATACAGGTGCCCTAAGGGGAGGAGTGGATTCCACTATAGCAGGATACTTGGGTTGGAAAAACAAAGCTCCTCTTGTCCTTATGTATATATCCTAAATAGGAAACAATGGATTTTTATTGTAGAAAAGATGGACTTAAGACCCGAAAAAGAATAAGGAATGAAACAAAAATCTACCACAATTACAATAATTAACATGAATAAACTTCCCTGGAATCTTTTTCCTTTTCATATATCTGTGACCATTATGTTGTGCTTTATCATTTTGAGCTATAAAATGATCACAATTCTTTTAGCATTAAGATTAATAAGATTTGAGTCCCCATCCTGCCTATAAATCTGTGTCTTCCTGTGGTAATTTTAAGAACCAAGATGTTTCCTTGGTGCAAACACTATCCTTCTGATCTTCTTGCTCAAGGCAGGCTGTGTTGCTGCTGCCTGTCGTCCCCTTGATTTCCACACACACACACACCCATACACACCCCCACCCCCCCCACACACCCATACACACACACACACACACACACACACACACACACACACACACACACCCTGCCACGGCCCCTGGAATTCTGATAACTACAGGTCCTGTCCAGACCCATTTTACCCCAAACAAGACAGACCCAAGTCTGGGTCACCAGTTCAGACTCCTCACTCACGCTGAGTTTTCATGGCCCAGGGTAGGGCAGGCATGGGCCAGAATGCTAGGATCCTTTTTCACTAGCTGACCTCAGTCAGGCCTGCACAGTCTGTCAGAGATGTTCTTATAACACTGAACTTCAAAGAATAACAGCCAAGAACTCAATCTCTTTCTTCTTTGGCAGTTCTGACAATGTGCCCACTCCCTGCTGCAGAGATATCCTAAAATAAAGGGAGAGGGACCACGTTTGTCAAGCAAAAAGCAAAACAAAACAAAAGTCCTACTAACCCCTTCTCACAGAATATAAGTGAAAAAGACTACTGAAATGATTCTTCCTAAGGTGACTGACTAGTTGTCACAGCTGCTTAAAATAGGGGTGGCTGAAAACTTCTGAATATCATCTTATCTTAACCAAATTTAAAATGGTGTAAATTTAAACTATTTTTTTTTAATGATAAAACACTTTCTGCCTTATCCTTTGTACTATTCCCAAATATTGACACTGGTAATAAAAATGTTTCAACTACAAATTGTTTCCCCAAGGCAGCCTCTTGAAGAAAATACTACTAAGGCTAATCCCATCCAGTACTGTGCGTCTGGCTTTCTTACCTCACGTTCTTCTATTCCCTTTCTCGGTTTCAGGGCACTGTCCATCCCCAGGCTGCTGGGATGTTAGACCCTCTCTCCCAAGTCTTCTGTTGTAGAAGAAAATCTTTTGATAAAAGCTAACTTACTCTGATAAAACGAACTATTAATAAGATTTTAGGAACTTCCCAGCAGAAGGGCATTTTAAAAGAGAACTTTAGA
The DNA here is from genome assembly GCF_057876585.1 of Rhinolophus sinicus. Taxonomy (NCBI): domain Eukaryota; kingdom Metazoa; phylum Chordata; class Mammalia; order Chiroptera; family Rhinolophidae; genus Rhinolophus; species Rhinolophus sinicus. The sequence goes on from NC_142502.1 coordinate 48,521,743, forward strand.
GAGAGAGTAGTGGTTAGCATGGAGAATGAATCACTAATGATGGTTTTCATCATGTGTGGGGCAAACAGCCTTTGTTATCCTTCAATGCACACCTCGTGGTTGGATACCTGACTGCTCTGGTCTGCTGGGGGCCAGCCCCAAATATTTCCCACCTGCTGGAAGGTTGAAATAGGAGTTTCATGTGGGCACACTAAAGCGTTCTGTTTAAGACTGACAAAATATTCATAGTAGTTGAAGCTGGATAATGGGTACATTGCCATTCGTGATATTATTGTCTCTACTTTCATGGATGTTTGAGAACTTCCATCATAGAAATTTTTAAAATTCTCTTTAACCAAAACCTGGGAGTGGTGATTATGTTGGGCTTTTGACTGTGTATAGATTGTAAGAGTGAATACAAAGATTCTGTTGATTTTGAAATATTTCATTTGGTCAGCTCGTAACTGACAGGTTCATTTTGAACACGTGGAATTAGGTTAAATCATTGCACAAAATATGCCACAAATCCAGTTTCTTTCTCTTTAGTAAAAATATTTTTATAATCCAGGAAGTAAAGAACCATTATACAAAAAGGGAGGGATCTTAGTACACAGTCCAGCCCCGCCAAAGAGACTTTTCTGTACGCAAAATAACCACAGCCCTAGGCTGACTCCTGCCAGAATCATTCATGAAACCTGTACTAGCAGAAATTCAAGGTTTCCTGAAATAGTCATACGTGTTCTAGAGATTTATGAAGTTAAAGCTAATTAATGTGTCATAATCTGAAAACATGTGACTGGATGACATAAAATGTTGGTTATCAGAAACTAGTTTAATAGTGACAGTGTGACTTATCTCTGGGATAACTTTCATGTAAATACACAAACTAAAACTTGGCCATCTAAAATCTTGGGGAATGAGTCATTTTTGCTATCTTGATGTTCCTGATATCCTTCAGACAATAAAACTTTAACCATTATGTATAGGAATTCCTTGAAAAAGTTGTGAATTTCTTCATCTTGTTACAGTTGATCATAGTCTGTCTTTGTCTCGGTGACTTAGGGACACGATGATGAGCAAGTTACTGTATTTCTTGATGTCCGGGAAGCTGTGGGAGGGCTATCATCTCCTATTCTAAATGGTCTTACATTTGCACCTTTGTAAAGCTCTTCCTTCTGTTCAGGTATCAGTTACCTTTGCTACCCACTCTGGGATGCAGGTTTCCAAGCTCTGCCTTTTTCTCTTTTTTAAATATTTTCTTTTCTTAGAATAGTTTCTTTTTTTGTTTGTTTGTTGTTGGGGTTTTTTTTGTTTTTTGTTTTTTTACTTTTATTTATTTTAAGTGTGTTTTTACAGAACCCATCAGCTCCAGTCAAGTAGTTGTTTTAATCTAGTTGTGGAGGGCACAGCTCACAGTGGTCTATGTGGGTATTGAACCAGCAACCTTGGTGTTATGAGCATCAGAGCTAACTGGCCACCCCTGGCTCTGCCTTTTAACTTGTCTTTAGTCTTCTATGGACTGGGAAGAAGACCCCTGGTCCTTTAAGACTTGTGTAGAAAGTAAGAGTAAATAGAATATAAATGACTCTGAATGAGGGCTCAACTAATAAGCCAACTACTGGATTTTAGCACTGAACTTTTATGAACCACTTTCTGGTGGATCGGAGACTCATTCCGAATGGAGAAGGTCTTACCATCAAAATAACTTATATGGTTTTGGTAAGTGTAACATTTCTGTGTTATATTTTGATCTTTATGTCAATTTATCAAAGGAAGTTAATATTCACTGATTCAAATTACATCAGATGAATTTTAAAAAAAATTTAAGTGTGTGTGTGTGTGTGTGTGTGTGTGTGTGTGTGTGTGGTTTAATTGGCCGAGAAGTGCTTAGGCAGCACACACGTGATGAGAGGCGGGATACCACAGTATTAAGAGCCAGACCACCTCCATGGTAAACTGGGGACAAGCACACCTTGTTGGGTGTTATATGAATTGGTATTTATAAAGCGTTTGGTAAACACTGACTCTCATTGTTAGGCAGGGAGAAGAATGAGTCAGGACTGAAGACTGGTTGTGGATCAGAACAAGAGTAACCCCTCCTCCCCCTGCCACCTTCTTTCTGCTTCAGGGGAAGGAAAGAGAGAGAGAGAAAGAGAGAGAGAGAAAGAGAAGGGGATAAGAAACATGGAGAAGGAAAGAAGCCATGGAGGTATTTGGTGACTATTTGTGTCTATTCATAAAAGGAACATTACCTAAAACAGAACTGTAATGGAAATACTGATGGCAACTCAAGGATCTGCTAATATCTGGCAAATAAAAATGTAGAAAAGACAAAGGTAGAGTGAGAGGATAGTGAAAATAGTCATGGGGATAAAACCAAAGGTGACAGATGCAACAGTGAGAATGCGCTGCCCCTTCTGGGGGTGTGTGTATATGGGGAAGTCCTAGAGAGAAGGAGTCAGAGATGGGGGTCATCAGGGTCAGGCCAGGGGCAAGCACTGGTGAGCAGTGAGCTTGGCAGACTTTTTCTTTAATTTTATGATCTCCTGAAACACAAACTCATGTGCAAGGAAGTGCCGTTTTGTGTTGTTTATTAAACACCGATTCAGTAAATGAAAGGACAAAGCCTGAAGATGTAGTCTAATTAATTTAGTGGTGCAGTTCCCCACCCCAACCCCCCATCTGTTAGTTGAGTCATTTCCAAAGATAGAGAGCAAAACCCTCGAGCTGTGGCTGGAAATGAAGAATGAAGATTAGCTTAGGTGCTAACACTGTCTTATTCATCAAGACCTGGGACACTGGACATACAGTAGAACTTTCAAAGCTTTCAATGAAAGCCAAACAATAGTCAAGAAAAGTTTCTTCTCAACAGGAATGGAGGGGCCCTCTCCCTGCTGCTCAGCTTCTGGGCTGTCAAAACATAAAAAAAACAAGATGGTTGGTGGTTTTTGTTGTAAACATTCAGCTCCAAACAAATACCTTAATTTGTCAAGCAGTCGTGGAAGAGGAGGATAATCCATTTTGACTCCTGCCGCCTAGATGGCAGAAGTCCCACTGCAAACAGCAGGAGGAATTGGATGAGACTAAATGAACTTAGGTGTCTGTGGAAATGGGTGGGAAGAGACAGTGATTCATGGCCAGGACAAAGAGAAGCTGGTTCTTGTTCTTATAAACTCCAAGTCCAGAGTCCGTTTTCTGAAGTCATTATAAAAGAGGAAATGCACTTTAGTAAATAGAAAGTAAAAGGCATCAGAGCTACAGAGTTGAGATTGTCAGCAAGGTTAGAGGTCAGTGTGCAGAAGTGATGACCTCATTTGCCAACCCGACCCAGTGGGCTCTGATGCCCAGACTCTTAACTTGATCCCCTAGACAAAGGGACTCATATACGTTGCAGAAAGAGAAATGGTATTGAACTGAGGAGGACATTTGACCCTTATTACATTTTTAAGGCTTGTCCAATTACTGAGGTTTTATTTATTTATTTTTTTCCTACAGGAAAAAAGAGACAAAAGTTGTCTGTCTTCCTTACTGCTTTAGTCCTGAAGTACAGTTTCCAGATCTGAGACTGTAGGAGGTTGCACATAACCCATCACTGATAAGGATTGATATACGGTACATCTTGGGGTGGTGATTTTTGATGCTGTAACTTCCAGTTTGGACTTGATCTATGGTGGGGGATGGGATTGGGTATTCTGAAAAGTACTGGTCCTGGCTGTTTGCTGAGAGGTCTGTGAGATCCCTCACCTTCTCTCCAGCAGTTGGAGAAAACCACCTGGTTCTCCTGCTCCCACCTCCAAACCTGTCTCAGCAGCCAGGACTTCGGGAAACCTTGAGCCCAACTTGTCAAGTTTGCCCTCACAGTGTTCAATCATTTCTAGAGGAATTGCTGTCATGGCATTAGTATCGCCCTTATAGAAAATCCAAGGGGACTGTGACTGTACACAGTGTGATAAAAAAAGCACTGGACTCCGACTTAGAAGACCAAGGGTGTAGTCCCATCTCTGCATCTGATGCCTGATGTGTCTGTCCATGGGCGGGTCACTCTTCCCTATGACCTGACTGTAATATGAGGTTACTGAGGATAATTTCCAGTCCCTCCTACCTCTGAGATTCTTCTAGTCCATGAAGTGCTATCATCGATGGTAACAAAGGTCTGGTAAGCTGCCATACACTCCGGGAATGTACCAGGAAGAAATTAGAACCAAGAAAACATGACCTACCTTATGACAGCAGCCTGTGCTGCCAGCTCCCTTGTTGGCCACATGTATCCAGGTGACAGAAGAGACCCATGAGTGTGACAGAATCAGCAGAGGCTCTCAGGGAAGGAAGAACCTTCCGCTCACAGTACTTCTGACTTTCTCCCCTGTGTTCCCCAAATCCACTCCCTCAGCTCATCCTTTTGAATAATCATGTTGAAATGGTGACCTAAATCTCCAAGCCCAATGTAGGTTATAGAAACCCCTTCTTCTGTCCTGCTCCGTGTGTCAGAAAAATCATACTGGAATTGACATGAAAGGGACAGAACAGTAGAACTTCTAGTAGAACTAGTTCAAACACTTGCAGAGAATTCACTCCATGTTTCAGACCTCTATGAAAAAAGTTCTCTGTTCCTCATTTAATGTTTACCAGCCCTCACTGTGGAGAGCTGGTCTGAGGATTAGGGCACCTTTTAAAAATGATTTTTATTTAAAAAATTTGATAATATATATACTCATTCAAAATTCAAGAGGATGTTAAAGGTAAAGTAAGATTTCCTCCTGCCCCATTTTTCAGCCTCCCATGTCTTCAATATAGGCATTCATTTTTCCCATATTCTTGTGTATCTGTTCAAAGATTCAATGAATATGTAAGACTTGGTGTACATATTCTTACTTCCTTTTCATAAATGGTAGAACCGTACATACTATTACTCACTTGTTTTTTTTTCTCTTAAAGCTACATTTTGGTGTACTTCCATTTTAGTACATGTAGAGCTACTCTATTCTTTTTAAAAGGCTGCATAGTATTCCATTGTATAGATGATCATGATTTGTTTAACTAGTTTCTATTAATGGATATTTAGACGTTCCAAAATATTATAACAAACAGTGCTGCAATGAATATCCATGTATATACAACCTTGTCTTTTTGACATTATCATATATTGCCTTGTGCTGTGTTTATGTTCATGTGTAAATATCTATATTTACAATTAGATTGTAACTGTCTAGAGAACAGGAGCTGCCATTGTGCTATCCTGTGATTCCAACAACACAAAATGCAGCATCACGCACATAATTTGGGTTTCATAAATATTGGATGAATGCATTAAAGATCTTCAGTTGTGCCCATGATACTTTAGAAATAAGTAAATGGTAATTCAAAGGTTAAGTGACTTACCTAAAGTCACAGAGAAACAGTCAGTCATGGGAAACACCAATAAAATAAAATAGATGAAAATAAAAGCAGATATTTAGAATACGTTTCAAAAGTAGAATACTTTTCCAAATTTACATGCACACTTAGAAGAGATAACTCCATTTTAGCTCTGCAAGGCGAGTAAACAATGCCTCTGAAAATATTGGTCACCTTGGGAGGAAGCGAATGTCTCCAGCTTTTGGAATTCCTCTTGGTAAGTGTTGACTCCGGTTCACCAAACGGTGTCCCAGTGACCTAGAAAAGTTAAGCATCACTCAAAGTACCTGACTGGTCAATAAGGAGACATTGCCTCATGTGAGGAAATCTAGTTCACCTCAGAGGAAGACAAAAAAGGAGGAGGGAGAGAAGAAGGAGAAAAAATCAGGAGGAGATAAAAATATTCTCCGCCCATATGACAGCTCTGGAATAAATCAGGAAAAAGAGGGAATGCGTAGATGACTTCATTGTGCCACATGGGCTGTCATCAGTGATACATGAAGAGAATGCCCCTTTGTTAGCAAACGAGGGCGTTGTTAGCATGATACTTAATGAACACTCATTATAACCTGGTAGTACGAAACGTGTGGTCTGATTGGTTGATCTCAAAACAATTATGTCGACATCTCATAACTTAAAGATTATACAGCTTTGTAGTTTCATAACTTATTACCCCCTAAAACAAAAACAGTTTTCCATACAAATAGTGTTGTATTAATCTTTACAAAACTTTTCCAGGATTTCCAAGACCCCTACCTACTTACAGTGACTCTAGTATTGACACCAATGTTTTTGAGGTAGTCAATTTCCCTTGCCCTCAAATTGGGAAGTGTGCTGAATTGCTGGTTTTATTCACTCTTCCTTTTTAGAGAACTGAAAGAACAGACCCACTGGGCCTAGGAAGAACATCCTGATTCACTCTTATCCCCACCCCCAACCAATAAAAGCTTTGTCATCAGGTTTATGGGTTGGAAGACAATAAACAAACTACACAACACCAGGGAATAGGATCTGTGGATGCCATACAGCACTGAAATGCAAGAATAATTTGAGGAGCATAATTATCTAAGGTGGCAGTTTGATGAAGGGATGGAAGTTGACACTCCTAAGCTTGAGTAAAGTGTCCTGGAATTTGAGTGGTTTTAAATGGTCCACATTTCAAGTTCCTGCCTCACCCCAAAGTGCTGGCAGCTCCCTCATAACAAGGCCCACCTGGGCACCTGCAGCCCTGGTCCTCAGGGCAGAGAGCCACGTGCTGAGTCATCAATACCTTCCTTAAGCTCTGAGCCAACAGCTACAGGGCAACGCCACCCTGTTTTCCTTTGCCGCCCTGACCAAAACATCGAGCTGGGCAGAAAGGCTGGAAGGGAGCGCCATCAGCTGAGGTTTCAACCAGATCTTTTAGCATTAATACAGTTTAATTATAAGAGCAACAAGCTTTTACATTCATTGATTTGTAGAAGTGGACTTAAGGGTCATCTGGTTTAACTGCTGCATTTTACAGATGTGGAAACAGACCAACAGAGGTTACACCTCTTGCTAAAGTCACCCAGCTGGCTGAACCAGGAATAAACCCAGGACTCTTGATGACCTGTTCCCTCCAACCACCCCCCAGTAGAGTGCTTTTTCCATTTCATGACACCAACACCCCCCCACCACCATTATTGCTATTGTTCTCGAGTGCATTCTTTTGAAATAAAATAATGACCTGACATGATTTTATGAATCCTATGAGATACTTGAGATAGTTGAAGGTAAAACCTAGGACATCTCAGCACAGAGTATCTTATATAATGCTATAAAACACACACACACACACACACACACACACACACACACACACACAAATAACTTAGAGTACTTTTTGTTTGTGATCTTATCCAGAAATTCACATTTCTGAAGATGTAGATAGAAATGATACTGTAGTCCCATTTCAAGGAACTGACCACCTATTCCTAAATTATCACTGATTTATAACAAAAATTTAAAAATTTTCCTCACAGGAATAGACAGACTTAATGTGCTTTGTTGGTACTCTTCTCTAGCTGGATAGGACAAGTGCAACAAGTGAGCATGGAATTCTATATCGGACATCCAGGTCCAAATATAGTCAGAATGTACACTGTTCTTAATTAAATAATCTTTTTGAGCCAAAGTAAGATTATATGCAGAAGAAATCCAAAGGACTATAAGGTTAAATGCTATAAAATGAAAGCTAGATATTAGTGTTTCTAATTCAACTTGATCCCTCTCAGCAGATAGTAATAGAACCAATTTATTCAAAAGAGGCCAATAACATAAATCAAACTGTACATGGCTCTCTTTCTCTCCAGAAGCAAGTAACTCTTTGAGATCAGGGTCTTTGTCTTATTCATACCTGAGTCTCACCCTTAGCCTGACCCAATGTTTGAAGTATAATGGGCAGAAAATACATGTCCATGAAATGAACAATTGAACAAATGCATAAGTAAAAATGCTGGTTTTCTCCTTCATTATTAGGATGAAAACTCCCAAATTTGAGACAATCTCCACACTCCCCAAACTCAGTTAGATCGACCTAGCTGATGATAGGATTTACAAATACGAGCAACAGTAGGCAGGGCTTTCTAAGCATTTTTTTGTTTCCTGGGGGGAAATGGGTCAAAAGAATACAAAGCTTGTGAATTACATTTAGTGACTCTTCAACAAACTCTCTAATTCTATAGCTAATACATAATAGCATACAGTTTCCAAAATATGTCTTAAACTGTATCTCTTGTATTTTGTGGACTAAGGGTGCTGTGCTGAGGTAGAGAGAGAGGTTCTCAGACATGGTTTAGGAAGGTTGTAATCAGAGTTACTAGTTTGGTGACACGAAGCCAGTTACTTAAGAATAGTTACTGTTTTGGAGTACTTTCTATGTCTCTAAGTTAAAGTTATTTTCCTGCATTATCTAAATTGTTTGATCTCTTTGGGCCTCTGATTCCTGGTATGTACGAAGGGGATATAACAGAACCTACCTCAAAGGGTATTTGTGAGGATAAAATCAGAAAATGGCTGTACAGACCATACTAGTAACTTATACAGTATAAATCAAATGGGAGGCATTATTTTTATAATTATGATTGTATTACAGAAGCACCAAAATAAGTATTTAAGGTAGCTTTTTACTTTCTGTTTCTTCTACTGGAACAATGCCATTTAAAATGAATACTGTAGAGCAAAAATAGACATGACTCATGAATCATATGTTCTTTGGAACCTTTATCTGTCAGTCTCTTCATTAATCTCATGAAGGAAATGAACCAAAGAAGGAAAAAGTCAAGGCAAGAGTGAGAGAAGATGGAAAGTTACTCTAAGAAGTACCCAGCTAATTTCTAGAAAGCTTCTTATCTGCAAGTAGTCTGGTCAAATAGTTCACTGTGTTTTAAAGCGTCTGCATGACTATTGGCGTGTGCTTTGTAATCTATGCGTATTCCTGTATTTTCCCCCCCTGATTTCTGTCCTCTTAGGAATCTCAGAGTGAGAAGTGCATCATAAACGCCTGGAAGCTTTGTTCTGGGTGGGAGAAAATGGTCTATTGAAAAACAAGCCAACTCCTCCTGGTCCTTGCAGCTTGACAGTGTCATTTATGGAGTGACACAGTCACGCTGTAAATGACCAGAGACATTCCAGAGTTCATGACTGTTGTGTAACAACAACACTTGAAGGGTGGCTGCAGGCACGAGGCACGGCCCGCCCTCTGAGTGTGGTGACAGTGGATGAACCACGCCCCCTGGAATGTAGCTTTGCTCAAAGGCCTGCCTTCCTCCAGTCCCCACCACCAAGCGCTGGGGGCGGAAACTGGACAGACTAGAGGGACGACTCTATTTTCAGGGAATGACAAATTGCCGCTGATTGGGTGAGAGTACTTACCTGCCTCCAGCTCAAGCTCCGAGGACAACCTGCAGGGAGGATTTGTTTAGGAGTAACTTGTATGAGGAAGTGTCTCAGGGCAACAGAATCCAAACAACCTGCTACCAAACATGATTGCCACTCAGGCTCCCTCAGAGAACTGGAAGCGAGGGGCCTTCTCCCGGGGGTCCGATAGCTAGCCACCAAGTTGCTGGAGAGGACATTCCATTCCACTGAGAGAAAGAGAAGGAGACAAGATGGCAGCTTTAAATTACATGTGCAATAGGCCAGGAGGCTTGTAAACATTTAAGGAGTTGATTGTTATTTTCATTCCTGACTGGTTTGGTGGTACAAATAACAACTCCATAAACTGCTGAAGCCCAGCCTGGGTGCTGAGGACATGCGTCTGTGAATGGGGTCGTGGCGAGCGATGAATATTCATGGAGAGTGAATCTGAACTGCTCCCCAAACAGAGCGGCTGCTATGAGAACTCAAAACAGGCCTTGGTACGGAAATCAAATTGATACATTTAACCAAAGAAAAGCATTTCAATTAGTAGCATGGTCAAGAAATGGCACTACACAGGAGCCAACAAGGACTGAGCAAAGGGGAGTTGCTGTTCAATGAGTATTATTCCAGCTTTGCAGGATGAAAACAGCCTAGAGCTCTGTGGCACAACACGGTGCATATAGTTAATGCTACTGAACTAACTGCACACTTAAAAATAGCTAAGATATGGTAAATTTTATTCGATGGGTTTGTGTGTTTGTTTACCAAAATTAAGAAAGAAAATAAAAGAAATGTCACTCTAGGGACTGCCCTAAAACAGCTCAAACCCGATACATAGGTGTGCCCCAACCTTTTTCCTTATCCTTTCAACCTTGGGGACAGGTACTAAACAGTGAGTTACCAGCGGGTCTCTGTTACACAGAGCTAACTGTGGCCACTCTTGGGGCTTCCCGGAACCACGGAGCTCTTCACCTGAATGTTCTTTCCTTTGAGATCTCATGATCTCTTCCTTCATCACCCCAAAATGATCAAGGGCATACAAAGATGAGCTTTACTGCCCTGAGGATTGGAGAGTCTGGCAGGGGTGGGTGCACTCTAGGCCAGAGAGGAAACCTTAATGATCTCTCCTCTCCCCTCTCCCCACCAACCCTCCTTCCTGGCCCCCAACACCTTCTACCCCCACATGCACCACCGAAAGGGACTTTCCCTCTTTAACCACCAGGGTCTCCAGTGGTGAGCAAAGATGATGACAAAAGACGTGATGTGGTTTCTGCTCAGTTAGAAGCACAGGAAAAACTTTCAAACACCCCTTAGAAGGGAGAAAAACCCAAGTACGGAAGGAAGCCTGCGCACCCTCAGCCTTTTTTTATTTTTTTATGGTCTTTCAGAAACATATGCCTCTTTCTTGGAGAAGCCCACCAAGTGCCATCAAACCTCAGCAGATCTCACAGGGAGCTGGGGTCGAGAGTCCTTACTAGGAAATGCTTGTCTCCATCCTACCACTTTCAGACTTTCGTTCCTCTGAGGTGAACAAGATTTGGTGCTGAATTTAAGAGATGTTTCTCTCATTTCCAAATTATACAGCTAGTTTTAAAAGATTTCTTCCTTGCTTTTTTTTTTCCGAATCCTCTTAAAAGCATATAATTCTTCAGGCTATATATAGATGAATAATAATATATTATGTTATTACACTAAGGTTGGAGGGAAGATTGAAACAGCTGTAACCTATATAAGATGGGCTGAATGGCTTGCTTCAGATAATGTAAGTTTCAGTCTGGAATCCACGTGTAAGTCAAAACTAGGGAAGACAAAAACTACCAATTTGAAGCAATCCAACTATAAATCTTGCAGGTTTTTGTTGGTTTCAAAAGCTGTGTAACAGGTGAGCATACTGAAAGCCTTCAGAGAATCCTTCGAGGAATCGTGACTTTTGGGATTACATTGCCTGAGAACAAAAAGGTAGAACAGACTGCTCTTTCTCAACTTTCATCTCTGCCTCCAGGTACACTGGTTAACTATATATGGGCAATGTTTAAAACAGAGAACATACCTCCTTAAACTTAGAAGTCACAAAATTTTTTTATGTGTACTTGAAGCAGAAAATGTGTCCATTTATATGTTTCCTCTCCTTTGTAGAAAACACAGACCCTCCATGCTTTAAAGTGGAATGAACTTCAAACCACTTTATCTAAAATAGCATCTGAATGTTTGCAATTGCCCAATGCCTTCTATCTGAGGATCAGTGTGCCCTTCAGCCGCAGTTGCCAGGTCTCTGGAGCATGCTGTGACAGGCTGGGGCTAGCTATGTGCCTCAGTTTCCTTTCTGGGACACTACTGACCTGAGGCCGGCACAGAACTACTGAAGCCTGACACCCACCTACTCTTTTGCTGACACACACAGAGATGCTCACTCAATCTGACACATTGCAGGAGCATTAGCCACCCCCAGAATGAAGAAAACCTTTCAAGAAGGGGTCCTCTGGGAGCAGCTTGGCTTCAGAGACATGACTGGCTACGTGGAGTTCTAAGTGAGATGGATTCAGAATAATAGTGGGCCATAGTGGGCCACAGTTCTCCAAGACTCTCTGTCTCCTTTTTTCTTTCCTCAAATGTCTGCAGAACTAGTTAAGAGTCAAGCTCCTGACAAGGCAAAGACAGTAATTTAATGCTATGAAACTCTGCTGTTTTGGCAAGCTTGCCTGAAGTACAAACACCATCAGTGACTCCTGTGGGCCCTGCCCAGTGTGGCAACAGCAGCAGCATCTAATCAGCTGATCTAGGAAGCGAGTCAGGAAGCTGGGGTTCGGTTTCCAGGTCCAGCTGGAACTCGTCAGGTGGCTCGGGCATCTCTCCTGACCTTCCATGCTTTGATATTCCCATTTCTAGGATGGAGAAACTCAAAGCCTAAGTCTTCCTACTTCATGATAAAACTCAAGGAGGAAAGCACATTGCCTTAAGCCTTTCAACAGCGCAAGGCCAGGTACCTCTTGCAGCAACAGCAAGAGCAGATACCAGAGTGTGTGTGGGGCTCTGAGGAAAAACTCAGCTCATTGGCCAGATGTACAGAACTACAGTCTTACTCTGGTTATTAAAGATGGAACAGAGTCATTGAAATTGGACATCATTCTTTGATTGTACAGATAGCTGTGTGTATGGGCTAGCTACTCCATGGGTCACTTGGATCAAATGTTCCCCTGGAAGACCACCTGCCTTCTTGGAGCCTGCCAGAGGCAAGGGTGTGCTCAGGGAGGGCGAGTGCTGACCAGTAAAGGACTCCCACACAAGTTATCTTGGAATTTGTGACCACCTATTGCCGACCTCCTTTCTGTTGAAGCAGATGATCAAAGTTACCTGTGTGCCAGCAGTTCTGATATCGACGTGTGTTCTGTACTTGGAATGAGAAAGGGAGCAACCCCATAGCTTTGGAAATAGCTTGCACCATTTGTATCAGCCATTCTTCATGATGTTTGAGCTGTCTTCGGGTGGTTGCCTGGGTACTTCCGTTTCTCACTCTTCTTCCTAGAGGCTTGGCAGGAAGGGTCACACTGGTAGAACTGGGTCACTGCCCAGTGGTCCCATTGCTTCCTCAAGTATACATGGGGCGAAGGCGTGTTGCTATGATTGGCATTTTGTTTGCTAGCCCAGGCCCAGATGTGTTCCTGACAAGGTTGTTCTGTCGACTCTTGGCACAGAAGACACTCTGTCCCTGTGGGAGCATGCCACCAAGAATGACAAGGAACACTGAGCATGAAATAACATTCTCAATTTCAGAGAAAAGGCAGAGACAGGCTGAGGCTTCAGGCCTCAAAAACTTCCCGGCTTCTCTTTCCCTCAGAAGGTTTGCTCAACTTCCCTTGGCCCTCACCCCTTGGTTTGTCTGTGTCCTACTTATCCTCTGGAGGATGTCACCTGCCTTGTAGGGTCAGAGGGCTGGAGACATGACCAAGTCATGTTTTCTGTGTTCAAGGCTGCAAAATGGCCCACATGTGTCTGTGATGGAAGGTAATCACAACGAAACTGACACTCAAGTAGAAAACGGTGTCCGCCCACGGGAACGGCCGAGCACCAACTGCTGCATGTAGGTTAAGCGTGGAGTCGCTGCTCAGGTCAGCCTCTGGCTTCCACAAGCTTGTGATTCAGTAATAACTGGAAGCACAATTGCTTTTTCACTCACTATTTTTTAACGGTTTATTCATAAAGCAATTTTTCACTTTTCACTTATTTTCAGCCCCTTTCACATCTATCTACTCACAGTTTCTGTCTTGGTTTAACCTTTCCCTGTCTCCTCCTCCCTCTTTCTGCTTCATTTTTCTTTATTCCCTTTTTTAAACCTTGAACCGTTAAAACAGTATCGAGGCCTTGATTGCTTGGCTAACCAAAATGTTTCCTTTCAACGTCTTCTTGGGTTCTCTACTGAATTCTCATTCTCTTCCTTAGCTACCAGTAATTTTTGTCCCCCTTTTCTTTTTGTGGTAACAAACTTAAATCTTTCCCAGTTTTACCAGAATGCCTTTGCTTTAAAAAAAAATCATGAAGAAAAAAATCCCAAAACCCACTAAACTAAACATCTTAGAATTTATGCAGAACTCGAGTAGAGTTTGACTTAAGCACAACCAATTATTCCTATTAAAATAATCTTGATTCCTTTCAGATGAACATATTAATTCCTAGGGAAAGTTCATGGTTCTCACAAATTTGCAGGACCTTTGCGAGCCCAGTCTCTTTTGCCAAAAGAAGCCACAATAGTTCTTTCCATACAAGCCTGCCCCTCATTTCCATTTTCTCTGACATTTGCTCTCTAAATTATAAATATCTGCCCATACCAACAATCAGAGTTCCAAGGAAAACAAACCCAAAGGAAATAAGAGAAAATGAAGGCATCTTAGCCTATGAAAAGAGAAGGAAGACAACTTCTGGAAGAGCAGGAAGACAACCCAAGATTGACTCTTTCATTTTATGGATCAGGAAACGGAGGCCCAGGGAAGTTCCAGGACATTTTGAGAGCACACAGTTAACTAGGGGCTGACCCAGGACTAGAACTAAGCATGTAAACCCCGTTTCACTGCTCTTGCCACCACAGTAGGAGCTCGTAATCTTAGTTCCCACCTGGGGTTGTGTGTATTTTTAGACTCTGGGTCAAGGAATTATGGAAGGAGTTAAATCACCCCATTAATTATCCTTAGTTGGTTGGTCTCACCACAACTCACTATCTGTTACTTATACTAAAACTGGGAAGGCAAAGAAGGGCTACATGGATGGGGAAGAGGATTTCCCTTTGCCTCTGTGGATGGGAAATAGTATTAAGGAGAAGCTGTGATGATGGGACTATAGAGTCTTTTGTCCATAACATGTCCATCATGCACCTGGGGACAAGATAGATAGATACAAGATAGATACAAGGACTCTATAGTCTCCTAAAAGAAACAGATGTGCCTTCTGAATTGGTTCAATGATCACATTCTATATAACTGCTCTGCTATTCATTAACGTTTTATACTGAAAGTGGGAAGGCAAAGAAGGGCTACATGGATGAGGAAGAGGATTTCCCTTTGCCTGTGCGGATGGGAAATAGTATTAAAGAGAAGCTGTGATGATGGGAGAAGGGAAGGTGCAAATGGTCCCTTCTCTTCCCATGGAATAACTGCACTGAAAGGCTGCTAGCCTGGAGGTTGCTTTGCAGAGTGCCAGACGCTAGTTGAGAGTGGTACCATGTCTCATTTTCTACCCCCTTTCAGAATCCCTGGGAAGAACTCAAATGTGGAATACATTTTCAAATATTTTACAAAATATGCAGCATAGCCCGTTTCATGGTATCATGGACTCTTCCTCAGGATTAGACAATCTCTCCAAATCTGTAATATATATATATATATATACACACACACACACACATATATAAATATATATATACATACATATATAAATATATATACACATATATAAATATATATATATACATACATATATATATACATATATATATATAACACACACACACATATACACAATTGTTTTTATATATATAAACAGAAACATTAAGGAAACTTAAGTTCTCTACCAAAGCCTTGTATCTATCTTGTATAAGGTTAATAGAAATCTTTGACTTACAGACCTAGGAAGGGCTTACCAGGGCATCTGTACATCTTGTGCTTTCAAACAACCGGACTCCTCTCTAAGACCTCCCAGGAAGGAGACTCCCTTTCTTCCACAGAAAGGAATCCATTGTGTTACAAGCCCTACAGGTGTTAGTCTTTGTGATTTAAACCAAAGTCCCCCTGCTATGGTTTAATTTCATTTCTTTTTTGCTCCGCCTCTGGCCCAGTGCAGGCCAGCTGCTGGCCGGCATCAGGGGGTGAATCCTTCAAATACCTACAGATGGGAAGTTTTGCCAAAGTTCCACGGGAACAACCCCGTTATGTTAACACAATGAAGAATTTCTTACCAAAGTTACCCGCTGGCACTTATCTGTCACTTCCTCTTTCTTCCTTGATGGGGTAGGATACAACTCCAAGGTCACTACATTCACTTTTATGCTAAATAAAAGCTTGCATCTTAAATTCAGAGAGAATGAGACGTGCACGTGGCCAGTTTTGGCTTATTACTTGTGAAACCTGGAAGAAATAGTGAATCAGGAGAGGGTTTGTTAGTTTATAGTATTCTGTGAAACTGAGCATGGAGAGTATTTGCATAAATGAGGTTAAAAATAACTTTTTGAAATCTTGCTTTTTTGTTGTTGTTTCTTCCTTAAATTACATGATTAAAGCTGTATTGAGATTAAAATCATTTCTTACTTATTTAAGGAGCAGCTGTAAGCAGCACTTTGAGCAAATGGAACTGGGGGTTCTGAGGACTCGAAGCTTGAAAAAGAATGTGATAGAAGACTTATCCATGGGTCCTCAAACTTTTCTTGCTGCTGCTATGTACCCAGAAGTGGACTCCAAAGAGGTAGCCAGTGTTCAGAATGATCTGATTTCTTCTGGCCAGAAGTTGATAATGGACATGTGATGGACAAAGGACTCTATAGTCTCCTAAAGGAAATAGAAGTGCCTTCTGAATTGGCTCAATGATCACAAGCTATATAACTGCTCTGCTGCTCATTAACGTTTTTAGCTGCCGTCCTCTGTGGTACAGCCTTCCTTTCTAGTCCAGATTATCCTAGGCCTGGTTTTTCTGTTACCTTCATTTCTTCGCTCTGGCCTTTTCCCATTAGCTCCTTTAGGAGAAGCCCCTTCCACCCTCATCCCCTCCATAGGGGAATCAGCTCACTTATATTAATATAAACATATGGGTCCTAAATTGGTTTCCTGACTCCCAAAGGGGGGTGGGGAAATCTAGAAATGTGCCCATAAACTCTCATGGAACCGTTTGTTCTGCATATGCCCTTATGCTGGTGAATTGAATGGATCATTTCTGGACAGAGCTTTTATTTCAAGGAAAGATTCAGAAAATTATGATATCTTTAGTCTTGCCTTGCCCTACAAACAGCTGCACGAAGCCTCGATCCCACCGTGTGGACGCCGGCTGGGTGGACTTCTGCTCCTAGTGAATATTATCTTTTCATGTAATGTTTCATTAAACAGCCAAGTCCACAAGTGTTCCTAAGATATATAACTCTCAAGGAAAAAAGACATGCTTTGCCAAGGAAAGAACTATGATTTATGATAGTAACTGTTAAACTCTGGATCTTATTGGGCTTTGTTTTGAAAAATTATTACCACAATGGTTCTGTAGAATTTAGTAGTGCAACCAACACCATTTGGCACGTTTATGACAATAGGGTTCTGGTTTTCTTAACTCCACAGTTACATGTTGGCAGCATTTCAAATTCTTGGCACAGATGTTTAAGTGAATATAAAGAGAAAACATTTTTTAAAAATCGGGCAGTTTTGAGTGTCCATGTGTAAGAAGGAGCCTTATTTTCTTAACATGCAGTTAGCATGGACATGGAACCATGAACTTAGGGATGGATGACATGGCAAGCATGAAAATCATTTGCAAAGGGCTTTTAGGTGTTTTGGTTTTCATTGAGGACACTAACACTTTTCTAGACACATCTCCTATTTACATCTACTAAATGAGACTCAAATTTATTTGCAACTAGGAAGAGGTTAGTTCTGGAGCATCAATGGACAAGCAAGTAGACCCCTCCCTACCATATGACCTTTGGGGATGCGTGGCCATCCTGCCATGATTCCTGGATTTCACACCAACAAACCCAGCTTCTGGTAGAATAGTTTTTTGTTTTTTTTTTAATTTAAATGCACAAGTGGCAAATCTACTTCCTGAGTTAAGATGTGAAGGAAGGAAAATATAGGATGTAAGACAGGAAGACTATGCAGAAGCACAGAAGACCTTATTCCCGGTGGCGTGCTCAGTGTTAGCTACTGAAGCCAAAGTGATGTCATGAATGGGCAAAGTGTTCCTTGACTCAGCTTCCTAGGGCTTCCCCAGGGCCTATCACGCATGAGTGGGCTGGGTCTACACACACACACACACACACACACACAGAGGCACAAGGCTAGGCAGGCATTTCTGGAATTGATCCAAGTCTTCCTTGCCTCCCCACTACCCCATGCCCATCAACAATGTAAAACAAAGTCCAACAAAGCAAACCACTCTTCCACCACTTATCGACTAATGCTTGAAATGCTTTCCTTAGAGAACCTTATAGCTCATAATTAAAGAAAACTCTTATACTGTTGAGTTCTGAGACAACAGATCAATTCTTCAGATCACTCACAAGTGTGGGAGGTGGGGAGATTAGGGAACCATCTCTGCGGGAGGGGGCCGGGGGGCAGGAAACAAATTGTGTCATGTTTAAAATCTCTTCTGGGGCCACCCTTGTAGTATGGTTAAGATGTCGCTCACTGGCCCCTCACTCAAGACGCTAGACAAGTATTGGTAAAGTATGAACATTTATATTTAATTTACATTTTGACAATTTGCACATAAATAACAATGTAAACCAGTACGTAAACATAAGATAGGTTGTCATTCTAGCAAAGTAAAAAGCCCATAACTTGGTCAATTTTAACTTTGAGGAAAAAACCACTGCTGATTGTGGGCTCAACACTCACATGTAAGAGCCTGGGAGGGAAAGTCAGATGGTGCGAAGGAGCATCTCAAGCCACTGTGCAGGTCTTGGTAAAAATTCCCGCAGACGAGAAAGCACAAAAGCAGGAAAAGGGAATGAGTCGTGGGGCACAGAAAGTATTTGGTGTCAGAGTGTGATGCTTTAGTGTACCTCCAATTAAGGACTGTTTGTCAAACACTGGTACATTAAAAGAAAAAAAAAAAGGTCAGTTTTGCCCCTTATAGAAACAGATCAGTAAGGCTGTTAGGTTTCCCCAATTGTCCTAAATTTGTTGTTCTCTTCTGCACATTGACAATAGCTGCCATGAGCAGAATGCTGAATATATAAACCAGATTGACTAATGATACATCAGCTATTTAGCAAAGAGGGAGAGGAAGAGAGAAAAAAAGTCAGTGGTAAAGGGAGTAATAAAGGAATTTTCATTTCTGTGATTTGGGTGTGACCACATAAGGTGGCAAAACAAAAATAAAGTCATCTTAGGTTGCCCTTACTAGTAAAAAGCAATGTCTCTCTTTCTCCCGGGTTGTTATGTGGTCCCCACCTTTGCACCGAGGTTTTAGGGTCTCTTACAATAGTGAGGGGTGTCCAAGCTCACCAATATGACTGTGAGGCCATTGAGTGTTAAGCAAAGTCTCAGAAAGGGTTTCTTTCTTTCTTTCTTTCTTTGTTTTTGTTTTTTTTGTCCTTAGGAAAAGCAGGTTCTTTTACATGGTTTGGCTCACAACTTAAGTGGTTATAAATATATTATATATACATGGTATAGTGGTATAAATAGATTTATAAATATACATCATTCTTTGCTACACCTTGAATGCCGGCACGTAATCTTTGGGCTTAGCAGAGTACAAGATAGAATGGCACCCTTTCTATCTTTCTGGAGCACACTTCGTTTCTCATCTAGAGTAGCAAATCATTAAGAAAGACATCATTTCCTGCACTACTGGACACACTCAATGAGGTAATTGTTGTTGAACAACTTTGCAATGCCCTTTCATCTTCAATTAAATTAACCACAAAATGTAAAAACACAAATACTGAGGAAAATCTGAGTTTTACAGAAAGAAGACAATAGATGTGTTGGAGACAGGAATGTTTGTCACCCGCTTTTACCCCAAGACAACGAGAATACCCGTTGGGGGTTTCTTTCGGTATTAAAATGTGGCCTGAGCCTATCTACTTCAAATCCTTCCTGGTAGAGCACCATGTTTGTGCAATTTTGACATAACAACAACAACAAAAAACCCAACAACAAAAACAACACCCAGACTCAAGCCTCCAAACCTCACTCATACAAAAACCACCTGTGCTTTGGGAATGTTTCGCAGTGGTTTTAAACATGGCATTTTGTCTTCTTCACATTTTCAGATAATAAGATGGGATGCAAAAGTCACGTGGCCACTCTGAATGGTCACATGACTGTGGGGGTGGGGTGACCCTGCTTTTTTGGAGAAGGAGACAGGTTGGCAAAGCCTTGTCACCTTTCTAGCAAATCTGTGTCTAGGGAAAAAAAAAAATAAACTGAACTATCTACAGAAACACACAAGATTCCCTTTCTTGTTTCTTCTACTGAAGTTATTATTGGGTAATTCTGCACACATGTTACACAATGCTGTTCAAATGATTCGATCCTATGAATTAACACATCAACGGCCTAACTTTGGCCACGCCAAAACCTCATTTCAAACCATTATTATAGAGGGAGGTTGACTAAAATAATGTATTTGTTTACTAAATCTTAGGTTACTTAAACAGATGTGCAGATATTATGTACAAAGAATGGCCACAAGACAAAAATATAACATTTATACTCAAATTAACAAGAATTTTTCCAGTTACTGTAAACTTTTTTAATTATTGCTTTTTGAATGATAAATTGTATAATAAATTACGAAGGATGATCGTTGAAAAAATAATTATGGCTAGGTAATAGTCTTAGCAATTGGAAGGCTATGCAAACATATTCACACAAATATTCAAAATAAACAGGTTCAAATATATAGATGGGGGTGTAAATAAGTATATATAATATGTATATATATTGTCTTTGCCTTGTTTATGCCCTGAGATTTCAGTAACTTTGGAATTCCTTCTTTAATTCCAGAGAGGTGAGGGGAAACCACGTGCTGTCAGGAGAGCTTTGCGAAACTGGAATTCTGTACAAGCAATTTGCTACGGCACCCTGACTCGCCAAGTCATAAGTTAAGAAACAAAACAAAACACTGTTCGTTTTCTGAAAATCTTAAGGATCCATTGCTTCAACTGTTTCTTGTTTGACCTTGACAGGTCCCAGAGGTAGTGGGTTGCTGTGAGGCAACTTCATGAGGGGCGGGTCTGATGACTCATAAAGGTTACACCCTGAGAGGAGTCCATTCCCCGAGCTTCTTTGCAAAGACACTTTCAGGCCAGTTTCTTCTTTCTCTTTTCTGACCATGGCCAGAATTTCTTTTTCCACCACAGAGGTCACGTCGATGTTATCCTCCATGTCCTCAAGCCTGTCAGCATTATCACTGATGTCAAACTTCTCAATTTCTTCGTTGATTCGGGTCAGGTCCTCCAAAGGCAGCCCCGTGGCTGGGGCCATAGGACAGTTCCCCTTTAGGTGGACCTTGAGGCTGCAGAGATGGATGTAGCTCTTGTGGCAATGGGCACACTTGTGGGGCCGCTCCCGCGTGTGTAGGCGCTTGTGGAGTTTCAGGTGCACAAACTGGGTGAACTTGGCAGGGCACACCTTGCACTGGTAAGGTTTCTCTCCAGAGTGGAGTCGCAGGTGGGTCTTGAGATTGCTGGTGCTGCTAAATCGCTTATGGCAAACCTATAGCGCAGGGAAGAGGGTGGAGAAGGGAGAGGGGAAGACCAGAAAATTAAGAGTTGCCCATGGGAGGGGTAAGCTTATAAACCGACGCCCAGCAACCTGAGAGGCGAGAAGCCTCCCTGTGGCCTCTATGTGTGGTGTGGCATTAAGCAAACAGGGTGATGTGGCCACACTGCACATGAGGTGGTGTTTATTTCCCCTACCATTTTCCACCCACTGGAAGCTGGCTGTGTCATCATCGTAGCTCACAGCAGGTACAGGGCTATCAGCCCATGGCAAGGCAGAATTCTTGTGTTGGCTTAATCTACGCGCTATACGACCTGGGGAGGGAAACTCCTCAGACATCTTCCACAAAGGTCAAAAGTTCTACCCAGAAAATACTGCCCACCTGGCATTCATGTGGCTTCTCTCCCGTGTGTACCAGGTAGTGTTTCTGCAGGTGGGCGAGCTGAGTAAAGCCTTTGTTGCAAGTCTGACATTTGAAAGGCCGTTCTCCACTGTGCACTCTGAGGTGGACCTGGGAAGAAGCCACATGTGTTAGCTGTGCTGTTATTTGGCTGGAAGACTTAACATTTCTGCTCAAGGACTCAGGCATTTATGATGCAAACATCTTAAGAAAAGCATCAAGATAAAAAGTCTTACACAGAACAAATAAAAGCCCCAATGTTTTCAGAACACTTTGTTTTGTTTGAGCTAAAGGAACAAAAGTCACAGGCTAGCAGGGACTTTAAACTGACCTTCTAGCCCACACTCCATGTTTTCATTATTCAAAAGAAACTCAGGGGAGGTGAAGTAACTTGTCCAAAGCCACACAGCCAGAAGTGGCAAAGGCAAAGCCAAACCCACATCAATTATTCCTAGTCTCACACCATTGAAAATGAAATTTATAACTTAATGGAAAGCGAACTACATCCAAACGTGTATGCACGCATAGGCATAGATACTAGCAGCCAATCAGACTGCGCCATTTTGAGACCTACCTTTAGATTTGACAGCTGGCCAAAAGTCTTGGAGCAAACGTTGCACTCATATTTAATCTTGCCATTCTGCTTCTTCAGCGGGTAGGGAAGTGTCTTGTAGCCAGTCATGTTTCTTTTGTTTTTCATGAGATTCATAGCTTCGTCACTGCTGGGGGCTGCCATCGTTGCTGAGGTAGCTTTGGGCTGCACCACATGTTCTGCCGTGGCAGCTGTGCCCGCAGTCGGAGATCCACTGGTGGGGCTACATGCCTTGTCCTTCATGCTGGCGGCAGCCCCAGTGAGGGAGAAGGCACTATGGGGGGCTGGGACCAGCACCTCTCTGGGATGTTCGGGCTGAAGCAACCTCCGAGCTCCTTCTGAAGGCAGGGAGCTCGGGAGAGTGGCGGGGTTGAGCATGGGGTGAGGCAGGTTGCCCCCACTAAGGAGGTTACTGTAGACAGGGTACAACCTGGGGAAGAGGCCGAAGTTATTGATGCTATTGATGCCTCCCACAGTGCTCAGGCTGTTACAATTCATGCCATAGGGGGGTAAAAGGAACTTGGGGTAGTGAGCATTGTAGGAGGGGATGAAGGCTGGGGGGAGGTGGTGTGGAGGCCCGTATCCAGGGTAAGAACCCAGACCTTCGGTGCCATAGGGCGCGTTCAAGTAGCCGTAAGAGTCCCGATGTTCTTGAGAGTTAGGAGCCAGAGGCGATACGGTGTTCCCTGGGCTGCTGTGAGGGCTGGAGCTTTTGAGGCTTTGGTCAGGGCTGCTTCTCGCTGAGGGACTGGGCGTTGTGGAGGATGGAATGGGGGAGTGAGTGATGTATGTTGGCCTCTCCATCCCATAAGCCAGGGAAGCTTTCAAAAAGTCTTCTGGTAGAGGGGCCCGGATCGGGTACACAACCCGAGGGTAGAAGGGCATTTCAGGGCTCCCATTTTTTCTGAAGTCGTCTGTGTCCTTTTCTGAAGTGAGGGGTGAAATGTTCGAACGGTAGAAGTCCTTTCCTTTGGAGGGGTAAGAGTCTAATTTTAGGATTTCTTTCACGCTGTACTCTCTCTTTGGGACATTCTTTGGGCAAAGGTCATTTTTCTCAGTGTTCTGCTGCTTTAGATGGCTCTGTGTTTGTGCTGAAATAAAAAAGAAAGGGTGATTACTCAGAGGGGTAGAGAGAACTGAAGTGAAATTACCAAAGTTGTTCTCTCCTTGAGCAAACCTGAGCAGCAGCTGGCCACAAGCGAGAGACACCTGGTTTCTCAACGTCCTCTCAAGCTAGAAGGTTCAGGGTCCTCACTCACAACTGCATTTCCTTCTCAGTAAAACGGGGGCACTGACAGCATCGATTGATTGAACGAATAGCACCGTTTGGAGTATTTTGTTTCCACTAGCAAAAAAAAACCTTATGATGGAAAAGTGCTGTTCAAGCTAGAACAGGAGAGCGTCCATTAAAATGGGGTGGAAAAAATACTGGGGTGCGGGTTGTCATAGGTTAATAAATGTCATTCTGAGGAAATCAGCACACCCTGTGAACTAGATGTGAAAGATTACGACTCATTTCAAGTCATAAGCAGTCATCAATTTTCCCCTCAATTCTTGTTTAATACGAATTTGATACAACTCTATTCAAACTGCCTATGCCAAATAGACAGATTAGAAACATAGATGCTACTCTCTCCCCTCGGTTTGCTGACCACACAAGAATGTCACCAAGGCTTTGTCTGGGCTAAGCAGGCTCCCAGCAATGGTGTCCCATGGAATCACAAGGCGTGACATAAGCATCTTTGCCAAACCACAACAGGCACTTCCCGAGCCAGTTCAATTACTTAGAGCACCAAAGAAAACAGGCAGCTAAGATGAAAGCATTTATTCCAAAAGACGGCATATTATTACTTGGTAAATATACTATTTAGGAACAGCAGCCGTGCGGAGGGCATTTCTAGACTCTCCAGGCCATCGCCAGCCCGGCCCCTCCAAACACGCGGAACACAGAACAAACGATGCCTTCAGGAAAACACCAGTCAGTGCAGGGAAAACCAAAAATACCCTGCTCAGCCTTCTTTGGAAATCAAAAGTAAAACATAGGCTGCTTAGTGGGAGCTCAGGTTATTGGAGAGCAATCACTCCAATGTGAACACCTGCCCAAGGAGTAGGAGGAGGTTGAAGGCCTCAGCCGTCGGTGTGTGTAGCCTTCACAAAAGGCAGGAGAAGAGGACAGGTTCTGGGGACCAGACTGAAGCCTCTGTAAAAGTATCATTCATTGTCTTAAAAAAAAAAAAAGTTCCTGTTTGATTTAGCTGAAAAACAACTCCAGGCTTGATATCTGATAGGTCTAGAAATGAACTCTGTGGAACTCCAGATTCTGAACTCTTCAAATCCATTCTCTAGGCTGACAGGCTTCAGGGATTCGATTCCAGTTTGAGAGCCCCTCAGAGAATGTTATCTGCTGCTAGCTGTTATCAGTTACTCCCGGGTGAGCCAGCAGCCCCAGAATAAACACAGCCAAGACTCTATCAGGGAAGATGCTGATGGGGGGAGGGGGGAAGGGCAGTGATGGAAAGCTTGTTGAGGGAGAAGGATTTCTGAAGCCACTAAACCAAAATAAATATCCCCTTATCAGGCCAATATCAGTCTTTCAGTGAGGCCCAGCAGGCAGGAAGTTCAAATTGTCACTTTTGTTTTTTAAAGCTGAAATGGTAAAGGAAGAGAGACAACTAAGTTGGAAAACTGATAGGCAAGGCATCTATCTCCCAGCACAGGAAGGAATTTTATGGAGGTGCAAAAGAATGATTCGGAGGCATCCACATAGGCCCACATTGGAAAAAAAAAAAGAGGTCACCCCAGTGAAATGAAAATACAGACACTTCACCATCACAACTTTCTGCCATTTTTAATATGGAAAATTACATCTAAGTTTCTTAATTTTTCCAGTCGCTTCACTATTCCCTTAATTCTAATATTCAACAAATTAAAGCCACAAGCAAAATGTTTAAGTTCATCTATAGCACTGTCCCTCCCACTTAGTCAGGTGTTCTTACTAAGCACCTCAAAAATTCAGCTGAAACAAAGCTAATGATTGGGCCAACAAACAAGAAAGTTGGAATTCATCATTTTCTATTCAAAATACTTAGCACAGTGCCTGGCATGTAATAAATCCACAATAAATGTTTGCTATCTCTTATACCTTCGTAAAACCAAGTTTATATCTTATTCCAAAACCATATCCAGAGAGAAGCATTAGTCCCTTCTAAGATGTTCTACAGTGGAAATCATGCAGCTCATCTGAAGGGACATTTTTAAAAATCATCCTTTAGCAGCTGAGTAATCAGTGGAGCTAGCTAGTGTCATTTCTGACTCTCCTACTCAGCAGCAGCTTGAGTTAATATGAAAAAGAAAATCAAGATCTGTTTTTGTTCTTAAATCTTTAATGGCTGTAGGCGGACAGAGTCATTTCAAGAGTGAACTGCTTCTGAAGGCTCTAAATGGCTTAATTATGCCGACTCACATTTTCGATCTATAATAAGAACCCCCAAGACTACAAGAAAGAACCTAGAAGTTCTGCAGTAGGCAAAACAAAGTCTGTTTTCAACTGAAACTGAGAAAGCAGATTAACATTTACAAGTCTCTAATTTGGTCAACTGTTTTCTAGATGGGTTAGTTAGATAGAAAAAAAAATACCAAAAAAAAAAAAAGAAAAAATGGGAGTGGTAGGAATTAAACTTAATAGTTCCGACTTCTTTTCTTTGGTTTAAAAAAGAAAAAAAGCCAATTTGTGATTTCTGGCTACTTATTTTTCTTTACCTCTGTTTGCTTTGAATTTCTTCTCCTCAAAACTCTACCAGTTGAACCATCTTTGCCACTTAAAACCCTCTCGGAGATTCTGGCACAGAACTTTATTATGCTTGAAGCATGGAAACCCAACACAACTCACCTGCAGACACCATCCACCTATTAGGCCTGATGAAATAGTGGAAATTTTCCTGATCAGAGTCTCAATCATCAGTTACCACACCTAAGACAACTGGTTTCACAATAGGCAGTAGGAGTCTTGGCTTAACGTGACTGGTTATTGTTGACTCTCATTCTTTACTATGAATACTGGACAATAAAAGGGTACTTGAAAATGTTAAACCACCATTTAGAAAAAAATTCTGCATAAACAAAAAGGGGTATTTGAGGGAAGAAAGGTGTTGTTTCACAGTATACATGAAAGTTGCGTCTGAACACAAAGGATAAGCCCTTGAATCTTAAAATACTGTGCAAGGCCTTTCGTTGGGGAATAAAAAAAAAAAAGCAAAGCCTTTAAAACCTTTCTTTCATTGGCAGAGGGTGAGGGATGTGTGCAAAAACCTTTTCTGTAGTTGGTGCAAAGTCACTGGGGTGGGTCACCTCAAATGGAGTTACTGTTTTTAAAAAAAAAATCAAAGTCTTTCTCTGAGTCCATGAATGATTAAGATCAAGGAATGTAAGGAGACCCTCCAGACGGGTGGTGACTCACTATGCTGAGAAAGTTAGGAGGAAGCAGCAGCACATCTCCCCATGAGATGCCCTGCTATAAGTTGTCTTTTTCCACCAGGCCCTGAGCACTGGTCTGGGCACATACAGATGCTGAAATAGCTGAATGGCTCCTGGGAGGCTTGGCACTAGAGAGACGACAGAGGCTCTTGAGAGAGCTGAAGAGAGATGAGGGAAAAGAACAGCCACCTTTTGTCAGGACCTGACTATGCCTATCACGCTCATGTGGAAAGCCAGTTTATTTCCAAACATGCCAAAACTTCTTCCTGAAGCTCAAGTTCAAGGGTGCATTGTGTGTGTGTTATGTGTGTACCATGAACACAAATCTAAAAGGTGATCCTATTGGGGGGGGGGGGGTCCTTAATCTTTTATAGCCCCTACTTTTCAGAAAACTAATGTAGTCTTGAGATTTACTTGATAGGGAGATCAAGTAAACTAGACACTGTGAGATGAACACCAAATAGCCATAGAGTTGGATTATACCTGAGTAGGATAAGTAATTGGTTTGTTTATTGGTCCTAAAGTTGAAGTCAAAATTCAAATTTATGTTAATATTAACATTCATTTCAAATGTCTCAAAGGTGAAAGCGAGAACTAAAACAATGTAGACTTCAGAAAAAACAAATGGGACAGCATTATCAACAATTGATGAATCTGGATAAAGAGTATATAGGAATTCTTTGTACTATTATTGCAACTTCTTAAATTTGAAATGATATGAAAACAAAAAGTTACAAACATTTCAGCATTTAGATGCCGAAACTTTTAAACCAAAAGGTGTAACATTTAAATTTAAAATTTTAAATTTAATTTAAAAAATGCTTTAACACTTAGTGTAACTGAGAACCCACAACCATAGTTACAACAGGTTGGAATTTTAAGGTAATTCTTAAGTCATTCATAGACATCACTTCTGAACAACTAAAATGAAGTAGCCCTTTGCAGAGACATCACGATAGCAACTTTAACCAAATAAAAAAGTAAAAGCTTATAAACCTGAGGAACTGAGAATTTAAGATAAAGCGATAGGTGGCTACTGTAATACTGATCAAGTGATCAGACAATTAGGTTTTTACCATAAGAAAGGAAGCTAAGATATAAAATCTTGTTACTCATTTAGAATATCAGTCTTATACTATGTTCCACATCACACCATAACTTGATAACCAAATGTGCATCTCTACAATATTTCAATGCACATTTTAAGCACTGGCAAACTACCACAAACAAAGGGCTATACTTTGCATACTCGGCGTGTGTGGACCAATCTGTTATACTCCTACCTGCCCCCTTTTGAATAGATTAGAATTAGACATGTATGTCTTCCTGTAACTTTCTGAATTAAACACTCAATGTAGCTCTTAATATTTTTTAAATGATCAAGTTTTACAATAGGAAATAGGGATTAAAAAAAATTTTTCCCCTCTGTTCTTAGTCCCTAGTTTAAGCCACCTCCTTGGCCCAACAGATGAAGCCATATAATTAAACAACATGTTATTAGCTCATAGGGGCAGGACTGACATGACTGGCATTTAAAATTTTTTTGTTCTGTAATCCACTTACTGAGATTCATCATTGTCAGTTCTCCAGGATAAGGGTAGTGAAGCCTTTCTGCAAAGTCCCGGCAGTACCACACAAGAAGCTCCTGGTTGGCAGGGATGGGCTTAATGGTGTAGAAGTAGATGTTCATCCCGTTCTGACACGCAGCCAGGTTTTGCTCCCGGGCAGAGTGCGCTGGATTCACATAGCGCATCCAGTTGCTTTTCTCCTCATTAAAGCCATCAATGAAGTGGTGAAGCTCTCCTCTGGAATAGATCTGTCCAAAACAGAAGACAGACGGTGTTCAAGAAAGTCAGCCCCAAAGCAGTGGGAAGCTTCTCCGGCACCTCTAAGAACAAACACAGCCTGGACCCTGTATGATTTCTGATCCCCTACTTAGAAAAAGTTAGAAAAAGGATCAAATCAGTTTATCTGGGTTCTCTTGAATCAGCAGAAATAAGGGCGGAAATAGGTGAGGCACACTTCGTCAGTTACCTTTTCCATTTCAGTTTTATGGTCTTTTCACGTGTGGAGGGAAAAATAACAGAAGAATGAAACACAAAATTTCATTTAAGGAGCTGCCACAGACAGATCAAACCACCACTGAGTCCTGCTTTTGCTACAGCGGTGAATGGCAGATGGGCGATACTACTAACTTGAGTTCCGATTATGCTGACTTTTAATGCTTTGAGTCACTGGGTAGAAGACTAAGCTGACTGAATACGTCAAACTGAGTCTCTCAACTTTTTCTATGGCCTCTGTACTTGCCATTTCCTACACCCCCGCCCAAGGCTTAAACTATGCAAACATCCTCCACCCCCAAGCCTCTGAGTCCAGAAGTAACACTTGTTCATATGAATACTTGGAACCTTGCCTTTTTGTGGAAACACTGGGTGGGGCAAAGGTGAACTTCACCTGCCATAACAAAGTGAACACCGGGACAGAAGCCAGAATTTGACAGTCTACCGAGGAGTCACTTTTCCTCTTGATAAACATGTACAGCCTTGTCAAAGGAGGGGAGAGGGAACCCTCTTATCTGCGAGGAGGTTGGCTAAAACACCACTCAGAGCCATACGCATGTGTTTTTGGAAAAAGAACAGGAAGACACTATGTCGTTCTTTAAAGGCAACGCACAATGAAGAATTCAAAGATTGCCCTGCAGTAATACTGCTTCTGGTTAACAGATGCACTCGGGCCACTCGGTAAAAAGGCAGAGGTAAGAAAAGGACAAATCAAAACATACATTCTTACTGAAATTATTTCATAAACAAACTCCTTACCCTGCCACAGAAAGTTTCTCTCTCTCCCTCCTTTTAAGTTGTACCACATTTTCTTCAGACTTAAGAATTTCCTTATACATATACAATACCTGGTCATCTGCAACTTGTAGTCTCCGAGGAGCGGGGCACAGTTCGTAGCAGAAATTTTGCTCTAACCGGACAGCAGGTTTTTGCTGCTTTGTTCTTAGTCACATACTGACTATGTTAGTCCATAAATCGGTTTTGTACCTCGCTCAAACGTTATCAGAGACAAAAAGGAACTCTGTCCCTTTAACACGGGCAGTAAACACCAGAATCACTTTCTTTTAAGAGTAACTTCCTGTAAATTGTGAAGGGGGAAATACATGTGGCTTCATCAAAGCAGCTTGTGAGAGCTTTTGCGGTGTGTTTTGCTAAGAGAAAATGGAACAAGGCTGGGTGAATTCTGCTATCAAGAGGGGTTTTCAAGTTTGTTTACTCTGATGTGCAAACTTCCAGGAACGTGGGGTTCCATCGCTCTTGCACTCTTTG
The DNA here is from genome assembly GCF_057876585.1 of Rhinolophus sinicus. NCBI lineage: Eukaryota > Metazoa > Chordata > Mammalia > Chiroptera > Rhinolophidae > Rhinolophus > Rhinolophus sinicus. The sequence continues at coordinate 48,551,704 of NC_142502.1, forward strand.
CTGGGCGGAAACTGCTTTCTAAAGCTATGGGTATGTTGATTCCAGTCAGCCTTCCACAGACTACAATTTACTGTATCCTCATTTAAAAACAGAAATATTGATGCCATGAAGTCTCACACACACACACATACCCACAAGAAAATAAAATAATGCATACGTCAAATGAATACTGCTCCCTATCACCTCACTACATTTCCATATATTATCAAGAAGATTAAAAACTTGCTGACTCATAGTACAGTTACAAGAAATGTCACTGGTTTCTCAACCTGAACATCCCTTCTCTTCTCTGACTGTGTAATTTGCATGAAACTTTTTCTTTCCTCACAACAGATGTTCATATTCCTGCCAGCAAAATCAGGATGCTTTTAACAACATGTGGAAAGTTATCTCCTACAATATCCTTTGCATGTGAAGGACTGATTCAAATAAATCTTCCCAAGGAAAGCATTTCAGTTACTTAGAGTGAATCTTTAATGAACCAGGGAACTGGGGCAGAGATAGGAGGTTCTTAGGTATTTTCTCGCCTTTTGTCAAAATGACCATGCGTTAATGAGACTTATGCTAGTCTTAATTCAGACCTGCAACTCCAAGAATTACACACCACTGAGCTCACTTCTGATAAGACTTTATTGGCAATAATGGCAAAAAAATGCACTAATTTACATTTTTCCCATTATATATCATGTATTTTAAGCATGAGTGGTTATTAAATAAAAATTGTGAGCACACAATTCTTAGTGCTCTCTTTTGTTTGGAAAATAGTATAATAAATTTCTAAAACCATAAAATTTCCAGGTTTAAAAAAAAAAAGCTTGTTTTCTTAGGAACAGCTTCTGAATGATCCTCATGTGTCATTTATCAAGATACTTGTCCAAAAGATATAAGCGTTCTAAGTAAATATTGGCCAAAGTAAGTATAATCCAATTTTTGTTGCCACCATGCAGCTGTTTCTGAAAAGAATTCAAATAATGGTTTCCAAGTAGTCATGTACTTTTTGTACAAGTATGTATAAAAAGTTCCTTTTAAATTTTGTAAGCGTATCTTTATTTTCTAATTGAGGAAACTAAATATCCCAGAGAGATCTATGGGAAGATGGCAAGCAGTCCGATTTTTTCCTGTTCACTCCTAATTCAGGGTCTTTTACTCAAGAGTCCCATTTAATTAGTTCACCTTTGAGGTCCTTTCTACCCTGATATTCCAAAGGAAATTGTATTGGCTAGACTTTTTGACTGGATGTTACAGGAAAAGTTTATCATCTTGCATGATTGTTAAGCGTTTTCCTGAAGCTATGGGTGTAATCTACATACTGTAAAATCCAATAGTTTTATGGTGCAGATGCATTTAAACTAGTCCTGAGATCCATCTGCATCCTCTGAGTGCCACCTTCCACCCATCCTTTCTTAATGGCATTTGTTTTCAAGATAATTCATTTATGATTATTCTTCCATTCAATTAAAGTTAACTCAGCAAGAAATCAAGAAGAGGTGAAATCTAAGGCTTGGTGACTCATTACTACTTCCTTGCAGAGAAATGCTAATGAACCTACCCTTGAGGCAAGTAACAAACTGTTTCCTTTCATCACAAAGCTCAATGAATTGCAAAAATTAAAATTCACATATAGTCCATATCTCCATCCCTAACCACCTACAGGCTGTATTTCCAGGGCTAAACATTTAGCCAGTTTCATCACACTTGCTTACAATTCCCTGTGTCCATGGGGACTCTGAATACTTGTGGCAAGGCCCAGTATAGGGTGAAAAAGGAAGTGACCCAGAAATTCTAGCTTCATTTTTTTAATACTTAATGAGTCTGGAAAACTTTTCCCTACTTACCCGCCAAAAATATTTCCTGTTGGCGTTCTTGGGAACTGTATCATTGGTGTAGATTTCACCGATTAGAGGTCCAAAACGTGTTCCTTTTGGTATGTATTCTTTACTCATCACTCCAATAACCTAAAGGAGGTAAAACACGAAACAATTACATCAACTGTAAAACATTAATTAATCTTTTTATTTCAGTGGATTTGTCAAGTGGCAATGCAACCAATAATGACAAAATTATGATATGGAGAGCAGACATTAATGGTGCCTAGGTAATTAACAATGAGCTTCACCTTAGGGGAAGGCCATCTTTTAAACTCCTCCATCATAAACTAATACTCAATCAAGCATTAAAATAGTCTACAGGATTATTCTCCAGTGACTGAGGGACCCTTAATTTTTTTTTTTTTTTTTTTTAATTGGGGAATGTTTCTCCAGGGCTCATCAGCTCCAAGTCGTCCCTCAGTCTAGTTGTGGAGGGCGCAGCTCAGCCACAAGTCCAGTTGCCATTTTCAATCTTTAGTTGCAGGGGGCACAGCCCACCATCCCATGCGGGAATTGAACCCACAACCTTGTTGTTGAGAGCTCGCGCTCTAACCAAATTGAGCGTATCATATGGCTGTCCCTCTGGAAGCTCAGCTGCAGCTCCTTGTCTTCAACCTAGTTGTGGAGGGCACAGCTCACTGGCTCATGTGGGAATTGAACCGGCAAATCGAACCGGCAAATCGAACCGGCAACCCTATTGTTCAGAGCTTGAGTTCTAACCAACTGAGCCATCCAGGCACCCTGAGGATACTTTACTTTTATGATTACTTTTTATGCTAGAACATAGAAGGTAACCTTTCTGTTTTAGAATGAGAATCAGATACTGCAGAATTAGAAAGTCAAGGTTAGACCATTTCAGCCTGCTCCTAGTTTCCTATTTCTCCTTCTCCCTCAAACCATAAACACAGAGTGTTTGAGGGGAATAAAATAGTTTTAACCTCAGAAACCAAAATAATGCTCTTTGGTTGCTCCACAAAGGCCTAAGGAACCAGAAACCAAACACATTCTATTTTTTTCATCCCAGATGAGGTTTTGTGTTTTTTCATATCTTGTAAGTTCTCTTTATAAGAAAAAAGATCTTTCAAGTAACTGTTGTTTTTCTTTAGCATCTTCTACTCAACAGTGGTCAAAAGTTCTCCTTTGAAATGGAATTTATATCGAGGAGAGTTGTGGGTTCTGAGAGCTATGGGTTCTAAGATCTGAGGAAATGACCTTCTCAGACTGGATGTATCACACATTCCAACTTTGTAGGGCCTTGCTAAAGAAACATTAACTATGCCAGTTCCTCCTTGAACGTAAATTTCTTTAAAGGTGGGGGCTGTGCAAAAAAATCACCAACCACTAATCAGGAAGCAATTCATCACTATTCAAAAAACTCCTCTGTAAATAGTTCTTTACAACATCTTGCAATTACAGTTTTGTTTTGGTTTTCATTCACTCACTTTGCCATTTTTTCTTTTCATTCAAAAGTGTTTACAAATTACTTACTAAATATCATATTGAAATGAACCAAGAGGGGAGGTAAAAGATAATATTTATTTCTAGTTTTTATTATCCCTGGTGGCTCCTGTGTAATTGTATACCTAAAATGGTAGGCCAAATTTTATGAAATCAATAAATGCTCACAGTGGAATCAAAGATTTTGTTTATGATATACACTGACACCTCATGAAATCACATCAAGAATTGAAACCTCTGTTTAAATGGATATGGAAGAAGCACACCTATAAGGAAGGGACAATATAAAAGCTAATGGAGCATACCCAGACTGGAAAGACAGAAAGAAAAGAAATTTTCCTATACCTAACACAAGTTGAAACAGGCTGGTGAGCTAGAGTGTTATTTTTGGTCCTTTAATGAATTTCTGGCAAAGAGGCGAAAAAAGCAGATGTTCATTTTATTCTCTTCCTCTGCCTTCATTTACATCTATCTGCCCTTTCGATAAGAGTTTGTCATTATTGGTATTTGTTGGCAGTACAACTACTGGGGACAGGACCACCTCAGAGCAGTCTTGAGATAAAAACACATACTTAAAGCTTAACTAGCCTTACTTATTCAGAGGCTCATTGTTTATGAGACATTATTGAACCTAATTAATTTGAAAAATTCATGGAATTGACTTCTACGACACGCAAATCATTTGGCATTCATATCTGAGTGAGTATTCCATAATATGAAAATGACAAACAGGAAAAACAAATAATGTCATTTGTTGGTGAGCCAATAATTAGCAGTTGATATTTTCAACATATCCACTTTAAAGCAGTAATTTTAAGAAAGGTACTCAACTGGTTCCTCAACTTTGTTTTAAATTATAGTCTCTTGCAGACAGTGACTTAGGAGTCAGGGCTTGATTACCAACAAGTAGCATTACATTGAGGTCAGGGTTTTTCTTCCAAATTGCCATCCTTTTAACCAATGGGCCTCTTGGTTTTCGGCTACCAATCTTACATTAGGAAAATACACAACATTCTCTTTTGACCAAAAAGAAGTCAACTAGAGTCTTATTTCTATAAAGGAATTTGCAGAAGACATAAGCCACCCAACACCTATTAGAGCACCACGGCAAGTCACTGGGGGAGCTACGAGGCAGTACTGTTAGTAACTCTTGCCATCTAAAACCTTATAAATACAATTCGGCAGGCAAGACAGGAGAACATCTACAATGAAGAGTGTCTGTGGTAGAAGAGAGGTCTATGAAAATCTTCAAGCCCCAAACAAATAAGAGTCTCACTATTAAATCTTTTTTACAAGCAGGACAGAACCTTAATATTTTGAGTTCCTATTATACACAGAGCTATAGGATACATATATAAACACACATATGGATAAATAGAGACACAAAATCATAGAATTTCGAGGTTGGAAGGAATCTGTGTAGCTTACACATACCACCTATATCCACTCCCAATCCAGCACTCTAATACACAATAAACACCTTCATCTCAAACAATCCATGTCTGAGGCATTATTTGGCGCGGACCCCAGAGCTACTACTCTAAAATTACAGTACTCGGCCAGTAACTATGGAGGGGAGTAGGAACCAGGGCTGTTTTTAATGGGAAGTGCAAAACCGTGCCCTCGTTCTCCCCCTGTCCATGGAAAGATCCAGCTGTGAATCTTAGCCAACAACATTCTATCCTTGGAGCAAACACAAAACACAGAAAAACCTGGTATGTACCCTGGATTTCGCAGTGCTAAAAAGACTAATTAAGAATGTGTTCACCTAGCTCAGGAAGGAAACTTCACTGGAACTGACCAGGGTCCTAAAGAATTTCTGCTGGGGACAGGCCGCTGTGTGCCTTCCATAAGCCCATCGGCCCGAGGACGCTGGCCTCAACACTTCCTCGCTCCCCAGAACTTCTTCAACGTCTTGTATTTTGTGCAAAGCCAACCCTTCTGCCACCTGGGCAGATCTGTCTCTGTCAGTGGCCTCAGTTACAGAACACACCGTGATGTCTGTTGCTTCCCGACAAAATGAAGATTTCACACCTTAGAGTGGGTTGAGTGGCTGAGTGAAAGTCTGATAGCAAGGAGAATATATGTTCTTTGTTCGTTTTTTTTAAAGCGAATTCCTCATTTAGGGAGTATACGGACCCACACACACAGCAGTGGGTTTTAAGCAGAAACATCATTTAGGTCTAAATGTGCTATGAGTATCCTCATCCCAGATTACATAAAGATCATTTTAATTACTTGCTATTTTCCCCCCTCTTCAACCCCCCCCCATAAAAATGCCTCATTCAATTAAAATTCTATTTTGAATATAAGGATATCTGCATTGAGATTACTAGAACTCTATTGTGGACCAAAACTTCAGCCGGTAATGCACACCAATTTTTTTTAAAGGGGTGGAGTGAATGGAGATGTTTTTAGAAGATTTCCTCCTTAGTTATCTTTATATTAAAGGATATGTGGTAATGCCTCAGTACATATAAGGCAGTATGAAGAAAAGGGAATTGCATGTTATGTTGAGATACTTTTTACAGGTGGCTTGAGTTAATAATGGACTTCAATCAAAATGGACACTGAGCGAGTCGCCATCACCCGCCTGATGTTTATCACCACGCGGCTTTGGGAGGTCAGACTGACAGAGCCAAAGCTGCTTCTAGAACTCAATTAACCCCAGTATAGGCTATTGCTTCTAAAATACAAATGTTTAAATTGATCTTTCTGTATTCAAGTGTTCACAGAAAAGTATTTCAGGAGGCCAAGGGGAAAATCCCCCTAAAAGAATAACCCACCAGTTTAAAAAAAAAGTTTTAAAAGTTTTGAATAGTATGTCTATATTTGGTTTGAGTTCTGGAAATAGGAAGTAAGAACAGCCTCATTAAAGGTGCAGAATGATTCTAAACCAAATCTAAAAATGAGGGTCAAGATCAGAAATATGGTTTGTATGTTTTGTTTTTAAACCAAAAGAAAAAAAAAAAGGTGCTGACACATAGCACAAATTCATAATGAAAAATGGTCTTGTTAAAAAAAAAATCCCCAAGTATGTCAGCACAACAGTACATAATGTAACGTCTTCTGCTACTTAAATGAAAACATTTAAAGAAGGGCAAGTTAAATCAGTCAAATCACTCAGATAAAAACTACACGTAAAAGAGCTTTTTTCCTATTTCCACGGCTTGTGGAACTGAAAGGACTAACTGAATAATGATAATGTAAACATTTCATCAATCCTTAAAGGTCTTTGCTAGAACTGGTTTGCAGCAATCATACCCTCAATGACCCAATTCCACAGTCTTCTTTCACCACCTTAAAGGAGCTGTCCTTTCCCAAAGTTCAAAAAGGAAGGGAGAAACAGAAAAACAGGTACAAAATCCAGAGTGAGCTTGAGACAGTACTATGTTTAAGTTGGTTTCCTGGTACCTTTTATGATTACGGACTGCAGATGTACTATTCTAGTCAAGTGTTTCAGTTAAATAAAATATGGGAAATAGAATAAGAGAAGCCTGATCTCTTATTAGGTGAGTTTTGAAGAACCCTCTTTAAGAATACAGGCACTGCATGTTTTTTTTTCTTTGTTTTTTTTTTGCGTGCTGAACATACTGAAATAGGGAGTTATATGTTCAGAGAAAAAAACCAAAAACAAACCTAAACAAGTTTATTAAAGGATCGGGCTGAAGTATGTTCAGACGATAAATAAAACCACAGTGACACCAAGAGGGGCCAGTGTAGCATAATCAAGAAACACTGGCTGGGGAAGTCAGAAGAACTTTGCTCCAAGTCTCTGCTTGGGCTCTAACTATACACCTTGGGTAAGGGACTATCTTTCTGAACCTTGGACTACACGATGAAAGAGCATTACTTGATTTAGCTATGATTTTAAATAGAATGATGGAAATTGAAAAACTTAAGCAAAGAGCTGAACTGAGGATAAGAACATTGTAGAATTAAAAGACAAAGATGACCCACAGAATGGAGATATATTTCAGTCCCAATGGGCTGGACAGGGCAACACAGCACAAATGAACCCTGGGAACAGACTATCATTTGGTCAAATCTGATATAGGAAAAAACACACTACACCTCTTAAAGCCATAGCCAAACCTTGAAAACTGCAACAAATTGATTCCAGGGGCAACATATTAAGGGACTTTCTATTGAGAAGAGTGTTACTTTAGAAAGAGGTATAATTAAGGCCAATCTCTGGGGTTAAATTTTTAGCAACGGTTCATGTATAACTACAATTTAAATTTTGCTTTTTATAAAATCTGCCTCCACTCTCCCAGCAGGGGAAAAAAAAAAAAAAAAGGTTGCTCTTTAGTGAAACTCAAAGCAGAGTTGCTCTATTTAATTTTAGACAGCTGTGTCTCCCCCTCACCAAAAACACTGAAGTCAGACACAAACAGGAAAGAGACAAAGTATTTCCCAAACAGGCTCCCCGGCTCCTTCAAATGCTGCTCCTTGGGAAAGGAGGAAAGTGATTTGCCATGGCTGTAATGGCATAGTCCCAGTATCGAATTATGGATTCCTACAGCAAATGATTCCTTCTCACTACTTTCTGAAGGCAGTCATAGAAATGACAGTGACCTGTGGTCATGGTGATGGTGGGAAGTCTGTTATGGGGTCAATTCCTTCAACTTCGCCCAGCAGTAGACTAGTGAGAGCAACTGCAGTAGCCAAGTGCTCAAAACAAGAGGTGGTTCTGCAAGTTATATCACAGCTAAACATCACGCCTAGCTATATAATCGTTATATAAAAGGGTAAACAGAAATCGTTTGCTCATTCCAAGTTGAGGTTTTCGGCCCCTTTGAAACAACAAAGAGTGTACCCACTTCAGAGGCCAGTAAGGAATAGGTCTGGCAGTCCAGCCAGAGCAAAGGAGCTGCCGCAGCTAAACAGTGGTGAGCTCTGAAGTCATCGCGACACAGGACACTTCCATGAACCTTGTCTCGGTTTAGGCCATCCCTCCAGTTCATAAACACCTCAGGCTTTTGAGAATAATTTTAGAAACCCAGCCAATAAAGCTGGCTCATTAAAAAGAATAAAGCCATCTAATGACCAAAAGGAGACAAAAGAAACATGACAAACAGTTTTTATTTCTACGAAAAAGTTTTCTCCCTCAAAAGCTATTGTACACCTGAGGGGCTAGGGCCAGTGAGTCCAGGGTGACCACTGGCTTTTTCCAAGCTCACGGACAATTTCACCCACCCTATGCTGCAATTCGGCTTTCCCAAGCCATGTCATCTTGCCAGAAGATTTAACTGTTTACTAATTAGTATTGAACCATGGAGGGCTGGAGGAAGTGGGACGGGACTGATTTAGGGAAAGAGAAAGCAATGAAAGAAGTGAAGTAAGTAATCAATTATTTACTGGTACTTACAGATTCTCACAGATATAGGAGGCCTCAAGGGCAAGTAGGGAGATTTGGCATCAGATGCCAATCTTCTTCAGCGATAAACCAGAGGCTTACCTCTTTGCTGTTTGTGGCATATTTGAAAAGCAGATTCCTGGGTAAGGATGCCTCTGCCTGAACCGAAGTCCCTCCATCGGCTGCAGAATCCCAGGGGTGGTCGTTCACAATGTATGTACACTTCTCTTCAAACTCAGCCTCTGTCCACAGAGTCAGATCCGCGTCCTCCATGTCCATTTTCATGGTCCCCTTGGTCCCCTCTGCCAACCCTTGAAACCTCACAACGCTGGAGCTACACTTGGGGGTAGCCTGGAAGAGAAGGGAAAGGCCTTTAATCCCCATTGTCCTTGTGGCTCCCTCTGAGAGCCTATGACTAATAGGGTAGTCTGAAGACTTTAAAAGCAGATGAGGAGTGCTTGGTACAGTTGAGTAAGAGCCAAAAAGCCGTATAAAGAAGACTGCCTTGAAAAAGCAGGCTTTAGAATGCTACTCTTAAAAAAAAAAAAAAAAAAAAGTGTGGCAACCTCATTGGGGGAGAAAGGAAAAAAAATAAAAAAGAACCACCTCCGAAGAATCCCTGGCTTTACCTCTCACGGCAGAAAAATGTTGTGGGTGCTCAGTGCTGTGTCCCAGAACGCCTGGGGTCATGGCTGCCAGACCCTCAGCGCTGTGGAAAAGCTGCCTCAGAAAAGTGTCACAAACAAGGAGAGGAAGAGGAAGGACCTCTGTCTGCCTGTGAATGAAGCTAAAAATGGAAAGCGCGTGTGGTGCAGGAGCGGAACCCAGCCTGCCTTTTCCAAATGGGGAAGACTGAAGTTTCCCACCAGCTCCCAGTGCAAAACAACTTTCAAAACAACTCGCCCCCCCCCCCCCACCCCTCGGCTGCGTGCTCTTTCATCCTCTCAAGACTGGAAAGGATCGCATCCTGTCCGCATCACCAAGGTGCAGCTTTTCAGAAATTGTTTGGACCACAGGAAAAGAGGAGGAAAAATGGGTGAAGGGGGAAAACGCCCCACGGTGTCTTTTGACTTGTGGGCATCTCACGCCAAATTGAAAAAGCAAAAACAAAGCATAAAACTGTTCACTAGAATTCCCGGGAGAGAAGTCCTTCAGGAGCCCTCAGCTACAAATAGCACTTTCCATTTAAATCTGAAAGTGTACGAATTCCCAGAAGTCACTGATGTGCTACAGTTTACTGTAACTTATAACAAATAGAGAAGACTCAGAGGACACGCTCTGCTTCCACTTGTAAATGGATGAGGATATGTCCGCGAGTCTCCCCTCACCCGCAGGAAAAGTGCTTTCCAAAGAGAAAAAAAAAAAAGGTAAACAACTTCTGCAATGTTTTCCTGTATACACATGTTTGATAGAGAGTAGGGACATGGGTATCATTTCCATGTAAGAGCATGACCTCCTTAGAATGTAAACATAGCACTGTGGAGTCCTTTAAGGTGGCGTCTACATTCTATCGCTTCCCAAAATATGATGCTCTTGTCTAAAAAAAGTTAAACGCCAAGTAGTCTTTTCCTCAGTCACGATTTAAACAATCTTACTTATTTTTAGTTAGTTGCAATACGTACAAGTCATGATGCCACATAAGTGTGAAAATAAAACAGAACTGTAAAATTAAGCCAACCCGGGATAGTTACTTTGACGGGGGTGGGCAGGAGCCACTACTGAAATTTCAATGAATTGACAATTATGCCTAGAACTGAAAGGGTTAATGATTCATAAGGAAAAGTCGTATAAATGTTTGACAGTTCTAAGTGCCTTAAAGCAGAAGTATTTCTGGTTTCTACTGCGACTACGATAGCAAAAAAAAAAAAAAAAAAAAAAGTAAAAAAGAAAAAAAAAGAAAGTTTTCAGATCAATTTCAGATTTAAAAACAAGCTCAAGTTCCTTACCAAGGTCGTACCCACACGTTTTTCCAAGCAAATATCCAACATTGGAGATAAGTGTCGCTCATCTCTACACAGTCCACATTTCCTCCGCGTCCCCTCGCGGGCTGGGGACTGAAGCACACCTCGGCGGTTCCCTCCTTATCTACCGCCGCCCGGGCGCCCGCGTCCC